>NW_024544028.1:3666955-4889273 GCF_018167655.1 Microtus oregoni | reverse complement strand
GGGTGCTGGGTGCGCAGTCCTCAGGGTGCTCAGTGCTCAGGGTGCTGGGTGCTCAGTGCTCGGGGTGCTCGGTGCTCAGTACTCAAGGTGCTGAGTGCTCAGTACTCAGGGTGCTGGGTGCTCAGTACTCATGGTGCTGGGTGCTCAGTACTCAGGGGGCTGGGTGCTCAGTGCTCAGGGTGCTGGGTGCTCAGTGCTCAGGGTGCTGGGTGCTCAGTGCTCGGGGTGCTGGGTGCTCAGTGCTCGGGTGCTGGGTGCTCAGTGCTCAGGGTGTTGGGTGCTCAGTGCTCAGTGCTCAGGGTGCTGGGTGCTCAGTACTCAGGGTGCTGGGTGCTCTGTACTCAGGGTGCTGGGTGCTCAGTGCTCAGGGTGCTGGGTGCTCAGTACTCTGGGTGTTGGGTGCTCAGTACTCAGGGTGCTGGGTGCTCAGTGCTCAGGGTGCTGGGTGATCAGTGCTTAGGGTGCTGGGTGCTCAGTGATCGGGGTGCTGGGTGCTCAGTGCTCTGGGTGCTTAGTGCTCAGTACTCAGGGTGCTGGGTGCTCAGTACTCAGGGTGCTGGGTGCTCATTCTCGGGGTGCTGGGTGCTCAGTGCTCGGGGTGCTGGGTGCTCAGTACTCAGGGTGCTGGGGGCTCAGTACTCAGGGTGCTGGGTGCTCAGTACTCAGGGTGCTCGGATCTCAGTATTCAGGGTGCTGGGTTCTCATTCTCGGGGTGCTGGGTGCTCAGTGCTCGGGGTGCTGGGTGCTCAGTACTCAGGGTGCTGGGGGCTCAGTACTCAGGGTGCTGGGTGCTCAGTACTCAGGGTGATCTCTTCTCAGTACTCAGGTTGCTGGGTGCTCAGTGCTCGGGGTGATGGGTGCTCAGTACTCGGGGTGCTCAGTGCTCAGTACTCAGGGTGCTGGGTGCTCAGTGCTCGGGGTGCTGGGTGCTCAGTGCTCGGGGTGCTGGGTGCTCAGTGCTGAGTTTGGTGCTGGGTGCTCAGTACTCAGGGTGCTGGGTGCTCAGTGCTCAGGGTGCTGGGTGCTCAGTACTAAGGGTGCTGGGTGCTCAGTACTCAGGGTGCTGGGTGCTCAGTACTCAGGGTGCTGGGTGCTCAGTGCTCAGGGTCCTTGGTGCTCAGTGCTCAGGGTGCTGGGTGCTCAGTACTCAGGGTGCTGGGTGCTCAGTGCTCAGGGTGATCGGTGCTCAGTACTCAGGGTGCTCAGTACTCAGGGTGCTGGCTGCTCAGTGCTCGGGGTGCTGGGTGCTCAGTACTCGGGGTGCTGGGTGCTCTGTACTCAGGGTGCTGGGTGCTCAGTGCTCGGGGTCCTGGGTGCTCTGTGCTCAGGGTGATCGGTGCTCAGTACTCAGGGTGCTGGGTGCTCAGTGCTCAGGGTGCTGGGTACTCAGTCCTCAGGGTACTCAGTGCTCACGGTGCTGGGTGCTCAGTGCTCGGGGTGCTCGGTGCTCAGTACTCAGGGTGCTGAGTGCTCAGTACTCAGGGTGCTGGGTGCTCAGTACTCATGGTGCTGGGTGCTCAGTACTCAGGGTGCTGGGTGCTCAGTGCTCAGGGTGCTGGGTGCTCAGTGCGCGGGGTGCTGGGTGCTCAGTGCTCGGGGTGCTGGGTGCTCAGTGCTCAGTGCTCAGGGTGTTGGGTGCTCAGTGCTCAGTGCTCAGGGTGCTGGGTGCTCAGTACTCAGGGTGCTGGGTGCTCAGTACTCAGGGTGCTGGGTGCTCTGTGCTCAGGGTGCTGGGTGCTCAGGACTCTGGGTGTTGGGTGCTCAGTACTCAGGGTGCTGGGTGCTCAGTGCTCGGGGTGCTGGGTGCTCAGTGCTCGGGGTGCTCCGTGCTCAGTGCTCAGGGTGCTGGGTGCTCAGTATTCAGCGTGCTGGGTGCTCAGTGCTCGGGGTGCTCGGTGCTCAGTACTCAAGGTGCTGGGTGCTCAGTGCTCAGGGTGCTGGGTGCTCAGTCCTCGGGGTGCTCCGTGCTCAGTGCTCAGGGTGCTGGGTGCTCAGTACTCAGGGTGCTCGGTGCTCAGTACTCAGGGTTCTCAGTGCTCAGGGTGCTGGGTGCTCACTACTCAGGGTGCTCAGTGCTCAGTACTCGGGGTGCTGGGTGCTCAGTACTCAGGGTGCTCAGTGCTCAGTACTCGGGGTGCTGGGTGCTCAGTGCTCAGTGTGCTCAGTGCTCAGTGCTCGGGGTGCTCGGTGTTCAGTGCTCGGGGCGCTGGGTGCTCAGTGCTCGAGGTGCTGGTTGCTCAGTACTCAGGGTGCTGTGTGCTCAGTGCTGAGTACTCAGCGTGCTGGGTGCTCAGTGCTCAGAGTGTTGGGTGCTCAGTACTCAGGGTGCTGGGTGCTCAGTGCTAAGTGCTCAGGGTGCTCAGTGCTCAGGGTGCTCAGTGCTCAGGGTGCTGGGTGCTCAGGGTGCTGGGTGCTCAGTGCTCAGGGTGCTGGGTGCTCAGTGCTCAGTGCTCAGGGTGCTGGGTGCTCAGTGCTCAGTGCTCAGGGTGCGGTGTTCAGTACTCAGGGTGCTCGGTGCTCAGTGCTCAGGGTGCTGGGAGCTCAGTACTCAGGGTTCTGGGTGCTCAGTGCTCGGGGTGCTGGGTGCTCAGTGCTCAGGGTGATCAGTGCTCAGTACTAAGGGTGCTGGGTGCTCAGTGCTCAGGGTGCTGGGTGCTCAGTCCTCAGGGTGCTCAGTACTCAGGGTGCTCGGTGCTCAGTGCTCAGTACTCAGGGTGCTCAGTACTCAGGGTGCTGGGTGCTCAGTGCTCAGGGTGCTGGGTGCTCAGTACTCAGGGTGCTGGGTGTTCAGTACTCGGGGTGTTGGGTGCTCAGTACTCAGGGTGCTGGGTGCTCAGTGCTCGGGGTGCTGGGTGCTCAGTGCTCAGGGTGATCGGTGCTCAGTGCTCAGGGTGCTGGGTGCTCAGTCCTCCGGGTGCTCAGTGCTCAGGGTGCTGGGTGCTCAGTGCTCGGGGTGCTCGGTGCTCAGTACTCAGGGTGCTGAGTGCTCAGTACTCAGGGTGCTGGGTGCTCAGTACTCATGGTGCTGGGTGCTCAGTACTCAGGGTGCTGGGTGCTCAGTGCTCAGGGTTCTGGGTGCTCAGTGCGCGGGGTGCTGGGTGCTCAGTGCTCGGGGTGCTGGGTGCTCAGTGCTCAGTGCTCAGGGTGTTGGGTGCTCAGTGCTCAGTGCTCAGGGTGCTGGGTGCTCAGTACTCAGGGTGCTGGGTGCTCAGTACTCAGGGTGCTGGGTGATCAGTGCTCAGGGTGCTGGGTGCTCAGGACTCTGGGTGTTGGGTGCTCAGTACTCAGGGTGCTGGGTGCTCAGTGCTCGGGGTGCTGGGTGCTCAGTTCTCGGGGTGCTGGGTGCTCAGTGCTCAGGGTGCTGGGTGCTCAGTACTCAAGGTGCTGGGTGCTCAGTGCTCAGGGTGCTGGGTGCTCACTCCGCGGGGTGCTCCGTGCTCAGTGCTCAGGGTGCTGGGTGCTCAGTACTCAGGGTGCTCGGTGCTCAGTACTCCGGGTTCTCAGTGCTCAGGGTGCTGGGTGCTCAGTACTCAGGGTGCTCAGTGCTCAGTACTCGGGGTGCTGGGTGCTCAGTACTCAGGGTGCTCAGTGCTCAGTACTCGGGGTGCTGGGTGTTCAGTGCTCAGTGTGCTCAGTGCTCAGTGCTCGGGTTGCTGGGTGCTCAGTGCTCGGGGCGCTGGGTGCTCAGTGCTCGAGGTGCTGGTTGCTCAGTACTCAGGGTGCTGTGTGATCAGTGCTCAGTACTCAGCGTGCTGGGTGCTCAGTGCTCAGCGTGTTGGATGCTCAGTACTCAGGGTGCTGGGTGCTCAGTGCTCAGAGCTCAGGGTGCTCAGTGCTCAGGGTGCTCAGTGCTCAGGGTTCTGGGTGCTCAGGGTGCTGGGTGCTCAGTGCTCGGGGTGCTGGGTGCTCAGTGCTCAGTGCTCAGGGTGCTGGGTGCTCAGTGCTCAGTGCTCAGGGTGCTGGGTGTTCAGTACTCAGGGTTCTCGGTGCTCAGTGCTCAGGGTGCTGGGTGCTCAGTACTCAGGGTTCTGGGTGCTCAGTGCTCGGGGTGCTGGGTGCTCAGTGCTCAGGGTGATCAGTGCTCAGTACTAAGTGTGCTGGGTGCTCAGTGCTCAGGGTGCTGGGTGCTCAGTCCTCAGGGTGCTCAGTACTCAGGGTGCTCGGTGCTCAGTGCTCAGTACTCAGTGTGCTCAGTACTCAGGGTGCTGGGTGCTCAGTGCTCGGGGTGCTGGGTGCTCAGTACTGAGGGTGCTGGGTGCTCAGTACTAGGGGTGCTGGGTGCTCAGTACTCAGGGTGCTGGGTGCTCAGTGCTCGGGTTGCTGGGTCCTCAGTGCTCAGGGTGATCGGTGCTCAGTGCTCAGGGTGCTGGGTGCTCAGTCCTCCGGGTGCTCAGTGCTCAGGGTGCTGGGTGCTCAGTGCTCGGGGTGCTCGGTGCTCAGTACTCAGGGTGCTGAGTGCTCAGTACTCAGGGTGCTGGGTGCTCAGTACTCAGGGTGCTGGGTGCTCAGTACTCAGGGTGCTGGGTGCTCAATGCTCAGGGTGCTGGGTGCTCAGTGCTCAGGGTGCTGGGTGCTCAGTGCTCGGGGTGCTGGGTGCTCAGGGCTGTGGTGCTGGGTGCTCAGTGCTCAGTGCTCAGGGTGCTGGTTGCTCAGTGCTCTGTGCTCAGGGTGCTGGTTGCGCAGTACTCAGGGTGCTGGGTGCTCAGTACTCAGGGTGCTGGGTGCTCAGTGCTCAGGGTGCTCTGTGCTCAGTACTCAGGGTGCTGGGTGCTCAGTGCTCGGGGTGCTGCGTGCTCAGTGCTCAGGGTGCTGGGTGCTCAGTGCTCAGGGTGCTGGGTGCTCAGTACTCATGGTGCTGGGTGCTCAGTGCTCGGGGTGCTCGGTGCTCAGTACTCAATGTGCTGGGTGCTCAGTGCTCAGGGTGCTGGGTGCTCAGTCCTCGGGGTGCTCCGTGCTCAGTGATCAGGGTGCTGGGTGCTCAGTACTCAGGGTGCTCGGTGCTCAGTACTCAGGGTTCTCAGTGCTCCGTACTCAGGGTGCTGGGTGCTCAGTGCTCAGGGTGCTGGGTGCTCAGTACTCAGGGTGCTCAGTGCTCAGTACTCGGAGTGCTTGGTGCTCAGTACTCAGGGTGCTCAGTGCTCAGTACTCGGGGTGCTGGGTGCTCAGTGCTCAGGGTGCTCAGTGCTCGGGGCACTGGGTGCTCAGTGCTCGGGGTGCTGGGTGCTCAGTACTCAGGGTGCTCAGTACTCAGGGTGCTGGCTGCTCAGTGCTCGGGGTGCTGGGTGCCCAGTACTCGGGGTGCTGTGTGCTCTGTACTCAGGGTGCTGGGTGCTCAGTGCTCGGGGTCCTGGGTGCTCAGTGCTCAGGGTGATCGGTGCTCAGTACTCAGGGTGCTGGGTGCTCAGTGCTCAGGGTGCTGGGTACTCAGTCCTCAGGGTGCTCAGTGCTCAGGGTGCTGGGTGCTCAGTGCTCGGGGTGCTGCGTGCTCAGTGCTCGGGGTGCTGGGTGCTCAGTGCTCAGGGTGATCAGTGCTCAGTACTAAGGGTGCTGGGTGCTCAGTGCTCAGGGTGCTGGGTGCTCAGTCCTCAGGGTGCTCAGTACTCAGGGTGCTCGGTGCTCAGTGCTCAGTACTCAGGGTGCTCAGTACTCAGGGTGCTGGGTGCTCAGTGCTCAGGGTGCTGGGTGCTCAGTACTCAGGGTGCTGGGTGTTCAGTACTCGGGGTGTTGGGTGCTCAGTACTCAGGGTGCTGGGTGCTCAGTGCTCGGGGTGCTGGGTGCTCAGTGCTCAGGGTGATCGGTGCTCAGTGCTCAGGGTGCTGGGTGCTCAGTCCTCCGGGTGCTCAGTGCTCAGGGTGCTGGGTGCTCAGTGCTCGGGGTGCTCGGTGCTCAGTACTCAGGGTGCTGAGTGCTCAGTACTCAGGGTGCTGGGTGCTCAGTACTCATGGTGCTGGGTGCTCAGTACTCAGGGGGCTGGGTGCTCAGTGCTCAGGGTTCTGGGTGCTCAGTGCGCGGGGTGCTGGGTGCTCAGTGCTCGGGGTGCTGGGTGCTCAGTGCTCAGTGCTCAGGGTGTTGGGTGCTCAGTGCTCAGTGCTCAGGGTGCTGGGTGTTCAGTACTCAGGGTGCTGGGTGCTCAGTACTCAGGGTGCTGGGTGATCAGTGCTCAGGGTGCTGGGTGCTCAGGACTCTGGGTGTTGGGTGCTCAGTACTCAGGGTGCTGGGTGCTCAGTGCTCGGGGTGCTGGGTGCTCAGTTCTCGGGGTGCTGGGTGCTCAGTGCTCAGGGTGCTGGGTGCTCAGTATTCAGCGTGCTGGGTGCTCAGTGCTCGGGGTGCTCGGTGCTCAGTACTCAAGGTGCTGGGTGCTCAGTGCTCAGGGTGCTGGGTGCTCACTCCGCGGGGTGCTCCGTGCTCAGTGCTCAGGGTGCTGGGTGCTCAGTACTCAGGGTGCTCGGTGCTCAGTACTCCGGGTTCTCAGTGCTCAGGGTGCTGGGTGCTCAGTACTCAGGGTGCTCAGTGCTCAGTACTCGGGGTGCTGGGTGCTCAGTACTCAGGGTGCTCAGTGCTCAGTACTCGGGGTGCTGGGTGTTCAGTGCTCAGTGTGCTCAGTGCTCAGTGCTCGGGGTGCTGGGTGCTCAGTGCTCGGGGCGCTGGGTGCTCAGTGCTCGAGGTGCTGGTTGCTCAGTACTCAGGGTGCTGTGTGATCAGTGCTCAGTACTCAGCGTGCTGGGTGCTCAGTGCTCAGCGTGTTGGGTGCTCAGTACTCAGGGTGCTGGGTGCTCAGTGCTCAGAGCTCAGGGTGCTCAGTGCTCAGGGTGCTCAGTGCTCAGGGTTCTGGGTGCTCAGGGTGCTGGGTCCTCAGTGCTCGGGGTGCTGGGTGCTCAGTGCTCAGTGCTCAGGGTGCTGGGTGCTCAGTGCTCAGTGCTCAGGGTGCTGGGTGTTCAGTACTCAGGGTTCTCGGTGCTCAGTGCTCAGGGTGCTGGGTGCTCAGTACTCAGGGTTCTGGGTGCTCAGTGCTCGGGGTGCTGGGTGCTCAGTGCTCAGGGTGATCAGTGCTCAGTACTAAGTGTGCTGGGTGCTCAGTGCTCAGTGTGCTGGGTGCTCAGTCCTCAGGGTGCTCAGTACTCAGGGTGATCGGTGCTCAGTGCTCAGTACTCAGGGTGCTCAGTACTCAGGGTGCTGGGTGCTCAGTGCTCGGGGTGCTGGGTGCTCAGTACTGAGGGTGCTGGGTGCTCAGTACTAGGGGTGCTGGGTGCTCAGTACTCAGGGTGCTGGGTGCTCAGTGCTCGGGTTGCTGGGTCCTCAGTGCTCAGGGTGATCGGTGCTCAGTGCTCAGGGTGCTGGGTGCTCAGTCCTCCGGGTGCTCAGTGCTCAGGGTGCTGGGTGCTCAGTGCTCGGGGTGCTCGGTGCTCAGTACTCAGGGTGCTGAGTGCTCAGTACTCAGGGTGCTGGGTGCTCAGTACTCAGGGTGCTGGGTGCTCAGTACTCAGGGTGCTGGGTGCTCAATGCTCAGGGTGCTGGGTGCTCAGTGCTCAGGGTGCTGGGTGCTCAGTGCTCGGGGTGCTGGGTGCTCAGGGCTGTGGTGCTGGGTGCTCAGTGCTCAGTGCTCAGGGTGCTGGTTGCTCAGTGCTCTGTGCTCAGGGTGCTGGTTGCGCAGTACTCAGGGTGCTGGGTGCTCAGTACTCAGGGTGCTGGGTGCTCAGTGCTCAGGGTGCTCTGTGCTCAGTACTCAGGGTGCTGGGTGCTCAGTGCTCGGGGTGCTGCGTGCTCAGTGCTCAGGGTGCTGGGTGCTCAGTGCTCAGGGTGCTGGGTGCTCAGTACTCATGGTGCTGGGTGCTCAGTGCTCGGGGTGCTCGGTGCTCAGTACTCAATGTGCTGGGTGCTCAGTGCTCAGGGTGCTGGGTGCTCAGTCCTCGGGGTGCTCCGTGCTCAGTGATCAGGGTGCTGGGTGCTCAGTACTCAGGGTGCTCGGTGCTCAGTACTCAGGGTTCTCAGTGCTCCGTACTCAGGGTGCTGGGTGCTCAGTGCTCAGGGTGCTGGGTGCTCAGTACTCAGGGTGCTCAGTGCTCAGTACTCGGAGTGCTTGGTGCTCAGTACTCAGGGTGCTCAGTGCTCAGTACTCGGGGTGCTGGGTGCTCAGTGCTCAGGGTGCTCAGTGCTCGGGGCACTGGGTGCTCAGTGCTCGGGGTGCTGGGTGCTCAGTACTCAGGGTGCTCAGTACTCAGGGTGCTGGCTGCTCAGTGCTCGGGGTGCTGGGTGCCCAGTACTCGGGGTGCTGTGTGCTCTGTACTCAGGGTGCTGGGTGCTCAGTGCTCGGGGTCCTGGGTGCTCAGTGCTCAGGGTGATCGGTGCTCAGTACTCAGGGTGCTGGGTGCTCAGTGCTCAGGGTGCTGGGTACTCAGTCCTCAGGGTGCTCAGTGCTCAGGGTGCTGGGTGCTCAGTGCTCGGGGTGCTGCGTGCTCAGTGCTCAGGGTGCTGGGTGCTCAGTACTCAGGGTGCTCAGTGCTCAGTACTCAGTGATCAGGGTGCTCAGTGCTCAGTGCTCAGGGTGCTGGGTGTTCAGTACTCAGGGTGCTGGGTGCTCAGTACTCAGGGTGCTGGGTGCTCAGTGCTCAGGGTGCTGGGTGCTCAGTAATCTGGGTGTTGGGTGCTCAGTACTCAGGGTGCTGGGTGCTCCGTGCTCGGGGTGCTGGGTGCTCAGTGCTCAGGGTGCTGGGTGCTCAGTGCTCAGGGTGCTGGGTGCTCAGTACTCAGGGTGCTGGGTGTTTATTGCTCGAGGTGCTCGGTGCTCAGTACTCAAGGTGCTGGGTGCTCAGTTCTCAGGTTGCTGGGTGCTCAGTCCTCGGGGTGCTCCATGCTCAGGGTGCTGGGTGCTCAGTGCTCAGGGTGCTGGGTGCTCAGTGCTCGGGGTGCTGGGTGCTGAGTGCTCAGGGTGCTGGTTGCTCAGTGCTCGCTGTGCTCGGTGCTCAGTGCTCAGGGTCCTGGGTGCTCAGTACTCAGGGTGCTGGGTGCTTAGTACTCAGGGTGCTCAGTGCTCAGTACACAGGGTGCTGGGTGCTCAGTGCTCAGGGTGCTGGGTGCTCAGTGCTCAGGGTGCTGGGTGCTCAGTGATCGGGGTGCTGGCTGCTCAGTACTCAGGGTGCTCAGTGCTCGGGGAGCTCGGTGCTCAGTACTCAGGGTGTTGGGTGCTCAGTACTCAGTGCTCGGGGTCCTGGGTGCTCGGGGTGCTGGGCGCTCAGTGCTCTGGGTGTTTAGTGCTCAGTACTCAGGGTGCTGGGTGCTCAGTACTCAGGGTGCTGGGTGCTCATTCTCGGGGTGCTGGGTGCTCAGTGCTCGGGGTGCTGGGCGCTCAGTGTTCTGGGTGTTTAGTGCTCAGTACTCAGGGTGCTGGGTGCTCAGTGCTCAGTGTGCTCAGTGCTCAGTGCTCGGGGTGCTGGGTGCTCAGTGCTCGGGGCGCTGGGTACTCAGTGCTCGAGGTGCTGGTTGCTCAGTACTCAGGGTGCTGTGTGCTCAGTGCTCAGTACTCAGCGTGCTGGGTGCTCAGTGCTCAGAGTGTTGGGTGCTCAGTACTCAGGGTGCTGGGTGCTCAGTGCTAAGTGCTCAGGGTGCTCAGTGCTCAGGGTGCTCAGTGCTCAGGGTGCTGGGTGCTCAGGGTGCTGGGTGCTCAGTGCTCGGGGTGCTGGGTGCTCAGTGCTCAGTGCTCAGGGTGCTGGGTGCTCAGTGCTCAGTGCTCAGGGTGCTGGGTGTTCAGTACTCAGGGTGCTCGGTGCTCAGTGCTCAGGGTGCTGGGTGCTCAGTACTCAGGGTTCTGGGTGCTCAGTGCTCGGGGTGCTGGGTGCTCAGTGCTCAGGGTGATCAGTGCTCAGTACTAAGGGTGCTGGGTGCTCAGTGCTCAGGGTGCTGGGTGCTCAGTCCTCAGGGTGCTCAGTACTCAGGGTGCTCGGTGCTCAGTGCTCAGTACTCAGGGTGCTCAGTACTCAGGGTGCTGGGTGCTCAGTGCTCAGGGTGCTGGGTGCTCAGTACTCAGGGTGCTGGGTGCTCAGTACTTGGGGTGCTGGGTGCTCAGTACTCAGGGTGCTGGGTGCTCAGTGCTTGGGGTGCTGGGTGCTCAGTGCTCAGGGTGATCGGTGCTCAGGGTGCTGGGTGCTCAGTGCTCGGGGTGCTCGGTGCTCAGTACTCAGGGTGCTGAGTGCTCAGTACTCAGGGTGCTGGGTGCTCAGTACTCATGGTGCTGGGTGCTCAGTGCTCAGGGTGCTGGGTGCTCAGTGCTCGGGGTGCTCGGTGCTCAGTACTCAGGGTGCTGAGTGCTCAGTACTCAGGGTGCTGGGTGCTCAGTACTCATGGTGCTGGGTGCTCAGTACTCAGGGTGCTGGGTGCTCAGTGCTCAGGGTGCTGGGTGCTCAGTGTGCGGGGTGCTGGGCGCTCAGTGCTCGGGGTGCTGGGTGCTCAGTGCTCAGTGCTCAGGGTGTTGGGTGCTCAGTGCTCAGTGCTCAGGGTGCTGGGTGCTCAGGACTCAGGGTGCTGGGTGATCAGTGCTCAGGGTGCTGGGTGCTCAGGACTCTGGGTGATGGGTGCTCAGTACTCAGGGTGATGGGTGCTCAGTGCTAGGGGTGCTGGGTGCTCAGTGCTCGGGGTGCTGGGTGATCAGTGCTCAGGGTGCTGGGTGCTCAGTATTCAGCGTGCTGGGTGCTCAGTGCTCGGGGTGCTCGGTGCTCAGTACTCAAGGTGCTGGGTGCTAGGTGCTCAGCGTGCTGGGTGCTCACTCCGCGGGGTGCTCCGTGCTCAGTGCTCAGGGTGCTGGGTGCTCAGGTCTCAGGTTGCTTGGTGCTCAGTACTCCGGGTTCTCAGTGCTCAGAGTGCTGGGTGCTAAGTACTCAGGGTGCTCAGTGCTCAGTACTCGGGGTGCTGGGTGTTCAGTACTCAGGGTGCTCAGTGCTCAGTACTCGGGGTGCTGGGTGCTCAGTGCTCAGTGTGCTCAGTGCTCAGTGCTCGGGGTGCTGGGTGCTCAGTGCTCGGGGCGCTGGGTGCTCAGTGCTCGAGGTGCTGGTTGCTCAGTACTCAGGGTGCTGTGTGCTCAGTGCTCAGTACTCAGGGTGCTCAGTGCTCAGGGTGCTCAGTGCTCAGGGTTCTGGGTGCTCAGGGTGCTGGGTGCTCAGTGCTCGGGGTGCTGGGTGCTCAGTGCTCAGTGCTCAGGGTGCTGGGTGCTCAGTGCTCAGGGTGCTGGGTGCTCAGTACTCAGGGTTCTGGGTGCTCAGTGCTCGGGGTGCTGGGTGCTCAGTGCTCAGTACTCAGTGTTCTCGGTGCTCAGTGCTCAGGGTGCTGGGTGCTCAGTACTCAGGGTTCTGGGTGCTCAGAGCTCGGGGTTCTGGGTGCTCAGTGCTCAGGGTGATCAGTGCTCAGTACTAAGGGCGCTGGGTGCTCAGTGCTCGTGGTGCTGGTTGCTCAGTACTCAGGGTGCTGTGTGCTCAGTGCTCAGTACTCAGCGTGCTGGGTGCTCAGTGCTCAGAGTGTTGGGTGCTCAGTACTCAGGGTGCTGGGTGATCAGTGCTCAGTGCTCAGGGTGCTCAGTGCTCAGGGTGCTCAGTGCTCAGGGTTCTGGGTGCTCAGCGTGCTGGGTGCTCAGTGCTCGGGGTGCTGGGTGCTCAGTGCTCAGTGCTCAGGGTGCTGGGTGCTCAGTGCTCCGGGTGCTGGGTGTTCAGTACTCAGGGTTCTGGGTGCTCAGTGCTCGGGGTGCTGGGTGCTCAGTACTCAGGGTTCTGGGTGCTCAGTGCTCGGGGTGCTGGGTGCTCAGTGCTCAGGGTGATCAGTGCTCAGTAATAAGGGTGCTGGGTGCTCAGTGCTCAGGGTGCTGGGTGCTCAGTCCTCAGGGTGCTCAGTACTCAGGGTGCTCGGTGCTCAGTGCTCAGTACTCAGGGTGCTCAGTACTCAGGGTGCTGGGTGCTCAGTGCTCGGGGTGCTGGGTGCTCAGTACTGAGGGTGCTGTGTGCTCAGTACTCGGGGTGCTGGGTGCTCAGTACTCAGGGTGCTGGGTGCTCAGTGCTCGGGGTGCTGGGTGCTCAGTGCTCAGGGTGATCGGTGCTCAGTGCTCAGGGTGCTGGGTGCTCAGTCCTCCGGGTGCGCAGTGCTCAGGGTGCTGGGTGCTCAGTTCTCGGGGTGCTCGGTGCTCAGTACTCAGGGTGCTGAGTGCTCAGTACTCAGGGTGCTGGGTGCTCATTACTCAGGGTGCTGGGTGCTCAGTACTCAGGGTCCTGGGTGCTCAATGCTCAGGGTGCTGGGTGCTCAGTGCTCAGGGTGCTGGGTGCTCAGTGCTCGGGGTGCTGGGTGCTCAGGGCTGTATTGCTGGGTGCTCAGTGCTCAGTGCTCAGGGTGCTGGGTGCTCAGTGCTCAGTGCTCAGGGTGCTGGTTGCTCAGTACTCAGGGTGCTGGGTGCTCAGTGCTCAGGGTGCTCTGTGCTCAGTACTCAGGGTGCTGGGTGCTCAGTGCTCAGGGTGCTGGGTGCTCAGTACTCAGGGTGCTCAGTGCTCAGTACTCGGAGTGCTTGGTGCTCAGTACTCAGGGTGCTCAGTGCTCAGTACTCGGGGTGCTGGGTGCTCAGTGCTCAGTGTGCTCAGTGCTCAGTGCTCGGGGTGCTGGGTGCTCAGTGCTCGGGGCGCTGGGTGCTCAGTGCTCGGGGTGCTGGGTGCTCAGTACACGGGGTGCTGGGTGCTCAGTACTCAGGGTGCTCAGTGCTCAGTACTCAGTGCTCAGGGTGCTCAGTGCTCAGTGCTCAGGGTGCTGGGTGTCCAGTACTCAGGGTGCTGGGTGCTCAGTACTCAGGGTGCTCAGTGCTCAGTACACAGGGTGCTGGGTGCTCAGTGCTCAGGGTGCTGGGTGCTCAGTGCTCGGGGCGCTGGGTACTCAGTGCTCGAGGTGCTGGTTGCTCAGTACTCAGGGTGCTGTGTGCTCAGTGCTCAGTACTCAGCGTGCTGGGTGCTCAGTGCTCAGAGTGTTGGGTGCTCAGTACTCAGGGTGCTGGGTGCTCAGTGCTAAGTGCTCAGGGTGCTCAGTGCTCAGGGTGCTCAGTGCTCAGGGTGCTGGGTGCTCAGGGTGCTGGGTGCTCAGTGCTCGGGGTGCTGGGTGCTCAGTGCTCAGTGCTCAGGGTGCTGGGTGCTCAGTGCTCAGTGCTCAGGGTGCTGGGTGTTCAGTACTCAGGGTGCTCGGTGCTCAGTGCTCAGGGTGCTGGGTGCTCAGTACTCAGGGTTCTGGGTGCTCAGTGCTCGGGGTGCTGGGTGCTCAGTGCTCAGGGTGATCAGTGCTCAGTACTAAGGGTGCTGGGTGCTCAGTGCTCAGGGTGCTGGGTGCTCAGTCCTCAGGGTGCTCAGTACTCAGGGTGCTCGGTGCTCAGTGCTCAGTACTCAGGGTGCTCAGTACTCAGGGTGCTGGGTGCTCAGTGCTCAGGGTGCTGGGTGCTCAGTACTCAGGGTGCTGGGTGCTCAGTACTCGGGGTGCTGGGTGCTCAGTACTCAGGGTGCTGGGTGCTCAGTGCTTGGGGTGCTGGGTGCTCAGTGCTCAGGGTGATCGGTGCTCAGGGTGCTGGGTTCTCAGTCCTCCGGGTGCTCAGTGCTCAGGGTGCTGGGTGCTCAGTGCTCGGGGTGCTCGGTGCTCAGTACTCAGGGTGCTGAGTGCTCAGTACTCAGGGTGCTGGGTGCTCAGTACTCATGGTGCTGGGTGCTCAGTACTCAGGGTGCTGGGTGCTCAGTGCTCAGGGTGCTGGGTGCTCAGTGTGCGGGGTGCTGGGCGCTCAGTGCTCGGGGTGCTGGGTGCTCAGTGCTCAGTGCTCAGGGTGTTGGGTGCTCAGTGCTCAGTGCTCAGGGTGCTGGGTGCTCAGGACTCAGGGTGCTGGGTGATCAGTGCTCAGGGTGCTGGGTGCTCAGGACTCTGGGTGTTGGGTGCTCAGTACTCAGGGTGATGGGTGCTCAGTGCTAGGGGTGCTGGGTGCTCAGTGCTCGGGGTGCTGGGTGATCAGTGCTCAGGGTGCTGGGTGCTCAGTATTCAGCGTGCTGGGTGCTCAGTGCTCGGGGTGCTCGGTGCTCAGTACTCAAGGTGCTGGGTGCTCAGTGCTCAGCGTGCTGGGTGCTCACTCCGCGGGGTGCTCCGTGCTCAGTGCTCAGGGTGCTGGGTGCTCAGGTCTCAGGTTGCTTGGTGCTCAGTACTCCGGGTTCTCAGTGCTCAGAGTGCTGGGTGCTAAGTACTCAGGGTGCTCAGTGCTCAGTACTCGGGGTGCTGGGTGTTCAGTACTCAGGGTGCTCAGTGCTCAGTACTCGGGGTGCTGGGTGCTCAGTGCTCAGTGTGCTCAGTGCTCAGTGCTCGGGGTGCTGGGTGCTCAGTGCTCGGGGCGCTGGGTGCTCAGTGCTCGAGGTGCTGGTTGCTCAGTACTCAGGGTGCTGTGTGCTCAGTGCTCAGTAGTCAGGGTGCTCAGTGCTCAGGGTGCTCAGTGCTCAGGGTTCTGGGTGCTCAGGGTGCTGGGTGCTCAGTGCTCGGGGTGCTGGGTGCTCAGTGCTCAGTGCTCAGGGTGCTGGGTGCTCAGTGCTCAGGGTGCTGGGTGCTCAGTACTCAGGGTTCTGGGTGCTCAGTGCTCGGGGTGCTGGGTGCTCAGTGCTCAGTACTCAGTGTTCTCGGTGCTCAGTGCTCAGGGTGCTGGGTGCTCAGTACTCAGGGTTCTGGGTGCTCAGTGCTCGGGGTTCTGGGTGCTCAGTGCTCAGGGTGATCAGTGCTCAGTACTAAGGGCGCTGGGTGCTCAGTGCTCGTGGTGCTGGTTGCTCAGTACTCAGGGTGCTGTGTGCTCAGTGCTCAGTACTCAGCGTGCTGGGTGCTCAGTGCTCAGAGTGTTGGGTGCTCAGTACTCAGGGTGCTGGGTGATCAGTGCTCAGTGCTCAGGGTGCTCAGTGCTCAGGGTGCTCAGTGCTCAGGGTTCTGGGTGCTCAGCGTGCTGGGTGCTCAGTGCTCGGGGTGCTGGGTGCTCAGTGCTCAGTGCTCAGGGTGCTGGGTGCTCAGTGCTCAGGGTGCTGGGTGTTCAGTACTCAGGGTTCTGGGTGCTCAGTGCTCGGGGTGCTGGGTGCTCAGTACTCAGGGTTCTGGGTGCTCAGTGCTCGGGGTGCTGGGTGCTCAGTGCTCAGGGTGATCAGTGCTCAGTAATAAGGGTGCTGGGTGCTCAGTGCTCAGGGTGCTGGGTGCTCAGTCCTCAGGGTGCTCAGTACTCAGGGTGCTCGGTGCTCAGTGCTCAGTACTCAGGGTGCTCAGTACTCAGGGTGCTGGGTGCTCAGTGCTCGGGGTGCTGGGTGCTCAGTACTGAGGGTGCTGTGTGCTCAGTACTCGGGGTGCTGGGTGCTCAGTACTCAGGGTGCTGGGTGCTCAGTGCTCGGGGTGCTGGGTGCTCAGTGCTCAGGGTGATCGGTGCTCAGTGCTCAGGGTGCTGGGTGCTCAGTCTTCCGGGTGCGCAGTGCTCAGGGTGCTGGGTGCTCAGTGCTCGGGGTGCTCGGTGCTCAGTACTCAGGGTGCTGAGTGCTCAGTACTCAGGGTGCTGGGTGCTCATTACTCAGGGTGCTGGGTGCTCAGTACTCAGGGTCCTGGGTGCTCAATGCTCAGGGTGCTGGGTGCTCAGTGCTCAGGGTGCTGGGTGCTCAGTGCTCGGGGTGCTGGGTGCTCAGGGCTGTATTGCTGGGTGCTCAGTGCTCAGTGCTCAGGGTGCTGGGTGCTCAGTGCTCAGTGCTCAGGGTGCTGGTTGCTCAGTACTCAGGGTGCTGGGTGCTCAGTGCTCAGGGTGCTCTGTGCTCAGTACTCAGGGTGCTGGGTGCTCAGTGCTCAGGGTGCTGGGTGCTCAGTACTCAGGGTGCTCAGTGCTCAGTACTCGGAGTGCTTGGTGCTCAGTACTCAGGGTGCTCAGTGCTCAGTACTCGGGGTGCTGGGTGCTCAGTGCTCAGTGTGCTCAGTGCTCAGTGCTCGGGGTGCTGGGTGCTCAGTGCTCGGGGCGCTGGGTGCTCAGTGCTCGGGGTGCTGGGTGCTCAGTACACGGGGTGCTGGGTGCTCAGTACTCAGGGTGCTCAGTGCTCAGTACTCAGTGCTCAGGGTGCTCAGTGCTCAGTGCTCAGGGTGCTGGGTGTCCAGTACTCAGGGTGCTGGGTGCTCAGTACTCAGTGTGCTGGGTGCTCAGTGCTCAGGGTGCTGGGTGCTCAGTAATCTGGGTGTTGGGTGCTCAGTACTAAGGGTGCTGGGTGCTCCGTGCTCGGGGTGCTGGGTGCTCAGTGCTCAGGGTGCTGGGTGCTCAGTGCTCAGGGTGCTGGGTGCTCAGTACTCAGGGTGCTGGGTGTTTAGTGCTCGAGGTGCTCGGTGCTCAGTACTCAAGGTGCTGGGTGCTCAGTTCTCAGGGTGCTGGGTGCTCAGTCCTCGGGGTGCTCCATGCTCAGGGTGCTGGGTGCTCAGTGCTCAGGGTGCTGGTTGCTCAGTGCTCGGGGTGCTGGGTGCTGAGTGCTCAGGGTGCTGGGTGCTCAGTGCTCGGGGTGCTCGGTGCTCAGTGCTCAGGGTGCTGGGTGCTCAGTACTCAGGGTGCTCGGTGCTCAGTGCTCAGGGTCCTGGGTGCTCAGTACTCAGGGTGCAGGGTGCTTAGTACTCAGGGTGCTCAGTGCTCAGTACACAGGGTGCTGGGTGCTCAGTGCTCGGGGTGCTGGGTGCTCAGTGCTCAGTACTCAGGGTGCTGGGTGCTCAGTGCTCGGGGTGCTGGGTGCTCAGTAATCAGCGTGCTCCGTGCTCAGTACTCAGGGTGCTGGGTGCTCAGTGCTCAGGGTGCTGGGTGCTCAGTGATCAGGGTGCTGGGTGCTCAGTGATCGGGGTGCTGGGTGCTCAGTACTCAGGGTGCTCAGTGCTCGGGGAGCTCGGTGCTCAGTACTCAGGGTGCTGGGTGCTCAGTACTCAGTGCTCGGGGTCCTGGGTGCTCCGTGCTCGGGGTGCTGGGCGCTCAGTGCTCTGGGTGTTTAGTGCTCAGTACTCAGGGTGCTGGGTGCTCAGTACTCAGGGTGCTGGGTGCTCATTCTCGGGGTGCTGGGTGCTCAGTGCGCGGGGTGCTGGGTGCTCAGTACTCAGGGTGCTGGGGGCTCAGTACTCAGGGTGCTGGGTGCTCAGTAATCAGGGTGCTCGGTTCTCAGTACTGAGGGTGCTGGGTGCTCATTCTCGGGGTGCTGGGTGCTCAGTGCTCGGGGTGATGGGTGCTCAGTACTCAGGGTGCTGGTGGCTCAGTACTCAGGGTGCTGGGTGCTCAGTACTCAGGGTGATCTGTTCTCAGTACTCAGGTTGCAGGGTGCTCAGTGCTCAGGGTGCTGCTTGCTCAGTACTAAGGGTGCTGGGTGCTCAGTACTCAGGGTGCTGGGTGTTCAGTGCTCAGGGTGCTCGGTGCTCAGTACTCGGGGTGCTGGGTGCTCAGTACTCGGGATGCTGGGTGCTCAGTGCTCAGGGTGCTGGGTGCTCAGTGCTCGGGGTGCTGGGTGCTCAGTGCTGAGGGTCGTGCTGGGTGCTCAGTACTCAGGGTGCTGGGTGCTCAGTGCTCAGGGTGCTGGGTGCTCAGTACTAAGGGTGCTGGGTGCTCAGTACTCAGGGTGCTGGGTGCTCAGTACTCAGGGTGCTGGGTGCTCAGTGCTCAGGGTGCTGGGTACTCAGTACTCAGGGTGCTGGGTGCTCAGTACTCACTGTGCTGGGTGCTCAGTGCTCAGGGTGCTGGGTGCTCAGTTCTCAGGGTGCTGGGTGCTCAGTACTCAGGGTGCTGGGTGCTCAGTGCTCAGGGTGATCGGTGCTCAGTACTCAGGGTGCTCAGTACTCAGGGTGCTGGGTGCTCAGTGCTCGGGGTGCTGGGTGCTCAGTACTCGGGGTGCTGAGTGCTCTGTACTCAGGGTGCTGGGTGCTCAGTGCTCGGGGTCCTGGGTGCTCAGTCTCAGGGTGCTGGATGCTCAGTGCTCAGGGTGCTGGGTGCGCAGTCCTCAGGGTGCTCAGTGCTCAGAGTGCTGGGTGCTCAGTGCTCGGGGTGCTCGGTGCTCAGTACTCAGGGTGCTGAGTGCTCAGTACTCAGGATGCTGGGTGCTCAGTACTCATGGTGCTGGGTGCTCAGTACTCAGGGGGCTGGCTGCTCAGTGCTCAGGGTGCTGGGTGCTCAGTGCTCAGGGTTCTGGGTGCTCAGTGCTCGGGGTGCTGGGTGCTCAGTGCTCGGGGTAATGGGTGCTCAGTGCTCAGTGCTCAGGGTGTTGGGTGCTCAGTGCTCAGTGCTCAGGGTGCTGGGTGCTTAGTACTCAGGGTGCTGGGTGTTCAGTACTCAGGGTGCTGGGTGCTGAATGCTCAGGGTGCTGGGTGCTCAATACTCTGGGTGTTGGGTGCTCAGTACTCAGGGTGCTGGGTGCTCAGTGCTCGGGGTGCTGGGTGCTCAGTGCTCGGGGTGCTGTGTGCTCAGTGCTCAGGGTGCTGGGTGCTCAGTACTCAAGGTGCTGGGTGCTCAGTGCTCAGGATGCTGGGTGCTCAGTCCTCGGGGTGCTACGTGCTCAGTGCTCAGGGTGCTGGGTGCTCAGTACTCAGGGTGCTCGGTGCTCAGTACTCAGGGTTCTCAGTGCTCAGTGCTCAGGGTGCTGGGTGCTCAGTTCTCAGGGTGCTCAGTGCTCAGTACTCGGGGTGCTGGGTGCTCAGTACTCAGGGTGCTGGGTGCTTAGTACTCAGGGTGCTCAGTGCTCAGTACACAGGGTGCTGGGTCCTCAGTGCTCGGGGTGCTGGGTGCTCAGTGCTCAGTACTCAGGGTGCTGGGTGCTCAGTGCTCGGGGTGCTGGGTGCTCAGTGATCGGGGTGCTGGGTGCTCAGTACTCAGGGTGCTCAGTGCTCAGTACTCAGTGCTCGGGGTCCTGGGTGCTCCGTGCTCGGGGTGCTGGGTGCTCAGTGCTCTGGGTGCTTAGTGCTCAGTACTCAGGGTGCTTGGTGCTCAGTACTCAGGGTGCTGGGTGCTCATTCTCGGGGTGCTGGGTGCTCAGTGCTCAGGGTGCTGGGTGCTCAGTACTCAAGGTGCTGGGGGCTCAGTACTCAGGGTGCTGGGTGCTCATTCTCGGGGTGCTGAGTGCTCAGCGCTCGGGGTGCTGGGTGCTCAGTACTCAGGGTGCTGGGGGCTCAGTACTCAGGGTGCTCGGTGCTCAGTACTCAGGGTGCTCGGTTCTCAGTACTCAGGTTGCTGGGTGCTCAGTGCACGGGGTGCTGGGTGCTCAGTACTCGGGGTGCTCAGTGCTCAGTACTCAGGGTGCTGGGTGCTCAGTACTCAGGGTGCTGGGTGTTCAGTGCTCGGGGTGCTCGGTGCTCAGTACTCGGGGTGCTGGGTGCGCAGTACTCGGGGTGCTGAGTGCTCAGTGCTCTGGGTGCTGTGTGCTCAGTGCTCGGGGTGCTGGGTGCTCAGTGCTGAGGGTGGTGCTGGGTGCTCAGTACTCAGGGTGCTGGGTGCTCAGTGCTCAGGGTGCTGGGTGCTCAGTACTAAGGGTGCTGGGTGCTCAGTACTCAGGGTGCTCGGTGCTCAGTACTCAGGGTGCTGAGTGCTCAGTGCTCAGGGTGCTGGGTGCTCAGTACTCAGGGTGCTGGGTGCTCAGTGCTCAGGGTGATCGGTGCTCAGTACTCAGGATGCTCAGTACTCAGGGTGCTGGGTGCTCAGTGCTCGGGGTGCTGGGTGCTCAGTACTCGGGGTGCTGGAAGCTCTGTACTCAGGGTGCTGGGTGCTCAGTGCTCGGGGTCCTGGGTGCTCAGTGCTCAGGGTGATCGGTGCTCAGTACTCAGGGTGCTGGGTGCTCAGTGCTCAGGGTGCTGGGTGCTCAGTCCTCAGGGTGCTCAGTGCTTAGGGTGCTGGGTGCTCAGTGCTCGGGGTGCTCGGTGCTCAGTACTCAGGGTGCTGAGTGCTCAGTACTCAGGGTGCTGGGTGCTCAGTACTCATGGTGCTGGGTGCTCAGTACTCAGGGGGCTGGGTGCTCAGTGCTCAGGGTGCTGGGTGCTCAGTGCTCAGGGTGCTAGGTGCTCAGTGCTCGGGGTGCTGGGTGCTCAGTGCTCGGGGTGCTGGGTGCTCAGTGCTCAGTGCTCAGAGTGTTGGGTGCTCAGTGCTCAGTGCTCAGGGTGCTGGGTGCTCAGTGCTCAGGGTGCTAGGTGCTCAGTACTCAGGGTGCTGGGTGCTCAGTACTCAGGGTGCTGGGTGCTCAGTGCTCAGGGTGCTGGGTGCTCAGTACTCTGGGTGTTGGATGCTCAGTACTCAGGGTGCTGGGGGCTCAGTGCTCGGGGTGCTGGGTGCTCAGTGCTCGGGGTGCTGGGAGCTCAGTGCTCAGGGAGCTGGGTGCTTATTATTCAGGGTGCTGGGTGCTCAGTGCTCGGGGTGCTCGGTGCTCAGTACTCAAGGTGCTGGGTGCTCAGTGCTCAGGGTGCTGGGTGCTCAGTCCTCGGGGTGCTCCGTGCTCAGTGCTCAGGGTGCTGGGTGCTCAGTACTCAGGGTGCTCGGTGCTCAGTACTTAGGATTCTCAGTGCTCAGTGCTCAGGGTGCTGGGTGCTCAGTTCTCAGGGTGCTCAGTGCTCAGCACTCGGGGTGCTGGGTGCTCAGTGCTCAGGGTGCTCACTGCTCAGCACTCGGGGTGCTGGGTGCTCAGTGCTCAGGGTGCTCAGTGCTCAGTGCTCGGGGAGCTGGGTGCTCAGTGCTCAGAGTTCTGCGTGCTCAGTACTCGGGGTGCTGGGTGCTCAGTTCTCAGTGTGCTGGGTGCTCAGTGCTCAGGGTGCTGGGTGCTCAGTACTCAGGATGCTCAGTGCTCAGTACTCGGAGTGCTTGGTGCTCAGTACTCAGTGTGCTCAGTGCTCAGTACGCGGGGTGCTTGGTGCTCAGTGCTCAGGGTGCTCAGTGCTCAGTGCTCGGGGTGCTGGGTGCTCAGTGCTCGGGGCGCTGGGTGCTCAGTGCTCGGGGTGCTGGGTGCTCAGTGCTCTGGGTACTGGGTGCTCAGTGCTCGGGGCGCTGGGTGCTCAGTGCTCGGGGTGCTGGGTGCTCAGTACTCGGGGTGCTGGGTGCCCAGTGCTCAGGGTGCTCAGTGCTCAGTACTCAGTGCTCAGGGTGCTCAGTGCTCAGTGCTCAGGGTCCTGGGTGTTCAGTACTCAGGGTGCTGGGTGCTCAGTACTCAGGGTGCTGGGTGCTCAGTACTCTCGGTGTTGGGTGCTCAGTACTCAGGGTGCTGGGTGCTCAGTACTCAGGGTGCTCAGTGCTCACTACTCGGAGTGCTTGGTGCTCAGTACTCAGGGTGCTCAGTGCTCAGTACTCGGGGTGCTGGGTGCTCAGTGCTCAGGGTGCTCAGTGCTCAGTGCTCGGGGTGCTGGGTGCTCAGTGCTCGGGGCGCTGGGTGCTCAGTGCTCTGGGTGCTTAGTGCTCAGTACTCAGGGTGCTGGGTGCTCAGTGCTCAGTGCTCAGGGTGCTGGTTGTTCAGTACTCAGGGTGCTGGGTGCTCAGTTCTCAGGGTGCTGGGTGCTCAGTGCTCAGGGTGCTGGGTGCTCAGTACTCTGGGTGTTGGGTGCTCAGTACACAGGGTGCTGGGTGCTCAGTACTCAGTGCTCAGGGTCCTGGGTGCTCCGTGCTCGGGGTGCTGGGTGCTCAGTGCTCAGGGTGCTGGGTGCTCAGTACTCTGGGTGTTGGGTGCTCAGTTCTCAGGGTGCTGGGTGCTCAGTACTCAGTGCTCAGGGTCCTGGGTGCTCCGTGCTCGGGGTGCTGGGTGCTCAGTGCTCTGGGTTCTTAGTGCTCAGTACTCAGGGTGCTGGGTGCTCAGTACTCAGGGTGCTGGGTGCTCATTCTCGGGGTGCTGGCTGCTCAGTGCTCGGGGTGCTGGGTGCTCAGTACTCAGGGTGCTGGGGGCTCAGTACTTAGGGTGCTGGGTGCTCAGTACTCAGGGTGCTGGGTGCTCAGTACTCAGTGTGCTGGGTGCTCAGTACTCTGGGTGTTGGGTGCTCAGTACACAGGGTGCTGGGTGCTCCGTGCTCAGGGTGCTGGGTGCTCATTGCTCAGGGTGCTGGGTGCTCAGTGCTCAGGGTGCTGGGTGCTCAGTACTCAGGGTGCTGGGTGCTCAGTACTCAGGGTGCTGGGTGCTCAGTGATCGGGGTGCTGGGTGCTCAGTACTCAGGGTGCTCAGTGCTCGGGGAGCTCTGTGCTCAGTACTCAGGGTGCTGGGTGCTCAGTACTCAGTGCTCGGGGTCCTGGGTGCTCCGTGCTCGGGGTGCTGGGTGCTCAGTGCTCTGGGTGCTTAGTGCTCAGTACTCAGGGTGCTGGGTGCTCAGTACTCAGGGTGCTGGGTGCTCATTCTCGGGGTGCTGGGTGCTCAGTGCTCGGGGTGTTTGGTGCTCAGTACTCAGGGTGCTGGGGGCTCAGTACTCAGGGTGCTGGGTGCTCAGTACTCAGGGTGCGCGGTTCTCAGTATTCAGGGTGCTGGGTGCTCATTCTCGGGGTGCTGGGTGCTCAGTGCTCGGGGTGCTGGGTGCTCAGTACTCAGGGTGCTGGGGGCTCAGTACTCAGGGTGCTGGGTGCTCAGTACTCAGGGTGATCTGTTCTCAGTACTCAGGTTGCTGGGTGCTCAGTGCTCGGGGTGATGGGTGCTCAGTACTCGGGGTGCTCAGTGCTCAGTACTCAGGGTGCTGGGTGCTCAGTACTCAGGGTGCTGGGTGCTCAGTGCTCGGGGTGCTCGGTGCTCAGTACTCGGGGTGCTGGGTACTCAGTACTCGGGGTGCTGGGTGCTCAGTGCTCAGGGTGCTGGGTGCTCAGTGCTCGGGGTGCTGGGTGCTAAGTGCTGAGGGTGGTGCTGGGTGCTCAGTACTCAGGGTGCTGGGTGCTCAGTACTAAGGGTGCTGGGTGCTCAGTACTCAGGGTTCTCGGTGCTCAGTACTCAGGGTGCTGGGTGCTCAGTGCTCAGGGTGCTGGGTACTCAGTACTCAGGGTGCTGGGTACTCAGTACTCAGGGTGCTGTTTGCTCAGTGCTCAGTGTGCTTGGTGCTCAGTGCTCAGGGTGCTGGGTGATCAGTACTCAGGGTGCTGGGTGCTCAGTGCTCAGGGTGATCGGTGCTCCGTACTCAGGGTGCTCAGTACTCAGGGTGCTGGCTGCTCAGTGCTCGCTGTGCTGGGTGCTCAGTACTCGGGGAGCTGGGTGCTCTGTACTCAGGGTGCTGGGTGCTCAGTGCTCGGGGTCCTGGGTGCTCAGTGCTCAGGGTGATCGGTGCTCAGTACTCAGGGTGCTGGGTGCTCAGTGCTCAGGGTGCTGGGTACTCAGTCCTCAGGGTGCTCAGTGCTCAGGGTGCTGGGTGCTCAGTGCTCGGGGTGCTCGGTGCTCAGTACTCAGGGTGCTGAGTGCTCAGTACTCAGGTTGCTGGGTGCTCAGTTCTCATGGTGCTGGGTGCTCAGTACTCAGGGGGCTGGGTGCTCAGTGCTCAGGGTGCTGGGTGCTCAGTGCTCAGGGTGCTGGGTGCTCAGTGCTCGGGGTGCTGGGTGCTCAGTGCTCGGGGTGCTGGGTGCTCAGTGCTCAGTGCTCAGTTTGTTGGGTGCTCAGTGCTCAGGGTGCTGGGTGCTCAGTACTCAGGGTCCTGGGTGCTCAGTACTCAGGGTGCTGGGTGCTCAGTGCTCAGGGTGCTGGGTGCTCAGGACTCTGGGTGTTGGGTGCTCA
The DNA here is from genome assembly GCF_018167655.1 of Microtus oregoni. Lineage (NCBI taxonomy): Eukaryota > Metazoa > Chordata > Mammalia > Rodentia > Cricetidae > Microtus > Microtus oregoni. Next base: position 4,865,580 of record NW_024544028.1, on the reverse strand, counting down.
GTACTCAGGGTGCTGGGTGCTCAGTGCTCGGGGTGCTGGGTGCTCAGTGCTCGGGGTGCTGGGTGCTCAGTACTCAGGTTGCCGGGTGCTCAGTATTCAGGGTGCTGGGTGCTCAGTGCTCGGGGTGCTCGGTGCTCAGTACTCAAGGTGCTGGGTGCTCAGTGCTCAGGGTGCTGTGCGCTCAGTCCTCGGGGTGCTCCATGCTCAGTGCTCAGAGTGCTGGGTGCTCAGTACTCAGGGTGCTCGGTGCTCAGTACTCAGGGTTCTCAGTGCTCAGGGTGCTGGGTGCTCAGTACTCAGGGTGCTCAGTGCTCAGTACTCGGGGTGCTGGGTGCTCAGTACTCAGGGTGCTCAGTGCTCAGTACTCAGGGTGCTGGGTGCTCAGTGCTCAGTGTGCTCAGTGCTCAGTGCTCGGGGTGCTGGGTGCTCAGTGCTGGGGGCGCGGGGTGCTCAGTGCTCGAGGTGCTGGTTGCTCAGTACTCAGGGTGCTGTGTGCTCAGTGCTCAGAGTGTTGGGTGCTCAGTGCTCAGGGTGCTCTGTGCTCAGTACTCAGGGTGCTGGGTGCTCAGTGCTCGGGGTGCTGCGTGCTCAGTGCTCAGGGTGCTGGGTGATCTGTGCTCAGGGTGCTGGGTGCTCAGTACTCAGGGTGCTGGGTGCTCAGTGCTCGGGGTGCTCGGTGCTCAGTAATCAAGGTGCTGGGTGCTCAGTGCTCAGGGTGCCGGGTGCTCAGTCCTCGGGGTGCTCCGTGCTCAGTGATCAGGGTGCTGGGTGCTCAGTACTCAGGGTGCTCGGTGCTCAGTACTCAGGGTTCTCAGTGCTCATTACTCAGGGTGCTGGGTGCTCAGTGCTCAGGGTGCTGGGTGCTCAGTACTCAGGGTGCTCAGTGCTCAGTACTCGGAGTGGTTGGTGCTCAGTACTCAGGGTGCTCAGTGCTCAGTGCTCGGGGTGCTGGGTGCTCAGTGCTCGGGGCGCTGGGTGCTCAGTGATCGGGGTGCTGGGTGCTCAGTACTCAGGGTGCTCAGTGCTCGGGGAGCTCGGTGCTCAGTATTCAGTGCTCGGGGTCCTGGGTGCTCCGTGCTCGGGGTGCTGGGCGCTCTGTGTTCTGGGTGTTTACTGCTCAGTACTCAGGGTGCTGGGTGCTCAGTACTCAGGGTGCTGCGTGCTCATTCTCGGGGTGCTGGGTGCTCAGTGCTCGGGGTGCTGGGTGCTCAGTACTCAGGGTGCTGGGGGCTCAGTACTCAGGGTGCTGGGTGCTCAGTACTCAGGGTGCTCGGTTCTCAGTACTGAGGGTGCTGGGTGCTCATTCTCGGGGTGCTGGGTGCTCAGTGCTCGGGGTGCTGGGTGCTCAGTACTCAGGGTGCTGGTGGCTCAGTACTCAGGGTGCTGGGTGCTCAGTACTCAGGGTGATCTGTTCTCAGTACTCAGGTTGCAGGGTGCTCAGTGCTCGGGGTGCTGGGTGCTCAGTACTCGGGGTGCTCAGTGCTCAGTGCTCAGGGTGCTTCGCGCTCAGTACTCAGGGTGCTGGGTGTTCAGTGCTCGGGGTGCTCGGTGCTCAGTACTCGGGGTGCTGGGTGCTCAGTACTCGGGGTGCTGGGTGCTCAGTGCTCAGGGTGCTTCGTGCTCAGTGCTCGGGGTGCTGGGTGCTCAGTGCTGAGGGTGGTGCTGGGTGCTCAGTACTCAGGGTGCTGGGTGCTCAGTGCTCAGGGTGCTGGGTGCTCAGTACTAAGGGTGCTGGGTGCTCAGTACTCAGGGTGCTGGGTGCTCAGTACTCAGGGTGCTGGGTGCTCAGTGCTCAGGGTGCTGGGTACTCAGTACTCAGGGTGCTGGGTGCTCAGTACTCACTGTGCTGGGTGCTCAGTGCTCAGGGTGCTGGGTGCTCAGTGCTCAGGGTGCTGGGTGCTCAGTACTCAGGGTGCTGGGTGCTCAGTGCTCAGGGTGATCGGTGCTCAGTACTCAGGGTGCTCAGTACTCAGGGTGTTGGGTGCTCAGTGCTCGGGGTGCTGGGTGCTCAGTACTCGGGGTGCTGGGTGCTCTGTACTCAGGGTGCTGGGTGCTCAGTGCTCAGGGTGCTGGGTGCGCTGTCCTCAGGGTGCTCAGTGCTCAGAGTGCTGGGTGCTCAGTGCTCGGGGTGCTCGGTGCTCAGTACTCAGGGTGCTGAGTGCTAAGTACTCAGGATGCTTGGTGCTCAGTACTCATGGTGCTGGGTGCTCAGTACTCAGGGGGCTGGCTGCTCAGTGCTCAGGGTTCTGGGTGCTCAGTGCTCGGGGTGCTGGGTGCTCAGTGCTCGGGGTGATGGGTGCTCAGTGCTCAGTGCTCAGGGTGTTGGGTGCTCAGTGCTCAGTGCTCAGGGTGCTGGGTGCTCAGTACTCAGGGTGCTGGGTGCTCAGTACTCAGCGTGCTGGGTGCTGAGTGCTCAGGGTGTTGGGTGCTCAGTACTCTGGGTGTTGGGTGCTCAGTACTCAGGGTGCTGGGTGCTCAGTGCTCGGGGTGCTGGGTGCTCAGTGCTCGGGGTGCTGTGTGCTCAGTGCTCAGGGTGCTGGGTGCTCAGTACTCAAGGTGCTGGGTGCTCAGTGCTCAGGGTGCTGGGTGCTCAGTCCTCGGGGTGCTCCGTGCTCAGTGCTCAGGGTGCTGGGTGCTCAGTACTCAGGGTGCTCGGTGCTCAGTACTCAGGGTTCTCAGTGCTCAGTGCTCAGGGTGCTGGGTGCTCAGTGCTCAGGGTGCTCAGTGCTCAGTACTCGGGGTGCTGGGTGCTCAGTACTCAGGGTGCTGGGTGCTTAGTACTCAGGGTGCTCCGTGCTCAGTACACAGGGTGCTGGGTCCTCAGTGCTCGGGGTTGTGGGTGCTCAGTGCTCAGTACTCAGGGTGCTGGGTGCTCAGTGCTCGGGGTGCTGGGTGCTCAGTACTCAGCGTGCTGGGTGCTCAGTACTCAGGGTGCTGGGTGCTCAGTGCTCAGGGTGCTGGGTGCTCAGTTCTCAGGGTGCTGGGTGCTCAGTGATCGGGGTGCTGGGTGCTCAGTACTCAGGGTGCTCAGTGCTCAGTACTCAGTGCTCGGGGTCCTGGGTGCTCCGTGCTCGGGGTGCTGGGTGCTCAGTACTCAGGGTGCTGGGTGCTCATTCTCGGGGTGCTGGGTGCTCAGTGCTCGGGGTGCTGGGTGCTCAGTACTCAGTGTGCTGGGGGCTCAGTACTCAGGGTGCTGGGTGCTCAGTACTCAGGGTGCTCGGTTCTCAGTACTCAGGGTGTTGGGTGCTCATTCTCGGGGTGCTGAGTGCTCAGTGCTCAGGGTGCTGGGTGCTCAGTACTCAGGGTGCTGGGGGCTCAGTACTCAGGGTGCTGGGTGCTCAGTACTCAGGGTGATCTGTTCTCAGTACTCAGGTTGCTGGGTGCTCAGTGCTCGGGGTGCTGGGTGCTCAGTACTCGGGGTGCTCAGTGCTCAGTACTCAGGGTGCTGGGTGCTCAGTACTCAGGGTGCTGGGTGTTCAGTGCTCGGGGTGCTCGGTGCTCAGTACTCGAGGTGCTGGGTGCGCAGTACTCGGGATGCTGGGTGCTCAGTGCTCTGGGTGCTGGGTGCTCAGTGCTCGGGGTGCTGGGTGCTCAGTGCTGAGGGTGGTGCTGGGTGCTCAGTACTCAGGGTGCTGGGTGCTCAGTGCTCAGGGTGCTGGGTGCTCAGTACTCAGGGTGCTCAGTGCTCAGTACTCAGGGTGCTGGGTGCTCAGTGCTCAGTGTGCTCAGTGCTCAGTGCTCGGGGTGCTGGGTGCTCAGTGCTCAGGGCGCTGGGTGCTTAGTGCACGAGGTGCTGGTTGCTCAGTACTCAGGGTGCTGTGTGCTCAGTGCTCAGTACTCAGCGTGCTGGGTGCTCAGTGCTCAGAGTTTTGGGTGCTCAGTGCTCAGGGTGCTCTGTGCTCAGTACTCAGGGTGCTGGGTGCTCAGTGCTCGGGGTGCTGCGTGCTCAGTGCTCAGGGTGCTGGGTGCTCTGTGCTCAGGGTGCAGGGTGCTCAGTACTCAGGGTGCTGGGTGCTCAGTGCTCGGGGTGCTCGGTGCTCAGTACTCAAGGTGCTGGGTGCTCAGTGCTCAGGGTGCCGGGTGCTCAGTCCTCAGGGTGCTCCGTGCTCAGTGATCAGGGTGCTGGGTGCTCAGTACTCAGGGTGCTCGGTGCTCAGTACTCAGGGTTCTCAGTGCTCATTACTCAGGGTGCTGGGTGCTCAGTGCTCAGGGTGCTGGGTGCTCAGTACTCAGGGTGCTCAGTGCTCAGTACTCGGAGTGCTTGGTGCTCAGTACTCAGGGTGCTCAGTGCTCAGTACTCGGGGTGCTGTTTGCTCAGTGCTCAGGGTGCTGGGTGCTCAGTGCTCGGGGCGCTGGGTGCTCAGTGATCGGGGTGCTGGGTGCTCAGTACTCAGGGTGCTCAGTGCTCGGGGAGCTCGGTGCTCAGTACTCAGGGTGCTGGGTGCTCAGTACTCAGTGCTCGGGGTCCTGGGTGCTCCGTGCTCGGGGTGCTGGGCGCTCAGTGCTCTGGGTGTTTAGTGCTCAGTACTCAGGGTGCTGGGTGCTCAGTACTCAGGGTGCTGGGTGCTCATTCTCGGGGTGCTGGGTGCTCAGTGCTCGGTGTGCTGGGTGCTCAGTACTCAGGGTGCTGGGGGCTCAGTACTCAGGGTGCTGGGTGCTCAGTACTCAGGGTGATCTGTTCTCAGTACTCAGGGTGCTGGGTGTTCAGTGCTCGGGGTGCTCGGTGCTCAGTACTCGGGGTGCTGGGTGCGCAGTACTCGGGGTGCTGGGTGCTCAGTGCTCGGGGTGCTGGGTGCTCAGTGCTGAGGGTGGTGCTGGGTGCTCAGTACTCAGGGTGCTGGGTGCTCAGTGCTCAGGGTGCTGGGTGCTCAGTACTAAGGGTGCTGGGTGCTCAGTACTCAGGGTGCTCGGTGCTCAGTACTCAGGGTGCTGAGTGCTCAGTGCTCAGGGTGCTGGGTACTCAGTACTCAGGGTGCTGGGTGCTCAGTACTCACTGTGCTGGGTGCTCAGTGCTCAGGGTGCTGGGTGCTCAGTGCTCAGGGTGCTGGCTGCTCAGTACTCAGGGTGCTGGGTGCTCAGTGCTCAGGGTGATCGGTGCTCAGTACTCAGGATGCTCAGTACTCAGGGTGCTGGGTGCTCAGTGCTCAGGGTGCTGGGTGCTCAGTACTCGGGGTGCTGGATGCTCTGTACTCAGGGTGCTGGGTGCTCAGTGCTCGGGGTCCTGGGTGCTCAGTGCTCAGGGTGATCGGTGCTCAGTACTCAGGGGGCTCGGTGCTCAGTGCTCAGGGTGCTGGGTGCTCAGTCCTCAGGGTGCTCAGTGCTCAGGGTGCTGGGTGCTCAGTGCTCGGGGTGCTCAGTGCTCAGTACTCAGGGAGCTGAGTGCTCAGTACTCAGGGTGCTGGGTGCTCAGTACTCATGGTGCTGGGTGCTCAGTACTCAGGGGGCTGGGTGCTCAGTGCTCAGGGTGCTGGGTGCTCAGTGCTCAGGGTGCTAGGTGCTCAGTGCTCGGGGCGCTGGGTGCTCAGTGCTCTGGGTGCTTAGTGCTCAGTACTTAGGGTGCTGGGTGCTCAGTGCTCAGTGCTCAGGGTGCTGGTTGTTCAGTACTCAGGGTGCTGGGTGCTCAGTACTCAGGGTGCTGGGTGCTCAGTGCTCAGGGTGCTGGGTGCTCAGTACTTAGGGTGCTGGGTGCTCTGTGCTCAGTACTCAGGGTGCTGGGTGCTCAGTACTCAGTGCTCAGGGTCCTGGGTGCTCCGTGCTCGGGGTGCTGGGTGCTCAGTGGTCTGGGTGCTTAGTGCTCAGTACTCAGGGTGCTGGGTGCTCAGTACTCAGGGTGCTGGGTGCTCATTCTCGGGGTGCTGGGTGCTCAGTGCTCGGGGTGCTGGGTGCTCAGTACTCAGGGTGCTGGGGGCTCAGTACTCAGGGTGCTGGGTGCTCAGTCCTCAGGGTGCTCAGTGCTCAGGGTGCTGGGTGCTCAGTGCTCGGGGTGCTCAGTGCTCAGTACTCAGGGAGCTGAGTGCTCAGTACTCAGGGTGCTGGGTGCTCAGTACTCATGGTGCTGGGTGCTCAGTACTCAGGGGGCTGGGTGCTCAGTGCTCAGGGTGCTGGGTGCTCAGTGCTCAGGGTGCTAGGTGCTCAGTGCTCGGGGCGCTGGGTGCTCAGTGCTCTGGGTGCTTAGTGCTCAGTACTTAGGGTGCTGGGTGCTCAGTGCTCAGTGCTCAGGGTGCTGGTTGTTCAGTACTCAGGGTGCTGGGTGCTCAGTACTCAGGGTGCTGGGTGCTCAGTGCTCAGGGTGCTGGGTGCTCAGTACTTAGGGTGCTGGGTGCTCTGTGCTCAGTACTCAGGGTGCTGGGTGCTCAGTACTCAGTGCTCATCGTCCTGGGTGCTCCGTGCTCGGGGTGCTGGGTGCTCAGTGGTCTGGGTGCTTAGTGCTCAGTACTCAGGGTGCTGGGTGCTCAGTACTCAGGGTGCTGGGTGCTCATTCTCGGGGTGCTGGGTGCTCAGTGCTCGGGGTGCTGGGTGCTCAGTACTCAGGGTGCTGGGGGCTCAGTACTCAGGGTGCTGGGTGCTCAGTACTCAGGGTGCTGGGTGCTCAGTACTCAGGGTGCTGGGTGCTCAGTACTCTGGGTGTTGGGTGCTCAGTACACAGGGTGCTGGGTGCTCCGTGCTCGGGGTGCTGGGTGCTCATTGCTCAGGGTGCTGGGTGCTCAGTGCTCAGGGTGCTGGGTGCTCAGTACTCAGGGTGCTGGGTGCTCAGTACACAGGGTGCTGGGTGCTCAGTGATCGGGGTCCTGGGTGCTCAGTACTCAGGGTGCTCAGTGTTCGGGGAGCTCTGTGCTCAGTACTCAGGGTGCTCAGTTCTCGGGGTGCTCGGTGCTCAGTACTCAAGGTGCTGGGTGCTCAGTGCTCAGGTTGCCGGGTGCTCAGTCCTCAGGGTGCTCCGTGCTCAGTGATCAGGGTGCTGGGTGCTCAGTACTCAGGGTGCTCGGTGCTCAGTACTCAGGGTTCTCAGTGCTCATTACTCAGGGTGCTGGGTGCTCAGTGCTCAGGGTGCTGGGTGCTCAGTACTCAGGGTGCTCAGTGCTCAGTACTCGGAGTGCTTGTTGCTCAGTACTCAGGGTGCTCAGTGCTCAGTACTCGGGGTGCTGTTTGCTCAGTGCTCAGGGTGCTCAGTGCTCAGTGCTCGGGGTGCTGGGTGCTCAGTGCTCGGGGCGCTGGGTGCTCAGTGATCGGGGTGCTGGGTGCTCAGTACTCAGGGTGCTCAGTGCTCGGGGAGCTCGGTGCTCAGTACTCAGGGTGCTGGGTGCTCAGTACTCAGTGCTCGGGGTCCTGGGTGCTCCGTGCTCGGGGTGCTGGGCGCTCAGTGCTCTGGGTGTTTAGTGCTCAGTACTCAGAGTGCTGGGTGCTCAGTACTCAGGGTGCTGGGTGCTCATTCTCGGGGTGCTGGGTGCTCAGTGCTCGGGGTGCTGGGTGCTCAGTACTCAGGGTGCTGGGGGCTCAGTACTCAGGGTGCTGGGTGCTCAGTACTCAGGGTGCTCGGTTCTCAGTACTGAGGTTGCTGGGTGCTCATTCTCGCGGTGATGAGTGCTCAGTGCTCGGGGTGCTGGGTGCTCAGTACTCAGGGTGCTGGTGGCTCAGTACTCCGGGTGCTGGGTGCTCAGTACTCAGGGTGATCTGTTCTCAGTACTCAGGTTGCAGGGTGCTCAGTGCTCGGGGTGCTGGGTGCTCAGTACTCAGGGTGCTCAGTGCTCAGTTCTCAGGGTGCTGGGTGCTCAGTACTCAGGGTGCTGGGTGTTCAGTGCTCGGGGTGCTCGGTGCTCAGTACTCGGGGTGCTGGGTGCTCAGTACTCGGGGTGCTGGGTGCTCAGTGCTCAGGGTGCTGGGTGCTCAGTGCTCGGGGTGCTGGGTGCTCAGTGCTGAGGGTGGTGCTGGGTGCTCAGTACTCAGGGTGCTGGGTGCTCAGTGCTCAGGGTGCTGGGTGCTCAGTACTAAGGGTGCTGGATGCTCAGTACTCAGGGTGCTGGGTGCTCAGTACTCAGGGTGCTGGGTGCTCAGTGCTCAGGGTGCTGGGTACTCAGTACTCAGGGTGCTGGGTGCTCAGTACTCACTGTGCTGGGTGCTCAGTGCTCAGGGTGCTGGGTGCTCAGTGCTCAGGGTGCTGGGTGCTCAGTACTCAGGGTGCTGGGTGCTCAGTGCTCAGGGTGATCGGTGCTCAGTACTCAGGGTGCTCAGTAATCAGGGTGCTGGGTGCTCAGTGCTCGGGGTGCTGGGTGCTCAGTACTCGGTGTGCTGGGTGCTCTGTACTCAGGGTGCTGGGTGCTCAGTGCTCGGGGTCCTGGGTGCTCAGTATCAGGGTGCTGGATGCTCAGTGCTCAGGGGGCTGGGTGCGCAGTCCTCAGGGTGCTCAGTGCTCAGAGTGCTGGGTGCTCAGTGCTCGGGGTGCTCGGTGCTCAGTACTCAGGGTGCTGAGTGCTCAGTACTCAGGATGCTGGGTGCTCAGTACTCATGGTGCTGGGTGCTCAGTACTCAGGGGGCTGGCTGCTCAGTGCTCAGGGTGCTGGGTGCTCAGTGCTCAGGGTTCTGGGTGCTCAGTGCTCGGGGTGCTGGGTGCTCAGTGCTCGGGGTGTTGGGTGCTCAGTGCTCAGTGCTCAGGGTGCTGGGTGCTCAGTACTCTGGGTGTTTGGTGCTCAGTACTCAGGGTGCTGGGTGCTCAGTGCTCGGGGTGCTGGGTGCTCAGTGCTCGGGGTGCTGTGTGCTCAGTGCTCAGGGTGCTGGGTGCTCAGTACTCAAGGTGCTGGGTGCTCAGTGCTCAGGGTGCTGGGTGCTCAGTCCTCGGGGTGCTCCGTGCTCAGTGCTCAGGGTGCTGGGTGCTCAGTACTCAGGGTGCTCGGTGCTCAGTACTCAGGGTTCTCAGTGCTCAGTGCTCAGGGTGCTGGGTGCTCAGTTCTCAGGGTGCTCAGTGCTCAGTACTCGGGGTGCTGGGTGCTCAGTACTCAGGGTGCTGGGTGCTTAGTACTCAGGGTGCTCAGTGCTCAGTACACAGGGTGCTGGGTCCTCAGTGCTCGGGGTGCTGGGTGCTCAGTGCTCAGTACTCAGGGTGCTGGGTGCTCAGTGCTCGGGGTGCTGGGTGCTCAGTACTCAGCGTGCTGGGTGCTCAGTACTCAGGGTGCTGGGTGCTCAGTGCTCAGGGTGCTGGGTGCTCAGTGCTCAGGGTGCTGGGTGCTCAGTGATCGGGGTGCTGGGTGCTCAGTACTCAGGGTGCTCAGTGCTCAGTACTCAGTGCTCGGGGTCCTGGGTGCTCCGTGCTCGGGGTGCTGGGTGCTCAGTGCTCTGGGTGCTTAGTGCTCAGTACTCAGGGTGCTGGGTGCTCAGTACTCAGGGTGCTGGGTGCTCATTCTCGGGGTGCTGGGTGCTCAGTGCTCAGGGTGCTGGGTGCTCAGTACTCAGGGTGCTGGGGGCTCAGTACTCAGGGTGCTAGGTGCTCAGTACTCAGGGTGCTCGGTTCTCAGTACTCAGGGTGTTGGGTGCTCATTCTCGGGGTCCTTATTGCTCAGTTCTCGGGGTGCTGGGTGCTCAGTAATCATTGTGCTGGGGGCTCAGTACTCAGGGTGCTGGGTGCTCAGTACTCAGGGTGATCTGTTCTCAGTACTCAGGTTGCTGGGTGCTCAGTGCTCGGGGTGCTGGGTGCTCAGTACTCGGGGTGCTCAGTGCTCAGTACTCAGGGTGCTGGGTGGTCAGTACTCAGGGTGCTGGGTGTTCAGTGCTCGGGGTGCTCGGTGCTCAGTACTCGGGGTGCTGGGTGCGCAGTACTCGGGGTGCTGGGTGCTCAGTGCTCTGGGTGCTGGGTGCTCAGTGCTCGGGGTGCTGGGTGCTCAGTGCTGAGGGTGGTGCTGGGTGCTCAGTACTCAGGGTGCTGGGTGCTCAGTGCTCAGGGTGCTGGGTGCTCAGTACTAAGGGTGCTGGGTGCTCAGTACTCAGGGTGCTCGGTGCTCAGTACTCAGGGTGCTGAGTGCTCAGTGCTCAGGGTGCTGGGTACTCAGTACTCAGTGTGCTGGGTGCTGAGTACTCACTGTGCTGGATGCTCAGTGCTCAGGGTGCTGGGTGCTCAGTGCTCAGGGTGCTGGGTGCTCAGTACTCAGGGTGCTGGGTGCTCAGTGCTCAGGGTGATCGGTGCTCAGTACTCAGGATGCTCAGTACTCAGGGTGCTGGGTGCTCAGTGCTCGGGGTGCTGGGTGCTCAGTACTCGGGTTGCTGGATGCTCTGTACTCAGGGTGCTGGGTGCTCAGTGCTCGGGGTCCTGGGTGCTCAGTGCTCAGGGTGATCGGTGCTCAGTACTCAGGGTGCTGGGTGCTCAGTGCTCAGGGTGCTGGGTGCTCAGTCCTCAGGGTGCTCAGTGCTCAGGGTGCTGGGTGCTCAGTGCTCGGGGTGCTCGGTGCTCAGTACTCAGGGTGCTGAGTGCTCAGTACTCAGGGTGCTGGGTGCTCAGTACTCATGGTGCTGGGTGCTCAGTACTCAGGGGGCTGGGTGCTCAGTGCTCAGGGTGCTGGGTGCTCAGTGCTCAGGGTGCTAGGTGCTCAGTGCTCGGGGCGCTGGGTGCTCAGTGCTCTGGGTGCTTATTGCTCAGTACTCAGGGTGCTGGGTGCTCAGTGCTCAGTGCTCAGGGTGCTGGTTGTTCAGTACTCAGGGTGCTGGGTGCTCAGTACTCAGGGTGCTGGGTGCTCAGTGCTCAGGGTGCTGGGTGCTCAGTATTCTGGGTGTTGGGTGCTCAGTACACAGGGTGCTGGGTGCTCCGTGCTCGGGGTGCTGGGTGCTCATTGCTCAGGGTGCTGGGTGCTCAGTGCTCAGGGTGTTGGGTGCTCAGTACTCAGGGTGCTGGGTGCTCAGTACTCAGGGTGCTGGGTGCTCAGTGATCGGGGTGCTGGGTGCTCAGTACTCAGGGTGCTCAGTGCTCGGGGAGCTCTGTGCTCAGTACTCAGGGTGCTGGGTGCTCAGTACTCAGTGCTCAGGGTCCTGGGTGCTCCGTGCTCGGGGTGCTGGGTGCTCAGTGCTCTGGGTGCTTAGTGCTCAGTACTCAGGGTGCTGGGTGCTCAGTACTCAGGGTGCTGGCTGCTCATTCTCGGGGTGCTGGGTGCTCAGTGCTCGGGGTGATGGGAGCTCAGTACTCAGGGTGCTGGGGGCTCAGTACTCAGGGTGCTGGGTGCTCAGTACTCAGGGTGCTGGGTGCTCAGTACTCAGGGTGCTGGGTGCTCAGTACTCTGGGTGTTGGGTGCTCAGTACACTGGGTGCTGGGTGCTCCGTGCTCTTGGTGCTGGGTGCTCATTGCTCAGGGTGCTGGGTGCTCAGTTCTCAGGGTGCTGGGTGCTCTGTACTCAGGGTGCTGGGTGCTCAGTACACAGGGTGCTGGGTGCTCAGTGATCGGGGTGCTGGGTGCTCAGTACTCAGGGTGCTCAGTGCTCGGGGAGCTCTGTGCTCAGTACTCAGGGTGCTGGGTGCTCAGTACTCAGTGCTCCTGGTCCTGGGTGCTCCGTGCTCGGGGTGCTGGGTGCTCAGTGCTCTGGGTGCTTAGTGCTCAGTACTCAGGGTGCTGGGTGCTCAGTACTCAGGGTGCTGGGTTCTCATTCTCGGGGTGCTGGGTGCTCAGTGCTCGGGGTGCTTGGTGCTCAGTACTCAAGGTGCTGGGGGCTCAGTACTCAGGGTGCTGGGTGCTCAGTACTCCGGGTGCTGGGTGCTCAGTGCTCAGGGTGCTGGGTGCTCAGTGCTCGGGGTGCTGGGTGCTCAGTGCTGAGGGTGGTGCTGGGTGCTCAGTACTCAGGGTGCTGGGTGCTCAGTGCTTAGGGTGCTGGGTGCTCAGTACTAAGGGTGCTGGTAGCTCAGTACTCAGGGTGCTCGGTGCTCAGTACTCAGGGTGCTGGGTACTCAGTACTCAGGGTGCTGTTTGCTCAGTGCTCAGGGTGCTTGGTGCTCAGTGCTCAGGGTGCTGGGTGCTCAGTACTCAGGGTGCTGGGTGCTCAGTGCTCAGGGTGATCGGTGCTCCGTACTCAGGGTGCTCAGTACTCAGGGTGCTGGCTGCTCAGTGCTCGCTGTGCTGGGTGCTCAGTACTCGGGGAGCTGGGTGCTCTGTACTCAGGGTGCTGGGTGCTCAGTGCTCGGGGTCCTGGGTGCTCAGTGCTCAGGGTGATCGGTGCTCAGTACTCAGGGTGCTGGGTGCTCAGTGCTCAGGGTGCTGGGTACTCAGTCCTCAGGGTGCTCAGTGCTCAGGGTGCTGGGTGCTCAGTGCTCGGGGTGCTCGGTGCTCAGTACTCAGGGTGCTGAGTGCTCAGTACTCAGGGTGCTGGGTGCTCAGTTCTCATGGTGCTGGGTGCTCAGTACTCAGGGTGCTGGGTGCTCAGTGCTCAGGGTGCTGGGTGTTCAGTGCTCAGGGTGCTGGGTGCTCAGTGCTCGGGGTGCTGAGTGCTCAGTGCTCGGGGTGCTGGGTGCTCAGTACTCAGGGTGCTGGGGGCTCAGTACTCAGGGTGCTGGGTGCTCAGTACTCAGGGTGATCTGTTCTCAGTACTCAGGTTGCTGGGTGCTCAGTGCTTGGGGTGATGTATGCTCAGTACTCGGGGTACTCAGTGCTCAGTACTCAGGGTGCTGGGTGCTCAGTACTCAGGGTGCTGGGTGCTTAGTGCTCGGGGTGCTCGGTGCTCAGTACTCGGGGTGCTGGGTGCTCAGTACTCGGAGTGCTGGGTGCTCAGTGATCAGGGTGCTGGGTGCTCAGTGCTCGGGGTGCTGGGTGCTCAGTGCTGAGGGTGGTGCTGGGTGCTCAGTACTCAGGGTGCTGGGTGCTCAGTGCTCAGGGTGCTGGGTGCTCAGTACTAAGGGTGCTGGGTTCTCAGTACTCAGGGTGCTCGGTGCTCAGTACTCAGGGTGCTGGGTGCTCAGTGCTCAGGGTGCTGGGTACTCAGTACTCAGGGTGCTGGGTACTCAGTACTCAGGGTGCTGTTTGCTCAGTGCTCAGGGTGCTTGGTGCTCAGTGCTCAGGGTGCTGGGTGCTCAGTACTCAGGGTGCTGGGTGCTCAGTGCTCAGGGTGATCGGTGCTCCGTACTCAGGGTGCTCAGTACTCAGGGTGCTGGCTGCTCAGTGCTCGCTGTGCTGGGTGCTCAGTACTCGGGGAGCTGGGTTCTCTGTACTCAGGGTGCTGGGTGCTCAGTGCTCGGGGTCCTGGGTGCTCAGTGCTCAGGGTGATCGGTGCTCAGTACTCAGGGTGCTGGGTGCTCAGTGCTCAGGGTGCTGGGTACTCAGTCCTCAGGGTGCTCAGTGCTCAGGGTGCTGGGTGCTCAGTGCTCGGGGTGCTCGGTGCTCAGTCCTCGGGGTGCTCCGTGCTCAGTGATCAGGGTGCTGGGTGCTCAGTACTCAGGGTGCTCGGTGCTCAGTACTCAGGGATCTCAGTGCTCATTACTCAGGGTGCTGGGAGCTCAGTGCTCAGGGTGCTGGGTGCTCAGTACTCAGGGTGCTCAGTGCTCAGTACTCGGAGTGCTTGGTGCTCAGTACTCAGGGTGCTCAGTGCTCAGTACTCGGGGTGCTGTTTGCTCAGTGCTCAGGGTGCTCAGTGCTCAGTGCTCGGGGTGCTGGGTGCTCAGTGCTCGGGGCGCTGGGTGCTCAGTGCTCGGGGTGCTGGGTGCTCAGTACTCGGGGTGCTGGGTGCTCAGTAATCAGGGTGCTCAGTGCTCAGTACTCAGTGCTCAGGGTGCTCAGTGCTCAGTGCTCGGGGTGCTGGGTGCTCAGTGCTCGGGGCGCTGGGTGCTCAGTGCTCGGGGTGCTGGGTGCTCAGTACCCGGGTGCTGGGTGCTCAGTACTCTGGGTGTTGGGTGCTCAGTACTCAGGGTGCTGGTTGCTACGTGCTCGGGGTGCTGGGTGCTCAGTACTCAGGGTGCTGTGTGCTCAGTACTCAGGGTGCTGGGTGCTTAGTGCTCGAGGTGCTCGGTGCTCAGTACTCAAGGTGCTGGGTGCTCAGTTCTAAGGGTGCTGGGTGCTCAGTCCTCGGGGTACTCCATGCTCAGGGTGCTGGGTGCTCAGTGCTCAGGGTGCTGGGTGCTCAGTGCTCGGGGTGCTAGGTGCTGAGTGCTCAGGGTGCTGGGTGCTCAGTGCTCGGGGTGCTCGGTGCTCAGTGCTCAGGGTCCTGGGTGCTCAGTACTCAGGGTGCTCAGTGCTCGGGGAGCTCGGTGCTCAGTGATCGGGGTGCTGGGTGCTCAGTACTCAGGGTGCTCAGTGCTCGGGGAGCTCGGTGCTCAGTACTCAGGGTGCTGGGTGCTCAGTACTCAGTGCTCGGGGTCCTGGGTGCTCCGTGCTCGGGGTGCTGGGCGCTCAGTGCTCGGGGTGCTTAGTGCTCAGTACTCAGCGTGCTGGGTGCTCAGTACTCAGGGTGCTGGGTGCTCATTCTCGGGGTGCTGTTTGCTCAGTGCTCAGGGTGCTGGGTGCTCAGTGCTCGGGGTGCTGGGTGCTCAGTGCTGAGGGTGGTGCTGGGTGCTCAGTACTCAGGGTGCTGGGTGCTCAGTACTCAGGGTGATCTGTTCTCAGTACTCAGGTTGCTGGGTGCTCAGTGCTCGGGGTGATGGGTGCTCAGTACTCGGGGTGCTCAGTGCTCAGTACTCAGGGTGCTGGGTGCTCAGTACTCAGGGGGCTGGGTGCTCAGTGCTCGGGGTGCTCGGTGCTCAGTACTCGGGGTGCTGGGTGCTCAGTACTCCGGGTGCTGGGTGCTCAGTGCTCGGGGTGATGGGTGCTCAGTACTCGGGGTGCTCAGTGCTCAGTACTCAGGGTGCTGGGTGCTCAGTACTCAGGGTGCTGGGTGCTCAGTGCTCGGGGTGCTCGGTGCTCAGTACTCGGGGTGCTGGGTGCTCAGTACTCCGGGTGCTCGGTGCTCAGTGCTTAGGGTGCTGGGTGCTCAGTACTAAGGGTGCTGGGTGCTCAGTACTCAGGGTGCTCGGTGCTCAGTACTCAGGGTGCTGGGTACTCAGTACTCAGGGTGCTGTTTGCTCAGTGCTCAGGATGCTTGGTGCTCAGTGCTCAGGGTGCTGGGTGCTCAGTACTCAGGGTGCTGGGTGCTCAGTGCTCAGGGTGATCGGTGCTCCGTACTCAGGGTGCTCAGTACTCAGGGTGCTGGCTGCTCAGTGCTCGCTGTGCTGGGTGCTCAGTACTCGGGGTGCTGGGTGCTCTGTACTCAGGGTGCTGGGTGCTCAGTGCTCGGGGTCCTGGGTGCTCAGTGCTCAGGGTGATCGGTGCTCAGTACTCAGGGTGCTGGGTGCTCAGTGCTCAGGGTGCTGGGTACTCAGTCCTCAGGGTGCTCAGTGCTCAGGGTGCTGGGTGCTCAGTGCTCGGGGTGCTCGGTGCTCAGTACTCAGGGTGCTGAGTGCTCAGTACTCAGGGTGCTGGGTGCTCAGTTCTCATGGTGCTGGGTGCTCAGTACTCAGGGTGCTGGGTGCTCAGTGCTCAGGGTGCTGGGTGTTCAGTGCTCAGGGTGCTGGGTGCTCAGTGCTCGGGGTGCTGAGTGCTCAGTGCTCGGGGTGCTGGGTGCTCAGTGCTCAGTGCTCAGTTTGTTGGGTGCTCAGTGCTCAGTGCTCGGGGTGCTGGGTGCTCAGTACTCAGGGTGCTGGGGGCTCAGTACTCAGGGTGCTGGGTGCTCAGTACTCAGGGTGATCTGTTCTCAGTACTCAGGTTGCTGGGTGCTCAGTGCTTGGGGTGATGGGTGCTCAGTACTCGGGGTACTCAGTGCTCAGTACTCAGGGTGCTGGGTGCTCAGTACTCAGGGTGCTGGGTGCTTAGTGCTCGGGGTGCTCGGTGCTCAGTACTCGGGGTGCTGGGTTCTCAGTACTCGGGGTGCTGGGTGCTCAGTGCTCAGGGTGCTGGGTGCTCAGTGCTCGGGGTGCTGGGTGCTCAGTGCTGAGGGTGGTGCTGGGTGCTCAGTACTCAGGGTGCTGGGTGCTCAGTGCTCAGGGTGCTGGGTGCTCAGTACTAAGGGTGCTGGGTGCTCAGTACTCAGGGTGCTCGGTGCTCAGTACTCAGGGTGCTGGGTGCTCAGTGCTCAGGGTGCTGGGTACTCAGTACTCAGGGTGCTGGGTACTCAGTACTCAGGGTGCTGTTTGCTCAGTGCTCAGGGTGCTTGGTGCTCAGTGCTCAGGGTGCTGGGTGCTCAGTACTCAGGGTGCTGGGTGCTCAGTGCTCAGGGTGATCGGTGCTCCGTACTCAGGGTGCTCAGTACTCAGGGTGCTGGCTGCTCAGTGCTCGCTGTGCTGGGTGCTCAGTACTCGGGGAGCTGGGTGCTCTGTACTCAGGGTGCTGGGTGCTCAGTGCTCGGGGTCCTGGGTGCTCAGTGCTCAGGGTGATCGGTGCTCAGTACTCAGGGTGCTGGGTGCTCAGTGCTCAGGGTGCTGGGTACTCAGTCCTCAGGGTGCTCAGTGCTCAGGGTGCTGGGTGCTCAGTGCTCGGGGTGCTCGGTGCTCAGTCCTCGGGGTGCTCCGTGCTCAGTGATCAGGGTGCTGGGTGCTCAGTACTCAGGGTGCTCGGTGCTCAGTACTCAGGGATCTCAGTGCTCATTACTCAGGGTGCTGGGAGCTCAGTGCTCAGGGTGCTGGGTGCTCAGTACTCAGGGTGCTCAGTGCTCAGTACTCGGAGTGCTTGGTGCTCAGTACTCAGGGTGCTCAGTGCTCAGTACTCGGGGTGCTGTTTGCTCAGTGCTCAGGGTGCTCAGTGCTCAGTGCTCGGGGTGCTGGGTGCTCAGTGCTCGGGGCGCTGGGTGCTCAGTGCTCGGGGTGCTGGGTGCTCAGTACTCGGGGTGCTGGGTGCTCAGTACTCAGGGTGCTCAGTGCTCAGTACTCAGTGCTCAGGGTGCTCAGTGCTCAGTGCTCGGGGTGCTGGGTGCTCAGTGCTCGGGGCGCTGGGTGCTCAGTGCTCGGGGTGCTGGGTGCTCAGTACCGGGGTGCTGGGTGCTCAGTACTCTGGGTGTTGGGTGCTCAGTACTCAGGGTGCTGGGTGCTACGTGCTCGGGGTGCTGGGTGCTCAGTACTCAGGGTGCTGTGTGCTCAGTACTCAGGGTGCTGGGTGCTTAGTGCTCGAGGTGCTCGGTGCTCAGTACTCAAGGTGCTGGGTGCTCAGTTCTAAGGGTGCTGGGTGCTCAGTCCTCGGGGTACTCCATGCTCAGGGTGCTGGGTGCTCAGTGCTCAGGGTGCTGGGTGCTCAGTGCTCGGGGTGCTAGGTGCTGAGTGCTCAGGGTGCTGGGTGCTCAGTGCTCGGGGTGCTCGGTGCTCAGTGCTCAGGGTCCTGGGTGCTCAGTACTCAGGGTGCTCAGTGCTCGGGGAGCTCGGTGCTCAGTGATCAGGGTGCTGGGTGCTCAGTACTCAGGGTGCTCAGTGCTCGGGGAGCTCGGTGCTCAGTACTCAGGGTGCTGGGTGCTCAGTACTCAGTGCTCGGGGTCCTGGGTGCTCCATGCTCGGGGTGCTGGGCGCTCAGTGCTCGGGGTGCTTAGTGCTCAGTACTCAGGGTGCTGGGTGCTCAGTACTCAGGGTGCTGGGTGCTCATTCTCGGGGTGCTGTTTGCTCAGTGCTCGGGGTGCTGGGTGCTCAGTACTCAGGGTGCTCGGGGCTCAGTACTCAGGGTGCTGGGTGCTCAGTACTCAGGGTGCTCGGTTCTCAGTACTCAGGGTGCTGGGTGCTCATTATCGGGGTGCTGGGTGCTCAGTGCTCGGGGTGCTGGGTGCTCAGTACTCAGGGTGCTGGGGGCTCAGTACTCAGGGTGCTGGGTGCTCAGTACTCAGGGTGATCTGTTCTCAGTAATCAGATTGAAGGGTGCTCAGTGCTCGGGGTGCTGGGTGCTCAGTACTAGGGGTGCTCAGTGATCAGTACTCAGGGTGCTGGGTGCTCCGTACTCAGGGTGCTGGGTGTTCAGTGCTCGGGGTGCTCGGTGCTCAGTACTCGGGGTGCTGGGTGCTCAGTACTCGGGGTGCTGGGTGCTCAGTGCTCAGGGTGCTGGGTGCTCAGTGCTCGGGGTCCTGGGTGCTCAGTGCTCAGGGTGATCGGTGCTCAGTACTCAGGGTGCTGGGTGCTCAGTGCTCAGGGTGCTGGGTGCGCAGTCCTCAGGGTGCTCAGTGCTCAGGGTGCTGGGTGCTCAGTGCTCGGGGTGCTCGGTGTTCAGTATTCAGGGTGCTGAGTGCTCAGTACTCAGGGTGCTGGGTGCTCAGTACTCATGGTGCTGGGTGCTCAGTACTCAGGGGGCTGGGTGCTCAGTGCTCAGGGTGCTGGGTGCTCAGTGCTCAGGGTGCTGGCTGCTCAGTGCTCGGGGTGCTGGGTGCTCAGTGCTCGGGGTGCTGGGTGCTCAGTGCTCAGTGCTCAGGGTGTTGGGTGCTCAGTGCTCAGTGCTCAGGGTGCTGGGTGCTCAGTACTCAGGGTGCTGGGTGCTCAGTACTCAGGGTGCTGGGTGCTCAGTGCTCAGGGTGCTGGGTGCTCAGTACTCTGGTTGTTGGGTGCTCAGTACTCAGGGTGCTGGGTGCTCAGTGCTCAGGGTGCTGGGTGATCAGTGCTCAGGGTGCTGGGTGCTCAGTGATCGGGGTGCTGGGTGCTCAGTACTCAGGGTGCTCAGTGCTCGGGGAGCTCGGTGCTCAGTACTGAGGGTGCTGGGTGCTCAGTACTCAGTGCTCGGGGTCCTGGGTGCTCCGTGCTCGGGTTGCTGGGTGCTCAGTGCTCTGGGTGCTTAGTGCTCAGTACTCAGGGTGCTGGGTGCTCAGTACTCAGGGTGCTGGGTGCTCATTCTCCGGGTGCTGGGTGCTCAGTGCTCGGGGTGCTGGGTGCTCAGTACTCAGGGTGCTGGGGGCTCAGTACTCAGGGTGCTGGGTGCTCAGTACTCAGGGTGCTCGGATCTCAGTATTCAGGGTGCTAGGTGCTCATTCTCGTGGTGCTGGGTGCTCAGTGCTCGGGGTGCTGGGTGCTCAGTACTCAGGGTGCTGGGGGCTCAGTACTCAGGGTGATCTCTTCTCAGTACTCAGGTTGCTGGGTGCTCAGTGCTCGGGGTGATGGGTGCTCAGTACTCGGGGTGCTCAGTGCTCAGTACTCAGGGTGCTGGGTGCTCAGTACTCAGGGTGCTGGGTGCTCAGTGCTCGGGGTGCTGGGTGCTCCTTGCTCGGGGTGCTGGGTGCTCAGTGCTGAGGGTGGTGCTGGGTGCTCAGTACTCAGGGTGCTGGGTGCTCAGTGCTCAGGGTGCTGGGTGCTCAGTACTAAGCGTCCTGGGTGCTCAGTATTCAGGGTGCTCGGTGCTCAGTACTCAGGGTGCTGGGTGCTCAGTGCTCAGGGTGCTGGGTACTCAGTACTCAGGGGGCTGGGTGCTCAGTACTCAGGGTGCTGGGTGCTCAGTGCTCAGGGTGCTTGGTGCTCAGTGCTCAGGGTGCTGGGTGCTCAGTACTCAGCGTGCTGGGTGCTCAGTGCTCAGGGTGATCGGTGCTCAGTACTCAGGGTGCTCAGTACTCAGGGTGCTGGCTGCTCAGTGCGCGGGGTGCTGGGTGCTCAGTACTCGGGGTGCTGGGTGCTCTGTACTCAGGGTGCTGGGTGCTCAATGCTCGGGGTCCTGGGTGCTCAGTGCTCAGGGTGATCGGTGCTCAGTACTCAGGGTGCTGGGTGCTCAGTGCTCAGGGTGCTGGGTACTCAGTCCTCAGGGTGCTCAGTGCTCAGGGTGCTGGGTGCTCAGTGCTCGGGGTGCTCGGTTCTCAGTACTCAGGGAGCTGAGTGCTCAGTACTCAGGGTGCTGGGTGCTCAGTACTCATGGTGCTGGGTGCTCAGTACTCAGGGTGCTGGGTGCTCAGTGCTCAGGGTGCTGGGGGCTCAGTGCGCGGGGTGCTGGGTGCTCAGTGCTCGGGGTGCTGGGTGCTCAGTGCTCAGTGCTCAGGGTGTTGTGTGCTCAGTGCTCAGTGCTCAGGGTGCTGGGTGCTCAGTACTCAGGGTGCTGGGTGCTCAGTACACAGGGTGCTGGGTGCTCAGTGCTCAGGGTGCTGGGTGCTCAGGACTCTGGGTGTTGGGTGCTCAGTACTCAGGGTGCTGGGTGCTCAGTGCTCGGGGTGCTGGGTGCTCAGTGCTCGGGGTGCTGGGTGCTCAGTGCTCAGGGTGCTGGGTGCTCAGTATTCAGCGTGCTGGGTGCTCAGTTCTCGGGGTGCTCGGTGCTCAGTACTCAAGGTGCTGGGTGCTCAGTGCTCAGGGTGCTGGGTGCCCAATCCTCGGGGTGCTCCGTTCTCAGTGCTCAGGGTGCTGGGTGCTCAGTACTCAGGGTGCTCAGTTCTCAGTACTCAGGGTGCTGGGTGCTCAGTACTCAGGGTGCTGGGTGCTCAGTGCTCGGGGTGCTGGGTGCTCAGTGCTGAGGGTGGTGCTGGGTGCTCAGTACTCAGGGTGCCGGGTGCTCAGTGCTCAGGGTGCTGGGTGCTCAGTACTAAGGGTCCTGGGTGCTCAGTATTCAGGGTGCTCGGTGCTCAGTACTCAGGGTGCCGGGTGCTCAGTGCTCAGGGTGCTGGGTGCTCAGTACTAAGGGTCCTGGGTGCTCAGTATTCAGGGTGCTCGGTGCTCAGTACTCAGGGTGCTGGGTGATCAGTGCTCAGGGTGGTGGGTGCTCAGTACTCTGGGTGTTGGGTGCTCAGTACTCAGGGTGCTGGGTGCTCAGTGCTCGGGGTGCTGGGTGCTCAGTGCTCGGGGTGCTGGGTGCTCAGTGCTCAGGGTGCTGGGTGCTCAGTATTCAGCGTGCTGGGTGCTCAGTGCTCGGGGTGCTCGGTGCTCAGTACTCAAGGTGCTGGGTGCTCAGTGCTCAGGGTGCTGGGTGCTCACTCCTCAGGGTGCTCCGTGCTCAGTGCTCGGGGTGCTGGGTGCTCAGTGCTTGCGGTGCTGGGTGCTCAGTGCTCAGGGTGCTGGGTACTCAGTACTCAGGGTGCTGGGTGCTCAGTACTCAGGGTGCTGGGTGCTCAGTGCTCAGGGTGGTTGGTGCTCAGTGCTCAGGGTGCTGGGTGCTCAGTACTCAGGGTGCTGGGTGCTCAGTGCTCAGGGTGCTGGGTGCTCAGTGCTCGGGGTCCTGGGTGCTCAGTGCTCAGGGTGCTGGGTGCTCAGTACTCAGGGTGCTGGGTGCTCAGTGCTCAGGGTGCTGGGTACTCAGTCCTCAGGGTGCTCAGTGCTCAGGGTGCTGGGTGCTCAGTGCTCGGGGTGCTCGGTGCTCAGTACTCAGGGTGCTGAGTGCTCAGTACTCAGGGTGCTGGGTGCTCAGTACTCATGGTGCTGGGTGCTCAGTACTCAGGGTGCTGGGTGCTCAGTGCTCAGGGTGCTGGGTGCTCAGTGCGCGGGGTGCTGGGTGCTCAGTGCTCGGGGTGCTGGGTGCTCAGTGCTCAGTGCTCAGGGTGTTCTGTGCTCAGTGCTCAGTGCTCAGGGTGCTGGGTGCTCAGTACTCAGGGTGCTGGGTGCTCAGTACTCAGGGTGCTGGGTGCTCAGTGCTCAGGGTGCTGGGTGCTCAGGACTCTGGGTGTTGGGTGCTCAGTACTCAGGGTGCTGGGTGCTCAGTGCTCGGGGTGCTGGGTGCTCAGTGCTCGGGGTGCTTGGTGCTCAGTGCTCAGGGTGCTGGGTGCTCAGTATTCAGCGTGCTGGGTGCTCAGTTCTCGGGGTGCTCGGTGCTCAGTACTCAAGGTGCTGGGTGCTCAGTGCTCAGGGTGCTGGGTGCTCAGTCCTCGGGGTGCTCCGTGCTCAGTGCTCAGGGTGCTGGGTGCTCAGTACTCAGGGTGCTCGGTGCTCAGTACTCAGGGTTCTCAGTGCTCAGGGTGCTGGGTGCTCAGTACTCAGGGTGCTCAGTGCGCAGTACTCGGGGTGCAGGGTGCTCAGTACTCAGGGTGCTCAGTGCTCAGTACTCGGGGTGCTGGGTGCTCAGTGCTCAGTGTGCTCAGTGCTCAGTGCTCGGGGTGCTGGGTGCTCAGTGCTCGGGGCGGTGGGTGCTCAGTGCTCGAGGTGCTGGTTGCTCAGTACTCAGGGTGCTGGGTGCTCAGTGCTCGGGGTGCTGGGTGCTCAGTGCTCGGGGTGCTGGGTGCTCAGTGCTCAGGGTGCTGGGTGCTCAGTATTCAGCGTGCTGGGTGCTCAGTGCTCGGGGTGCTCGGTGCTCAGTACTCAAGGTGCTGGGTGCTCAGTGCTCAGGGTGCTGGGTGCTCACTCCTCGGGGTGCTCCGTGCTCAGTGCTCGGGGTGCTGGGTGCTCAGTGCTCGGGGTGCTGGGTGCTCAGTGCTCAGGGTGCTGGGTGATCAGTATTCAGCGTGCTGGGTGCTCAGTTCTCGGGGTGCTCGGTGCTCAGTACTCAAGGTGCTGGGTGCTCAGTGCTCAGGGTGCTGGGTGCCCAGTCCTCGGGGTGCTGCGTTCTCAGTGCTCAGGGTGCTGGGTGCTCAGTACTCAGGGTGCTCAGTGCTCAGTACTCAGGGTGCTGGGTGCTCAGTACTCAGGGTGCTGGTTGCTCAGTGCTCGGGGTGCTGGGTGCTCAGTGCTGAGGGTGGTGCTGGGTGCTCAGTACTAAGGTGCTGGGTGCTCAGTGCTCAGGGTGCTGGGTGCTCAGTACTAAGGTTCCTGGGTACTAAGTATTCAGGGTGCTCGGTGCTCAGTACTCAGGGTGCTGGGTGCTCAGTGCTCAGGGTGCTGGGTACTCAGTACTCAGGGTGCTGGGTGCTCAGTGCTCAGGGTGCTGGGTGCTCAGTGCTCCGGGTCCTGGGTGCTCAGTGCTCAGGGTGCTGGGTGCTCAGTACTCAGGGTGCTGGGTGCTCAGTGCTCAGGGTGCTGGGTACTCAGTCCTCAGGGTGCTCAGTGCTCAGGGTGCTGGGTGCTCACTCCTCGGGGTGCTCCGTGCTCAGTGCTCGGGGTGCTGGGTGCTCAGTGCTCAGGGTGCTGGGTGATCAGTATTCAGCGTGCTGGGTGCTCAGTTCTCGGGGTGCTCGGTGCTCAGTACTCAAGGTGCTGGGTGCTCAGTGCTCAGGGTGCTGGGTGCCCAGTCCTCGGGGTGCTCCGTTCTCAGTGCTCAGGGTGCTGGGTGCTCAGTACTCAGGGTGCTCAGTGCTCAGTACTCAGGGTGCTGGGTGCTCAGTACTCAGGGTGCTGGGTGCTCAGTGCTCGGGGTGCTGGGTGCTCAGTGCTGAAGGTGGTGCTGGGTGTTCAGTACTCAGGGTGCTGGGTGCTCAGTGCTCAGGGTGCTGGGTGCCCAGTCCTCGGGGTGCTCCGTTCTCAGTGCTCAGGGTGCTGGGTGCTCAGTACTCAGGGTGCTGGGTGCTCAGTGCTCAGGGTGATTGGTGCTCAGTGCTCAGGGTGCTGGGTGCTCAGTACTCAGGGTGCTGGGTGCTCAGTGCTCAGGGTGCTGGGTGCTCAGTGCTCGGGGTCCTGGGTGCTCAGTGCTCAGGGTGCTGGGTGCTCAGTACTCAGGGTGCTGGGTGCTCAGTGCTCAGGATGCTGGGTACTCAGTCCTCAGGGTGCTCAGTGCTCAGGCTGCTGGGTGCTCAGTGCGCGGGGTGCTGGGTGCTCAGTGCTCGGGGTGCTGGGTGCTCAGTGCTCAGTGCTCAGGGTGTTCTGTGCTCAGTGCTCAGTGCTCAGGGTGCTGGGTGCTCAGTACTCAGGGTGCTGGGTGCTCAGTACTCAGGGTGCTGGGTGCTCAGTGCTCAGGGTGCTGGGTGCTCAGGACTCTGGGTGTTGGGTGCTCAGTACTCAGGGTGCTGGGTGCTCAGTGCTCGGGGTGCTGGGTGCTCAGTGCTCGGGGTGCTTGGTGCTCAGTGCTCAGGGTGCTGGGTGCTCAGTATTCAGCGTGCTGGGTGCTCAGTTCTCGGGGTGCTCGGTGCTCAGTACTCAAGGTGCTGGGTGCTCAGTGCTCAGGTTGCTGGGTGCTCAGTCCTCGGGGTGCTCCGTGCTCAGTGCTCAGGTTGCTGGGTGCTCAGTACTCAGGGTGCTCGGTGCTCAGTACTCAGGGTTCTCAGTGCTCAGGGTGCTGGGTGCTCAGTACTCAGGGTGCTCAGTGCGCAGTACTCGGGGTGCTGGGTGCTCAGTACTCAGGGTGCTCAGTGCTCAGTACTCGGGGTGCTGGGTGCTCAGTGCTCAGTGTGCTCAGTGCTCAGTGCTCGGGGTGCTGGGTGCTCAGTGCTCGGATCGGTGGGTGCTCAGTGCTCGAGGTGCTGGTTGCTCAGTACTCAGGGTGCTGGGTGCTCAGTGCTCGGGGTGCTGGGTGCTCAGTGCTCGGGGTGCTGGGTGCTCAGTGCTCAGGGTGCTGGGTGCTCAGTATTCAGCGTGCTGGGTGCTCAGTGCTCGGGGTGCTCGGTGCTCAGTACTCAAGGTGCTGGGTGCTCAGTGCTCAGGGTGCTGGGTGCTCACTCCTCGGGGTGCTCCGTGCTCAGTGCTCGGGGTGCTGGGTGCTCAGTGCTCGGGGTGCTGGGTGCTCAGTGCTCAGGGTGCTGGGTGATCAGTATTCAGCGTGCTGGGTGCTCAGTTCTCGGGGTGCTCGGTGCTCAGTATTCAAGGTGCTGGGTGCTCAGTGCTCAGGGTGCTGGGTGCCCAGTCCTCGGGGTGCTCCGTTCTCAGTGCTCAGGGTGCTGGGTGCTCAGTACTCAGGGTGCTCAGTGCTCAGTACTCAGGGTGCTGGGTGCTCAGTACTCAGGGTGCTGGTTGCTCAGTGCTCGGGGTGCTGGGTGCTCAGTGCTGAGGATGGTGCTGGGTGCTCAGTACTAAGGTGCTGGGTGCTCAGTGCTCAGGGTGCTGGGTGCTCAGTACTAAGGTTCCTGGGTACTAAGTATTCAGGGTGCTCGGTGCTCAGTACTCAGGGTGCTGGGTGCTCAGTGCTCAGGGTGCTGGGTACTCAGTACTCAGGGTGCTGGGTGCTCAGTACTCAGGGTGCTGGGTGCTCAGTGCTCAGGGTGCTTGGTGCTCAGTGCTCAGGGTGCTGGGTGCTCAGTACTCAGGGTGCTGGGTGCTCAGTGCTCAGGGTGCTGGGTGCTCAGTGCTCCGGGTCCTGGGTGCTCAGTGCTCAGGGTGCTGCGTGCTCAGTACTCAGGGTGCTGGGTGCTCAGTGCTCAGGGTGCTGGGTACTCAGTCCTCAGGGTGCTCAGTGCTCAGGGTGCTGGGTGCTCACTCCTCGGGGTGCTCCGTGCTCAGTGCTCGGGGTGCTGGGTGCTCAGTGCTCAGGGTGCTGGGTGATCAGTATTCAGCGTGCTGGGTGCTCAGTTCTCGGGGTGCTCGGTGCTCAGTACTCAAGGTGCTGGGTGCTCAGTGCTCAGGGTGCTGGGTGCCCAGTCCTCGGGGTGCTCCGTTCTCAGTGCTCAGGGTGCTGGGTGCTCAGTACTCAGGGTGCTCAGTGCTCAGTACTCAGGGTGCTGGGTGCTCAGTACTCAGGGTGCTGGGTGCTCAGTGCTCGGGGTGCTGGGTGCTCAGTGCTGAAGGTGGTGCTGGGTGCTCAGTACTCAGGGTGCTGGGTGCTCAGTGCTCAGGGTGCTGGGTGCTCAGTACTAAGGTTCCTGGGTACTAAGTATTCAGGGTGCTCGGTGCTCAGTACTCAGGGTGCTGGGTGCTCAGTGCTCAGGGTGCTGGGTACTCAGTACTCAGGGTGCTGGGTGCTCAGTACTCAGGGTGCTGGGTGCTCAGTGCTCAGGGTGATTGGTGCTCAGTGCTCAGGGTGCTGGGTGCTCAGTACTCAGGGTGCTGGGTGCTCAGTGCTCAGGGTGCTGGGTGCTCAGTGCTCGGGGTCCTGGGTGCTCAGTGCTCAGGGTGCTGGGTGCTCAGTACTCAGGGTGCTGGGTGCTCAGTTCTCAGGATGCTGGGTACTCAGTCCTCAGGGTGCTCAGTGCTCAGGGTGCTGGGTGCTCAGTGCGCGGGGTGCTGGGTGCTCAGTGCTCGGGGTGCTGGGTGCTCAGTGCTCAGTGCTCAGGGTGTTCTGTGCTCAGTGCTCAGTGCTCAGGGTGCTGGGTGCTCAGTACTCAGGGTGCTGGGTGCTCAGTACTCAGGGTGCTGGGTGCTCAGTGCTCAGGGTGCTGGGTGCTCAGGACTCTGGGTGTTGGGTGCTCAGTACTCAGGGTGCTGGGTGCTCAGTGCTCGGGGTGCTGGGTGCTCAGTGCTCGGGGTGCTTGGTGCTCAGTGCTCAGGGTGCTGGGTGCTCAGTATTCAGCGTGCTGGGTGCTCAGTTCTCGGGGTGCTCGGTGCTCAGTACTCAAGGTGCTGGGTGCTCAGTGCTCAGGTTGCTGGGTGCTCAGTCCTCGGGGTGCTCCGTGCTCAGTGCTCAGGGTGCTGGGTGCTCAGTACTCAGGGTGCTCGGTGCTCAGTACTCAGGGTTCTCAGTGCTCAGGGTGCTGGGTGCTCAGTACTCAGGGTGCTCAGTGCGCAGTACTCGGGGTGCTGGGTGCTCAGTACTCAGGGTGCTCAGTGCTCAGTACTCAGGGTGCTGGGTGCTCAGTGCTCAGTGTGCTCAGTGCTCAGTGCTCGGGGTGCTGGGTGCTCAGTGCTCGGGGCGGTGGGTGCTCAGTGCTCGAGGTGCTGGTTGCTCAGTACTCAGGGTGCTGTGTGCTCAGTGCTCAGTACTCAGCGTGCTGGGTGCTCAGTGCTCAGAGTGTTGGGTGCTCAGTACACAGGGTGCTGGGTGCTCAGTGCTCAGTGCTCAGGGAGCTCAGTTCTCAGGGTGCTCAGTGCTCAGGGTGCTGGGTGCTCAGGGTGCAGGCTGCTCAGTGCTCGGGGTGCTGGGTGCGCAGTGCTCAGTGCTCAGGGTGCTGGGTGCTCAGTGCTCAGTGCTCAGTGCTCAGGGTGCTGGGTGTTCAGTACTCAGGGTGCTCTGTGCTCAGTGCTCAGGGTGCTGGGTGCTCAGTACTCAGGGTTCTGGGTGCTCAGTGCTCGGGGTGCTGGGTGCTCAGTGCTCAGGGTGATCAGTGCTCAGTACAAAGGGTGCTGGGTGCTCAGTGCTCAGGGTGATGGGTGCTCAGTCCTCAGGGTGCTCAGTACTCAGGGTGCTCGATGCTCAGTGCTCAGTACTCAGGGTGCTCAGTACTCAGGGTGCTGGGTGCTCAGTGCTCGGGGTGCTGGGTGCTCAGTACTCAGGGTGCTGGGTGCTCAGTACTCGGGGTGCTGGGTGCTCAGTACTCAGGGTGCTGGGTGCTCAGTGCTCGGGGTGCTGGGTGCTCAGTGCTCAGGGTGATCGGTGCTCAGTGCTCAGGGTGCTGGGTGCTCAGTCCTCCGGGTGCTCAGTGCTCAGGGTGCTGGGTGCTCAGTGCTCGGGGTGCTCGGTGCTCAGTACTCAGGGTGCTGAGTGCTCAGTACTCAGGGTGCTGGGTGCTCAGTTCTCATGGTGCTGGGTGCTCAGTACTCAGGGTGCTGGGTGCTCAGTGCTCAGGGTGCTGGGTGCTCAGTGCGCGGGGTGCTGGGTGCTCAGTGCTCGGGGTGCTGGGTGCTCAGTGCTCAGTGCTCAGGGTGTTGGGTGCTCAGTGCTCAGTGCTCAGGGTGCTGGGTGCTCAGTACTCAGGGTGCTGGGTGCTCAGTACTCAGGGTGCTGGGTGATCAGTGCTCAGGGTGCTGGGTGCTCAGGACTCTGGGTGTTGGGTGCTCAGTACTCAATGTGCTGGGTGCTCAGTGCTCGGGGTGCTGGGTGCTCAGTGCTCGGGGTGCTGGGTGCTCAGTGCTCAGGGTGCTGGGTGCTCAATATTCAGCGTGCTGGGTGCTCAGTGCTCGGGGTGCTCGGTGCTCAGTACACAAGGTGCTGGGTGCTCAGTGCTCAGGGTGCTGGGTGCTCACTCCTCGGGGTGCTCCGTGCTCAGTGCTCAGGGTGCTGGGTGTTCAGTACTCAGGTTGCTCGGTGCTCAGTACTCCGGGTTCTCAGTGCTCAGGGTGCTCAGTGCTCAGTACTCGGGGTGCTGGGTGCTCAGTACTCAGGGTGCTCAGTGCTCAGTACTCGGGGTGCTGGGTGCTCAGTGCTCAGTGTGCACAGTGCTCAGTTCTCGGGGTGCTGGGTGCTCAGTGCTCGGGGCGCTGGGTGCTCAGTGCTCGAGGTGCTGGTTGCTCAGTACTCAGGGTGCTGTGTGCTCAGTGCTCAGTACTCAGCGTGCTGGGTGCTCAGTGCTCAGAGTGTTGGGTGCTCAGTACTCAGGGTGCTGGGTGCTCAGTGCTCAGTGCTCAGGGTGCTCAGTGCTCAGGGTGCTCAGTGCTCAGGGTGCTGGGTGCTCAGTGCTCGGGGTGCTGGGTGCTCAGTACTCGGGGTGCTCAGTGCTCAGTACTCAGGGTGCTGGGTGCTCAGTACTCTGGGTGCTGGGTGCTCAGTACTCAGGGTGCTGGGTGCTCA
Organism: Microtus oregoni; assembly: GCF_018167655.1. Taxonomy (NCBI): domain Eukaryota; kingdom Metazoa; phylum Chordata; class Mammalia; order Rodentia; family Cricetidae; genus Microtus; species Microtus oregoni. Next base: position 4,837,280 of record NW_024544028.1, on the reverse strand, counting down.
GTGCTCGGGGTGCTGGGTGCTCAGTGCTCAGGGTGATCGGTGCTCAGTGCTCAGGGTGCTGGGTGCTCATTCCTCCGGGTGCTCGGTGCTCAGGGTGCTGGGTGCTCAGTGCTCGGGGTGCTCGGTGCTCAGTACTCAGGGTGCTGAGTGCTTAGTACTCAGGGTGCTGGGTGCTCAGTACTCAGGGTGCTGGGTGCTCAGTACTCAGGGTGCTGGGTGCTCAATGCTCAGGGTGCTGGGTGCTCAGTGCTCAGGGTGCTGGGTGCTCAGTGCTCAGTGCTCAGGGTGCTGGTTGCTCAGTACTCAGGGTGCTGGGTGCTCAGTACTCAGGGTGCTGGGTGCTCAGTGCTCAGGGTGCTCTGTGCTCAGTACTCAGGGTGCTGGGTGCTCAGTGCTCGGGGTGCTGCGTGCTCTGTGCTCAGGGTGCTGGGTGCTCAGTGCTCAGGGTGCTGGGTGCTCAGTACTCAGGGTGCTGGGTGCTCAGTGCTCGGGGTGCTCGGTGCTCAGTACTCAAGGTGCTGGGTGCTCAGTGCTCAGGGTGCTGGGTACTCAGTCCTCGGGGTGCTCCGTGCTCAGTGATCAGGGTGCTGGGTGCTCAGTACTCAGGGTGCTCGGTGCTCAGTACTCAGGGTTCTCAGTGCTCAGTACTCAGGGTGCTGGGTGCTCAGTGCTCAGGGTGCTGGGTGCTCAGTACCCAGGGTGCTCAGTGCTCAGTACTCGGAGTGCTTGGTGCTCAGTACTCAGGGTGCTCAGTGCTCAGTACTCGGGGTGCTGGGTGCTCAGTGCTCAGGGTGCTCAGTGTTCAGTGCTCGGGGTGCTGGGTGCTCAGTGCTCTGGGCGCTGGGTGTTCAGTGCTCGGGGTGCTGGGTGCTCAGTACTCGGGGTGCTGTGTGCTCAGTACTCAGGGTGCTCTGTGCTCAGTACTCAGTACTCAGGGTGCTGGGTGCTCAGTGCTCAGGGTGCTGGGTGCTCAGTAATCTGGGTATTGGGTGCTCAGTACTCAGCGTGCTGGGTGCTCCGTGCTCGGGGTGCTGGGTGCTCAGTACTCAGGGTGCTCAGTGCTCAGTACTCGGGGTGCTGGGTGCTCCGTGCTCGGGGTGCTGGGTGCTCAGTGCTCTGGGTGCTTAGTGCTCAGTACTCAGGGTGCTGGGTGCTCAGTACTCAGGGTGCTGGTTGCGCATTCTCAGGGTGCTGGGTGCTCAGTGCTCTGGGTGCTTAGTGCTCAGTACTCAGGGGGCTGGGTGCTCAGTACTCAGGGTGCTGGGTGCTCATTCTCGGGGTGCTGGGTGCTCAGTGCTCGGGGTGCTCGGTGCTCATTACTCAAGGTGCTGGGTGCTCAGTTCTCAGGGTGCTGGGTGCTCAGTGCTCGGGGTGCTCGGTGCTCAGTACTCAAGGTGCTGTGTGCTCAGTTCTCAGGGTGCTGGGTGCTCAGTTCTCAGGGTGCTGGGTGCTCAGTGCTCAGGGTGCTGGGTGCTCAGTGATCAGGGTGCTCGGTGCTCAGTGCTCAGGGTCCTGGGTGCTCAGTACTCAGGGTGCTGGGTGCTCAGTACTCCGGGTGCTTTGTGCTCAGTGCTCAGTACTCAGGGTGCTGGGTGCTCAGTACACAGGGTGCTGGGTGCTCAGTGCTCGGGGTGCTGGGTACTCAGTGCTCGGGGTGCTCGGTGCTCAGTACTCAGGGTGCTGGCTGCTCAGTGCTCGGGGTGCTGGGTGCTCAGTGCTCAGTACTCAGGGTGCTGGGTGCTCAGTGCTCAGTACTCAGGGTGCTGGGTGCTCAGTACTCAGCGTGCTCTGTGCTAGGTACTCAGGGTGCTGGGTGCTCAGTGCTCATGGTGCTGGGTGCTCGGGGAGCTCGGTGCTCAGTACTCAGGGTGCTGGGTGCTCAGTACTCAGTGCTCGGTGTCCTGGGTGCTCCGTGCTCGTGGTGCTGGGCGCTCAGTGCTCTGGGTGCATAGTGCTCAGTACTCAGGGTGCTGGGTGCTCAGTACTCACGGTGCTGGGTGCTCATTCTCGGGGTGCTGGGTACTCAGTGCTCGGGGTGCTGGGTGCTCAGTACTCTGGGTGCTGGGGGCTCAGTACTCGGGGTGCTGGGTGCTCTGTACTCAGGGTGCTGGGTGCTCAGTGCTCGGGGTCCTGGGTGCTCAGTCTCAGGGTGCTGTGTGCTCAGTGCTCAGGGTGCTGGGTGCGCAGTCCTCAGGGTGCTCAGTGCTCAGTACTCGGGGTGCTGGGTGCCCAGTACTCAGGGTGCTGGGTGCTTAGTACTCAGGGTGCTCAGTGCTCAGTACACAGGGTGCTGGGTGCTCAGTGCTCGGGGTGCTGGGTGCTCAGTGCTCAGTACTCAGGGTGCTGGGTGCTCAGTGCTCGGGGTGCTGGGTGCTCAGTACTCAGCGTGCTGGGTGCTCAGTACTCAGGGTGCTGGGTGCTCAGTGCTCAGGGTGCTGGGTGCTCAGTGCTCAGGGTGCTGGGTGCTCAGTGATCGGGGTGCTGGGTGCTCAGTACTCAGGGTGCTCAGTGCTCAGTACTCTAGTGCTCGGGGTCCTGGGTGCTCCGTGCTCCTGGTGCTGGGTGCTCAGTGCTCTGGGTTCTTAGTGCTCAGTACTCAGGGTGCTGGGTGCTCAGTACTCAGGGTGCTGGGTGCTCATTCTCGGGGTACTGGGTGCTCAGTGCTCGGGGTGCTGGGTGCTCAGTACTCAGGGTGCTGGGGGCTGAGTACTCAGGGTGCTGGGTGCTCAGTACTCAGGGTGCTCGGTTCTCAGTACTCAGGGTGTTGGGTGCTCATTCTCGGGGTGCTGGGTGCTCAGTGCTCGGGGTGCTGGGTGCTCAGTACTCAGGGTGCTGGGGGCTCAGTACTCAGGGAGCTGGGTGCTCAGTACTCAGGGTGATCTCTTCTCAGTACTCAGGTTGCTGGGTGCTCAGTGCTCGGGGTGCTGGGTCCTCAGTACTCGGGGTGCTCAGTGCTCAGTACTCAGGGTGCTGGGTGCTCAGTGCTCGGGGTGCTCGGTGCTCAGTACTCGGTGTGCTGGGTGCTCAGTACTCGGGGTGCTGGGTGCTCAGTGCTCAGGGTGCTGGGTGCTCAGTGCTCGGGGTGCTGGGTGCTCAGTGCTGAGGGTGGTGCTGGGTGCTCAGTACTCAGGGTGCTGGGTGCTCAGTGCTCAGGGTGCTTGGTGCTCAGTACTAAGGGTGCTGGGTGCTCAGTACTCAGGGTGCTCGGTGCTCAGTACTCAGGGTGCTGGGTGCTCAGTGCTCAGGGTGCTGGGTACTCAGTACTCAGGGTGCTGGGTGCTCAGTACTCACTGTGCTAAGTGCTCAGTGCTCAGGGTGCTGGGTGCTCAGTGCTCCTGGTGCTGGGTGCTCAGTACTCAGGGTGCTTGGTGCTCAGTGCTCAGGGTGATCGGTGCTCAGTACTCAGTGTGCTCAGTACTCAGGGTGCTGGGTGCTCAGTGCTCGGGGTGCTGGGTGCTCAGTACTCGGGGTGCTGGGTGCTCTGTACTCAGGGTGCTGGGTGCTCAGTGCTCGGGGTCCTGGGTGCTCAGTGCTCAGGGTGATCGGTGCTCAGTACTCAGGGTGCTGGGTGCTCAGTGCTCAGGGTGCTGGGTGCTCAGTCCTCAGGGTGCTCAGTGCTCAGGGTGCTGGGTGCTCAGTGCTCAGGGTGCTGGGTGCTCAGTGCTCAGTGTGCTGGGTGCTCAGTACTCAGGGTGCTGGGTGCTCAGTGCTCAGGGTGATCGGTGCTCAGTACTCAGTGTGCTCAGTACTCAGGGTGCTGGGTGCTCAGTGCTCGGGGTGCTGGGTGTTCAGTGCTCGGGGTGCTCGGTGCTCAGTACTCGGTGTGCTGGGTGCTCAGTACTCGGGGTGCTGGGTGCTCAGTGCTCAGGGTGCTGGGTGCTCAGTGCTCGGGGTGCTGGGTGCTCAGTGCTGAGGGTGGTGCTGGGTGCTCAGTACTCAGGGTGCTGGGTGCTCAGTGCTCAGGGTGCTTGGTGCTCAGTACTAAGGGTGCTGGGTGCTCAGTACTCAGGGTGCTCGGTGCTCAGTACTCAGGGTGCTGGGTGCTCAGTGCTCAGGGTGCTGGGTACTCAGTACTCAGGGTGCTGGGTGCTCAGTACTCACTGTGCTGGGTGCTCAGTGCTCAGGGTGCTGGGTGCTCAGTGCTCAGTGTGCTGGGTGCTCAGTACTCAGGGTGCTGGGTGCTCAGTGCTCAGGGTGATCGGTGCTCAGTACTCAGTGTGCTCAGTACTCAGGGTGCTGGGTGCTCAGTGCTCGGGGTGCTGGGTGCTCAGTACTCGGGGTGCTGGCTGCTCTGTACTCAGGGTGCTGGGTGCTCAGTGCTCGGGGTCCTGGGTGCTCAGTGCTCAGGGTGATCAGTGCTCAGTACTCAGGGTGCTGGGTGCTCAGTGCTCAGGGTGCTGGGTGCTCAGTCCTCAGGGTGCTCAGTGCTCAGGGTGCTGGGTGCTCAGTGCTCGGGGTGCTCGGTGCTCAGTACTCAGGGTGCTGAGTGCTCAGTACTCAGGGTGCTGGGTGCTCAGTACTCATGGTGCTGGGTGCTCAGTACTCAGGGGGCTGGGTGCTCAGTGCTCAGGGTGCTGGGTGCTCAGTACTCAGGGTGCTAGGTGCTCAGTGCTCGGGGTGCTGGGTGCTCAGTGCTCGGGGTGCTCGGTGCTCAGTGCTCAGTGCTCAGGGTGTTGGGTGCTCAGTGCTCAGTGCTCAGGGTGCTGTGTGCTCAGTACTCAAGGTGCTGGGTGCTCAGTACTCAGGGTGCTGGGTGCTCAGTGCTCAGGGTGCTGCGTGCTCAGTACTCTGGGTGTTGGGTGCTCAGTACTCAGGGTGCTGGGTGCTCAGTGCTCGGGGTGCTGGGTGCTCAGTGCTCAGGGTGCTCAGTGCTCAGTGCTCGGGGAGCTGGGTGCTCAGTGCTCGGAGTTCTGCGTGCTCAGTACTCAGGGGGCTGTGTGCTCAGTGCTCAGTACTCAGCGTGCTGGGTGCTCAGTGCTCAGAGTGTTGGGTGCTCAGTACTCAGGGTGCTGGGTGCTCAGTGCTCAGTGCTCAGGGTGCTCAGTGCTCAGGGTGCTGGGTGCTCAGGGTGCTGGGTGCTCAGTGCTCGGGGTGCTGGTTGCTCAGTGCTCAGGGTGCTGGGTGCTCAGTGTTCAGTGCTCAGGGTGCTGGGTGCTCAGTGCTCAGTGCTCAGGGTGCTGGGTGTTCAGTACTCAGGGTGCTGGGTGCTCAGTACTCAGGGTGCTTGGTGCTCAGTGCTCAGGGTGCTGGTTGCTCAGTGCTCAGGGTGCTGGGTGCTCAGTACTCAGGGTGCTGGGTACTCAGTACTCAGGGTGCTCGGTGTTCAGTACTCAGGGTGCTGGGTGCTCAGTACTCAAGGTGCTGGGTGCTCAGTGCTCAGGGTGCTGGGTGCTCAGTAATCAGGGTGCTGGGTGCTCAGTGCTCAGTGAGCAGGTTGCTGGGTGCTCAGTCCTCAGGGTGCTCAGTACTCAGGGTGCTCGGTGCTCAGTGCTCAGTACTCAGGGTGTTCAGTACTCAGGGTGCTGGGTGCTCAGTGCTTGGGGTGCTGGGTGCTCAGTACTCAGGGTGCTGGGTGCTCAGTACTCAGGGTGCTGGGTGCTCAGTACTCAGGGTGCTGGGTGCTCAGTGCTCAGGGTGCTGGATGCTCAGTCCTCAGGGTGCTCAGTGCTCAAGGTGCTGGGTGCTCAGTGCTCGGGGTGCTCGGTGCTCAGTACTCAGGGTGCTGGGTGCTCAGTACTCAGGGTGCTGGGTGCTCAGTACTCAGTGTGCTGGGTGCTCAGTGCTCAGGGTGCTGGGTGCTCAGTGCTCAGGGTGCTGGGTGCTCAGTGCTCGGGGTGCTGGGTGCTCAGTGCTCGGGGTGCTGGGTGCTCAGTGCTCAGGGCTCAGGGTGCTGGGTACTCAGTGATCAGTGCTCAGGCTGCTGGGTGCTCAGTGCTCCGGTTGCTCGATGCTCAGTACTCAGGGTGCTGGGTGCTCAGTGCTCGGGGTGCTCGGTGCTCAGTATGTTGGGTGCTCACTACTCAGGGTGCTGGGTGCTCAGTGCTCAGGGTACTGGGTGCTCAGTGCTCAGGGTGCAAGGTGCTCAGTGCTCAGGGTGCTGGGTGTTCAGTACTCAGGGTGCTGGGTGCGCAGTGCTCGCGGTGCTGGGTGCTCAGTGCTCAGGGTGCTGGGTGCTCAGTGCTCAGGGTGCTGGATGCTCAGTACTCGGGGTGCTGGGTGCTCAGTACTCAGGTTGCGTGCTGCTCAGTACTCAGGGTGCTGGGTGATCAGTACTCGGGTGCTGGGTGCTCAGTGCTCAGGGTGCTGGGTGCTCAGTGCTCGGGGTGCTGGGTGCTCAGTGCTCAGTACTCAGGGTGCTTTGGTGCTCAGTGCTCGGGGTGCTGGGTGCTCAGTGCTTAGTACTCAGGGTGCTGGGAGCTCAGTGCTCAGGGTGCTGGGTGCTCAGTGCTCAGGGTGCTGGGTGCTCAGTGCTCAGGGTGCTGGGTGCTCAGTACTCAGGGTGCTGGGTGCTCAGTGCTAAGAGTGCTGGGTGGTCAGTGCTCGGGGTGCTCAGTGCTCAGTGCTCAATGTGCTGGGTGCTCAGTACTCAGGGTGCTCATTGCACAGATTCCTGGGTGCTCAGTACTCAGGGTGGTGGGTGCTCAGTGCTCAGGGTGCTCGGTGCTCAGTACGTTGGGTGCTCAGTACTCAGGGTGCTGGGTGCTCAGTGCTCAGGGTGCTGGGTGCTCAGTGCTCAGGGTGCTGGGTGTTCAGTGCTCAGGGTGCTGGGTGCTCGGTGCTCGGGGTGCTGGGTGCTCAGTGCTCGGGGTGCTCGGAGCTCAATACTCAGGGTGCTCACTGCTCAGTACTCCGGCTGCTGGGTGCTCAGTGCAAGGGGTGCTGATTGCTCAGTGCTCGGGGTGATGGGTGCTCAGTGCTCAGTGCTCAGGGTGTTGGGTGCTCAGTGCTCAGTGCTCAGGGTGCTGGGTGCTCAGTACTCAGGGTGCTGGGTGCTCAGTACTCAGGGTGCTGGGTGCTCAGTACTCAGGGTGCTGGGTGCTCAGTGCTCAGGGTGCTGGGTGCTCAGTACTCTGGGTGTTGGGTGCTCAGTACTCAGGGTGCTGGGTGCTCAGTGCTCGGGGTGCTGGGTGCTCAGTGCTCGGGGTGCTGTGTGCTCAGTGCTCAGGGTTCTGGTTGCTTAGTACTCAAGGTGCTGGTTGCTCAGTGCTCAGGGTGCTGTGTGCTCAGTCCTCGGGGTGCTCCGTGCTCGGTGCTCAGGGTGCTGGGTGCTCAGTACTCAGGGTACTCGGTGCTCAGTACTCAGGGTTCTCAGTGCTCAGTGCTCAGGGTGCTGGGTGCTCAGTTCTCAGGGTGCTCAGTGCTCAGTACTCGGGGTGCTGGGTGCTCAGTACTCAGGGTGCTGGGTGCTTAGTACTCAGGGTGCTCAGTGCTCAGTACACAGGGTGCTGGGTGCTCAGTGCTCGGGGTGCTGGGTGCTCAGTGCTCAGTACTCAGGGTGCTGGGTGCTCAGTGCTCGGGGTGCTGGGTGCTCAGTACTCAGCGTGCTGGGTGCTCAGTACTCAGGGTGCTGGGTGCTCAGTGCTCAGGGTGCTGGGTGCTCAGTGCTCAGGGTGCTGGGTGCTCAGTGATCGGGGTGCTGGGTGCTCAGTACTCAGGGTGCTCAGTGCTCAGTACTCAGTGCTCGGGGTCCTGGGTGCTCCGTGCTCTGGGTGCATAGTGCTCAGTACTCAGGGTGCTGGGTGCTCAGTACTCAGGGTGCTGGGTGCTCATTCTCGGGGTACTGGATGCTCAGTGCTCGGGGTGCTGGGTGCTCAGTACTCAGGGTGCTGGGGGCTCAGTACTCAGGGTGCTGGGTGCTCAGTACTCAGGGTGCTCGGTTCTCAGTACTCAGGGTGTTGGGTGCTCATTCTCGGGGTGCTGGGTGCTCAGTGCTCGGGGTGCTGGGTACTCAGTACTCAGGGTGCTGGGGGCTCAGGACTCAAGGAGCTGGGTGCTCAGTACTCAGGGTGATCTCTTCTCAGTACTCAGGTTGCTATGTGCTCAGTGCTCGGGGTGCTGGGTGCTCAGTACTCGGGGTGCTCAGTGCTCAATACTCAGGGTGCTGGGTGCTCAGTGCTCAGTGCTCAGGGTGCTCAGTGCTCAGGGTGCTGGGTGCTCAGGGTGCTGGGTGCTCAGTGCTCGGGGTGCTGGTTGCTCAGTGCTCAGGGTGCTGGGTGCTCAGTGTTCAGTGCTCAGGGTGCTGGGTGCTCAGTGCTCAGTGCTCAGGGTGCTGGGTGTTCAGTACTCAGGGTGCTGGGTGCTCAGTACTCAGGGTGCTTGGTGCTCAGTGCTCAGGGTGCTGATTGCTCAGTGCTCAGGGTGCTGGGTGCTCAGTACTCAGGGTGCTGGGTACTCAGTACTCAGGGTTCTCGGTGTTCAGTACTCAGGGTGCTGGGTGCTCAGTACTCAAGGTGCTGGGTGCTCAGTGCTCAGGGTGCTGGGTGCTCAGTACTCAGGGTGCTGGGTGCTCAGTGCTCAGTGCTCAGGGTGCTGGGTGCTCAGTCCTCAGGGTGCTCAGTACTCAGTGTGCTCGGTGCTCAGTGCTCAGTACTCAGGGTGTTCAGTACTCAGGGTGCTGGGTGATCAGTGCTTGGGGTGCTGGGTGCTCAGTACTCAGGGTGCTGGGTGCTCAGTACTCAGGGTGCTGGGTGCTCAGTACTCAGGGTGCTGGGTGCTCAGTGCTCGGGGTGCTGGGTGCTCAGTTCTCAGGGTGATCGGTGCTCAGTGCTCAGGGTGCTGGATGCTCAGTCCTCAGGGTGCTCAGTGCTCAAGGTGCTGGGTGCTCAGTGCTCGGGGTGCTCGGTGCTCAGTACTCAGGGTGCTGAGTGCTCAGTACTCAGGGTGCTGGGTGCTCAGTACTCAGGGTGCTGGGTGCTCAGTACTCAGGATGCTGGGTGCTCAGTGCTCAGGGTGCTGGGTGCTCAGTGCTCATGGTGCTGGGTGCTCAGTGCTCGGGGTGCTGGGTGCTCAGTGCTCGGGGTGCTGGGTGCTCAGTGCTCAGGGCTCAGGGTGCTGGGTGCTCAGTGATCAGTGCTCAGGGTGCTGGGTGCTCAGTGCTCCCGTTGCTCGGTGCTCAGTACTCAGGGTGCTGGGTGCTCAGTGCTCGGGGTGCTCGGTGCTCAGTATGTTGGGTGCTCACTACTCAGGGTGCTGGGTGCTCAGTGCTCAGGGTACTGGGTGCTCAGTGCTCAGGGTGCTGGGTGCTCAGTGCTCAGGGTGCTGGGTGTTCAGTACTCAGGGTGCTGCTTGCGCAGTGCTCGCGGTGCTGGGTGCTCAGTGCTCAGGGTGCTGGGTGCTCAGTGCTCAGGGTGCTGGGTGCTCAGTACTCGGGGTGCTGGGTGCTCAGTACTCAGGTTGCGGGCTGCTCAGTACTCAGGGTGCTGGGTGATCAGTACTCGGGTGCTGGGTGCTCAGTGCTCAGGGTGCTGGGTGCTCAGTGCTCGGGGTGCTGGGTGCTCAGTGCTCAGTACTCCGGGTGCTTGGTTGCTCAGTGCTCGGGGTGCTGGGTGCTCAGTGCTTAGTACTCAGGGTGCTGGGTGCTCAGTGCTCAGGGTGCTGGGTGCTCAGTGCTCAGGGTGCTGGGTGCTCAGTGCTCAGGGTGCTGGGTTCTCAGTACTCAGGGTGCTGGTTGCTCAGTGCTCAGAGTGCTGGGTGGTCAGTGCTCGGGGTGCTCAGTGCTCAGTGCTCAATGTGCTGGGTGCTCAGTACTAAGGGTGCTCATTGCACAGGGTCCTGGGTGCTCAGTACTCAGGGTGGTGGGTGCTCAGTGCTCAGGGTGCTCGGTGCTCAGTACGTTGGGTGCTCAGTACTCAGGGTGCTGGGTGCTCAGTGCTCAGGGTGCTGGGTGCTCAGTGCTCAGGGTGTTGGGTGTTCAGTGCTCAGGGTGCTGCGTGCTCGGTGCTCGGGGTGCTGGGTGCTCAGTACTCAGGGTGCTGGGTTCTTAGTACTCAGGGTGCTCAGTACTTAGGGTGCTCAGTGCTCAGTGCTCGGGGTGCTGGGTGCTCAGTGCTCGGGGTGCTGGGTGCTCAGTGCTCGGGGTGCTGGGTGCTCAGTGCTCAGGGTGCTGGGTGCTCAGTGCTCAGAGTGCTGAGTTCTCAATACTCACGGTGCTCGGTGCTCAGTACTCAGAGTGCTCAGTGCTCAGTACTCAGCGTGCTGGGTGCTCAGTGCTCAGGGTGCTGGGTGCTCAGTACTCAGGGTGCTGGGTGCTTAGTATTCAGGGTGCTCGGTCCTCAGTGCTCAGGGTGCTGGGTGCTCAGTACTCAGGGTGCTGGGTGCTCAGTGCTCAGTGTGCTCAGTGCTCAGTACTCAGGGTGCTCGGTGCTCAGTGCTCAGGGTGCTCAGTGCTCAGTACTCAGGGTGCTGGGTGCTCAGTGCTCTGGGTGCTGGGTGCTCAGTGCTCGGGGTGCTGGGTGCTCAGTGCTCAGGGTGCTGGGTGCTCAGTACTCAGGGTGCTCAGTGCTCAGGGTGCTGGGTGCTCAGTGCTCGGGGTGCTGGGTGCTCAGTGCTCAGGGTGCTGGGTGCTCAGGGTGCTGGGTGCTCAGTGCTCGGGGTGATGGTTGCTCAGTGCTCAGGGTGCTGGGTGCTCAGTGCTCAGTGCTCAGGGTGCTGGGTGCTCAGTGCTCAGTGCTCTGGGTGCTGGGTGATCAGTACTCAGGGTGCTCATTGCTCAGGGTGCTGGGTGCTCAGTACTCATGGAGCTGGGTGCTCAGTACTCAGGGTGCTCAGTGCTCAGTACTCAGGGTGCTGGGTGCTCAGTGCTCAGGGTGCTGGGTGCTCAGTACTCAGGGTGCTGGGTGCTCGGTGCTCAGGGTGCTGGGTGCTCAGTGCTCAGGGTGCTGGGTGCTCGGTGCTCGGGGTGCTGGGTGCTCAGTGCTCGGGGTGCTCGGTGCTCAGTACTCAGGGTGCTCAGTGCTCAGTACTCAGGGTGCTGGGTGCTCAGTGCTCAGGGTGCTGGGTGCTCAGTACTCAGGGTTCTGGGTGCTCGGTGCTCAATACGCTGGGTGCTCAGTACTCAGGGTGCTGGGTGCTCAGTACTCAGGGTGCTCGGTGCTCACTCCTCAGGGTGCTGGGTGCTCAGTGCTCGGGGTGCTGGGTGCTCAGTACTCAGGGTGCTGGGTGCTCAGTGCTCGGGGTGCTCGGTGCTCAGTACGCTGGGTGCTCAGTACTCAGGGTGCTGGGTGCTCAGTACTCAGGGTGCTGGGTGCTCAGTGCTCAGTGCTCAGGGTCCTGGGTGCTCAGTCCTCAGGGTGCTCAGTACTCAGGGTGCTCGGTGCTCAGTGCTCAGTACTCAGGGTGCTCAGTACTCAGGGTGCTGGGTGCTCAGTACTCAGGGTGCTGGGTGCTCAGTGCTCGGGGTGCTGGGTGCTCAGTGCTCAGGGTGATCGGTGCTCAGTGCTCAGGGTGCTGGGTGCTCAGTCCTCAGGGTGCTCAGTGCTCAAGTTGCTGGGTGCTCAGTGCTCGGGGTGCTCGGTGCTCAGTACTCAGGGTGCTGAGTGCTCAGTACTCAGGGTGCTGGGTGCTCAGTACTCAGGGTGCTGGGTGCTCAGTACTCAGGGTGCTGGGTGCTCAGTTCTCAGGGTGCTGGGTGCTCAGTGCTCAGGGTGCTGGGTGCTCAGTGCTCGGGTTGCTGGGTGCTCAGTGCTCGGGGTGCTGGGTGCTCAGTGCTCAGGGCTCAGGGTGCTGGGTGCTCAGTGATCAGTGCTCAGGGTGCTGGGTGCTCAGTGCTCCGGTTGCTCGGTGCTCAGTACTCAGGGTGCTGGGTGCTCAGTGCTCGGGGTGCTCGGTGCTCAGTACGTTGGGTGCTCACTACTCAGGGTGCTGGGTGCTCAGGGTACTGGGTGCTCAGTGCTCAGGGTGCTGGGTGCTCAGTGCTCAGGGTGCTGGGTGTTCAGTACTCAGGGTGCTGGGTGCGCAGTGCTCGCGGTGCTGGGTGCTCAGTGCTCAGGGTGCTGGGTGCTCAGTGCTCAGGGTGCTGGGTGCTCAGTACTCGGGGTGCTGGGTGCTCAGTACTCAGGTTGCGGGCTGCTCAGTACTCAGGGTGCTGGGTGATCAGTACTCGGGTGCTGGGTGCTCAGTGCTCAGGGTGCTGGGTGCTCAGTGCTCGGGGTGCTGGGTGCTCAGTGCTCAGTACTCAGGGTGCTTGGGTGCTCAGTGCTCGGGGTGCTGGGTGCTCAGTGCTCAGTACTCAGGGTGCTGGGTGCTCAGTGCTCAGGGTGCTGGGTGCTCAGTGCTCAGGGTGCTGGGTGCTCAGTGCTCAGGGTGCTGGGTGCTCAGTGCTCAGGGTGCTGGGTGCTCAGTACTCAGGGTGCTGGGTGCTCAGTCCTCAGAGTGCTGGGTGGTCAGTGCTCGGGGTGCTCGGTGCTCAGTGCTCAATGTGCTGGGTGCTCAGTACTCAGGGTGCTCATTGCACAGGGTCCTGGGTGCTCAGTACTCAGGGTGCTGGGTGCTCAGTGCTCAGGGTGCTCGGTGCTCAGTACGTTGGGTGCTCAGTACTCAGGGTGCTGGGTGCTCAGTGCTCAGGGTGCTGGGTGCTCAGTGCTCAGGGTGTTGGGTGTTCAGTGCTCAGGGTGCTGCGTGCTCGGTGCTCGGGGTGCTGGGTGCTCAGTGTTCGGGGTGCTCGGAGCTCAATACTCAGGGTGCTCACTGCTCAGTACTCCGGCTGCTGGGTGCTCAGTGCTTAGTACTCAGGGTGCTGGGTGCTCAGTGCTCAGGGTGCTGGGTGCTCAGTGCTCAGGGTGCTGGGTGCTCAGTGCTCAGGGTGCTGGGTGCTCAGTACTCAGGGTGCTGGGTGCTCAGTACTCAGGGTGCTGGGTTCTTAGTACTCAGGGTGCTCAGTGCTCAGTACTTAGGGTGCTCAGTGCTCAGTGCTCGGGGTGCTGGGTGCTCAGTGCTCGGGGTGCTGGGTGCTCAGTGCTCGGGGTGCTGGGTGCTCAGTGCTCAGTGTGCTGGGTGCTCAGTGCTCAGAGTGCTGGGTTCTCAATACTCACGGTGCTCGGTGCTCAGTACTCAGAGTGCTCAGTGCTCAGTACTCAGCGTGCTGGGTGCTCAGTGCTCAGGGTGCTGGGTGCTCAGTACTCAGGGTGCTGGGTGCTTAGAATTCAGGGTGCTCGGTCCTCAGTGCTCAGGGTGCTGGGTGCTCAGTACTCAGGGTGCTGGGTGCTCAGTGCTCAGGGTGCTCAGTGCTCAGTACTCAGGGTGCTCGGTGCTCAGTGCTCAGGGTGCTCAGTGCTCAGTACTCAGGGTGCTGGGTGCTCAGTGCTCTGGGTGCTGGGTGCTCAGTGCTCGGGGTGCTGGGTGCTCAGTGCTCAGGGTGCTTTGTGCTCAGTACTCAGGGTGCTCAGTGCTCAGGGTGCTGGGTGCTCAGTGCTCGGGGTGCTGGGTACTCAGTGCTCAGTACACAGGGTGCTGAGTGCTCAGTGCTCAGGGTGCTGGGTGCTCAGGGTGCTGGGTGCTCAGTGCTCGGGGTGATGGTTGCTCAGTGCTCAGCGTGCTGGGTGCTCAGTGCTCAGTGCTCAGGGTGCTGGGTGCTCAGTGCTCAGTGCTCTGGGTGCTGGGTGATCAGTACTCAGGGTGCTCATTGCTCAGGGTGCTGGGTGCTCAGTACTCATGGTGCTGGGTGCTCAGTACTCAGGGTGCTCAGTGCTCAGTACTCAGGGTGCTGGGTGCTCAGTGCTCAGGGTGCTGGGTGCTCAGTACTCAGGGTGCTGGGTGCTCGGTGCTCAGGGTGCTGGGTGCTCAGTGCTCAGGGTGCTGGGTGCTCGGTGCTCGGGGTGCTGGGTGCTCAGTGCTCGGGGTGCTCGGTGCTCAGTACTCAGGGTGCTCAGTGCTCAGTACTCAGGGTGCTGGGTGCTCAGTGCTCAGGGTGCTGGGTGCTCAGTACTCAGGGTTCTGGGTGTTCGGTGCTCAATACGCTGGGTGCTCAGTACTCAGGGTGCTGGGTGCTCAGTACTCAGGGTGCTCGGTGCTCACTACTCAGGGTGCTGGGTGCTCAGTGCTCGGGGTGCTGGGTGCTCAGTACTCAGGGTGCTGGGTGCTCAGTGCTCGGGGTGCTCGGTGCTCAGTACGCTGGGTGCTCAGTACTCAGGATGCTGGGTGCTCAGTACTCAGGGTGCTGGGTGCTCAGTGCTCAGTGCTCAGGGTCCTGGGTGCTCAGTCCTCAGGGTGCTCAGTACTCAGGGTGCTCGGTGCTCAGTGCTCAGTACTCAGGGTGCTCAGTACTCAGGGTGCTGGGTGCTCAGTACTCAGGGTGCTGGGTGCTCAGTGCTCGGGGTGCTGGGTGCTCAGTGCTCAGGGTGATCGGTGCTCAGTGCTCAGGGTGCTGGGTGCTCAGTCCTCAGGGTGCTCAGTGCTCAAGTTGCTGGGTGCTCAGTGCTCGGGGTGCTCGGTGCTCAGTACTCAGGGTGCTGAGTGCTCAGTACTCAGGGTGCTGGGTGCTCAGTACTCAGGGTGCTGGGTGCTCAGTACTCAGGGTGCTGGGTGCTCAGTTCTCAGGGTGCTGGGTGCTCAGTGCTCAGGGTGCTGGGTGCTCAGTGCTCGGGGTGCTGGGTGCTCAGTGCTCGGGGTGCTGGGTGCTCAGTGCTCAGGGCTCAGGGTGCTGGGTGCTCAGTGATCAGTGCTCAGGGTGCTGGGTGCTCAGTGCTCCGGTTGCTCGGTGCTCAGTACTCAGGGTGCTGGGTGCTCAGTGCTCGGGGTGCTCGGTGCTCAGTACGTTGGGTGCTCACTACTCAAGGTGCTGGGTGCTCAGTGCTCAGGGTACTGGGTGCTCAGTGCTCAGGGTGCTGGGTGCTCAGTGCTCAGGGTGCTGGGTGTTCAGTACTCATGGTGCTGGGTGCGCAGTGCTCGCGGTGCTGGGTGCTCAGTGCTCAGGGTGCTGGGTGCTCAGTGCTCAGGGTGCTGGGTGCTCAGTACTCGGGGTGCTGGGTGCTCAGTACTCAGGTTGCGGGCTGCTCAGTACTCAGGGTGCTGGGTGATCAGTACTCGGGTGCTGGGTGCTCAGTGCTCAGGGTGCTGGGTGCTCAGTGCTCGGGGTGCTGGGTGCTCAGTGCTCAGTACTCAGGGTGCTTGGGTGCTCAGTGCTCGGGGTGCTGGGTGCTCAGTGCTCAGTACTCAGGGTGCTTGATGCTCAGTGCTCAGGGTGCTGGTTGCTCAGTGCTCAGGGTGCTGGGTGCTCAGTGCTCAGGGTGCTGGGTGCTCAGAGCTCGGGGTGTTGGTTGCTCAGTGCTCAGGGTGCTGGGTGCTCAGTACTCAGGGTGCTGGGTGCTCAGTACTCAGGGTGCTCAGTGCTCAGGGTGCTGGGTGCTCAGTACTCATGGTGCTGGGTGCTCAGTGCTCAGGGTGCTCAGTGCTCAGTACTCAGGGTGCTCAGTGCTCAGTGCTCTGGGTGCTGGGTGCTCAGTGCTCGGGGTGCTGGGTGCTCAGTGCTCAGGGTGCTGGGTGCTCAGTACTCAGGG
Organism: Microtus oregoni; assembly: GCF_018167655.1. Classification (NCBI taxonomy): domain Eukaryota; kingdom Metazoa; phylum Chordata; class Mammalia; order Rodentia; family Cricetidae; genus Microtus; species Microtus oregoni. Next base: position 4,821,789 of record NW_024544028.1, on the reverse strand, counting down.
TGCTCAGTGCTCAGGGTGCTGGGTGCTCAGTGCTCGGGGTGCTGGGTACTCAGTGCTCAGTACACAGGGTGCTGAGTGCTCAGTGCTCGGGGTGCTGGGTGCTCAGTACTCAGGGTGCTCATTGCACAGGGTCCTGGGTGCTCAGTACTCAGGGTGCTGGGTGCTCAGTGCTCAGGGTGCTCGGTGCTCAGTACGTTGGGTGCTCAGTACTCAGGGTGCTGGGTGCTCAGTGCTCAGGGTGCTGGGTGCTCAGTGCTCAGGGTGTTGGGTGTTCAGTGCTCAGGGTGCTGCGTGCTCGGTGCTCGGGGTGCTGGGTGCTCAGTGTTCGGGGTGCTCGGAGCTCAATACTCAGGGTGCTCACTGCTCAGTACTCCGGCTGCTGGGTGCTCAGTGCTTAGTACTCAGGGTGCTCAGTGCTCAGTACTCAGGGTGCTGGGTGCTCAGTGCTCAGGGTGCTGGGTGTTCAGTACTCAGGGTGCTGGGTGCTCGGTGCTCAGGGTGCTGGGTGCTCAGTGCTCAGGGTGCTGGGTGCTCGGTGCTCGGGGTGCTGGGTGCTCAGTGCTCGGGGTGCTCGGTGCTCAGTACTCAGGGTGCTCAGTGCTCAGTACTCAGGGTGCTGGGTGCTCAGTGCTCAGGGTGCTTGGTGCTCAGTACTCAGGGTGCTGGGTGCTCGGTGCTCAGTACGCTGGGTGCTCAGTACTCAGGGTGCTGGGTGCTCAGTACTCAGGGTGCTCGGTGCTCACTACTCAGGGTGCTGGGTGCTCAGTGCTCGGGGTGCTGGGTGCTCAGTACTCAGGGTGCTGGGTGCTCAGTGCTCGGGGTGCTCGGTGCTCAGTACGCTGGGTGCTCAGTACTCAGGGTGCTGGGTGCTCAGTACTCAGGGTGCTCAGTGCTCAGTACTTAGGGTGCTCAGTGCTCAGTGCTCAGGGTGCTGGGTGCTCAGTGCTCGGGGTGCTGGGTGCTCAGTGCTCGGGGTGCTGGGTGCTCAGTGCTCGGGGTGCTGGGTGCTCAGTGCTCAGGGTGCTGGGTGCTCAGTGCTCAGAGTGCTGGGTGCTCAGTACTCAGGGTGCTCGGTGCTCAGTACTCAGAGTGCTCAGTGCTCAGTACTCAGCGTGCTGGGTGCTCAGTGCTCTGGGTGCTCGGTGCTCAGTACTCAGGGTGCTCAGTGCTCAGTACTCAGCGTGCTGGGTGCTCAGTGCTCAGGGTGCTGGGTGCTCAGTACTCAGGGTGCTGGGTGCTTAGTACTCAGGGTGCTCGGTCCTCAGTGCTCAGGGTGCTGGGTGCTCAGTACTCAGGGTGCTGGGTGCTCAGTGCTCAGGGTGCTCAGTGCTCAGTACTCAGGGTGCTCGGTGCTCAGTGCTCAGGGTGCTCAGTGCTCAGTACTCAGGGTGCTCAGTGCTCAGTTCTCTGGGTGCTGGGTGCTCAGTGCTCGGGGTGCGGGGTGCTCAGTGCTCAGGGTGCTGGGTGCTCAGTACTCAGGGTGCTCAGTGCTCAGGGTGCTGGGTGCTCAGTGCTCAGTACACAGGGTGCTGAGTGCTCAGTGCTCTGGGTGCTGGGTGCTCAGTTCTCAGTACTCAGGGTGCTGGCTGCTCAGTGCTCGGGGTGCTGGATGCTCAGTATTCAGGGTGCTGGGTGCTCAGTGCTCAGGGTGCTGGGTGCTCAGTGCTCAGGGTGCTGGGTGCTCAGTGCTCAGGGTGCTGGGTGCTCAGTACTCAGGGTGCTGGGTCCTCAGTTCTCAGGGTGCTGGGTGCTCAGTGCTCGGGGTGCTCAGTACTCAGGGTGCTGTGTGTTCAGTGCTCAGGGTACTGGGTGCTCAGTACTCAGGGTGCTCGGTGCTTAGTACTCAGGGTGCTGGGTGCTCAGTACTCTGGGTGCTGGGTGCTCATTGCTCGGGGTGCTCGGTGCTCAGTGCTCAGGGTGCTGGGTGCTCAGTACTCAGGGTGATCTTTGCTCCGGGTCCTGGGTGCTCAGTACTCAGGGTGCTGGGTGCTCAATACTCAGGGTGCTCAGTGCTCAGTACTCAGGGTGCTCAGTGCTCAGTGCTCAGGGTGCTGGGTGCTCAGTGCTCGGGGTGCTGGGTGCTCAGTGCTCGGGGTGCTGGGTGCTCAGTGCTCGGGCTGCTGTGTGCTCAGTGCTCAGGGTGCTGGGTGCTCAGTGCTCAGAGTGCTGGGTGCTCAGTACTCAGGGTGCTCGGTGCTCAGTACTCAGAGTGCTCAGTGCTCAGTACTCAGCGTGCTGGGTGCTCAGTGCTCTGGGTGCTCGGTGCTCAGTACTCAGGGTGCTCAGTGCTCAGTACTCAGCGTGCTGGGTGCTCAGTGCTCAGGGTGCTGGGTGCTTAGTACTCAGGGTGCTCGGTCCTCAGTGCTCAGGGTGCTGGGTGCTCAGTACTCAGGGTGCTGGGTGCTCAGTGCTCAGGGTGCTCAGTGCTCAGTACTCAGGGTGCTCGGTGCTCAGTGCTCAGGGTGCTCAGTGCTCAGTACTCAGGGTGCTCAGTGCTCAGTTTTCTGGGTGCTGGGTGCTCAGTGCTCGGGGTGCTGGGTGCTCAGTGCTCAGGGTGCTGGGTGCTCAGTACTCAGGGTGCTCAGTGCTCAGGGTGCTGGGTGCTCAGTGCTCAGTACACAGGGTGCTGAGTGCTCAGTGCTCTGGGTGCTGGGTGCTCAGTTCTCAGTACTCAGGGTGCTGGCTGCTCAGTGCTCGGGGTGCTGGATGCTCAGTATTCAGGGTGCTGGGTGCTCAGTGCTCAGGGTGCTGGTTGCTCAGTACTCAGGGTGCTGGGTGCTCAGTGCTCAGGGTGCTGGGTGCTCAGTACTCAGGGTGCTGGGTCCTCAGTTCTCAGGGTGCTGGGTGCTCAGTGCTCGGGGTGCTCAGTACTCAGGGTGCTGTGTGTTCAGTGCTCAGGGTACTGGGTGCTCAGTACTCAGGGTGCTCGGTGCTTAGTACTCAGGGTGCTGGGTGCTCAGTACTCCGGGTGCTGGGTGCTCAGTGCTCGGGGTGCTCGGTGCTCAGTGCTCAGGGTGCTGGGTGCTCAGTACTCAGGGTGCTCTTTGCTCCGGGTCCTGGGTGCTCAGTACTCAGGGTGCTGGGTGCTCAATACTCAGGGTTCTCAGTGCTCAGTACTCAGAGTGCTCAGTGCTCAGTACTCAGGGTTCTCAGTGCTCAGGGTGCTGGGTGCTCAGTGCTCGGGGTTCTGGGTGCTCAGTGCTCAGGGTGCTGGGTGCTCAGTGCTCAGGGTGCTGGGTGCTCAGTGCTCAGGGTGCTCGGTGCTCAGTGCTCAGGTTGCTGGGTGCTCAGTACTCAGGGTGCTTGGTGCTCAGTACTCAGGGTGCTCATTGCTCAGTACTCAGGGTGCTCAGTGCTCAGTACTCAGGGTGCTCAGTGCTCAGGGTGCTAGGTGCTCAGTGCTCGGGGTGCTGGGTGCTCAGTCCTCAGGGTGCTGGGTGCTCAGTGCTCAGGGTGCTCTGTGCTCAGTGCACAGGATGCTGGGTGCTCAGTACTCAGGGTGCTGGGTGCTTAGTGCTCGGGGTGCTGGGTGCTCAGTACTCAGGGTGCTGGGTGCTCAGTACTCGGGTGCTCGGTGCTCAGTGCTCAGGGTGCTGGGTGCTCAGTGCTCTGGGTGCTGGGTGCTCAGTGCTCAGTACTCAGGGTGCTGGGTGCTCAGTGCTCGGGGTGCAGGGTGCTCAGTGCTCAGTACTCAGGGTGCTGGGTGCTCAGTGCTCAGGGTGCTGGGTGCTCAGTGCTCAGGGTGCTGGGTGCTCAGTGCTCAGGGTGCTGGGTACTCAGTGCTCGAGGTGCTGGGTGCTCAGTACTCAGGGTGCTGGGTGCTCAGTACTCAGGGTGCTGGGTGCTCAGTGCTCGGGGTGCTGGGTGCTCAGTGCTCGGGGTGCTGGGTACTCAGTAGTCGGGGTGCTCGCTGCACAGTACTCAGGGTGCTGGGTGCTCAGTGCTCAGGGTGCTGGGTGCTCAGTACTCAGGGTGCTCTGTGCTTAGTACTCAGGGTGCTGGGTGCTCAGTACTCAGGGTGCTGGGTGTGCAGTGCTCGGGGTGCTCGGTGCTCAGTACTCAGGGTGCTGGGTGCTCAGTGCTCGGGGTGCTCGGTGCTCAGTACGTTGGGTGCTCACTACTCAGGGTGCTGGGTGCTCATTGCTCAGGGTGCTGGGTGCTCAATGCTCAGCGTGCTGGGTGCTCAGTGCTCAGGGTGCTGGGTGCTCAATACTCAGGGTGCTGGGTGTGCAGTGCTCGGGGTGCTGGGTGCTCAGTGCTCAGGGTGCTGGGTGCTCAGTGCTCAGCGTGCTGGGTGCTCAGTACTCGGGGTGCTGGGTGCTCAGTACTCATGGTGCGGGGTGCTCAGTACCCAGGGTGCTGCGTGATCAGTACTCGGGTGCTGGGTGCTCAGTGCTCAGGGTGCTGGGTGCTCAGTACTCAGGGTGCTCGGTGCTTAGTACTCAGGGTGCTGGGTGCTCAGTACTTCGGGTGCTGGGTGCTCAGTGCTCGGGGTGCTCGGTGCTCAGTACGTTGGGTGCTCAGTGCTCAGTACTCAGGGTTCTCAGTGCTCAGGGTGCTGGGTGCTCAGTGCTCGGGGTGCTGGGTGCTCAGTGCTCGGGGTGCTGGGTGCTCAGTGCTCAGGGTGCTGGGTGCTCAGTACTCAGGGTGCTGGGTGCTCGGTGCTCAGGGTGCTGGGTGCTCAGTGCTCAGGGTGCTGGGTGCTCGGTGCTCGGGGTGCTGGGTGCTCAGTGCTCGGGGTGCTCGGTGCTCAGTACTCAGGGTGCTCAGTGCTCAGTACTCAGGGTGCTGGGTGCTCAGTGCTCAGGGTGCTGGGTGCTCAGTACTCAGGGTGCTGGGTGCTCGGTGCTCAGTACGCTGGGTGCTCAGTACTCAGGGTGCTGGGTGCTCAGTACTCAGGGTGCTCGGTGCTCACTACTCAGGGTGCTGGGTGCTCAGTGCTCGGGGTGCTGGGTGCTCAGTACTCAGGGTGCTGGGTGCTCAGTGCTCGCGGTACTCGGTGCTCAGTACGCTGGGTGCTCAGTACTCAGGGTGCTGGGTGCTCAGTACTCAGGGTGCTCAGCGCTCAGTACTTAGGGTGCTCAGTGCTCAGTGCTCAGGGTGCTGGGTGCTCAGTGCTCGGGGTGCTGGGTGCTCAGTGCTCGGGTTGCTGGGTGCTCAGTGCTCGGGGTGCTGGGTGCTCAGTGCTCAGGGTGCTGGGTGCTCAGTGCTCACAGTGCTGGGTGCTCAGTACTCAGGGTGCTCGGTGCTAGGTACTCAGAGTGCTCAGAGCTCAGTACTCAGCGTGCTGGGTGCTCAGTGCTCAGGGTGCTCGGTGCTCAGTACTCAGGGTGCTCAGTGCTCAGTACTCAGCTTGCTGGGTGCTCAGTGCTCAGGGTGCTGGGTGCTCAGTACTCAGGGTCCTGGGTGCCTAGTACTCAGGGTGCTCGGTCCTCAGGGCTCAGGGTGCTGGGTGCTCAGTACTCAGGGTGCTGGGGGCTCAGTACTCAGGGAGCTGGGTGCTCAGTACTCAGGGTGATCTCTTCTCAGTACTCAGGTTGCTATGTGCTCAGTGCTCGGGGTGCTGGGTGCTCAGTACTCGGGGTGCTCAGTGCTCAGTACTCAGGGTGCTGGGTGCTCAGTGCTCAGTGCTCAGGGTGCTCAGTGCTCAGGGTGCTGGGTGCTCAGGGTGCTGGGTGCTCAGTGCTCGGGGTGCTGGTTGCTCAGTGCTCAGGGTGCTGGGTGCTCAGTGTTCAGTGCTCAGGGTGCTGGGTGCTCAGTGCTCAGTGCTCAGGGTGCTGGGTGTTCAGTACTCAGGGTGCTGGGTGCTCAGTACTCAGGGTGCTTGGTGCTCAGTGCTCAGGGTGCTGGTTGCTCAGTGCTCAGGATGCTGGGTGCTCAGTACTCAGGGTGCTGGGTACTCAGTACTCAGGGTGCTCGGTGTTCAGTACTCAGGGTGCTGGGTGCTCAGTACTCAAGGTGCTGGGTGCTCAGTGCTCAGGGTGCTGGGTGCTCAGTACTCAGGGTGCTGGGTGCTCAGTGCTCAGTGCTCAGGGTGCTGGGTGCTCAGTCCTCAGGGTGCTCAGTACTCAGTGTGCTCGGTGCTCAGTGCTCAGTACTCAGGGTGTTCAGTACTCAGGGTGCTGGGTGCTCAGTGCTTGGGGTGCTGGGTGCTCAGTACTCAGGGTGCTGGGTGCTCAGTACTCAGGGTGCTGGGTGCTCAGTACTCAGGGTGCTGGGTGCTCAGTGCTCGGGGTGCTGGGTGCTCAGTGCTCAGGGTGATCGGTGCTCAGTGCTCAGGGTGCTGGATGCTCAGTCCTCAGCGTGCTCAGTGCTCAAGGTGCTGGGTGCTCAGTGCTCGGGGTGCTCGGTGCTCAGTACTCAGGGTGCTGAGTGCTCAGTACTCAGGGTGCTGGGTGCTCAGTACTCAGGGTGCTGGGTGCTCAGTACTCAGGATGCTGGGTGCTCAGTGCTCAGGGTGCTGGGTGCTCAGTGCTCATGGTGCTGGGTGCTCAGTGCTCGGGGTGCTGGGTGCTCAGTGCTCGGGGTGCTGGGTGCTCAGTGCTCAGGGCTCAGGGTGCTGGGTGCTCAGTGATCAGTGCTCAGGGTGCTGGGTGCTCAGTGCTCTGGTTGCTCGGTGCTCAGTACTCAGGGTGCTGGGTGCTCAGTGCTCGGGGTGCTCGGTGCTCAGTATGTTGGGTGCTCACTACTCAGGGTGCTGGGTGCTCAGTGCTCAGGGTACTGGGTGCTCAGTGCTCAGGGTGCTGGGTGCTCAGTGCTCAGGGTGCTGGGTGTTCAGTACTCAGGGTGCTGCTTGCGCAGTGCTCGCGGTGCTGGGTGCTCAGTGCTCAGGGTGCTGGGTGCTCAGTGCTCAGGGTGCTGGGTGCTCAGTACTCGGGGTGCTGGGTGCTCAGTACTCAGGTTGCGCGCTGCTCAGTACTCAGGGTGCTGGGTGATCAGTACTCGGGTGCTGGGTGCTCAGTGCTCAGGGTGCTGGGTGCTCAGTGCTCGGGGTGCTGGGTGCTCAGTGCTCAGTACTCAGGGTGCTTGGTTGCTCAGTGCTCGGGGTGCTGGGTGCTCAGTGCTTAGTACTCAGGGTGCTGGGTGCTCAGTGCTCAGGGTGCTGGGTGCTCAGTGCTCAGGGTGCTGGGTGCTCAGTGCTCAGGGTGCTGGGTGCTCAGTACTCAGGGTGCTGGTTGCTCAGTGCTCAGAGTGCTGGGTGGTCAGTGCTCGGGGTGCTCAGTGCTCAGTGCTCAATGTGCTGGGTGCTCAGTACTCAGGGTGCTCATTGCACAGGGTCCTGGGTGCTCAGTACTCAGGGTGGTGGGTGCTCAGTGCTCAGGGTGCTCGGTGCTCAGTATGTTGGGTGCTCAGTACTCAGGGTGCTGGGTGCTCAGTGCTCAGGGTGCTGGGTGCTCAGTGCTCAGGGTGTTGGGTGTTCAGTGCTCAGGGTGCTGCGTGCTCGGTGCTCGGGGTGCTGGGTGCTCAGTGTTCGGGGTGCTCGGAGCTCAATACTCAGGGTGCTCACTGCTCAGTACTCCGGCTGCTGGGTGCTCAGTGCTTAGTACTCAGGGTGCTGGGTGCTCAGTGCTCAGGGTGCTGGGTGCTCAGTGCTCAGGGTGCTGGGTGCTCAGTGCTCAGGATGCTGGGTGCTCAGTACTCAGGGTGCTGGGTGCTCAGTACTCAGGGTGCTGGGTTCTTAGTACTCAGGGTGCTCAGTGCTCAGTACTTAGGGTGCTCAGTGCTCAGTGCCCGGGGTGCTGGGTGCTCAGTGCTCGGGGTGCTGGGTGCTCAGTGCTCGGGGTGCTGGGTGCTCAGTGCTCAGGGTGCTGGGTGCTCAGTGCTCAGAGTGCTCTGTTCTCAATACTCACGGTGCTCGGTGCTCAGTACTCAGAGTGCTCAGTGCTCAGTACTCAGCGTGCTGGGTGCTCAGTGCTCAGGGTGCTGGGTGCTCAGTACTCAGGGTGCTGGGTGCTTAGTATTCAGGGTGCTCGGTCCTCAGTGCTCAGGGTGCTGGGTGCTCAGTACTCAGGGAGCTGGGTGCTCAGTGCTCAGGGTGCTCAGTGCTCAGTACTCAGGGTGCTCGGTGCTCAGTGCTCAGGGTGCTCAGTGCTCAGTACTCAGGGTGCTGGGTGCTCAGTGCTCTGGGTGCTGGGTGCTCAGTGCTCGGGGTGCTGGGTGCTCAGTGCTCAGGGTGCTGGCTGCTCAGTACTCAGGGTGCTCAGTGATCAGGGTGCTGGGTGCTCAGTGCTCGGGGTGCTGGGTACTCAGTGCTCAGTACACAGGGTGCTGAGTGCTCAGTGCTCAGGGTGCTGGGTGCTCAGGGTGCTGGGTGCTCAGTGCTCGGGGTGATGGTTGCTCAGTGCTCAGGGTGCTGGGTGCTCAGTGCTCAGTGCTCAGGGTGCTGGCTGCTCAGTGCTCAGTGCTCTGGGTGCTGGGTGATCAGAACTCAGGGTGCTCATTGCTCAGGGTGCTGGGTGCTCAGTACTCATGGTGCTGGGTGCTCAGTACTCAGGGTGCTCAGTGCTCAGTACTCAGGGTGCTGGGTGCTCAGTGCTCAGGGTGCTGGGTGCTCAGTACTCAGGGTGCTGGGTGCTCGGTGCTCAGGGTGCTGGGTGCTCAGTGCTCAGGGTGCTGGGTGCTCGGTGCTCGGGGTGCTGGGTGCTCAGTGCTCGGGGTGCTCGGTGCTCAGTACTCAGGGTGCTCAGTGCTCAGTACTCAGGGTGCTGGGTGCTCAGTGCTCAGGGTGCTGGGTGCTCAGTACTCAGGGTTCTGGGTGCTCGGTGCTCAATACGCTGGGTGCTCAGTACTCAGGGTGCTGGGTGCTCAGTACTCAGGGTGCTCGGTGCTCACTCCTCAGGGTGCTGGGTGCTCAGTGCCCGGGGTGCTGGGTGCTCAGTACTCAGGCTGCTGGGTGCTCAGTGCTCGGGGTGCTCGGTGCTCAGTACGCTGGGTGCTCAGTACTCAGGGTGCTGGGTGCTCAGTACTTAGGGTGCTGGGTGCTCAGTGCTCAGTGCTCAGGGTCCTGGGTGCTCAGTCCTCAGGGTGCTCAGTACTCAGGGTGCTCGGTGCTCAGTGCTCAGTACTCAGGGTGTTCAGTACTCAGGGTGCTGGGTGCTCAGTGCTTGGGGTGCTGGGTGCTCAGTACTCAGGGTGCTGGGTGCTCAGTACTCAGGGTGCTGGGTGCTCAGTACTCAGGGTGCTGGGTGCTCAGTGCTCGGGGTGCTGGGTGCTCAGTGCTCAGGGTGATCGGTGCTCAGTGCTCAGGGTGCTGGGTGCTCAGTCCTCAGGGTGCTCAGTGCTCAAGTTGCTGGGTGCTCAGTGCTCGGGGTGCTCGGTGCTCAGTACTCAGGGTGCTGAGTGCTCAGTACTCAGGGTGCTGGGTGCTCAGTACTCAGGGTGCTGGGTGCTCAGTACTCAGGGTGCTGGGTGCTCAGTTCTCAGGGTGCTGGGTGCTCAGTGCTCAGGGTGCTGGGTGCTCAGTGCTCGGGGTGCTGGGTGCTCAGTGCTCGGGGTGCTGGGTGCTCAGTGCTCAGGGCTCAAGGTGCTGGGTGCTCAGTGATCAGTGCTCAGGGTGCTGGGTGCTCAGTGCTCCGGTTGCTCGGTGCTCAGTACTCAGGGTACTGGGTGCTCAGTGCTCGGGGTGCTCGGTGCTCAGTACGTTGGGTGCTCACTACTCAGGGTGCTGGGTCCTCAGTGCTCAGGGTACTGGGTGCTCAGTGCTCAGGGTGCTGGGTGCTCAGTGCTCAGGGTGCTGGGTGTTCAGTACTCAGGGTGCTGGGTGCGCAGTGCTCGCGGTGCTGGGTGCTCAGTGCTCAGGGTGCTGGGTGCTCAGTGCTCAGGGTGCTGGGTGCTCAGTACTCGGGGTGCTGGGTGCTCAGTACTCAGGTTGCGGGCTGCTCAGTACTCAGGGTGCTGGGTGATCAGTACTCGGGTGCTGGGTGCTCAGTGCTCAGTACTCAGGGTGCTTGGGTGCTCAGTGCTCGGGGTGCTGGGTGCTCAGTGCTCAGTACTCAGGGTGCTGGGTGCTCAGTGCTCAGGGTGCTGGGTGCTCAGTGCTCAGGGTGCTGGGTGCTCAGTGCTCAGGGTGCTGGGTGCTCAGTGCTCAGGGTGCTGGGTGCTCAGTACTCAGGGTGCTGGGTGCTCAGTCCTCAGAGTGCTGGGTGGTCAGTGCTCGGGGTGCTCGGTGCTCAGTGCTCAATGTGCTGGGTGCTCAGTACTCAGGGTGCTCATTGCACAGGGTCCTGGGTGCTCAGTACTCAGGGTGCTGGGTGCTCAGTGCTCAGGGTGCTCGGTGCTCAGTACGTTGGGTGCTCAGTACTCAGGGTGCTGGGTCCTCAGTGCTCAGGGTGCTGGGTGCTCACTACTCAGGGTGCTGGGTGCTCAGAGCTCGGGGTGCTGGGTGCTCAGTACTCAGGGTGCTGGGTGCTCAGTTCTCGGGGTGCTCGGTGCTCAGTACGCTGGGTGGTCAGTACTCAGGGTGCTGGGTGCTCAGTACTCAGGGTGCTCGGTGCTCCCTACTCAGGGTGCTGGGTGCTCAGTACTCAGGGTGCTGGGTGCTCGGTGCTCAATACGCTGGGTGCTCAGTACTCAGGGTGCTGGGTGCTCAGTACTCAGGGTGCTTGGTGCTCACTACTCAGGGTGCTGGGTGCTCAGTGCTCGGGGTGCTTGGTGCTCAGTACTCAGGGTGCTGGGTGCTCAGTGCTCGGGGTGCTCGGTGCTCAGTACGCTGGGTGCTCAGTACTCAGGGTGCTGGGTGCTCAGTACTCAGGGTGCTCAGTGCTCAGTACTTAGGGTGCTCAGTGCTCAGTGCTCAGGGTGCTGGGTGCTCAGTGCTCGGGGTGCTGGGTGCTCAGTGCTCGGGGTGCTGGGTGCTCAGTGCTCAGGGTGCTGGGTGCTCAGGGCTCAGGTTGCTGGGTGCTCAGTACTCAGGGTGCTCGGTGCTCAGTACTCAGGGTTCTCAGTGCTCAGTGCTCAGGGTGCTGGGTGCTCAGTTCTCAGGGTGCTCAGTGCTCAGCACTCGGGGTGCTGGGTGCTCAGTGCTCAGGGTGCTCAGTGCTCAGCACTCGGGGTGCTGGGTGCTCAGTGCTCAGGGTGCTCAGTGCTCGGGGAGCTGGGTGCTCAGTGCTCGGAGTTCTGCGTGCTCAGTACTCAGGGTGCTGTGTGCTCAGTGCTCAGTACTCAGCGTGCTGGGTGCTCAGTGCTCAGAGTGTTGGGTGCTCAGTACTCAGGGTGCTGGGTGCTCAGTGCTCAGTGCTCAGGGTGCTGGGTGCTCAGTGCTCAGTGCTCAGGGTGCTGGGTGTTCAGTACTCAGGGTGCTGGGTGCTCAGTACTCAGGGTGCTTGGTGCTCAGTGCTCAGGGTGCTGGTTGCTCAGTGCTCAGGGTGCTGGGTGCTCACTACTCAGGGTGCTGGGTGCTCAGAGCTCGGGGTGCTGGGTGCTCAGTACTCAGGGTGCTGGGTGCTCAGTTCTCGGGGTGCTCGGTGCTCAGTACGCTGGGTGGTCAGTACTCAGGGTGCTGGGTGCTCAGTACTCAGGGTGCTCGGTGCTCCCTACTCAGGGTGCTGGGTGCTCAGTACTCAGGGTGCTGGGTGCTCAATACGCTGGGTGCTCAGTACTCAGGGTGCTGGGTGCTCAGTACTCAGGGTGCTCGGTGCTCACTACTCAGGGTGCTGGGTGCTCAGTGCTCGGGGTGCTGGGTGCTCAGTACTCAGGGTGCTGGGTGCTCAGTGCTCGGGGTGCTCGGTGCTCAGTACGCTGGGTGCTCAGTACTCAGGGTGCTGGGTGCTCAGTACTCAGGGTGCTCAGTGCTCAGTACTTAGGGTGCTCAGTGCTCAGTGCTCAGGGTGCTGGGTGCTCAGTGCTCGGGGTGCTGGGTGCTCAGTGCTCGGGGTGCTGGGTGCTCAGTGCTCAGGGTGCTGGGTGCTCAGGGCTCAGGTTGCTAGGTGCTCAGTACTCAGGGTGCTCGGTGCTCAGTACTCAGGGTTCTCAGTGCTCAGTGCTCAGGGTGCTGGGTGCTCAGTTCTCAGGGTGCTCAGTGCTCAGCACTCGGGGTGCTGGGTGCTCAGTGCTCAGGGTGCTCAGTGCTCAGCACTCGGGGTGCTGGGTGCTCAGTGCTCAGGGTGCTCAGTGCTCGGGGAGCTGGGTGCTCAGTGCTCGGAGTTCTGCGTGCTCAGTACTCAGGGTGCTGTGTGCTCAGTGCTCAGTACTCAGCGTGCTGGGTGCTCAGTGCTCAGAGTGTTGGGTGCTCAGTACTCAGGGTGCTGGGTGCTCAGTGCTCAGTGCTCAGGGTGCTCAGTGCTCAGGGTGCTGGGTGCTCAGGGTGCTGGGTTCTCAGTGCTCGGGGTGCTGGTTGCTCAGTGCTCAGGGCGCTGGTGGCTCAGTGCTCAGTGCTCAGGGTGCTGGGTGCTCAGTGCTCAGTGCTCAGGGTGCTGGGTGTTCAGTACTCAGGGTGCTGGGTGCTCAGTACTCAGGGTGCTTGGTGCTCAGTGCTCAGGGTGCTGGTTGCTCAGTGCTCAGGGTGCTGGGTGCTCAGTACTCAGGGTGCTGGGTGCTCAGTACTCAGGGTGCTCAGTGCTCAGGGTGCTGGGTGCTCAGTACTCATGGTGCTGGGTGCTCAGTGCTCAGGGTGCTCAGTGCTCAGTACTCAGGGTGCTCAGTGCTCAGTGCTCTGGGTGCTGGGTGCTCAGTGCTCGGGGTGCTGGGTGCTCAGTGCTCAGGGTGCTTGGTGCTCAGTACTCAGGGTGCTCAGTGCTCAGGGTGCTGGGTGCTCAGTGCTCGGGGTGCTGGGTACTCAGTGCTCAGTACACAGGGTGCTGAGTGCTCAGTGCTCGGGGTGCTGGGTGCTCAGTGCTCGGGGTGCTGGATGCTCAGTACTCAGGGTGCTGGGTGCTCAGTGCTCAGGGTGCTGGGTGCTCAGTACTCAGGGTGCTGGGTGCTCAGTGCTCAGGGTGCTGGGTCCTCATTGCTCAGGGTGCTGGGTGCTCAGTGCTCAGGGTGCTCAGTGCTCAGTACTCAGGGTGCTCGGTGCTCAGTGCTCAGGGTGCTCAGTGCTCAGTACTCAGGGTGCTCAGTGCTCAGTTCTCTGGGTGCTGGGTGCTCAGTGCTCGGGGTGCGGGGTGCTCAGTGCTCAGGGTGCTGGGTGCTCAGTACTCAGGGTGCTCAGTGCTCAGGGTGCTGGGTGCTCAGTGCTCAGTACACAGGGTGCTGAGTGCTCAGTGCTCTGGGTGCTGGGTGCTCAGTTCTCAGTACTCAGGGTGCTGGCTGCTCAGTGCTCGGGGTGCTGGATGCTCAGTATTCAGGGTGCTGGGTGCTCAGTGCTCAGGTTGCTGGGTGCTCAGTACTCAGGGTGCTGGGTGCTCAGTGCTCAGGGTGCTGGGTGCTCAGTACTCAGGGTGCTGGGTCCTCAGTTCTCAGGGTGCTGGGTGCTCAGTGCTCGGGGTGCTCAGTACTCAGGGTGCTGTGTGTTCAGTGCTCAGGGTACTGGGTGCTCAGTACTCAGGGTGCTCGGTGCTTAGTACTCAGGGTGCTGGGTGCTCAGTACTCTGGGTGCTGGGTGCTCATTGCTCGGGGTGCTCGGTGCTCAGTGCTCAGGGTGCTGGGTGCTCAGTACTCAGGGTGATCTTTGCTCCGGGTCCTGGGTGCTCAGTACTCAGGGTGCTGGGTGCTCAATACTCAGGGTGCTCAGTGCTCAGTACTCAGGGTGCTCAGTGCTCAGTGCTCAGGGTGCTGGGTGCTCAGTGCTCGGGGTGCTGGGTGCTCAGTGCTCGGGGTGCTGGGTGCTCAGTGCTCGGGCTGCTGTGTGCTCAGTGCTCAGGGTGCTGGGTGCTCAGTGCTCAGAGTGCTGGGTGCTCAGTACTCAGGGTGCTCGGTGCTCAGTACTCAGAGTGCTCAGTGCTCAGTACTCAGCGTGCTGGGTGCTCAGTGCTCTGGGTGCTCGGTGCTCAGTACTCAGGGTGCTCAGTGCTCAGTACTCAGCGTGCTGGGTGCTCAGTGCTCAGGGTGCTGGGTGCTTAGTACTCAGGGTGCTCGGTCCTCAGTGCTCAGGGTGCTGGGTGCTCAGTACTCAGGGTGCTGGGTGCTCAGTGCTCAGGGTGCTCAGTGCTCAGTACTCAGGGTGCTCGGTGCTCAGTGCTCAGGGTGCTCAGTGCTCAGTACTCAGGGTGCTCAGTGCTCAGTTTTCTGGGTGCTGGGTGCTCAGTGCTCGGGGTGCTGGGTGCTCAGTGCTCAGGGTGCTGGGTGCTCAGTACTCAGGGTGCTCAGTGCTCAGGGTGCTGGGTGCTCAGTGCTCAGTACACAGGGTGCTGAGTGCACAGTGCTCTGGGTGCTTGGTGCTCAGTTCTCAGTACTCAGGGTGCTGGCTGCTCAGTGCTCGGGGTGCTGGATGCTCAGTATTCAGGGTGCTGGGTGCTCAGTGCTCAGGGTGCTGGGTGCTCAGTACTCAGGGTGCTGGGTGCTCAGTGCTCAGGGTGCTGGGTGCTCAGTACTCAGGGTGCTGGGTCCTCAGTTCTCAGGGTGCTGGGTGCTCAGTGCTCGGGGTGCTCAGTACTCAGGGTGCTGTGTGTTCAGTGCTCAGGGTACTGGGTGCTCAGTACTCAGGGTGCTCGGTGCTTAGTACTCAGGGTCCTGGGTGCTCAGTACTCCGGGTGCTGGGTGCTTAGTGCTCGGGGTGCTCGGTGTTCAGTGCTCAGGGTGCTGGGTGCTCAGTACTCAGGGTGCTCTTTGCTCCGGGTCCTGGGTGCTCAGTACTCAGGGTGCTGGGTGCTCAATACTCAGGGTTCTCAGTGCTCAGTACTCAGGGTGCTCAGTGCTCAGTACTCAGGGTTCTCAGTGCTCAGGGTGCTGGGTGCTCAGTGCTCGGGGTGCTGGGTGCTCAGTGCTCAGGGTGCTGGGTGCTCAGTGCTCAGGGTGCTGGGTGCTCAGTGCTCAGGGTGCTCGGTGCTCAGTGCTCAGGTTGCTGGTTGCTCAGTACTCAGGGTGCTTGGTGCTCAGTACTCAGGGTGCTCATTGCTCAGTACTCAGGGTGCTCAGTGCTCAGTACTCAGGGTGCTCAGTGCTCAGGGTGCTAGGTGCTCAGTGCTCGGGGTGCTGGGTGCTCAGTCCTCAGGGTGCTGGGTGCTCAGTGCTCAGGGTGCTCTGTGCTCAGTGCACAGGATGCTGGGTGCTCAGTACTCAGGGTGCTGGGTGCTTAGTGCTCGGGGTGCTGGGTGCTCAGTACTCAGGGTGCTGGGTGCTCAGTACTCGGGTGCTCGGTGCTCAGTGCTCAGGGTGCTGGGTGCTCAGTGCTCTGGGTGCTGGGTGCTCAGTGCTCAGTACTCAGGGTGCTGGGTGCTCAGTGCTCGGGGTGCAGGGTGCTCAGTGCTCAGTACTCAGGGTGCTGGGTGCTCAGTGCTCAGGGTGCTGGGTGCTCAGTGCTCAGGGTGCTGGGTGCTCAGTGCTCAGGGTGCTGGGTACTCAGTGCTCGAGGTGCTGGGTGCTCAGTACTCAGGGTGCTGGGTGCTCAGTACTCAGGGTGCTGGGTGCTCAGTGCTCGGGGTGCTGGGTGCTCAGTGCTCGGGGTGCTGGGTACTCAGTAGTCGGGGTGCTCGCTGCACAGTACTCAGGGTGCTGGGTGCTCAGTGCTCAGGGTGCTGGGTGCTCAGTACTCAGGGTGCTCTGTGCTTAGTACTCTGGGTGCTGGGTGCTCAGTACTCCGGGTGCTGGGTGCTCAGTGCTCGGGGTGCTCGGTGCTCAGTACTCAGGGTGCTGGGTGCTCAGTGCTCGGGGTGCTCGGTGCTCAGTACGTTGGGTGCTCACTACTCAGGGTGCTGGGTGCTCATTGCTCAGGGTGCTGGGTGTTCAATGCTCAGCGTGCTGGGTGCTCAGTGCTCAGGGTGCTGGGTGCTCAATACTCAGGGTGCTGGGTGTGCAGTGCTCGGGGTGCTGGGTGCTCAGTGCTCAGGGTGCTGGGTGCTCAGTGCTCAGCGTGCTGGGTGCTCAGTACTCGGGGTGCTGGGTGCTCAGTACTCATGGTGCGGGGTGCTCAGTACCCAGGGTGCTGCGTGATCAGTACTCGGGTGCTGGGTGCTCAGTGCTCAGGGTGCTGGGTGCTCAGTACTCAGGGTGCTCGGTGCTTAGTACTCAGGGTGCTGGGTGCTCAGTACTTCGGGTGCTGGGTGCTCAGTGCTCGGGGTGCTCGGTGCTCAGTGCTCAAGGTGCTGGGTGCTCAGTACTCAGGGTGCTCATTGCTCAGGGTGCTCGGTGCTCAGTACGTTGGGTGCTCAGTGCTCAGTACTCAGGGTTCTCAGTGCTCAGGGTGCTGGGTGCTCAGTGCTCGGGGTGCTGGGTGCTCAGTGCTCGGGGTGCTGGGTGCTCAGTGCTCAGGGTGCTGGGTGCTCAGTACTCAGGGTGCTGGGTGCTCGGTGCTCAGGGTGCTGGGTGCTCAGTGCTCAGGGTGCTGGGTGCTCGGTGCTCGGGGTGCTGGGTGCTCAGTGCTCGGGGTGCTCGGTGCTCAGTACTCAGGGTGCTCAGTGCTCAGTACTCAGGGTGCTGGGTGCTCAGTGCTCAGGGTGCTGGGTGCTCAGTACTCAGGGTGCTGGGTGCTCGGTGCTCAGTACGCTGGGTGCTCAGTACTCAGGGTGCTGGGTGCTCAGTACTCAGGGTGCTCGGTGCTCACTACTCAGGGTGCTGGGTGCTCAGTGCTCGGGGTGCTGGGTGCTCAGTACTCAGGGTGCTGGGTGCTCAGTGCTCGGGGTACTCGGTGCTCAGTACGCTGGGTGCTCAGTACTCAGGGTGCTGGGTGCTCAGTACTCAGGGTGCTCAGCGCTCAGTACTTAGGGTGCTCAGTGCTCAGTGCTCAGGGTGCTGGGTGCTCAGTGCTCGGGGTGCTGGGTGCTCAGTGCTCGGGTTGCTGGGTGCTCAGTGCTCGGGGTGCTGGGTGCTCAGTGCTCAGGGTGCTGGGAGCTCAGTGCTCAGAGTGCTGGGTGCTCAGTACTCAGGGTGCTCGGTGCTAGGTACTCAGAGTGCTCAGAGCTCAGTACTCAGCGTGCTGGGTGCTCAGTGCTCAGGGTGCTCGGTGCTCAGTACTCAGGGTGCTCAGTGCTCAGTACTCAGCTTGCTGGGTGCTCAGTGCTCAGGGTGCTGGGTGCTCAGTACTCAGGGTCCTGGGTGCCTAGTACTCAGGGTGCTCGGTCCTCAGGGCTCAGGGTGCTGGGTGCTCAGTACTCAGGGTGCTGGGGGCTCAGTACTCAGGGAGCTGGGTGCTCAGTACTCAGGGTGATCTCTTCTCAGTACTCAGGTTGCTATGTGCTCAGTGCTCGGGGTGCTGGGTGCTCAGTACTCGGGGTGCTCAGTGCTCAGTACTCAGGGTGCTGGGAGCTCAGTGCTCAGTGCTCAGGGTGCTCAGTGCTCAGGGTGCTGGGTGCTCAGGGTGCTGGGTGCTCAGTGCTCGGGGTGCTGGTTGCTCAGTGCTCAGGGTGCTGGGTGCTCAGTGTTCAGTGCTCAGGGTGCTGGGTGCTCAGTGCTCAGTGCTCAGGGTGCTGGGTGTTCAGTACTCAGGGTGCTGGGTGCTCAGTACTCAGGGTGCTTGGTGCTCAGTGCTCAGGGTGCTGGTTGCTCAGTGCTCAGGATGCTGGGTGCTCAGTACTCAGGGTGCTGGGTACTCAGTACTCAGGGTGCTCGGTGTTCAGTACTCAGGGTGCTGGGTGCTCAGTACTCAAGGTGCTGGGTGCTCAGTGCTCAGGGTGCTGGGTGCTCAGTACTCAGGGTGCTGGGTGCTCAGTGCTCAGTGCTCAGGGTGCTGGGTGCTCAGTCCTCAGGGTGCTCAGTACTCAGTGTGCTCGGTGCTCAGTGCTCAGTACTCAGGGTGCTCAGTACTCAGGGTGCTGGGTGCTCAGTACTCAGGGTGCTGGGTGCTCAGTGCTCGGGGTGCTGGGTGCTCAGTGCTCAGGGTGATCGGTGCTCAGTGCTCAGGGTGCTGGATGCTCAGTCCTCAGGGTGCTCAGTGCTCAAGGTGCTGGGTGCTCAGTGCTCGGGGTGCTCGGTGCTCAGTACTTAGGGTGCTGAGTGCTCAGTACTCAGGGTGCTGGGTGCTCAGTACTCAGGGTGCTGGGTGCTCAGTACTCAGGATGCTGGGTGCTCAGTGCTCAGGGTGCTGGGTGCTCAGTGCTCATGGTGCTGGGTGCTCAGTGCTCGGGGTGCTGGGTGCTCAGTGCTCGGGGTGCTGGGTGCTCAGTGCTCAGGGCTCAGGGTGCTGGGTGCTCAGTGATCAGTGCTCAGGGTGCTGGGTGCTCAGTGCTCCGGTTGCTCGGTGCTCAGTACTCAGGGTGCTGGGTGCTCAGTGCTCGGTGTGCTCGGTGCTCAGTATGTTGGGTGCTCACTACTCAGGGTGCTGGGTGCTCAGTGCTCAGGGTACTGGGTGCTCAGTGCTCAGGGTGCTGGGTGCTCAGTGCTCAGGGTGCTGGGTGTTCAGTACTCAGGGTGCTGCTTGCGCAGTGCTCGCGGTGCTGGGTGCTCAGTGCTCAGGGTGCTGGGTGCTCAGTGCTCAGGGTGCTGGGTGCTCAGTACTCAGGTTGCGGGCTGCTCAGTACTCAGGGTGCTGGGTGATCAGTACTCGGGTGCTGGGTGCTCAGTGCTCAGGGTGCTGGGTGCTCAGTGCTCGGGGTGCTGGGTGCTCAGTGCTCAGTACTCAGGGTGCTTGGTTGCTCAGTGCTCGGGGTGCTGGGTGCTCAGTGCTTAGTACTCAGGGTGCTGGGTGCTCAGTGCTCAGGGTGCTGGGTGCTCAGTGCTCAGGGTGCTGGGTGCTCAGTGCTCAGGGTGCTGGGTGCTCAGTACTCAGGGTGCTGGTTGCTCAGTGCTCAGAGTGCTGGGTGGTCAGTGCTCGGGGTGCTCAGTGCTCAGTGCTCAATGTGCTGGGTGCTCAGTACTCAGGGTGCTCATTGCACAGGGTCCTGGGTGCTCAGTACTCAGGGTGGTGGGTGCTCAGTGCTCAGGGTGCTCGGTGCTCAGTACGTTGGGTGCTCAGTACTCAGGGTGCTGGGTGCTCAGTGCTCAGGGTGCTGGGTGCTCAGTGCTCAGGGTGTTGGGTGTTCAGTGCTCAGGGTGCTGCGTGCTCGGTGCTCGGGGTGCTGGGTGCTCAGTGTTCAGGTGCTCGGAGCTCAATACTCAGGGTGCTCACTGCTCAGTACTCCGGCTGCTGGGTGCTCAGTGCTTAGTACTCAGGGTGCTGGGTGCTCAGTGCTCAGGGTGCTGGGTGCTCAGTGCTCAGGGTGCTGGGTGCTCAGTGCTCAGGGTGCTGGGTGCTCAGTACTCAGGGTGCTGGGTGCTCAGTGCTCAGGGTGCTGGGTGCTCAGTGCTCAGAGTGCTCTGTTCTCAATACTCACGGTGCTCGGTGCTCAGTACTCAGAGTGCTCAGTGCTCAGTACTCAGCGTGCTGGGTGCTCAGTGCTCAGGGTGCTGGGTGCTCAGTACTCAGGGTGCTGGGTGCTTAGTATTCAGGGTGCTCGGTCCTCAGTGCTCAGGGTGCTGGGTGCTCAGTACTCAGGGTGCTGGGTGCTCAGTGCTCAGGGTGCTCAGTGCTCAGTACTCAGGGTGCTCGGTGCTCAGTGCTCAGGGTGCTCAGTGCTCAGTACTCAGGGTGCTGGGTGCTCAGTGCTCTGGGTGCTGGGTGCTCAGTGCTCGGGGTGCTGGGTGCTCAGTGCTCAGGGTGCTGGGTGCTCAGTACTCAGGGTGCTCAGTGCTCAGGGTGCTGGGTGCTCAGTGCTCGGGGTGCTGGGTACTCAGTGCTCAGTACACAGGGTGCTGAGTGCTCAGTGCTCAGGGTGCTGGGTGCTCAGGGTGCTGGGTGCTCAGTGCTCGGGGTGATGGTTGCTCAGTGCTCAGGGTGCTGGGTGCTCAGTGCTCAGTGCTCAGGGTGCTGGGTGCTCAGTGCTCAGTGCTCTGGGTGCTGGGTGATCAGTACTCAGGGTGCTCATTGCTCAGGGTGCTGGGTGCTCAGTACTCATGGTGCTGGGTGCTCAGTACTCAGGGTGCTCAGTGCTCAGTACTCAGGGTGCTGGGTGCTCAGTGCTCAGGGTGCTGGGTGCTCAGTACTCAGGGTGCTGGGTGCTCGGTGCTCAGGGTGCTGGGTGCTCAGTGCTCAGGGTGCTGGGTGCTCGGTGCTCGGGGTGCTGGGTGCTCAGTGCTCGGGGTGCTCGGTGCTCAGTACTCAGGGTGCTCAGTGCTCAGTACTCAGGGTGCTGGGTGCTCAGTGCTCAGGGTGCTGGGTGCTCAGTACTCAGGGTTCTGGGTGCTCGGTGCTCAATACGCTGGGTGCTCAGTACTCAGGGTGCTGGGTGCTCAGTACTCAGGGTGCTCGGTGCTCACTCCTCAGGGTGCTGGGTGCTCAGTGCTCGGGGTGCTGGGTGCTCAGTACTCAGGGTGCTGGGTGCTCAGTGCTCGGGGTGCTCGGTGCTCAGTACGCTGGGTGCTCAGTACTCAGGGTGCTGGGTGCTCAGTACTTAGGGTGCTGGGTGCTCAGTGCTCAGTACTCAGGGTGCTCAGTACTCAGGGTGCTGGGTGCTCAGTACTCAGGGTGCTCGGTGCTCAGTGCTCAGTACTCAGGGTGTTCAGTACTCAGGGTGCTGGGTGCTCAGTGCTTGGGGTGCTGGGTGCTCAGTACTCAGGGTGCTGGGTGCTCAGTACTCAGAGTGCTGGGTGCTCAGTACTCAGGGTGCTGGGTGCTCAGTGCTCGGGGTGCTGGGTGCTCAGTGCTCAGGGTGATCGGTGCTCAGTGCTCAGGGTGCTGGGTGCTCAGTCCTCAGGGTGCTCAGTGCTCAAGTTGCTGGGTGCTCAGTGCTCGGGGTGCTCGGTGCTCAGTACTCAGGGTGCTGAGTGCTCAGTACTCAGGGTGCTGGGTGCTCAGTACTCAGGGTGCTGGGTGCTCAGTACTCAGGGTGCTGGGTGCTCAGTTCTCAGGGTGCTGGGTGCTCAGTGCTCAGGGTGCTGGGTGCTCAGTGCTCGGGGTGCTGGGTGCTCAGTGCTCGGGGTGCTGGGTGCTCAGTGCTCAGGGCTCAGGGTGCTGGGTGCTCAGTGATCAGTGCTCAGGGTGCTGGGTGCTCAGTGCTCCGGTTGCTCGGTGCTCAGTACTCAGGGTACTGGGTGCTCAGTGCTCGGGGTGCTCGGTGCTCAGTACGTTGGGTGCTCACTACTCAGGGTGCTGGGTGCTCAGTGCTCAGGGTACTGGGTGCTCAGTGCTCAGGGTGCTGGGTGCTCAGTGCTCAGGGTGCTGGGTGTTCAGTACTCAGGGTGCTGGGTGCGCAGTGCTCGCGGTGCTGGGTGCTCAGTGCTCAGGGTGCTGGGTGCTCAGTGCTCAGGGTGCTGGGTGCTCAGTACTCGGGGTGCTGGGTGCTCAGTACTCAGGTTGCGGGCTGCTCAGTACTCAGGGTGCTGGGTGATCAGTACTCGGGTGCTGGGTGCTCAGTGCTCAGGGTGCTGGGTGCTCAGTGCTCGGGGTGCTGGGTGCTCAGTGCTCAGTACTCAGGGTGCTTGGGTGCTCAGTGCTCGGGGTGCTGGGTGCTCAGTGCTCAGTACTCAGGGTGCTGGGTGCTCAGTGCTCAGGGTGCTGGGTGCTCAGTGCTCAGGGTGCTGGGTGCTCAGTGCTCAGGGTGCTGGGTGCTCAGTGCTCAGGGTGCTGGGTGCTCAGTACTCAGGGTGCTGGGTGCTCAGTCCTCAGAGTGCTGGGTGGTCAGTGCTCGGGGTGCTCGGTGCTCAGTGCTCAATGTGCTGGGTGCTCAGTACTCAGGGTGCTCATTGCACAGGGTCCTGGGTGCTCAGTACTCAGGGTGCTGGGTGCTCAGTGCTCAGGGTGCTCGGTGCTCAGTACGTTGGGTGCTCAGTACTCAGCTTGCTGGGTCCTCAGTGCTCAGGGTGCTGGGTGCTCACTACTCAGGGTGCTGGGTGCTCAGAGCTCGGGGTGCTGGGTGCTCAGTACTCAGGGTGCTGGGTGCTCAGTTCTCGGGGTGCTCGGTGCTCAGTACGCTGGGTGGTCAGTACTCAGGGTGCTGGGTGCTCAGTACTCAGGGTGCTCGGTGCTCCCTACTCAGGGTGCTGGGTGCTCAGTACTCAGGGTGCTGGGTGCTCGGTGCTCAATAAGCTGGGTGCTCAGTACTCAGGGTGCTGGGTGCTCAGTACTCAGGGTGCTCGGTGCTCACTACTCAGGGTGCTGGGTGCTCAGTGCTCGGGGTGCTGGGTGCTCAGTACTCAGGGTGCTGGGTGCTCAGTGCTCGGGGTGCTCGGTGCTCAGTACGCTGGGTGCTCAGTACTCAGGGTGCTGGGTGCTCAGTACTCAGGGTGCTCAGTGCTCAGTACTTAGGGTGCTCAGTGCTCAGTGCTCAGGGTGCTGGGTGCTCAGGGCTCAGGTTGCTGGGTGCTCAGTACTCAGGGTGCTCGGTGCTCAGTACTCAGGGTTCTCAGTGCTCAGTGCTCAGGGTGCTGGGTGCTCAGTTCTCAGGGTGCTCAGTGCTCAGCACTCGGGGTGCTGGGTGCTCAGTGCTCAGGGTGCTCAGTGCTCAGCACTCGGGGTGCTGGGTGCTCAGTGCTCAGGGTGCTCAGTGCTCGGGGAGCTGGGTGCTCAGTGCTCGGAGTTCTGCGTGCTCAGTACTCAGGGTGCTGTGTGCTCAGTGCTCAGTACTCAGCGTGCTGGGTGCTCAGTGCTCAGAGTGTTGGGTGCTCAGTACTCAGGGTGCTGGGTGCTCAGTGCTCAGTGCTCAGGGTGCTCAGTGCTCAGGGTGCTGGCTGCTCAGGGTGCTGGGTGCTCAGTGCTCGGGGTGCTGGTTGCTCAGTGCTCAGGGTGCTGGTGGCTCAGTGCTCAGTGCTCAGGGTGCTGGGTGCTCAGTGCTCAGTGCTCAGGGTGCTGGGTGTTCAGTACTCAGGGTGCTGGGTGCTCAGTACTCAGGGTGCTTGGTGCTCAGTGCTCAGGGTGCTGGTTGCTCAGTGCTCAGGGTGCTGGGTGCTCACTACTCAGGGTGCTGGGTGCTCAGAGCTCGGGGTGCTGGGTGCTCAGTACTCAGGGTGCTGGGTGCTCAGTTCTCGGGGTGCTCGGTGCTCAGTACGCTGGGTGGTCAGTACTCAGGGTGCTGGGTGCTCAGTACTCAGGGTGCTCGGTGCTCCCTACTCAGGGTGCTGGGTGCTCAGTACTCAGGGTGCTGGGTGCTCAATACGCTGGGTGCTCAGTACTCAGGGTGCTGGGTGCTCAGTACTCAGGGTGCTCGGTGCTCACTACTCAGGGTGCTGGGTGCTCAGTGCTCGGGGTGCTGGGTGCTCAGTACTCAGGGTGCTGGGTGCTCAGTGCTCGGGGTGCTCGGTGCTCAGTACGCTGGGTGCTCAGTACTCAGGGTGCTGGGTGCTCAGTACTCAGGGTGCTCAGTGCTCAGTACTTAGGGTGCTCAGTGCTCAGTGCTCAGGGTGCTGGGTGCTCAGTGCTCGGGGTGCTGGGTGCTCAGTGCTCGGGGTGCTGGGTGCTCAGTGCTCAGGGTGCTGGGTGCTCAGGGCTCAGGTTGCTAGGTGCTCAGTACTCAGGGTGCTCGGTGCTCAGTACTCAGGGTTCTCAGTGCTCAGTGCTCAGGGTGCTGGGTGCTCAGTTCTCAGGGTGCTCAGTGCTCAGCACTCGGGGTCCTGGGTGCTCAGTGCTCAGGGTGCTCAGTGCTCAGCACTCGGGGTGCTGGGTGCTCAGTGCTCAGGGTGCTCAGTGCTCGGGGAGCTGGGTGCTCAGTGCTCGGAGTTCTGCGTGCTCAGTACTCAGGGTGCTGTGTGCTCAGTGCTCAGTACTCAGCGTGCTGGGTGCTCAGTGCTCAGAGTGTTGGGTGCTCAGTACTCAGGGTGCTGGGTGCTCAGTACTCAGGGTGCTTGGTGCTCAGTGCTCAGGGTGCTGGTTGCTCAGTGCTCAGGGTGCTGGGTGCTCACTACTCAGGGTGCTGGGTGCTCAGAGCTCGGGGTGCTGGGTGCTCAGTACTCAGGGTGCTGGGTGCTCAGTTCTCGGGGTGCTCGGTGCTCAGTACGCTGGGTGGTCAGTACTCAGGGTGCTGGGTGCTCAGTACTCAGGGTGCTCGGTGCTCCCTACTCAGGGTGCTGGGTGCTCAGTACTCAGGGTGCTGGGTGCTCAATACGCTGGGTGCTCAGTACTCAGGGTGCTGGGTGCTCAGTACTCAGGGTGCTCGGTGCTCACTACTCAGGGTGCTGGGTGCTCAGTGCTCGGGGTGCTGGGTGCTCAGTACTCAGGGTGCTGGGTGCTCAGTGCTCGGGGTGCTCGGTGCTCAGTACGCTGGGTGCTCAGTACTCAGGGTGCTGGGTGCTCAGTACTCAGGGTGCTCAGTGCTCAGTACTTAGGGTGCTCAGTGCTCAGTGCTCAGGGTGCTGGGTGCTCAGTGCTCGGGGTGCTGGGTGCTCAGTGCTCGGGGTGCTGGGTGCTCAGTGCTCAGGGTGCTGGGTGCTCAGGGCTCAGGTTGCTAGGTGCTCAGTACTCAGGGTGCTCGGTGCTCAGTACACAGGGTTCTCAGTGCTCAGTGCTCAGGGTGCTGGGTGCTCAGTTCTCAGGGTGCTCAGTGCTCAGCACTCGGGGTGCTGGGTGCTCAGTGCTCAGGGTGCTCAGTGCTCAGCACTCGGGGTGCTGGGTGCTCAGTGCTCAGGGTGCTCAGTGCTCGGGGAGCTGGGTGCTCAGTGCTCGGAGTTCTGCGTGCTCAGTACTCAGGGTGCTGTGTGCTCAGTGCTCAGTACTCAGCGTGCTGGGTGCTCAGTGCTCAGAGTGTTGGGTGCTCAGTACTCAGGGTGCTGGGTGCTCAGTGCTCAGTGCTCAGGGTGCTCAGTGCTCAGGGTGCTGGGTGCTCAGGGTGCTGGGTGCTCAGTGCTCGGGGTGCTGGTTGCTCAGTGCTCAGGGTGCTGGTGGCTCAGTGCTCAGTGCTCAGGGTGCTGGGTGCTCAGTGCTCAGTGCTCAGGGTGCTGGGTGTTCAGTACTCAGGGTGCTGGGTGCTCAGTACTCAGGGTGCTTGGTGCTCAGTGCTCAGGGTGCTGGTTGCTCAGTGCTCAGGGTGCTGGGTGCTCAGTACTCAGGGTGCTGGGTGCTCAGTACTCAGGGTGCTCAGTGCTCAGGGTGCTGGGTGCTCAGTACTCATGGTGCTGGGTGCTCAGTGCTCAGGGTGCTCAGTGTTCAGTACTCAGGGTGCTCAGTGCTCAGTGCTCTGGGTGCTGGGTGCTCAGTGCTCGGGGTGCTGGGTGCTCAGTGCTCAGGGTGCTGGGTGCTCAGTACTCAGGGTGCTCAGTGCTCAGGGTGCTGGGTGCTCAGTGCTCGGGGTGCTGGGTACTCAGTGCTCAGTA
The DNA here is from genome assembly GCF_018167655.1 of Microtus oregoni. Lineage (NCBI taxonomy): Eukaryota > Metazoa > Chordata > Mammalia > Rodentia > Cricetidae > Microtus > Microtus oregoni. The sequence goes on along the minus strand of NW_024544028.1, from coordinate 4,796,487 downwards.
CACAGGGTGCTGAGTGCTCAGTGCTCGGGGTGCTGGGTGCTCAGTGCTCGGGGTGCTGGATGCTCAGTACTCAGGGTGCTGGGTGCTCAGTGCTCAGGGTGCTGGGTGCTCAGTACTCAGGGTGCTGGGTGCTCAGTGCTCAGGGTGCTGGGTCCTCAGTGCTCAGGGTGCTGGGTGCTCAGTGCTCGGGGTGCTCGGTGCTCAGTGCTCAGGATGCTGGGTGATCAGTATTCAGGGTGCTCATTGCTCAGGGTGCTGGGTGCTCAGTACTCATGGTGCTGGGTGCTCAGTACTCAGGGTGCTCAGTGCTCAGTACTCAGGGTGCTGGGTGCTCAGTGCTCAGGGTGCTGGGTGTTCAGTACTCAGGGTGCTGGGTGCTCGGTGCTCAGGGTGCTGGGTGCTCAGTGCTCAGGGTGCTGGGTGCTCGGTGCTCGGGGTGCTGGGTGCTCAGTGCTCGGGGTGCTCGGTGCTCAGTACTCAGGGTGCTCAGTGCTCAGTACTCAGGGTGCTGGGTGCTCAGTGCTCAGGGTGCTGGGTGCTCAGTACTCAGGGTGCTGGGTGCTCGGTGCTCAGTACGCTGGGTGCTCAGTACTCAGGGTGCTGGGTGCTCAGTACTCAGGGTGCTCGGTGCTCACTACTCAGGGTGCTGGGTGCTCAGTGCTCGGGGTGCTGGGTGCTCAGTACTCAGGGTGCTGGGTGCTCAGTGCTCGGGGTGCACGGTGCTCAGTACGCTGGGTGCTCAGTACTCAGGGTGCTGGGTGCTCAGTACTCAGGGTGCTCAGTGCTCAGTACTTAGGGTGCTCAGTGCTCAGTGCTCAGGGTGCTGGGTGCTCAGTGCTCGGGGTGCTGGGTGCTCAGTGCTCGGGGTGCTGGGTGCTCAGTGCTCGGGGTGCTGGGTGCTCAGTGCTCAGGGTGCTGGGTGCTCAGTGCTCAGAGTGCTGGGTGCTCAGTACTCAGGGTGCTCGGTGCTCAGTACTCAGAGTGCTCAGTGCTCAGTACTCAGCGTGCTGGGTGCTCAGTGCTCTGGGTGCTCGGTGCTCAGTACTCAGTGTGCTCAGTGCTCAGTACTCAGCGTGCTGGGTGCTCAGTGCTCAGGGTGCTGGGTGCTCAGTACTCAGGGTGCTGGGTGCTTAGTACTCAGGGTGCTCGGTCCTCAGTGCTCAGGGTGCTGGGTGCTCAGTACTCAGGGTGCTGGGTGCTCAGTGCTCAGGGTGCTCAGTGCTCAGTACTCAGGGTGCTCGGTGCTCAGTGCTCAGGGTGCTCAGTGCTCAGTACTCAGGGTGCTCAGTGCTCAGTTCTCTGGGTGCTGGGTGCTCAGTGCTCGTGGTGCGGGGTGCTCAGTGCTCAGGGTGCTGGGTGCTCAGTACTCAGGGTGCTCAGTGCTCAGGGTGCTGGGTGCTCAGTGCTCAGTACACAGGGTGCTGAGTGCTCAGTGCTCTGGGTGCTGGGTGCTCAGTTCTCAGTACTCAGGGTGCTGGCTGCTCAGTGCTCGGGGTGCTGGATGCTCAGTATTCAGGGTGCTGGGTGCTCAGTGCTCAGGGTGCTGGGTGCTCAGTACTCAGGGTGCTGGGTGCTCAGTGCTCAGGGTGCTGGGTGCTCAGTACTCAGGGTGCTGGGTCCTCAGTTCTCAGGGTGCTGGGTGCTCAGTGCTCGGGGTGCTCAGTACTCAGGGTGCTGTGTGTTCAGTGCTCAGGGTACTGGGTGCTCAGTACTCAGGGTGCTCGGTGCTTAGTACTCAGGGTGCTGGGTGCTCAGTACTCCGGGTGCTGGGTGCTCATTGCTCGGGGTGCTCGGTGCTCAGTGCTCAGGGTGCTGGGTGCTCAGTACTCAGGGTGATCTTTGCTCCGGGTCCTGGGTGCTCAGTACTCAGGGTGCTGGGTGCTCAATACTCAGGGTGCTCAGTGCTCAGTACTCAGGGTGCTCAGTGCTCAGTGCTCAGGGTGCTGGGTGCTCAGTGCTCGGGGTGCTGGGTGCTCAGTGCTCGGGGTGCTGGGTGCTCAGTGCTCGGGGTGCTGTGTGCTCAGTGCTCAGGGTGCTGGGTGCTCAGTGCTCAGAGTGCTGGGTGCTCAGTACTCAGGGTGCTCGGTGCTCAGTACTCAGAGTGCTCAGTGCTCAGTACTCAGCGTGCTGGGTGCTCAGTGCTCTGGGTGCTCGTTGCTCAGTACTCAGGGTGCTCAGTGCTCAGTACTCAGCGTGCTGGGTGCTCAGTGCTCAGGGTGCTGGGTGCTTAGTACTCAGGGTGCTCGGTCCTCAGTGCTCAGGGTGCTGGGTGCTCAGTACTCAGGGTGCTGGGTGCGCAGTGCTCAGGGTGCTCAGTGCTCAGTACTCAGGGTGCTCGGTGCTCAGTGCTCAGGGTGCTCAGTGCTCAGTACTCAGGGTGCTCAGTGCTCAGTTTTCTGGGTGCTGCGTGCTCAGTGCTCGGGGTGCTGGGTGCTCAGTGCTCAGGGTGCTGGGTGCTCAGTACTCAGGGTGCTCAGTGCTCAGGGTGCTGGGTGCTCAGTGCTCAGTACACAGGGTGCTGAGTGCTCAGTGCTCTGGGTGCTGGGTGCTCAGTTCTCAGTACTCAGGGTGCTGGGTGCTCAGTGCTCGGGGTGCTGGTTGCTCAGTGCTCAGGGTGCTGGTCCCTCAGTGCTCAGTGCTCAGGGTGCTGGGTGCTCAGTGCTCAGTGCTCAGGGTGCTGGGTGTTCAGTACTCAAGGTGCTGGGTGCTCAGTACTCAGGGTGCTTGGTGCTCAGTGCTCAGGGTGCTGGTTGCTCAGTGCTCAGGGTGCTGGGTGCTCAGTACTCAGGGTGCTGGGTGCTCAGTACTCAGGGTGCTCAGTGCTCAGGGTGCTGTGTGCTCAGTACTCATGGTGCTGGGTGCTCAGTGCTCAGGGTGCTGGGTGCTCAGTACTCAGGGTGCTGGGTGCTCAGTGCTCAGTGCTCAGGGTGCTGGGTGCTCAGTGCTCGGGGTGCTGGGTGCTCAGTGCTCGGGGTGCTGGGTGCTCAGTGCTCAGGGTGCTGGGTGCTCAGGGCTCAGGTTGCTAGGTGCTCAGTACTCAGGGTGCTCGGTGCTCAGTACTCAGGGTTCTCAGTGCTCAGTGCTCAGGGTGCTGGGTGCTCAGTTCTCAGGGTGCTCAGTGCTCAGCACTCGGGGTGCTGGGTGCTCAGTGCTCAGGGTGCTCAGTGCTCAGCACTCGGGGTGCTGGGTGCTCAGTGCTCAGGGTGCTCAGTGCTCGGGGAGCTGGGTGCTCAGTGCTCGGAGTTCTGCGTGCTCAGTACTCAGGGTGCTGTGTGCTCAGTGCTCAGTACTCAGCGTGCTGGGTGCTCAGTGCTCAGAGTGTTGGGTGCTCAGTACTCAGGGTGCTGGGTGCTCAGTGCTCAGTGCTCAGGGTGCTCAGTGCTCAGGGTGCTGGGTGCTCAGGGTGCTGGGTGCTCAGTGCTCGGGGTGCTGGTTGCTCAGTGCTCAGGGTGCTGGTGGCTCAGTGCTCAGTGCTCAGGGTGCTGGGTGCTCAGTGCTCAGTGCTCAGGGTGCTGGGTGTTCAGTACTCAGGGTGCTGGGTGCTCAGTACTCAGGGTGCTTGGTGCTCAGTGCTCAGGGTGCTGGTTGCTCAGTGCTCAGGGTGCTGGGTGCTCAGTACTCAGGGTGCTGGGTGCTCAGTACTCAGGGTGCTCAGTGCTCAGGGTGCTGGGTGCTCAGTACTCATGGTGCTGGGTGCTCAGTGCTCAGGGTGCTCAGTGCTCAGTACTCAGGGTGCTCAGTGCTCAGTGCTCTGGGTGCTGGGTGCTCAGTGCTCGGGGTGCTGGGTGCTCAGTGCTCAGGGTGCTGGGTGCTCAGTACTCAGGGTGCTCAGTGCTCAGGGTGCTGGGTGCTCAGTGCTCGGGGTGCTGGGTACTCAGTGCTCAGTACACAGGGTGCTGAGTGCTCAGTGCTCGGGGTGCTGGGTGCTCAGTGCTCGGGGTGCTAGATGCTCAGTACTCAGGGTGCTGGGTGCTCAGTGCTCAGGGTGCTGGGTGCTCAGTACTCAGGGTGCTGGGTGCTCAGTGCTCAGGGTGCTGGGTCCTCAGTGCTCAGGGTGCTGGGTGCTCAGTGCTCGGGGTGCTCGGTGCTCAGTGCTCAGGATGCTGGGTGATCAGTATTCAGGGTGCTCATTGCTCAGGGTGCTGGGTGCTCAGTACTCATGGTGCTGGGTGCTCAGTACTCAGGGTGCTCAGTGCTCAGTACTCAGGGTGCTGGGTGCTCAGTGCTCAGGGTGCTGGGTGTTCAGTACTCAGGGTGCTGGGTGCTCGGTGCTCAGGGTGCTGGGTGCTCAGTGCTCAGGGTGCTGGGTGCTCGGTGCTCGGGGTGCTGGGTGCTCAGTGCTCGGGGTGCTCGGTGCTCAGTACTCAGGGTGCTCAGTGCTCAGTACTCAGGGTGCTGGGTGCTCACTGCTCAGGGTGCTGGGTGCTCAGTACTCAGGGTGCTGGGTGCTCGGTGCTCAGTACGCTGGGTGCTCAGTACTCAGGGTGCTGGGTGCTCAGTACTCAGGGTGCTCGGTGCTCACTTCTCAGGGTGCTGGGTGCTCAGTGCTCGGGGTGCTGGGTGCTCAGTACTCAGGGTGCTGGGTGCTCAGTGCTCGGGGTGCTCGGTGCTCAGTACGCTGGGTGCTCAGTACTCAGGGTGCTGGGTGCTCAGTACTCAGGGTGCTCAGTGCTCAGTACTTAGGGTGCTCAGTGCTCAGTGCTCAGGGTGCTGGGTGCTCAGTGCTCGGGGTGCTGGGTGCTCAGTGCTCGGGGTGCTGGGTGCTCAGTGCTCGGGGTGCTGGGTGCTCAGTGCTCAGGGTGCTGGGTGCTCAGTGCTCAGAGTGCTGGGTGCTCAGTACTCAGGGTGCTCGGTGCTCAGTACTCAGAGTGCTCAGTGCTCAGTACTCAGCGTGCTGGGTGCTCAGTGCTCTGGGTGCTCGGTGCTCAGTACTCAGGGTGCTCAGTGCTCAGTACTCAGCGTGCTGGGTGCTCAGTGCTCAGGGTGCTGGGTGCTCAGTACTCAGGGTGCTGGGTGCTTAGTACTCAGGGTGCTCGGTCCTCAGTGCTCAGGGTGCTGGGTGCTCAGTACTCAGGGTGCTGGGTGCTCAGTGCTCAGGGTGCTCAGTGCTCAGTACTCAGGGTGCTCGGTGCTCAGTGCTCAGGGTGCTCAGTGCTCAGTACTCAGGGTGCTCAGTGCTCAGTTCTCTGGGTGGTGGGTGCTCAGTGCTCGGGGTGCGGGGTGCTCAGTGCTCAGGGTGCTGGGTGCTCAGTACTCAGGGTGCTCAGTGCTCAGGGTGCTGGGTGCTCAGTGCTCAGTACACAGGGTGCTGAGTGCTCAGTGCTCTGGGTGCTGGGTGCTCAGTTCTCAGTACTCAGGGTGCTGGCTGCTCAGTGCTCGGGGTGCTGGATGCTCAGTATTCAGGGTGCTGGGTGCTCAGTGCTCAGGGTGCTGGGTGCTCAGTACTCAGGGTGCTGGGTGCTCAGTGCTCAGGGTGCTGGGTGCTCAGTACTCAGGGTGCTGGGTCCTCAGTTCTCAGGGTGCTGGGTGCTCAGTGCTCGGGGTGCTCAGTACTCAGGGTGCTGTGTGTTCAGTGCTCAGGGTACTGGGTGCTCAGTACTCAGGGTGCTCGGTGCTTAGTACTCAGGGTGCTGGGTGCTCAGTACTCCGGGTGCTGGGTGCTCATTGCTCGGGGTGCTCGGTGCTCAGTGCTCAGGGTGCTGGGTGCTCAGTACTCAGGGTGATCTTTGCTCCGGGTCCTGGGTGCTCAGTACTCAGGGTGCTGGGTGCTCAATACTCAGGGTGCTCAGTGCTCAGTACTCTGGGTGCTCAGTGCTCAGTGCTCAGGGTGCTGGGTGCTCAGTGCTCGGGGTGCTGGGTGCTCAGTGCTCGGGGTGCTGGGTGCTCAGTGCTCGGGGTGCTGTGTGCTCAGTGCTCAGGGTGCTGGGTGCTCAGTGCTCAGAGTGCTGGGTGCTCAGTACTCAGGGTGCTCGGTGCTCAGTACTCAGAGTGCTCAGTGCTCAGTACTCAGCGTGCTGGGTGCTCAGTGCTCTGGGTGCTCGGTGCTCAGTACTCAGGGTGCTCAGTGCTCAGTACTCAGCGTGCTGGGTGCTCAGTGCTCAGGGTGCTGGGTGCTTAGTACTCAGGGTGCTCGGTCCTCAGTGCTCAGGGTGCTGGGTGCTCAGTACTCAGGGTGCTGGGTGCTCAGTGCTCAGGGTGCTCAGTGCTCAGTACTCAGGGTGCTCGGTGCTCAGTGCTCAGGGTGCTCAGTGCTCAGTACTCAGGGTGCTCAGTGCTCAGTTTTCTGGGTGCTGCGTGCTCAGTGCTCGGGGTGCTTGGTGCTCAGTGCTCAGGGTGCTGGGTGCTCAGTACTCAGGGTGCTCAGTGCTCAGGGTGCTGGGTGCTCAGTGCTCAGTACACAGGGTGCTGAGTGCTCAGTGCTCTGGGTGCTGGGTGCTCAGTTCTCAGTACTCAGGGTGCTGGGTGCTCAGTGCTCGGGGTGCTGGTTGCTCAGTGCTCAGGGTGCTGGTGGCTCAGTGCTCAGTGCTCAGGGTGCTGGGTGCTCAGTGCTCAGTGCTCAGGGTGCTGGGTGTTCAGTACTCAGGGTGCTGGGTGCTCAGTACTCAGGGTGCTTGGTGCTCAGTGCTCAGGGTGCTGGTTGCTCAGTGCTCAGTGTGCTGGGTGCTCAGTACTCAGGGTGCTGGGTGCTCAGTACTCAGGGTGCTCAGTGCTCAGGGTGCTGGGTGCTCAGTACTCATGGTGCTGGGTGCTCAGTGCTCAGGGTGCTGGGTGCTCAGTACTCAGGGTGCTGGGTGCTCAGTGCTCAGGGTGCTCAGTGCTCAGTACTCAGGGTGCTCGGTGCTCAGTGCTCAGGGTGCTCAGTGCTCAGTACTCAGGGTGCTCAGTGCTCAGTTTTCTGGGTGCTGGGTGCTCAGTGCTCGGGGTGCTGGGTGCTCAGTGCTCAGGGTGCTGGGTGCTCAGTACTCAGGGTGCTCAGTGCTCAGGGTGCTGGGTGCTCAGTGCTCAGTACACAGGGTGCTGAGTGCTCAGTGCTCTGGGTGCTGGGTGCTCAGTTCTCAGTACTCAGGGTGCTGGCTGCTCAGTGCTCGGGGTGCTGGATGCTCAGTATTCAGGGTGCTGGGTGCTCAGTGCTCAGGGTGCTGGGTGCTCAGTACTCAGGGTGCTGGGTGCTCAGTGCTCAGGGTGCTGGGTGCTCAGTACTCAGGGTGCTGGGTCCTCAGTTCTCAGGGTGCTGGGTGCTCAGTGCTCGGGGTGCTCAGTACTCAGGGTGCTGTGTGTTCAGTGCTCAGGGTACTGGGTGCTCAGTACTCAGGGTGCTGGGTGCTCAGTGCTCGGGGTGCTCGGAGCTCAGTGCTCAGGGTGCTGGGTGCTCAGTACTCAGGGTGCTCTTTGCTCCGGGTCCTGGGTGCTCAGTACTCAGGGTGCTGGGTGCTCAATACTCAGGGTTCTCAGTGCTCAGTACTCAGGGTGCTCAGTGCTCAGTACTCAGGGTTCTCAGTGCTCAGGGTGCTGGGTGCTCAGTGCTCGGGGTGCTGGGTGCTCAGTGCTCAGGGTGCTGGGTGCTCAGTGCTCAGGGTGCTGGGTGCTCAGTGCTCAGGGTGCTCGGTGCTCAGTGCTCAGGTTGCTGGGTGCTCAGTACTCAGGGTGCTTGGTGCTCAGTACTCAGGGTGCTCATTGCTCAGTACTCAGGGTGCTCAGTGCTCAGTACTCAGGGTGCTCAGTGCTCAGGGTGCTAGGTGCTCAGTGCTCGGGGTGCTGGGTGCTCAGTCCTCAGGGTGCTGGGTGCTCAGTGCTCAGGGTGCTCGGTGCTCAGTGCACAGGATGCTGGGTGCTCAGTACTCAGGGTGCTGGGTGCTTAGTGCTCGGGGTGCTGGGTGCTCAGTACTCAGGGTGCTGGGTGCTCAGTACTCGGGTGCTCGGTGCTCAGTGCTCAGGGTGCTGGGTGCTCAGTGCTCGGGGTGCAGGGTGCTCAGTGCTCAGTACTCAGGGTGCTGGGTGCTCAGTGCTCAGGGTGCTGGGTGCTCAGTGCTCAGGGTGCTGGGTGCTCAGTGCTCAGGGTGCTGGGTACTCAGTGCTCGAGGTGCTGGGTGCTCAGTACTCAGGGTGCTGGGTGCTCAGTACTCAGGGTGCTGGGTGCTCAGTGCTCGGGGTGCTGGGTGCTCAGTGCTCGGGGTGCTGGGTACTCAGTAGTCGGGGTGCTCGCTGCACAGTACTCAGGGTGCTGGGTGCTCAGTGCTCAGGGTGCTGGGTGCTCAGTACTCAGGGTGCTCTGTGCTTAGTACTCAGGGTGCTGGGTGCTCAGTACTCCGGGTGCTGGGTGCTCAGTGCTCGGGGTGCTCGGTGCTCAGTACTCAGGGTGCTGGGTGCTCAGTGCTCGGGGTGCTCGGTGCTCAGTACGTTGGGTGCTCACTACTCAGGGTGCTGGGTGCTCATTGCTCAGGGTGCTGGGTGCTCAGTGCTCAGCGTGCTGGGTGCTCAGTGCTCAGGGTGCTGGGTGCTCAATACTCAGGGTGCTGGGTGTGCAGTGCTCGGGGTGCTGGGTGCTCAGTGCTCAGGGTGCTGGGTGCTCAGTGCTCAGCGTGCTGGGTGCTCAGTACTCGGGGTGCTGTGTGCTCAGTACTCATGGTGCGGGGTGCTCAGTACCCAGGGTGCTGGGTGATCAGTACTCGGGTGCTGGGTGCTCAGTGCTCAGGGTGCTGGGTGCTCAGTACTCAGGGTGCTCGGTGCTTAGTACTCAGGGTGCTGGGTGCTCAGTACTTCGGGTGCTGGGTGCTCAGTGCTCGGGGTGCTCGGTGCTCAGTGCTCAAGGTGCTGGGTGCTCAGTACTCAGGGTGCTCATTGCTCAGGGTGCTCGGTGCTCAGTACGTTGGGTGCTCAGTGCTCAGTACTCAGGGTTCTCAGTGCTCAGGGTGCTGGGTGCTCAGTGCTCGGGGTGCTGGGTGCTCAGTGCTCGGGGTACTGGGTGCTCAGTGCTCAGGGTGCTGGGTGCTCAGTACTCAGGGTGCTGGGTGCTCGGTGCTCAGGGTGCTGGGTGCTCAGTGCTCAGGGTGCTGGGTGCTCGGTGCTCGGGGTGCTGGGTGCTCAGTGCTCGGGGTGCTCGGTGCTCAGGACTCAGGGTGCTCAGTGCTCAGTACTCAGGGTGCTGGGTGCTCAGTGCTCAGGGTGCTGGGTGCTCAGTACTCAGGGTGCTGGGTGCTCGGTGCTCAGTACGCTGGGTGCTCAGTACTCAGGGTGCTGGGTGCTCAGTACTCAGGGTGCTCGGTGCTCACTACTCAGGGTGCTGGGTGCTCAGTGCTCGGGGTGCTGGGTGCTCAGTACTCAGGGTGCTGGGTGCTCAGTGCTCGGGGTACTCGGTGCTCAGTACGCTGGGTGCTCAGTACTCAGGGTGCTGGGTGCTCAGTACTCAGGGTGCTCAGCGCTCAGTACTTAGGGTGCTCAGTGCTCAGTGCTCAGGGTGCTGGGTGCTCAGTGCTCGCGGTGCTGGGTGCTCAGTGCTCGGGTTGCTGGGTGCTCAGTGCTCGGGGTGCTGGGTGCTCAGTGCTCAGGGTGCTGGGTGCTCAGTGCTCAGAGTGCTGGGTGCTCAGTACTCAGGGTGCTCGGTGCTAGGTACTCAGAGTGCTCAGAGCTCAGTACTCAGCGTGCTGGGTGCTCAGTGCTCAGGGTGCTCGGTGCTCAGTACTCAGGGTGCTCAGTGCTCAGTACTCAGCTTGCTGGGTGCTCAGTGCTCAGGGTGCTGGGTGCTCAGTACTCAGGGTCCTGGGTGCTTAGTACTCAGGGTGCTCGGTCCTCAGGGCTCAGGGTGCTGGGTGCTCAGTACTCAGGGTGCTGGGTGCTCAGTGCTCAGGGTGCTCAGTGCTCAGTACTCAGGGTGCTCGATGCTCAGTGCTCAGGGTGCTCAGTGCTCAGTACTCAGGGTGCTCAGTGCTCAGTGCTCAGGATGCTGGGTGCTCAGTGCTCTGGGTGCTGGGTGCTCAGTGCTCAGGGTGCTTGGTGCTCAGTACTCAGGGTGCTCAGTGCTCAGGGTGCTGGGTGCTCAGTGCTCAGTACACAGGGTGCTGAGTGCTCAGTGCTCTGGGTGCTGGGTGCTCAGTGCTCAGTACTCAGGGTGCTGGCTGCTCAGTACTCGGGGTGCTGGATGCTCAGTACTCAGGGTGCTGGGTGCTCAGTGCTCAGGGTGCTGGGTGCTCAGTACTCAGGGTGCTGGGTGCTCAGTGCTCAGGGTGCTGGGTGCTCAGTACTCGGTGTGCTGGGTGCTCAGTACTCAGGGTGCTCGGTGCTCAGTGCTCGGGGTGCTGGGTGCTCAGTGGTCAGTACACAGGGTGCTGAGTGCTCAGTGCTCGGGGTGCTGGGTGCTCAGTGCTCAGTACTCAGGGTGCTCGGTGCTCAGTGCTCGGGGTGCTGGGTACTCAGTGCTCAGTACACAGGGTGCTGAGTGCTCAGTGCTCGGGGTGCTGGGTGCTCAGTGCTCGGTACTCAGGGTGCTGGGTGCTCAGTGCTCGGGGTGCTGGATGCTCAGTACTTAGGGTGCTGGGTGCTCAGTGCTCAGGGTGCCTCGTGCTCAGTACTCAGGGTGCTGGGTGCTCAGTGCTCAGGGTGCTGGGTGCTCAGTACTCAGGGTGCTGGGTCCTCAGTGCTCAGGGTGCTGGGTGCTCAGTGCTCGGGGTGCTCAGTACTCAGGGTTCTGTGTGTTCAGTGCTCAGGGTACTGGGTGCTCAGTACTCAGGGTGCTGGGTGCTCAGTACTCATAGTGCTCAGTGCTCAGTACTCGGGGTGCTGGGTGCTCAGTACTCAGGGTGCTCAGTGCTCAGTACTCGGGGTGCTGGGTGCTCAGTACTCGGGGTGCTGGGTGCTCAGTGCTCAGGGTGCTGGGTGCTCAGTTCTCGGGGTGCTGGGTGCTCAGTGCTCGGGGTGCTCGGTGCTCAGTACTCGGGGTGCTGGGTGCTCAGTGCTCAGGGTGCTGGGTGCTCAGTGCTCAGGGTGCTGGGTGCTCAGTGCTCGGGGTGCTCGGTGCTCAGTACTCAGGGTGCTGGGTGCTCAGTACTCAGGGTGGTGGGTGCTCAGTGCTCAGGGTGCTGGGTGCTCAGTACTCAGGGTGCTGGGTGCTCAGTACTCAGGGTGCTAAGAGCTCAGGGTGCTCAGTGCTCGGGGTGCTGAATGCTCAGTGCTCAGTGCACAGGGTGCTGGGTGCTCAGTCCTCGGGGTGCTGGGTGCTCAGTTCTCTGGGTGCTCAGTGCTCAGTACTCAGGGTGCTGTGTGCTCAGTACTCAGGGTGCTGGGTGCTCAGTACTCAGGGAGCTCAGTGCTCTGGGTGCAGTGTGCTCAGTACTCAGGGTGCTGGGTGGTCAGTACTCAGGGTGCTCAGTACTCAGGGTGCTGGGTGCTCAGTGCTCAGGGTGCTGGGTGCTCAGTGCTCGGGGTGCTGGGTGCTCATTCTCGGGGTGCTGGGTGCTCAGTACTCAGGGTGCTGGTTGCTCAGTGCTCGGGGTGCTCGATGCTCAGTACACAGGGTGCTGGGTGCTCAGTGCTCGGGGTGCTGGGTGCTCAGTACTCAGGGTGCTGGGTGCTCAGGGCTCAGTGCTCAGGGTGCTCAGTGCTCAGGGTGCTGGGTGCTCAGGGTGCTGGGTGCTCAGTGCTCGGGGTGCTGGGTGCTCAGTGCTCGGGGTGCTGGGTGCTCAGTGCTCGGGGTGCTCGGTGCTCAGTGCTCGGGGTGCTTGGTGCTCAGTAATCAGGGTGCTGGGTGCTCAGTACTCGTTGTGCTGGGTGCTCAGTGCTCAGGGTGCTGGGTGCTCAGTACTCAGGGTGCTCGGTACTCAGTACTCACGGTGCTCAGTGCTCAGTACTCAGGGTGCTCACCCTCAGTGCTCGGGGTGCTGGGTGCTCAGTGCTCGGGGTGCTGGGTGCTCAGTGCTCGGGGTGCTGGGTGCTCAGTGCTCAGGGTGCTGGGTGCTCAGTGCTTAGAGTGCTGGGTGCTCAGTTCTCAGGGTGCTCGGTGCTCAGTACTCAGGGTGCTGGGTGCTCAGTGCTCAGGGTGCTCAGTGCTCAGTACTCAGCGTGCAGGGTGCTCAGTGGTCAGGGTGCTCGGTGCTCAGTACTCAGGGTGCTCAGTGCTCAGGGTGCTGGGTGCTCAGTACTCAGGGTGCAGGGTGCTCAGTGCTCAGTACTCAGGGTGCTCAGTGCTCAGGGTGCTGAGTGCTCAGTGCTCGGGGTGCTGGGTACTCAGTGCTCAGTACACAGGGTGCTGGGTGCTCAGTGCTCGGGGTGCTGGGTGCTCAGTGCTCAGTACTCAGGGAGCTGGGTGCTCAGTGCTCTGGGTGCTGGATGCTCAGTACTCAGGGTGCTGGGTACTCAGTGCTCAGGGTGCTGGTTGCTCAGTACTCAGGGTGCTGGGTGCTCAGTGCTCAGGGTGCTGGGAGCTCAGTACTCAGGGTGCTCATTGCTCAGGGTGCTGGGTGCTCAGTACTCAGGGTGCTGGGTGCTCAGTACTCAGGGTGCTGGGTGCTCAGTACTCAGGGTGCTCAGTGCTCAGTACTCAGGGTGCTCAGTGCTCAGTACTCAGGATGCTCAGGGCTCAGGGTGCTGGGTGCTCACTGCTCGGGGTGCTGGGTGCTCAGTGCTCAGGGTGTTGGGTGCTCAGTGCTCAGGGTGCTCGGTGCTCAGTTCTCAGGGTGCTGGGTGCTCAGTACTCAGGGTGCTGGGTGCTCAGTACACAGGGTGCTCAGTGCTCAGTACTCAGGGTGCTCAGTGCTCAGTACTCAGGGTGCTCAGTGATCAGGGTGCTGGGTTCTCAGTGCTCGGGGTGCTGGGTGCTCAGTCCTCAGGGTGCTGGGTGCTCAGTGCTCAGGGTGCTCGCTGCTCAGTGATCAGGGTGCTCGGTGCTCAGTACTCAGGGTGCTGGGTGCTCAGTGCTCAGGGTGCTGGGTGCTCAGTACTCAGGGTGCTGGGTGCTCAGTGCTCAGGGTGCTGGGTGCTCAGTGCTCAGGGTGCTCGGTGCTTAGTACTCAGGGTGCTCGGTGCTCGGGGTGCTGGGTGCTCAGTGCTCAGGGTACTGGGTGCTCAGTGCTCAGGGTGCTGGGTGCTCAGTGCTCGGGGTGCTGGGTGCTCATTGCTCGCGGTGCTGGGTGCTCAGTACTCAGTGTGCTGGGTGCTCAGTACTCAGGGTGCTCAGTGCTTGGGGTGCTGGTTGCTCAGTACTCAGGGTGCTCAGTGCTTGGTGTGTTGGGTGCTCAGTACTCAGGGTGCTGGGTGCTCAGTGCTCAGGGTGCTCGGTGCTCAGTACTCAGGGTGCTGGGTGCTCAGTGCTCGGGGTGCTGGGTGCTCAGTGCTCAGTACTCAGGGTGCTGGGTGCTCAGTGCTCAAGGTGCTGGGTGCTCAGTACTCAGGGTGCTGGGTCCTCAGTGCTCAGGGTGCTGAGTGCTCAGTAGTCAGGGTGCTGGGTGCTCCGTGCTCGGGGTGCTGGGTGCTCAGTACTCAGGGTGCTGGGTGCTTAGTACTCAGGGTGCTGGGTGCTCAGTGCTCGGGGTGCTGGGTGCTCAGTGCTCGGGGTGCTCGGTGCTCAGTGCTCGGGGTGCTTGGTGCTCAGTAATCAGGGTGCTCGGTGCTCAGTACTCACGGTGCTCAGTGCTCAGTACTCATCGTGCTCAGTGCTCAGTGCTCAGGGTGCTGGGTGCTCAGTGCTTAGAGTGCTGGGTGCTCAGTACTCAGGGTGCTCGGTGCTCAGTACTCAGGGTGCTGGGTGCTCAGTGCTCAGGGTGCTCAGTGCTCAGTACTCAGCGTGCAGGGTGCTCAGTGGTCAGGGTGCTCGTTGCTCAGTACTCAGCGTGCTCAGTGCTCAGGGTGCTGGGTGCTCAGTACTCAGGGTGCAGGGTGCTCAGTGCTCAGTACTCAGGGTGCTCAGTGCTCAGGGTGCTGGGTGCTCAGTGCTCGGGGTGCTGGGTATTCAGTGCTCAGTACACAGGGTGCTGGGTGCTCAGTGCTCGGGGTGCTGGGTGCTCAGTGCTCAGTACTCAGGGAGCTGGGTTCTCAGTGCTCTGGGTGCTGGATGCTCAGTACTCAGGGTGCTGGGTGCTCAGTGCTCAGGGTGCTGGTTGCTCAGTACTCAGGGTGCTGGGTGCTCAGTGCTCAGGGTACTTGGTGCTCAGTACTCAGGGTGCTCATTGCTCAGGGTGCTGGGTGCTCAGTACTCAGGGTGCTGGGTGCTCAGTACTCAGGGTGCTGGGTGCTCAGTAAGCAGGGTGCTGGGTGCTCAGTACTCAGGGTGCTGGGTGCTCAGTACTCAGGGTGCTCAGTGCTCAGTACTCAGGGTGCTCAGTGCTCAGTACTCAGGGTGCTCAGGGCTCAGGGTGCTGGGTGCTCACTGCTCGGGTTGCTGGGTGCTCAGTGCTCAGGGTGCTGGGTGCTCAGTGCTCAGGGTGCTCGGTGCTCAGTTCTCAGGGTGCTGGGTGCTCAGTACTCAGGGTGCTGGGTGCTCAGTACTCAGGGTGCTCAGTGCTCAGTACTCAGGGTGCTCAGTGCTCAGTACTCAGGGTGCTCAGTGCTCAGGGTGCTGGGTGCTCAGTGCTCGGGGTGCTGGGTGCTCAGTCCTCAGGGTGCTCATTGCTCAGGGTGCTGGGTGCTCAGTACTCAGGGTGCTGGGTGCTCAGTACTCAGGGTGCTCAGTGCTCAGTACTCAGGGTGCTCAGTGCTCAGTACTCAGGGTGCTCAGGGCTCAGGGTGCTGGGTGCTCACTGCTCGGGGTGCTGGGTGCTCAGTGCTCAGGGTGCTGGGTGCTCAGTGCTCAGGGTGCTCGGTGCTCAGTTATCAGGGTGCTGGGTGCTCAGTACTCAGGGTGCTGGGTGCTCAGTACTCAGGGTGCTCAGTGCTCAGTACTCAGGGTGCTCAGTGCTCAGTACTCAGGGTGCTCAGTGATCAGGGTGCTGGGTGCTCAGTGCTCGGGGTGCTGGGTGCTCAGTCCTCAGGGTGCTGGGTGCTCAGTGCTCAGGGTGCTCGGTGCTCAGTGATCAGGGTGCTGGGTGCTCAGTACTCAGGGTGCTGGGTGCTCTGTGCTCAGGGTGCTGGGTGCTCAGTACTCAGGGTGCTGGGTGCTCAGTGCTCAGGGTGCTGGGTGCTCAGTGCTCAGGGTGCTCGGTGCTTAGTACTCAGGGTGCTCGGTGCTCGGGGTGCTGGGTGCTCAGTGCTCAGGGTGCTGGGTGCTCAGTGCTCAGGGTGCTGGGTGCTCAGTGCTCGGGGTGCTGGGTGCTCAGTGCTCGCGGTGCTGGGTGCTCAGTGCTCGGGGTGCTGGGTGCTCAGTACTCGGGGTGCTCGGTGCTCAGTACTCAGGGTGCTTGGTGCTCAATGCTCAGGGTGCTGGGTGCTCAGTACTCAGGGTGCTGGCTGCTCAGTACTCAGGGTGCTCGGTGCTCAGTACTCAGGGTGCTGCGTGCTCGGTGCTCAGTACGCTAGGTGCTCAGTACTCAGGGTGCTGGCTGCTCAGTAATCAGGGTGCTGGGTGCTCAGTGCTCGGGGTGCTGGGTGCTCAGTACTCAGTGTGCTGGGTGCTCAGTACTCAGGGTGCTCAGTGCTTGGGGTGCTGGTTGCTCAGTACTCAGGGTGCTCAGTGCTTGGTGTGTTGGATGCTCAGTACTCAGGGTGCTGGGTGCTCAGTGCTCAGGGTGCTGGGTGCTCAGTACTCAGGGTGCTGTGTGCTCAGTGCTCGGGGTGCTGGGTGCTCAGTGCTCAGTACTCAGGGTGCTGGGTGCTCAGTGCTCAAGGTGCTGGGTGCTCAGTACTCAGGGTACTGGGTGCTCCGTGCTCGGGGTGCTGGGTGCTCAGTACGCAGGGTGCTGGGTGCTTAGTACTCAGGGTGCTGGGTGCTCAGTGCTCGGGGTGCTGGGTGCTCAGTGCTCGGGGTGCTCGGTGCTCAGTGCTCGGGGTGCTTGGTGCTCAGTAATCAGGGTGCTGGGTGCTCAGTACTCGTTGTGCGGGGTGCTCAGTGCTCAGGGTGCTGGGTGCTCAGTACTCAGGGTGCTCGGTACTCAGTACTCACGGTGCTCAGTGCTCAGTACTCAGGGTGCTCAGTGCTCAGGGTGCTGGGTGCTCAGTGCTTAGAGTTCTGGGTGCTCAGTACTCAGGGTGCTCGGTGCTCAGTACTCAGGGTGCTGGGTGCTCAGTGCTCAGGGTGCTCAGTGCTCAGTACTCAGCGTGCAGGGTGCTCAGTGGTCAGGGTGCTCGGTGCTCAGTACTCAGGGTGCTCAGTGCTCAGGGTGCTGGGTGCTCAGTACTCAGGGTGCAGGGTGCTCAGTGCTCAGTACTCAGGGTGCTCAGTGCTCAGGGTGCTGGGTGCTCAGTGCTCGGGGTGCTGGGTACTCAGTGCTCAGTACACAGGGTGCTGGGTGCTCAGTGCTCGGGGTGCTGGGTGCTCAGTGCTCAGGGTGCTGCGTGCTCAGTACTCCGGGTGCTGGGTGCTCAGTGCAAGGGGTGCTGGGTGCTCAGTCATCAGGGTGCTGGGTGCTCAGTACTCAGTGCTCAGGATGCTGGGTGCTCAGTACTCAGGGTGCTGGGTGGTCAGTGCTCGGGGTGCTCAGTACTCAGTGCTCAGGATGCTGGGTGCTCAGTACTCAGGGTGCTGGGTGCTCAGTTGTCAGGGTGGTGGGTGCACAGTGCTCGGGGTGCTCTGTGCTCAGTGCTCGGGGTGCTGGGTGCTCAGTGTTCGGGGTGCTGGGTGCTCAGTGCTTGGGGTACTGGGTGATCAGTACTCAGGTTGCTCGGTGCTCAGTGCTCGGGGTGCTGGGTGCTCAGTGCTCGGGGTGCTGGGTGCTCAGTACTCGGGGTGCTGGGTGCTCAGTGCTCAGGGTGCTGGGTCTCAGTGCTCGGGGTACTGGGTACTCAGTGCTCAGTACACAGGGTGCTGAGTGCTCAGTGCTCGGGGTGCTGGGTGCTCAGTGCTCAGTACTCAGGGTCCTCAGTGCTCAGTACTCAGCGTGCTGGGTGCTCAGTGCTCAGGGTGCTGGGTGCTCAGTACTCAGGGTGCTGTGTGCTTAGTACTCAGGGTGCTCGGTCCTCAGTGCTCAGGGTGCTGGGTGCTCAGTACTCAGGGTGCTGAGTGCTCAGTGCTCAGGGTGCTCAGTGCTCAGCACGCGGTGCTTGGATGCTGAGTGCTCGGGGTGCTCTGTGCTCAGTGCTCGGGGTGCTCAGTGCTCGGGGTGCTGGGTGCTCAGTGCTCAGTACTCAGGGTGCTGGGTGCTCAGTGCTCGGGGTGCTGGATGCTCAGTACTCAGGCTGCTGGGTGCTCAGTGCTCAGGGTGCTGGGTGCTCAGTACTCAGGGTGCTGGGTGCTCAGTGCTCAGGGTGCTGGGTGCTCAGTACTCAGGGGGCTGGGTCCTCAGTGCTCAGGGTGCTGGGTGCTCAGTGCTCGGGGTGCTCAGTACTCAGGGTGCTGTGTGTTCAGTGCTCAGGGTACTGGGTGCTCAGTACTCAGGGTGCTCGGTGCTTAGTACTCAGGGTGCTGGGTGCTCAGTACTCCGGGTGCTGGGTGCTCAGTGCTCGGGGTGCTCGGTGCTCAGTGCTCAGGGTGCTGGGTGCTCAGTACTCAGGGTGCTCATTGCTCAGGGTGCTGGGTGCTCAGTACTCAGGGTGCTGGGTGCCCAGTACTCAGGGTGCTCAGTGCTCAGTACTCAGGGTGCTGGCGGCTCAGTACTCGGGGTGCTGGGTGCTCAGTACTCAGGGTGCTGGGTGCTCAGTACTCAGGGTGCTGGGTGCTCAGTACTCGGGTGCTAGGTTCTCAGTACTCGGGTGCTGGGTGCTCAGTGCACAGGGTGCTGGGTTCTCAGTGCTCATGGTGCTCGGTGCTTAGTACTCAGGGTGCTCGGTGCTCAGGGTCCTGGGTGCTCAGTGCTCGCGGTGCTGGGTGCTCAGTGCTCGGGGTGCTGGCTGCTCAGTGCTCAGGGTGCTGGGTGCTCAGTACTCAGGGTGCTCGGTGCTCAGTACTCAGGGTGCTGGGTGCTCAGTGCTCAGGGTGCTGGGTGCTCAGTACTCAGGGTGCTGGGTGCTCGGTGCTCAGTACGATGGGTGCTCAGTACTCAGGGTGCTGGGTGCTCAGTACTCAGTGTGCTCGGTGCTCAGTACTCAGGGTGCTGGGTGCTCAGTGCTCGGGGTGCTGGGTGCTCATTAATCAGGGTGCTGGGTTCTCAGTACTCAGGGTGCTCAGTGCTTGGGGTGCTGGGTGCTCAGTACACAGGGTGCTCAGTGCTTGGGGTGCTGGGTGCTCAGTACTCAGGGTGCTGGGTGCTCAGTGCTCAGGGTGCTGGGTGCTCAGTACTCAGGGTGCTGGGTGCTCAATAATCAGGGTGCTGGGTGCTCAGTGCTCGGGGTGCTGGGTGCTCAGTGCTCGGGGTGCTGGGTGCTCAGTGGTCGGGGTGCTGGTTGCTCAGTGCTCGGGGTGCTGGGTGCTCAGTGCTCGGGGTGCTGGGTGCTCAGTGTTCTGGTTGCTGGGTGCTCAGTGCTCGGGGTGCTCGGTGCTCAGTGCTCGGGGTGCTGGGTGCTCAGTACTCGGGGTGCTCGGTGCTCAGTACTCAGTGTGCTGGGTGCTCAGTACTCAGGGTGCTCAGTGCTCAGTACTCAGGGTGCTCAGTGCTCAGTACTCAGGGAGCTCAGTGCTCAGGGTGCTGGGTGGTCAGTGCTCGGGGTGCTTCGTGCTCAGTCCTCAGGGTGCTGGGTGCTCAGTGCTCAGGGTGCTCGGTGCTCAATGATCAGGGTGCTGGGTACTCAGTACTCAGGGTGCTGGGTGCTCAGTGCTCAGTACTCAGCGTGCTGGGTGCTCAGTGCTCAGAGTGTTGGGTGCTCAGTACTCAGGGTGCTGGGTGCTCAGTGCTCAGTGCTCAGGGTGCTCAGTGCTCAGGGTGCTGGGTGCTCAGTGCTCAGTGCTCAGGGTGCTGGGTGCTCAGTGCTCAGTGCTCAGGGTGCTGGGTGTTCAGTACTCAGGGTGCTGGGTGCTCAGTACTCAGTGTGCTGGGTGCTCAGTGCTCAGGCTGCTGGGTGCTCAGTGCTCAGGGTGCTGGGTGCCCAGGGCTCAGTGCTCAGGGTGCTGGGTGCTCAGTGCTCAGTGCTCAGGGTGCTGGGTGTTCAGTACTCAGGGTGCTGGGTGCTCAGTGCTCAGGGTGCTGGGTCCTCAGTGCTCAGTGCTCTGGGGGCTGGGTGCTCAGTGCTCAGTACTCAGGGTGCTGGGTGCTCAGTACTCAGGGTGCTGGAGGCTCAGTGCTCGGGGTGCTGGGTGCTCAGTACTCAGGGTGCTGCGTGCTCAGTACTGCGGCTGCTGGGTGCTCAGTGCAAGGGGTGCTGGGTGCTCAGTGCTCAGGGTGCTGGGTGCTCAGTGCTCGGGGTGCTCAGTACTCAGTGCTCAGGACGCTGAGTGCTCAGTACTCAGGGTGCTGGGTGCTCAGTGCTCAGGGTGCTGGGTGCACAGTGCTCGGTGTGCTCGGTGATCAGTGCTCGGGGTGCTGGGTGCTCAGTGCTCGGGGTGCTGTGTGCTCAGTTCTCTGGGTGCTCAGTGCTCAGTATTCAGGTTGCTGGGTGCTCAGTCCTCAGGGTGCTGGGTGCTCAGTACTCAGGGTGCTAAGTACTCAGGGTGCTGGGTGCTCAGTGCTCGGGGTGCTGGGTGCTCAGTACTCAGGGTGCTGGGTGCTCAGTGTTCAGGGTGCTGGGTGCTCAGTGCTCGGGGTGCTGGGTGCTCATTCTCAGGGTGCTGGGTGCTCAGTGCTCGGGGTGCTGGGTGCTCAGTACTCAGGGTGCTGTGTGCTCAGTGCTCAGGGTGCTGGGTGCTCAGTGCTCAGGGTGCTGGGTGCTCAGTACTCAGGGTGCTGGGTGCTCAGTGCTCGGGGTGCTCGGTGCTCAGTACGCTGGGTGCTCAGTACTCAGGGTGCTGGGTGCTCAGTACTCAGGGTGCTGTGTGCTCAGTACTCAGGGTGCTGGGTGCTTAGTACTCAGGTTGCTGGGTGCTTAGTACTCAGGGTGCTCAGTGCTCGGGGTGCTGGGTGCTCAGTGCTCGCGGTGCTGGGTGCTCAGTGCTCGGGGTGCTGAGTGCTCAGTACTCGGGGTGCTCGGTGCTCAGTACTCAGGGTGCTTGGTGCTCAATGCTCAGGGTGCTGGGTGCTCAGTACTCAGGGTGCTGGCTGCTCAGTACTCAGGGTGCTCGGTGCTCAGTACTCAGGGTGCTGCGTGCTCGGTGCTCAGTACGCTAGGTGCTCAGTACTCAGGGTGCTGGCTGCTCAGTAATCAGGGTGCTGGGTGCTCAGTGCTCGGGGTGCTGGGTGCTCAGTACTCAGTGTGCTGGGTGCTCAGTACTCAGGGTGCTCAGTGCTTGGGGTGCTGGTTGCTCAGTACTCAGGGTGCTCAGTGCTTGGTGTGTTGGATGCTCAGTACTCAGGGTGCTGGGTGCTCAGTGCTCAGGGTGCTGGGTGCTCAGTACTCAGGGTGCTGTGTGCTCAGTGCTCGGGGTGCTGGGTGCTCAGTGCTCAGTACTCAGGGTGCTGGGTGCTCAGTGCTCAAGGTGCTGGGTGCTCAGTACTCAGGGTACTGGGTGCTCCGTGCTCGGGGTGCTGGGTGCTCAGTACGCAGGGTGCTGGGTGCTTAGTACTCAGGGTGCTGGGTGCTCAGTGCTCGGGGTGCTGGGTGCTCAGTGCTCGGGGTGCTCGGTGCTCAGTGCTCGGGGTGCTTGGTGCTCAGTAATCAGGGTGCTGGGTGCTCAGTACTCGTTGTGCTGGGTGCTCAGTGCTCAGGGTGCTGGGTGCTCAGTACTCAGGGTGCTCGGTACTCAGTACTCACGGTGCTCAGTGCTCAGTACTCAGGGTGCTCAGTGCTCAGGGTGCTGGGTGCTCAGTGCTTAGAGTTCTGGGTGCTCAGTACTCAGGGTGCTCGGTGCTCAGTACTCAGGGTGCTGGGTGCTCAGTGCTCAGGGTGCTCAGTGCTCAGTACTCAGCGTGCAGGGTGCTCAGTGGTCAGGGTGCTCGGTGCTCAGTACTCAGGGTGCTCAGTGCTCAGGGTGCTGGGTGCTCAGTACTCAGGGTGCAGGGTGCTCAGTGCTCAGTACTCAGGGTGCTCAGTGCTCAGGGTGCTGGGTGCTCAGTGCTCGGGGTGCTGGGTACTCAGTGCTCAGTACACAGGGTGCTGGGTGCTCAGTGCTCGGGGTGCTGGGTGCTCAGTGCTCAGGGTGCTGCGTGCTCAGTACTCCGGGTGCTGGGTGCTCAGTGCAAGGGGTGCTGGGTGCTCAGTCATCAGGGTGCTGGGTGCTCAGTACTCAGTGCTCAGGATGCTGGGTGCTCAGTACTCAGGGTGCTGGGTGGTCAGTGCTCGGGGTGCTCAGTACTCAGTGCTCAGGATGCTGGGTGCTCAGTACTCAGGGTGCTGGGTGCTCAGTTGTCAGGGTGGTGGGTGCACAGTGCTCGGGGTGCTCTGTGCTCAGTGCTCGGGGTGCTGGGTGCTCAGTGTTCGGGGTGCTGGGTGCTCAGTGCTTGGGGTACTGGGTGATCAGTACTCAGGTTGCTCGGTGCTCAGTGCTCGGGGTGCTGGGTGCTCAGTGCTCGGGGTGCTGGGTGCTCAGTACTCGGGGTGCTGGGTGCTCAGTGCTCAGGGTGCTGGGTCTCAGTGCTCGGGGTACTGGGTACTCAGTGCTCAGTACACAGGGTGCTGAGTGCTCAGTGCTCGGGGTGCTGGGTGCTCAGTGCTCAGTACTCAGGGTCCTCAGTGCTCAGTACTCAGCGTGCTGGGTGCTCAGTGCTCAGGGTGCTGGGTGCTCAGTACTCAGGGTGCTGTGTGCTTAGTACTCAGGGTGCTCGGTCCTCAGTGCTCAGGGTGCTGGGTGCTCAGTACTCAGGGTGCTGAGTGCTCAGTGCTCAGGGTGCTCAGTGCTCAGCACGCGGTGCTTGGATGCTGAGTGCTCGGGGTGCTCTGTGCTCAGTGCTCGGGGTGCTCAGTGCTCGGGGTGCTGGGTGCTCAGTGCTCAGTACTCAGGGTGCTGGGTGCTCAGTGCTCGGGGTGCTGGATGCTCAGTACTCAGGCTGCTGGGTGCTCAGTGCTCAGGGTGCTGGGTGCTCAGTACTCAGGGTGCTGGGTGCTCAGTGCTCAGGGTGCTGGGTGCTCAGTACTCAGGGGGCTGGGTCCTCAGTGCTCAGGGTGCTGGGTGCTCAGTGCTCGGGGTGCTCAGTACTCAGGGTGCTGTGTGTTCAGTGCTCAGGGTACTGGGTGCTCAGTACTCAGGGTGCTCGGTGCTTAGTACTCAGGGTGCTGGGTGCTCAGTACTCCGGGTGCTGGGTGCTCAGTGCTCGGGGTGCTCGGTGCTCAGTGCTCAGGGTGCTGGGTGCTCAGTACTCAGGGTGCTCATTGCTCAGGGTGCTGGGTGCTCAGTACTCAGGGTGCTGGGTGCCCAGTACTCAGGGTGCTCAGTGCTCAGTACTCAGGGTGCTGGCGGCTCAGTACTCGGGGTGCTGGGTGCTCAGTACTCAGGGTGCTGGGTGCTCAGTACTCAGGGTGCTGGGTGCTCAGTACTCGGGTGCTAGGTTCTCAGTACTCGGGTGCTGGGTGCTCAGTGCACAGGGTGCTGGGTTCTCAGTGCTCATGGTGCTCGGTGCTTAGTACTCAGGGTGCTCGGTGCTCAGGGTCCTGGGTGCTCAGTGCTCGCGGTGCTGGGTGCTCAGTGCTCGGGGTGCTGGCTGCTCAGTGCTCAGGGTGCTGGGTGCTCAGTACTCAGGGTGCTCGGTGCTCAGTACTCAGGGTGCTGGGTGCTCAGTGCTCAGGGTGCTGGGTGCTCAGTACTCAGGGTGCTGGGTGCTCGGTGCTCAGTACGATGGGTGCTCAGTACTCAGGGTGCTGGGTGCTCAGTACTCAGTGTGCTCGGTGCTCAGTACTCAGGGTGCTGGGTGCTCAGTGCTCGGGGTGCTGGGTGCTCATTAATCAGGGTGCTGGGTGCTCAGTACTCAGGGTGCTCAGTGCTTGGGGTGCTGGGTGCTCAGTACACAGGGTGCTCAGTGCTTGGGGTGCTGGGTGCTCAGTACTCAGGGTGCTGGGTGCTCAGTGCTCAGGGTGCTGGGTGCTCAGTACTCAGGGTGCTGAGTGCTCAATAATCAGGGTGCTGGGTGCTCAGTGCTCGGGGTGCTGGGTGCTCAGTGCTCGGGGTGCTGGGTGCTCAGTGGTCGGGGTGCTGGTTGCTCAGTGCTCGGGGTGCTGGGTGCTCAGTGCTCGGGGTGCTGGGTGCTCAGTGTTCTGGTTGCTGGGTGCTCAGTGCTCGGGGTGCTCGGTGCTCAGTGCTCGGGGTGCTGGGTGCTCAGTACTCGGGGTGCTCGGTGCTCAGTACTCAGTGTGCTGGGTGCTCAGTACTCAGGGTGCTCAGTGCTCAGTACTCAGGGTGCTCAGTGCTCAGTACTCAGGGAGCTCAGTGCTCAGGGTGCTGGGTGGTCAGTGCTCGGGGTGCTTCGTGCTCAGTCCTCAGGGTGCTGGGTGCTCAGTGCTCAGGGTGCTCGGTGCTCAATGATCAGGGTGCTGGGTACTCAGTACTCAGGGTGCTGGGTGCTCAGTGCTCAGTACTCAGCGTGCTGGGTGCTCAGTGCTCAGAGTGTTGGGTGCTCAGTACTCAGGGTGCTGGGTGCTCAGTGCTCAGTGCTCAGGGTGCTCAGTGCTCAGGGTGCTGGGTGCTCAGTGCTCAGTGCTCAGGGTGCTGGGTGCTCAGTGCTCAGTGCTCAGGGTGCTGGGTGTTCAGTACTCAGGGTGCTGGGTGCTCAGTACTCAGTGTGCTGGGTGCTCAGTGCTCAGGCTGCTGGGTGCTCAGTGCTCAGGGTGCTGGGTGCCCAGGGCTCAGTGCTCAGGGTGCTGGGTGCTCAGTGCTCAGTGCTCAGGGTGCTGGGTGTTCAGTACTCAGGGTGCTGGGTGCTCAGTGCTCAGGGTGCTGGGTCCTCAGTGCTCAGTGCTCTGGGGGCTGGGTGCTCAGTGCTCAGTACTCAGGGTGCTGGGTGCTCAGTACTCAGGGTGCTGGAGGCTCAGTGCTCGGGGTGCTGGGTGCTCAGTACTCAGGGTGCTGCGTGCTCAGTACTGCGGCTGCTGGGTGCTCAGTGCAAGGGGTGCTGGGTGCTCAGTGCTCAGGGTGCTGGGTGCTCAGTGCTCGGGGTGCTCAGTACTCAGTGCTCAGGACGCTGAGTGCTCAGTACTCAGGGTGCTGGGTGCTCAGTGCTCAGGGTGCTGGGTGCACAGTGCTCGGTGTGCTCGGTGATCAGTGCTCGGGGTGCTGGGTGCTCAGTGCTCGGGGTGCTGTGTGCTCAGTTCTCTGGGTGCTCAGTGCTCAGTATTCAGGTTGCTGGGTGCTCAGTCCTCAGGGTGCTGGGTGCTCAGTACTCAGGGTGCTAAGTACTCAGGGTGCTGGGTGCTCAGTGCTCGGGGTGCTGGGTGCTCAGTACTCAGGGTGCTGGGTGCTCAGTGTTCAGGGTGCTGGGTGCTCAGTGCTCGGGGTGCTGGGTGCTCATTCCCCGGGTGCTGGGTGCTCAGTGCTCGGGGTGCTGGGTGCTCAGTACTCAGGGTGCTGTGTACTCAGTGCTCAGGGTGCTGGGTGCTCAGTGCTCAGGGTGCTGGGTGCTCAGTACTCAGGGTGCTGGGTGCTCAGTGCTCGGGGTGCTCGGTGCTCAGTACGCTGGGTGCTCAGTACTCAGGGTGCTGGGTGCTCAGTACTCAGGGTGCTGTGTGCTCAGTACTCAGGGTGCTGGGTGCTTAGTACTCAGGTTGCTGGGTGCTTAGTACTCAGGGTGCTGGCTGCTCAGTGCTCAGGGTGCTCGGTGCTCAGTGCTCGGGGTGCTGGGTGCTCAGTACTCAGGGTGGTCAGTGCTCAGTGCTCTGGGTGCTGGGTGCTCTGTGCTCGGGGTGCTGGGTGCTCATTGCTCAGGGTGCTGGGTGCTCAGTACTCAGGGTGCTCAGTGCTCAGTGCTCGGGGTGCTGGGTGCTCAGTGCTCGGGGTGCTGGGTGCTCAGTGCTCAGGGTGCTGGGTGCTCAGTGCTCAGGGTTCTGGGTGCTCAGTGCTCGGGGCGCTGGGTACTCAGTGCTCGGGGTGCTCGGAGCTCAGTACTCAGTGTGCTGGTTGCTCAGTGCTCAGGGTGCTGGGTGCTCAGTGCTCGGGGTGCTCGGTGCTCAGTACTCAGGGTGCTTCGTGCTCAGTACTCAGGGTGCTGGGTGCTCAGTGCTCAGAGTGCTGGGTGCTCAGTGCTTGGCTTGCTGGGTGCTCAGTGCTCAGTACTCAGGGTGCTGGGTGCTCAGTGCTCTTGGTGCTGGGTGCACAGTGCTCAGTACTCAGGGTGCTGGGTGCTCAGTGCTCAGGGTGCTGGGTGCTCAGTGCTCAGGGTGCTATGTGCTCAGTGCTCAGGGTGCTGGGTGCTCAGTGCTCAGGGTGCTGGTTACTCAGTGCTCGGGGTGCTGGGTGCTCAGTACTCAGTGTGCTCTGTGCTCAGTACTCATTGTGCTCAGTGCTCAGTACTCAGGGTGCTCAGTGCTCAGTACTCAGGGTGCTCAGTGCTCAGGGTGCTGGGTGCTCAGTGCTCGGGGTGCTGGGTGCTCAGTCCTCAGGGTGCTGGGTGCTCAGTGCTCAGGGTGCTCGGTGCTCAGTGCTCAGGGTGCTGGGTGCTCAGTACTCAGGGTGCTGGGTGCTCAGTGCTCGGGGTTTTGGGTGCTCAGTACTCAGGGTGCTGGGTGCTCAGTGCTCAGGGTGCTGGGTGCTCAGTGCTCAGGGTGCTCGGTGCTTAGTACTCAGGGTGCTGGATGCTCAGTACTCAGGGTGCTGGGTGCTCAGTGCTCAGGGTGCTGGGTGCTCAGTGCTCAGGGTGCTGGGTGCTCAGTGCTCGGTGTGCTGGGTGCTCATTAATCAGGGTGCTGGGTGCTCAGTACTCAGGGTGCTCAGTGCTTGGGGTGCTGGGTGCTCAGTACACAGGGTGCTCAGTGCTTGGGGTGCTGGGTGCTCAGTACTCAGGGTGCTGGGTGCTCAGTGCTCAGGGTGCTGGGTGCTCAGTACTCAGGGTGCTGGGTGCTCAATAATCAGGGTGCTGGGTGCTCAGTGCTCGGGGTGCTGGGTGCTCAGTGCTCGGGGTGCTGGGTGCTCAGTGGTCGGGGTGCTGGTTGCTCAGTGCTCGGGGTGCTGGGTGCTCAGTGCTCGGGGTGCTGGGTGCTCAGTGTTCTGGTTGCTGGGTGCTCAGTGCTCGGGGTGCTCGGTGCTCAGTGCTCGGGGTGCTGGGTGCTCAGTACTCGGGGTGCTCGGTGCTCAGTACTCAGTGTGCTGGGTGCTCAGTACTCAGGGTGCTCAGTGCTCAGTACTCAGGGTGCTCAGTGCTCAGTACTCAGGGAGCTCAGTGCTCAGGGTGCTGGGTGGTCAGTGCTCGGGGTGGTTCGTGCTCAGTCCTCAGGGTGCTGGGTGCTCAGTGCTCAGGGTGCTCGGTGCTCAATGATCAGGGTGCTGGGTACTCAGTACTCAGGGTGCTGGGTGCTCAGTGCTCAGTACTAAGCGTGCTGGGTGCTCAGTGCTCAGAGTGTTGGGTGCTCAGTACTCAGGGTGCTGGGTGCTCAGTGCTCAGTGCTCAGGGTGCTCAGTGCTCAGGGTGCTGGGTGCTCAGTGCTCAGTGCTCAGGGTGCTGGGTGCTCAGTGCTCAGTGCTCAGGGTGCTGGGTGTTCAGTACTCAGGGTGCTGGGTGCTCAGTACTCAGTGTGCTGGGTGCTCAGTGCTCAGGCTGCTGGGTGCTCAGTGCTCAGGGTGCTGGGTGCCCAGGGCTCAGTGCTCAGGGTGCTGGGTGCTCAGTGCTCAGTGCTCAGGGTGCTGGGTGTTCAGTACTCAGGGTGCTGGGTGCTCAGTGCTCAGGGTGCTGGGTCCTCAGTGCTCAGTGCTCTGGGGGCTGGGTGCTCAGTGCTCAGTACTCAGGGTGCTGGGTGCTCAGTACTCAGGGTGCTGGAGGCTCAGTGCTCGGGGTGCTGGGTGCTCAGTACTCAGGGTGCTGCGTGCTCAGTACTGCGGCTGCTGGGTGCTCAGTGCAAGGGGTGCTGGGTGCTCAGTGCTCAGGGTGCTGGGTGCTCAGTGCTCGGGGTGCTCAGTACTCAGTGCTCAGGACGCTGAGTGCTCAGTACTCAGGGTGCTGGGTGCTCAGTGCTCAGGGTGCTGGGTGCACAGTGCTCGGTGTGCTCGGTGATCAGTGCTCGGGGTGCTGGGTGCTCAGTGCTCGGGGTGCTGTGTGCTCAGTTCTCTGGGTGCTCAGTGCTCAGTATTCAGGTTGCTGGGTGCTCAGTCCTCAGGGTGCTGGGTGCTCAGTACTCAGGGTGCTAAGTACTCAGGGTGCTGGGTGCTCAGTGCTCGGGGTGCTGGGTGCTCAGTACTCAGGGTGCTGGGTGCTCAGTGTTCAGGGTGCTGGGTGCTCAGTGCTCGGGGTGCTGGGTGCTCATTCCCCGGGTGCTGGGTGCTCAGTGCTCGGGGTGCTGGGTGCTCAGTACTCAGGGTGCTGTGTACTCAGTGCTCAGGGTGCTGGGTGCTCAGTGCTCAGGGTGCTGGGTGCTCAGTACTCAGGGTGCTGGGTGCTCAGTGCTCGGGGTGCTCGGTGCTCAGTACGCTGGGTGCTCAGTACTCAGGGTGCTGGGTGCTCAGTACTCAGGGTGCTGTGTGCTCAGTACTCAGGGTGCTGGGTGCTTAGTACTCAGGTTGCTGGGTGCTTAGTACTCAGGGTGCTGGCTGCTCAGTGCTCAGGGTGCTCGGTGCTCAGTGCTCGGGGTGCTGGGTGCTCAGTACTCAGGGTGGTCAGTGCTCAGTGCTCTGGGTGCTGGGTGCTCTGTGCTCGGGGTGCTGGGTGCTCATTGCTCAGGGTGCTGGGTGCTCAGTACTCAGGGTGCTCAGTGCTCAGTGCTCGGGGTGCTGGGTGCTCAGTGCTCGGGGTGCTGGGTGCTCAGTGCTCAGGGTGCTGGGTGCTCAGTGCTCAGGGTTCTGGGTGCTCAGTGCTCGGGGCGCTGGGTACTCAGTGCTCGGGGTGCTCGGAGCTCAGTACTCAGTGTGCTGGTTGCTCAGTGCTCAGGGTGCTGGGTGCTCAGTGCTCGGGGTGCTCGGTGCTCAGTACTCAGGGTGCTTCGTGCTCAGTACTCAGGGTGCTGGGTGCTCAGTGCTCAGAGTGCTGGGTGCTCAGTGCTTGGCTTGCTGGGTGCTCAGTGCTCAGTACTCAGGGTGCTGGGTGCTCAGTGCTCTTGGTGCTGGGTGCACAGTGCTCAGTACTCAGGGTGCTGGGTGCTCAGTGCTCAGGGTGCTGGGTGCTCAGTGCTCAGGGTGCTATGTGCTCAGTGCTCAGGGTGCTGGGTGCTCAGTGCTCAGGGTGCTGGGTACTCAGTGCTCGGGGTGCTGGGTGCTCAGTACTCAGTGTGCTCTGTGCTCAGTACTCATTGTGCTCAGTGCTCAGTACTCAGGGTGCTCAGTGCTCAGTACTCAGGGTGCTCAGTGCTCAGGGTGCTGGGTGCTCAGTGCTCGGGGTGCTGGGTGCTCAGTCCTCAGGGTGCTGGGTGCTCAGTGCTCAGGGTGCTCGGTGCTCAGTGCTCAGGGTGCTGGGTGCTCAGTACTCAGGGTGCTGGGTGCTCAGTGCTCGGGGTTCTGGGTGCTCAGTACTCAGGGTGCTGGGTGCTCAGTGCTCAGGGTGCTGGGTGCTCAGTGCTCAGGGTGCTGGGTGCTCAGTACTCAGGGTGCTGGGTGCTCAGTTCTCGGGGTGCTGGGTGCTCAGTACTCAGGGAGCTGGGTGCTCAGTACTCAGGGTGCTGGGTGCTCAGTACTCGGGTGCTGGGTGCTCAGTGCTCAGGGTGCTGGGTGCTCAGTGCTTGGGGTGCTGGGTGCTCAGTGCACAGTACTCAGGGTGCTGGGGGCTCAGTGCTCGGGGTGCTGGGTGCTCAGTGCTCAGTACTCAGGGTGCTGGGTGCTCAGTGCTCAGTGTGCTGGGTGCTCAGTGCTCAGGGTGCTGGGTGCTCAGTGCTCAGGGTGCTGGGTGCTCAGTACTCTGGGTGCTGGGTGCTCATTGCTCGGGGTGCTCGGTGCTCAGTGCTCAGGGTGCTGGGTGCTCAGTACTCAGGGTGCTGGGTGCTCGGTGCTCAGTACGATGGGTGCTCAGTACTCAGGGTGCTGGGTGCTCAGTACTCAGTGTGCTCGGTGCTCAGTACTCAGGGTGCTGGGTGCTCAGTGCTCGGGGTGCTGGGTGCTCATTAATCAGGGTGCTGGGTGCTCAGTACTCAGGGTGCTCAGTGCTTGGGGTGCTGGGTGCTCAGTACACAGGGTGCTCAGTGCTTGGGGTGCTGGGTGCTCAGTACTCAGGGTGCTGGGTGCTCAGTGCTCAGGGTGCTGGGTGCTCAGTACTCAGGGTGCTGGGTGCTCAATAATCAGGGTGCTGGGTGCTCAGTGCTCGGGGTGCTGGGTGCTCAGTGCTCGGGGTGCTGGGTGCTCAGTGGTCGGGGTGCTGGTTGCTCAGTGCTCGGGGTGCTGGGTGCTCAGTGCTCGGGGTGCTGGGTGCTCAGTGTTCTGGTTGCTGGGTGCTCAGTGCTCGGGGTGCTCGGTGCTCAGTGCTCGGGGTGCTGGGTGCTCAGTACTCGGGGTGCTCGGTGCTCAGTACTCAGTGTGCTGGGTGCTCAGTACTCAGGGTGCTCAGTGCTCAGTACTCAGGGTGCTCAGTGCTCAGTACTCAGGGAGCTCAGTGCTCAGGGTGCTGGGTGGTCAGTGCTCGGGGTGCTTCGTGCTCAGTCCTCAGGGTGCTGGGTGCTCAGTGCTCAGGGTGCTCGGTGCTCAATGATCAGGGTGCTGGGTACTCAGTACTCAGGGTGCTGGGTGCTCAGTGCTCAGTACTCAGCGTGCTGGGTGCTCAGTGCTCAGAGTGTTGGGTGCTCAGTACTCAGGGTGCTGGGTGCTCAGTGCTCAGTGCTCAGGGTGCTCAGTGCTCAGGGTGCTGGGTGCTCAGTGCTCAGTGCTCAGGGTGCTGGGTGCTCAGTGCTCAGTGCTCAGGGTGCTGGGTGTTCAGTACTCAGGGTGCTGGGTGCTCAGTACTCAGTGTGCTGGGTGCTCAGTGCTCAGGCTGCTGGGTGCTCAGTGCTCAGGGTGCTGGGTGCCCAGGGCTCAGTGCTCAGGGTGCTGGGTGCTCAGTGCTCAGTGCTCAGGGTGCTGGGTGTTCAGTACTCAGGGTGCTGGGTGCTCAGTGCTCAGGGTGCTGGGTCCTCAGTGCTCAGTGCTCTGGGGGCTGGGTGCTCAGTGCTCAGTACTCAGGGTGCTGGGTGCTCAGTACTCAGGGTGCTGGAGGCTCAGTGCTCGGGGTGCTGGGTGCTCAGTACTCAGGGTGCTGCGTGCTCAGTACTGCGGCTGCTGGGTGCTCAGTGCAAGGGGTGCTGGGTGCTCAGTGCTCAGGGTGCTGGGTGCTCAGTGCTCGGGGTGCTCAGTACTCAGTGCTCAGGACGCTGAGTGCTCAGTACTCAGGGTGCTGGGTGCTCAGTGCTCAGGGTGCTGGGTGCACAGTGCTCGGTGTGCTCGGTGATCAGTGCTCGGGGTGCTGGGTGCTCAGTGCTCGGGGTGCTGTGTGCTCAGTTCTCTGGGTGCTCAGTGCTCAGTATTCAGGTTGCTGGGTGCTCAGTCCTCAGGGTGCTGGGTGCTCAGTACTCAGGGTGCTAAGTACTCAGGGTGCTGGGTGCTCAGTGCTCGGGGTGCTGGGTGCTCAGTACTCAGGGTGCTGGGTGCTCAGTGTTCAGGGTGCTGGGTGCTCAGTGCTCGGGGTGCTGGGTGCTCATTCTCAGGGTGCTGGGTGCTCAGTGCTCGGGGTGCTGGGTGCTCAGTACTCAGGGTGCTGTGTACTCAGTGCTCAGGGTGCTGGGTGCTCAGTGCTCAGGGTGCTGGGTGCTCAGTACTCAGGGTGCTAGGTGCTCAGTGCTCGGGGTGCTCGGTGCTCAGTACGCTGGGTGCTCAGTACTCAGGGTGCTGGGTGCTCAGTACTCAGGGTGCTGTGTGCTCAGTACTCAGGGTGCTGGGTGCTTAGTACTCAGGTTGCTGGGTGCTTAGTACTCAGGGTGCTGGCTGCTCAGTGCTCAGGGTGCTCGGTGCTCAGTGCTCGGGGTGCTGGGTGCTCAGTACTCAGGGTGGTCAGTGCTCAGTGCTCTGGGTGCTGGGTGCTCTGTGCTCGGGGTGCTGGGTGCTCATTGCTCAGGGTGCTGGGTGCTCAGTACTCAGGGTGCTCAGTGCTCAGTGCTCGGGGTGCTGGGTGCTCAGTGCTCGGGGTGCTGGGTGCTCAGTGCTCAGGGTGCTGGGTGCTCAGTGCTCAGGGTTCTGGGTGCTCAGTGCTCGGGGCGCTGGGTACTCAGTGCTCGGGGTGCTCGGAGCTCAGTACTCAGTGTGCTGGTTGCTCAGTGCTCAGGGTGCTGGGTGCTCAGTGCTCGGGGTGCTCGGTGCTCAGTACTCAGGGTGCTTCGTGCTCAGTACTCAGGGTGCTGGGTGCTCAGTGCTCAGAGTGCTGGGTGCTCAGTGCTTGGCTTGCTGGGTGCTCAGTGCTCAGTACTCAGGGTGCTGGGTGCTCAGTGCTCTTGGTGCTGGGTGCACAGTGCTCAGTACTCAGGGTGCTGGGTGCTCAGTGCTCAGGGTGCTGGGTGCTCAGTGCTCAGGGTGCTGGGTGCTCAGTGCTCAGGGTGCTGGGTGCTCAGTGCTCAGGGTGCTGGGTACTCAGTGCTCGGGGTGCTGGGTGCTCAGTACTCAGTGTGCTCTGTGCTCAGTACTCATTGTGCTCAGTGCTCAGTACTCAGGGTGCTCAGTGCTCAGTACTCAGGGTGCTCAGTGCTCAGGGTGCTGGGTGCTCAGTGCTCGGGGTGCTGGGTGCTCAGTCCTCAGGGTGCTGGGTGCTCAGTGCTCAGGGTGCTCGGTGCTCAGTGCTCAGGGTGCTGGGTGCTCAGTACTCAGGGTGCTGGGTGCTCAGTGCTCGGGGTTCTGGGTGCTCAGTACTCAGGGTGCTGGGTGCTCAGTGCTCAGGGTGCTGGGTGCTCAGTGCTCAGGGTGCTCGGTGCTTAGTACTCAGGGTGCTGGGTGCTCAGTACTCAGGGTGCTGGGTGCTCAGTGCTCAGGGTGCTGGGTGCTCAGTGCTCAGGGTGCTGGGTGCTCAGTACTCAGGGTGCTGGGTGCTCAGTTCTCGGGGTGCTGGGTGCTCAGTACTCAGGGAGCTGGGTGCTCAGTACTCAGGGTGCTGGGTGCTCAGTACTCGGGTGCTGGGTGCTCAGTGCTCAGGGTGCTGGGTGCTCAGTGCTTGGGGTGCTGGGTGCTCAGTGCACAGTACTCAGGGTGCTGGGGGCTCAGTGCTCGGGGTGCTGGGTGCTCAGTGCTCAGTACTCAGGGTGCTGGGTGCTCAGTGCTCAGTGTGCTGGGTGCTCAGTGCTCAGGGTGCTGGGTGCTCAGTGCTCAGGGTGCTGGGTGCTCAGTACTCAGGGTGCTCGGTGCTTAGTACTCAGGGTGCTGGGTGCTCAGTACTCCGGGTGCTGGGTGCTCAGTGCTCAGTACTCAGGGTGCTGGGTGCTCAGTACTCAGGGTGCTGGGTGCTCAGTGCTCGGGGTGCTGGGTGCTCAGTGCTCGGGGTGCTCGGTGCTCAGTACTCAGGGTGCTGGGTGCTCAGTGCTCGGGGTGCTCAGTACTCAGGGTGCTGTTTGTTCAGTGCTCAGGGTGCTGGGTGCTCAGTACTCAGGGTGCTCGGTGCTTAGTACTCAGGGTGCTGGGTGCTCAGTACTCCGGGTGTGGGTGCTCAGTGCTCGGGGTGCTCAGTGCTCAGTGCTCAAGGTGCTGGGTGCTCAGTACTCAGGGTGATCATTGCTCAGGGTGCTGGGTGCTCAGTACTCAGGGTGCTGGGTGCTCAGTACTCAGGGTGCTCAGTGCTCATTACTCAGGGTGCTCAGTGCTCAGTACTAAGGGTGCTCAGTGCTCAGGGTGCTTTGTGCTCAGTGTTCGGTGTGCTCGGTGCTCAGTACTCAGGGTGCTGGGTGCTCAGTGCTCATGGTGCTGGGTGCTCAGTGCTCAGGGTGCTGGTTGCTCAGTGCTCAGGGAGCTGGGTGCTCAGTACTCAGGGTTTTCGGTGCTCAGTACTCCGGGTGCTCAGTGCTCAGTACTCAGGGTGCTGGGTGCTCAGTGCTCAGGGTGCTGGGTGCTCAGTACTCAGGGTGCTGGGTGCTCGGTGCTCAGTACGCTGGGTGCTCAGTACTCAGGTTTCTGGGTACTCAGTACTCAGGGTGCTGGGTGCTCAGTACTCAGGGTGCTCGGTGCTCAGTACTCAGGGTGCTGGGTGCTCATTGCTCAGGGTGCTGGGTGCTCAGTACTCAGGGTGCTGGGTGCTCAGTGCTCGGGGTGCTCGGTGCTCAGTACGCTGGGTGCTCAGTACTCAGGGTGATGGGTGCTCAGTACTCAGGGTGCTGTGCGCTCAGTACTCAGGGTGCTGGGTGCTTAGTACTCAGGGTGCTGGGTGCTTAGTACTCAGGGTGCTGGGTGCTCAGTGCTCCGGGTGCTCGGTGCTCAGTGCTCCGGGTGCTCGGTGCTCAGTACTCAGGGTGCTGGGTGCTCAGTGCTCGGGGTGCTCGGTGCTCAGTACTCAGGGTGCTGGGTGCTCAGTGCTCGGGGTGCTGGGTGCTCAGTACTCAGGGTGCTGGGTGCTCAGTGCTCCGGGTGCTCGGTGCTCAGTGCTCCGGGTGCTCGGTGCTCAGTACTCAGGGTGCTGGGTGCTCAGTGCTCGGGGTGCTCGGTGCTCAGTACTCAGGGTGCTGGGTGCTCAGTGCTCAGGGTGCTGGGTGCTCAGTTCTAGGGGTGCTGGGTGCTCAGTACTCAGGGTGCTGCGTGCTCAGTACTCCGGGTGCTGGGTGCTCAGTGCAAGGGGTGCTGGGTGCTCAGTCATCAGGGTGCTGGGTGCTCAGTACTCAGTGCTCAGGATGCTGGGTGCTCAGTACTCAGGGTGCTGGGTGGTCAGTGCTCGGGGTGCTCAGTACTCAGTGCTCAGGATGCTGGGTGCTCAGTACTCAGGGTGCTGGGTGCTCAGTTGTCAGGGTGCTGGGTGCACAGTGCTCGGGGTGCTCTGTGCTCAGTGCTCGGGGTGCTGGGTGCTCAGTGTTCGGGGTGCTGGGTGCTCAGTGCTTGGGGTGCTGGGTGATCAGTACTCAGGGTGCTCGGTGCTCAGTGCTCGGGGTGCTGGGTGCTCAGTACTCGGGGTGCTGGGTGCTCAGTGCTCAGGGTGCTGGGTCTCAGTGCTCGGGGTACTGGGTACTCAGTGCTCAGTACACAGGGTGCTGAGTGCTCAGTGCTCGGGGTGCTGGGTGCTCAGTGCTCAGTACTCAGGGTGCTCAGTGCTCAGTACTCAGCGTGCTGGGTGCTCAGTGCTCAGGGTGCTGGGTGCTCAGTACTCAGGGTGCTGTGTGCTTAGTACTTAGGGTGCTCGGTCCTCAGTGCTCAGGGTGCTGGGTGCTCAGTACTCAGGGTGCTGAGTGCTCAGTGCTCAGGGTGCTCAGTGCTCAGCACGCGGTGCTTGGATGCTGAGTGCTCGGGGTGCTCTGTGCTCAGTGCTCGGGGTGCTCAGTTCTCGGGGTGCTGGGTGCTCAGTGCTCAGTACTCAGGGTGCTGGGTGCTCAGTGCTCGGGGTGCTGGATGCTCAGTACTCAGGCTGCTGGGTGCTCAGTGCTCAGGGTGCTGGGTGCTCAGTACTCAGGGTGCTGGGTGCTCAGTGCTCAGGGTGCTGGGTGCTCAGTACTCAGGGGGCTGGGTCCTCAGTGCTCAGGGTGCTGGGTGCTCAGTGCTCGGGGTGCTCAGTACTCAGGGTGCTGTGTGTTCAGTGCTCAGGGTACTGGGTGCTCAGTACTCAGGGTGCTCGGTGCTTAGTACTCAGGGTGCTGGGTGCTTAGTACTCCGGGTGCTGGGTGCTCAGTGCTCGGGGTGCTCGGTGCTCAGTGCTCAGGGTGCTGGGTGCTCAGTACTCAGGGTGCTCATTGCTCAGGGTGCTGGGTGCTCAGTACTCAGGGTGCTGGGTGCCCAGTACTCAGGGTGCTCAGTGCTCAGTACTCAGGGTGCTGGCGGCTCAGTACTCGGGGTGCTGGGTGCTCAGTACTCAGGGTGCTGGGTGCTCAGTACTCAGGGTGCTGGGTGCTCAGTACTCGGGTGCTAGGTTCTCAGTACTCGGGTGCTGGGTGCTCAGTGCACAGGGTGCTGGGTTCTCAGTGCTCATGGTGCTCGGTGCTTAATACTCAGGGTGTTCGGTGCTCAGGGTCCTGGGTGCTCAGTGCTCGCGGTGCTGGGTGCTCAGTGCTCGGGGTGCTGGCTGCTCAGTGCTCAGGGTGCTGGGTGCTCAGTACTCAGGGTGCTCGGTGCTCAGTACTCAGGGTGCTGGGTGCTCAGTGCTCAGGGTGCTGGGTGCTCAGTACTCAGGGTGCTGGGTGCTCAGTACTCAGTGTGCTCGGTGCTCAGTACTCAGGGTGCTCAGTGCTCGGGGTGCTGGGTGCTCATTAATCAGGGTGCTGGGTGCTCAGTACTCAGGGTGCTCAGTGCTTGGGGTGCTGGGTGCTCAGTACACAGGGTGCTCAGTGCTTGGGGTGCTGGGTGCTCAGTACTCAGGGTGCTGGGTGCTCAGTGCTCAGGGTGCTGGGTGCTCAGTACTCAGGGTGCTGGGTGCTCAATAATCAGGGTGCTGGGTGCTCAGTGCTCGGGGTGCTGGGTGCTCAGTGCTCGGGGTGCTGGGTGCTCAGTGGTCGGGGTGCTGGTTGCTCAGTGCTCGGTGTGCTGGGTGCTCAGTGCTCGGGGTGCTGGGTGCTCAGTGTTCTGGTTGCTGGGTGCTCAGTGCTCGGGGTGCTCGGTGCTCAGTGCTCGGGGTGCTGGGTGTTCAGTACTCGGGGTGCTCGGTGCTCAGTACTCAGTGTGCTGGGTGCTCAGTACTCAGGGTGCTCAGTGCTCAGTACTCAGGGTGCTCAGTGCTCAGTACTCAGGGAGCTCAGTGCTCAGGGTGCTGGGTGGTCAGTGCTCGGGGTGCTTCGTGCTCAGTCCTCAGGGTGCTGGGTGCTCAGTGCTCAGGGTGCTCGGTGCTCAATGATCAGGGTGCTGGGTAGTCAGTACTCAGGGTGCTGGGTGCTCAGTGCTCAGTACTCAGCGTGCTGGGTGCTCAGTGCTCAGAGTGTTGGGTGCTCAGTACTCAGGGTGCTGGGTGCTCAGTGCTCAGTGCTCAGGGTGCTCAGTGCTCAGGGTGCTGGGTGCTCAGTGCTCAGTGCTCAGGGTGCTGGGTGCTCAGTGCTCAGTGCTCAGGGTGCTGGGTGTTCAGTACTCAGGGTGCTGGGTGCTCAGTACTCAGTGTGCTGGGTGCTCAGTGCTCAGGCTGCTGGGTGCTCAGTGCTCAGGGTGCTGGGTGCCCAGTGCTCAGTGCTCAGGGTGCTGGGTGCTCAGTGCTCAGTGCTCAGGGTGCTGGGTGTTCAGTACTCAGGGTGCTGGGTGCTCAGTGCTCAGGGTGCTGGGTCCTCAGTGCTCAGTGCTCTGGGGGCTGGCTGCTCAGTGCTCAGTACTCAGGGTGCTGGGTGCTCAGTACTCAGGGTGCTGGAGGCTCAGTGCTCGGGGTGCTGGGTGCTCAGTACTCAGGGTGCTGCGTGCTCAGTACTCCGGCTGCTGGGTGCTCAGTGCAAGGGGTGCTGGGTGCTCAGTTCTCTGGGTGCTCAGTGCTCAGTACTCAGGTTGCTGGGTGCTCAGTACTCAGGGTGCTGGGTGCTCAGTACTCAGGTTGCTGGGTGCTCAGTACTCAGGTTGCTGGGTGCTCAGTACTCAGGGTGCTGGGTGCTCAGTGCTCATGGTGCTGGGTGCTCAGTGCTCAGGGTGCTGGTTGCTCAGTGCTCAGGGAGCTGGGTGCTCAGTACTCAGGGTTTTCGGTGCTCAGTACTCCGGGTGCTCAGTGCTCAGTACTCAGGGTGCTGGGTGCTCAGTGCTCAGGGTGCTGGGTGCTCAGTACTCAGGGTGCTGGGTGCTCGGTGCTCAGTACGCTGGGTGCTCAGTACTCAGGTTTCTGGGTACTCAGTACTCAGGGTGCTGGGTGCTCAGTACTCAGGGTGCTCGGTGCTCAGTACTCAGGGTGCTGGGTGCTCATTGCTCAGGGTGCTGGGTGCTCAGTACTCAGGGTGCTGGGTGCTCAGTGCTCGGGGTGCTCGGTGCTCAGTACGCTGGGTGCTCAGTACTCAGGGTGATGGGTGCTCAGTACTCAGGGTGCTGTGCGCTCAGTACTCAGGGTGCTGGGTGCTTAGTACTCAGGGTGCTGGGTGCTTAGTACTCAGGGTGCTGGGTGCTCAGTGCTCCGGGTGCTCGGTGCTCAGTGCTCCGGGTGCTCGGTGCTCAGTACTCAGGGTGCTGGGTGCTCAGTGCTCGGGGTGCTCGGTGCTCAGTACTCAGGGTGCTGGGTGCTCAGTGCTCGGGGTGCTGGGTGCTCAGTACTCAGGGTGCTGGGTGCTCAGTGCTCCGGGTGCTCGGTGCTCAGTGCTCCGGGTGCTCGGTGCTCAGTACTCAGGGTGCTGGGTGCTCAGTGCTCGGGGTGCTCGGTGCTCAGTACTCAGGGTGCTGGGTGCTCAGTGCTCAGGGTGCTGGGTGCTCAGTTCTAGGGGTGCTGGGTGCTCAGTACTCAGGGTGCTGCGTGCTCAGTACTCCGGGTGCTGGGTGCTCAGTGCAAGGGGTGCTGGGTGCTCAGTCATCAGGGTGCTGGGTGCTCAGTACTCAGTGCTCAGGATGCTGGGTGCTCAGTACTCAGGGTGCTGGGTGGTCAGTGCTCGGGGTGCTCAGTACTCAGTGCTCAGGATGCTGGGTGCTCAGTACTCAGGGTGCTGGGTGCTCAGTTGTCAGGGTGCTGGGTGCACAGTGCTCGGGGTGCTCTGTGCTCAGTGCTCGGGGTGCTGGGTGCTCAGTGTTCGGGGTGCTGGGTGCTCAGTGCTTGGGGTGCTGGGTGATCAGTACTCAGGGTGCTCGGTGCTCAGTGCTCGGGGTGCTGGGTGCTCAGTACTCGGGGTGCTGGGTGCTCAGTGCTCAGGGTGCTGGGTCTCAGTGCTCGGGGTACTGGGTACTCAGTGCTCAGTACACAGGGTGCTGAGTGCTCAGTGCTCGGGGTGCTGGGTGCTCAGTGCTCAGTACTCAGGGTGCTCAGTGCTCAGTACTCAGCGTGCTGGGTGCTCAGTGCTCAGGGTGCTGGGTGCTCAGTACTCAGGGTGCTGTGTGCTTAGTACTTAGGGTGCTCGGTCCTCAGTGCTCAGGGTGCTGGGTGCTCAGTACTCAGGGTGCTGAGTGCTCAGTGCTCAGGGTGCTCAGTGCTCAGCACGCGGTGCTTGGATGCTGAGTGCTCGGGGTGCTCTGTGCTCAGTGCTCGGGGTGCTCAGTTCTCGGGGTGCTGGGTGCTCAGTGCTCAGTACTCAGGGTGCTGGGTGCTCAGTGCTCGGGGTGCTGGATGCTCAGTACTCAGGCTGCTGGGTGCTCAGTGCTCAGGGTGCTGGGTGCTCAGTACTCAGGGTGCTGGGTGCTCAGTGCTCAGGGTGCTGGGTGCTCAGTACTCAGGGGGCTGGGTCCTCAGTGCTCAGGGTGCTGGGTGCTCAGTGCTCGGGGTGCTCAGTACTCAGGGTGCTGTGTGTTCAGTGCTCAGGGTACTGGGTGCTCAGTACTCAGGGTGCTCGGTGCTTAGTACTCAGGGTGCTGGGTGCTTAGTACTCCGGGTGCTGGGTGCTCAGTGCTCGGGGTGCTCGGTGCTCAGTGCTCAGGGTGCTGGGTGCTCAGTACTCAGGGTGCTCATTGCTCAGGGTGCTGGGTGCTCAGTACTCAGGGTGCTGGGTGCCCAGTACTCAGGGTGCTCAGTGCTCAGTACTCAGGGTGCTGGCGGCTCAGTACTCGGGGTGCTGGGTGCTCAGTACTCAGGGTGCTGGGTGCTCAGTACTCAGGGTGCTGGGTGCTCAGTACTCGGGTGCTAGGTTCTCAGTACTCGGGTGCTGGGTGCTCAGTGCACAGGGTGCTGGGTTCTCAGTGCTCATGGTGCTCGGTGCTTAATACTCAGGGTGTTCGGTGCTCAGGGTCCTGGGTGCTCAGTGCTCGCGGTGCTGGGTGCTCAGTGCTCGGGGTGCTGGCTGCTCAGTGCTCAGGGTGCTGGGTGCTCAGTACTCAGGGTGCTCGGTGCTCAGTACTCAGGGTGCTGGGTGCTCAGTGCTCAGGGTGCTGGGTGCTCAGTACTCAGGGTGCTGGGTGCTCAGTACTCAGTGTGCTCGGTGCTCAGTACTCAGGGTGCTCAGTGCTCGGGGTGCTGGGTGCTCATTAATCAGGGTGCTGGGTGCTCAGTACTCAGGGTGCTCAGTGCTTGGGGTGCTGGGTGCTCAGTACACAGGGTGCTCAGTGCTTGGGGTGCTGGGTGCTCAGTACTCAGGGTGCTGGGTGCTCAGTGCTCAGGGTGCTGGGTGCTCAGTACTCAGGGTGCTGGGTGCTCAATAATCAGGGTGCTGGGTGCTCAGTGCTCGGGGTGCTGGGTGCTCAGTGCTCGGGGTGCTGGGTGCTCAGTGGTCGGGGTGCTGGTTGCTCAGTGCTCGGTGTGCTGGGTGCTCAGTGCTCGGGGTGCTGGGTGCTCAGTGTTCTGGTTGCTGGGTGCTCAGTGCTCGGGGTGCTCGGTGCTCAGTGCTCGGGGTGCTGGGTGTTCAGTACTCGGGGTGCTCGGTGCTCAGTACTCAGTGTGCTGGGTGCTCAGTACTCAGGGTGCTCAGTGCTCAGTACTCAGGGTGCTCAGTGCTCAGTACTCAGGGAGCTCAGTGCTCAGGGTGCTGGGTGGTCAGTGCTCGGGGTGCTTCGTGCTCAGTCCTCAGGGTGCTGGGTGCTCAGTGCTCAGGGTGCTCGGTGCTCAATGATCAGGGTGCTGGGTAGTCAGTACTCAGGGTGCTGGGTGCTCAGTGCTCAGTACTCAGCGTGCTGGGTGCTCAGTGCTCAGAGTGTTGGGTGCTCAGTACTCAGGGTGCTGGGTGCTCAGTGCTCAGTGCTCAGGGTGCTCAGTGCTCAGGGTGCTGGGTGCTCAGTGCTCAGTGCTCAGGGTGCTGGGTGCTCAGTGCTCAGTGCTCAGGGTGCTGGGTGTTCAGTACTCAGGGTGCTGGGTGCTCAGTACTCAGTGTGCTGGGTGCTCAGTGCTCAGGCTGCTGGGTGCTCAGTGCTCAGGGTGCTGGGTGCCCAGTGCTCAGTGCTCAGGGTGCTGGGTGCTCAGTGCTCAGTGCTCAGGGTGCTGGGTGTTCAGTACTCAGGGTGCTGGGTGCTCAGTGCTCAGGGTGCTGGGTCCTCAGTGCTCAGTGCTCTGGGGGCTGGCTGCTCAGTGCTCAGTACTCAGGGTGCTGGGTGCTCAGTACTCAGGGTGCTGGAGGCTCAGTGCTCGGGGTGCTGGGTGCTCAGTACTCAGGGTGCTGCGTGCTCAGTACTCCGGCTGCTGGGT
The DNA here is from genome assembly GCF_018167655.1 of Microtus oregoni. Lineage (NCBI taxonomy): Eukaryota > Metazoa > Chordata > Mammalia > Rodentia > Cricetidae > Microtus > Microtus oregoni. Next base: position 4,756,054 of record NW_024544028.1, on the reverse strand, counting down.
GCTCAGTGCAAGGGGTGCTGGGTGCTCAGTTCTCTGGGTGCTCAGTGCTCAGTACTCAGGTTGCTGGGTGCTCAGTACTCAGGGTGCTGGGTGCTCAGTACTCAGGGTGCTGGGTGCTCAGTGCTCGGGGTGCTCAGTACTCAGTGCTCAGGACGCTGAGTGCTCAGTACTCAGGGTGCTGGGTGCTCAGTGCTCGGGGTGCTGGGTGCTCAGTTCTCTGGGTGCTCAGTGCTCAGTACTCAGGTTGCTGGGTGCTCAGTACTCAGGGTGCTGGGTGCTCAGTACTCAGGGAGCTCAGTGCTCGGGGTGCTGGGTGCTCAGTACTCAGGGTGCTGGGTGCTCAGTACTCAGGGTGCTAAGTACTCAGGGTGCTGGGTGCTCAGTGCTCGGGGTGCTGGGTGCTCAGTACTCAGGGTGCTGGGTGCTCAGTGTTCAGGGTGCTGGGTGCTCAGTGCTCGGGGTGCTGGGTGCTCATTCTCAGGGTGCTGGGTGCTCAGTACTCAGGGTGCTGGGTGCTCAGTGCTCGGGGTGCTCGGTGCTCAGTACACAGGGTGCTGGGTGCTCAGTTCTCGGGGCTGCTGGCTGCTCAGTACTCAGGGTGCTGGGTGCTCAGTGCTCAGTACTCAGCGTGCTGGGTGCTCAGTGCTCAGAGTGTTGGGTGCTCAGTACTCAGGTTGCTGGGTGCTCAGTGCTCAGTGCTCAGGGTGCTCAGTGCTCAGGGTGCTGGGTGCTCATGGTGCTGGGTGCTCAGTGCTCGGGGTGCTCGTTGCTCAGTGCTCAGGGAGCTGGGTGCTCAGTGCTCAGTGCTCAGGGTGGTGGGTGCTCAGTGCTCAGTGCTCAGGGTGCTGGGTGTTCAGTACTCAGGGTGCTGGGTGCTCAGTACTCAGTGTGCGGGGTGCTCAGTGCTCAGGGTGCTGGGTGCTCAGTGCTCAGGGAGCTGGGTGCTCAGTACTCAGGGTGCTGGGTGCTCAGTGCTCGGGATGCTGGGTGCTCAGTGCTCAGGGTGCTGGGTCCCCTGTGATCAGTGCTCAGGGTGCTGGGTGCTCAGTGCTCAGTGCTCAGGGTGTTGGGTGTTCAGTACTCAGGGTGCTGGGTGCTCAGTGCTCAGGGTGCTGGTTCCTCAGTGCTCAGTGCTCAGGGGGCTGGGTGCTCAGTGCTCAGTACTCAGGGTGCTGGGTGCTCAGTACTCAGGGTGCTGGGTGCTCAGTACTCAGGGAGCTCAGTGCTCGGGGTGCAGGGTGCTCAGTACTCAGGGTGCTGGGTGCTCAGTACTCAGGGTGCTCAGTACTCAGGGTGCTGGGTGCTCAGTGCTCAGGGTGCTGGGTGCTCAGTACTCAGGGTGCTGGGTGCTCAGTGCTCATGGTGCTGGGTGCTCAGTGCTCGGGGTGCTGGGTGCTCAATCTCGGGGTGCTGGGTGCTCAGTACTCAGGGTGCTGGGTGCTCAGTGCTCGGGGTGCTCGGTGCTCAGTACACAGGGTGCTGGGTGCTCAGTGCTCGGGGTGCTGGGTGCACAGTACTCAGGGTGCTGGGTGCTCAGTGCTCAGTACTCAGCGTGCTGGGTGCTCAGGGCTCAGAGTGTTGGGTGGTAAGTACTCAGGGGGCTGGGTGCTCAGTGCTCAGTGCTCAGGGTGCTCAGTGCTCAGGGTGCTGGCTGCTCAGGGTGCTGGGTGCTCAGTGCTCGGGGTGCTGGGTGCTCAGTGCTCAGGGTGCTGGGTGCTCAGTGCTCAGTGCTCAGGGTGCTGGGTGCTCAGTACTCAGGGTGCTGGGTGCTCAGTACTCAGGGTGCTGGGTGCTCAGTGCTCAGTGCTCAGGGTGCTCAGTGCTCAGGGTGCTGGGTGCTCAGGGTGCTGGGTGCTCAGTGCTCGGGGTGCTCGGTGCTCAGTGCTCAGGGTGCTGGGTGCTCAGTGCTCAGTGCTCAGGGTGGTGGGTGCTGAGTGCTCAGTGCTCAGGATGCTGGGTGTTCAGTACTCAGGGTGCTGGGGGCTCAGTACTCAGTGTGCTGGGTGCTCAGTGCTCAGGGTGCTGGGTGCTCAGTGCTCAGGGTGCTGGGTGCTCAGTACTCAGGGTGCTGGGTGCTCAGTGCTCGGGGTGCTGGGTGCTCAGTGCTCAGGGTGCTGGGTGCCCAGTGCTCAGTGCTCAGGGTGCTGGGTGCTCAGTGCTCAGTGCTCAGGGTGCTGTGTGTTCAGTACTCAGGGTGCTGGGTGCTCAGTGCTCAGGGTGCTGGGTCCTCAGTGCTCAGTGCTCAGGGGGCTTGGTGCTCAGTGCTCAGTACTCAGGGTGCTGGGTGCTCAGTACTCAGGGTGCTGGGTGCTCAGTGCTCGGGGTGCTGGGTGCTCAGTACTCAGGGTGCTGGGTGCTCAGTGCTCATGGTGCAGGGTGCTCAGTGCTCGGGGTGCTCGGTGCTCAGTACTCAGGGTGCTCAGTACTCAGGGTGCTGGGTGCTCAGTGCTCGGGGTGCTGGGTGCTCAATCTCAGGGTGCTGGTTGCTCAGTACTCAGGGTGCTGGGTTCTCAGTGCTCGGGGTGCAGGGTGCTCAGTACTCAGGGTGCTGGGTGCTCAGTACTCAGGGTGCTCAGTACTCAGGGTGCTGGGTGCTCAGTGCTCGGGGTGCTGGGTGCTCAGTACTCAGGGTGCTGGGTGCTCAGTGCTCATGGTGCAGGGTGCTCAGTGCTCGGGGTGCTCGGTGCTCAGTACACAGGGTGCTGGGTACTCAGTGCTCGGGGTGCTGGGTGCACAGTACTAGGGTGCTGGGTGCTCAGTGCTCGGGGTGCTCGGTTCTCAGTACTCAGAGTGCTGGGTGCTCAGTGCTCGGGGTGCTGGGTGCTCAGTGCTCAGGGTGCTGGGAGCTCAGTACTCAGGGTGCTGGGTGCTAAGTGCTCGGGGTGCTGGGTGCACAGTACTCAGCGTGCTGCGTGCTCAGTTCTCAGGGTGCTGGGTGCTCAGTGCTCCGGGTGCTCGGTGCTCAGTACTCAGGGTGCTGGGTGCTCAGTGCTCGGGGTGCTCGGTGCTCAGTACTCAGGGTGCTGGGTGCTCAGTGCTCGGGGTGCTTGGTGCTCAGTGCTCGGGGTGCTCGGTGCTCAGTACTCAGGGTGCTGGGTGCTCAGTGCTCGGGGTGCTGGGTGCTCAGTACTCAGGGTCCTGGGTGCTCAGTGCTCAGGGTGCTGGGTGCTCAGTTCTAGGGGTGCTGGGTGCTCAGTACTCAGGGTGCTGCGTGCTCAGTACTCCGGGTGCTGTGTGCTCAGTGCAAGGGTGCTGGGTGCTCAGGGTGCTGGGTGCTCAGTACTCAGTGCTCAGGATGCTGGGTGCTCAGTACTCAGGGTGATGGGTGGTCAGTGCTCGGGGTGCTCAGTACTCAGTGCTCAGGATGCTGGGTGCTCAGTACTCAGGGTGCTGGGTGCTCAGTTCTCAGGGTGCTGGGTGCACAGTGCTCGGGGTGCTCTGTGCTCAGTGCTTGGGGTGCTGGGTGCTCAGTGCTCAGTACTCAGGGTGCTGGGTGCTCAGTGCTCGGGGTGCTGGGTGGTCAGTGCTCAGTACTCAGGGTGCTGGGTGCTCAGTGCTCGGGGTGCTTGATGCTCAGTACTCAGGGTGCTGGGTGCTCAGTGCTCAGTACACAGGGTGCTGGGTGCTCAGTGCTCGGGGTGCTGGGTGCTCAGTGCTCAGTACTCAGGGTGCTGGGTGCTCAGTGCTCGGGGTGCTTGATGCTCAGTACTCAGGGTGCTGGGTGCTCAGTGCTCAGGGTGCTGGGTGCTCAGTACTCAGGGTGCTGGGTGCTCAGTACTCAGTATCCTGGGTGCTCAGTGCTCGGGGTGCTCAGTACTCAGGGTGCTGTGTGTTCAGTGCTCAGGGTACTGGGTGCTCAGTACTCAGGGTGCTCAGTGCTCGGGGTGCTTGATGCTCAGTACTCAGGGTGCTGGGTGCTCAGTGCTCAGGGTGCTGGGTGCTCAGTACTCAGGGTGCTGGGTGCTCAGTACTCAGTATGCTGGGTGCTCAGTGCTCGGGGTGCTCAGTACTCAGGGTGCTGTGTGTTCAGTGCTCAGGGTACTGGGTGCTCAGTACTCAGGGTGCTCAGTGCTTGGGGTGCTGGGTGCGCAGTACTCAGGGTGTTGGGTGCTCAGTACTCAGGGTGCTCAGTGCTTGGGGTGCTGGGTGCTCAGTACTCAGGGTGCTCAGTGCTCGGGGTGCTCGGTGCTCAGTACACAGGGTGCTGGGTGCTCAGTTCTCGGGGCTGCTGGCTGCTCAGTACTCAGGGTGCTGGGTGCTCAGTGCTCAGTACTCAGCGTGCTGGGTGCTCAGTGCTCAGAGTGTTGGGTGCTCAGTACTCAGGTTGCTGGGTGCTCAGTGCTCAGTGCTCAGGGTGCTCAGTGCTCAGGGTGCTGGGTGCTCATGGTGCTGGGTGCTCAGTGCTCGGGGTGCTCGTTGCTCAGTGCTCAGGGAGCTGGGTGCTCAGTGCTCAGTGCTCAGGGTGGTGGGTGCTCAGTGCTCAGTGCTCAGGGTGCTGGGTGTTCAGTACTCAGGGTGCTGGGTGCTCAGTACTCAGTGTGCGGGGTGCTCAGTGCTCAGGGTGCTGGGTGCTCAGTGCTCAGGGAGCTGGGTGCTCAGTACTCAGGGTGCTGGGTGCTCAGTGCTCGGGATGCTGGGTGCTCAGTGCTCAGGGTGCTGGGTCCCCTGTGATCAGTGCTCAGGGTGCTGGGTGCTCAGTGCTCAGTGCTCAGGGTGTTGGGTGTTCAGTACTCAGGGTGCTGGGTGCTCAGTGCTCAGGGTGCTGGTTCCTCAGTGCTCAGTGCTCAGGGGGCTGGGTGCTCAGTGCTCAGTACTCAGGGTGCTGGGTGCTCAGTACTCAGGGTGCTGGGTGCTCAGTACTCAGGGAGCTCAGTGCTCGGGGTGCAGGGTGCTCAGTACTCAGGGTGCTGGGTGCTCAGTACTCAGGGTGCTCAGTACTCAGGGTGCTGGGTGCTCAGTGCTCGGGGTGCTGGGTGCTCAGTACTCAGGGTGCTGGGTGCTCAGTGCTCATGGTGCTGGGTGCTCAGTGCTCGGGGTGCTGGGTGCTCAATCTCGGGGTGCTGGGTGCTCAGTACTCAGGGTGCTGGGTGCTCAGTGCTCGGGGTGCTCGGTGCTCAGTACACAGGGTGCTGGGTGCTCAGTGCTCGGGGTGCTGGGTGCACAGTACTCAGGGTGCTGGGTGCTCAGTGCTCAGTACTCAGCGTGCTGGGTGCTCAGGGCTCAGAGTGTTGGGTGGTAAGTACTCAGGGGGCTGGGTGCTCAGTGCTCAGTGCTCAGGGTGCTCAGTGCTCAGGGTGCTGGCTGCTCAGGGTGCTGGGTGCTCAGTGCTCGGGGTGCTGGGTGCTCAGTGCTCAGGGTGCTGGGTGCTCAGTGCTCAGTGCTCAGGGTGCTGGGTGCTCAGTACTCAGGGTGCTGGGTGCTCAGTACTCAGGGTGCTGGGTGCTCAGTGCTCAGTGCTCAGGGTGCTCAGTGCTCAGGGTGCTGGGTGCTCAGGGTGCTGGGTGCTCAGTGCTCGGGGTGCTCGGTGCTCAGTGCTCAGGGTGCTGGGTGCTCAGTGCTCAGTGCTCAGGGTGGTGGGTGCTGAGTGCTCAGTGCTCAGGATGCTGGGTGTTCAGTACTCAGGGTGCTGGGGGCTCAGTACTCAGTGTGCTGGGTGCTCAGTGCTCAGGGTGCTGGGTGCTCAGTGCTCAGGGTGCTGGGTGCTCAGTACTCAGGGTGCTGGGTGCTCAGTGCTCGGGGTGCTGGGTGCTCAGTGCTCAGGGTGCTGGGTGCCCAGTGCTCAGTGCTCAGGGTGCTGGGTGCTCAGTGCTCAGTGCTCAGGGTGCTGTGTGTTCAGTACTCAGGGTGCTGGGTGCTCAGTGCTCAGGGTGCTGGGTCCTCAGTGCTCAGTGCTCAGGGGGCTTGGTGCTCAGTGCTCAGTACTCAGGGTGCTGGGTGCTCAGTACTCAGGGTGCTGGGTGCTCAGTGCTCGGGGTGCTGGGTGCTCAGTACTCAGGTTGCTGGGTGCTCAGTGCTCATGGTGCAGGGTGCTCAGTGCTCGGGGTGCTCGGTGCTCAGTACTCAGGGTGCTCAGTACTCAGGGTGCTGGGTGCTCAGTGCTCGGGGTGCTGGGTGCTCAATCTCAGGGTGCTGGTTGCTCAGTACTCAGGGTGCTGGGTTCTCAGTGCTCGGGGTGCAGGGTGCTCAGTACTCAGGGTGCTGGGTGCTCAGTACTCAGGGTGCTCAGTACTCAGGGTGCTGGGTGCTCAGTGCTCGGGGTGCTGGGTGCTCAGTACTCAGGGTGCTGGGTGCTCAGTGCTCATGGTGCAGGGTGCTCAGTGCTCGGGGTGCTCGGTGCTCAGTACTCAGGGTGCTCAGTACTCAGGGTGCTGGGTGCTCAGTGCTCGGGGTGCTGGGTGCTCAATCTCAGGGTGCTGGGTGCTCAGTACTCAGGGTGCTGGGTTCTCAGTGCTCGGGGTTCTCGGTGCTCAGTACACAGGGTGCTGGGTACTCAGTGCTCGGGGTGCTGGGTGCACAGTACTAGGGTGCTGGGTGCTCAGTGCTCGGGGTGCTCGGTTCTCAGTACTCAGAGTGCTGGGTGCTCAGTGCTCGGGGTGCTGGGTGCTCAGTGCTCAGGGTGCTGGGAGCTCAGTACTCAGGGTGCTGGGTGCTAAGTGCTCGGGGTGCTGGGTGCACAGTACTCAGCGTGCTGCGTGCTCAGTTCTCAGGGTGCTGGGTGCTCAGTGCTTCGGGTGCTCGGTGCTCAGTACTCAGGGTGCTGGGTGCTCAGTGCTCGGGGTGCTCGGTGCTCAGTACTCAGGGTGCTGGGTGCTCAGTGCTCGGGGTGCTTGGTGCTCAGTGCTCGGGGTGCTCGGTGCTCAGTACTCAGGGTGCTGGGTGCTCAGTGCTCGGGGTGCTGGGTGCTCAGTACTCAGGGTCCTGGGTGCTCAGTGCTCAGGGTGCTGGGTGCTCAGTTCTAGGGGTGCTGGGTGCTCAGTACTCAGGGTGCTGCGTGCTCAGTACTCCGGGTGCTGTGTGCTCAGTGCAAGGGTGCTGGGTGCTCAGGGTGCTGGGTGCTCAGTACTCAGTGCTCAGGATGCTGGGTGCTCAGTACTCAGGGTGATGGGTGGTCAGTGCTCGGGGTGCTCAGTACTCAGTGCTCAGGATGCTGGGTGCTCAGTACTCAGGGTGCTGGGTGCTCAGTTCTCAGGGTGCTGGGTGCACAGTGCTCGGGGTGCTCTGTGCTCAGTGCTTGGGGTGCTGGGTGCTCAGTGCTCAGTACTCAGGGTGCTGGGTGCTCAGTGCTCGGGGTGCTGGGTGGTCAGTGCTCAGTACTCAGGGTGCTGGGTGCTCAGTGCTCGGGGTGCTTGATGCTCAGTACTCAGGGTGCTGGGTGCTCAGTGCTCAGTACACAGGGTGCTGGGTGCTCAGTGCTCGGGGTGCTGGGTGCTCAGTGCTCAGTACTCAGGGTGCTGGGTGCTCAGTGCTCGGGGTGCTTGATGCTCAGTACTCAGGGTGCTGGGTGCTCAGTGCTCAGGGTGCTGGGTGCTCAGTACTCAGGGTGCTGGGTGCTCAGTACTCAGTATCCTGGGTTCTCAGTGCTCGGGGTGCTCAGTACTCAGGGTGCTGTGTGTTCAGTGCTCAGGGTACTGGGTGCTCAGTACTCAGGGTGCTCAGTGCTCGGGGTGCTTGATGCTCAGTACTCAGGGTGCTGGGTGCTCAGTGCTCAGGGTGCTGGGTGCTCAGTACTCAGGGTGCTGGGTGCTCAGTACTCAGTATGCTGGGTGCTCAGTGCTCGGGGTGCTCAGTACTCAGGGTGCTGTGTGTTCAGTGCTCAGGGTACTGGGTGCTCAGTACTCAGGGTGCTCAGTGCTTGGGGTGCTGGGTGCGCAGTACTCAGGGTGTTGGGTGCTCAGTACTCAGGGTGCTCAGTGCTTGGGGTGCTGGGTGCTCAGTACTCAGGGTGCTCAGTGCTTGGGGTGTTGGGTGCTCAGTACTCAGGGTGCTGGGTGCTCAGTGCTCATGGTGCTAGGTGCTCAGTACTCAGGGTGCTGGGTGCTCATTACTCAGGGTGCTAGGTGCTCAGTGTTCGGGGTGCTGGGTGCTCAGGGCTCGGGGTGCTGGGGGCTCAGTGCTCGGGGCCCTGGTGCTCAGTGCTCAGGGTGCTCGGTGCTCAGTGCTCAGGGTGCGGGGTGCTCAGTACTCAGGGTGCTGGGTGCTCAGTGCTCGGGGTGCTGGGTGCTCAGTACTCAGGGTGCTGGGTGCTCAGTGCTCAGGGTGCTGGGTGCTCAGTGCTCAGGGTGCTCGGTGCTTAGTACTCGGGGTGCTGGGTGCTCAGTACTCAGGGTTCTGGGTGCTCAGTGCTCAGGGTGCTGGGTGCTCAGTGCTCAGGGTGCTGGGTGCTCAGTACTCAGGGTGCTGGGTGCTCAGTACTCAGGGTGCTGGGTGCTCAGTTCTCAGGGTGCTGGGTGTTCAGTGCTCGGGGTGCTGGGTGCTCAGTGCTCGGGGTGCTCGGTGCTCAGTGCTCAAGTTGCTGGGTGCTCAGTACTCAGGGTGATCATTGCTCAGGATGCTGGGTGCACAGTGCTCGGGGTGCTGGGTACTCCGTGCTCAGTACACAGGGTGCTGGGTGCTCAGTGCTCGGGGTCCTGGGTGCTCAGTGCTCAGTACTCAGGGTGCTGGGTGCTCAGTGCTCGGGGTGCTTGATGCTCAGTACTCAGGGTGCTGGGTGCTCAGTGCTCAGGGTGCTGGGTGCTCAGTACTCAGGGTGCTGGGTGCTCAGTACTCAGTATGCTGGGTGCTCAGTGCTCGGGGTGCTCAGTACTCAGGGTGCTGTGTGTTCAGTGCTCAGGGTACTGGGTGCTCAGTACTCAGGGTGCTCAGTGCTTGGGGTGCTGGGTGCGCAGTACTCAGGGTGTTGGGTGCTCAGTACTCAGGGTGCTCAGTGCTTGGGGTGCTGGGTGCTCAGTACTCAGGGTGCTCAGTGCTTGGGGTGTTGGGTGCTCAGTACTCAGGGTGCTGAGTGCTCATTACTCAGGGTGCTGGGTGCTCAGTGCTCAGGGTGCTGGGTGCTCAGTGCTCAGGGTGCTGGGTGCTCAGTACTCAGGGTGCTGGTTGCGCAGTGCTCAGGGTGCTGGGTGCTCAGTACTCAGGGTGCTGGTTGCGCAGTGCTCAGGGTGCTGGGTGCTCAGTGCTCAGGGTGCTGGGTGCTCAGTGCTCAGGGTGCTGGGTGCTCAGTGCTCGGGGCGCTGGGTGCTCAGTGCTCGGGGTGCTGGGTGCTCAGTACTCAGGGTGCTGCGTGCTCAGTACTCAGGGTGCTGGGTGATCAGTATTCGGGTGCTGGGTGCTCAGTGCTCAGAGTGCTGGGTGCTCAGTGCTTGGGGTGCTGGGTGCTCAGTGCTCAGTACTCAGGGTGCTGGGTGCTCAGTGCTCTTGGTGCTGGGTGCACAGTGCTCAGTACTCAGGGTGCTGGGTGCTCAGTGCTCAGGGTGCTGGGTGCTCAGTGCTCAGGGTGCTGGGTGCTCAGTGCTCAGGGTGCTGGGTGCTCAGTGCTCAGGGTGCTGGGTACTCAGTGCTCGGGGTGCTGGGTGCTCAGTACTCAGGGTGCTGGGTGCTCAGTGCTCAGGGTGCTGGGTGCTCAGTGCTCAGGGTGCTGGGTGCTCAGTACTCAGTGTGCTGGGAGCTCAGTGCTCGGGGTGCTCGGTGCTCAGTACTCAGGGTGCTGTGTGCTCAGTACTCAGGGTGCTGGGTGCTTAGTACTTAGGGTGCTGGGTGCTTAGTACTCAGGGTGCTGGCTGCTCAGTGCTCAGGGTGCTCGGTGCTCAGTGCTCGGGGTGCTGGGTGCTCAGTACTCAGGGTGGTCAGTGCTCAGTGCTCTGGGTGCTGGGTGCTCTGTGCTCGGAGTGCTGGGTGCTCATTTCTCAGGGTGCTGTGTGTTCAGTGCTCAGGGTACTGGGTGCTCAGTACTCAGGGTGCTCAGTGCTTGGGGTGCTGGGTGCGCAGTACTCAGGGTGTTGGGTGCTCAGTACTCAGGGTGCTCAGTGCTTGGGGTGCTGGGTGCTCAGTACTCAGGGTGCTCAGTGCTTGGGGTGTTGGGTGCTCAGTACTCAGGGTGCTGGGTGCTCAGTGCTCAGGGTGCTGGGTGCTCAGTACTCAGGGTGCTGGGTGCTCATTACTCAGGGTGCTAGGTGCTCAGTGTTCGGGGTGCTGGGTGCTCAGGGCTCGGGGTGCTGGGTGCTCAGTGCTCGGGGCCCTGGTGCTCAGTGCTCAGGGTGCTCGGGGCTCAGTGCTCAGGGTGCGGGGTGCTCAGTACTCATGGTGCTGGGTGCTCAGTGCTCGGGGTGCTGGGTGCTCAGTACTCAGGGTGCTGGGTGCTCAGTGCTCAGGGTGCTGGGTGCTCAGTGCTCAGGGTGCTCGGTGCTTAGTACTCGGGGTGCTGGGTGCTCAGTACTCAGGGTTCTGGGTGCTCAGTGCTCAGGGTGCTGGGTGCTCAGTGCTCAGGGTGCTGGGTGCTCAGTACTCAGGGTGCTGGGTGCTCAGTACTCAGGGTGCTGGGTGCTCAGTTCTCAGGGTGCTGGGTGCGCAGTGCTCGGGGTGCTGGGTGCTCAGTGCTCGGGGTGCTCGGTGCTCAGTGCTCAAGGTGCTGGGTGCTCAGTACTCAGGGTGATCATTGCTCAGGATGCTGGGTGCACAGTGCTCGGGGTGCTGGGTACTCCGTGCTCAGTACACAGGGTGCTGGGTGCTCAGTGCTCGGGGTCCTGGGTGCTCAGTGCTCAGTACTCAGGGTGCTGGGTGCTCAGTGCTCGGGGTGCTTGATGCTCAGTACTCAGGGTGCTGGGTGCTCAGTGCTCAGGGTGCTGGGTGCTCAGTACTCAGGGTGCTGGGTGCTCAGTACTCAGTATGCTGGGTGCTCAGTGCTCGGGGTGCTCAGTACTCAGGGTGCTGTGTGTTCAGTGCTCAGGGTACTGGGTGCTCAGTACTCAGGGTGCTCAGTGCTCGGGGTGCTTGATGCTCAGTACTCAGGGTGCTGGGTGCTCAGTGCTCAGGGTGCTGGGTGCTCAGTACTCAGGGTGCTGGGTGCTCAGTTCTCAGTATGCTGGGTGCTCAGTGCTCGGGGTGCTCAGTACTCAGGGTGCTGTGTGTTCAGTGCTCAGGGTACTGGGTGCTCAGTACTCAGGGTGCTCAGTGCTTGGGGTGCTGGGTGCGCAGTACTCAGGGTGTTGGGTGCTCAGTACTCAGGGTGCTCAGTGCTTGGGGTGCTGGGTGCTCAGTACTCAGGGTGCTCAGTGCTTGGGGTGTTGGGTGCTCAGTACTCAGGGTGCTGGGTGCTCAGTGCTCAGGGTGCTGGGTGCTCAGTACTCAGGGTGCTGGGTGCTCATTACTCAGGGTGCTAGGTGCTCAGTGTTCGGGGTGCTGGGTGCTCAGGGCTCGGGGTGCTGGGTGCTCAGTGCTCGGGGCCCTGGTGCTCAGTGCTCAGGGTGCTCGGTGCTCAGTGCTCAGGGTGCGGGGTGCTCAGTACTCAGGGTGCTGGGTGCTCAGTGCTCGGGGTGCTGGGTGCTCAGTACTCAGGGTGCTGGGTGCTCAGTGCTCAGGGTGCTGGGTGCTCAGTGCTCAGGGTGCTCGGTGCTTAGTACTCGGGGTGCTGGGTGCTCAGTACTCAGGGTTCTGGGTGCTCAGTGCTCAGGGTGCTGGGTGCTCAGTGCTCAGGGTGCTGGGTGCTCAGTACTCAGGGTGCTGGGTGCTCAGTACTCAGGGTGCTGGGTGCTCAGTTCTCAGGGTGCTGGGTGCTCAGTGCTCGGGGTGCTGGGTGCTCAGTGCTCGGGGTGCTCGGTGCTCAGTGCTCAAGGTGCTGGGTGCTCAGTACTCAGGGTGATCATTGCTCAGGATGCTGGGTGCACAGTGCTCGGGGTGCTGGGTACTCCGTGCTCCGTACACAGGGTGCTGGGTGCTCAGTGCTCGGGGTCCTGGGTGCTCAGTGCTCAGTACTCAGGGTGATGGGTGCTCAGTGCTCGGGGTGCTTGATGCTCAGTACTCAGGGTGCTGGGTGCTCAGTGCTCAGGGTGCTGGGTGCTCAGTACTCAGGGTGCTGGGTGCTCAGTACTCAGTATGCTGGGTGCTCAGTGCTCGGGGTGCTCAGTACTCAGGGTGCTGTGTGTTCAGTGCTCAGGGTACTGGGTGCTCAGTACTCAGGGTGCTCAGTGCTTGGGGTGCTGGGTGCGCAGTACTCAGGGTGTTGGGTGCTCAGTACTCAGGGTGCTCAGTGCTTGGGGTGCTGGGTGCTCAGTACTCAGGGTGCTCAGTGCTTGGGGTGTTGGGTGCTCAGTACTCAGGGTGCTGGGTGCTCAGTGCTCAGGGTGCTGGGTGCTCAGTACTCAGGGTGCTGGGTGCTCATTACTCAGGGTGCTAGGTGCTCAGTGTTCGGGGTGCTGGGTGCTCAGTGCTCGGGGTGCTGGGTGCTCAGTACTCGGGGTGCTCGGTGCTCAGTACGTTGGGTGCTCACTAATCAGGGTGCTGGCTGCTCAGTGCTCAGGGTGCTGGGTGCTCAGTGCTCAGGGTGCTGGGTGCTCAGTGCTCAGGGTGCTGGGTGCTCAGTACTCAGGGTGCTGGTTGCGCAGTGCTCAGGGTGCTGGGTGCTCAGTGCTCAGGGTGCTGGGTGCTCAGTGCTCAGGGTGCTGGGTGCTCAGTGCTCGGGGCGCTGGGTGCTCAGTGCTCGGGGTGCTCGGAGCTCAGTACTCAGTGTGCTGGGTGCTCAGTGCTCGGGGTGCTCGGTGCTCAGTACTCAGGGTGCTGGGTGCTCAGTGCTCGGGGTGCTCGGTGCTCAGTACGTTGGGTGCTCACTACTCAGGGTGCTGGGTGCTCAGTGCTCAGGGTGCTGGGTGCTGAGTGCTCAGGGTGCTGGGTGCTCTGTGCTCAGGGTGCTGGGTGCTCAGTACTCAGGGTGCTGGGTGCGCAGTGCTCGGGGTGATGGGTGCTCAGTGCTCAGGGTGCTGGGTGCTCAGTGCTCAGGGTGCTGGGTGCTCAGTGTTCGGGGTGCTGGGTGCTCAGTACTCAGGGTGCTGGGTGCTCAGTGCTCAGGGTGCTGGGTGCTCAGTACTCAGGGTGCTGGGTGCTCAGTACTCAGTATGCTGGGTGCTCAGTGCTCGGGGTGCTCAGTACTCAGGGTGCTGTGTGTTCAGTGCTCAGGGTACTGGGTGCTCAGTACTCAGGGTGCTCAGTGCTTGGGGTGCTGGGTGCGCAGTACTCAGGGTGTTGGGTGCTCAGTACTCAGGGTGCTCAGTGCTTGGGGTGCTGGGTGCTCAGTACTCAGGGTGCTCAGTGCTTGGGGTGTTGGGTGCTCAGTACTCAGGGTGCTGGGTGCTCAGTGCTCAGGGTGCTGGGTGCTCAGTACTCAGGGTGCTGGGTGCTCATTACTCAGGGTGCTAGGTGCTCAGTGTTCGGGGTGCTGGGTGCTCAGTGCTCGGGGTGCTGGGTGCTCAGTACTCGGGGTGCTCGGTGCTCAGTACGTTGGGTGCTCACTAATCAGGGTGCTGGGTGCGCAGTGCTCAGGGTGCTGGGTGCTCAGTGCTCAGGGTGCTGGGTGCTCAGTGCTCGGGGTGCTCGGTGCTCAGTACGTTGGGTGCTCACTACTCAGGGTGCTGGGTGCTCAGTGCTCAGGGTGCTGGGTGCTGAGTGCTCAGGGTGCTGGGTGCTCAGTGCTCAGGGTGCTGGGTGCTCAGTACTCAGGGTGCTGGGTGCGCAGTGCTCGGGGTGATGGGTGCTCAGTGCTCAGGGTGCTGGGTGCTCAGTGCTCAGGGTGCTGGGTGCTCAGTGTTCGGGGTGCTGGGTGCTCAGTACTCAGGGTGCTGGGTGCTCAGTACTCAGGGTGCTGGGTGATCAGTACTCGGGTGCTGGGTGCTCAGTGCTCAGAGTGCTGGGTGCTCAGTGCTTGGGGTGCTGGGTGCTCAGTGCTCAGTACTCAGGGTGCTGGGTGCTCAGTGCTCTTGGTGCTGGGTTCACAGTGCTCAGTACTCAGGGTGCTGGGTGCTCAGTGCTCGGGGTGCTGGATGCTCAGTACTCAGGGTGCTGGGTGCTCAGTGCTCGGGGTGCTGGGTGCTCAGTGCTCAGGGTGCTGGGTGCTCAGTACTCAGTGTGCTGGGTGCTCAGTGCTCAGGGTGCTGGGTGCTCAGTACTCAGGGTGCTGGGTGCTCAGTGCTCAGGGTGCTGGGTGCTCAGTGCTCAGGGTGCTGGGTGCTCAGTACTCAGTGTGCTGGGTGCTCAGTGCTCGGGGTGCTCGGTGCTCAGTACTCAGGGTGCTGTGTGCTCAGTACCCAGGGTGCTGGGTGCTTAGTACTTAGGGTGCTGGGTGCTTAGTACTCAGGGTGCTGGCTGCTCAGTGCTCAGGGTGCTCGGTGCTCAGTGCTCGGGGTGCTGGGTGCTCAGTACTCAGGGTGGTCAGTGCTCAGTGCTCTGGTTGCTGGGTGCTCTGTGCTCGGAGTGCTGGGTGCTCATTTCTCAGGGTGCTGGGTGCTCAGTACTCAGGGTGCTCAGTGCTCAGTGCTCGGGGTGCTGGGTGCTCAGTGCTCGGGGTGCTGGGTGCTCAGTGCTCAGGGTGCTGGGTGCTCAGTGCTCAGGGTTCTGGGTGCTCAGTGCTCGGGGCGCTGGGTACTCAGTGCTCGGGGTGCTCGGAGCTCAGTACTCAGTGTGCTGGGTGCTCAGTGCTCGGGGTGCTCGGTGCTCAGTACTCAGGGTGCTGGGTGCTCAGTGCTCGGGGTGCTCGGTGCTCAGTACGTTGGGTGCTCACTACTCAGGGTGCTGGGTGCTCAGTGCTCAGGGTGCTGGGTGCTGAGTGCTCGGGGTGCTGGGTGCTCAGTGCTCAGGGTGCTGGGTGATCAGTACTCAGGGTGCTGGGTGCGCAGTGCTCGGGGTGCTGGGTGCTCAGTGCTCAGGGTGCTGGGTGCTCAGTGCTCAGGGTGCTGGGTGCTCAGTACTCGGGGTGCTGTGTGCTTAGTGCTCAGTGCTCAGGGTGCTGGGTGCTCAGTGCTTGGGGTGCTGGGTGCTCAGTGCTCAGTACTCAGGGTGCTGGGGGCTCAGTGCTTGGGGTGCTGGGTGCTTAGTGCTCAGTACTCAGGGTGCTGGGTGCTCAGTGCTCGGGGTGCTTGATGCTCAGTACTCAGGGTGCTGGGTGCTCAGTGCTCAGTACACAAGGTGCTGGGTGCTCAGTGCTCGGGGTGCTGGGTGCTCAGTGCTCAGTACTCAGGGTGCTGGGTGCTCAGTGCTCGGGGTGCTTGATGCTCAGTACTCAGGGTGCTGGGTGCTCAGTGCTCAGGGTGCTGGGTGCTCAGTACTCAGGGTGCTGGGTGCTCAGTACTCAGTATGCTGGGTGCTCAGTGCTCGGGGTGCTCAGTACTCAGGGTGCTGTGTGTTCAGTGCTCAGGGTACTGGGTGCTCAGTACTCAGGGTGCTCAGTGCTCGGGGTGCTTGATGCTCAGTACTCAGGGTGCTGGGTGCTCAGTGCTCAGGGTGCTGGGTGCTCAGTACTCAGGGTGCTGGGTGCTCAGTTCTCAGTATGCTGGGTGCTCAGTGCTCGGGGTGCTCAGTACTCAGGGTGCTGTGTGTTCAGTGCTCAGGGTACTGGGTGCTCAGTACTCAGGGTGCTCAGTGCTTGGGGTGCTGGGTGCGCAGTACTCAGGGTGTTGGGTGCTCAGTACTCAGGGTGCTCAGTGCTTGGGGTGCTGGGTGCTCAGTACTCAGGGTGCTCAGTGCTTGGGGTGTTGGGTGCTCAGTACTCAGGGTGCTGGGTGCTCAGTGCTCAGGGTGCTGGGTGCTCAGTACTCAGGGTGCTGGGTGCTCATTACTCAGGGTGCTAGGTGCTCAGTGTTCGGGGTGCTGGGTGCTCAGGGCTCGGGGTGCTGGGTGCTCAGTGCTCGGGGCCCTGGTGCTCAGTGCTCAGGGTGCTCGGTGCTCAGTGCTCAGGGTGCGGGGTGCTCAGTACTCAGGGTGCTGGGTGCTCAGTGCTCGGGGTGCTGGGTGCTCAGTACTCAGGGTGCTGGGTGCTCAGTGCTCAGGGTGCTGGGTGCTCAGTGCTCAGGGTGCTCGGTGCTTAGTACTCAGGGTGCTGGGTGCTCAGTACTCAGGGTTCTGGGTGCTCAGTGCTCAGGGTGCTGGGTGCTCAGTGCTCAGGGTGCTGGGTGCTCAGTACTCAGGGTGCTGGGTGCTCAGTACTCAGGGTGCTGGGTGCTCAGTTCTCAGGGTGCTGGGTGCTCAGTGCTCGGGGTGCTGGGTGCTCAGTGCTCGGGGTGCTCGGTGCTCAGTGCTCAAGGTGCTGGGTGCTCAGTACTCAGGGTGATCATTGCTCAGGATGCTGGGTGCACAGTGCTCGGGGTGCTGGGTACTCCGTGCTCCGTACACAGGGTGCTGGGTGCTCAGTGCTCGGGGTCCTGGGTGCTCAGTGCTCAGTACTCAGGGTGATGGGTGCTCAGTGCTCGGGGTGCTTGATGCTCAGTACTCAGGGTGCTGGGTGCTCAGTGCTCAGGGTGCTGGGTGCTCAGTACTCAGGGTGCTGGGTGTTCAGTGCTCAGGGTACTGGGTGCTCAGTACTCAGGGTGCTCAGTGCTTGGGGTGCTGGGTGCGCAGTACTCAGGGTGCTGGGTGCTCAGTGCTCGGGGTCCTGGGTGCTCAGTGCTCAGTACTCAGTATGCTGGGTGCTCAGTGCTCGGGGAGCTCAGTACTCAGGGTGCTGTGTGTTCAGTGCTCAGGGTACTGGGTGCTCAGTACTCAGGGTGCTCAGTGCTTGGGGTGCTGGGTGCGCAGTACTCAGGGTGTTGGGTGCTCAGTACTCAGGGTGCTCAGTGCTTGGGGTGCTGGGTGCTCAGTACTCAGGGTGCTCAGTGCTTGGGGTGTTGGGTGCTCAGTACTCAGGGTGCTGGGTGCTCAGTGCTCAGGGTGCTGGGTGCTCAGTACTCAGGGTGCTGGGTGCTCATTACTCAGGGTGCTAGGTGCTCAGTGTTCGGGGTGCTGGGTGCTCAGTGCTCGGGGTGCTGGGTGCTCAGTACTCGGGGTGCTCGGTGCTCAGTACGTTGGGTGCTCACTAATCAGGGTGCTGGCTGCTCAGTGCTCAGGGTGCTGGGTGCTCAGTGCTCAGGGTGCTGGGTGCTCAGTGCTCAGGGTGCTGGGTGCTCAGTACTCAGGGTGCTGGTTGCGCAGTGCTCAGGGTGCTGGGTGCTCAGTGCTCAGGGTGCTGGGTGCTCAGTGCTCAGGGTGCTGGGTGCTCAGTGCTCGGGGCGCTGGGTGCTCAGTGCTCGGGGTGCTCGGAGCTCAGTACTCAGTGTGCTGGGTGCTCAGTGCTCGGGGTGCTCGGTGCTCAGTACTCAGGGTGCTGGGTGCTCAGTGCTCGGGGTGCTCGGTGCTCAGTACGTTGGGTGCTCACTACTCAGGGTGCTGGGTGCTCAGTGCTCAGGGTGCTGGGTGCTGAGTGCTCAGGGTGCTGGGTGCTCTGTGCTCAGGGTGCTGGGTGCTCAGTACTCAGGGTGCTGGGTGCGCAGTGCTCGGGGTGATGGGTGCTCAGTGCTCAGGGTGCTGGGTGCTCAGTGCTCAGGGTGCTGGGTGCTCAGTGCTCGGGGTGCTGGGTGCTCAGTACTCAGGGTGCTGCGTGCTCAGTACTCAGGGTGCTGGGTGATCAGTATTCGGGTGCTGGGTGCTCAGTGCTCAGAGTGCTGGGTGCTCAGTGCTTGGGGTGCTGGGTGCTCAGTGCTCAGTACTCAGGGTGCTGGGTGCTCAGTGCTCTTGGTGCTGGGTGCACAGTGCTCAGTACTCAGGGTGCTGGGTGCTCAGTGCTCAGGGTGCTGGGTGCTCAGTGCTCAGGGTGCTGGGTGCTCAGTGCTCAGGGTGCTGGGTGCTCAGTGCTCAGGGTGCTGGGTACTCAGTGCTCGGGGTGCTGGGTGCTCAGTACTCAGGGTGCTGGGTGCTCAGTGCTCAGGGTGCTGGGTGCTCAGTGCTCAGGGTGCTGGGTGCTCAGTACTCAGTGTGCTGGGTGCTCAGTGCTCGGGGTGCTCGGTGCTCAGTACTCAGGGTGCTGTGTGCTCAGTACTCAGGGTGCTGGGTGCTTAGTACTTAGGGTGCTGGGTGCTTAGTACTCAGGGTGCTGGCTGCTCAGTGCTCAGGGTGCTCGGTGCTCAGTGCTCGGGGTGCTGGGTGCTCAGTACTCAGGGTGGTCAGTGCTCAGTGCTCTGGGTGCTGGGTGCTCTGTGCTCGGAGTGCTGGGTGCTCATTTCTCAGGGTGCTCTGTGTTCAGTGCTCAGGGTACTGGGTGCTCAGTACTCAGGGTGCTCAGTGCTTGGGGTGCTGGGTGCGCAGTACTCAGGGTGTTGGGTGCTCAGTACTCAGGGTGCTCAGTGCTTGGGGTGCTGGGTGCTCAGTACTCAGGGTGCTCAGTGCTTGGGGTGTTGGGTGCTCAGTACTCAGGGTGCTGGGTGCTCAGTGCTCAGGGTGCTGGGTGCTCAGTACTCAGGGTGCTGGGTGCTCATTACTCCGGGTGCTAGGTGCTCAGTGTTCGGGGTGCTGGGTGCTCAGGGCTCGGGGTGCTGGGTGCTCAGTGCTCGGGGCCCTGGTGCTCAGTGCTCAGGGTGCTCGGTGCTCAGTGCTCAGGGTGCGGGGTGCTCAGTACTCAGGGTGCTGGGTGCTCAGTGCTCGGGGTGCTGGGTGCTCAGTACTCAGGGTGCTGGGTGCTCAGTGCTCAGGGTGCTCGGTGCTTAGTACTCGGGGTGCTGGGTGCTCAGTACTCAGGGTTCTGGGTGCTCAGTGCTCAGGGTGCTGGGTGCTCAGTGCTCAGGGTGCTGGGTGCTCAGTACTCAGGGTGCTGGGTGCTCAGTACTCAGGGTGCTGGGTGCTCAGTTCTCAGGGTGCTGGGTGCGCAGTGCTCGGGGTGCTGGGTGCTCAGTGCTCGGGGTGCTCGGTGCTCAGTGCTCAAGGTGCTGGGTGCTCAGTACTCAGGGTGATCATTGCTCAGGATGCTGGGTGCACAGTGCTCGGGGTGCTGGGTACTCCGTGCTCAGTACACAGGGTGCTGGGTGCTCAGTGCTCGGGGTCCTGGGTGCTCAGTGCTCAGTACTCAGGGTGCTGGGTGCTCAGTGCTCGGGGTGCTTGATGCTCAGTACTCAGGGTGCTGGGTGCTCAGTGCTCAGGGTGCTGGGTGCTCAGTACTCAGGGTGCTCGGTGCTCAGTACTCAGTATGCTGGGTGCTCAGTGCTCGGGGTGCTCAGTACTCAGGGTGCTGTGTGTTCAGTGCTCAGGGTACTGGGTGCTCAGTACTCAGGGTGCTCAGTGCTTGGGGTGCTGGGTGCGCAGTACTCAGGGTGTTGGGTGCTCAGTACTCAGGGTGCTCAGTGCTTGGGGTGCTGGGTGCTCAGTACTCAGGGTGCTCAGTGCTTGGGGTGTTGGGTGCTCAGTACTCAGGGTGCTGGGTGCTCAGTGCTCAGGGTGCTGGGTGCTCAGTACTCAGGGTGCTGGGTGCTCATTACTCAGGGTGCTAGGTGCTCAGTGTTCGGGGTGCTGGGTGCTCAGTGCTCGGGGTGCTGGGTGCTCAGTACTCGGGGTGCTCGGTGCTCAGTACGTTGGGTGCTCACTAATCAGGGTGCTGGGTGCGCAGTGCTCAGGGTGCTGGGTGCTCAGTGCTCAGGGTGCTGGGTGCTCAGTGCTCAGGGTGCTGGGTGCTCAGTGCTCGGGGCGCTGGGTGCTCAGTGCTCGGGGTGCTCGGAGCTCAGTACTCAGTGTGCTGGGTGCTCAGTGCTCGGGGTGCTCGGTGCTCAGTACTCAGGGTGCTGGGTGCTCAGTGCTCGGGGTGCTCGGTGCTCAGTACGTTGGGTGCTCACTACTCAGGGTGCTGGGTGCTCAGTGCTCAGGGTGCTGGGTGCTGAGTGCTCAGGGTGCTGGGTGCTCAGTGCTCAGGGTGCTGGGTGCTCAGTACTCAGGGTGCTGGGTGCGCAGTGCTCGGGGTGATGGGTGCTCAGTGCTCAGGGTGCTGGGTGCTCAGTGCTCAGGGTGCTGGGTGCTCAGTGTTCGGGGTGCTGGGTGCTCAGTACTCAGGGTGCTGGGTGCTCAGTACTCAGGGTGCTGGGTGATCAGTACTCGGGTGCTGGGTGCTCAGTGCTCAGAGTGCTGGGTGCTCAGTGCTTGGGGTGCTGGGTGCTCAGTGCTCAGTACTCAGGGTGCTGGGTGCTCAGTGCTCTTGGTGCTGGGTTCACAGTGCTCAGTACTCAGGGTGCTGGGTGCTCAGTGCTCAGGGTGCTGGGTGCTCAGTGCTCAGGGTGCTGGGTGCTCAGTGCTCAGGGTGCTGGGTGCTCAGTGCTCAGGGTGCTGGGTACTCAGTGCTCGGGGTGCTGGGTGCTCAGTACTCAGGGTGCTGGGTGCTCAGTGCTCAGGGTGCTGGGTGCTCAGTGCTCAGGGTGCTGGGTGCTCAGTACTCAGTGTGCTGGGTGCTCAGTGCTCGGGGTGCTCGGTGCTCAGTACTCAGGGTGCTGTGTGCTCAGTACTCAGGGTGCTGGGTGCTTAGTACTTAGGGTGCTGGGTGCTTAGTACTCAGGGTGCTGGCTGCTCAGTGCTCAGGGTGCTCGGTGCTCAGTGCTCGGGGTGCTGGGTGCTCAGTACTCAGGGTGGTCAGTGCTCAGTGCTCTGGGTGCTGGGTGCTCTGTGCTCGGAGTGCTGGGTGCTCATTTCTCAGGGTGCTCTGTGTTCAGTGCTCAGGGTACTGGGTGCTCAGTACTCAGGGTGCTCAGTGCTTGGGGTGCTGGGTGCGCAGTACTCAGGGTGTTGGGTGCTCAGTACTCAGGGTGCTCAGTGCTTGGGGTGCTGGGTGCTCAGTACTCAGGGTGCTCAGTGCTTGGGGTGTTGGGTGCTCAGTACTCAGGGTGCTGGGTGCTCAGTGCTCAGGGTGCTGGGTGCTCAGTACTCAGGGTGCTGGGTGCTCATTACTCCGGGTGCTAGGTGCTCAGTGTTCGGGGTGCTGGGTGCTCAGGGCTCGGGGTGCTGGGTGCTCAGTGCTCGGGGCCCTGGTGCTCAGTGCTCAGGGTGCTCGGTGCTCAGTGCTCAGGGTGCGGGGTGCTCAGTACTCAGGGTGCTGGGTGCTCAGTGCTCGGGGTGCTGGGTGCTCAGTACTCAGGGTGCTGGGTGCTCAGTGCTCAGGGTGCTCGGTGCTTAGTACTCGGGGTGCTGGGTGCTCAGTACTCAGGGTTCTGGGTGCTCAGTGCTCAGGGTGCTGGGTGCTCAGTGCTCAGGGTGCTGGGTGCTCAGTACTCAGGGTGCTGGGTGCTCAGTACTCAGGGTGCTGGGTGCTCAGTTCTCAGGGTGCTGGGTGCGCAGTGCTCGGGGTGCTGGGTGCTCAGTGCTCGGGGTGCTCGGTGCTCAGTGCTCAAGGTGCTGGGTGCTCAGTACTCAGGGTGATCATTGCTCAGGATGCTGGGTGCACAGTGCTCGGGGTGCTGGGTACTCCGTGCTCAGTACACAGGGTGCTGGGTGCTCAGTGCTCGGGGTCCTGGGTGCTCAGTGCTCAGTACTCAGGGTGCTGGGTGCTCAGTGCTCGGGGTGCTTGATGCTCAGTACTCAGGGTGCTGGGTGCTCAGTGCTCAGGGTGCTGGGTGCTCAGTACTCAGGGTGCTCGGTGCTCAGTACTCAGTATGCTGGGTGCTCAGTGCTCGGGGTGCTCAGTACTCAGGGTGCTGTGTGTTCAGTGCTCAGGGTACTGGGTGCTCAGTACTCAGGGTGCTCAGTGCTTGGGGTGCTGGGTGCGCAGTACTCAGGGTGTTGGGTGCTCAGTACTCAGGGTGCTCAGTGCTTGGGGTGCTGGGTGCTCAGTACTCAGGGTGCTCAGTGCTTGGGGTGTTGGGTGCTCAGTACTCAGGGTGCTGGGTGCTCAGTGCTCAGGGTGCTGGGTGCTCAGTACTCAGGGTGCTGGGTGCTCATTACTCAGGGTGCTAGGTGCTCAGTGTTCGGGGTGCTGGGTGCTCAGTGCTCGGGGTGCTGGGTGCTCAGTACTCGGGGTGCTCGGTGCTCAGTACGTTGGGTGCTCACTAATCAGGGTGCTGGGTGCGCAGTGCTCAGGGTGCTGGGTGCTCAGTGCTCAGGGTGCTGGGTGCTCAGTGCTCAGGGTGCTGGGTGCTCAGTGCTCGGGGCGCTGGGTGCTCAGTGCTCGGGGTGCTCGGAGCTCAGTACTCAGTGTGCTGGGTGCTCAGTGCTCGGGGTGCTCGGTGCTCAGTACTCAGGGTGCTGGGTGCTCAGTGCTCGGGGTGCTCGGTGCTCAGTACGTTGGGTGCTCACTACTCAGGGTGCTGGGTGCTCAGTGCTCAGGGTGCTGGGTGCTGAGTGCTCAGGGTGCTGGGTGCTCAGTGCTCAGGGTGCTGGGTGCTCAGTACTCAGGGTGCTGGGTGCGCAGTGCTCGGGGTGATGGGTGCTCAGTGCTCAGGGTGCTGGGTGCTCAGTGCTCAGGGTGCTGGGTGCTCAGTGTTCGGGGTGCTGGGTGCTCAGTACTCAGGGTGCTGGGTGCTCAGTACTCAGGGTGCTGGGTGATCAGTACTCGGGTGCTGGGTGCTCAGTGCTCAGAGTGCTGGGTGCTCAGTGCTTGGGGTGCTGGGTGCTCAGTGCTCAGTACTCAGGGTGCTGGGTGCTCAGTGCTCTTGGTGCTGGGTTCACAGTGCTCAGTACTCAGGGTGCTGGGTGCTCAGTGCTCAGGGTGCTGGGTGCTCAGTGCTCAGGGTGCTGGGTGCTCAGTGCTCAGGGTGCTGGGTGCTCAGTGCTCAGGGTGCTGGGTACTCAGTGCTCGGGGTGCTGGGTGCTCAGTACTCAGGGTGCTGGGTGCTCAGTGCTCAGGGTGCTGGGTGCTCAGTGCTCAGGGTGCTGGGTGCTCAGTACTCAGTGTGCTGGGTGCTCAGTGCTCGGGGTGCTCGGTGCTCAGTACTCAGGGTGCTGTGTGCTCAGTACTCAGGGTGCTGGGTGCTTAGTACTTAGGGTGCTGGGTGCTTAGTACTCAGGGTGCTGGCTGCTCAGTGCTCAGGGTGCTCGGTGCTCAGTGCTCGGGGTGCTGGGTGCTCAGTACTCAGGGTGGTCAGTGCTCAGTGCTCTGGTTGCTGGGTGCTCTGTGCTCGGAGTGCTGGGTGCTCATTTCTCAGGGTGCTGGGTGCTCAGTACTCAGGGTGCTCAGTGCTCAGTGCTCGGGGTGCTGGGTGCTCAGTGCTCGGGGTGCTGGGTGCTCAGTGCTCAGGGTGCTGGGTGCTCAGTGCTCAGGGTTCTGGGTGCTCAGTGCTCGGGGCGCTGGGTACTCAGTGCTCGGGGTGCTCGGAGCTCAGTACTCAGTGTGCTGGGTGCTCAGTGCTCGGGGTGCTCGGTGCTCAGTACTCAGGGTGCTGGGTGCTCAGTGCTCGGGGTGCTCGGTGCTCAGTACGTTGGGTGCTCACTACTCAGGGTGCTGGGTGCTCAGTGCTCAGGGTGCTGGGTGCTGAGTGCTCAGGGTGCTGGGTGTTCAGTGCTCAGGGTGCTGGGTGATCAGTACTCAGGGTGCTGGGTGCGCAGTGCTCGGGGTGCTGGGTGCTCAGTGCTCAGGGTGCTGGGTGCTCAGTGCTCAGGGTGCTGGGTGCTCAGTACTCGGTGTGCTGTGTGCTCAGTACTCAGGGTGCTGGGTGCTCAGTACTCAGGGTGCTGGGTGATCAGTACTCGGGTGCTGGGTGCTCAGTGCTCAGGGTGCTGGGTGCTCAGTGCTTGGGGTGCTGGGTGCTCAGTGCTCAGTACTCAGGGTGCTGGGGGCTCAGTGCTTGGGGTGCTGGGTGCTCAGTGCTCAGTACTCAGGGTGCTGGGTGCTCAGTGCTTGGGGTGCTTGATGCTCAGTACTCAGGGTGCTGGGTGCTCAGTGCTCAGTACACAGGGTGCTGGGTGCTCAGTGCTCGGGGTGCTGGGTGCTCAGTGCTCAGTACTCAGGGTGCTGGGTGCTCAGTGCTCGGGGTGCTTGATGCTCAGTACTCAGGGTGCTGGGTGCTCAGTGCTCAGGGTGCTGGGTGCTCAGTACTCAGGGTGCTGGGTGCTCAGTACTCATTATGCTGGGTGCTCAGTGCTCGGGGTGCTCAGTACTCAGGGTGCTGTGTGTTCAGTGCTCAGGGTACTGGGTGCTCAGTACTCAGGGTGCTCAGTGCTCGGGGTGCTTGATGCTCAGTACTCAGGGTGCTGGGTGCTCAGTGCTCAGGGTGCTGGGTGCTCAGTACTCAGGGTGCTGGGTGCTCAGTTCTCAGTATGCTGGGTGCTCAGTGCTCGGGGTGCTCAGTACTCAGGGTGCTGTGTGTTCAGTGCTCAGGGTACTGGGTGCTCAGTACTCAGGGTGCTCAGTGCTTGGGGTGCTGGGTGCGCAGTACTCAGGGTGTTGGGTGCTCAGTACTCAGGGTGCTCAGTGTTTGGGGTGCTGGGTGCTCAGTACTCAGGGTGCTCAGTGCTTGGGGTGTTGGGTGCTCAGTACTCAGGGTGCTGGGTGCTCAGTGCTCAGGGTTCTGGGTGCTCAGTACTCAGGGTGCTGGGTGCTCATTACTCAGGGTGCTAGGTGCTCAGTGTTCGGGGTGCTGGGTGCTCAGGGCTCGGGGTGCTGGGTGCTCAGTGCTCGGGGCCCTGGTACTCAGTGCTCAGGGTGCTCGGTGCTCAGTGCTCAGGGTGCGGGGTGCTCAGTACTCAGGGTGCTGGGTGCTCAGTGCTCGGGGTGCTGGGTGCTCAGTACTCAGGGTGCTGGGTGCTCAGTGCTCAGGGTGCTGGGTGCTCAGTGCTCAGGGTGCTCGGTGCTTAGTACTCGGGGTGCTGGGTGCTCAGTACTCAGGGTTCTGGGTGCTCAGTGCTCAGGGTGCTGGGTGCTCAGTGCTCAGGGTGCTGGGTGCTCAGTACTCAGGGTGCTGTGTGCTCAGTACTCAGGGTGCTGGGTGCTCAGTTCTCAGGGTGCTGGGTGCTCAGTGCTCGGGGTGCTGGGTGCTCAGTGCTCGGGGTGCTCGGTGCTCAGTGCTCAAGGTGCTGGGTGCTCAGTACTCAGGGTGATCATTGCTCAGGATGCTGGGTGCACAGTGCTCGGGGTGCTGGGTACTCCGTGCTCAGTACACAGGGTGCTGGGTGCTCAGTGCTCGGGGTCCTGGGTGCTCAGTGCTCAGTACTCAGGGTGATGGGTGCTCAGTGCTCGGGGTGCTTGATGCTCAGTACTCAGGGTGCTGGGTGCTCAGTGCTCAGGGTGCTGGGTGCTCAGTACTCAGGGTGCTGGGTGCTCAGTACTCAGTATGCTGGGTGCTCAGTGCTCGGGGTGCTCAGTACTCAGGGTGCTGTGTGTTCAGTGCTCAGGGTACTGGGTGCTCAGTACTCAGGGTGCTCAGTGCTTGGGGTGCTGGGTGCGCAGTACTCAGGGTGTTGGGTGCTCAGTACTCAGGGTGCTCAGTGCTTGGGGTGCTGGGTGCTCAGTACTCAGGGTGCTCAGTGCTTGGGGTGTTGGGTCCTCAGTACTCAGGGTGCTGGGTGCTCAGTGCTCAGGGTGCTGGGTGCTCAGTACTCAGGGTGCTGGGTGCTCATTACTCAGGGTGCTAGGTGCTCAGTGTTCGGGGTGCTGGGTGCTCAGTGCTCGGGGTGCTGGGTGCTCAGTACTCGGGGTGCTCGGTCCTCAGTACGTTGGGTGCTCACTAATCAGGGTGCTGGGTGCTCAGTGCTCAGGGTGCTGGGTGCTCAGTGCTCAGGGTGCTGGGTGCTCAGTGCTCAGGGTGCTGGGTGCTCAGTACTCAGGGTGCTGGGTGCGCAGTGCTCAGGGTGCTGGGTGCTCAGTGCTCAGGGTGCTGGGTGCTCAGTGCTCAGGGTGCTGGGTGCTCAGTGCTCGGGGCGCTGGGTGCTCAGTGCTCGGGGTGCTCGGAGCTCAGTACTCAGTGTGCTGGGTGCTCAGTGCTCGGGGTGCTCGGTGCTCAGTACTCAGGGTGCTGGGTGCTCAGTGCTCGGGGTGCTCGGTGCTCAGTACATTGGGTGCTCACTACTCAGGGTGCTGGGTGCTCAGTGCTCAGGGTGCTGGGTGCTGAGTGCTCAGGGTGCTGGGTGCTCAGTGCTCAGGGTGCTGGGTGCTCAGTACTCAGGGTGCTGGGTGCGCAGTGCTCGGGGTGATGGGTGCTCAGTGCTCAGGGTGCTGGGTGCTCAGTGCTCAGGGTGCTGGGTGCTCAGTGCTCGGGGTGCTGGGTGCTCAGTACTCAGGGTGCTGGGTGCTCAGTACTCAGGGTGCTGGGTGATCAGTACTCGGGTGCTGGGTGCTCAGTGCTCAGAGTGCTGGGTGCTCAGTGCTTGGGGTGCTGGGTGCTCAGTGCTCAGTACTCAGGGTGCTGGGTGCTCAGTGCTCTTGGTGCTGGGTGCACAGTGCTCAGTACTCAGGGTGCTGGGTGCTCAGTGCTCAGGGTGCTGGGTGCTCAGTGCTCAGGGTGCTGGGTGCTCAGTGCTCAGTGTGCTGGGTGCTCAGTGCTCAGGGTGCTGGGTACTCAGTGCTCGGGGTGCTGGGTGCTCAGTGCTCAGGGTGCTGGGTGCTCAGTGCTCAGGGTGCTGGGTGCTCAGTACTCAGTGTGCTGGGTGCTCAGTGCTCCTGGTGCTCGGTGCTCAGTACTCAGGGTGCTGTGTGCTCAGTACTCAGGGTGCTGGGTGCTTAGTACTTAGGGTGCTGGGTGCTTAGTACTCAGGGTGCTGGCTGCTCAGTGCTCAGGGTGCTCGGTGCTCAGTGCTCGGGGTGCTGGGTGCTCAGTACTCAGGGTGGTCAGTGCTCAGTGCTCTGGGTGCTGGGTGCTCTGTGCTCGGAGTGCTGGGTGCTCATTTCTCAGGGTGCTGGGTGCTCAGTACTCAGGGTGCTCAGTGCTCAGTGCTCGGGGTGCTGGGTGCTCAGTGCTCGGGGTGCTGGGTGCTCAGTGCTCAGGGTGCTGGGTGCTCAGTGCTCAGGGTTCTGGGTGCTCAGTGCTCGGGGCGCTGGGTACTCAGTGCTCGGGGTGCTCGGAGCTCAGTACTCAGTGTGCTGGGTGCTCAGTGCTCGGGGTGCTCGGTGCTCAGTACTCAGGGTGCTGGGTGCTCAGTGCTCGGGGTGCTCGGTGCTCAGTACGTTGGGTGCTCACTACTCAGGGTGCTGGGTGATCAGTGCTCAGGGTGCTGGGTGCTGAGTGCTCAGGGTGCTGGGTGCTCAGTGCTCAGGGTGCTGGGTGCTCAGTACTCAGGGTGCTGGGTGCGCAGTGCTCGGGGTGCTGGGTGCTCAGTGCTCAGGGTGCTGGGTGCTCAGTGCTCAGGGTGCTGGGTGCTCAGTACTCGGGGTGCTGTGTGCTCAGTACTCAGGGTGCTGGGTGCTCAGTACTCAGGGTGCTGGGTGATCAGTACTCGGGTGCTGGGTGCTCAGTGCTCAGGGTGCTGGGTGCTCAGTGCTTGGGGTGCTGGGTGCTCAGTGCTCAGTACTCAGGGTGCTGGGGGCTCAGTGCTTGGGGTGCTGGGTGCTCAGTGCTCAGTACTCAGGGTGCTGGGTGCTCAGTGCTCAGGGTGCTGGGTGCTCAGTGCTCAGGGTGCTGGGTGCTCAGTGCTCAGGGTGCTGGGTGCTCAGTACTCAGGGTGCTCGGTGCTTAGTACTCAGGGTGCTGGGTGCTCAGTACTCCGGGTGCTGGGTGCTCAGTGCTCAGTACTCAGGGTGCTGGGTGCTCAGTACTCAGGGTGCTGGGTGCTCAGTGCTCGGGGTGCTGGGTGCTCAGTACTCGGGGTGCTCGGTGCTCAGTACTCAGGGTGCTGGGTGCTCAGTGCTCGGGGTGCTCAGTACTCAGGGTGCTGTGTGTTCAGTTCTCAGGGTGCTGGGTGCTCAGTACTCAGGGTGCTCGGTGCTTAGTACTCAGGGTGCTGGGTGCTCAGTACTCCGGGTGCTGGGTGCTCAGTGCTCGGGGTGCTCAGTGCTCAGTGCTCAAGGTGCTGGGTGCTCAGTACTCAGGGTGATCATTGCTCAGGGTGCGGGGTGCTCAGTACTCAGGGTGCTCAGTGCTCAGTACTAAGGGTGCTCAGTGCTCAGGGTGCTGGGTGCTCAGTGTTCGGGGTGCTCGGTGATCAGTACTCAGGGTGCTGGGTGCTCAGTGCTCATGGTGCTGGGTGCTCAGTGCTCAGGGTGCTGGTTGCTCAGTGCTCAGGGTGCTGGGTGCTCAGTACTCAGGGTTTTCGGTGCTCAGTACTCCGGGTGCTCAGTGCTCGGAGTGCTGGGTGCTCAGTACTCAGGGTGCTGGGTGCTCAGTACTCAGGGTGCTGGGTGCTCAGTACTCGGGTGCTGGGTGCTCAGTGCTCAGAGTGCTGGGTGCTCAGTGCTTGGGGTGCTGGGTGCTCAGTGCTCAGTACTCAGGGTGCTGGGAGCTCAGTGCTCTTGGTGCTGGGTGCACAGTGCTCAGTACTCAGGGTGCTGGGTGCTCAGTGCTCAGGGTGCTGGGTGCTCAGTGCTCAGGGTGCTGGGTGCTCAGTGCTCAGGGTGCTGGGTGCTCAGTGCTCAGGGTGCTGGGTACTCAGTGCTCGGGGTGCTGGGTGCTCAGTACTCAGGGTGCTGGGTGCTCAGTGCTCAGGGTGCTGGGTGCTCAGTGCTCAGGGTGCTGGGTGCTCAGTACTCAGGGTGCTGGGTGCTCAGTGCTCGGGGTGCTCAGTGCTCAGTACGCTGGGTGCTCAGTACTCAGGTTGCTGGGTGCTCAGTACTCAGGGTGCTGTGTGCTCAGTACTCAGGGTGCTGGGTGCTTAGTACTCAGGGTGCTGGGTGCTTAGTACTCAGGGTGCTGGCTGCTCAGTGCTCAGGGTGCTCGGTGCTCAGTGCTCGGGGTGCTGGGTGCTCAGTACTCAGGGTGGTCAGTGCTCAGTGCTATGGGTGCTGGGTGCTCTGTGCTCGGGGTGCTGGGTGCTCATTGCTCAGGGTGCTGGGTGCTCAGTACTCAGGGTGCTCAGTGCTCAGTGCTCGGGGTGCTGGGTGCTCAGTGCTAGGGGTGCTGGGTGCTCAGTGCTCAGGGTGCTGGGTGCTCAGTGCTCAGGGTTCTGGGTGCTCAGTGCTCGGGGCGCTGGGTACTCAGTGCTCGGGGTGCTCGGAGCTCAGTACTCAGTGTGCTGGGTGCTCAGTGCTCGTTGTGCTCGGTGCTCAGTACTCAGGGTGCTGGGTGCTCAGTGCTCGGGGTGCTCGGTGCTCAGTACGTTGGGTGCTCACTACTCAGGGTGCTGGGTGCTCAGTGCTCAGGGTGCTGGGTGCTGAGTGCTCAGGGTGCTGGGTGCTCAGTGCTCAGGGTGCTGGGTGCTCAGTACTCAGGGTGCTGGGTGCGCAGTGCTCGGGGTGCTGGGTGCTCAGTGCTCAGGGTGCTGGGTGCTCAGTGCTCAGGGTGCTGGGTGCTCAGTACTCGGGGTGCTGGGTGCTCAGTACTCAGGGTGCTGGGTGCTCAGTACTCAGGGTGCTGGTGATCAGTACTCGGGTGCTGGGTGCTCAGTGCTCAGAGTGCTGGGTGCTCAGTGCTTGGGGTGCTGGGTGCTCAGTGCTCAGTACTCAGGGTGCTGGGTGCTCAGTGCTCTTGGTGCTGGGTGCACAGTGCTCAGTACTCAGGGTGCTGGGTGCTCAGTGCTCAGTGTGCTGGGTGCTCAGTGCTCAGGGTGCTGGGTGCTCAGTGCTCAGGGTGCTGGGTGCTCAGTGCTCAGGGTGCTGGGTACTCAGTGCTCGGGGTGCTGGGTGCTCAGTACTCAGGGTGCTGGGTGCTCAGTACTCAGGGTGCTCAGTGCTCAGTACTCAGGGTGCTCAGTGCTCAGTACTCAGGGTGCTCAGTGCTCAGGGTGCTGGGTGCTCAGTGCTCGGGGTGCTGGGTGCTCAGTCCTCAGGGTGCTGGTTGCTCAGTGCTCAGGGTGCTCGGTGCTCAGTGCTCAGGGTGCTGGGTGCTCAGTACTCAGGGTGCTGGGTGCTCAGTGCTCGGGGTGCTGGGTGCTCAGTACTCAGGGTGGTCAGTGCTCAGTGCTCTGGGTGCTGGGTGCTCTGTGCTCGGAGTGCTGGGTGCTCATTTCTCAGGGTGCTGGGTGCTCAGTACTCAGGGTGCTCAGTGCTCAGTGCTCGGGGTGCTGGGTGCTCAGTGCTCGGGGTGCTGGGTGCTCAGTGCTCAGGGTGCTGGGTGCTCAGTGCTCAGGGTTCTGGGTGCTCAGTGCTCGGGGCGCTGGGTGCTCAGTGCTCGGGGTGCTCGGTGCTCAGTACTCAGGGTGCTGGGTGCTCAGTGCTCGGGGTGCTCGGTGCTCAGTACGTTGGGTGCTCACTACTCAGGGTGCTGGGTGCTCAGTGCTCAGGGTGCTGGGTGCTGAGTGCTCAGGGTAATGGGTGCTCAGTGCTCAGGGTGCTGGGTGCTCAGTACTCAGGGTGCTGGGTGCGCAGTGCTCGGGGTGCTGGGTGCTCAGTGCTCAGGGTGCTGGGTGCTCAGTGCTCAGGGTGCTGGGTGCTCAGTACTCGGGGTGCTGTGTGCTCAGTACTCAGGGTGCTGGGTGCTCAGTACTCAGGGTGCTGGGTGATCAGTACTCGGGTGCTGGGTGCTCAGTGCTCAGGGTGCTGGGTGCTCAGTGCTTGGGGTGCTGGGTGCTCAGTGCTCAGTACTCAGGGTGCTGGGGGCTCAGTGCTTGGGGTGCTGGGTGCTCAGTGCTCAGTACTCAGGGTGCTGGGTGCTCAGTGCTCAGGGTGCTGGGTGCTCAGTGCTCAGGGTGCTGGGTGCTCAGTGCTCAGGGTGCTGGGTGCTCAGTACTCAGGGTGCTGGGTGCTCAGTGCTCAGTACTCAGGGTGCTGGGTGCTCAGTACTCAGGGTGCTGGGTGCTCAGTGCTCGGGGTGCTGGGTGCTCAGTGCTCGGGGTGCTCGGTGCTCAGTACTCAGGGTGCTGGGTGCTCAGTGCTCGGGGTGCTCAGTACTCAGGGTGCTGTGTGTTCAGTTCTCAGGGTGCTGGGTGCTCAGTACTCAGGGTGCTCGGTGCTTAGTACTCAGGGTGCTGGGTGCTCAGTACTCCGGGTGCTGGGTGCTCAGTGCTCGGGGTGCTCAGTGCTCAGTGCTCAAGGTGCTGGGTGCTCAGTACTCAGGGTGATCATTGCTCAGGGTGCGGGGTGCTCAGTACTCAGGGTGCTCGGTGCTTAGTACTCAGGGTGCTGGGTGCTCAGTACTCCGGGTGCTGGCTGCTCAGTGCTCAGGGTGCTCGGTGCTCAGTGCTCGGGGTGCTGGGTGCTCAGTACTCAGGGTGGTCAGTGCTCAGTGCTATGGGTGCTGGGTGCTCTGTGCTCGGGGTGCTGGGTGCTCATTGCTCAGGGTGCTGGGTGCTCAGTACTCAGGGTGCTCAGTGCTCAGTGCTCGGGGTGCTGGGTGCTCAGTGCTAGGGGTGCTGGGTGCTCAGTGCTCAGGGTGCTGGGTGCTCAGTGCTCAGGGTTCTGGGTGCTCAGTGCTCGGGGCGCTGGGTACTCAGTGCTCGGGGTGCTCGGAGCTCAGTACTCAGTGTGCTGGGTGCTCAGTGCTCGTTGTGCTCGGTGCTCAGTACTCAGGGTGCTGGGTGCTCAGTGCTCGGGGTGCTCGGTGCTCAGTACGTTGGGTGCTCACTACTCAGGGTGCTGGGTGCTCAGTGCTCAGGGTGCTGGGTGCTGAGTGCTCAGGGTGCTGGGTGCTCAGTGCTCAGGGTGCTGGGTGCTCAGTACTCAGGGTGCTGGGTGCGCAGTGCTCGGGGTGCTGGGTGCTCAGTGCTCAGGGTGCTGGGTGCTCAGTGCTCAGGGTGCTGGGTGCTCAGTACTCGGGGTGCTGGGTGCTCAGTACTCAGGGTGCTGGGTGCTCAGTACTCAGGGTGCTGGGTGATCAGTACTCGGGTGCTGGGTGCTCAGTGCTCAGAGTGCTGGGTGCTCAGTGCTTGGGGTGCTGGGTGCTCAGTGCTCAGTACTCAGGGTGCTGGGTGCTCAGTGCTCAGTGTGCTGGGTGCTCAGTGCTCAGGGTGCTGGGTGCTCAGTGCTCAGGGTGCTGGGTGCTGAGTGCTCAGGGTGCTGGGTGCTCAGTGCTCAGGGTGCTGGGTGCTCAGTACTCAGGGTGCTGGGTGCGCAGTGCTCGGGGTGCTGGGTGCTCAGTGCTCAGGGTGCTGGGTGCTCAGTGCTCTTGGTGCTGGGTGCACAGTGCTCAGTACTCAGGGTGCTGGGTGCTCAGTGCTCAGTGTGCTGGGTGCTCAGTGCTCAGGGTGCTGGGTGCTCAGTGCTCAGGGTGCTGGGTGCTCAGTGCTCAGGGTGCTGGGTACTCAGTACTCGGGGTGCTGGGTGCTCAGTACTCAGGGTGCTGGGTGCTCAGTACTCAGGGTGCTCAGTGCTCAGTACTCAGGGTGCTCAGTGCTCAGTACTCAGGGTGCTCAGTGCTCAGGGTGCTGGGTGCTCAGTGCTCGGGGTGCTGGGTGCTCAGTCCTCAGGGTGCTGGTTGCTCAGTGCTCAGGGTGCTCGGTGCTCAGTGCTCAGGGTGCTGGGTGCTCAGTACTCAGGGTGCTGGGTGCTCAGTGCTCGGGGTGCTGGGTGCTCAGTACTCAGGGTGGTCAGTGCTCAGTGCTCTGGGTGCTGGGTGCTCTGTGCTCGGAGTGCTGGGTGCTCATTTCTCAGGGTGCTGGGTGCTCAGTACTCAGGGTGCTCAGTGCTCAGTGCTCGGGGTGCTGGGTGCTCAGTGCTCGGGGTGCTGGGTGCTCAGTGCTCAGGGTGCTGGGTGCTCAGTGCTCAGGGTTCTGGGTGCTCAGTGCTCGGGGCGCTGGGTGCTCAGTGCTCGGGGTGCTCGGTGCTCAGTACTCAGGGTGCTGGGTGCTCAGTGCTCGGGGTGCTCGGTGCTCAGTACGTTGGGTGCTCACTACTCAGGGTGCTGGGTGCTCAGTGCTCAGGGTGCTGGGTGCTGAGTGCTCAGGGTGCTGGGTGCTCAGTGCTCAGGGTGCTGGGTGCTCAGTACTCAGGGTGCTGGGTGCGCAGTGCTCGGGGTGCTGGGTGCTCAGTGCTCAGGGTGCTGGGTGCTCAGTGCTCAGGGTGCTGGGTGCTCAGTACTCGGGGTGCTGTGTGCTCAGTACTCAGGGTGCTGGGTGCTCAGTACTCAGGGTGCTGGGTGATCAGTACTCGGGTGCTGGGTGCTCAGTGCTCAGGGTGCTGGGTGCTCAGTGCTTGGGGTGCTGGGTGCTCAGTGCTCAGTACTCAGGGTGCTGGGGGCTCAGTGCTTGGGGTGCTGGGTGCTCAGTGCTCAGTACTCAGGGTGCTGGGTGCTCAGTGCTCAGGGTGCTGGGTGCTCAGTGCTCAGGGTGCTGGGTGCTCAGTGCTCAGGGTGCTGGGTGCTCAGTACTCAGGGTGCTCGGTGCTTAGTACTCAGGGTGCTGGGTGCTCAGTACTCCGGGTGCTGGGTGCTCAGTGCTCAGTACTCAGGGTGCTGGGTGCTCAGTACTCAGGGTGCTGGGTGCTCAGTGCTCGGGGTGCTGGGTGCTCAGTACTCGGGGTGCTCGGTGCTCAGTACTCAGGGTGCTGGGTGCTCAGTGCTCGGGGTGCTCAGTACTCAGGGTGCTGTGTGTTCAGTTCTCAGGGTGCTGGGTGCTCAGTACTCAGGGTGCTCGGTGCTTAGTACTCAGGGTGCTGGGTGCTCAGTACTCCGGGTGCTGGGTGCTCAGTGCTCGGGGTGCTCAGTGCTCAGTGCTCAAGGTGCTGGGTGCTCAGTACTCAGGGTGATCATTGCTCAGGGTGCGGGGTGCTCAGTACTCAGGGTGCTCAGTGCTCAGTACTAAGGGTGCTCAGTGCTCAGGGTGCTGGGTGCTCAGTGTTCGGGGTGCTCGGTGATCAGTACTCAGGGTGCTGGGTGCTCAGTGCTCATGGTGCTGGGTGCTCAGTGCTCAGGGTGCTGGTTGCTCAGTGCTCAGGGTGCTGGGTGCTCAGTACTCAGGGTTTTCGGTGCTCAGTACTCCGTGTGCTCAGTGCTCGGAGTGCTGGGTGCTCAGTACTCAGGGTGCTGGGTGCTCAGTACTCAGGGTGCTGGGTGCTCAGTACTCGGGTGCTGGGTGCTCAGTGCTCAGAGTGCTGGGTGCTCAGTGCTTGGGGTGCTGGGTGCTCAGTGCTCAGTACTCAGGGTGCTGGGAGCTCAGTGCTCTTGGTGCTGGGTGCACAGTGCTCAGTACTCAGG
This sequence comes from Microtus oregoni, assembly GCF_018167655.1. NCBI lineage: Eukaryota > Metazoa > Chordata > Mammalia > Rodentia > Cricetidae > Microtus > Microtus oregoni. The sequence continues at coordinate 4,721,939 of NW_024544028.1, read as the reverse complement.
GTGCTGGGTGCTCAGTGCTCAGGGTGCTGGGTGCTCAGTGCTCAGGGTGCTGGGTGCTCAGTGCTCAGGGTGCTGGGTGCTCAGTGCTCAGGGTGCTGGGTACTCAGTGCTCGGGGTGCTGGGTGCTCAGTTCTCAGGGTGCTGGGTGCTCAGTGCTCAGGGTGCTGGGTGCTCAGTGCTCAGGGTGCTGGGTGCTCAGTACTCAGGGTGCTGGGTGCTCAGTGCTCGGGGTGCTCAGTGCTCAGTACGCTGGGTGCTCAGTACTCAGGGTGCTGGGTGCTCAGTACTCAAGGTGCTGTGTGCTCAGTACTCAGGGTGCTGGGTGCTTAGTACTCAGGGTGCTGGGTGCTTAGTACTCAGGGTGCTGGCTGCTCAGTGCTCAGGGTGCTCGGTGCTCAGTGCTCGGGGTGCTGGGTGCTCAGTACTCAGGGTGGTCAGTGCTCAGTGCTATGGGTGCTGGGTGCTCTGTGCTCGGGGTGCTGGGTGCTCATTGCTCAGGGTGCTGGGTGCTCAGTACTCAGGGTGCTCAGTGCTCAGTGCTCGGGGTGCTGGGTGCTCAGTGCTAGGGGTGCTGGGTGCTCAGGGCTCAGGGTGCTGGGTGCTCAGTGCTCAGGGTTCTGGGTGCTCAGTGCTCGGGGCGCTGGGTACTCAGTGCTCGGGGTGCTCGGAGCTCAGTACTCAGTGTGCTGGGTGCTCAGTGCTCGTTGTGCTCGGTGCTCAGTACTCAGGGTGCTGGGTGCTCAGTGCTCGGGGTGCTCGGTGCTCAGTACGTTGGGTGCTCACTACTCAGGGTGCTGGGTGCTCAGTGCTCAGGGTGCTGGGTGCTGAGTGCTCAGGGTGCTGGGTGCTCAGTGCTCAGGGTGCTGGGTGCTCAGTACTCAGGGTGCTGGGTGCGCAGTGCTCGGGGTGCTGGGTGCTCAGTGCTCAGGGTGCTGGGTGCTCAGTGCTCAGGGTGCTGGGTGCTCAGTACTCGGGGTGCTGGGTGCTCAGTACTCAGGGTGCTGGGTGCTCAGTACTCAGGGTGCTGGGTGATCAGTACTCGGGTGCTGGGTGCTCAGTGCTCAGAGTGCTGGGTGCTCAGTGCTTGGGGTGCTGGGTGCTCAGTGCTCAGTACTCAGGGTGCTGGGTGCTCAGTGCTCTTGGTGCTGGGTGCACAGTGCTCAGTACTCAGGGTGCTGGGTGCTCAGTGCTCAGTGTGCTGGGTGCTCAGTGCTCAGGGTGCTGGGTGCTCAGTGCTCAGGGTGCTGGGTGCTCAGTGCTCAGGGTGCTGGGTACTCAGTGCTCGGGGTGCTGGGTGCTCAGTACTCAGGGTGCTGGGTGCTCAGTACTCAGGGTGCTCAGTGCTCAGTACTCAGGGTGCTCAGTGCTCAGTACTCAGGGTGCTCAGTGCTCAGGGTGCTGGGTGCTCAGTGCTCGGGGTGCTGGGTGCTCAGTCCTCAGGGTGCTGGTTGCTCAGTGCTCAGGGTGCTCGGTGCTCAGTGCTCAGGGTGCTGGGTGCTCAGTACTCAGGGTGCTGGGTGCTCAGTGCTCGGGGTGCTGGGTGCTCAGTACTCAGGGTGCTGGGTGCTCAGTGCTCAGGGTGCTGGGTGCTCAGTGCTCAGGGTGCTCGGTGCTTAGTACTCAGGGTGCTGGGTGCTCAGTACTCAGGGTGCTGGGTGCTCAGTGCTCAGGGTGCTGGGTGCTCAGTGCTCAGGGTGCTGGGTGCTCAGTACTCAGGGTGCTGGGTGCTCAGTTCTCGGGGTGCTGGGTGCTCAGTACTCAGGGAGCTGTGTGCTTAGTACTCAGGGTGCTGGGTGCTCAGTACTCGGGTGCTGGGTGCTCAGTGCTCAGGGTGCTGGGTGCTCAGTGCTTGGGGTGCTGGGTGCTCAGTGCTCAGTACTCAGGGTGCTGGGGGCTCAGTGCTCGGGGTGCTGGGTGCTCAGTGCTCAGTACTCAGGGTGCTGGGTGCTCAGTGCTCAGGGTGCTGGGTGCTCAGTGCTCAGGGTGCTGGGTGCTCAGTGCTCAGGGTGCTGGGTGCTCAGTACTCAGGGTGCTCGGTGCTTAGTACTCAGGGTGCTGGGTGCTCAGTACTCCGGGTGCTGGGTGCTCAGTGCTCAGTACTCAGGGTGCTGGGTGCTCAGTACTCAGGGTGCTGGGTGCTCATTGCTCGGGGTGCTGGGTGCTCAGTGCTCGGGGTGCTCGGTGCTCAGTACTCAGGGTGCTGGGTGCTCAGTGCTCGGGGTGCTCAGTACTCAGGGTGCTGTGTGTTCAGTGCTCAGGGTGCTGGGTGCTCAGTACTCAGGGTGCTCGGTGCTTAGTACTCAGGGTGCTGGGTGCTCAGTACTCCGGGTGCTGGGTGCTCAGTGCTCGGGGTGCTCAGTGCTCAGTGCTCAAGGTGCTGGGTGCTCAGTACTCAGGGTGATCATTGCTCAGGGTGCTGGGTTCTCAGTACTCAGGGTGCTGGGTGCTCAGTACTCAGGGTGCTCAGTGCTCAGTACTCAGGGTGCTCAGTGCTCAGTACTAAGGGTGCTCATTGCTCAGGGTGCTGGGTGCTCAGTGCTCAGGGTGCTGGTTGCTCAGTGCTCAGGGTGCTGGGTGCTCAGTACTCAGGGTTTTCGGTGCTCAGTACTCCGGGTGCTCAGTGCTCAGTACTCAGGGTGCTGGGTGCTCAGTGCTCAGGGTGCTGGGTGCTCAGTACTCAGGGTGCTGGGTGCTCGGTGCTCAGTACGCTGGGTGCTCAGTACTCAGGTTTCTCTGTACTCAGTACTCAGGGTGCTGGGTGCTCAGTACTCAGGGTGCTCGGTGCTCAGTACTCAGGGTGCTGGGTGCTCAGTGCTCAGGGTGCTGGGTGCTCAGTACTCAGGGTGCTGGGTGCTCAGTGCTCGGGGTGCTCGGTGCTCAGTACGCTGGGTGCTCAGTACTCAGGGTGCTGGGTGCTCAGTACTCAGGGTGCTGTGTGCTGAGTACTCAGGGTGCTGGGTGCTTAGTACTCAGGGTGCTGGGTGCTTAGTACTCAGGGTGCTGGCTGCTCAGTGCTCAGGGTGCTCGGTGCTCAGTGCTCGGGGTGCTGGGTGCTCAGTACTCAGGGTGCTCAGTGCTCAGTGCTCTGGGTGCTTGGTGCTCTGTGCTCGGGGTGCTGGGTGCTCATTGCTCAGGGTGCTGGGTGCTCAGTTCTCAGGGTGCTCAGTGCTCAGTGCTCGGGGTGCTGGGTGCTCTGTGCTCGGGGTGCTGGGTGCTCAGTGCTCAGGGTGCTGGGTGCTCAGTGCCCAGGGTTCTGGGTGCTCAGTGCTCGGGGCGCTGGGTACTCAGTGCTCGGGGTGCTCGGAGCTCAGTACTCAGTGTGCTGGGTGCTCAGTGCTCGGGGTGCTCGGTGCTCAGTACTCGGGGTGCTGGGTGCTCAGTGCTCGGGGTGCTCGGTGCTCAGTACGTTGGGTGCTCACTACTCAGGGTGCTGGGTGCTCAGTGCTCAGGGTGCTGGGTGCTGAGTGCTCAGGGTGCTGGGTGATCAGTGCTCAGGGTGCTGGGTGCTCAGTACTCAGGGTGCTGGGTGCACAGTGCTCGGGGTGCTGGGTGCTCAGTGCTCAGGGTGCTGGGTGCTCAGTGCTCAGGGTGCTGGGTGCTCAGTACTCGGGGTGCTGGGTGCTCAGTACTCAGGGTGCTGGGTGCTCAGTACTCAGGGTGCTGGGTGATCAGTACTCGGGTGCTGGGTGCTCAGTGCTCAGAGTGCTGGGTGCTCAGTGCTCGGGGTGCTGGGTGCTCAGTGCTCAGTACTCAGGGTGCTGGGTGCTCAGTACTCAGGGTGCTGGGTGATCAGTACTCGGGTGCTGGGTGCTCAGTGCTCAGGGTGCTGGGTACTCAGTGCTCGGGGTGCTGGGTGCTCAGTACTCAGGGTGCTGGGTGCTCAGTACTCAGGGTGCTCAGTGCTCAGTACTCAGGGTGCTCAGTGCTCAGTACTCAGGGTGCTCAGTGCTCAGGGTGCTGGGTGCTCAGTGCTCTGGGTGCTGGGTGCTCAGTCCTCAGGGTGCTGGGTGCTCAGTGCTCAGGGTGCTCGGTGCTCAGTGCTCAGGGTGCTGGGTGCTCAGTACTCAGGGTGCTGGGTGCTCAGTGCTCGGGGTGCTGGGTGCTCAGTGCTCAGGGTGCTGGGTGCTCAGTGCTCAGGGTGCTGGGTGCTCAGTGCTCAGTACTCAGGGTGCTGGGTGCTCAGTACTCAGGGTGCTGGGTGCTCATTGCTCGGGGTGCTGGGTGCTCAGTGCTCGGGGTGCTCGGTGCTCAGTACTGAGGGTGCTGGGTGCTCAGTGCTCGGGGTGCTCAGTACTCAGGGTGCTGTGTGTTCAGTGCTCAGGGTGCTGTGTGCTCAGTACTCAGGGTGCTCGGTGCTTAGTACTCAGGGTGCTGGGTGCTCAGTACTCCGGGTGCTGGGTGCTCAGTGCTCGGGGTGCTGGGTGCTCAGTGCTCAAGGTGCTGGGTGCTCAGTACTCAGGGTGATCATTGCTCAGGGTGCTGGGTGCTCAGTACTCAGGGTGCTGGGTGCTCAGTACTCAGGGTGCTCAGTGCTCAGTACTCAGGGTGCTCAGTGCTCAGTACTAAGGGTGCTCAGTGCTCAGGGTGCTGGGTGCTCAGTGCTCAGGGTGCTGGTTGCTCAGTGCTCAGGGTGCTGGGTGCTCAGTACTCAGGGTTTTCGGTGCTCAGTACTCCGGGTGCTCAGTGCTCAGTACTCAGGGTGCTGTGTGCTCAGTGCTCAGGGTGCTGGGTGCTCAGTACTCAGGGTGCTCGGTGCTCAGTACTCAGGGTGCTGGGTGCTCAGTGCTCAGGGTGCTGGGTGCTCAGTACTCAGGGTGCTGGGTGCTCAGTGCTCGGGGTGCTTGGTGCTCAGTACGCTGGGTGCTCAGTACTCAGGGTGCTGGGTGCTCAGTACTCAGGGTGCTGTGTGCTCAGTACTCAGGTTGCTGGGTGCTTAGTACTCAGGGTGCTGGGTGCTTAGTACTCAGGGTGCTGGCTGCTCAGTGCTCAGGGTGCTCGGTGCTCAGTGCTCGGGGTGCTGGGTGCTCAGTACTCAGGGTGCTCAGTGCTCAGTGCTCTGGGTGCTGGGTGCTCTGTGCCCAGGGTTCTGGGTGCTCAGTGCTCGGGGTGCTGGGTGCTCAGTGCTCAGGGTGCTGGGTGCTCAGTGCTCAGGGTGCTGGATGCTCAGTACTCGGGGTGCTGGGTGCTCAGTACTCAGGGTGCTGGGTGCTCAGTACTCAGGGTGCTGGGTGATCAGTACTCGGGTGCTGGGTGCTCATTGCTCGGGGTGCTGGGTGATCAGTGCTCAGGGTGCTGGGTGCTCAGTACTCAGGGTGCTGGGTGCACAGTGCTCGGGGTGCTGGGTGCTCAGTGCTCAGGGTGCTGGGTGCTCAGTGCTCAGGGTGCTGGATGCTCAGTACTCGGGGTGCTGGGTGCTCAGTACTCAGGGTGCTGGGTGCTCAGTACTCAGGGTGCTGGGTGATCAGTACTCGGGTGCTGGGTGCTCAGTGCTCAGAGTGCTGGGTGATCAGTGCTCGGGGTGCTGGGTGCTCAGTGCTCAGTACTCAGGGTGCTGGGTGCTCAATGCTCTTGGTGCTGGGTGCACAGTGCTCAGTACTCAGGGTGCTGGGTGCTCAGTGCTCAGGGTGCTGGGTGCTCAGTGCTCAGCGTGCTGGGTGCTCAGTGCTCAGGGTGCTCAGTGCTCAGGGTGCTGTGTGTTCAGTGCTCAGGGTACTGGGTGCTCAGTACTCAGGGTGCTCAGTGCTTGGGGTGCTGGGTGCGCAGCACTCAGGCTGTTGGGTGCTCAGTACTCAGGGTGCTCAGTGCTTGGGGTGCTGGGTGCTCAGTACTCAGGGTGCTCAGTGCTTGGGGTGTTGGGTGCTCAGTACTCAGGGTGCTGGGTGCTCAGTGCTCAGGGTGCTGGGTGCTCAGTACTCAGGGTGCTGGATGCTCATTACTCAGGGTGCTAGGTGCTCAGTGTTCGGGGTGCTGGGTGCTCAGTGCTCGGGGTGCTGGGTGCTCAGTGCTCAGGGTGCTGGGTGCTCAGTGCTCGGGGTGCTGGGTGCTCAGTACTCGGGGTGCTCGGTGCTCAGTACTCAGGGTGCTGGGTGCTCAGTGCTCGGGGTGCTCAGTACTCAGGGTGCTGTGTGTTCAGTTCTCAGGGTGCTGGGTGCTCAGTACTCAGGGTGCTCGGTGCTTAGTACTCAGGGTGCTGGGTGCTCAGTACTCCGGGTGCTGGGTGCTCAGTGCTCGGGGTGCTCAGTGCTCAGTGCTCAAGGTGCTGGGTGCTCAGTACTCAGGGTGATCATTGCTCAGGGTGCGGGGTGCTCAGTACTCAGGGTGCTCAGTGCTCAGTACTAAGGGTGCTCAGTGCTCAGGGTGCTGGGTGCTCAGTGTTCGGGGTGCTCGGTGATCAGTACTCAGGGTGCTGGGTGCTCAGTGCTCATGGTGCTGGGTGCTCAGTGCTCAGGGTGCTGGTTGCTCAGTGCTCAGGGTGCTGGGTGCTCAGTACTCAGGGTTTTCGGTGCTCAGTACTCCGGGTGCTCAGTGCTCGGAGTGCTGGGTGCTCAGTACTCAGGGTGCTGGGTGCTCAGTACTCAGGGTGCTGGGTGCTCAGTACTCGGGTGCTGGGTGCTCAGTGCTCAGAGTGCTGGGTGCTCAGTGCTTGGGGTGCTGGGTGCTCAGTGCTCAGTACTCAGGGTGCTGGGAGCTCAGTGCTCTTGGTGCTGGGTGCACAGTGCTCAGTACTCAGGGTGCTGGGTGCTCAGTGCTCAGGGTGCTGGGTGCTCAGTGCTCAGGGTGCTGGGTGCTCAGTGCTCAGGGTGCTGGGTGCTCAGTGCTCAGGGTGCTGGGTACTCAGTGCTCGGGGTGCTGGGTGCTCAGTACTCAGGGTGCTGGGTGCTCAGTGCTCAGGGTGCTGGGTGCTCAGTGCTCAGGGTGCAAGTGCTCAGTACTCAGGGTGCTGGGTGCTCAGTGCTCGGGGTGCTCAGTGCTCAGTACGCTGGGTGCTCAGTACTCAGGGTGCTGGGTGCTCAGTACTCAGGGTGCTGTGTGCTCAGTACTCAGGGTGCTGGGTGCTTAGTACTCAGGGTGCTGGGTGCTTAGTACTCAGGGTGCTGGCTGCTCAGTGCTCAGGGTGCTCGGTGCTCAGTGCTCGGGGTGCTGGGTGCTCAGTACTCAGGGTGGTCAGTGCTCAGTGCTATGGGTGCTGGGTGCTCTGTGCTCGGGGTGCTGGGTGCTCATTGCTCAGGGTGCTGGGTGCTCAGTACTCAGGGTGCTCAGTGCTCAGTGCTCGGGGTGCTGGGTGCTCAGTGCTAGGGGTGCTGGGTGCTCAGTGCTCAGGGTGCTGGGTGCTCAGTGCTCAGGGTTCTGGGTGCTCAGTGCTCGGGGCGCTGGGTACTCAGTGCTCGGGGTGCTCGGAGCTCAGTACTCAGTGTGCTGGGTGCTCAGTGCTCGTTGTGCTCGGTGCTCAGTACTCAGGGTGCTGGGTGCTCAGTGCTCAGGGTGCTGGGTGCTCAGTACTCGGGGTGCTGGGTGCTCAGTACTCAGGGTGCTGGGTGCTCAGTACTCAGGGTGCTGGGTGATCAGTACTCGGGTGCTGGGTGCTCAGTGCTCAGAGTGCTGGGTGCTCAGTGCTTGGGGTGCTGGGTGCTCAGTGCTCAGTACTCAGGGTGCTGGGTGCTCAGTGCTCTTGGTGCTGGGTGCACAGTGCTCAGTACTCAGGGTGCTGGGTGCTCAGTGCTCAGTGTGCTGGGTGCTCAGTGCTCAGGGTGCTGGGTGCTCAGTGCTCAGGGTGCTGGGTGCTCAGTGCTCAGGGTGCTGGGTACTCAGTGCTCGGGGTGCTGGGTGCTCAGTACTCAGGGTGCTGGGTGCTCAGTACTCAGGGTGCTCAGTGCTCAGTACTCAGGGTGCTCAGTGCTCAGTACTCAGGGTGCTCAGTGCTCAGGGTGCTGGGTGCTCAGTGCTCGGGGTGCTGGGTGCTCAGTCCTCAGGGTGCTGGTTGCTCAGTGCTCAGGGTGCTCGGTGCTCAGTGCTCAGGGTGCTGGGTGCTCAGTACTCAGGGTGCTGGGTGCTCAGTGCTCGGGGTGCTGGGTGCTCAGTACTCAGGGTGGTCAGTGCTCAGTGCTCTGGGTGCTGGGTGCTCTGTGCTCGGAGTGCTGGGTGCTCATTTCTCAGGGTGCTGGGTGCTCAGTACTCAGGGTGCTCAGTGCTCAGTGCTCGGGGTGCTGGGTGCTCAGTGCTCGGGGTGCTGGGTGCTCAGTGCTCAGGGTGCTGGGTGCTCAGTGCTCAGGGTTCTGGGTGCTCAGTGCTCGGGGCGCTGGGTGCTCAGTGCTCGGGGTGCTCGGTGCTCAGTACTCAGGGTGCTGGGTGCTCAGTGCTCGGGGTGCTCGGTGCTCAGTACGTTGGGTGCTCACTACTCAGGGTGCTGGGTGCTCAGTGCTCAGGGTGCTGGGTGCTGAGTGCTCAGGGTGCTGGGTGCTCAGTGCTCAGGGTGCTGGGTGCTCAGTACTCAGGGTGATGGGTGCGCAGTGCTCGGGGTGCTGGGTGCTCAGTGCTCAGGGTGCTGGGTGCTCAGTGCTCAGGGTGCTGGGTCCTCAGTACTCGGGGTGCTGTGTGCTCAGTACTCAGGGTGCTGGGTGCTCAGTACTCAGGGTGCTGGGTGATCAGTACTCGGGTGCTGGGTGCTCAGTGCTCAGGGTGCTGGGTGCTCAGTGCTTGGGGTGCTGGGTGCTCAGTGCTCAGTACTCAGGGTGCTGGGGGCTCAGTGCTTGGGGTGCTGGGTGCTCAGTGCTCAGTACTCAGGGTGCTGGGTGCTCAGTGCTCAGGGTGCTGGGTGCTCAGTGCTCAGGGTGCTGGGTGCTCAGTGCTCAGGGTGCTGGGTGCTCAGTACTCAGGGTGCTCGGTGCTTAGTACTCAGGGTGCTGGGTGCTCAGTACTCCGGGTGCTGGGTGCTCAGTGCTCAGTACTCAGGGTGCTGGGTGCTCAGTACTCAGGGTGCTGGGTGCTCAGTGCTCGGGGTGCTGGGTGCTCAGTACTCGGGGTGCTCAGTGCTCAGTACTCAGGGTGCTGGGTGCTCAGTGCTCGGGGTGCTCAGTACTCAGGGTGCTGTGTGTTCAGTTCTCAGGGTGCTGGGTGCTCAGTACTCAGGGTGCTCGGTGCTTAGTACTCAGGGAGCTGGGTGCTCAGTACTCCGGGTGCTGGGTGCTCAGTGCTCGGGGTGCTCAGTGCTCAGTGCTCAAGGTGCTGGGTGCTCAGTACTCAGGGTGATCATTGCTCAGGGTGCGGGGTGCTCAGTACTCAGGGTGCTCAGTGCTCAGTACTAAGGGTGCTCAGTGCTCAGGGTGCTGGGTGCTCAGTGTTCGGGGTCCTCGGTGATCAGTACTCAGGGTGCTGGGTGCTCAGTGCTCATGGTGCTGGGTGCTCAGTGCTCAGGGTGCTGGTTGCTCAGTGCTCAGGGTGCTGGGTGCTCAGTACTCAGGGTTTTCGGTGCTCAGTACTCCGGGTGCTCAGTGCTCGGAGTGCTGGGTGCTCAGTACTCAGGGTGCTGGGTGCTCAGTACTCAGGGTGCTGGGTGCTCAGTACTCGGGTGCTGGGTGCTCAGTGCTCAGAGTGCTGGTTGCTCAGTGCTTGGGGTGCTGGGTGCTCAGTGCTCAGTACTCAGGGTGCTGGGAGCTCAGTGCTCTTGGTGCTGGGTGCACAGTGCTCAGTACTCAGGGTGCTGGGTGCTCAGTGCTCAGGGTGCTGGGTGCTCAGTGCTCAGGGTGCTGGGTGCTCAGTGCTCAGGGTGCTGGGTGCTCAGTGCTCAGGGTGCTGGGTGCTCAGTGCTCGGGGTGCTGGGTGCTCAGTACTCAGGGTGCTGGGTGCTCAGTGCTCAGGGTGCTGGGTGCTCAGTGCTCAGGGTGCTGGGTGCTCAGTACTCAGGGTGCTGGGTGCTCAGTGCTCGGGGTGCTCAGTGCTCAGTACGCTGGGTGCTCAGTACTCAGGGTGCTGGATGCTCAGTACTCAGGGTGCTGTGTGCTCAGTACTCAGGGTGCTGGGTGCTTAGTACTCAGGGTGCTGGGTGCTTAGTACTCAGGGTGCTGGCTGCTCAGTGCTCAGGGTGCTCGGTGCTCAGTGCTCGGGGTGCTGGGTGCTCAGTACTCAGGGTGGTCAGTGCTCAGTGCTATGGGTGCTGGGTGCTCTGTGCTCGGGGTGCTGGGTGCTCATTGCTCAGGGTGCTGGGTGCTCAGTACTCAGGGTGCTCAGTGCTCAGTGCTCGGGGTGCTGGGTGCTCAGTGCTAGGGGTGCTGGGTGCTCAGTGCTCAGGGTGCTGGGTGCTCAGTGCTCAGGGTTCTGGGTGCTCAGTGCTCGGGGAGCTGGGTACTCAGTGCTCGGGGTGCTCGGAGCTCAGTACTCAGTGTGCTGGGTGCTCAGTGCTCGTTGTGCTCGGTGCTCAGTACTCAGGGTGCTGGGTGCTCAGTGCTCGGGGTGCTCGGTGCTCAGTACGTTGGGTGCTCACTACTCAGGGTGCTGGGTGCTCAGTGCTCAGGGTGCTGGGTGCTGAGTGCTCAGGGTGCTGGGTGCTCAGTGCTCAGGGTGCTGGGTGCTCAGTACTCAGGGTGCTGGGTGCGCAGTGCTCGGGGTGCTGGGTGCTCAGTGCTCAGGCTGCTGGGTGCTCAGTGCTCAGGGTGCTGGGTGCTCAGTACTCGGGGTGCTGGGTGCTCAGTACTCAGGGTGCTGGGTGCTCAGTACTCAGGGTGCTGGGTGATCAGTACTCGGGTGCTGGGTGCTCAGTGCTCAGAGTGCTGGGTGCTCAGTGCTTGGGGTGCTGGGTGCTCAGTGCTCAGTACTCAGGGTGCTGGGTGCTCAGTGCTCTTGGTGCTGGGTGCACAGTGCTCAGTACTCAGGGTGCTGGGTGCTCAGTGCTCAGTGTGCTGGGTGCTCAGTGCTCAGGGTGCTGGGTGCTCAGTGCTCAGGGTGCTGGGTGCTCAGTGCTCAGGGTGCTGGGTACTCAGTGCTCGGGGTGCTGGGTGCTCAGTACTCAGGGTGCTGGGTGCTCAGTACTCAGGGTGCTCAGTGCTCAGTACTCAGGGTGCTCAGTGCTCAGTACTCAGGGTGCTCAGTGCTCAGGGTGCTGGGTGCTCAGTGCTCGGGGTGCTGGGTGCTCAGTCCTCAGGGTGCTGGTTGCTCAGTGCTCAGGGTGCTCGGTGCTCAGTGCTCAGGGTGCTGGGTGCTCAGTACTCAGGGTGCTGGGTGCTCAGTGCTCGGGGTGCTGGGTGCTCAGTACTCAGGGTGCTGGGTGCTCAGTGCTCAGGGTGCTGGGTGCTCAGTGCTCAGGGTGCTCGGTGCTTAGTACTCAGGGTGCTGGGTGCTCAGTACTCAGGGTGCTGGGTGCTCAGGGCTCAGGGTGCTGGGTGCTCAGTGCTCAGGGTGCTGGGTGCTCAGTACTCAGGGTGCTGGGTGCTCATTTCTCGGGGTGCTGGGTGCTCAGTACTCAGGGAGCTGTGTGCTTAGTACTCAGGGTGCTGGGTGCTCAGTACTCGGGTGCTGGGTGCTCAGTGCTCAGGGTGCTGGGTGCTCAGTGCTTGGGGTGCTGGGTGCTCAGTGCTCAGTACTCAGGGTGCTGGGGGCTCAGTGCTCGGGGTGCTGGGTGCTCAGTGCTCAGTACTCAGGGTGCTGGGTGCTCAGTGCTCAGGGTGCTGGGTGCTCAGTGCTCAGGGTGCTGGGTGCTCAGTGCTCAGGGTGCTGGGTGCTCAGTACTCAGGGTGCTCGGTGCTTAGTACTCAGGGTGCTGGGTGCTCAGTACTCCGGGTGCTGGGTGCTCAGTGCTCAGTACTCAGGGTGCTGGGTGCTCAGTACTCAGGGTGCTGGGTGCTCATTGCTCGGGGTGCTGGGTGCTCAGTGCTCGGGGTGCTCGGTGCTCAGTACGCAGGGTGCTGGGTGCTCAGTGCTCGGGGTGCTCAGTACTCAGGGTGCTGTGTGTTCAGTGCTCAGGGTGCTGGGTGCTCAGTACTCAGGGTGCTCGGTGCTTAGTACTCAGGGTGCTGGGTGCTCAGTACTCCGGGTGCTGGGTGCTCAGTGCTCGGGGTGCTCAGTGCTCAGTGCTCAAGGTGCTGGGTGCTCAGTACTCAGGGTGATCATTGCTCAGGGTGCTGGGTTCTCAGTACTCAGGGTGCTGGGTGCTCAGTACTCAGGGTGCTCAGTGCTCAGTACTCAGGGTGCTCAGTGCTCAGTACTAAGGGTGCTCATTGCTCAGGGTGCTGGGTGCTCAGTGCTCAGGGTGCTGGTTGCTCAGTGCTCAGGGTGCTGGGTGCTCAGTACTCAGGGTTTTCGGTGCTCAGTACTCCGGGTGCTCAGTGCTCAGTACTCAGGGTGCTGGGTGCTCAGTGCTCAGGGTGCTGGGTGCTCAGTACTCAGGGTGCTGGGTGCTCGGTGCTCAGTACGCTGGGTGCTCAGTACTCAGGTTTCTCTGTACTCAGTACTCAGGGTGCTGGGTGCTCAGTACTCAGGGTGCTCGGTGCTCAGTACTCAGGGTGCTGGGTGCTCAGTGCTCAGGGTGCTGGGTGCTCAGTACTCAGGGTGCTGGGTGCTCAGTGCTCGGGGTGCTCGGTGCTCAGTACGCTGGGTGCTCAGTACTCAGGGTGCTGGGTGCTCAGTACTCAGGGTGCTGTGTGCTGAGTACTCAGGGTGCTGGGTGCTTAGTACTCAGGGTGCTGGGTGCTTAGTACTCAGGGTGCTGGCTGCTCAGTGCTCAGGGTGCTCGGTGCTCAGTGCTCGGGGTGCTGGGTGCTCAGTACTCAGGGTGCTCAGTGCTCAGTGCTCTGGGTGCTTGGTGCTCTGTGCTCGGGGTGCTGGGTGCTCATTGCTCAGGGTGCTGGGTGCTCAGTTCTCAGGGTGCTCAGTGCTCAGTGCTCGGGGTGCTGGGTGCTCAGTGCTCGGGGTGCTGGGTGCTCAGTGCTCAGGGTGCTGGGTGCTCAGTGCCCAGGGTTCTGGGTGCTCAGTGCTCGGGGCGCTGGGTACTCAGTGCTCGGGGTGCTCGGAGCTCAGTACTCAGTGTGCTGGGTGCTCAGTGCTCGGGGTGCTCGGTGCTCAGTACTCGGGGTGCTGGGTGCTCAGTGCTCGGGGTGCTCGGTGCTCAGTACGTTGGGTGCTCACTACTCAGGGTGCTGGGTGCTCAGTGCTCAGGGTGCTGGGTGCTGAGTGCTCAGGGTGCTGGGTGATCAGTGCTCAGGGTGCTGGGTGCTCAGTACTCAGGGTGCTGGGTGCACAGTGCTCGGGGTGCTGGGTGCTCAGTGCTCAGGGTGCTGGGTGCTCAGTGCTCAGGGTGCTGGGTGCTCAGTACTCGGGGTGCTGGGTGCTCAGTACTCAGGGTGCTGGGTGCTCAGTACTCAGGGTGCTGGGTGATCAGTACTCGGGTGCTGGGTGCTCAGTGCTCAGAGTGCTGGGTGCTCAGTGCTCGGGGTGCTGGGTGCTCAGTGCTCAGTACTCAGGGTGCTGGGTGCTCAGTGCTCTTGGTGCTGGGTGCACAGTGCTCAGTACTCAGGGTGCTGGGTGCTCAGTGCTCAGTGTGCTGGGTGCTCAGTGCTCAGGGTGCTGGGTGCTCAGTGCTCAGGGTGCTGGGTGCTCAGTGCTCAGGGTGCTGGGTACTCAGTGCTCGGGGTGCTGGGTGCTCAGTACTCAGGGTGCTGGGTGCTCAGTACTCAGGGTGCTCAGTGCTCAGTACTCAGGGTGCTCAGTGCTCAGTACTCAGGGTGCTCAGTGCTCAGGGTGCTGGGTGCTCAGTGCTCTGGGTGCTGGGTGCTCAGTCCTCAGGGTGCTGGGTGCTCAGTGCTCAGGGTGCTCGGTGCTCAGTGCTCAGGGTGCTGGTTGCTCAGTACTCAGGGTGCTGGGTGCTCAGTGCTCGGGGTGCTGGGTGCTCAGTACTCAGGGTGCTGGGTGCTCAGTGCTCAGGGTGCTGGGTGCTCAGTGCTCAGGGTGCTCGGTGCTTAGTACTCAGGGTGCTGGGTGCTCAGTACTCAGGGTGCTGGGTGCTCAGTACTCAGGGTGCTGGGTGCTCAGTTCTCGGGGTGCTGGGTGCTCAGTACTCAGGGAGCTGTGTGCTTAGTACTCAGGGTGCTGGGTGCTCACTACTCGGGTGCTGGGTGCTCAGTGCTCAGGGTGCTGGGTGCTCAGTGCTTGGGGTGCTGGGTTCTCAGTGCTCAGTACTCAGGGTGCTGGGGGCTCAGTGCTCGGGGTGCTGGGTGCTCAGTGCTCAGTACTCAGGTTGCTGGGTGCTCAGTGCTCAGGGTGCTGGGTGCTCAGTGCTCAGGGTGCTGGGTGCTCAGTGCTCAGGGTGCTGGGTGCTCAGTACTCAGGGTGCTCGGTGCTTAGTACTCAGGGTGCTGGGTGCTCAGTACTCCGGGTGCTGGGTGCTCAGTGCTCAGTACTCAGGGTGCTGGGTGCTCAGTACTCAGGGTGCTGGGTGCTCATTGCTCGGGGTGCTGGGTGCTCAGTGCTCGGGGTGCTCGGTGCTCAGTACTGAGGGTGCTGGGTGCTCAGTGCTCGGGGTGCTCAGTACTCAGGGTGCTGTGTGTTCAGTGCTCAGGGTGCTGTGTGCTCAGTACTCAGGGTGCTCGGTGCTTAGTACTCAGGGTGCTGGGTGCTCAGTACTCCGGGTGCTGGGTGCTCAGTGCTCGGGGTGCTGGGTGCTCAGTGCTCAAGGTGCTGGGTGCTCAGTACTCAGGGTGATCATTGCTCAGGGTGCTGGGTGCTCAGTACTCAGGGTGCTGGGTGCTCAGTACTCAGGGTGCTCAGTGCTCAGTACTCAGGGTGCTCAGTGCTCAGTACTAAGGGTGCTCAGTGCTCAGGGTGCTGGGTGCTCAGTGCTCAGGGTGCTGGTTGCTCAGTGCTCAGGGTGCTGGGTGCTCAGTACTCAGGGTTTTCGGTGCTCAGTACTCCGGGTGCTCAGTGCTCAGTACTCAGGGTGCTGTGTGCTCAGTGCTCAGGGTGCTGGGTGCTCAGTACTCAGGGTGCTGGGTGCTCGGTGCTCAGTACGCTGGGTGCTCAGTACTCAGGTTTCTGGGTACTCAGTACTCAGGGTGCTGGGTGCTCAGTACTCAGGGTGCTCGGTGCTCAGTACTCAGGGTGCTGGGTGCTCAGTGCTCAGGGTGCTGGGTGCTCAGTACTCAGGGTGCTGGGTGCTCAGTGCTCGGGGTGCTTGCTGCTCAGTACGCTGGGTGCTCAGTACTCAGGGTGCTGGGTGCTCAGTACTCAGGGTGCTGTGTGCTCAGTACTCAGGTTGCTGGGTGCTTAGTACTCAGGGTGCTGGGTGCTTAGTACTCAGGGTGCTGGCTGCTCAGTGCTCAGGGTGCTCGGTGCTCAGTGCTCGGGGTGCTGGGTGCTCAGTACTCAGGGTGCTCAGTGCTCAGTGCTCTGGGTGCTGGGTGCTCTGTGCTCGGGGTGCTGGGTGCTCATTGCTCAGGGTGCTGGGTGCTCAGTTCTCAGGGTGCTCAGTGCTCAGTGCTCGGGGTGCTGGGTGCTCAGTGCTCGGGGTGCTGGGTGCTCAGTGCTCAGGGTGCTGGGTGCTCAGTGCCCAGGGTTCTGGGTGCTCAGTGCTCGGGGCGCTTTGTACTCAGTGCTCGGGGTGCTCGGAGCTCAGTACTCAGTGTGCTGGGTGCTCAGTGCTCGGGGTGCTCGGTGCTCAGTACTCGGGGTGCTGGGTGCTCAGTGCTCGGGGTGCTCGGTGCTCAGTAAGTTGGGTGCTCACTACTCAGGGTGCTGGGTGCTCAGTGCTCAGGGTGCTGGGTGCTGAGTGCTCAGGGTGCTGGGTGCTCAGTGCTCAGGGTGCTGGGTGCTCAGTACTCAGGGTGCTGGGTGCACAGTGCTCGGGGTGCTGGGTGCTCAGTGCTCAGGGTGCTGGGTGCTCAGTGCTCAGGTTGCTGGGTGCTCAGTACTCGGGGTGCTGGGTGCTCAGTACTCAGGGTGCTGGGTGCTCAGTACTCAGGGTGCTGGGTGATCAGTACTCGGGTGCTGGGTGCTCAGTGCTCAGAGTGCTGGGTGCTCAGTGCTCGGGGTGCTGGGTGCTCAGTGCTCAGTACTCAGGGTGCTGGGTGCTCAATGCTCTTGGTGCTGGGTGCACAGTGCTCAGTACTCAGGGTGCTGGGTGCTCAGTGCTCAGGGTGCTGGGTGCTCAGTGCTCAGCGTGCTGGGTGCTCAGTGCTCAGGGTGCTCAGTGCTCAGGGTGCTGGGTACTCAGTGCTCGGGGTGCTGGGTGCTCAGTACTCAGGGTGCTGGGTGCTCAGTACTCAGGGTGCTCAGTGCTCAGTACTCAGGGTGCTCAGTGCTCAGTACTCAGGGTGCTCAGTGCTCAGGGTGCTGGGTGCTCAGTGCTCGGGGTGCTGGGTGCTCAGTCCTCAGGTTGCTGGGTGCTCAGTGCTCAGCCTGCTCGGTGCTCAGTGCTCAGGGTGCTATGTGCTCAGTACTCAGGGTGCTGGGTGCTCAGTTCTCGGGGTGCTGGGTGCTCAGTACTCAGGGTGCTGGGTGCTCAGTGCTCAGGGTGCTGGGTGCTCAGTGCTCAGGGTGCTCGGTGATTAGTACTCAGGGTGCTGGGTGCTCAGTACTCAGGGTGCTGGGTGCTCAGTGCTCAGGGTGCTGGGTGCTCAGTGCTCAGGGTGCTGGGTGCTCAGTACTCAGGGTGCTGGGTGCTCAGTTCTCGGGGTGCTGGGTGCTCAGTACTCAGGGAGCTGGGTGCTCAGTACTCAGGGTGCTGGGTGCTCAGTACTCGGGTGCTGGGTGCTCAGTGCTCAGGGTGCTGGTTGCTCAGTGCTCGGGGTGCTGGGTGCTCAGTGCTCAGTACTCAGGGTGCTGGGTGCTCAGGGCTCGGGGTGCTGGGTGGTCAGTGCTCAGTACTCAGGGTGCTGGGTGCTCAGTGCTCGGGGTGCTTGATGCTCAGTACTCAGGGTGCTGGGTGCTCAGTGCTCAGTACACAGGGTGCTGGGTGCTCAGTGCTCGGGGTGCTGGGTGCTCAGTGCTCAGTACTCAGGGTGCTGGGTGATCAGTGCTCGGGGTGCTTGATGCTCAGTACTCAGGGTGCTGGGTGCTCAGTGCTCAGGGTGCTGGGTGCTCAGTACTCAGGGTGCTGGGTGCTCAGTACTCAGTATGCTGGGTGCTCAGTACTCGGGGTGCTCACTACTCAGGGTGCTGTGTGTTCAGTGCTCAGTGTACTGGGTGCTCAGTACTCAGGGTGCTCAGTGCTCGGGGTGCTTGATGCTCAGTACTCAGGGTGCTGGGTGCTCAGTGCTCAGGGTGCTGGGTGCTCAGTACTCAGGGTGCTGGGTGCTCAGTACTCAGTATGCTGGGTGCTCAGTGCTCGGGGTGCTCAGTACTCAGGGTGCTGTGTGTTCAGTGCTCAGGGTACTGGGTGCTCAGTACTCAGGGTGCTCAGTGCTTGGGGTGCTGGGTGTGCAGCACTCAGGCTGTTGGGTGCTCAGTACTCAGGGTGCTCAGTGCTTGGGGTGCTGGGTGCTCAGTACTCAGGGTGCTCAGTGCTTGGGGTGTTGGGTGCTCAGTACTCAGGGTGCTGGGTGCTCAGTGCTCAGGGTGCTGGGTGCTCAGTACTCAGGGTGCTGGATGCTCATTACTCAGGGTGCTAGGTGCTCAGTGTTCGGGGTGCTGGGTGCTCAGTGCTCGGGGTGCTGGGTGCTCAGTGCTCAGGGTGCTGGGTGCTCAGTGCTCAGGTTTCTGGGTGCTCAGTGCTCGGGGCGCTGGGTGCTCAGTGCTCAGGGTGCTCGGTGCTCAGTGCTCAGGGTGCTGGGTGCTCAGTACTCAGGGTGCTGGGTGCTCAGTGCTCAGGGTGCTGGGTGCTCAGTGCTCAGGGTGCTCGGTGCTTAGTACTCGGGGTGCTGGGTGCTCAGTACTCAGGGTTCTGGGTGCTCAGTGCTCAGGGTGCTGGGTGCTCAGTGCTCAGGGTGCTGGGTGCTCAGTACTCAGGGTGCTGGGTGCTCAGTACTCAGGGTGCTGGGTGCTCAGTTCTCAGGGTGCTGGGTGCTCAGTGCTCAGGGTGCTGGGTGCTCAGTGCTCAGGGTGCTGGGTGCTCAGTGCTCAGCGTGCTGGGTACTCAGTGCTCGGGGTGCTGGGTGCTCAGTGCTCGGGGTGCTCAGTGCTCAGTACGTTGGGTGCTCACTACTCAGGGTGCTGGGTGCTCAGTGCTCAGGGTGATGGGTGCTGAGTGCTCAGGGTGCTGGGTGCTCAGTGCTCAGGGTGCTGGGTGCTCAGTGCTCAGAGTGCTGGGTGCTCAGTACTCAGGGTGCTGGGTGCACAGGGCTCGGGGTGCTGGGTGCTCAGTGCTCAGGGTGCTGGGTGCTCAGTGCTCAGGGTGCTGGGTGCTCAGTACTCGGGGTGCTGGGTGCTCAGTACTCAGGGTGCTGGGTGCTCAGTACTCAGGGTGCTGGGTGATCAGTACTCGGGTGCTGGGTGCTCAGTGCTCAGAGTGCTGGGTGCTCAGTGCTCGGGGTGCTGGGTGCTCAGTGCTCAGTACTCAGTGTGCTGGGTGCTCAGTGCCCTTGGTGCTGGGTGCACAGTGCTCAGTACTCAGGGTGCTGGGTGCTCAGTGCTCAGGGTGCTGGGTGCTCAGTGCTCAGCGTGCTGGGTGCTCAGTGCTCAGGGTGCTGGGTGCTCAGTGCTCAGGGTGCTGGGTACTCAGTGCTCGGGGTGCTGGGTGCTCAGTACTCAGGGTGCTGCGTGCTCAGTACTCAGGGTGCTGGGTGCTCAGTGCTCGGGGTGCTGGGTGCTCAGTGCTCAGTACTCAGGGTGCTCAGTGCTCAGTACTCAGGGTGCTGGGTGCTCAGTGCTCGGGGTGCTGGGTGCTCAGTGCTCAGTACTCAGGGTGCTGGGTGATCAGTGCTCGGGGTGCTTGATGCTCAGTACTCAGGGTGCTGGGTGCTCAGTGCTCAGGGTGCTGGGTGCTCAGTACTCAGGGTGTTGGGTGCTCAGTACTCAGTATGCTGGGTGCTCAGTACTCGGGGTGCTCACTACTCAGGGTGCTGTGTGTTCAGTGCTCAGGGTACTGGGTGCTCAGTACTCAGGGTGCTCAGTGCTCGGGGTGCTTGATGCTCAGTACTCAGGGTGCTGGGTGCTCAGTGCTCAGGGTGCTGGGTGCTCAGTACTCAGGGTGCTGGGTGCTCAGTACTCAGTATGCTGGGTGCTCAGTGCTCGGGGTGCTCAGTACTCAGGGTGCTGTGTGTTCAGTGCTCAGGGTACTGGGTGCTCAGTACTCAGGGTGCTCAGTGCTTGGGGTGCTGGGTGCGCAGCACTCAGGCTGTTGGGTGCTCAGTACTCAGGGTGCTCAGTGCTTGGGGTGCTGGGTGCTCAGTACTCAGGGTGCTCAGTGCTTGGGGTGTTGGGTGCTCAGTACTCAGGGTGCTGGGTGCTCAGTGCTCAGGGTGCTGGGTGCTCAGTACTCAGGGTACTTAATGCTCATTACTCAGGGTGCTAGGTGCTCAGTGTTCGGGGTGCTGGGTGCTCAGTGCTCGGGGTGCTGGGTGCTCAGTGCTCAGGGTGCTGGGTGCTCAGTGCTCAGGTTTCTGGGTGCTCAGTGCTCGGGGCGCTGGGTGCTCAGTGCTCAGGGTGCTCGGTGCTCAGTGCTCAGGGTGCTGGGTGCTCAGTGCTCAGGGTGCTGGGTGCTCAGTGCTCAGGGTGCTCGGTGCTTAGTACTCGGGGTGCTGGGTGCTCAGTACTCAGGGTTCTGGGTGCTCAGTGCTCAGGGTGCTGGGTGCTCAGTGCTCAGGGTGCTGGGTGCTCAGTACTCAGGGTGCTGGGTGCTCAGTACTCAGGGTGCTGGGTGCTCAGTTCTCAGGGTGCTGGGTGCTCAGTGCTCGGGGTGCTGGGTGCTCAGTGCTCGGGGTGCTCGGTGCTCAGTGCTCAAGGTGCTGGGTGCTCAGTGCTCAGGGTGCTGGGTGCTCAGTACTCAGGGTGCTGGGTGCTCAGTACTCAGTATGCTGGGTGCTCAGTGCTCGGGGTCCTGGGTGCTCAGTGCTCAGTACTCAGGGTGCTGGGTGCTCAGTGCTCGGCGTGCTTGATGCTCAGTACTCAGGGTGCTGGGTGCTCAGTGCTCAGGGTGCTGGGTGCTCAGTACTCAGGGTGCTGGGTGCTCAGTACTCAGTATGCTGGGTGCTCAGTGCTCGGGGTGCTCAGTACTCAGGGTGCTGTGTGTTCAGTGCTCAGGGTACTGGGTGCTCAGTACTCAGGGTGCTCAGTGCTTGGGGTGCTGGGTGCGCAGTACTCAGGGTGTTGGGTGCTCAGTACTCAGGGTGCTCAGTGCTTGGGGTGCTGGGTGCTCAGTACTCAGGGTACTCAGTGCTTGGGGTGTTGGGTGCTCAGTACTCAGGGTGCTGGGTGCTCAGTGCTCAGGGTGCTGGGTGCTCAGTACTCAGGGTGCTGGGTGCTCATCACTCAGGGTGCTAGGTGCTCAGTGTTCGGGGTGCTGGGTGCTCAGTGCTCGGGGTGCTGGGTGCTCAGTACTCGGGGGGCTCGGTGCTCAGTACGTTGGGTGCTCACTAATCAGGGTGCTGGGTGCTCAGTGCTCAGGGTGCTGGGTGCTCAGTGCTCAGGGTGCTGGGTGCTCAGTGCTCAGGGTGCTGGGTGCTCAGTGCTCAGGGTGCTGGGTGCGCAGTGCTCAGGGTGCTGGGTGCTCAGTGCTCAGGGTGCTGGGTGCTCAGTGCTCAGGGTGCTGGGTGCTCAGTGCTCGGGGCGCTGGGTGCTCAGTGCTCGGGGTGCTCGGAGCTCAGTACTCAGTGTGCTGGGTGCTCAGTGCTCGGGGTGCTCGGTGCTCAGTACTCAGGGTGCTGGGTGCTCAGAGCTCGGGGTGCTCGGTGCTCAGTACGTTGGGTGCTCACTACTCAGGGTGCTGGGTGCTCAGTGCTCAGGGTGCTGGGTGCTCAGTGCTCAGGGTGCTTGGTGCTCAGTACTCAGGGTGCTGGGTGCGCAGTGCTCGGGGTGATGGGTGGTCAGTGCTCAGGGTGCTGGGTGCTCAGTGCTCAGGGTGCTGGGTGCTCAGTACTCGGGGAGCTGGGTGCTCAGTACTCAGGGTGCTGGGTGCTCAGTACTCAGGGTGCTGGGTGATCAGTACTCGGGTGCTGGGTGCTCAGTGCTCAGAGTGCTGGGTGCTCAGTGCTTGGGGTGCTGGGTGCTCAGTGCTCAGTACTCAGGGTGCTGGGTGCTCAGTGCTCTTGGTGCTGGGTGCACAGTGCTCAGTACTCAGGGTGCTGGGTGCTCAGTGCTCAGGGTGCTGGGTGCTCAGTGCTCAGGGTGCTGGGTGCTCAGTGCTCAGGGTGCTGGGTGCTCAGTGCTCAGCGTGCTGGGTACTCACTGCTCGGGGTGCTGGGTGCTCAGTGCTCGGGGTGCTCGGTGCTCAGTACGTTGGGTGCTCACTACTCAGGGTGCTGGGTGCTCAGTGCTCAGGGTGCTGGGTGCTGAGTGCTCACTGTGCTGGGTGCTCAGTGCTCAGGGTGCTGGGTGCTCAGTGCTCAGGGTGCTGGGTGCTCAGTACTCAGGGTGCTGGGTGCACAGGGCTCGGGGTGCTGGGTGCTCAGTGCTCAGGGTGCTGGGTGCTCAGTGCTCAGGGTGCTGGGTGTTCAGTACTCGGTGTGCTGGGTGCTCAGTACTCAGGGTGCTGGGTGCTCAGTACTCAGGGTGCTGGGTGATCAGTACTCGGGTGCTGGGTGCTCAGTGCTCAGAGTGCTGGGTGCTCAGTGCTCGGGGTGCTGGGTGCTCAGTGCTCAGTACTCAGGGTGCTGGGTGCTCAGTGCTCTTGGTACTGGGTGCACAGTGCTCAGTACTCAGGGTGCTGGGTGCTCAGTGCTCAGGGTGCTGGGTGCTCAGTGCTCAGCGTGCTGGGTGCTCAGTGCTCAGGGTGCTGGGTGCTCAGTGCTCAGGGTGCTGGGTACTCAGTGCTCGGGGTGCTGGGTGCTCAGTACTCAGGGTGCTGCGTGCTCAGTACTCAGGGTGCTCAGGGTTCAGTACTCAGGGTGCTCAGTGCTCAGTACTCAGGGTGCTCAGTGCTCAGGGTGCTGGGTGCTCAGTGCTCGGGGTGCTGGGTGCTCAGTCCTCAGGGTGCTGGGTGCTCAGTGCTCAGGGTGCTCGGTGCTCAGTGCTCAGGGTGCTGGGTGCTCAGTACTCAGGGTGCTGGGTGCTCAGTGCTCAGGGTGCTGGGTGCTCAGTACTCATGGTGCTCTGTGCTCAGTGCTCAGGGTGCTGGGTGCTCAGTGCTCAGGGTGCTCGGTGCTTAGTACTCAGGGTGCTGGGTGCTCAGTACTCAGGGTGCTGGGTGCTCAGTGCTCAGGGTGCTGGGTGCTCAGTGCTCAGGGTGCTGGGTGCTCAGTACTCAGGGTGCTGGGTGCTCAGTTCTCGGGGTGCTGGGTGCTCAGTACTCAGGGAGCTGGGTGCTCAGTACTCAGGGTGCTGGGTGCTCAGTACTTGGGTGCTGGGTGCTCAGTGCTCAGGGTGCTGGGTGCTCCGTGCTCGGGGTGCTGGGTGCTCAGTGCTCAGTACTCAGGGTGCTGGGTGCTCAGTGCTCGGGGTGCTGGGTGGTCAGTGCTCAGTACTCAGGGTGCTGGGTGCTCAGTGCTCGGGGTGCTTGATGCTCAGTACTCAGGATGCTGGGTGCTCAGTGCTCAGTACACAGGGTGCTGGGTGCTCAGTGCTCGGGGTGCTGGGAGCTCAGTGCTCAGTACTCAGGGTGCTGGGTGCTCAGTGCTCGGGGTGCTTGATGCTCAGTACTCAGGGTGCTGGGTGCTCAGTGCTCAGGGTGCTGGGTGCTCAGTACTCAGGGTGCTGGGTGCTCAGTACTCAGTATGCTGGGTGCTCAGTACTCGGGGTGCTGGGTGCTCAGTACTCAGTATGCTGGGTGCTCAGTGCTCGGGGTGCTCAGTACTCAGGGTGCTGTGTGTTCAGTGCTCAGGGTACTGGGTGCTCAGTACTCAGGGTGCTCAGTGCTTGGGGTGCTGGGTGCGCAGCACTCAGGCTGTTGGGTGCTCAGTACTCAGGGTGCTCAGTGCTTGGGGTGCTGGGTGCTCAGTACTCAGGGTGCTCAGTGCTTGGGGTGTTGGGTGCTCAGTACTCAGGGTGCTGGGTGCTCAGTGCTCAGGGTGCTGGGTGCTCAGTACTCAGGGTGCTGGATGCTCATTACTCAGGGTGCTAGGTGCTCAGTGTTCGGGGTGCTGGGTGCTCAGTGCTCGGGGTGCTGGGTACTCAGTGCTCAGGGTGCTGGGTGCTCAGTGCTCAGGTTTCTGGGTGCTCAGTGCTCGGGGCGCTGGGTGCTCAGTGCTCAGGGTGCTCGGTGCTCAGTGCTCAGGGTGCTGGGTGCTCAGTACTCAGGGTGCTGGGTGCTCAGTGCTCAGGGTGCTGGGTGCTCAGTGCTCAGGGTGCTCGGTGCTTAGTACTCGGGGTGCTGGGTGCTCAGTACTCAGGGTTCTGGGTGCTCAGTGCTCAGGTTGCTGGGTGCTCAGTGCTCAGGGTGCTGGGTGCTCAGTACTCAGGGTGCTGGGTGCTCAGTACTCAGGGTGCTGGGTGCTCAGTTCTCAGGGTGCTGGGTGCTCAGTGCTCGGGGTGCTGGGTGCTCAGTGCTCGGGGTACTCGGTGCTCAGTGCTCAAGGTGCTGGGTGCTCAGTGCTCAGGGTGCTGGGTGCTCAGTACTCAGGGTGCTGGGTGCTCAGTACTCAGTATGCTGGGTGCTCAGTGCTCGGGGTCCTGGGTGCTCAGTGCTCAGTACTCAGGGTGCTGGGTGCTCAGTGCTCGGGGTGCTTGATGCTCAGTACTCAGGGTGCTGGGTGCTCAGTGCTCAGGGTGCTGGGTGCTCAGTACTCAGGGTGCTGGGTGCTCAGTACTCAGTATGCTGGGTGCTCAGTGCTCGGGGTGCTCAGTACTCAGGGTGCTGTGTGTTCAGTGCTCAGGGTACTGGGTGCTCAGTACTCAGGGTGCTCAGTGCTTGGGGTGCTGGGTGCGCAGTACTCAGGGTGTTGGGTGCTCAGTACTCACGGTGCTCAGTGCTTGGGGTGCTGGGTGCTCAGTACTCAGGGTGCTCAGTGCTTGGGGTGTTGGGTGCTCAGTACTCAGGGTGCTGGGTGCTCAGTGCTCAGGGTGCTGGGTGCTCAGTACTCAGGGTGCTGGGTGCTCATCACTCAGGGTGCTAGGTGCTCAGTGTTCGGGGTGCTGGGTGCTCAGTGCTCAGGGTGCTGGGTGCTCAGTACTCAGGGTGCTGGGTGCTCAGTGCTCAGGGTGCTGGGTGCTCAGTACTCAGGGTGCTGGGTGCTCAGTGCTCAGGGTGCTGGGTGCTCAGTGCTCAGGGTGCTGGGTGCTCAGTGCTCAGGGTGCTGGGTGCTCAGTGCTCAGGGTGCTGGGTGCTCAGTGCTCGGGGTGCTCGGAGCTCAGTGCTCAGGGTGCTGGGTGCTCAGTGCTCGGGGTGCTCGGTGCTCAGTACTCAGGGTGCTGGGTGCTCAGAGCTCGGGGTGCTCGGTGCTCAGTACGTTGGGTGCTCACTACTCAGGGTGCTGGGTGCTCAGTGCTCAGGGTGCTGGGTGCTGAGTGCTCAGGGTGCTGGGTGCTCAGTGCTCAGGGTGCTTGGTGCTCAGTACTCAGGGTGCTGGGTGCGCAGTGCTCGGGGTGATGGGTGCTCAGTGCTCAGGGTGCTGGGTGCTCAGTGCTCAGGGTGCTGGGTGCTCAGTACTCGGGGAGCTGGGTGCTCAGTACTCAGGGTGCTGGGTGCTCAGTACTCAGGGTGCTGGGTGATCAGTACTCGGGTGCTGGGTGCTCAGTGCTCAGAGTGCTGGGTGCTCAGTGCTTGGGGTGCTGGGTGCTCAGGGCTCAGTACTCAGGGTGCTGGGTGCTCAGTGCTCTTGGTGCTGGGTGCACAGTGCTCAGTACTCAGGGTGCTGGGTGCTCAGTGCTCAGGGTGCTGGGTGCTCAGTGCTCAGGGTGCTGGGTGCTCAGTGCTCAGGGTGCTGGGTGCTCAGTGCTCAGCGTGCTGGGTACTCACTGCTCGGGTTGCTGGGTGCTCAGTGCTCGGGGTGCTCGGTGCTCAGTACGTTGGGTGCTCACTACTCAGGGTGCTGGGTGCTCAGTGCTCAGGGTGCTGGGTGCTGAGTGCTCACTGTGCTGGGTGCTCAGTGCTCAGGGTGCTGGGTGCTCAGTGCTCAGGGTGCTGGGTGCTCAGTACTCAGGGTGCTGGGTGCACAGGGCTCGGGGTGCTGGGTGCTCAGTGCTCAGGGTGCTGGGTGCTCAGTGCTCAGGGTGCTGGGTGTTCAGTACTCGGTGTGCTGGGTGCTCAGTACTCAGGGTGCTGGGTGCTCAGTACTCAGGGTGCTGGGTGATCAGTACTCGGGTGCTGGGTGCTCAGTGCTCAGAGTGCTGGGTGCTCAGTGCTCGGGGTGCTGGGTGCTCAGTGCTCAGTACTCAGGGTGCTGGGTGCTCAGTGCTCTTGGTACTGGGTGCACAGTGCTCAGTACTCAGGGTGCTGGGTGCTCAGTGCTCAGGGTGCTGGGTGCTCAGTGCTCAGCGTGCTGGGTGCTCAGTGCTCAGGGTGCTGGGTGCTCAGTGCTCAGGGTGCTGGGTACTCAGTGCTTGGGGTGCTGGGTGCTCAGTACTCAGGGTGCTGCGTGCTCAGTACTCAGGGTGCTCAGTGCTCAGTACTCAGGGTGCTCAGTGCTCAGTACTCAGGGTGCTCAGTGCTCAGGGTGCTGGGTGCTCAGTGCTCGGGGTGCTGGGTGCTCAGTCCTCAGGGTGCTGGGTGCTCAGTGCTCAGGGTGCTCGGTGCTCAGTGCTCAGGGTGCTGGGTGCTCAGTACTCAGGGTGCTGGGTGCTCAGTGCTCAGGGTGCTGGGTGCTCAGTACTCATGGTGCTCTGTGCTCAGTGCTCAGGGTGCTGGGTGCTCAGTGCTCAGGGTGCTCGGTGCTTAGTACTCAGGGTGCTGGGTGCTCAGTACTCAGGGTGCTGGGTGCTCAGTGCTCAGGGTGCTGGGTGCTCAGTGCTCAGGGTGCTGGGTGCTCAGTACTCAGGGTGCTGGGTGCTCAGTTCTCGGGGTGCTGGGTGCTCAGTACTCAGGGAGCTGGGTGCTCAGTACTCAGGGTGCTGGGTGCTCAGTACTTGGGTGCTGGGTGCTCAGTGCTCAGGGTGCTGGGTGCTCCGTGCTCGGGGTGCTGGGTGCTCAGTGCTCAGTACTCAGGGTGCTGGGTGCTCAGTGCTCGGGGTGCTGGGTGGTCAGTGCTCAGTACTCAGGGTGCTGGGTGCTCAGTGCTCGGGGTGCTTGATGCTCAGTACTCAGGATGCTGGGTGCTCAGTGCTCAGTACACAGGGTGCTGGGTGCTCAGTGCTCGGGGTGCTTGATGCTCAGTACTCAGGGTGCTGGGTGCTCAGTGCTCAGGGTGCTGGGTGCTCAGTACTCAGGGTGCTGGGTGCTCAGTACTCAGTATGCTGGGTGCTCAGTACTCGGGGTGCTGGGTGCTCAGTACTCAGTATGCTGGGTGCTCAGTGCTCGGGGTGCTCAGTACTCAGGGTGCTGTGTGTTCAGTGCTCAGGGTACTGGGTGCTCAGTACTCAGGGTGCTCAGTGCTTGGGGTGCTGGGTGCGCAGCACTCAGGCTGTTGGGTGCTCAGTACTCAGGGTGCTCAGTGCTTGGGGTGCTGGGTGCTCAGTACTCAGGGTGCTCAGTGCTTGGGGTGTTGGGTGCTCAGTACTCAGGGTGCTGGGTGCTCAGTGCTCAGGGTGCTGGGTGCTCAGTACTCAGGGTGCTGGATGCTCATTACTCAGGGTGCTAGGTGCTCAGTGTTCGGGGTGCTGGGTGCTCAGTGCTCGGGGTGCTGGGTGCTCAGTGCTCAGGGTGCTGGGTGCTCAGTGCTCAGGTTTCTGGGTGCTCAGTGCTCGGGGCGCTGGGTGCTCAGTGCTCAGGGTGCTCGGTGCTCAGTGCTCAGGGTGCTGGGTGCTCAGTACTCAGGGTGCTGGGTGCTCAGTGCTCAGGGTGCTGGGTGCTCAGTGCTCAGGGTGCTCGGTGCTTAGTACTCGGGGTGCTGGGTGCTCAGTACTCAGGGTTCTGGGTGCTCAGTGCTCAGGTTGCTGGGTGCTCAGTGCTCAGGGTGCTGGGTGCTCAGTACTCAGGGTGCTGGGTGCTCAGTACTCAGGGTGCTGGGTGCTCAGTTCTCAGGGTGCTGGGTGCTCAGTGCTCGGGGTGCTGGGTGCTCAGTGCTCGGGGTGCTCGGTGCTCAGTGCTCAAGGTGCTGGGTGCTCAGTGCTCAGGGTGCTGGGTGCTCAGTACTCAGGGTGCTGGGTGCTCAGTACTCAGTATGCTGGGTGCTCAGTGCTCGGGGTCCTGGGTGCTCAGTGCTCAGTACTCAGGGTGCTGGGTGCTCAGTGCTCGGGGTGCTTGATGCTCAGTACTCAGGGTGCTGGGTGCTCAGTGCTCAGGGTGCTGGGTGCTCAGTACTCAGGGTGCTGGGTGCTCAGTACTCAGTATGCTGGGTGCTCAGTGCTCGGGGTGCTCAGTACTCAGGGTGCTGTGTGTTCAGTGCTCAGGGTACTGGGTGCTCAGTACTCAGGGTGCTCAGTGCTTGGGGTGCTGGGTGCGCAGTACTCAGGGTGTTGGGTGCTCAGTACTCACGGTGCTCAGTGCTTGGGGTGCTGGGTGCTCAGTACTCAGGGTGCTCAGTGCTTGGGGTGTTGGGTGCTCAGTACTCAGGGTGCTGGGTGCTCAGTGCTCAGGGTGCTGGGTGCTCAGTACTCAGGGTGCTGGGTGCTCATCACTCAGGGTGCTAGGTGCTCAGTGTTCGGGGTGCTGGGTGCTCAGTGCTCGGGGTGCTGGGTGCTCAGTACTCGGGGTGCTCTGTGCTCAGTACGTTGGGTGATCACTAATCAGGGTGCTGGGTGCTCAGTGCTCAGGGTGCTGGGTGCTCAGTGCTCAGGGTGCTGGGTGCTCAGTGCTCAGGGTGCTGGGTGCTCAGTGCTCAGGGTGCTGGGTGCTCAGTGCTCGGGGTGCTCGGAGCTCAGTGCTCAGGGTGCTGGGTGCTCAGTGCTCGGGGTGCTCGGTGCTCAGTACTCAGGGTGCTGGGTGCTCAGAGCTCGGGGTGCTCGGTGCTCAGTACGTTGGGTGCTCACTACTCAGGGTGCTGGGTGCTCAGTGCTCAGGGTGCTGGGTGCTGAGTGCTCAGGGTGCTGGGTGCTCAGTGCTCAGGGTGCTTGGTGCTCAGTACTCAGGGTGCTGGGTGCGCAGTGCTCGGGGTGATGGGTGCTCAGTGCTCAGGGTGCTGGGTGCTCAGTGCTCAGGGTGCTGGGTGCTCAGTACTCGGGGAGCTGGGTGCTCAGTACTCAGGGTGCTGGGTGCTCAGTACTCAGGGTGCTGTGTGATCAGTACTCGGGTGCTGGGTGCTCAGTGCTCAGAGTGCTGGGTGCTCAGTGCTTGGGGTGCTGGGTGCTCAGGGCTCAGTACTCAGGGTGCTGGGTGCTCAGTGCTCTTGGTGCTGGGTGCACAGTGCTCAGTACTCAGGGTGCTGGGTGCTCAGTGCTCAGGGTGCTGGGTGCTCAGTGCTCAGGGTGCTGGGTGCTCAGTGCTCAGGGTGCTGGGTGCTCAGTGCTCAGGGTGCTGGGTACTCAGTGCTCGGGGTGCTGGGTGCTCAGTGCTCGGGGTGCTCGGTGCTCAGTACGTTGGGTGCTCACTATTCAGGGTGCTGGGTGCTCAGTGCTCAGGGTGCTGGGTGCTGAGTGCTCAGGGTGCTGGGTGCTCAGTGCTCAGGGTGCTGGGTGCTCAGTGCTCAGGGTGCTGGGTTCTCAGTACTCAGGGTGCTGGGTGCACAGGGCTCGGGGTGCTGGGTGCTCAGTGCTCAGGGTGCTGGGTGCTCAGTGCTCAGGGTGCTGGGTGCTCAGTACTCGGGGTGCTGGGTGCTCAGTACTCAGGGTGCTGGGTGCTCAGTACTCAGGGTGCTGGGTGATCAGTACTCGGGTGCTGGGTGCTCAGTGCTCAGATTGCTGGGTGCTCAGTGCTCGGGGTGCTGGGTGCTCAGTGCTCAGTACACAGGGTGCTGGGTGCTCAGTGCTCTTGGTGCTGGGTGCACAGTGCTCAGTACTCAGGGTGCTGTGTGCTCAGTGCTCAGGGTGCTGGGTGCTCAGTGCTCAGCGTGCTGGGTGCTCAGTGCTCAGGGTGCTGGGTGCTCAGTGCTCAGGGTGCTGGGTACTCAGTGCTCGGGGTGCTGGGTGCTCAGTACTCAGGGTGCTGGGTGCTCAGTACTCAGGGTGCTCAGTGCTCAGTACTCAGGGTGCTCAGTGCTCAGTACTCAGGGTGCTCAGTGCTCAGGGTGCTGGGTGCTCAGTGCTCGGGGTGCTGGGTGCTCAGTCCTCAGGGTGCTGGGTGCTCAGTACTCAGGGTGCTCGGTGCTTAGTACTCAGGGTGCTGGGTGCTCAGTACTCCGGGTGCTGGGTGCTCAGTGCTCAGTACTCAGGGTGCTGGGTGCTCAGTACTCAGGGTGCTGGGTGCTCAGTGCTCGGGGTGCTGGGTGCTCAGTACTCGGGGTGCTCGGTGCTCAGTACTCAGGGTGCTGGGTGCTCAGTGCTCGGGGTGCTCAGTACTCAGGGTGCTGTGTGTTCAGTTCTCAGGGTGCTGGGTGCTCAGTACTCAGGGTGCTCGGTGCTTAGTACTCAGGGTGCTGGGTGCTCAGTACTCCGGGTGCTGGGTGCTCAGTGCTCGGGGTGCTCAGTGCTCAGTGCTCAAGGTGCTGGGTGCTCAGTACTCAGGGTGATCATTGCTCAGGGTGCGGGGTGCTCAGTACTCAGGGTGCTCAGTGCTCAGTACTAAGGGTGCTCAGTGCTCAGGGTGCTGGGTGCTCAGTGTTCGGGGTGCTCGGTGATCAGTACTCAGGGTGCTGGGTGCTCAGTGCTCATGGTGCTGGGTGCTCAGTGCTCAGGGTGCTGGTTGCTCAGTGCTCAGGGTGCTGGGTGCTCAGTACTCAGGGTTTTCGGTGCTCAGTACTCCGGGTGCTCAGTGCTCGGAGTGCTGGGTGCTCAGTACTCAGGGTGCTGGGTGCTCAGTACTCAGGGTGCTGGGTGCTCAGTACTCGGGTGCTGGGTGCTCAGTGCTCAGAGTGCTGGGTGCTCAGTGCTTGGGGTGCTGGGTGCTCAGTGCTCAGTACTCAGGGTGCTGGGAGCTCAGTGCTCTTGGTGCTGGGTGCACAGTGCTCAGTACTCAGGGTGCTGGGTGCTCAGTGCTCAGGGTGCTGGGTGCTCAGTGCTCAGGGTGCTGGGTGCTCAGTGCTCAGGGTGCTGGGTGCTCAGTGCTCAGGGTGCTGGGTACTCAGTGCTCGGGGTGCTGGGTGCTCAGTACTCAGGGTGCTGGGTGCTCAGTGCTCAGGGTGCTGGGTGCTCAGTGCTCAGGGTGCTGGGTGCTCAGTACTCAGGGTGCTGGGTGCTCAGTGCTCGGGGTGCTCAGTGCTCAGTACGCTGGGTGCTCAGTACTCAGGGTGCTGGGTGCTCAGTACTCAGGGTGCTGTGTGCTCAGTACTCAGGGTGCTGGGTGCTTAGTACTCAGGGTGCTGGGTGCTTAGTACTCAGGGTGCTGGCTGCTCAGTGCTCAGGGTGCTCGGTGCTCAGTGCTCGGGGTGCTGGGTGCTCAGTACTCAGGGTGGTCAGTGCTCAGTGCTATGGGTGCTGGGTGCTCTGTGCTCGGGGTGCTGGGTGCTCATTGCTCAGGGTGCTGGGTGCTCAGTACTCAGGGTGCTCAGTGCTCAGTGCTCGGGGTGCTGGGTGCTCAGTGCTAGGGGTGCTGGGTGCTCAGTGCTCAGGGTGCTGGGTGCTCAGTGCTCAGGGTTCTGGGTGCTCAGTGCTCGGGGCGCTGGGTACTCAGTGCTCGGGGTGCTCGGAGCTCAGTACTCAGTGTGCTGGGTGCTCAGTGCTCGTTGTGCTCGGTGCTCAGTACTCAGGGTGCTGGGTGCTCAGTGCTCGGGGTGCTCGGTGCTCAGTACGTTGGGTGCTCACTACTCAGGGTGCTGGGTGCTCAGTGCTCAGGGTGCTGGGTGCTGAGTGCTCAGGGTGCTGGGTGCTCAGTGCTCAGGGTGCTGGGTGCTCAGTACTCAGGGTGCTGGGTGCGCAGTGCTCGGGGTGCTGGGTGCTCAGTGCTCAGGGTGCTGGGTGCTCAGTGCTCAGGGTGCTGGGTGCTCAGTACTCGGGGTGCTGGGTGCTCAGTACTCAGGGTGCTGGGTGCTCAGTACTCAGGGTGCTGGGTGATCAGTACTCGGGTGCTGGGTGCTCAGTGCTCAGAGTGCTGGGTGCTCAGTGCTTGGGGTGCTGGGTGCTCAGTGCTCAGTACTCAGGGTGCTGGGTGCTCAGTGCTCTTGGTGCTGGGTGCACAGTGCTCAGTACTCAGGGTGCTGGGTGCTCAGTGCTCAGTGTGCTGGGTGCTCAGTGCTCAGGGTGCTGGGTGCTCAGTGCTCAGGGTGCTGGGTGCTCAGTGCTCAGGGTGCTGGGTACTCAGTGCTCGGGGTGCTGGGTGCTCAGTACTCAGGGTGCTGGGTGCTCAGTACTCAGGGTGCTCAGTGCTCAGTACTCAGGGTGCTCAGTGCTCAGTACTCAGGGTGCTCAGTGCTCAGGGTGCTGGGTGCTCAGTGCTCGGGGTGCTGGGTGCTCAGTCCTCAGGGTGCTGGTTGCTCAGTGCTCAGGGTGCTCGGTGCTCAGTGCTCAGGGTGCTGGGTGCTCAGTACTCAGGGTGCTGGGTGCTCAGTGCTCGGGGTGCTGGGTGCTCAGTACTCAGGGTGCTGGGTGCTCAGTGCTCAGGGTGCTGGGTGCTCAGTGCTCAGGGTGCTCGGTGCTTAGTACTCAGGGTGCTGGGTGCTCAGTACTCAGGGTGCTGGGTGCTCAGTGCTCAGGGTGCTGGGTGCTCAGTGCTCAGGGTGCTGGGTGCTCAGTACTCAGGGTGCTGGGTGCTCAGTTCTCGGGGTGCTGGGTGCTCAGTACTCAGGGAGCTGTGTGCTTAGTACTCAGGGTGCTGGGTGCTCAGTACTCGGGTGCTGGGTGCTCAGTGCTCAGGGTGCTGGGTGCTCAGTGCTTGGGGTGCTGGGTGCTCAGTGCTCAGTACTCAGGGTGCTGGGGGCTCAGTGCTCGGGGTGCTGGGTGCTCAGTGCTCAGTACTCAGGGTGCTGGGTGCTCAGTGCTCAGGGTGCTGGGTGCTCAGTGCTCAGGGTGCTGGGTGCTCAGTGCTCAGGGTGCTGGGTGCTCAGTACTCAGGGTGCTCGGTGCTTAGTACTCAGGGTGCTGGGTGCTCAGTACTCCGGGTGCTGGGTGCTCAGTGCTCAGTACTCAGGGTGCTGGGTGCTCAGTACTCAGGGTGCTGGGTGCTCAGTGCTCGGGGTGCTGGGTGCTCAGTGCTCGGGGTGCTCGGTGCTCAGTACTCAGGGTGCTGGGTGCTCAGTGCTCGGGGTGCTCAGTACTCAGGGTGCTGTGTGTTCAGTGCTCAGGGTGCTGGGTGCTCAGTACTCAGGGTGCTCGGTGCTTAGTACTCAGGGTGCTGGGTGCTCAGTACTCCGGGTGCTGGGTGCTCAGTGCTCGGGGTGCTCAGTGCTCAGTGCTCAAGGTGCTGGGTGCTCAGTACTCAGGGTGATCATTGCTCAGGGTACTGGGTTCTCAGTACTCAGGGTGCTGGGTGCTCAGTACTCAGGGTGCTCAGTGCTCAGTACTCAGGGTGCTCAGTGCTCAGTACTAAGGGTGCTCATTGCTCAGGGTGCTGGGTGCTCAGTGCTCAGGGTGCTGGTTGCTCAGTGCTCAGGGTGCTGGGTGCTCAGTACTCAGGGTTTTCGGTGCTCAGTACTCCGGGTGCTCAGTGCTCAGTACTCAGGGTGCTGGGTGCTCAGTGCTCAGGGTGCTGGGTGCTCAGTACTCAGGGTGCTGGGTGCTCGGTGCTCATTACGCTGGGTGCTCAGTACTCAGGTTTCTCTGTACTCAGTACTCAGGGTGCTGGGTGCTCAGTACTCAGGGTGCTCGGTGCTCAGTACTCAGGGTGCTGGGTGCTCAGTGCTCAGGGTGCTGGGTGCTCAGTACTCAGGGTGCTGGGTGCTCAGTGCTCGGGGTGCTCGGTGCTCAGTACGCTGGGTGCTCAGTACTCAGGGTGCTGGGTGCTCAGTACTCAGGGTGCTGTGTGCTGAGTACTCAGGGTGCTGGGTGCTTAGTACTCAGGGTGCTGGGTGCTTAGTACTCAGGGTGCTGGCTGCTCAGTGCTCAGGGTGCTCGGTGCTCAGTGCTCGGGGTGCTGGGTGCTCAGTACTCAGGGTGCTCAGTGCTCAGTGCTCTGGGTGCTTGGTGCTCTGTGCTCGGGGTGCTGGGTGCTCATTGCTCAGGGTGCTGGGTGCTCAGTTCTCAGGGTGCTCAGTGCTCAGTGCTCGGGGTGCTGGGTGCTCAGTGCTCGGGGTGCTGGGTGCTCAGTGCTCAGGGTGCTGGGTGCTCAGTGCCCAGGGTTCTGGGTGCTCAGTGCTCGGGGCGCTGGGTACTCAGTGCTCGGGGTGCTCGGAGCTCAGTACTCAGTGTGCTGGGTGCTCAGTGCTCGGGGTGCTCGGTGCTCAGTACTCGGGGTGCTGGGTGCTCAGTGCTCGGGGTGCTCGGTGCTCAGTACGTTGGGTGCTCACTACTCAGGGTGCTGGGTGCTCAGTGCTCAGGGTGCTGGGTGCTGAGTGCTCAGGGTGCTGGGTGATCAGTGCTCAGGGTGCTGGGTGCTCAGTACTCAGGGTGCTGGGTGCACAGTGCTCGGGGTGCTGGGTGCTCAGTGCTCAGGGTGCTGGGTGCTCAGTGCTCAGGGTGCTGGGTGCTCAGTACTCGGGGTGCTGGGTGCTCAGTACTCAGGGTGCTGGGTGCTCAGTACTCAGGGTGCTGGGTGATCAGTACTCGGGTGCTGGGTGCTCAGTGCTCAGAGTGCTGGGTGCTCAGTGCTCGGGGTGCTGGGTGCTCAGTGCTCAGTACTCAGGGTGCTGGGTGCTCAGTGCTCTTGGTGCTGGGTGCACAGTGCTCAGTACTCAGGGTGCTGGGTGCTCAGTGCTCAGTGTGCTGGGTGCTCAGTGCTCAGGGTGCTGGGTGCTCAGTGCTCAGGGTGCTGGGTGCTCAGTGCTCAGGGTGCTGGGTACTCAGTGCTCGGGGTGCTGGGTGCTCAGTACTCAGGGTGCTGGGTGCTCAGTACTCAGGGTGCTCAGTGCTCAGTACTCAGGGTGCTCAGTGCTCAGTACTCAGGGTGCTCAGTGCTCAGGGTGCTGGGTGCTCAGTGCTCTGGGTGCTGGGTGCTCAGTCCTCAGGGTGCTGGGTGCTCAGTGCTCAGGGTGCTCGGTGCTCAGTGCTCAGGGTGCTGGGTGCTCAGTACTCAGGGTGCTGGGTGCTCAGTGCTCGGGGTGCTGGGTGCTCAGTACTCAGGGTGCTGGGTGCTCAGTGCTCAGGGTGCTGGGTGCTCAGTGCTCAGGGTGCTCGGTGCTTAGTACTCAGGGTGCTGGGTGCTCAGTACTCAGGGTGCTGGGTGCTCAGTGCTCAGGGTGCTGGGTGCTCAGTGCTCAGGGTGCTGGGTGCTCAGTACTCAGGGTGCTGGGTGCTCAGTTCTCGGGGTGCTGGGTGCTCAGTACTCAGGGAGCTGTGTGCTTAGTACTCAGGGTGCTGGGTGCTCACTACTCGGGTGCTGGGTGCTCAGTGCTCAGGGTGCTGGGTGCTCAGTGCTTGGGGTGCTGGGTGCTCAGTGCTCAGTACTCAGGGTGCTGGGGGCTCAGTGCTCGGGGTGCTGGGTGCTCAGTGCTCAGTACTCAGGTTGCTGGGTGCTCAGTGCTCAGGGTGCTGGGTGCTCAGTGCTCAGGGTGCTGGGTGCTCAGTGCTCAGGGTGCTGGGTGCTCAGTACTCAGGGTGCTCGGTGCTTAGTACTCAGGGTGCTGGGTGCTCAGTACTCCGGGTGCTGGGTGCTCAGTGCTCAGTACTCAGGGTGCTGGGTGCTCAGTACTCAGGGTGCTGGGTGCTCATTGCTCGGGGTGCTGGGTGCTCAGTGCTCGGGGTGCTCGGTGCTCAGTACTGAGGTTGCTGGGTGCTCAGTGCTCGGGGTGCTCAGTACTCAGGGTGCTGTGTGTTCAGTGCTCAGGGTGCTGTGTGCTCAGTACTCAGGGTGCTCGGTGCTTAGTACTCAGGGTGCTGGGTGCTCAGTACTCCGGGTGCTGGGTGCTCAGTGCTCGGGGTGCTGGGTGCTCAGTGCTCAAGGTGCTGGGTGCTCAGTACTCAGGGTGATCATTGCTCAGGGTGCTGGGTGCTCAGTACTCAGGGTGCTGGGGGCTCAGTACTCAGGGTGCTCAGTGCTCAGTACTCAGGATGCTCAGTGCTCAGTACTAAGGGTGCTCAGTGCTCAGGGTGCTGGGTGCTCAGTGCTCAGGGTGCTGGTTGCTCAGTGCTCAGGGTGCTGGGTGCTCAGTACTCAGGGTTTTCGGTGCTCAGTACTCCGGGTGCTCAGTGCTCAGTACTCAGGGTGCTGTGTGCTCAGTGCTCAGGGTGCTGGGTGCTCAGTACTCAGGGTGCTGGGTGCTCGGTGCTCAGTATGCTGGGTGCTCAGTACTCAGGTTTCTGGGTACTCAGTACTCAGGGTGCTGGGTGCTCAGTACTCAGGGTGCTCGGTGCTCAGTACTCAGGGTGCTGGGTGCTCAGTGCTCAGGGTGCTGGGTGCTCAGTACTCAGGGTGCTGGGTGCTCAGTGCTCGGGGTGCTTGGTGCTCAGTACGCTGGGTGCTCAGTACTCAGGGTGCTGGGTGCTCAGTACTCAGGGTGCTGTGTGCTCAGTACTCAGGTTGCTGGGTGCTTAGTACTCAGGGTGCTGGGTGCTTAGTACTCAGGGTGCTGGCTGCTCAGTGCTCAGGGTGCTCGGTGCTCAGTGCTCGGGGTGCTGGGTGCTCAGTACTCAGGGTGCTCAGTGCTCAGTGCTCTGGGTGCTGGGTGCTCTGTGCTCGGGGTGCTGGGTGCTCATTGCTCAGGGTGCTGGGTGCTCAGTTCTCAGGGTGCTCAGTGCTCAGTGCTCGGGGTGCTGGGTGCTCAGTGCTCGGGGTGCTGGGTGCTCAGTGCTCAGGGTGCTGGGTGCTCAGTGCCCAGGGTTCTGGGTGCTCAGTGCTCGGGGCGCTTTGTACTCAGTGCTCGGGGTGCTCGGTGCTCAGTAATTTGGGTGCTCACTACTCAGGGTGCTGGGTGCTCAGTGCTCAGGGTGCTGGGTGCTGAGTGCTCAGGGTGCTGGGTGCTCAGTGCTCAGGGTGCTGGGTGCTCAGTACTCAGGGTGCTGGGTGCACAGTGCTCGGGGTGCTGGGTGCTCAGTGCTCAGGGTGCTGGGTGCTCAGTGCTCAGGGTGCTGGGTGCTCAGTACTCGGGGTGCTGGGTGCTCAGTACTCAGGGTGCTGGGTGCTCAGTACTCAGGGTGCTGGGTGATCAGTACTCGGGTGCTGGGTGCTCAGTGCTCAGAGTGCTGGGTGCTCAGTGCTCGGGGTGCTGGGTGCTCAGTGCTCAGTACTCAGGGTGCTGGGTGCTCAATGCTCTTGGTGCTGGGTGCACAGTGCTCAGTACTCAGGGTGCTGGGTGCTCAGTGCTCAGGGTGCTGGGTGCTCAGTGCTCAGCGTGCTGGGTGCTCAGTGCTCAGGGTGCTCAGTGCTCAGGGTGCTGGGTGCTCAGTGCTCGGGGTGCTGGGTGCTCAGTCCTCAGGTTGCTGGGTGCTCAGTGCTCAGCCTGCTCGGTGCTCAGTGCTCAGGGTGCTATGTGCTCAGAACTCAGG
The DNA here is from genome assembly GCF_018167655.1 of Microtus oregoni. Lineage (NCBI taxonomy): Eukaryota > Metazoa > Chordata > Mammalia > Rodentia > Cricetidae > Microtus > Microtus oregoni. Next base: position 4,685,234 of record NW_024544028.1, on the reverse strand, counting down.
GTGCTGGGTGCTCAGTGCTCGGGGTGCTGGGTGCTCAGTACTCAGGGTGCTGGGTGCTCAGTGCTCAGGGTGCTGGGTGCTCAGTGCTCAGGGTGCTCGGTGATTAGTACTCAGGGTGCTGGGTGCTCAGTACTCAGGGTGCTGGGTGCTCAGTGCTCAGGGTGCTGGGTGCTCAGTGCTCAGGGTGCTGGGTGCTCAGTACTCAGGGTGCTGGGTGCTCAGTTCTCGGGGTGCTGGGTGCTCAGTACTCAGGGAGCTGGGTGCTCAGTACTCAGGGTGCTGGGTGCTCAGTACTCGGGTGCTGGGTGCTCAGTGCTCAGGGTGCTGGTTGCTCAGTGCTCGGGGTGCTGGGTGCTCAGTGCTCAGTACTCAGGGTGCTGGGTGCTCAGGGCTCGGGGTGCTGGGTGGTCAGTGCTCAGTACTCAGGGTGCTGGGTGCTCAGTGCTCGGGGTGCTTGATGCTCAGTACTCAGGGTGCTGGGTGCTCAGTGCTCAGTACACAGGGTGCTGGGTGCTCAGTGCTCGGGGTGCTGGGTGCTCAGTGCTCAGTACTCAGGGTGCTGGGTGATCAGTGCTCGGGGTGCTTGATGCTCAGTACTCAGGGTGCTGGGTGCTCAGTGCTCAGGGTGCTGGGTGCTCAGTACTCAGGGTGCTGGGTGCTCAGTACTCAGTATGCTGGGTGCTCAGTACTCGGGGTGCTCACTACTCAGGGTGCTGTGTGTTCAGTGCTCAGTGTACTGGGTGCTCAGTACTCAGGGTGCTCAGTGCTCGGGGTGCTTGATGCTCAGTACTCAGGGTGCTGGGTGCTCAGTGCTCAGGGTGCTGGGTGCTCAGTACTCAGGGTGCTGGGTGCTCAGTACTCAGTATGCTGGGTGCTCAGTGCTCGGGGTGCTCAGTACTCAGGGTGCTGTGTGTTCAGTGCTCAGGGTACTGGGTGCTCAGTACTCAGGGTGCTCAGTGCTTGGGGTGCTGGGTGCGCAGCACTCAGGCTGTTGGGTGCTCAGTACTCAGGGTGCTCAGTGCTTGGGGTGCTGGGTGCTCAGTACTCAGGGTGCTCAGTGCTTGGGGTGTTGGGTGCTCAGTACTCAGGGTGCTGGGTGCTCAGTGCTCAGGGTGCTGGGTGCTCAGTACTCAGGGTGCTGGATGCTCATTACTCAGGGTGCTAGGTGCTCAGTGTTCGGGGTGCTGGGTGCTCAGTGCTCGGGGTGCTGGGTGCTCAGTGCTCAGGGTGCTGGGTGCTCAGTGCTCAGGTTTCTGGGTGCTCAGTGCTCGGGGCGCTGGGTGCTCAGTGCTCAGGGTGCTCGGTGCTCAGTGCTCAGGGTGCTGGGTGCTCAGTACTCAGGGTGCTGGGTGCTCAGTGCTCAGGGTGCTGGGTGCTCAGTGCTCAGGGTGCTCGGTGCTTAGTACTCGGGGTGCTGGGTGCTCAGTACTCAGGGTTCTGGGTGCTCAGTGCTCAGGGTGCTGGGTGCTCAGTGCTCAGGGTGCTGGGTGCTCAGTACTCAGGGTGCTGGGTGCTCAGTACTCAGGGTGCTGGGTGCTCAGTTCTCAGGGTGCTGGGTGCTCAGTGCTCAGGGTGCTCGGTGCTCAGTGCTCAGGGTGCTGGGTGCTCAGTGCTCAGCGTGCTGGGTACTCAGTGCTCGGGGTGCTGGGTGCTCAGTGCTCGGGGTGCTCAGTGCTCAGTACGTTGGGTGCTCACTACTCAGGGTGCTGGGTGCTCAGTGCTCAGGGTGCTGGGTGCTGAGTGCTCAGGGTGCTGGGTGCTCAGTGCTCAGGGTGCTGGGTGCTCAGTGCTCAGAGTGCTGGGTGCTCAGTACTCAGGGTGCTGGGTGCACAGGGCTCGGGGTGCTGGGTGCTCAGTGCTCAGGGTGCTGGGTGCTCAGTGCTCAGGGTGCTGGGTGCTCAGTACTCGGGGTGCTGGGTGCTCAGTACTCAGGGTGCTGGGTGCTCAGTACTCAGGGTACTGGGTGATCAGTACTCGGGTGCTGGGTGCTCAGTGCTCAGAGTGCTGGGTGCTCAGTGCTCGGGGTGCTGGGTGCTCAGTGCTCAGTACTCAGGGTGCTGGGTGCTCAGTGCTCTTGGTGCTGGGTGCACAGTGCTCAGTACTCAGGGTGCTGGGTGCTCAGTGCTCAGGGTGCTGGGTGCTCAGTGCTCAGCGTGCTGGGTGCTCAGTGCTCAGGGTGCTGGGTGCTCAGTGCTCAGGGTGCTGGGTACTCAGTGCTCGGGGTGCTGGGTGCTCAGTACTCAGGGTGCTGCGTGCTCAGTACTCAGGGTGCTCAGTGCTCAGTACTCAGGGTGCTCAGTGCTCAGTACTCAGGGTGCTGGGTGCTCAGTGCTCGGGGTGCTGGGTGCTCAGTGCTCAGTACTCAGGGTGCTGGGTGATCAGTGCTCGGGGTGCTTGATGCTCAGTACTCAGGGTGCTGGGTGCTCAGTGCTCAGGGTGCTGGGTGCTCAGTACTCAGGGTGCTGGGTGCTCAGTACTCAGTATGCTGGGTGCTCAGTACTCGGGGTGCTCACTACTCAGGGTGCTGTGTGTTCAGTGCTCAGGGTACTGGGTGCTCAGTACTCAGGGTGCTCAGTGCTCGGGGTGCTTGATGCTCAGTACTCAGGGTGCTGGGTGCTCAGTGCTCAGGGTGCTGGGTGCTCAGTACTCAGGGTGCTGGGTGCTCAGTACTCAGTATGCTGGGTGCTCAGTGCTCGGGGTGCTCAGTACTCAGGGTGCTGTGTGTTCAGTGCTCAGGGTACTGGGTGCTCAGTACTCAGGGTGCTCAGTGCTTGGGGTGCTGGGTGCGCAGCACTCAGGCTGTTGGGTGCTCAGTACTCAGGATGCTCAGTGCTTGGGGTGCTGGGTGCTCAGTACTCAGGGTGCTCAGTGCTTGGGGTGTTGGGTGCTCAGTACTCAGGGTGCTGGGTGCTCAGTGCTCAGGGTGCTGGGTGCTCAGTACTCAGGGTGCTGGATGCTCATTACTCAGGGTGCTAGGTGCTCAGTGTTCGGGGTGCTGGGTGCTCAGTGCTCGGGGTGCTGGGTGCTCAGTGCTCAGGGTGCTGGGTGCTCAGTGCTCAGGTTTCTGGGTGCTCAGTGCTCGGGGCGCTGGGTGCTCAGTGCTCAGGGTGCTCGGTGCTCAGTGCTCAGGGTGCTGGGTGCTCAGTGCTCAGGGTGCTGGGTGCTCAGTACTCAGGGTTCTGGGTGCTCAGTGCTCAGGGTGCTGGGTGCTCAGTGCTCAGAGTGCTGGGTGCTCAGTACTCAGGGTGCTGGGTGCTCAGTACTCAGGGTGCTGGGTGCTCAGTTCTCAGGGTGCTGGGTGCTCAGTGCTCGGGGTGCTGGGTGCTCAGTGCTCGGGGTGCTCGGTGCTCAGTGCTCAAGGTGCTGGGTGCTCAGTGCTCAGGGTGCTGGGTGCTCAGTACTCAGGGTGCTGGGTGCTCAGTACTCAGTATGCTGGGTGCTCAGTGCTCGGGGTCCTGGGTGCTCAGTGCTCAGTACTCAGGGTGCTGGGTGCTCAGTGCTCGGCGTGCTTGATGCTCAGTACTCAGGGTGCTGGGTGCTCAGTGCTCAGGGTGCTGGGTGCTCAGTACTCAGGGTGCTGGGTGCTCAGTACTCAGTATGCTGGGTGCTCAGTGCTCGGGGTGCTCAGTACTCAGGGTGCTGTGTGTTCAGTGCTCAGGGTACTGGGTGCTCAGTACTCAGGGTGCTCAGTGCTTGGGGTGCTGGGTGCGCAGTACTCAGGGTGTTGGGTGCTCAGTACTCAGGGTGCTCAGTGCTTGGGGTGCTGGGTGCTCAGTACTCAGGGTGCTCAGTGCTTGGGGTGTTGGGTGCTCAGTACTCAGGGTGCTGGGTGCTCAGTGCTCAGGGTGCTGGGTGCTCAGTACTCAGGGTGCTGGGTGCTCATCACTCAGGGTGCTAGGTGCTCAGTGTTCGGGGTGCTGGGTGCTCAGTGCTCGGGGTGCTGGGTGCTCAGTACTCGGGGGGCTCGGTGCTCAGTACGTTGGGTGCTCACTAATCAGGGTGCTGGGTGCTCAGTGCTCAGGTAGCTGGGTGCTCAGTGCTCAGGGTGCTGGGTGCTCAGTGCTCAGGGTGCTGGGTGCTCAGTGCTCAGGGTGCTGGGTGCGCAGTGCTCAGGGTGCTGGGTGCTCAGTGCTCAGGGTGCTGGGTGCTCAGTGCTCAGGGTGCTGGGTGCTCAGTGCTCGGGGCGCTGGGTGCTCAGTGCTCGGGGTGCTCGGAGCTCAGTACTCAGTGTGCTGGGTGCTCAGTGCTCGGGGTGCTCGGTGCTCAGTACTCAGGGTGCTGGGTGCTCAGAGCTCGGGGTGGTCGGTGCTCAGTACGTTGGGTGCTCACTACTCAGGGTGCTGGGTGCTCAGTGCTCAGGGTGCTGGGTGCTCAGTGCTCAGGGTGCTTGGTGCTCAGTACTCAGGGTGCTGGGTGCGCAGTGCTCGGGGTGATGGGTGGTCAGTGCTCAGGGTGCTGGGTGCTCAGTGCTCAGGGTGCTGGGTGCTCAGTACTCGGGGAGCTGGGTGCTCAGTACTCAGGGTGCTGGGTGATCAGTACTCGGGTGCTGGGTGCTCAGTGCTCAGAGTGCTGGGTGCTCAGTGCTTGGGGTGCTGGGTGCTCAGTGCTCAGTACTCAGGGTGCTGGGTGCTCAGTGCTCTTGGTGCTGGGTGCACAGTGCTCAGTACTCAGGGTGCTGGGTGCTCAGTGCTCAGGGTGCTGGGTGCTCAGTGCTCAGGGTGCTGGGTGCGCAGTGCTCAGGGTGCTGGGTGCTCAGTGCTCAGCGTGCTGGGTACTCACTGCTCGGGGTGCTGGGTGCTCAGTGCTCGGGGTGCTCGGTGCTCAGTACGTTGGGTGCTCACTACTCAGGGTGCTGGGTGCTCAGTGCTCAGGGTGCTGGGTGCTGAGTGCTCACTGTGCTGGGTGCTCAGTGCTCAGGGTGCTGGGTGCTCAGTGCTCAGGGTGCTGGGTGCTCAGTACTCAGGGTGCTGGGTGCACAGGGCTCGGGGTGCTGGGTGCTCAGTGCTCAGGGTGCTGGGTGCTCAGTGCTCAGGGTGCTGGGTGTTCAGTACTCGGTGTGCTGGGTGCTCAGTACTCAGGGTGCTGGGTGCTCAGTACTCAGGGTGCTGGGTGATCAGTACTCGGGTGCTGGGTGCTCAGTGCTCAGAGTGCTGGGTGCTCAGTGCTCGGGGTGCTGGGTGCTCAGTGCTCAGTACTCAGGGTGCTGGGTGCTCAGTGCTCTTGGTGCTGGGTGCACAGTGCTCAGTACTCAGGGTGCTGGGTGCTCAGTGCTCAGGGTGCTGGGTGCTCAGTGCTCAGCGTGCTGGGTGCTCAGTGCTCAGGGTGCTGGGTGCTCAGTGCTCAGGGTGCTGGGTACTCAGTGCTCGGGTTGCTGGGTGCTCAGTACTCAGGGTGCTGCGTGCTCAGTACTCAGGGTGCTCAGTGCTCAGTACTCAGGGTGCTCAGTGCTCAGTACTCAGGGTGCTCAGTGCTCAGGGTGCTGGGTGCTCAGTGCTCGGGGTGCTGGGTGCTCAGTCCTCAGGGTGCTGGGTGCTCAGTGCTCAGGGTGCTCGGTGCTCAGTGCTCAGGGTGCTGGGTGCTCAGTACTCAGGGTGCTGGGTGCTCAGTGCTCAGGGTGCTGGGTGCTCAGTACTCATGGTGCTCTGTGCTCAGTGCTCAGGGTGCTGGGTGCTCAGTGCTCAGGGTGCTCGGTGCTTAGTACTCAGGGTGCTGGGTGCTCAGTACTCAGGGTGCTGGGTGCTCAGTGCTCAGGGTGCTGGGTGCTCAGTGCTCAGGGTGCTGGGTGCTCAGTACTCAGGGTGCTGGGTGCTCAGTTCTCGGGGTGCTGGGTGCTCAGTACTCAGGGAGCTGGGTGCTCAGTACTCAGGGTGCTGGGTGCTCAGTACTTGGGTGCTGGGTGCTCAGTGCTCGGGGTGCTGGGTGGTCAGTGCTCAGTACTCAGGGTGCTGGGTGCTCAGTGCTCGGGGTGCTTGATGCTCAGTACTCAGGATGCTGGGTGCTCAGTGCTCAGTACACAGGGTGCTGGGTGCTCAGTGCTCGGGGTGCTGGGAGCTCAGTGCTCAGTACTCAGGGTGCTGGGTGCTCAGTGCTCGGGGTGCTTGATGCTCAGTACTCAGGGTGCTGGGTGCTCAGTGCTCAGGGTGCTGGGTGCTCAGTACTCAGGGTGCTGGGTGCTCAGTACTCAGTATGCTGGGTGCTCAGTACTCGGGGTGCTGGGTGCTCAGTACTCAGTATGCTGGGTGCTCAGTGCTCGGGGTGCTCAGTACTCAGGGTGCTGTGTGTTCAGTGCTCAGGGTACTGGGTGCTCAGTACTCAGGGTGCTCAGGGCTTGGGGTGCTGGGTGCGCAGCACTCAGGCTGTTGGGTGCTCAGTACTCAGGGTGCTCAGTGCTTGGGGTGCTGGGTGCTCAGTACTCAGGGTGCTCAGTGCTTGGGGTGTTGGGTGCTCAGTACTCAGGGTGCTGGGTGCTCAGTGCTCAGGGTGCTGGGTGCTCAGTACTCAGTGTGCTGGATGCTCATTACTCAGGGTGCTAGGTGCTCAGTGTTCGGGGTGCTGGGTGCTCAGTGCTCGGGGTGCTGGGTGCTCAGTGCTCAGGGTGCTGGGTGCTCAGTGCTCAGGTTTCTGGGTGCTCAGTGCTCGGGGCGCTGGGTGCTCAGTGCTCAGGGTGCTCGGTGCTCAGTGCTCAGGGTGCTGGGTGCTCAGTACTCAGGGTGCTGGGTGCTCAGTGCTCAGGGTGCTGGGTGCTCAGTGCTCAGGGTGCTCGGTGCTTAGTACTCGGGGTGCTGGGTGCTCAGTACTCAGGGTTCTGGGTGCTCTGTGCTCAGGTTGCTGGGTGCTCAGTGCTCAGGGTGCTGGGTGCTCAGTACTCAGGGTGCTGGGTGCTCAGTACTCAGGGTGCTGGGTGCTCAGTTCTCAGGGTGCTGGGTGCTCAGTGCTCGGGGTGCTGGGTGCTCAGTGCTCGGGGTGCTCGGTGCTCAGTGCTCAAGGTGCTGGGTGCTCAGTGCTCAGGGTGCTGGGTGCTCAGTACTCAGGGTGCTGGGTGCTCAGTACTCAGTATGCTGGGTGCTCAGTGCTCGGGGTCCTGGGTGCTCAGTGCTCAGTACTCAGGGTGCTGGGTGCTCAGTGCTCGGGGTGCTTGATGCTCAGTACTCAGGGTGCTGGGTGCTCAGTGCTCAGGGTGCTGGGTGCTCAGTACTCAGGGTGCTGGGTGCTCAGTACTCAGTATGCTGGGTGCTCAGTGCTCGGGGTGCTCAGTACTCAGGGTGCTGTGTGTTCAGTGCTCAGGGTACTGGGTGCTCAGTACTCAGGGTGCTCAGTGCTTGGGGTGCTGGGTGCGCAGTACTCAGGGTGTTGGGTGCTCAGTACTCACGGTGCTCAGTGCTTGGGGTGCTGGGTGCTCAGTACTCAGGGTGCTCAGTGCTTGGGGTGTTGGGTGCTCAGTACTCAGGGTGCTGGGTGCTCAGTGCTCAGGGTGCTGGGTGCTCAGTACTCAGGGTGCTGGGTGCTCATCACTCAGGGTGCTAGGTGCTCAGTGTTCGGGGTGCTGGGTGCTCAGTGCTCGGGGTGCTGGGTGCTCAGTACTCGGGGTGCTCTGTGCTCAGTACGTTGGGTGATCACTAATCAGGGTGCTGGGTGCTCAGTGCTCAGGGTGCTGGGTGCTCAGTGCTCAGGGTGCTGGGTGCTCAGTGCTCAGGGTGCTGGGTGCTCAGTGCTCAGGGTGCTGGGTGCTCAGTGCTCGGGGTGCTCGGAGCTCAGTGCTCAGGGTGCTGGGTGCTCAGTGCTCGGGGTGCTCGGTGCTCAGTACTCAGGGTGCTGGGTGCTCAGAGCTCGGGGTGCTCGGTGCTCAGTACGTTGGGTGCTCACTACTCAGGGTGCTGGGTGCTCAGTGCTCAGGGTGCTGGGTGCTGAGTGCTCAGGGTGCTGGGTGCTCAGTGCTCAGGGTGCTTGGTGCTCAGTACTCAGGGTGCTGGGTGCGCAGTGCTCGGGGTGATGGGTGCTCAGTGCTCAGGGTGCTGGGTGCTCAGTGCTCAGGGTGCTGGGTGCTCAGTACTCGGGGAGCTGGGTGCTCAGTACTCAGGGTGCTGGGTGCTCAGTACTCAGGGTGCTGGGTGATCAGTACTCGGGTGCTGGGTGCTCAGTGCTCAGAGTGCTGGGTGCTCAGTGCTTGGGGTGCTGGGTGCTCAGGGCTCAGTACTCAGGGTGCTGGGTGCTCAGTGCTCTTGGTGCTGGGTGCACAGTGCTCAGTACTCAGGGTGCTGGGTGCTCAGTGCTCAGGGTGCTGGGTGCTCAGTGCTCAGGGTGCTGGGTGCTCAGTGCTCAGGGTGCTGGGTGCTCAGTGCTCAGGGTGCTGGGTACTCAGTGCTCGGGGTGCTGGGTGCTCAGTGCTCGGGGTGCTCGGTGCTCAGTACGTTGGGTGCTCACTATTCAGGGTGCTGGGTGCTCAGTGCTCAGGGTGCTGGGTGCTGAGTGCTCAGGGTGCTGGGTGCTCAGTGCTCAGGGTGCTGGGTGCTCAGTGCTCAGGGTGCTGGGTTCTCAGTACTCAGGGTGCTGGGTGCACAGGGCTCGGGGTGCTGGGTGCTCAGTGCTCAGGGTGCTGGGTGCTCAGTGCTCAGGGTGCTGGGTGCTCAGTACTCGGGGTGCTGGGTGCTCAGTACTCAGGGTGCTGGGTGCTCAGTACTCAGGGTGCTGGGTGATCAGTACTCGGGTGCTGGGTGCTCAGTGCTCAGAGTGCTGGGTGCTCAGTGCTCGGGGTGCTGGGTGCTCAGTGCTCAGTACTCAGGGTGCTGGGTGCTCAGTGCTCTTGGTGCTGGGTGCACAGTGCTCAGTACTCAGGGTGCTGTGTGCTCAGTGCTCAGGGTGCTGGGTGCTCAGTGCTCAGCGTGCTGGGTGCTCAGTGCTCAGGGTGCTGGGTGCTCAGTGCTCAGGGTGCTGGGTACTCAGTGCTCGGGGTGCTGGGTGCTCAGTACTCAGGGTGCTGGGTGCTCAGTACTCAGGGTGCTCAGTGCTCAGTACTCAGGGTGCTCAGTGCTCAGTACTCAGGGTGCTCAGTGCTCAGGGTGCTGGGTGCTCAGTGCTCGGGGTGCTGGGTGCTCAGTCCTCAGGGTGCTGGGTGCTCAGTGCTCAGGGTGCTCGGTGCTCAGTGCTCAGGGTGCTGGGTGCTCAGTACTCAGGGTGCTGGGTGCTCAGTGCTCAGGGTGCTGGGTGCTCAGTACTCAGGGTGCTGGGTGCTCAGTGCTCAGGGTGCTGGGTGCTCAGTGCTCAGGGTGCTCGGTGCTTAGTACTCAGGGTGCTGGGTGCTCAGTACTCAGGGTGCTGGGTGCTCAGTGCTCAGGGTGCTGGGTGCTCAGTGCTCAGGGTGCTGGGTGCTCAGTACTCAGGGTGCTGGGTGCTCAGTTCTCGGGGTGCTGGGTGCTCAGTACTCAGGGAGCTGGGTGCTCAGTACTCAGGGTGCTGGGTGCTCAGTACTCGGGTGCTGGGTGCTCAGTGCTCAGGGTGCTGGGTGCTCAGTGCTCGGGGTGCTGGATGCTCAGTGCTCAGTACTCAGGGTGCTGGGTGCTCAGTGCTCGGGGTGCTGGGTGCTCAGTGCTCAGGGTGCTGGGTGCTCAGTACTCAGGGTGCTGGGTGCTCAGTTCTCGGGGTGCTGGGTGCTCAGTACTCAGGGAGCTGGGTGCTCAGTACTCAGGGTGCTGGGTGCTCAGTACTCGGGTGCTTGATGCTCAGTACTCAGGGTGCTGGGTGCTCAGTGCTCAGGGTGCTGGGTGCTCAGTACTCAGGGTGCTGGGTGCTCAGTACTCAGTATGCTGGGTGCTCAGTGCTCGGGGTGCTCAGTACTCAGGGTGCTGTGTGTTCAGTGCTCAGGGTACTGGGTGCTCAGTACTCAGGGTGCTCAGTGCTTGGGGTGCTGGGTGCGCAGTACTCAGGGTGTTGGGTGCTCAGTACTCAGGGTGCTCAGTGCTTGGGGTGCTGGGTGCTCAGTACTCAGGGTGCTCAGTGCTTGGGGTGTTGGGTGCTCAGTACTCAGGGTGCTGGGTGCTCAGTGCTCAGGGTGCTGGGTGCTCAGTACTCAGGGTGCTGGGTGCTCATCACTCAGGGTGCTAGGTGCTCAGTGTTCGGGGTGCTGGGTGCTCAGTGCTCGGGGTGCTGGGTGCTCAGTACTCGGGGGGCTCGGTGCTCAGTACGTTGGGTGCTCACTAATCAGGGTGCTGGGTGCTCAGTGCTCAGGTAGCTGGGTGCTCAGTGCTCAGGGTGCTGGGTGCTCAGTGCTCAGGGTGCTGGGTGCTCAGTGCTCAGGGTGCTGGGTGCGCAGTGCTCAGGGTGCTGGGTGCTCAGTGCTCAGGGTGCTGGGTGCTCAGTGCTCAGGGTGCTGGGTGCTCAGTGCTCGGGGCGCTGGGTGCTCAGTGCTCGGGGTGCTCGGAGCTCAGTACTCAGTGTGCTGGGTGCTCAGTGCTCGGGGTGCTCGGTGCTCAGTACTCAGGGTGCTGGGTGCTCAGAGCTCGGGGTGGTCGGTGCTCAGTACGTTGGGTGCTCACTACTCAGGGTGCTGGGTGCTCAGTGCTCAGGGTGCTGGGTGCTCAGTGCTCAGGGTGCTTGGTGCTCAGTACTCAGGGTGCTGGGTGCGCAGTGCTCGGGGTGATGGGTGGTCAGTGCTCAGGGTGCTGGGTGCTCAGTGCTCAGGGTGCTGGGTGCTCAGTACTCGGGGAGCTGGGTGCTCAGTACTCAGGGTGCTGGGTGCTCAGTACTCAGGGTGCTGGGTGATCAGTACTCGGGTGCTGGGTGCTCAGTGCTCAGAGTGCTGGGTGCTCAGTGCTTGGGGTGCTGGGTGCTCAGTGCTCAGTACTCAGGGTGCTGGGTGCTCAGTGCTCTTGGTGCTGGGTGCACAGTGCTCAGTACTCAGGGTGCTGGGTGCTCAGTGCTCAGGGTGCTGGGTGCTCAGTGCTCAGGGTGCTGGGTGCGCAGTGCTCAGGGTGCTGGGTGCTCAGTGCTCAGCGTGCTGGGTACTCACTGCTCGGGGTGCTGGGTGCTCAGTGCTCGGGGTGCTCGGTGCTCAGTACGTTGGGTGCTCACTACTCAGGGTGCTGGGTGCTCAGTGCTCAGGGTGCTGGGTGCTGAGTGCTCACTGTGCTGGGTGCTCAGTGCTCAGGGTGCTGGGTGCTCAGTGCTCAGGGTGCTGGGTGCTCAGTACTCAGGGTGCTGGGTGCACAGGGCTCGGGGTGCTGGGTGCTCAGTGCTCAGGGTGCTGGGTGCTCAGTGCTCAGGGTGCTGGGTGTTCAGTACTCGGTGTGCTGGGTGCTCAGTACTCAGGGTGCTGGGTGCTCAGTACTCAGGGTGCTGGGTGATCAGTACTCGGGTGCTGGGTGCTCAGTGCTCAGAGTGCTGGGTGCTCAGTGCTCGGGGTGCTGGGTGCTCAGTGCTCAGTACTCAGGGTGCTGGGTGCTCAGTGCTCTTGGTGCTGGGTGCACAGTGCTCAGTACTCAGGGTGCTGGGTGCTCAGTGCTCAGGGTGCTGGGTGCTCAGTGCTCAGCGTGCTGGGTGCTCAGTGCTCAGGGTGCTGGGTGCTCAGTGCTCAGGGTGCTGGGTACTCAGTGCTCGGGTTGCTGGGTGCTCAGTACTCAGGGTGCTGCGTGCTCAGTACTCAGGGTGCTCAGTGCTCAGTACTCAGGGTGCTCAGTGCTCAGTACTCAGGGTGCTCAGTGCTCAGGGTGCTGGGTGCTCAGTGCTCGGGGTGCTGGGTGCTCAGTCCTCAGGGTGCTGGGTGCTCAGTGCTCAGGGTGCTCGGTGCTCAGTGCTCAGGGTGCTGGGTGCTCAGTACTCAGGGTGCTGGGTGCTCAGTGCTCAGGGTGCTGGGTGCTCAGTACTCATGGTGCTCTGTGCTCAGTGCTCAGGGTGCTGGGTGCTCAGTGCTCAGGGTGCTCGGTGCTTAGTACTCAGGGTGCTGGGTGCTCAGTACTCAGGGTGCTGGGTGCTCAGTGCTCAGGGTGCTGGGTGCTCAGTGCTCAGGGTGCTGGGTGCTCAGTACTCAGGGTGCTGGGTGCTCAGTTCTCAGGGTGCTGGGTGCTCAGTACTCAGGGAGCTGGGTGCTCAGTACTCAGGGTGCTGGGTGCTCAGTACTTGGGTGCTGGGTGCTCAGTGCTCGGGGTGCTGGGTGGTCAGTGCTCAGTACTCAGGGTGCTGGGTGCTCAGTGCTCGGGGTGCTTGATGCTCAGTACTCAGGATGCTGGGTGCTCAGTGCTCAGTACACAGGGTGCTGGGTGCTCAGTGCTCGGGGTGCTGGGAGCTCAGTGCTCAGTACTCAGGGTGCTGGGTGCTCAGTGCTCGGGGTGCTTGATGCTCAGTACTCAGGGTGCTGGGTGCTCAGTGCTCAGGGTGCTGGGTGCTCAGTACTCAGGGTGCTGGGTGCTCAGTACTCAGTATGCTGGGTGCTCAGTACTCGGGGTGCTGGGTGCTCAGTACTCAGTATGCTGGGTGCTCAGTGCTCGGGGTGCTCAGTACTCAGGGTGCTGTGTGTTCAGTGCTCAGGGTACTGGGTGCTCAGTACTCAGGGTGCTCAGGGCTTGGGGTGCTGGGTGCGCAGCACTCAGGCTGTTGGGTGCTCAGTACTCAGGGTGCTCAGTGCTTGGGGTGCTGGGTGCTCAGTACTCAGGGTGCTCAGTGCTTGGGGTGTTGGGTGCTCAGTACTCAGGGTGCTGGGTGCTCAGTGCTCAGGGTGCTGGGTGCTCAGTACTCAGTGTGCTGGATGCTCATTACTCAGGGTGCTAGGTGCTCAGTGTTCGGGGTGCTGGGTGCTCAGTGCTCGGGGTGCTGGGTGCTCAGTGCTCAGGGTGCTGGGTGCTCAGTGCTCAGGTTTCTGGGTGCTCAGTGCTCGGGGCGCTGGGTGCTCAGTGCTCAGGGTGCTCGGTGCTCAGTGCTCAGGGTGCTGGGTGCTCAGTACTCAGGGTGCTGGGTGCTCAGTGCTCAGGGTGCTGGGTGCTCAGTGCTCAGGGTGCTCGGTGCTTAGTACTCGGGGTGCTGGGTGCTCAGTACTCAGGGTTCTGGGTGCTCTGTGCTCAGGTTGCTGGGTGCTCAGTGCTCAGGGTGCTGGGTGCTCAGTACTCAGGGTGCTGGGTGCTCAGTACTCAGGGTGCTGGGTGCTCAGTTCTCAGGGTGCTGGGTGCTCAGTGCTCGGGGTGCTGGGTGCTCAGTGCTCGGGGTGCTCGGTGCTCAGTGCTCAAGGTGCTGGGTGCTCAGTGCTCAGGGTGCTGGGTGCTCAGTACTCAGGGTGCTGGGTGCTCAGTACTCAGTATGCTGGGTGCTCAGTGCTCGGGGTCCTGGGTGCTCAGTGCTCAGTACTCAGGGTGCTGGGTGCTCAGTGCTCGGGGTGCTTGATGCTCAGTACTCAGGGTGCTGGGTGCTCAGTGCTCAGGGTGCTGGGTGCTCAGTACTCAGGGTGCTGGGTGCTCAGTACTCAGTATGCTGGGTGCTCAGTGCTCGGGGTGCTCAGTACTCAGGGTGCTGTGTGTTCAGTGCTCAGGGTACTGGGTGCTCAGTACTCAGGGTGCTCAGTGCTTGGGGTGCTGGGTGCGCAGTACTCAGGGTGTTGGGTGCTCAGTACTCACGGTGCTCAGTGCTTGGGGTGCTGGGTGCTCAGTACTCAGGGTGCTCAGTGCTTGGGGTGTTGGGTGCTCAGTACTCAGGGTGCTGGGTGCTCAGTGCTCAGGGTGCTGGGTGCTCAGTACTCAGGGTGCTGGGTGCTCATCACTCAGGGTGCTAGGTGCTCAGTGTTCGGGGTGCTGGGTGCTCAGTGCTCGGGGTGCTGGGTGCTCAGTACTCGGGGTGCTCTGTGCTCAGTACGTTGGGTGATCACTAATCAGGGTGCTGGGTGCTCAGTGCTCAGGGTGCTGGGTGCTCAGTGCTCAGGGTGCTGGGTGCTCAGTGCTCAGGGTGCTGTGTGCTCAGTGCTCAGGGTGCTGGGTGCTCAGTGCTCGGGGTGCTCGGAGCTCAGTGCTCAGGGTGCTGGGTGCTCAGTGCTCGGGGTGCTCGGTGCTCAGTACTCAGGGTGCTGCCTGCTCAGAGCTCGGGGTGCTCGGTGCTCAGTACGTTGGGTGCTCACTACTCAGGGTGCTGGGTGCTCAGTGCTCAGGGTGCTGGGTGCTGAGTGCTCAGGGTGCTGGGTGCTCAGTGCTCAGGGTGCTTGGTGCTCAGTACTCAGGGTGCTGGGTGCGCAGTGCTCGGGGTGATGGGTGCTCAGTGCTCAGGGTGCTGGGTGCTCAGTGCTCAGGGTGCTGGGTGCTCAGTACTCGGGGAGCTGGGTGCTCAGTACTCAGGGTGCTGGGTGCTCAGTACTCAGGGTGCTGGGTGATCAGTACTCGGGTGCTGGGTGCTCAGTGCTCAGAGTGCTGGGTGCTCAGTGCTTGGGGTGCTGGGTGCTCAGGGCTCAGTACTCAGGGTGCTGGGTGCTCAGTGCTCTTGGTGCTGGGTGCACAGTGCTCAGTACTCAGGGTGCTGGGTGCTCAGTGCTCAGGGTGCTGGGTGCTCAGTGCTCAGGGTGCTGGGTGCTCAGTGCTCAGGGTGCTGGGTGCTCAGTGCTCAGGGTGCTGGGTACTCAGTGCTCGGGGTGCTGGGTGCTCAGTGCTCGGGGTGCTCGGTGCTCAGTACGTTGGGTGCTCACTATTCAGGGTGCTGGGTGCTCAGTGCTCAGGGTGCTGGGTGCTGAGTGCTCAGGGTGCTGGGTGCTCAGTGCTCAGGGTGCTGGGTGCTCAGTGCTCAGGGTGCTGGGTTCTCAGTACTCAGGGTGCTGGGTGCACAGGGCTCGGGGTGCTGGGTGCTCAGTGCTCAGGGTGCTGGGTGCTCAGTGCTCAGGGTGCTGGGTGCTCAGTACTCGGGGTGCTGGGTGCTCAGTACTCAGGGTGCTGGGTGCTCAGTACTCAGGGTGCTGGGTGATCAGTACTCGGGTGCTGGGTGCTCAGTGCTCAGAGTGCTGGGTGCTCAGTGCTCGGGGTGCTGGGTGCTCAGTGCTCAGTACTCAGGGTGCTGGGTGCTCAGTGCTCTTGGTGCTGGGTGCACAGTGCTCAGTACTCAGGGTGCTGTGTGCTCAGTGCTCAGAGTGCTGGGTGCTCAGTGCTCGGGGTGCTGGGTGCTCAGTGCTCAGTACTCAGGGTGCTGGGTGCTCAGTGCTCTTGGTGCTGGGTGCACAGTGCTCAGTGCTCAGCGTGCTGGGTGCTCAGTGCTCAGGGTGCTGGGTGCTCAGTGCTCAGGGTGCTGGGTACTCAGTGCTCGGGGTGCTGGGTGCTCAGTACTCGGGGTGCTGGGTGCTCAGTACTCAGGGTGCTGGGTGCTCAGTACTCAGGGTGCTGGGTGATCAGTACTCGGGTGCTGGGTGCTCAGTGCTCAGAGTGCTGGGTGCTCAGTGCTCGGGGTGCTGGGTGCTCAGTGCTCAGTACTCAGGGTGCTGGGTGCTCAGTGCTCTTGGTGCTGGGTGCACAGTGCTCAGTACTCAGGGTGCTGGGTGCTCAGTGCTCAGAGTGCTGGGTGCTCAGTGCTCGGGGTGCTGGGTGCTCAGTGCTCAGTACTCAGGGTGCTGGGTGCTCAGTGCTCTTGGTGCTGGGTGCACAGTGCTCAGTGCTCAGCGTGCTGGGTGCTCAGTGCTCAGGGTGCTGGGTGCTCAGTGCTCAGGGTGCTGGGTACTCAGTGCTCGGGGTGCTGGGTGCTCAGTACTCAGGGTGCTGGGTGCTCAGTACTCAGGGTGCTCAGTGCTCAGTACTCAGGGTGCTCAGTGCTCAGTACTCAGGGTGCTCAGTGCTCAGGGTGCTGGGTGCTCAGTGCTCGGGGTGCTGGGTGCTCAGTCCTCAGGGTGCTGGGTGCTCAGTGCTCAGGGTGCTCGGTGCTCAGTGCTCAGGGTGCTGGGTGCTCAGTACTCAGGGTGCTGGGTGCTCAGTGCTCAGGGTACTGGGTGCTCAGTACTCAGGGTGCTGGGTGCTCAGTGCTCAGGGTGCTGGGTGCTCAGTGCTCAGGGTGCTCGGTGCTTAGTACTCAGGGTGCTGGGTGCTCAGTACTCAGGGTGCTGGGTGCTCAGTGCTCAGGGTGCTGGGTGCTCAGTGCTCAGGGTGCTGGGTGCTCAGTACTCAGGGTGCTGGGTGCTCAGTTCTCGGGGTGCTGGGTGCTCAGTACTCAGGGAGCTGGGTGCTCAGTACTCAGGGTGCTGGGTGCTCAGTACTCGGGTGCTGGGTGCTCAGTGCTCAGGGTGCTGGGTGCTCAGTGCTCGGGGTGCTGGATGCTCAGTGCTCAGTACTCAGGGTGCTGGGTGCTCAGTGCTCGGGGTGCTGGGTGCTCAGTGCTCAGGGTGCTGGGTGCTCAGTACTCAGGGTGCTGGGTGCTCAGTTCTCGGGGTGCTGGGTGCTCAGTACTCAGGGAGCTGGGTGCTCAGTACTCAGGGTGCTGGGTGCTCAGTACTCGGGTGCTTGATGCTCAGTACTCAGGGTGCTGGGTGCTCAGTGCTCAGGGTGCTGGGTGCTCAGTACTCAGGGTGCTGGGTGCTCAGTCCTCAGTATGCTGGGTGCTCAGTGCTCGGGGTGCTCAGTACTCAGGGTGCTGTGTGTACAGTGCTCAGGGTACTGGGTGCTCAGTACTCAGGGTGCTCAGTGCTTGGGGTGCTGGGGGCGCAGCACTCAGGGTGTTGGGTGCTCAGTACTCAGGGTGCTCAGTGCTTGGGGTGCTGGGTGCTCAGTACTCAGGTTGCTCAGTGCTTGGGGTGTTGGGTGCTCAGTACTCAGGGTGCTGGGTGCTCAGTGCTCAGGGTGCTGGGTGCTCAGTACTCAGGGTGCTGGGTGCTCATTACTCAGGGTGCTAGGTGCTCAGTGTTCGGGGTGCTGGGTGCTCAGTGCTCGGGGTGCTGGGTGCTCAGTGCTCAGGGTGCTGGGTGCTCAGTGCTCAGGTTTCTGGGTGCTCAGTGCTCGGGGCGCTGGGTGCTCAGTGCTCAGGGTGCTCGGTGCTCAGTGCTCAGGGTGCTGGGTGCTCAGTACTCAGGGTGCTGGGTGCTCAGTGCTCGGGGTGCTGGGTGCTCAGTACTCAGGGTGCTGGGTGCTCAGTGCTCAGGTTGCTGGGTGCTCAGTGCTCAGGGTGCTCGGTGCTTAGTACTCGGGGTGCTGGGTGCTCAGTACTCAGGGTTCTGGGTGCTCAGTGCTCAGGGTGCTGGGTGCTCAGTGCTCAGGGTGCTGGGTGCTCAGTACTCAGGGTGCTGGGTGCTCAGTACTCAGGGTGCTGGGTGCTCAGTTCTCAGGGTGCTGGGTGCTCAGTGCTCTGGGTGCTGGGTGCTCAGTGCTCGGGGTGCTCGGTGCTCAGTGCTCAAGGTGCTGGGTGCTCAGTGCTCAGGGTGCTGAGTGCTCAGTACTCAGGTTGCTGGGTGCTCAGTACTCAGTATGCTGGGTGCTCAGTGCTCGGGGTCCTGGGTGCTCAGTGCTCAGTACTCAGGGTGCTGGGTGCTCAGTGCTCGGGGTGCTTGATGCTCAGTACTCAGGGTGCTGGGTGCTCAGTGCTCAGGGTGCTGGGTGCTCAGTACTCAGGGTGCTGGGTGCTCAGTACTCAGTATGCTGGGTGCTCAGTGCTCGGGGTGCTCAGTACTCAGGGTGCTGTGTGTTCAGTGCTCAGGGTACTGGGTGCTCAGTACTCAGGGTGCTCAGTGCTTGGGGTTCTGGGTGCGCAGTACTCAGGGTGTTGGGTGCTCAGTACTCAGGGTGCTCAGTGCTTGGGGTGCTGGGTGCTCAGTACTCAGGGTGCTCAGTGCTTGGGGTGTTGGGTGCTCAGTACTCAGCGTGCTGGGTGCTCAGTGCTCAGGGTGCTGGGTGCTCAGTACTCAGGGTGCTGGGTGCTCATTACTCAGGGTGCTAGGTGCTCAGTGTTCGGGGTGCTGGGTGCTCAGTGCTCGGGGTGCTGGGTGCTCAGTACTCGGGGTGCTCGGTGCTCAGTACGTTGGGTGCTCACTAATCAGGGTGCTTGGTGCTCAGTGCTCAGGGTGCTGGGTGCTCAGTGCTCAGGGTGCTGGGTGCTCAGTGCTCAGGGTGCTGGGTGCTCAGTGCTCAGGTTGCTGGGTGCGCAGTGCTCAGGGTGCTGGGTGCTCAGTGCTCAGGGTGCTGGGTGCTCAGTGCTCAGGGTGCTGGGTGCTCAGTGCTCGGGGCGCTGGGTGCTCAGTGCTTGGGGTGCTCGGAGCTCAGTACTCAGTGTGCTGGGTGCTCAGTGCTCGGGGTGCTCGGTGCTCAGTACTCAGGGTGCTGGGTGCTCAGAGCTCGGGGTGCTCGGTGCTCAGTACGTTGGGTGCTCACTACTCAGGGTGCTGGGTGCTCAGTGCTCAGGGTGCTGGGTGCTGAGTGCTCAGGGTGCTGGGTGCTCAGTGCTCAGGGTGCTTGGTGCTCAATACTCAGGGTGCTGGGTGCGCAGTGCTCGGGGTGATGGGTGCTCAGTGCTCAGGGTGCTGGGTGCTCAGTGCTCAGGGTGCTGGGTGCTCAGTACTCGGGGTGCTGGGTGCTCAGTACTCAGGGTGCTGGGTGCTCAGTACTCAGGGTGCTGGGTGATCAGTACTCGGGTGCTGGGTGCTCAGTGCTCAGAGTGCTGGGTGCTCAGTGCTTGGGGTGCTGGGTGCTCAGTGCTCAGTACTCAGGGTGCTGGGTGCTCAGTGCTCTTGGTGCTGGGTGCACAGTACTCAGTACTCAGGGTGCTGGGTGCTCAGTGCTCAGGGTGCTGGGTGCTCAGTGCTCAGGGTGCTGGGTGCTCAGTGCTCAGGGTGCTGGGTGCTCAGTGCTCAGGGTGCTGGGTACTCAGTGCTCGGGGTGCTGGGTGCTCAGTACTCAGGGTGCTGGGTGCTCAGTACTCAGGGTGCTCAGTGCTCAGTACTCAGGGTGCTCAGTGCTCAGTACTCAGGGTGCTCAGTGCTCAGGGTGCTGGGTGCTCAGTGCTCGGGGTGCTGGGTGCTCAGTCCTCAGGGTGCTGGGTGCTCAGTGCTAAGGGTGCTCGGTGCTCAGTGCTCAGGGTGCTGGGTGCTCAGTACTCAGGGTGCTGGGTGCTCAGTGCTCAGGGTGCTGGGTGCTCAGTACTCAGGGTGCTGGGTGCTCAGTGCTCAGGGTGCTGGGTGCTCAGTGCTCAGGGTGCTCGGTGCTCAGTACTCAGGGTGCTGGGTGCTCAGTACTCAGGGTGCTGGGTGCTCAGGGTGCTGGGTGCTCAGTGCTCAGGGTGCTGGGTGCTCAGTACTCAGGGTGCTGGGTGCTCAGTTCTCGGGGTGCTGGGTGCTCAGTACTCAGGGAGCTGGGTGCTCAGTACTCAGGGTGCTGGGTGCTCAGTACTCGGGTGCTGGGTGCTCAGTGCTCAGGGTGCTGGGTGCTCAGTGCTTGGGGTGCTGGGTGCTCAGTGCTCAGTACTCAGGGTGCTTTGGGCTCAGTGCTCGGGGTGCTGGGTGCTCAGTGCTCAGTACTCAGGGTGCTGGGTGCTCAGTGCTCAGGGTGCTGGGTGCTCAGTGCTCAGGGTGCTGGGTGCTCAGTGCTCAGGGTGCTGGGTGCTCAGTACTCAGGGTGCTCGGTGCTTAGTACTCAGGGTGCTGGGTGCTCAGTACTCCGGGTGCTGGGTGCTCAGTGCTCAGTACTCAGGGTGCTGGGTGCTCAGTACTCAGGGTGCTGGGTGCTCAGTGCTCGGGGTGCTCTGTGCTCAGTGCTCGGGGTGCTCGGTGCTCAGTACTCAGGGTGCTGGGTGCTCAGTGCTCGGGGTGCTCAGTACTCAGGGTGCTGGGTGCTCAGTGCTCAGGGTGCTGGGTGCTCAGTGCTTAGGGTATTGGGTGCTCAGTGCTCAGGGTGCTGGGTGCTCAGTACTCAGGGTGCTCGGTGCTTAGTACTCAGGGTGCTGGGTGCTCAGTACTCCGGGTGCTGGGTGCTCAGTGCTCAGTACTCAGGGTGCTGGGTGCTCAGTACTCAGGGTGCTGGGTGCTCAGTGCTCGGGGTGCTGGGTGCTCAGTGCTCGGGGTGCTCGGTGCTCAGTACTCAGGGTGCTGGGTGCTCAGTACTCAGGGTGCTCGGTGCTTAGTACTCAGGGTGCTGGGTGCTCAGTACTCCGGGTGCTGGGTGCTCAGTGCTCGGGGTGCTCAGTGCTCAGTGCTCAAGGTGCTGGGTGCTCAGTACTCAGGGTGATCATTGCTCAGGGTGCTGGGTGCTCAGTACTCAGGGTGCTGGGTGCTCAGTACTCAGGGTGCTCAGTGCTCAGTACTCAGGGTGCTCAGTGCTCAGTACTAAGGGTGCTCAGTGCTCAGGGTGCTGGGTGCTCAGTGTTCGGGGTGCTCGGTGCTCAGTACTCAGGGTGCTGTGTGCTCAGTGCTCATGGTGCTGGGTGTTCAGTGCTCAGGGTGCTGGTTGCTCAGTGCTCAGGGTGCTGGGTGCTCAGTACTCAGGGTTTTCGGTGCTCAGTACTCGGGGTGCTCAGTGCTCAGTACTCAGGGTGCTGGGTGCTCAGTGCTCAGGGTGCTGGGTGCTCAGTACTCAGGGTGCTGGGTGCTCGGTGCTCAGTACGCTGGGTGCTCAGTACTCAGGTTGCTGGGTACTCAGTACTCAGGGTGCTGGGTGCTCAGTACTCAGGGTGCTCGGTGCTCAGTACTCAGGGTGCTGGGTGCTCAGTGCTCAGGGTGCTGGGTGCTCAGTACTCAGGGTGCTGGGTGCTCAGTGCTCGGGGTGCTCGGTGCTCAGTAAGCTTGGTGCTCAGTACTCAGGGTGCTGGGTGCTCAGTACTCAGGGTGCTGTGTGCTCAGTACTCAGGGTGCTGGGTGCTTAGTACTCAGGGTGCTGGGTGCTTAGTACTCAGGGTGCTGGCTGCTCAGTGCTCAGGGTGCTCGATGCTCAGTGCTCGGGGTGTTGGGTGCTCAGTACTCAGGGTGGTCAGTGCTCAGTGCTCTGGGTGCTGGGTGCTCTGTGCTCGGGGTGCTGGGTGCTCATTCCTCAGGGTGCTGGGTGCTCAGTACGTTGGGTGCTCACTACTCAGGGTGCTGGGTGCACAGTGCTCAGTGTGCTGGGTGCTGAGTGCTCAGGGTGCTGGGTGCTCAGTGCTCAGGGTGCTGGGTGCTCAGTACTCAGGGAGCTGGGTGCGCAGTGCTCGGGGTGCTGGGTGCTCAGTACTCAGGGTGCTGGGTGCTCAGTACTCAGGGTGCTGGGTGATCAGTACTCGGGTGCTGGGTGCTCAGTGCTCAGAGTGCTGGGTGCTCAGTGCTTGGGGTGCTGGGTGCTCAGTGCTCAGTACTCAGGGTGCTGGGTGCTCAGTGCTCTTGGTGCTGGGTGCACAGTGCTCAGTACTCAGGGTGCTGGGTGCTCAGTGTTCAGGGTGCTGGGTGCTCAGTGCTCAGGGTGCTGGGTGCTCAGTGCTCAGGGTGCTGGGTGCTCAGTGCTCAGGTTGCTGGGTACTCAGTGCTCGGGGTGCTGGGTGCTCAGTTCTCAGGGTGCTGGGTGCTCAGTACTCAGGGTGCTCAGTGCTCAGTACTCAGGGTGCTCAGTGCTCAGTACTCAGTGTGCTCAGTGCTCAGGGTGCTGGGTGCTCAGTGCTCGGGGTGCTGGGTGCTCAGTCCTCAGGGTGCTGGGTGCTCAGTGCTCAGGGTGTTCGGTGCTCAGTGCTCAGGGTGCTGGGTGCTCAGTACTCAGGGTGCTGGGTGCTCAGTGCTCGAGGTGCTGGGTGCTCAGTACTCAGGGTGCTGGGTGCTCAGTGCTCAGGGTGCTGGGTGCTCAGTGCTCAGGGTGCTCGGTGCTTAGTACTCAGGGTGCTGGGTGCTCAGTACTCAGGGTGCTGGGTGCTCAGTGCTCAGGGTGCTGGGTGCTCAGTGCTCAGGGTGCTGGGTGCTCAGTACTCAGGGTGCTGGGTGCTCAGTTCTCGGGGTGCTGGGTGCTCAGTACTCAGGGAGCTGGGTGCTCAGTACTCAGGGTGCTGGGTGCTCAGTACTCGGGTGCTGGGTGCTCAGTGCTCAGGGTGCTGGGTGCTCAGTGCTTGGGGTGCTGGGTGCTCAGGGCTCAGTACTCAGGGTGCTGGGGGCTCAGTGCTCAGGGTGCTGGGTGCTCAGTGCTCAGTACTCAGGGTGCTGGGTGCTCAGTGCTCAGGGTGCTGGGTGCTCAGTGCTCAGGGTGCTGGGTGCTCAGTGCTCAGGGTGCTGGGTGCTCAGTGCTCAGGGTGCTGGGTACTCAGTGCTCGGGGTGCTGGGTGCTCAGTACTCAGGGTGCTGGGTGCTCAGTACTCAGGGTGCTCAGTGCTCAGTACTCAGGGTGCTCAGTGCTCAGTACTCAGGGTGCTCAGTGCTCAGGGTGCTGGGTGCTCAGTGCTCGGGGTGCTGGGTGCTCAGTCCTCAGGGTGCTGGGTGCTCAGTGCTAAGGGTGCTCGGTGCTCAGTGCTCAGGGTGCTGGGTGCTCAGTACTCAGGGTGCTGGGTGCTCAGTGCTCAGGGTGCTGGGTGCTCAGTACTCAGGGTGCTGGGTGCTCAGTGCTCAGGGTGCTGGGTGCTCAGTGCTCAGGGTGCTCGGTGCTTAGTACTCAGGGTGCTGGGTGCTCAGTACTCAGGGTGCTGGGTGCTCAGTGCTCAGGGTGCTGGGTGCTCAGTGCTCAGGGTGCTGGGTGCTCAGTACTCAGGGTGCTGGGTGCTCAGTTCTCGGGGTGCTGGGTGCTCAGTACTCAGGGAGCTGGGTGCTCAGTACTCAGGGTGCTGGGTGCTCAGTACTCGGGTGCTGGGTGCTCAGTGCTCAGGGTGCTGGGTGCTCAGTGCTTGGGGTGCTGGGTGCTCAGTGCTCAGTACTCAGGGTGCTGGGGGCTCAGTGCTCGGGGTGCTGGGTGCTCAGTGCTCAGTACTCAGGGTGCTGGGTGCTCAGTGCTCAGGGTGCTGGGTGCTCAGTGCTCAGGGTGCTGGGTGCTCAGTGCTCAGGGTGCTGGGTGCTCAGTACTCAGGGTGCTCGGTGCTTAGTACTCAGGGTGCTGGGTGCTCAGTACTCCGGGTGCTGGGTGCTCAGTGCTCAGTACTCAGGGTGCTGGGTGCTCAGTACTCAGGGTGCTGGGTGCTCAGTGCTCGGGGTGCTGGGTGCTCAGTGCTCGGGGTGCTCGGTGCTCAGTACTCAGGGTGCTGGGTGCTCAGTGCTCGGGGTGCTCAGTACTCAGGGTGCTGGGTGCTCAGTGCTCAGGGTGCTGGGTGCTCAGTGCTTAGGGTATTGGGTGCTCAGTGCTCAGGGTGCTGGGTGCTCAGTACTCAGGGTGCTCGGTGCTTAGTACTCAGGGTGCTGGGTGCTCAGTACTCCGGGTGCTGGGTGCTCAGTGCTCAGTACTCAGGGTGCTGGGTGCTCAGTACTCAGGGTGCTGGGTGCTCAGTGCTCGGGGTGCTGGGTGCTCAGTGCTCGGGGTGCTCGGTGCTCAGTACTCAGGGTGCTGGGTGCTCAGTACTCAGGGTGCTCGGTGCTTAGTACTCAGGGTGCTGGGTGCTCAGTACTCCGGGTGCTGGGTGCTCAGTGCTCGGGGTGCTCAGTGCTCAGTGCTCAAGGTGCTGGGTGCTCAGTACTCAGGGTGATCATTGCTCAGGGTGCTGGGTGCTCAGTACTCAGGGTGCTGGGTGCTCAGTACTCAGGGTGCTCAGTGCTCAGTACTCAGGGTGCTCAGTGCTCAGTACTAAGGGTGCTCAGTGCTCAGGGTGCTGGGTGCTCAGTGTTCGGGGTGCTCGGTGCTCAGTACTCAGGGTGCTGTGTGCTCAGTGCTCATGGTGCTGGGTGTTCAGTGCTCAGGGTGCTGGTTGCTCAGTGCTCAGGGTGCTGGGTGCTCAGTACTCAGGGTTTTCGGTGCTCAGTACTCGGGGTGCTCAGTGCTCAGTACTCAGGGTGCTGGGTGCTCAGTGCTCAGGGTGCTGGGTGCTCAGTACTCAGGGTGCTGGGTGCTCGGTGCTCAGTACGCTGGGTGCTCAGTACTCAGGTTGCTGGGTACTCAGTACTCAGGGTGCTGGGTGCTCAGTACTCAGGGTGCTCGGTGCTCAGTACTCAGGGTGCTGGGTGCTCAGTGCTCAGGGTGCTGGGTGCTCAGTACTCAGGGTGCTGGTTGCTCAGTGCTCGGGGTGCTCGGTGCTCAGTAAGCTTGGTGCTCAGTACTCAGGGTGCTGGGTGCTCAGTACTCAGGGTGCTGTGTGCTCAGTACTCAGGGTGCTGGGTGCTTAGTACTCAGGGTGCTGGGTGCTTAGTACTCAGGGTGCTGGCTGCTCAGTGCTCAGGGTGCTCGGTGCTCAGTGCTCGGGGTGCTGGGTGCTCAGTACTCAGGGTGCTCAGTGCTCAGTGCTCTGGGTGCTGGGGGCTCTGTGCTCGGGGTGCTGGGTGCTCAGTGCTCAGGGTGCTGGGTGCTCAGTTCTCAGGGTGCTCAGTGCTCAGTGCTCGGGGTGCTGGGTGCTCTGTGCTCGGGGTGCTGGGTGCTCAGTGCTCAGGGTGCTGGGTGCTCAGTGCTCAGGGTTCTGGGTGCTCAGTGCTCGGGGCGCTGGGTACTCAGTGCTCGGGGTGCTCAGAGCTCAGTACTCAGTGTGCTGGGTGCTCAGTGCTCGGGGTGCTCGGTGCTCAGTACTCAGGGTGCTGGGTGCTCAGTGCTTGGGGTGCTCGGTGCTCAGTACGTTGGGTGCTCACTACTCAGGGTGCTGGGTGCTCAGTGCTCAGGGTGCTGGGTACTGAGTGCTCAGGGTGCTGGGTGCTCAGTACTCAGGGTGCTCGGTGATTAGTACTCAGGGTGCTGGGTGCTCAGTACTCCGGGTGCTGGGTGCTCAGTGCTCGGGGTGCTCAGTGCTCAGTGCTCAAGGTGCTGGGTGCTCAGTACTCAGGGTGATCATTGCTCAGGGTGCTGGGTGCTCAGTACTCAGGGTGCTGGGTGCTCAGTACTCAGGGTGCTCAGTGCTCAGTACTCAGGGTGCTCAGTGCTCAGTACTAAGGGTGCTCAGTGCTCAGGGTGCTGGGTGCTCAGTGTTCGGGGTGCTCGGTGCTCAGTACTCAGGGTGCTGTGTGCTCAGTGCTCATGGTGCTGGGTGTTCAGTGCTCAGGGTGCTGGTTGCTCAGTGCTCAGGGTGCTGGGTGCTCAGTACTCAGGGTTTTCGGTGCTCAGTACTCGGGGAGCTCAGTGCTCAGTACTCAGGGTGCTGGGTGCTCAGTGCTCAGGGTGCTGGGTGCTCAGTACTCAGGGTGCTGGGTGCTCGGTGCTCAGTACGCTGGGTGCTCAGTACTCAGGTTGCTGGGTACTCAGTACTCAGGGTGCTGGGTGCTCAGTACTCAGGGTGCTCGGTGCTCAGTACTCAGGGTGCTGGGTGCTCAGTGCTCAGGGTGCTGGGTGCTCAGTACTCAGGGTGCTGGGTGCTCAGTGTTCGAGGTGCTCGGTGCTCAGTACGCTTGGTGCTCAGTACTCAGGGTGCTGGGTGCTCAGTACTCAGGGTGCTGTGTGCTCAGTACTCAGGGTGCTGGGTGCTTAGTACTCAGGGTGCTGGGTGCTTAGTACTCAGGGTGCTGGCTGCTCAGTGCTCAGGGTGCTCGGTGCTCAGTGCTCGGGGTGCTGGGTGCTCAGTACTCAGGGTGGTCAGTGCTCAGTGCTCTGGGTGCTGGGTGCTCTGTGCTCGGGGTGCTGGGTGCTCATTCCTCAGGGTGCTGGATGCTCAGTACTCAGGGTGCTCAGTGCTCAGTGCTCGGGGTGCTGGGTGCTCAGTGCTCGGGGTGCTGGGTGCTCAGTGCTCAGGGTGCTGGGTGCTCAGTGCTCAGGATTCTGGGTGCTCAGTGCTCGGGGCGCTGGGTACTCAGTGCTCGGGGTGCTCGGAGCTCAGTACTCAGTGTGCTGGGTGCTCAGTGCTCGGGGTGCTCGGTGCTCAGTACTCAGGGTGCTGGGTGCTCAGTGCTCGGGGTGCTCGGTGCTCAGTACGTTGGGTGCTCACTACTCAGGGTGCTGGGTGCTCAGTGCTCAGGGTGCTGGGTGCTGAGTGCTCAGGGTGCTGGGTGCTCAGTGCTCAGGGTGCTGGGTGCTCAGTACTCAGGGTGCTGGGTGCGCAGTGCTCGGGGTGCTGGGTGCTCAGTGCTCAGGGTGCTGGGTGCTCAGTGCTCAGGGTGCTGGGTGCTCAGTACTCGGGGTGCTGGGTGCTCAGTACTCAGGGTGCTGGGTGCTCAGTACTCAGGGTGCTGGGTGATCAGTACTCGGGTGCTGGGTGCTCAGTGCTCAGAGTGCTGAGTGCTCAGTGCTTGGGGTGCTGGGTGCTCAGTGCTCAGTACTCAGGGTGCTGGGTGCTCAGTGCTCTTGGTGCTGGGTGCACAGTGCTCAGTACTCAGGGTGCTGGGTGCTCAGTGCTCAGGGTGCTGGGTGCTCAGTGCTCAGGGTGCTGGGTGCTCAGTGCTCAGGGTGCTGGGTGCTCAGTGCTCAGGGTGCTGGGTACTCAGTGCTCGGGGTGCTGGGTGCTCAGTACTCAGGGTGCTGGGTGCTGAGTACTCAGGGTGCTCAGTGCTCAGTACTCAGGGTGCTCGGTGCTCAGTACTCAGTGTGCTCAGTGCTCAGGGTGCTGGGTGCTCAGTGCTCGGGGTGCTGGGTGCTCAGTCCTCAGGGTGCTGGGTGCTCAGTGCTCAGGGTGCTCGGTGCTCAGTGCTCAGGGTGCTGGGTGCTCAGTACTCAGGGTGCTGGGTGCTCAGTGCTCGGGGTGCTGGGTGCTCAGTACTCAGGGTGCTGGGTGCTCAGTGCTCAGGGTGCTGGGTGCTCAGTGCTCAGGGTGCTCGGTGCTTAGTACTCAGGGTGCTGGGTGCTCAGTACTCAGGGTGCTGGGTGCTCAGTGCTCAGGGTGCTGGGTGCTCAGTGCTCAGGGTGCTGGGTGCTCAGTACTCAGGGTGCTGGGTGCTCAGTTCTCGGGGTGCTGGGTGCTCAGTACTCAGGGAGCTGGGTGCTCAGTACTCAGGGTGCTGGGTGCTCAGTACTCGGGTGCTGGGTGCTCAGTGCTCAGGGTGCTGGGTGCTCAGTGCTTGGGGTGCTGGGTGCTCAGGGCTCAGTACTCAGGGTGCTGGGGGCTCAGTGCTCAGGGTGCTGGGTGCTCAGTGCTCAGTACTCAGGGTGCTGGTTGCTCAGTGCTCAGGGTGCTGGGTGCTCAGTGCTCAGGGTGCTGGGTGCTCAGTGCTCAGCGTGCTGGGTGCTCAGTACTCAGGGTGCTCGGTGCTTAGTACTCAGGGTGCTGGGTGCTCAGTACTCCGGGTGCTGGGTGCTCAGTGCTCAGTACTCAGGGTGCTGGGTGCTCAGTACTCAGGGTGCTGGGTGCTCAGTGCTCGGGGTGCTGGGTGCTCAGTGCTCGGGGTGCTCGGTGCTCAGTACTCAGGGTGCTGGGTGCTCAGTGCTCAGGGTGCTCAGTACTCAGGGTGCTGTGTGTTCAGTACTCATGGTGCTGGGTGCTCAGTACTCAGGGTGCTCGGTGCTTAGTACTCAGGGTGCTGGGTGCTCAGTACTCCGGGTGCTGGGTGCTCAGTGCTCGGGGTGCTCAGTGCTCATTGCTCAAGGTGCTGGGTGCTCAGTACTCAGGGTGATCATTGCTCAGGGTGCTGGGTGCTCAGTACTCAGGGTGCTGGGTGCTCAGTACTCAGGGTGCTCAGTGCTCAGTACTCAGGGTGCTGGGTGCTCAGTGTTCAGGGTGCTCGGTGCTCAGTACTCAGGGTGATGGGTGCTCAGTGCTCATGGTGCTGGGTGCTCAGTGCTCAGAGTGCTGGTTGCTCAGTGCTCAGGGTGCTGGGTGCTCAGTACTCAGGGTTTTCGGTGCTCAGTACTCCGGGTGCTCAGTGCCCAGTACTCAGGGTGCTGGGTGCTCAGTGCTCAGGGTGCTGGGTGCTCAGTACTCAGGGTGCTGGGTGCTCGGTGCTCAGTACGCTGGGTGCTCAGTACTCAGGTTGCTGGGTACTCAGTACTCAGGGTGCTGGGTGCTCAGTACTCAGGGTGCTCGGTGCTCAGTACTCAGGGTGCTGGGTGCTCAGTGCTCAGGGTGCTGGGTGCTCAGTACTCAGGGTGCTGTGTACTCAGTACTCAGGGTGCTGGGTGCTTAGTACTCAGGGTGCTGGGTGCTTAGTACTCAGGGTGCTGGCTGCTCAGTGCTCAGGGTGCTCGGTGCTCAGTGCTCGGGGTGCTGGGTGCTCAGTACTCAGGGTGCTCAGTGCTCAGTGCTCTGGGTGCTGGGTGCTCTGTGCTCGGGGTGCTGGGTGCTCAGTGCTCAGGGTGCTGGGTGCTCAGTTCTCAGGGTGCTCAGTGCTCAGTGCTCGGGGTGCTGGGTGCTCTGTGCTCGTGGTGCTGGGTGCTCAGTGCTCAGGGTGCTGGGTGCTCAGTGCTCAGGGTTCTGGGTGCTCAGTGCTCGGGGCGCTCCGTACTCAGTGCTCGGGGTGCTCGGAGCTCAGTACTCAGTGTGCTGGGTGCTCAGTGCTCGGGGTGCTCGGTGCTCAGTACTCAGGGTGCTGGGTGCTCAGTGCTTGGGGTGCTCGGTGCTCAGTACGTTGGGTGCTCACTACTCAGGGTGCTGGGTGCTCAGTGCTCAGGGTGCTGGGTACTGAGTGCTCAGGGTGCTGGGTACTGAGTGCTCAGGGTGCTGGGTGCTCAGTGCTCAGGGTGCTGGGTGCTCAGTACTCAGGGTGCTGGGTGCTCAGTACTCGGGGTGCTGGGTGCTCAGTACTCAGGGTGCTGGGTGCTCAGTACTCAGGGTGCTGGGTGATCAGTACTCGGGTGCTGGGTGCTCAGTGCTCAGAGTGCTGGGTGCTCAGTGCTTGGGGTGCTGGGTGCTCAGCGCTCTTGGTGCTGGGTGCACAGTGCTCAGTACTCAGGGTGCTGGGTGCTCAGTGCTCAGGGTGCTGGGTGCTCAGTGCTCAGGGTGCTGGGTGCTCAGTGCTCAGGGTGCTGGGTGCTCAGTGCTCAGGGTGCTGGGTACTCAGTGCTCGGGGTGCTGGGTGCTCAGTACTCAGGGTGCTGGGTGCTCAGTACTCAGGGTGCTCAGTGCTCAGTACTCAGGGTGCTCGGTGCTCAGTACTCAGTGTGCTCAGTGCTCAGGGTGCTGGGTGCTCAGTGCTCGGGGTGCTGGGTGCTCAGTCCTCAGGGTGCTGGGTGCTCAGTGCTCAGGGTGCTCGGTGCTCAGTGCTCAGGGTGCTGGGTGCTCAGTACTCAGGGTGCTGGGTACTCAGTGCTCGGGGTGCTGGGTGCTCAGTACTCAGGGTGCTGGGTGCTCAGTGCTCAGGGTGCTGGGTGCTCAGTGCTCAGGGTGCTCGGTGCTTAGTACTCAGGGTGCTGGGTGCTCAGTACTCAGGGTGCTGGGTGCTCAGTGCTCAGGGTGCTGGGTGCTCAGTGCTCAGGGTGCTGGGTGCTCAGTACTCAGGGTGCTGGGTGCTCAGTTCTCGGGGTGCTGGGTGCTCAGTACTCAGGGAGCTGGGTGCTCAGTACTCAGGGTGCTGGGTGCTCAGTGCTCGGTGTGCTGGGTGCTCAGTACTCAGGGTGCTGGGGGCTCAGTGCTCAGGGTGCTGGGTGCTCAGTGCTCAGTACTCAGGGTGCTGGGTGCTCAGTGCTCAGGGTGCTGGGTGCTCAGTGCTCAGGGTGCTGGGTGCTCAGTGCTCAGGGTGCTGGGTGCTCAGTACTCAGGGTGCTCAGTGCTTAGTACTCAGGGTGCTGGGTGCTCAGTACTCCGGGTGCTGGGTTCTCAGTGCTCAGTACTCAGGGTGCTGGGTGCTCAGTACTCAGGGTGCTGGGTGCTCAGTGCTCGGGGTGCTGGGTGCTCAGTGCTCGGGGTGCTCCGTGCTCAGTACTCAGGGTGCTGGGTGCTCAGTGCTCAGGGTGCTCAGTACTCAGGGTGCTGTGTGTTCAGTACTCAGGGTGCTGGGTGCTCAGTACTCAGGGTGCTCGGTGCTTAGTACTCAGGGTGCTGGGTGCTCAGTACTCCGGGTGCTGGGTGCTCAGTGCTCGGGGTGCTCAGTGCTCATTGCTCAAGGTGCTTGGTGCTCAGTACTCAGGGTGATCATTGCTCAGGGTGCTGGGTGCTCAGTACTCAGGGTGCTATGTGCTCAGTACTCAGGGTGCTCAGTGCTCAGTACTCAGGGTGCTGGGTGCTCAGTGTTCAGGGTGCTCGGTGCTCAGTACTCAGGGTTTTCGGTGCTCAGTACTCCGGGTGCTCAGTGCCCAGTACTCAGGGTGCTGGGTGCTCAGTGCTCAGGGTGCTGGGTGCTCAGTACTCAGGGTGCTGGGTGCTCGGTGCTCAGTACGCTGGGTGCTCAGTACTCAGGTTGCTGGGTACTCAGTACTCAGGGTGCTGGGTGCTCAGTACTCAGGGTGCTCGGTGCTCAGTACTCAGGGTGCTGGGTGCTCAGTGCTCAGGGTGCTGGGTGCTCAGTACTCAGGGTGCTGTGTGCTCAGTACTCAGGGTGCTGGGTGCTTAGTACTCAGGGTGCTGGGTGCTTAGTACTCAGGGTGCTGGCTGCTCAGTGCTCAGGGTGCTCGGTGCTCAGTGCTCGGGGTGCTGGGTGCTCAGTACTCAGGGTGCTCAGTGCTCAGTGCTCTGGGTGCTGGGTGCTCTGTGCTCGGGGTGCTGGGTGCTCAGTGCTCAGGGTGCTGGGTGCTCAGTTCTCAGGGTGCTCAGTGCTCAGTGCTCGGGGTGCTGGGTGCTCTGTGCTCGGGGTGCTGGGTGCTCAGTGCTCAGGGTGCTGGGTGCTCAGTGCTCAGGGTTCTGGGTGCTCAGTGCTCGGAGCGCTGGGTACTCACTGCTCGGGGTGCTCGGAGCTCAGTACTCAGTGTGCTGGGTGCTCAGTGCTCGGGGTGCTCGGTGCTCAGTACTCAGGGTACTGGGTGCTCAGTGCTTGGGGTGCTCGGTGCTCAGTACGTTGGGTGCTCACTACTCAGGGTGCTGGGTGCTCAGTGCTCAGGGTGCTGGGTACTGAGTGCTCAGGGTGCTGGGTGCTCAGTGCTCAGGGTGCTGGGTGCTCAGTGCTCGGGCTGCTGGGTGCTCAGTGCTCAGTACTCAGGGTGCTGGGTGCTCAGTGCTCAGGGTGCTGGGTGCTCAGTGCTCAGAGTGCTGGGTGCTCAGTGCTCTTGGTGCTGGGTGCACAGTGCTCAGTACTCAGGGTGCTGGGTGCTCAGTGCTCAGGGTGCTAGGTGCTCAGTGCTCAGCGTGCTGGGTGCTGAGTGCTCAGGGTGCTGGGTGCTCAGTGCTCAGGTTGCTGGGTACTCAGTGCTCGGGGTGCTGGGTGCTCAGTACTCAGGGTGCTGGGTGCTCAGTACTCAGGGTGCTCAGTGCTCAGTACTCAGGGTGCTGGGTGCTCAGTGCTCAGGGTGCTCGGTGCTTAGTACTCAGGGTGCTGGGTGCTCAGTACTCAGGGTGCTGGGTGCTCAGTGCTCAGGGTGCTGGGTGCTCAGTGCTCAGGGTGCTGGGTGCTCAGTACTCAGGGTGCTGGGTGCTCAGTTCTAGGGGTGCTGGGTGCTCAATACTCAGGGAGCTGGGTGCTCAGTACTCAGGGTGCTGGGTGCTCAGTACTCGGGTGCTGGGTGCTCAGTGCTCAGGGTGCTGGGTGCTCAGTGCTCGGGGTGCTGGGTGCTCAGTGCTCAGTACTCAGGGTGCTGGGTGCTCAGTGCTCGGGGTGCTGGGTGGTCAGTGCTCAGTACTCAGGGTGCTGGGTGCTCAGTGCTCGGGGTGCTTGATGCTCAGTACTCAGGGTGCTGGGTGCTCAGTGCCCAGTACACAGGGTGCTGGGTGCTCAGTGCTCGGGGTGCTGGGTGCTCAGTGCTCAGTACTCAGGGTGCTGGGTGCTCAGTGCTCGGGGTGCTTGATGCTCAGTACTCAGGGTGCTGGGTGCTCAGTGCTCAGGGTGCTGGGTGCTCAGTACTCAGGGTGCTGGGTGCTCAGTACTCAGTATGCTGGGTGCTCAGTGCTCGGGGTGCTCAGTACTCAGGGTGCTGGGTGCTCAGTACTCAGGGTGCTGGGTGCTCAGTGCCCAGTACACAGGGTGCTGGGTGCTCAGTGCTCGGGGTGCTGGGTGCTCAGTGCTCAGTACTCAGGGTGCTGGGTGCTCAGTGCTCGGGGTGCTTGATGCTCAGTACTCAGGGTGCTGGGTGCTCAGTGCTCAGGGTGCTGGGTGCTCAGTGCTCGGGGTGCTTGATGCTCAGTACTCAGGGTGCTGGGTGCTCAGTGCTCAGGGTGCTGGGTGCTCAGTACTCAGGGTGCTGGGTGCTCAGTACTCAGTATGCTGGGTGCTCAGTGCTCGGGGTGCTCAGTACTCAGGGTGCTGTGTGTTCAGTGCTCAGGGTACTGGGTGCTCAGTACTCAGGGTGCTCAGTGCTTGGGGTGCTGGGTGCGCATTACTCAGGGTGCTCAGTGCTTGGGGTTTTGGGTGCTCAGTACTCAGGGTGCTGGGTGCTCAGTGCTCAGGGTGCTGGGTGCTCAGTACTCAGGGTGCTGGGTGCTCATTACTCAGGGTGCTAGGTGCTCAGTGTTCGGGGTGCTGGGTGCTCAGTGCTCGGGGTGCTGGGTGCTCAGTGCTCAGGGTGCTGGGTGCTCAGTGCTCAGGTTTCTGGGTGCTCAGTGCTCGGGGCGCTGGGTGCTCAGTGCTCGGGGTGCTCGGAGCTCAGTACTCAGGGTGCTGGGTGCTCAGTGCTTGGGGTGCTCGGTGCTGAGTACTCAGGGTGCTGGGTGCTCAGTGCTCGGGGTGCTCGGTGCTCAGTACGTTGGGTGCTCACTACTCAGGGTGCTGGGTGCTCAGTGCTCAGGGTGCTGGGTGCTGAGTGCTCAGGGTGCTGGGTGCTCAGTGCTCAGGGTGCTGGGTGCTCAGTACTCAGGGTGCTGGGTGCGCAGTGCTCGGGGTGATGGGTGCTCAGTGCTCAGGGTGCTGGGTGCTCAGTGCTCAGGGTGCTGGGTGCTCAGTACTCGGGGTGCTGGGTGCTCAGTACTCAGGGTGCTGGGTGCTCAGTACTCAGGGTGCTGGGTGATCAGTACTCGGGTGCTGGGTGCTCAGTGCTCAGAGTGCTGGGTGCTCAGTGCTTGGGGTTCTGGGTGCTCAGTGCTCAGTACTCAGGGTGCTGGGTGCTCAGTGCTCTTGGTGCTGGGTGCACAGTGCTCAGTACTCAGCGTGCTGGGTGCTCAGTGCTCAGGGTGCTGGGTGCTCAGTGCTCAGGGTGCTGGGTGCTCAGTGCTCAGGGTGCTGGGTGCTCAGTGCTCAGGGTGCTGGGTACTCAGTGCTCGGGGTGCTGGGTGCTCAGTACTCAGGGTGCTGGGTGCTCAGTACTCAGGGTGCTCAGTGCTCAGTACTCAGGGTGCTCAGTGCTCAGTACACAGGGTGATCAGTGCTCAGGGTGCTGGGTGCTCAGTGCTCGGGGTGCTGGGTGCTCAGTCCTCAGGGTGCTGGGTGCTCAGTGCTCAGGGTGCTCGGTGCTCAGTGCTCAGGCTGCTGGGTGCTCAGTACTCAGGGTGCTGGGTGCTCAGTGCTCGGTGTGCTGGGTGCTCAGTACTCAGGGTGCTGGGTGCTCAGTGCTCAGGGTGCTGGGTGCTCAGTGCTCAGGGTGCTCGGTGCTTAGTACTCAGGGTGCTGGGTGCTCAGTACACAGGGTGCTGGGTGCTCAGTGCTCAGGGTGCTGGGTGCTCAGTGCTCAGGGTGCTGGGTGCTCAGTACTCATGGTGCTGGGTGCTCAGTTCTCGGGGTGCTGGGTGCTCAGTACTCAGGGAGCTGGGTGCTCAGTACTCAGGGTGCTGGGTGCTCAGTACTCGGGTGCTGGGTGCTCAGTGCTCAGGGTGCTGGGTGCTCAGTGCTTGGGGTGCTGGGTGCTCAGTGCTCAGTACTCAGGGTGCTGGGGGCTCAGTGCTCGGGGTGCAGGGTGCTCAGTGCTCAGTACTCAGGGTGCTGGGTGCTCAGTGCTCAGGGTGCTGGGTGCTCAGTGCTCAGGGTGCTGGGTGCTCAGTACTCCGGGTGCTCGGTGCTTAGTACTCAGGGTGCTGGGTGCTCAGTACTCCGGGTGCTGGGTGCTCAGTGCTCGGCGTGCTCAGTGCTCAGTGCTCAAGTTGCTGGGTGCTCAGTACTCAGGGTGATCATTGCTCAGGGTGCTGGGTGCTCAGTACTCAGGGTGCTGGGTGCTCAGTACTCAGGGTGCTCAGTGCTCAGTACTCAGGGTGCTCAGTGCTCAGTACTAAGGGTGCTCAGTGCTCAGGGTGCTGGGTGCTCAGTGTTCGCGGTGCTCGGTGCTCAGTACTCAGGGTGCTGGGTGCTCAGTGCTCATGGTGCTGGGTGCTCAGTGCTCAGGGTGCTGGTTGCTCAGTGCTCAGGGTGCTGGGTGCTCAGTACTCAGGGTTTCCGGTGCTCAGTACTCGGGGTGCTCAGTGCTCAGTACTCAGGGTGCTGGGTGCTCAGTGCTCAGGGTGCTGGGTGCTCAGTACTCAGGGTGCTGGGTGCTCAGTACTCAGGGTGCTCAGTGCTCAGTACTCAGGGTGCTCGGTGCTCAG
Source organism: Microtus oregoni (assembly GCF_018167655.1). Lineage (NCBI taxonomy): Eukaryota > Metazoa > Chordata > Mammalia > Rodentia > Cricetidae > Microtus > Microtus oregoni. Next base: position 4,650,809 of record NW_024544028.1, on the reverse strand, counting down.
TACTCAGTGTGCTCAGTGCTCAGGGTGCTGGGTGCTCAGTGCTCGGGGTGCTGGGTGCTCAGTCCTCAGGGTGCTGGGTGCTCAGTGCTCAGGGTGCTCGGTGCTCAGTGCTCAGGGTGCTGGGTGCTCAGTACTCAGGGTGCTGGGTACTCAGTGCTCGGGGTGCTGGGTGCTCAGTACTCAGGGTGCTGGGTGCTCAGTGCTCAGGGTGCTGGGTGCTCAGTGCTCAGGGTGCTCGGTGCTTAGTACTCAGGGTGCTGGGTGCTCAGTACTCAGGGTGCTGGGTGCTCAGTGCTCAGGGTGCTGGGTGCTCAGTGCTCAGGGTGCTGGGTGCTCAGTACTCAGGGTGCTGGGTGCTCAGTTCTCGGGGTGCTGGGTGCTCAGTACTCAGGGAGCTGGGTGCTCAGTACTCAGGGTGCTGGGTGCTCAGTACTCGGGTGCTGGGTGCTCAGTACTCAGGGTGCTGGGGGCTCAGTGCTCAGGGTGCTGGGTGCTCAGTGCTCAGTACTCAGGGTGCTGGGTGCTCAGTGCTCAGGGTGCTGGGTGCTCAGTGCTCAGGGTGCTGGGTGCTCAGTGCTCAGGGTGCTGGGTGCTCAGTACTCAGGGTGCTCAGTGCTTAGTACTCAGGGTGCTGGGTGCTCAGTACTCCGGGTGCTGGGTTCTCAGTGCTCAGTACTCAGGGTGCTGGGTGCTCAGTACTCAGGGTGCTGGGTGCTCAGTGCTCGGGGTGCTGGGTGCTCAGTGCTCGGGGTGCTCCGTGCTCAGTACTCAGGGTGCTGGGTGCTCAGTGCTCAGGGTGCTCAGTACTCAGGGTGCTGTGTGTTCAGTACTCAGGGTGCTGGGTGCTCAGTACTCAGGGTGCTCGGTGCTTAGTACTCAGGGTGCTGGGTGCTCAGTACTCCGGGTGCTGGGTGCTCAGTGCTCGGGGTGCTCAGTGCTCATTGCTCAAGGTGCTTGGTGCTCAGTACTCAGGGTGATCATTGCTCAGGGTGCTGGGTGCTCAGTACTCAGGGTGCTGGGTGCTCAGTACTCAGGGTGCTCAGTGCTCAGTACTCAGGGTGCTGGGTGCTCAGTGTTCAGGGTGCTCGGTGCTCAGTACTCAGGGTTTTCGGTGCTCAGTACTCCGGGTGCTCAGTGCCCAGTACTCAGGGTGCTGGGTGCTCAGTGCTCAGGGTGCTGGGTGCTCAGTACTCAGGGTGCTGGGTGCTCGGTGCTCAGTACGCTGGGTGCTCAGTACTCAGGTTGCTGGGTACTCAGTACTCAGGGTGCTGGGTGCTCAGTACTCAGGGTGCTCGGTGCTCAGTACTCAGGGTGCTGGGTGCTCAGTGCTCAGGGTGCTGGGTGCTCAGTACTCAGGGTGCTGTGTGCTCAGTACTCAGGGTGCTGGGTGCTTAGTACTCAGGGTGCTGGGTGCTTAGTACTCAGGGTGCTGGCTGCTCAGTGCTCAGGGTGCTCGGTGCTCAGTGCTCGGGGTGCTGGGTGCTCAGTACTCAGGGTGCTCAGTGCTCAGTGCTCTGGGTGCTGGGTGCTCTGTGCTCGGGGTGCTGGGTGCTCAGTGCTCAGGGTGCTGGGTGCTCAGTTCTCAGGGTGCTCAGTGCTCAGTGCTCGGGGTGCTGGGTGCTCTGTGCTCGGGGTGCTGGGTGCTCAGTGCTCAGGGTGCTGGGTGCTCAGTGCTCAGGGTTCTGGGTGCTCAGTGCTCGGAGCGCTGGGTACTCACTGCTCGGGGTGCTCGGAGCTCAGTACTCAGTGTGCTGGGTGCTCAGTGCTCGGGGTGCTCGGTGCTCAGTACTCAGGGTACTGGGTGCTCAGTGCTTGGGGTGCTCGGTGCTCAGTACGTTGGGTGCTCACTACTCAGGGTGCTGGGTGCTCAGTGCTCAGGGTGCTGGGTACTGAGTGCTCAGGGTGCTGGGTGCTCAGTGCTCAGGGTGCTGGGTGCTCAGTGCTCGGGCTGCTGGGTGCTCAGTGCTCAGTACTCAGGGTGCTGGGTGCTCAGTGCTCAGGGTGCTGGGTGCTCAGTGCTCAGAGTGCTGGGTGCTCAGTGCTCTTGGTGCTGGGTGCACAGTGCTCAGTACTCAGGGTGCTGGGTGCTCAGTGCTCAGGGTGCTAGGTGCTCAGTGCTCAGCGTGCTGGGTGCTGAGTGCTCAGGGTGCTAGGTGCTCAGTGCTCAGGTTGCTGGGTACTCAGTGCTCGGGGTGCTGGGTGCTCAGTACTCAGGGTGCTGGGTGCTCAGTACTCAGGGTGCTCAGTGCTCAGTACTCAGGGTGCTGGGTGCTCAGTGCTCAGGGTGCTCGGTGCTTAGTACTCAGGGTGCTGGGTGCTCAGTACTCAGGGTGCTGGGTGCTCAGTGCTCAGGGTGCTGGGTGCTCAGTGCTCAGGGTGCTGGGTGCTCAGTACTCAGGGTGCTGGGTGCTCAGTTCTAGGGGTGCTGGGTGCTCAATACTCAGGGAGCTGGGTGCTCAGTACTCAGGGTGCTGGGTGCTCAGTACTCGGGTGCTGGGTGCTCAGTGCTCAGGGTGCTGGGTGCTCAGTGCTCGGGGTGCTGGGTGCTCAGTGCTCAGTGCTCGGGGTGCTGGGTGCTCAGTGCTCGGGGTGCTGGGTGGTCAGTGCTCAGTACTCAGGGTGCTGGGTGCTCAGTGCTCGGGGTGCTTGATGCTCAGTACTCAGGGTGCTGGGTGCTCAGTGCCCAGTACACAGGGTGCTGGGTGCTCAGTGCTCGGGGTGCTGGGTGCTCAGTGCTCAGTACTCAGGGTGCTGGGTGCTCAGTGCTCGGGGTGCTTGATGCTCAGTACTCAGGGTGCTGGGTGCTCAGTGCTCAGGGTGCTGGGTGCTCAGTACTCAGGGTGCTGGGTGCTCAGTACTCAGTATGCTGGGTGCTCAGTGCTCGGGGTGCTCAGTACTCAGGGTGCTGGGTGCTCAGTACTCAGGGTGCTGGGTGCTCAGTGCCCAGTACACAGGGTGCTGGGTGCTCAGTGCTCGGGGTGCTGGGTGCTCAGTGCTCAGTACTCAGGGTGCTGGGTGCTCAGTGCTCGGGGTGCTTGATGCTCAGTACTCAGGGTGCTGGGTGCTCAGTGCTCAGGGTGCTGGGTGCTCAGTGCTCGGGGTGCTTGATGCTCAGTACTCAGGGTGCTGGGTGCTCAGTGCTCAGGGTGCTGGGTGCTCAGTACTCAGGGTGCTGGGTGCTCAGTACTCAGTATGCTGGGTGCTCAGTGCTCGGGGTGCTCAGTACTCAGGGTGCTGTGTGTTCAGTGCTCAGGGTACTGGGTGCTCAGTACTCAGGGTGCTCAGTGCTTGGGGTGCTGGGTGCGCATTACTCAGGGTGTTGGGTGCTCAGTACTCAGGGTGCTCAGTTCTTGGGGTGCTGGGTGCTCAGTACTCAGGGTGCTCAGTGCTTGGGGTTTTGGGTGCTCAGTACTCAGGGTGCTGGGTGCTCAGTGCTCAGGGTGCTGGGTGCTCAGTACTCAGGGTGCTGGGTGCTCATTACTCAGGGTGCTAGGTGCTCAGTGTTCGGGGTGCTGGGTGCTCAGTGCTCGGGGTGCTGGGTGCTCAGTGCTCAGGGTGCTGGGTGCTCAGTGCTCAGGTTTCTGGGTGCTCAGTGCTCGGGGCGCTGGGTGCTCAGTGCTCGGGGTGCTCGGAGCTCAGTACTCAGGGTGCTGGGTGCTCAGTGCTTGGGGTGCTCGGTGCTGAGTACTCAGGGTGCTGGGTGCTCAGTGCTCGGGGTGCTCGGTGCTCAGTACGTTGGGTGCTCACTACTCAGGGTGCTGGGTGCTCAGTGCTCAGGGTGCTGGGTGCTGAGTGCTCAGGGTGCTGGGTGCTCAGTGCTCAGGGTGCTGGGTGCTCAGTACTCAGGGTGCTGGGTGCGCAGTGCTCGGGGTGATGGGTGCTCAGTGCTCAGGGTGCTGGGTGCTCAGTGCTCAGGGTGCTGGGTGCTCAGTACTCGGGGTGCTGGGTGCTCAGTACTCAGGGTGCTGGGTGCTCAGTACTCAGGGTGCTGGGTGATCAGTACTCGGGTGCTGGGTGCTCAGTGCTCAGAGTGCTGGGTGCTCAGTGCTTGGGGTTCTGGGTGCTCAGTGCTCAGTACTCAGGGTGCTGGGTGCTCAGTGCTCTTGGTGCTGGGTGCACAGTGCTCAGTACTCAGCGTGCTGGGTGCTCAGTGCTCAGGGTGCTGGGTGCTCAGTGCTCAGGGTGCTGGGTGCTCAGTGCTCAGGGTGCTGGGTGCTCAGTGCTCAGGGTGCTGGGTACTCAGTGCTCGGGGTGCTGGGTGCTCAGTACTCAGGGTGCTGGGTGCTCAGTACTCAGGGTGCTCAGTGCTCAGTACTCAGGGTGCTCAGTGCTCAGTACACAGGGTGATCAGTGCTCAGGGTGCTGGGTGCTCAGTGCTCGGGGTGCTGGGTGCTCAGTCCTCAGGGTGCTGGGTGCTCAGTGCTCAGGGTGCTCGGTGCTCAGTGCTCAGGCTGCTGGGTGCTCAGTACTCAGGGTGCTGGGTGCTCAGTGCTCGGTGTGCTGGGTGCTCAGTACTCAGGGTGCTGGGTGCTCAGTGCTCAGGGTGCTGGGTGCTCAGTGCTCAGGGTGCTCGGTGCTTAGTACTCAGGGTGCTGGGTGCTCAGTACACAGGGTGCTGGGTGCTCAGTGCTCAGGGTGCTGGGTGCTCAGTGCTCAGGGTGCTGGGTGCTCAGTACTCATGGTGCTGGGTGCTCAGTTCTCGGGGTGCTGGGTGCTCAGTACTCAGGGAGCTGGGTGCTCAGTACTCAGGGTGCTGGGTGCTCAGTACTCGGGTGCTGGGTGCTCAGTGCTCAGGGTGCTGGGTGCTCAGTGCTTGGGGTGCTGGGTGCTCAGTGCTCAGTACTCAGGGTGCTGGGGGCTCAGTGCTCGGGGTGCAGGGTGCTCAGTGCTCAGTACTCAGGGTGCTGGGTGCTCAGTGCTCAGGGTGCTGGGTGCTCAGTGCTCAGGGTGCTGGGTGCTCAGTACTCCGGGTGCTCGGTGCTTAGTACTCAGGGTGCTGGGTGCTCAGTACTCCGGGTGCTGGGTGCTCAGTGCTCGGCGTGCTCAGTGCTCAGTGCTCAAGTTGCTGGGTGCTCAGTACTCAGGGTGATCATTGCTCAGGGTGCTGGGTGCTCAGTACTCAGGGTGCTGGGTGCTCAGTACTCAGGGTGCTCAGTGCTCAGTACTCAGGGTGCTCAGTGCTCAGTACTAAGGGTGCTCAGTGCTCAGGGTGCTGGGTGCTCAGTGTTCGCGGTGCTCGGTGCTCAGTACTCAGGGTGCTGGGTGCTCAGTGCTCATGGTGCTGGGTGCTCAGTGCTCAGGGTGCTGGTTGCTCAGTGCTCAGGGTGCTGGGTGCTCAGTACTCAGGGTTTCCGGTGCTCAGTACTCGGGGTGCTCAGTGCTCAGTACTCAGGGTGCTGGGTGCTCAGTGCTCAGGGTGCTGGGTGCTCAGTACTCAGGGTGCTGGGTACTCGGTGCTCAGTACGCGGGGTGCTCAGTACTCAGGTTGCTGGGTTCTCAGTACTCAGGGTGCTGGGTGCTCAGTACTCAGGGTGCTCGGTGCTCAGAACTCAGGGTGCTGGGTGCTCAGTGCTCAGGGTGCTGGGTGCTCAGTACTCAGGGTGCTGGGTGCTCAGTGCTCGGGGTGTTCGGTGCTCAGTACGCTGGGTGCTCAGTACTCAGGGTGCTGGGTGCTCAGTACTCAGGGTGCTGTGTGCTCAGTACTCAGGGTGCTGGGTGCTTAGTACTCAGGGTGCTGGGTGCTTAGTACTCAGGGTGCTGGCTGCTCAGTGCTCAGGGTGCTCGGTGCTCAGTGCTCGGGGTGCTGGGTGCTCAGTACTCAGGGTGCTCAGTGCTCAGTGCTCTGGGTGCTGGGTGCTCTGTGCTCGGGGTGCTGGGGGCTCATTGCTCAGGGTGCTGGGTGCTCAGTACTCAGGGTGCTCAGTGCTCAGTGCTCGGGGTGCTGGGTGCTCAGTGTTCGGGGTGTTGGGTGCTCAGTGCTCAGGGTGCTGGGTGCACAGTGCTCAGGGTTCTGGGTGCTCAGTGCTCGGGGCGCTGGGTACTCAGTGCTCGGGGTGCTCGGAGCTCAGTACTCAGTGTGCTGGGTGCTCAGTGCTCGGGGTGCTCTGTGCTCAGTACTCAGGGTGCTGGGTGCTCAGTGCTCGGGGTGCTCGGTGCTCAGTACGTTGGGTGCTCACTACTCAGGGTGCTGTGTGCTCAGTGCTCAGGGTGCTGGGTGCTGAGTGCTCAGGGTGCTGGGTGCTCAGTGCTCAGGGTGCTGGGTGCTCAGTACTCAGGGTGCTGGGTGCGCAGTGCTCGGGGTGCTGGGTGCTCAGTGCTCAGGGTGCTGGGTGCTCAGTGCTCAGGGTGGTGGGTGCTCAGTACTCGGGGTGCTGGGTGCTCAGTACTCAGGGTGCTGGGTGCTCAGTACTCAGGGTGCTGGGTGATCAGTACTCGGGTGCTGGGTGCTCAGTGCTCAGAGTGCTGGGTGCTCAGTGCTCGGGGTGCTGGGTGCTCAGTGCTCAGTACTCAGGGTGCTGGGTGCTCAGTGCTCTTGGTGCTGGGTGCACAGTGCTCAGTACTCAGGGTGCTGGGTGCTCAGTGCTCAGGGTGCTGGGTGCTCAGTGCTCAGGGTGCTGGGTGCTCAGTGCTCAGGGTGCTGGGTGCTCAGTGCTCAGGGTGCTGGGTACTCAGTGCTCGGGGTGCTGGGTGCTCAGTACTCAGGGTGCTGGGTGCTCCGTACTCAGGGTGCTCAGTGCTCAGTACTCAGGGTGCTCAGTGCTCAGTACTCAGGGTGCTCAGTGCTCAGGGTGCTGGGTGCTCAGTGCTCGGGGTGCTGGGTGCTCAGTCCTCAGGGTGCTGGGTGCTCAGTGCTCAGGGTGCTCGGTGCTGAGTGCTCAGTGTGCTGGGTGCTCAGTACTCAGGGTGCTGGGTGCTCAGTGCTCGGGGTGCTGGGTGCTCAGTACTCAGGGTGCTGGGTGCTCAGTGCTCAGGGTGCTGGGTGCTCAGTGCTCAGGGTGCTCGGTGCTTAGTACTCAGGTTGCTGGGTGCTCAGTACTCAGGGTGCTGGGTGCTCAGTGCTCAGGGTGCTGGGTGCTCAGTGCTCAGGGTGCTTTGTGCTCAGTACTCAGGGTGCTGTGTGCTCAGTTCTCGGGGTGCTGGGTGCTCAGTACTCAGGGAGCTGGGTGCTCAGTACTCAGGGTGCTGGGTGCTCAGTACTCGGGTGCTGGGTGCTCAGTGCTCAGGGTGCTGGGTGCTCAGTGCTCGGGGTGCTGGGTGCTCAGTGCTCAGTACTCAGGGTGCTGTGGGCTCAGTGCTCGGGGTGCTGGGTGCTCAGTGCTCAGTACTCAGGGTGCTGGGTGCTCAGTGCTCAGGGAGCTGGGTGCTCAGTGCTCAGGGTGCTGGGTGCTCAGTGCTCAGGGTGCTGGGTGCTCAGTACTCAGGGTGCTCGGTGCTTAGTACTCAGGGTGCTGGGTGCTCAGTACTCCGGGTGCTGGGTGCTCAGTGCTCAGTACTCAGGGTGCTGGGTGCTCAGTACTCAGGGTGCTGGGTGCTCAGTGCTCGGGGTGCTGGGTGCTCAGTGCTCGGGGTGCTCGGTGCTCAGTACTCAGGGTGCTGGGTGCTCAGTGCTCGGGGTGCTCAGTACTCAGCGTGCTGTGTGTTCAGTGCTCAGGGTGCTGGGTGCTCATTACTCAGGGTGCTCGGTGCTTAGTACTCAGGGTGCTGGGTGCTCAGTACTCCGGGTGCTGGGTGCTCAGTGCTCGGGGTGCTCGGTGCTCAGTGCTCAAGGTGCTGGGTGCTCAGTACTCAGGGTGATCATTGCTCAGGGTGCTGGGTGCTCAGTACTCAGGGTGCTGGGTGCTCAGTACTCAGGGTGCTCAGTGCTCAGTACTCAGGGTGCTCAGTACTCAGTACTAAGGGTGCTCAGTGCTCAGGGTGCTGGGTGCTCAGTGTTCGGGGTGCTCGGTGCTCAGTACTCAGGGTGCTGGGTGCTCAGTGCTCATGGTGCTGGGTGCTCAGTGCTCAGGGTGCTGGTTGCTCAGTGCTCAGGGTGCTGGGTGCTCAGTACTCATGGTGCTCGGTGCTCGGTGTGCTGGGTGCTCAGTGCTCGGGGTTTTCGGTGCTCAGTACTCGGGGTGCTCAGTGCTCAGTACTCAGGGTGCTGGGTGCTCAGTGATCAGGGTGCTGGGTGCTCAGTACTCAGGGTGCTGGGTGCTCGGTGCTCAGTACGCTGGGTGCTCAGTACTCAGGTTGCTGGGTGCTCAGTACTCAGGGTGCTGGGTGCTCAGTACTCAGGGTGCTCAGTGCTCAGTACACAGGGTGCTGGGTGCTCAGTGCTAGGGTTGCTGGGTGCTCAGTGCTCAGTACTCAGGGTGCTGGGTGCTCAGTGCTCAGGGTGCTGAGTGCTCAGTACTCAGCTTGCTGGGTGCTCAGTACTCAGGGTGCTGGGTGCTCAGTGCTCAGGGTGCTGGGTGCTCCGTGCTCAGGGTGCTGGGTGCTCAGTGCTCAGGGTGCTGGGTGCTCAGTACTCAGCGTGCTGGGTGCTCAGTACTCAGGGTGCTGGGTGCTCAGTGCTCAGGGTGCTGAGTGCTCAGTACTCAGCGTGCTGGGTGCTCAGTACTCAGGGTGCTGGGTGCTCAGTGCTCAGGGTGCTGGGTGCTCAGTACTCAGGGTGCTGGGTGCTCAGTGCTCAGGGTGCTGGGTGCTCAGTGCTCAGGGTGCTGGGTGCTCAGTGCTCGGGGAGCTCGGTGCTCAGTACTCAGGGTGCTGTGTGCTCAGTACTCAGTGCTCGGGGTCCTGGGTGCTCCGTGCTCGGGGTGCTGGGTGCTCAGTACTCAGGGTGCTGGGTGCTCATTCTCGGGGTGCTGGGTGCTCAGTGCTCGGTGTGCTGGGTGCTCAGTGCTCAGGGTGCTGGGGGCTCAGTACTCAGGGTGCTGGGTGCTCAGTACTCAGGGTGCTCGGTTCTCAGTACTCAGGGTGCTGGGTGCTCATTCTCGGGGTGCTGGGTGCTCAGTGCTCGGGTTGCTGGGTGATCAGTACTCAGGGTGCTGGGGGCTCAGTACTCAGGGTGCTGGGTGCTCAGTACTCAGGGTGATCTGTTCTCAGTACTCAGGGTGCTGGGTGCTCAGTGCTCGGGGTGCTGGGTGCTCAGTACTCGGGGTGCTCAGTACTCAGGGTACTGGGTGCTCAGTACTCAGGGTTCTGGGTGCTCAGTGCTCAGGATGCTCGGTGCTCAGTACTCGGGGTGCTGGGTGCTCAGTACTCGGGGTGCTGGGTGCTCAGTGCTCAGGGTGCTGGGTGCTCAGTGCTCGGGGAGCTGGGTGCTCAGTGCTGAGGGTGCTGGCTGCTAAGTGCTCAGGGTGCTGGGTGCTCAGTACTCAGGGTGCTAGGTGCTCAGTACTCAGGGTGCTCAGTGCTCAGTACTCAGCGTGCTGGGTGCTCAGTGCTCGGGGTGCTCGGTGATCAGTACTCAGGGTGCTGGGTGCTCAGTGCTCAGGGTGCTGAGTACTCAGTACTCAGGGTGCTGGGTGCTCAGTGCTCAGGGTGCTGGGTGCTCAGTGCTCAGGGTGCTGGGTGCTCAGTGCTCGGGGTGCTGGGTGCTCAGTGCTCGGGGTGCTGGGTGCTCAGTGCTCGGGGTGCTGGGTGCTCAGTGTTCAGGGTGCTGGGTGCTCAGTACTCAGGGTGCTGGGGGCTCAGTACTCAGGGTGCTGGGTGCTCAGTGTTCAGGGTGCTGGGTGCTCAGTCCTCAGGGTGCTGGGTGCTCAGTACTCAGGGTGTTCGGTGCTCAGTACTCAGGGTGCTCAGTGCTCAGTACTCAGGGTGCTGGTTGCTCAGTGCTCGGGGTGCTCGGTGCTCAGTACTCAGGGTGCTGGGTGCTCAGTACTCAGGGTGCTGGGTGCTCAGTACTCAGGGTGCTGGGTGCTCAGTACTCAGGGTGCTGGGTGCTCAATATTCAGGGTGCTGGGTGCTCAGTGCTCAGGGTGCTGGGTGCTCAGTACTCAGGGTGCTTGGTGCTCAGTACTTAGTGTGCTCGGTGCTCAGTACTCAGTGTGCTGGGTGCTCAGTGCTCAGGGTTCTTTGTACTCAGTACTCAGGGTTCTGGGTGCTCAGTACTCAGGGTGCTAGGTGCTCAGTGCTCAGGGTGCTGGGTGCTCAGCGCTCAGGGTGCTGGGTGCTCAGTACTCAGGGTGCTGGGTGCTCAGTGCTCAGGGTGATCGGTGCTCAGTACTCAGGGTGCTCAGTACTCAGGGTGCTGGGTTCTCAGTGCTCAGGGTGCTGGGTGCTCAGTACTCAGGGTGCTGGGTGCTCAGTGCTCGGTGTGCTGGGTGCTCAGTGCTCAGGGTGCTCAGTGCTCAGGGTGCTGAGTGCTCAGTGCTCGGGGTGCTCGGTGCTCAGGGTGCTGGGTGATCAGTCCTCAGGGTGCTCAGTGCTCAGGGTGCTGGGTGCTCAGTGCTCGGGGTGCTCGGTGCTCAGTACTCAGGGTGCTGGGTGCTCAGTACTCATGGTGCTGGGTGCTCAGTACTCAGGGGGCTGGGTGCTCAGTGCTCAGGGTGCTGGGTGCTCAGTGCTCAGGGCGCTAGGTGCTCAGTGCTCGGGGTGCTGGGTGCTCAGTGCTCGGGGTGCTGGGTGGTCAGTGCTCATTGATCAGGGTGCTGGGTGCTCAGTGCTCAGTGCTCAGGGTGCTGGGTGCTCAGTACTCAGGGTGCTGGGTGCTCAGTACTCAGGGTGCTGGGTGCTCAGTGATCAGGGTGCTGGGTGCTCAGTACTCTGGGTGTTGGGTGCTCAGTACTCAGGGTGCTGGGTGCTCAGTGCTCCGGGTGCTCGGTGCTCAGTACTCAAGGTGCTGGGTGCTCAGTGCTCAGGGTGCGGGGTGCTCAGTCTTCGGGGTGCTCCGTGCTCAGTGCTCAGGGTGCAGGGTGATCAGTGCTCGGGGTGCTCGGTGCTCAGTACTCAAGGTGCTCAGTGCTGAGTGCTCAGGGTGCTGGGTGTTCAGTACTCAGGGTGCTCAGTGCTCAGTGCTCAGGGTGCTGGGTGCTCAGTACTCAGGGTGCTGGGTGCTCAGTGCTCGGGGTGCTGGGTGCTCAGAGCTCAGGGTGATCAGTGCTCAGTACTCAGGGTGCTGGGTTCTCAGTGCTCTGGGTGCTGGGTGCTCAGTCCTAAGGGTGCTCAGTACTCAGGATGCTCTGTGCTCAGTGCTCAGTACTCAGGGTGGTCTGTACTCAGGGTGCTGGGTGCTCAGTGCTCGGGGTGCTGGGTGCTCAGTACTCAGGGTGCTGGGTGCTCAGTACTCAGGGTGCTGGGTGCTCAGTGCTTGGGGTGCTGGGTGCTCACTGCTCAGAGTGATCGGTGCTCAGTGCTCAGGCTGCTGGGTGCTCAGTGCTCGGGGTGCTGGGTGCTCAGTGCTCAGTGCTCAGGGTGCTGGGTGCTCAGTGCTCAGTGCTCAGGGTGCTGGGTGTTCAGTACTCAGGGTGCTCGGTGCTCAGTGCTCAGGGTGCTAGGTGCTCAGTACTCAGGGTGCTGGGTGCTCAGTGCTCGGGGTGCTGGGTGCTCAGTACTCAGGGTGCTGGGTGCTCAGTACTGAGGGTGCTGGGTGCTCAGTGCTCAGGGTGCTGGGTGCTCAGTACTCAGGGTGCTGGGTGCTCAGTGCTCAGGGTGCTGGGTGCTCAGTGCTCTGGGTGCTGGGTGCTCATTGCTCAGGGTGCTGGGTGCTCAGTGCTCAGGGTGCTGGGTGCTCAGTGATCGCGGTGTTGGGTGCTGAGTGCTCAGGGTGCTGAGTGCTCAGTGCTCGGGGTGCTCGGTGCTCAGTGCGCAGGGTCCTGGGTGCTCAGTACTCAGGGTGCTGGGTGCTTAGTAATCAGGGTGCTCAGTGCTCAGTACACAGGGTGCTGGGTGCTCAGTGCTCGGGGTGCTGGGTGCTCAGTGCTCAGTACTCAGGGTGCTGGGTGCTCAGTGCTCAGGGTGCTGAGTGCTCAGTACTCAGCGTGCTGGGTGCTCAGTACTCAGGGTGCTGGGTGCTCAGTGCTCAGGGTGCTGGGTGCTCAGTGCTCAGGGTGCTGGGTGCTCAGTGCTCGGGGAGCTCGGTGCTCAGTACTCAGGGTGCTGGGTGCTCAGTACTCAGTGCTCGGGGTACTGGGTGCTCCGTGCTCGGGGTGATCTGTTCTCAGTACTCAGGGTGCTGGGTGCTCAGTGCTCGGGGTGCTGGGTGCTCAGTACTCGGGGTGCTCAGTACTCAGGGTACTGGGTGCTCAGTACTCAGGGTGCTGGGTGCTCAGAGGTCGGGGTGCTCGGTGCTCAGTCCTCGGGGTGCTGGGTGCTCAGTGCTCAGGGTGCTGGGTGCTCAGTGCTCGGGGTGCTGGGTGCTCAGTGCTGAGGGTGCTGGCTGCTCAGTGCTCAGGGTGCTGGGTGCTCAGTACTCAGGGTGCTAGGTGCTCAGTACTCAGGGTGCTCAGTGCTCAGTACTCAGCGTGCTGGGTGCTCAGTGCTCAGGGTCCTCGGTGCTCAGTACTCAGGGTGTTCAGTGCTCAGTACTCAGCGTGCTTTGTGCTCAGTGCTCAGGGTGCTGGGTGCTCAGTACTCAGGGTGCTGGGAGCTCAGTATTCAGGGTGCTGGGTGCTCAGTACTCAGGGTGCTGGGTGCTCAGTGCACGGGGTGCTCGGTGATCAGTACTCAGGGTGCTGGGTGCTCAGTGCTCAGGGTGCTGAGTACTCAGTACTCAGGGTGCTGGGTGCTCAGTGCTCAGGGTGCTGGGTGCTCAGTGCTCAGGGTCCTGGGTGCTCAGTGCTCGGGGTGCTGGGTGCTCAGTGCTCGGGGTGCTGGGTGCTCAGTGCTCAGGGTGCTGGGTGCTCAGTACTCAGGGTGCTGGGTGCTCATTACTCAGGGTGCTGGGTGCTCAGTGCTCAGGGTGCTGGGTGCTCAGTCCTCAGGGTGCTGGGTGCTCAGTACTCAGGGTGTTCGGTGCTTAGTACTCAGGGTGCTCAGTGCTCAGTACTCAGGGTGCTGGTTGCTCAGTGCTCGGGGTGCTCGGTGCTCAGTATTCAGTGTGCTGGGTGCTCAGTACTCAGGGTGCTGGGTGCTCCGTACTCAGGGTGCTGGGTGCTCAGTACTCAGGGTTCTGGGTGCTCAGTACTCAGGGTGCTGGGTGCTCAATGCTCAGGGTGCTGGGTGCTCAGTGCTCAGGGTGCTGGGTGCTCAGTACTCAGGGTACTGGGTGCTCAGTGCTCAGGGTGATCGGTGCTCAGTACTCAGGGTGCTCAGTACTCAGGGTGCTGGGTGCTCAGTACTCAGGGTGCTGGGTGCTCAGTGCTCAGGGTGCTGGGTGCTCAGTGCTCTGGGTGCTGGGTGCTCAGTGCTCAGGGTGCTGAGTGCTCAGTGCTCAGGGTGCTGGGTGCTCAGTGATCGGGGTGATGGGTGCTGAGTGCTCAGGGTGCGGGGTGCTCAGTGCTCGGGGTGCTCGGTGCTCAGTGCTCAGGGTCCTGGGTGCTCAGTACTCAGGGTGCTGGGTTCTTAGTAATCAGGGTGCTCAGTGCTCAGTACACAGGGTGCTGGGTGCTCAGTGCTTAGAGTGTTGGGTGCTCAGTACTCAGGGTGCTGGGTGCTCAGTGCTCAGTGCTCAGGGTGCTCAGTGCTCAGGGTGCTGGGTGCTCAGGGTGCTGGGTGCTCAGGGTGCTGGGTGCTCAGTGCTCGGGGTGCTGGGTGCTCAGTGCTCAGTGCTCAGGGTGCTGGGTGCTCAGTGCTCAGTGCTCAGGGTGCTGGGTGTTCAGTACTCAGGGTGCTCGGTGCTCAGTGCTCAGGGTGCTAGGTGCTCAGTACTCAGGGTGCTGGGTGCTCAGTGCTCGGGGTGCTGGGTGCTCAGTACTCAGGGTGCTGGGTGCTCAGTACTCAGGGTGCTGGGTGCTCAGTGCTCAGGGTGCTCCGTGCTCAGTACTCAGGGTGCTCGGTGCTCAGTACTCAGGGTGCTGGGTGATCAGTGCTCAGGGTGCTGGGTGCTCAGTGCTCAGGGTGCTGGGTGCTCAGTGCTCAGGGTGCTGGGTGCTCAGTGCTCAGTGTGCTGGGTGCTCAGTGATCGGGGTGATGGGTGCTGAGTGCTCAGGGTGCTGAGTGCTCAGTGCTCGGGTTGCTCGGTGCTCAGTGCTCAGGGTCCTGGGTGGTCAGTACTCAGGGTGCTGGGTGCTTAGTAATCAGGGTGCTCAGTGCTCAGTACACAGGGTGCTGGGTGCTCAGTGCTCGGGGTGCTGGGTGCTCAGTGCTCAGTACTCAGGGTGCTGGGTGCTCAGTGCTCAGGGTGCTGAGTGCTCAGTACTCAGCGTGCTGGGTGCTCAGTACTCAGGGTGCTGGGTGCTCAGTGCTCAGGGTGCTGGGTGCTCAGTGCTCAGGGTGCTGGGTGCTCAGTGCTCGGGGAGCTCGGTGCTCAGTACTCAGGGTGCTCAGTACTCAGTGCTCGGGGTCCTGGGTGCTCCGTGCTCTGGGTGATCTGTTCTCAGTACTCAGGGTGCTGGGTGCTCAGTGCTCGGGTTGCTGGGTGCTCAGTACTCGGGGTGCTCAGTACTCAGGGTACGGGGTGCTCAGTACTCAGGGTGCTGGGTGCTCAGAGCTCGGGGTGCTCGGTGCTCAGTACTCGGGGTGCTGGGTGCTCAGTGCTCAGGGTGCTGGGTGCTCAGAGCTCGGGGTGCTGGGTGCTCAGTGCTGAGGGTGCTGGCTGCTCAGTGCTCAGGGTGCTGGGTGCTCAGTACTCAGGGTGCTAGGTGCTCAGTACTCAGGGTGCTCAGTGCTCAGTACTCAGCGTGCTGGGTGCTCAGTGCTCAGGGTCCTCGGTGCTCAGTACTCAGGGTGTTCAGTGCTCAGTACGCAGCGTGCTTTGTGCTCAGTGCTCAGGGTGCTGGGTGCTCAGTACTCAGGGTGCTGGGTGCTCAGTATTCAGGGTGCTGGGTGCTCAGTACACAAGGTGCTGGGTGCTCAGTGCACGGGGTGCTCGGTGATCAGTACTCAGGGTGCTGGGTGCTCAGTGCTCAGGGTGCTGAGTACTCAGTACTCAGGGTGCTGGGTGCTCAGTGCTCAGGGTGCTGGGTGCTCAGGGTGCTGGGTGCTCAGTTCTCAGGGTGCTGGGTGCTCAGTGCTCGGGGTGCTGGGTTCTCAGTGCTCAGGGTGCTGGGTGCTCTGTACTCAGGGTGCTGGGTGCTCATTACTCAGGGTGCTGGGTGCTCAGTGCTCAGGGTGCTGGGTGCTCAGTCCTCAGGGTGCTGGGTGCTCAGTACTCAGGGTGTTCGGTGCTTAGTACTCAGGGTGCTCAGTGCTCAGTACTCAGGGTGCTGGTTGCTCAGTGCTCGGGGTGCTCGGTGCTCAGTACTCAGGGTGCTGGGTGCTCAGTACTCAGGGTGCTGGGTGCTCCGTACTCAGGGTGCTGGGTGCTCAGTACTCAGGGTGCTGAGTGCTCAGTACTCAGGGTGCTGGGTGCTCAGTGCTCAGGGTGCTGGGTGCTCAGTACTCAGGGTGCTGGGTGCTCAGTACTCAGGGTGCTCGGTGCTCAGTACTCAGGGTGCTGGGTGCTCAGTGCTCAGGGTGTTTGTACTCAGTACTCAGGGTTCTGGGTGCTCAGTACTCAGGGTGCTGGGTGCTCAGTGCTCAGGGTGCTGGGTGCTCAGTGCTCAGGGTGCTGTGTGCTCAGTACTCAGGGTGCTGGGTGCTCAGTGCTCAGGGTGATCGGTGCTCAGTACTGAGGGTGCTCAGTACTCAGGGTGCTGGGTGCTCAGTGCTCAGGGTGCTGGGTGCTCAGTATTCAGGGTGCTCATTGCTCAGGGTGTTGGGTGCTCAGGGTGCTGGGTGCTCAGTGCTCGGGGTGCTGTGTGCTCAGTGCTCAGTGCTCAGGGTGCTGGGTGCTCAGTGCTCAGGGTGCTGTGTGCTCAGTGCTCAGTACTCAGCGTGCTGGGTGCTCAGTGCTCAGAGTGTTGGGTGCTCAGTACTCAGGGTGCTCGGTGCTCAGCGCTCAGTGCTCAGGGTGCTCAGTGCTCAGGGTGCTCAGTGCTCAGGGTGCTGGGTGCTCAGGGTGCTGGGTGCTCAGTGCTCGGGGTGCTGGGTGCTAAGTGCTCAGTGCTCAGGATGCTGGGTGCTCAGTGCTCAGTGCTCAGGGTGCTGGGTGTTCAGTACTCAGGGTGCTCGGTGCTCAGTGCTCAGGGTGCTAGGTGCTCAGTACTCAGGGTGCTGGGTGCTCAGTGCTCAGTGTGATCAGTGCTCAGTACTCAGGGTGCTGGGTGCTCAGTACTCAGGGTGCTGGGTGCTCAGTGCTCAGGGTGCTGGGTGCTCAGTACTCAGGGTGCTGGGTGCTCAGTACTCAGGGTGCTCCGTGCTCAGTACTCAGGGTGCTGGGTGCTCAGTGCTCAGGGTGCTTTGTACTCAGTACTCAGGGTTCTGGGTGCTCAGTACTCAGGGTGCTGGGTGCTCAATGCTCAGGGTGCTGGGTGCTCAGTGCTCAGGGTGCTGGGTGCTCAGTACTCAGGGTGCTGGGTGCTCAGTGCTCAGGGTGATCGGTGCTCAGTACTCAGGGTGCTCAGTACTCAGGGTGCTGGGTGCTCAGTACTCAGGGTGCTGGGTGCTCAGTGCTCAGGGTGCTGGGTGCTCAGTGCTCTGGGTGCTGGGTGCTCAGTGCTCAGGGTGCTGGGTGCTCAGTGCTCAGGGTGCTGGGTGCTCAGTGATCGGGGTGATGGGTGCTGAGTGCTCAGGGTGCTGGGTGCTCAGTGCTCGGGGTGCTCTGTGCTCAGTGCTCAGGGTCCTGGGTGCTCAGTACTCAATGTGCTGGGTGCTTAGTAATCAGGGTGCTCAGTGCTCAGGACACAGGGTGCTGGGTGATCAGTGCTCGGGGTGCTGGGTGCGGAGTGCTCAGTACTCAAGGTGCTGGGTGCTCAGTGCTCAGGGTGCTGGGTGCTCAGTGCTCAGGGTGCTGGGTGCTCAGTGCTCGGGGAGCTCGGTGCTCAGTACTCAGGGTGCTGGGTGCTCAGTACTCAGTGCTCGGGGTCCTGGGTGCTCCGTGCTCGGGGTGCTGGGTGCTCAGTACTCAGGGTGCTGGGTGCTCATTCTCGGGGTGCTGGGTGCTCAGTGCTCGGGGTGCTGGGTGCTCAGTACTCAGGGTGCTGGGGGCTCAGTACTCAGGGTGCTGGGTGCTCAGTACTCAGGGTGCTCGGTTCTCAGTACTCAGGGTGCTGGGTGCTCATTCTCGGGGTGCTGGGTGCTCAGTGCTCGGGGTGCTGGGTGCTCAGTACTCAGGGTGCTGGGGGCTCAGTACTCAGGGTGCTGGGTGCTCAGTACTCAGGGTGCTCAGTGCTCAGTACACAGGGTGCTGGGTGCTCAGTGCTCGGGGTGCTGGGTGCTCAGTGCTCAGTACTCAGGGTGCTGGGTGCTCAGTGCTCAGGGTGCTGGGTGCTCAGTACTCAGCGTGCTGGGTGCTCAGTACTCAGGGTGCTGGGTGCTCAGTGCTCAGGGTGCTGGGTGCTCAGTCCTCAGGGTGCTGGGTGCTCAGGGATCGGGTTGCTGGGTGCTCAGTACTCAGGGTGCTCAGAGCTCGGTTAGCTCGGTGCTCAGTACTCAGGGTGCTGGGTGCTCAGTACTCAGTTATCGGGGTCCTGGGTGCTCCGTGCTCGGGGTGCTGGGTGCTCAGTGCTCTGGGTGCTGGGTGCTCAGTACTCAGGGTGCTGGGTGCTCAGTACTCAGGGTGCTGGGTGCTCAGTGCTCAGCGTGCTGTGTGCTCAGTACTCAGGGTGCTGGGTGCTCAGTACTCAGGGTGCTCGGTGCTCAGTACTCAGGGTGCTGGGTCCTCAGTGCTCAGGGTGCTGGGTACTCAGTACTCAGGGTGCTGGGTGCTCAGTACTCAGGGTGCTGGGTGCTCAGTGCTCAGGGTGCTGGGTGCTCAGTGCTCAGGGTGCTGGGTGCTCAGTACTCAGGGTGCTGGGTGCTCAGTGCTCAGGGTGATCGGTGCTCAGTACTCAGGGTGCTCAGTACTCAGGGTGCTGGGTGCTCAGTGCTCAGGGTGCTGGGTGCTCAGTACTCAGGGTGCTGGGTGCTCAGTGCTCGGGGTGCTGGGTGCTCAGTGCTCAGGGTGATCGGTGCTCAGTACTCAGGGTGCTGGGTGCTCAGTGCTCAGGGTGCTGGGTGCTCAGTCCTCAGGGTGCTCAGTGCTCAGGGTGCTGGGTGTTCAGTACTCATGGTGCTGGGTGCTCAGTACTCAGGGTCCTGGGTGCTCAGTGCTCAGTGTGCTGGGTGCTCAGTGCTCAGGGCGCTGGGTGCTCAGTGCTCGGGGTGCTGGGTGCTCAGTGCTCGGGGTGCTGGGTGGTCAGTGCTCAGTGCTCAAGGTGCTGGGTGCTCAGTGCTCAGTGCTCAGGGTGCTGGGTGCTCAGTACTCAGGGTGCTGGGTGCTCAGTACTCAGGGTGTTGGGTGCTCAGTACTCAGGGTGCTCAGTGCTCAGTACTCGGGGTGCTGGGTGCTCAGTGCTCAGTGTGCTCAGTGCTCAGTTCTCAGGGTGCTGGGTGCTCAGTGCTCGGGGCGCTGGGTGCTCAGTGCTCGGGGTGCTGGGTGCTCAGTACTCAGGGTGCTGTGTGCTCAGTGCTCAGTACTCAGCGTGCTGGGTGCTCAGTGCTCAGAGTGTTGGGTGCTCAGTACTCAGGGTGCTGGGTGCTCAGTGCTCAGTGCTCAGGGTGCTCAGTGCTCAGGGTGCTCAGTGCTCAGGGTGCTGTGTGCTCAGGGTGCTGGGTGCTCAGTGCTCAGGGTGCTGGGTGCTCAGTGCTCAGTGCTCAGGGTGCTGGGTGCTCAGTGCTCAGTGCTCAGGGTGCTGGGTGTTCAGTACTCAGGGTGCTCGGTGCTCAGTGCTCAGGGTGCTAGGTGCTCAGTACTCAGGGTGCTGGGTGCTCAGTGCTCGGGGTGCTGGGTGCTCAGTACTCAGGGTGCTGGGTGCTCAGTACTCAGGGTGCTGGGTGCTCAGTGCTCAGGGTGCTGGGTGCTCAGTGCTCTGGGTGCTGGGTGCTCAGTGCTCAGGGTGCTGGGTGCTCAGTGCTCAGGGTGCTGGGTGCTCAGTGATCGGGGTGATGGGTGCTGAGTGCTCAGGGTGCTGAGTGCTCAGTGCTCGGGGTGCTCGTTGCTCAGTGCTCAGGGTCCTGGGTGCTCAGTACTCAGGGTGCTGGGTGCTTAGTAATCAGGGTGCTCAGTGCTCAGTACACAGGGTGCTGGGTGCTCAGTGCTCAGGGTGCTGAGTGCTCAGTACTCAGCGTGCTGGGTGCTCAGTACTCAGGGTGCTGGGTGCTCAGTGCTCAGTACTCAGGGTGCTGGGTGCTCAGTGCTCAGGGTGCTGAGTGCTCAGTACTCAGCGTGCTGGGTGCTCAGTACTCAGGGTGCTGGGTGCTCAGTGCTCAGGGTGCTGGGTGCTCAGTGCTCAGGGTGCTGGGTGCTCAGTGCTCGGGGAGCTCGGTGCTCAGTACTCAGGGTGCTGGGTGCTCAGTACTCAGTGCTCGGGGTCCTGGGTGCTCTGTGCTCGGGGTGATCTGTTCTCAGTACTCAGGGTGCTGGGTGCTCAGTGCTCGGGGTGCTGGGTGCTCAGTACTCGGGGCGCTCAGTACTCAGGGTACTGGATGCTCAGTACTCAGGGTGCTGGGTGCTCAGAGCTCGGGGTGCTCGGTGCTCAGTACTCGGGGTGCTGGGTGCTCAGTGCTCAGGGTGCTGGGTGCTCAGTGCTCGGGGTGCTGGGTGCTCAGTGCTGAGGGTGCTGGCTGCTCAGTGCTCAGGGTGCTGGGTGCTCAGTACTCAGGGTGCTAGGTGCTCAGTACTCAGGGTGCTCAGTGCTCAGTACTCAGCGTGCTGGGTGCTCAGTGCTCAGGGTCCTCGGTGCTCAGTACTCAGGCTGTTCAGTGCTCAGTACTCAGCGTGCTTTGTGCTCAGTGCTCAGGGTGCTGGGTGCTCAGTACTCAGGGTGCTGGGTGCTCAGTATTCAGGGTGCTGGGTGCTCAGTACTCAGGGTGCTGGGTGCTCAGTGCACGGGGTGCTCGGTGATCAGTACTCAGGGTGCTGGGTGCTCAGTGCTCAGGGTGCTGAGTACTCAGTACTCAGGGTGCTGGGTGCTCAGTACACAGGGTGCTGGGTGCTCAGTGCTCGGGGTGCTGGGTGCTCAGTGCTCAGTACTCAGGGTGCTGGGTGCTCAGTGCTCAGGGTGCTGGGTGCTCAGTACTCAGGGTGCTGGGTGCTCAGTATTCAGGGTGCTGGGTGCTCAGTACTCAGGGTGCTGGGTGCTCAGTGCTCGGGGTGCTCGGTGCTCAGTGCTCAGTGTGCTGGGTGCTCAGTACTCAGGGTGCTGGGTGCTTAGTACTCAGGGTGCTCAGTGCTCAGTACACAGGGTGCTGGGTGCTCAGTGCTCGGGGTGCTGGGTGCTCAGTGCTCAGTACTCAGGGTGCTGGGTGCTCAGTGCTCAGGGTGCTGGGTGCTCAGTACTCAGCGTGCTCTGTGCTCAGTACTCAGGGTGCTGGGTGCTCAGTGCTCAGGGTGCTGGGTGCTCAGTCCTCAGGGTGCTGGGTGCTCAGTGATCAGGGTGCTGGGTGCTCAGTACTCAGGGTGCTCAGTGCTCGGTTAGCTCGGTGCTCAGTACTCAGGGTGTTGGGTGCTCAGTACTCAGTTCTCGGGGTCCTGGGTGCTCCGTGCTCGGGTTGCTGGGTGCTCAGTGCTCTGGGTGCTGGGTGCTCAGTACTCAGGGTGCTTGGTGCTCAGTACTCAGGGTGCTGGGTGCTCAGTGCTCAGGGTGCTGTGTGCTCAGTACTCAGGGTGCTGGGTGCTCAGTACTCAGGGTGCTCGGTGCTCAGTACTCAGGGTGCTGGGTCCTCAGTGCTCAGGGTGCTGGGTACTCAGTACTCAGTGTGCTGGGTGCTCAGTACTCAGGGTGCTGGGTGCTCAGTGCTCAGGGTGCTGGGTGCTCAGTGCTCAGGGTGCTGGGTGCTCAGTACTCAGGGTGCTGGGTGCTCAGTGCTCAGGGTGATCGGTGCTCAGTACTCAGGGTGCTCAGTACTCAGGGTGCTGGGTGCTCAGTGCTCAGGGTGCTGGGTTCTCAGTACTCAGGGTGCTGGGTGCTCAGTGCTCGGGGTGCTGGGTGCTCAGTGCTCAGGGTGCTGGGTGCTCAGTACTCATGGTGCTGGGTGCTCAGTACTCAGGGTCCTGGGTGCTCAGTGCTCAGTGTGCTGGGTGCTCAGTGCTCAGGGCGCTGGGTGCTCAGTGCTCGGGGTGCTGAGTGCTCAGTGCTCGGGGTGCTGGGTGGTCAGTGCTCAGTGCTCAAGGTGCTGGGTGCTCAGTGCTCAGTGCTGAGGGTGCTGGGTGCTCAGTATTCAGGGTGCTCATTGCTCAGGGTGTTGGGTGCTCAGGGTGCTGGGTGCTCAGTGCTCGGGGTGCTGTGTGCTCAGTGCTCAGTGCTCAGGGTGCTGGGTGCTCAGTGCTCAGGGTGCTGTGTGCTCAGTGCTCAGTACTCAGCGTGCTGGGTGCTCAGTGCTCAGAGTGTTGGGTGCTCAGTACTCAGGGTGCTCGGTGCTCAGTGCTCAGTGCTCAGGGTGCTCAGTGCTCAGGGTGCTCAGTGCTCAGGGTGCTGGGTGCTCAGGGTGCTGGGTGCTCAGTGCTCGGGGTGCTGGGTGCTAAGTGCTCAGTGCTCAGGATGCTGGGTGCTCAGTGCTCAGTGCTCAGGGTGCTGGGTGTTCAGTACTCAGGGTGCTCGGTGCTCAGTGCTCAGGGTGCTAGGTGCTCAGTACTCAGGGTGCTGGGTGCTCAGTGCTCAGTGTGATCAGTGCTCAGTACTCAGGGTGCTGTGTGCTCAGTACTCAGGGTGCTGGGTGCTCAGTGCTCAGGGTGCTGTGTGCTCAGTACTCAGGGTGCTGGGTGCTCAGTACTCAGTGTGCTCCGTGCTCAGTACTCAGGGTGCTGGGTGCTCAGTGCTCAGGGTGCTTTGTACTCAGTACTCAGGGTTCTGGGTGCTCAGTACTCAGGGTGCTGGGTGCTCAATGCTCAGGGTGCTGGGTGCTCAGTGCTCAGGGTGCTGGGTGCTCAGTACTCAGGGTGCTGGGTGCTCAGTGCTCAGGGTGATCGGTGCTCAGTACTCAGGGTGCTCAGTACTCAGGGTGCTGGGTGCTCAGTACTCAGGGTGCTGGGTGCTCAGTGCTCAGGGTGCTGGGTGCTCAGTGCTCTGGGTGCTGGGTGCTCAGTGCTCAGGGTGCTGGGTGCTCAGTGCTCAGGGTGCTGGGTGCTCAGTGATCGGGGTGATGGGTGCTGAGTGCTCAGGGTGCTGGGTGCTCAGTGCTCGGGGTGCTCTGTGCTCAGTGCTCAGGGTCCTGGGTGCTCAGTACTCAATGTGCTGGGTGCTTAGTAATCAGGGTGCTCAGTGCTCAGGACACAGGGTGCTGGGTGATCAGTGCTCCGGGTGCTGGGTGCGGAGTGCTCAGTACTCAAGGTGCTGGGTGCTCAGTGCTCAGGGTGCTGGGTGCTCAGTGCTCAGGGTGCTGGGTGCTCAGTGCTCGGGGAGCTCGGTGCTCAGTACTCAGGGTGCTGGGTGCTCAGTACTCAGTGCTCGGGGTCCTGGGTGCTCCGTGCTCGGGGTGCTGGGTGCTCAGTACTCAGGGTGCTGGGTGCTCATTCTCGGGGTGCTGGGTGCTCAGTGCTCGGGGTGCTGGGTGCTCAGTACTCAGGGTGCTGGGGGCTCAGTACTCAGGGTGCTGGGTGCTCAGTACTCAGGGTGCTCGGTTCTCAGTACTCAGGGTGCTGGGTGCTCATTCTCGGGGTGCTGGGTGCTCAGTGCTCGGGGTGCTGGGTGCTCAGTACTCAGGGTGCTGGGGGCTCAGTACTCAGGGTGCTGGGTGCTCAGTACTCAGGGTAATCTGTTCTCAGTACTCAGGGTGCTGGGTGCTCAGTGCTCGGGGTGCTGGGTGCTCAGTACTCAGGGTGCTGGGTGCTCAGTGCTCGGGTTGCTGGGTGCTCAGTGCTCAGGGTGCTGGGTGCTCAGTGCTCAGTGTGCTGGGTGCTCAGTACTCAGGGTGCTGGGTGCTTAGTACTCAGGGTGCTCAGTGCTCAGTACACAGGGTGCTGGGTGCTCAGTGCTCGGGGTGCTGGGTGCTCAGTGCTCAGTACTCAGGGTGCTGGGTGCTCAGTGCTCAGGGTGCTGGGTGCTCAGTACTCAGCGTGCTGGGTGCTCAGTACTCAGGGTGCTGGGTGCTCAGTGCTCAGGGTGCTGGGTGCTCAGTCCTCAGGGTGCTGGGTGCTCAGGGATCGGGGTGCTGGGTGCTCAGTACTCAGGGTGCTCAGAGCTCGGTTAGCTCGGTGCTCAGTACTCAGGGTGCTGGGTGCTCAGTACTCAGTTATCGGGGTCCTGGGTGCTCCGTGCTCGGGGTGCTGGGTGCTCAGTGCTCTGGGTGCTGGGTGCTCAGTACTCAGGGTGCTGGGTGCTCAGTACTCAGGGTGCTGGGTGCTCAGTGCTCAGCGTGCTGTGTGCTCAGTACTCAGGGTGCTGGGTGCTCAGTACTCAGGGTGCTCGGTGCTCAGTACTCAGGGTGCTGGGTCCTCAGTGCTCAGGGTGCTGGGTACTCAGTACTCAGGGTGCTGGGTGCTCAGTACTCAGGGTGCTGGGTGCTCAGTGCTCAGGGTGCTGGGTGCTCAGTGCTCAGGGTGCTGGGTGCTCAGTACTCAGGGTGCTGGGTGCTCAGTGCTCAGGGTGATCGGTGCTCAGTACTCAGGGTGCTCAGTACTCAGGGTGCTGGGTGCTCAGTGCTCAGGGTGCTGGGTGCTCAGTACTCAGGGTGCTGGGTGCTCAGTGCTCGGGGTGCTGGGTGCTCAGTGCTCAGGGTGATCGGTGCTCAGTACTCAGGGTGCTTTGTGCTCAGTGCTCAGGGTGCTGGGTGCTCAGTCCTCAGGGTGCTCAGTGCTCAGGGTGCTGGGTGTTCAGTACTCATGGTGCTGGGTGCTCAGTACTCAGGGTCCTGGGTGCTCCGTGCTCAGTGTGCTGGGTGCTCAGTGCTCAGGGCGCTGGGTGCTCAGTGCTCGGGGTGCTGGGTGCTCAGTGCTCGGGGTGCTGGGTGGTCAGTGCTCAGTGCTCAAGGTGCTGGGTGCTCAGTGCTCAGTGCTCAGGGTGCTGGGTGCTCAGTACTCAGGGTGCTGGGTGCTCAGTACTCAGGGTGTTGGGTGCTCAGTACTCAGGGTGCTCAGTGCTCAGTACTCGGGGTGCTGGGTGCTCAGTGCTCAGTGTGCTCAGTGCTCAGTTCTCAGGGTGCTGGGTGCTCAGTGCTCGGGGCGCTGGGTGCTCAGTGCTCGGGGTGCTGGGTGCTCAGTACTCAGGGTGCTGTGTGCTCAGTGCTCAGTACTCAGCGTGCTGGGTGCTCAGTGCTCAGAGTGTTGGGTGCTCAGTACTCAGGGTGCTGGGTGCTCAGTGCTCAGTGCTCAGGGTGCTCAGTGCTCAGGGTGCTCAGTGCTCAGGGTGCTGGGTGCTCAGGGTGCTGGGTGCTCAGTGCTCAGGGTGCTGGGTGCTCAGTGCTCAGTGCTCAGGGTGCTGGGTGCTCAGTGCTCAGTGCTCAGGGTGCTGGGTGTTCAGTACTCAGGGTGCTCGGTGCTCAGTGCTCAGGGTGCTAGGTGCTCAGTACTCAGGGTGCTGGGTGCTCAGTGCTCGGGGTGCTGGGTGCTCAGTACTCAGGGTGCTGGGTGCTCAGTACTCAGGGTGCTGGGTGCTCAGTGCTCAGGGTGCTGGGTGCTCAGTGCTCTGGGTGCTGGGTGCTCAGTGCTCAGGGTGCTGGGTGCTCAGTGCTCAGGGTGCTGGGTGCTCAGTGATCGGGGTGATGGGTGCTGAGTGCTCAGGGTGCTGAGTGCTCAGTGCTCGGGGTGCTCGTTGCTCAGTGCTCAGGGTCCTGGGTGCTCAGTACTCAGGGTGCTGGGTGCTTAGTAATCAGGGTGCTCAGTGCTCAGTACACAGGGTGCTGGGTGCTCAGTGCTCGGGGTGCTGGGTGCTCAGTGCTCAGTACTCAGGGTGCTGGGTGCTCAGTGCTCAGGGTGCTGAGTGCTCAGTACTCAGCGTGCTGGGTGCTCAGTACTCAGGGTGCTGGGTGCTCAGTGCTCAGGGTGCTGGGTGCTCAGTGCTCAGGGTGCTGGGTGCTCAGTGCTCGGGGAGCTCGGTGCTCAGTACTCAGGGTGCTGGGTGCTCAGTACTCAGTGCTCGGGGTCCTGGGTGCTCTGTGCTCGGGGTGATCTGTTCTCAGTACTCAGGGTGCTGGGTGCTCAGTGCTCGGGGTGCTGGGTGCTCAGTACTCGGGGCGCTCAGTACTCAGGGTACTGGATGCTCAGTACTCAGGGTGCTGGGTGCTCAGAGCTCGGGGTGCTCGGTGCTCAGTACTCGGGGTGCTGGGTGCTCAGTGCTCAGGGTGCTGGGTGCTCAGTGCTCGGGGTGCTGGGTGCTCAGTGCTGAGGGTGCTGGCTGCTCAGTGCTCAGGGTGCTGGGTGCTCAGTACTCAGGGTGCTAGGTGCTCAGTACTCAGGGTGCTCAGTGCTCAGTACTCAGCGTGCTGGGTGCTCAGTGCTCAGGGTCCTCGGTGCTCAGTACTCAGGCTGTTCAGTGCTCAGTACTCAGCGTGCTTTGTGCTCAGTGCTCAGGGTGCTGGGTGCTCAGTACTCAGGGTGCTGGGTGCTCAGTATTCAGGGTGCTGGGTGCTCAGTACTCAGGGTGCTGGGTGCTCAGTGCACGGGGTGCTCGGTGATCAGTACTCAGGGTGCTGGGTGCTCAGTGCTCAGGGTGCTGAGTACTCAGTACTCAGGGTGCTGGGTGCTCAGTACACAGGGTGCTGGGTGCTCAGTGCTCGGGGTGCTGGGTGCTCAGTGCTCAGTACTCAGGGTGCTGGGTGCTCAGTGCTCAGGGTGCTGGGTGCTCAGTACTCAGGGTGCTGGGTGCTCAGTATTCAGGGTGCTGGGTGCTCAGTACTCAGGGTGCTGGGTGCTCAGTGCTCGGGGTGCTCGGTGCTCAGTGCTCAGTGTGCTGGGTGCTCAGTACTCAGGGTGCTGGGTGCTTAGTACTCAGGGTGCTCAGTGCTCAGTACACAGGGTGCTGGGTGCTCAGTGCTCGGGGTGCTGGGTGCTCAGTGCTCAGTACTCAGGGTGCTGGGTGCTCAGTGCTCAGGGTGCTGGGTGCTCAGTACTCAGCGTGCTGGGTGCTCAGTACTCAGGGTGCTGGGTGCTCAGTGCTCAGGGTGCTGGGTGCTCAGTCCTCAGGGTGCTGGGTGCTCAGTGATCAGGGTGCTGGGTGCTCAGTACTCAGGGTGCTCAGTGCTCGGTTAGCTCGGTGCTCAGTACTCAGGGTGTTGGGTGCTCAGTACTCAGTTCTCGGGGTCCTGGGTGCTCCGTGCTCGGGTTGCTGGGTGCTCAGTGCTCTGGGTGCTGGGTGCTCAGTACTCAGGGTGCTGGGTGCTCAGTACTCAGGGTGCTGGGTGCTCAGTGCTCAGGGTGCTGTGTGCTCAGTACTCAGGGTGCTGGGTGCTCAGTACTCAGGGTGCTCGGTGCTCAGTACTCAGGGTGCTGGGTCCTCAGTGCTCAGGGTGCTGGGTACTCAGTACTCAGGGTGCTGGGTGCTCAGTACTCAGGGTGCTGGGTGCTCAGTGCTCAGGGTGCTGGGTGCTCAGTGCTCAGGGTGCTGGGTGCTCAGTACTCAGGGTGCTGGGTGCTCAGTGCTCAGGGTGATCGGTGCTCAGTACTCAGGGTGCTCAGTACTCAGGGTGCTGGGTGCTCAGTGCTCAGGGTGCTGGGTGCTCAGTACTCAGGGTGCTGGGTGCTCAGTGCTCGGGGTGCTGGGTGCTCAGTGCTCAGGGTGCTGGGTGCTCAGTACTCATGGTGCTGGGTGCTCAGTACTCAGGGTCCTGGGTGCTCAGTGCTCAGTGTGCTGGGTGCTCAGTGCTCAGGGCGCTGGGTGCTCAGTGCTCGGGGTGCTGGGTGCTCAGTGCTCGGGGTGCTGGGTGGTCAGTGCTCAGTGCTCAAGGTGCTGGGTGCTCAGTGCTCAGTGCTGAGGGTGCTGGGTGCTCAGTACTCAGGGTGCTGGGTGCTCAGTACTCAGGGTGCTGGGTGCTCAGTTCTCAGGGTGCTGGGTGATCAGTACTCTGGGTGTTGGGTGCTCAGTACTCAGGGTGCTCAGTGCTCAGTACTCGGGGTGCTGGGTGCTCAGTGCTCAGTGTGCTCAGTGCTCAGTGCTCAGGGTGCTGGGTGCTCAGTGCTCGGGGCGCTGGGTGCTCAGTGCTCGGGGTGCTGGGTGCTCAGTACTCAGGGTGCTGTGTGCTCAGTGCTCAGTACTCAGCGTGCTGGGTGCTCAGTGCTCAGAGTGTTGGGTGCTCAGTACTCAGGGTGCTGGGTGCTCATTGCTCAGTGCTCAGGGTGCTCAGTGCTCCGGGTGCTCAGTGCTCAGGTTGCTGGGTGCTCAGGGTGCTGGGTGCTCAGTGCTCGGTGTGCTGGGTGCTCAGTGCTCAGTGCTCAGTGTGCTGGGTGCTCAGTGCTCAGTGCTCAGGGTGCTGGGTGTTCAGTACTCAGGGTGCTCGGTGCTCAGTGCTCAGGGTGCTAGGTGCTCAGTACTCAGGGTGCTGGGTGCTCAGTGCTCGGGGTGCTGGGTGCTCAGTACTCAGGGTGCTGGATGCTCAGTACTCAGGGTGCTGGGAGCTCAGTGCTCAGGGTGCTGGGTGCTCAGTGCTCTGGGTGCTGGGTGCTCAGTGCTCAGGGTGCTGGGTGCTCAGTGCTCAGGGTGCTGGGTGCTCAGTGATCGGGGTGATGGGTGCTGAGTGCTCAGGGTGCTGAGTGCTCAGTGCTCGGGGTGCTCGGTGCTCAGTGCTCAGGGTCCTGGGTGCTCAGTACTCAGGGTGCTGGGTGCTTAGTAATCAGGGTGCTCAGTGCTCAGTATACAGGGTGCTGGGTGCTCAGTGCTCAGGGTGCTGGGTGCTCAGTGCTCAGTACTCAGGGTGCTGGGTGCTCAGTGCTCAGGGTGCTGAGTGCTCAGTACTCAGCGTGCTGGGTGCTCAGTACTCAGGGTGCTGGGTGCTCAGTGCTTGGGGAGCTCGGTGCTCAGTACTCAGGGTGCTGGGTGCTCAGTACTCAGTGCTCGGGGTCCTGGGTGCTCTGTGCTCGGGGTGATCTGTTCTCAGTACTCAGGGTGCTGGGTGCTCAGTGCTCTGGGTGCTGGGTGCTCAGTACTCGGGGCGCTCAGTACTCAGGGTACTGGATGCTCAGTACTCAGGGTGCTGGGTGCTCAGAGCTCGGGGTGCTGGGTGCTCAGTGCTCGGGGTGCTGGGTGCTCAGTGCTGAGGGTGCTGGCTGCTCAGTGCTCAGGGTGCTGGGTGCTCAGTACTCAGGGTGCTAGGTGCTCAGTACTCAGGGTGCTCAGTGCTCAGTACTCAGCGTGCTGGGTGCTCAGTGCTCAGGGTCCTCGGTGCTCAGTACTCAGGCTGTTCAGTGCTCAGTACTCAGCGTGCTTTGTGCTCAGTGCTCAGGGTGCTGGGTGCTCAGTACTCAGGGTGCTGGGTGCTCAGTATTCAGGGTGCTGGGTGCTCAGTACTCAGGGTGCTGGGTGCTCAGTGCACGGGGTGCTCGGTGATCAGTACTCAGGGTGCTGGGTGCTCAGTGCTCAGGGTGCTGAGTACTCAGTACTCAGGGTGCTGGGTGCTCAGTACACAGGGTGCTGGGTGCTCAGTGCTCGGGGTGCTGGGTGCTCAGTGCTCAGTACTCAGGGTGCTGGGTGCTCAGTGCTCAGGGTGCTGGGTGCTCAGTACTCAGGGTGCTGGGTGCTCAGTATTCAGGGTGCTGGGTGCTCAGTACTCAGGGTGCTGGGTGCTCAGTGCTCGGGGTGCTCGGTGCTCAGTGCTCAGTGTGCTGGGTGCTCAGTACTCAGGGTGCTGGGTGCTTAGTACTCAGGGTGCTCAGTGCTCAGTACACAGGGTGCTGGGTGCTCAGTGCTCGGGGTGCTGGGTGCTCAGTGCTCAGTACTCAGGGTGCTGGGTGCTCAGTGCTCAGGGTGCTGGGTGCTCAGTACTCAGCGTGCTGGGTGCTCAGTACTCAGGGTGCTGGGTGCTCAGTGCTCAGGGTGCTGGGTGCTCAGTCCTCAGGGTGCTGGGTGCTCAGTGATCAGGGTGCTGGGTGCTCAGTACTCAGGGTGCTCAGTGCTCGGTTAGCTCGGTGCTCAGTACTCAGGGTGTTGGGTGCTCAGTACTCAGTTCTCGGGGTCCTGGGTGCTCCGTGCTCGGGTTGCTGGGTGCTCAGTGCTCTGGGTGCTGGGTGCTCAGTACTCAGGGTGCTGGGTGCTCAGTACTCAGGGTGCTGGGTGCTCAGTGCTCAGGGTGCTGTGTGCTCAGTACTCAGGGTGCTGGGTGCTCAGTACTCAGGGTGCTCGGTGCTCAGTACTCAGGGTGCTGGGTCCTCAGTGCTCAGGGTGCTGGGTACTCAGTACTCAGGGTGCTGGGTGCTCAGTACTCAGGGTGCTGGGTGCTCAGTGCTCAGGGTGCTGGGTGCTCAGTGCTCAGGGTGCTGGGTGCTCAGTACTCAGGGTGCTGGGTGCTCAGTGCTCAGGGTGATCGGTGCTCAGTACTCAGGGTGCTCAGTACTCAGGGTGCTGGGTGCTCAGTGCTCAGGGTGCTGGGTGCTCAGTACTCAGGGTGCTGGGTGCTCAGTGCTCGGGGTGCTGGGTGCTCAGTGCTCAGGGTGCTGGGTGCTCAGTACTCATGGTGCTGGGTGCTCAGTACTCAGGGTCCTGGGTGCTCAGTGCTCAGTGTGCTGGGTGCTCAGTGCTCAGGGCGCTGGGTGCTCAGTGCTCGGGGTGCTGGGTGCTCAGTGCTCGGGGTGCTGGGTGGTCAGTGCTCAGTGCTCAAGGTGCTGGGTGCTCAGTGCTCAGTGCTGAGGGTGCTGGGTGCTCAGTACTCAGGGTGCTGGGTGCTCAGTACTCAGGGTGCTGGGTGCTCAGTTCTCAGGGTGCTGGGTGATCAGTACTCTGGGTGTTGGGTGCTCAGTACTCAGGGTGCTCAGTGCTCAGTACTCGGGGTGCTGGGTGCTCAGTGCTCAGTGTGCTCAGTGCTCAGTGCTCAGGGTGCTGGGTGCTCAGTGCTCGGGGCGCTGGGTGCTCAGTGCTCGGGGTGCTGGGTGCTCAGTACTCAGGGTGCTGTGTGCTCAGTGCTCAGTACTCAGCGTGCTGGGTGCTCAGTGCTCAGAGTGTTGGGTGCTCAGTACTCAGGGTGCTGGGTGCTCAGTGCTCAGTGCTCAGGGTGCTCAGTGCTCCGGGTGCTCAGTGCTCAGGGTGCTGGGTGCTCAAGGTGCTGGGTGCTCAGTGCTCGGGGTGCTGGGTGCTCAGTGCTCAGTGCTCAGTGTGCTGGGTGCTCAGTGCTCAGTGCTCAGGGTGCTGGGTGTTCAGTACTCAGGGTGCTCGGTGCTCAGTGCTCAGGGTGCTAGGTGCTCAGTACTCAGGGTGCTGGGTGCTCAGTGCTCGGGGTGCTGGGTGCTCAGTACTCAGGGTGCTGGATGCTCAGTACTCAGGGTGCTGGGAGCTCAGTGCTCAGGGTGCTGGGTGCTCAGTGCTCTGGGTGCTGGGTGCTCAGTGCTCAGGGTGCTGGGTGCTCAGTGCTCAGGGTGCTGGGTGCTCAGTGATCGGGGTGATGGGTGCTGAGTGCTCAGGGTGCTGAGTGCTCAGTGCTCGGGGTGCTCGGTGCTCAGTGCTCAGGGTCCTGGGTGCTCAGTACTCAGGGTGCTGGGTGCTTAGTAATCAGGGTGCTCAGTGCTCAGTACACAGGGTGCTGGGTGCTCAGTGCTCAGGGTGCTGGGTGCTCAGTGCTCAGTACTCAGGGTGCTGGGTGCTCAGTGCTCAGGGTGCTGAGTGCTCAGTACTCAGCGTGCTGGGTGCTCAGTACTCAGGGTGCTGGGTGCTCAGTGCTTGGGGAGCTCGGTGCTCAGTACTCAGGGTGCTGGGTGCTCAGTACTCAGTGCTCGGGGTCCTGGGTGCTCTGTGCTCGGGGTGATCTGTTCTCAGTACTCAGGGTGCTGGGTGCTCAGTGCTCTGGGTGCTGGGTGCTCAGTACTCGGGGCGCTCAGTACTCAGGGTACTGGATGCTCAGTACTCAGGGTGCTGGGTGCTCAGAGCTCGGGGTGCTCGGTGCTCAGTACTCGGGGTGCTGGGTGCTCAGTGCTCAGGGTGCTGGGTGCTCAGTGCTCGGGGTGCTGGGTGCTCAGTGCTGAGGGTGCCTGCTGCTCAGTGCTCAGGGTGCTGGGTGCTCAGTACTCAGGGTGCTAGGTGCTCAGTACTCAGGGTGCTCAGTGCTCAGTACTCAGCGTGCTGGGTGCTCAGTGCTCAGGGTCCTCGGTGCTCAGTACTCAGGCTGTTCAGTGCTCAGTACTCAGCGTGCTTTGTGCTCAGTGCTCAGGGTGCTGGGTGCTCAGTACTCAGGGTGCTGGTTGCTCAGTATTCAGGGTGCTGGGTGCTCAGTACTCAGGGTGCTGGGTGCTCAGTGCACGGGGTGCTCGGTG
The DNA here is from genome assembly GCF_018167655.1 of Microtus oregoni. Lineage (NCBI taxonomy): Eukaryota > Metazoa > Chordata > Mammalia > Rodentia > Cricetidae > Microtus > Microtus oregoni. The sequence continues at coordinate 4,619,329 of NW_024544028.1, read as the reverse complement.
ATCAGTACTCAGGGTGCTGGGTGCTCAGTGCTCAGGGTGCTGAGTACTCAGTACTCAGGGTGCTGGGTGCTCAGTGCTCAGGGTGCTGGGTGCTCAGTGCTCAGGGTGCTGGGTGCTCAGTGCTCGGGGTGCTGGGTGCTCAGTGCTCGGGGTTTCTGGGTGCTCAGTGCTCAGGGTGCTGGGTGCTCAGTACTCAGGGTGCTGGGTGCTCATTACTCAGGGTGCTGGGTGCTCAGTGCTCAGGGTGCTGGGTGCTCAGTCCTCAGGGTGCTGGGTGCTCAGTACTCAGGGTGTTCGGTGCTTAGTACTCAGGGTGCTCAGTGCTCAGTACTCAGGGTGCTGGTTGCTCAGTGCTCAGGGTGCTCGGTGCTCAGTGCTCGGGGCGCTGGGTGCTCAGTGCTCGGGGTGCTGGGTGCTCAGTACTCAGGGTGCTGTGTGCTCAGTGCTCAGGGTGCTGGGTGCTCAGTGCTCAGGGCGCTGGGTGCTCAGTGCTCAGGGTGCTGGGTGCTCAGTGCTCGGGGTGCTGGGTGGTCAGTGCTCAGTGCTCAAGGTGCTGGGTGCTCAGTGCTCAGTGCTCAGGGTGCTGGGTGCTCAGTACTCAGGGTGCTGGGTGCTCAGTACTCAGGGTGCTGGGTGCTCAGTTCTCAGGGTGCTGGGTGATCAGTACTCTGGGTGTTGGGTGCTCAGTACTCAGGGTGCTCAGTGCTCAGTACTCGGGGTGCTGGGTGCTCAGTGCTCAGTGTGCTCAGTGCTCAGTGCTCAGGGTGCTGGGTGCTCAGTGCTCGGGGCGCTGGGTGCTCAGTGCTCGGGGTGCTGGGTGCTCAGTACTCAGGGTGCTGTGTGCTCAGTGCTCAGTACTCAGCGTGCTGGGTGCTCAGTGCTCAGAGTGTTGGGTGCTCAGTACTCAGGGTGCTGGGTGCTCAGTGCTCAGTGCTCAGGGTGCTCAGTGCTCAGGGTGCTCAGTGCTCAGGGTGCTGGGTGCTCAGGGTGCTGGGTGCTCAGTGCTCGGGGTGCTGGGTGCTCAGTGCTCAGTGTTCAGGGTGCTGGGTGCTCAGTGCTCAGTGCTCAGGGTGCTGGGTGTTCAGTACTCAGGGTGCTCGGTGCTCAGTGCTCAGGGTGCTAGGTGCTCAGTACTCAGGGTGCTGGGTGCTCAGTGCTCGGGGTGCTGGGTGCTCAGTACTCAGGGTGCTGGATGCTCAGTACTCAGGGTGCTGGGAGCTCAGTGCTCAGGGTGCTGGGTGCTCAGTGCTCTGGGTGCTGGGTGCTCAGTGCTCAGGGTGCTGGGTGCTCAGTGCTCAGGGTGCTGGGTGCTCAGTGATCGGGGTGATGGGTGCTGAGTGCTCAGGGTGCTGAGTGCTCAGTGCTCGGGGTGCTCGGTGCTCAGTGCTCAGGGTCCTGGGTGATCAGTACTCAGGGTGCTGGGTGCTTAGTAATCAGGGTGCTCAGTGCTCAGTACACAGGGTGCTGGGTGCTCAGTGCTCAGGGTGCTGGGTGCTCAGTGCTCAGTACTCAGGGTGCTGGGTGCTCAGTGCTCAGGGTGCTGAGTGCTCAGTACTCAGCGTGCTGGGTGCTCAGTACTTAGGGTGCTGGGTGCTCAGTGCTCAGGGTGCTGGGTGCTCAGTGCTCAGGGTGCTGGGTGCTCAGTGCTCGGGGAGCTCGGTGCTCAGTACTCAGGGTGCTGGGTGCTCAGTACTCAGTGCTCGGGGTCCTGGGTGCTCTGTGCTCGGGGTGATCTGTTCTCAGTACTCAGGGTGCTGGGTGCTCAGTGCTCGGGGTGCTGGGTGCTCAGTACTCGGGGCGCTCAGTACTCAGGGTACTGGATGCTCAGTACTCAGGGTGCTGGGTGCTCAGAGCTCGGGGTGCTCGGTGCTCAGTACTCGGGGTGCTGGGTGCTCAGTGCTCAGGGTGCTGGGTGCTCAGTGCTCGGGGTGCTGGGTGCTCAGTGCTGAGGGTGCTGGCTGCTCAGTGCTCAGGGTGCTGGGTGCTCAGTACTCAGGGTGCTAGGTGCTCAGTACTCAGGGTGCTCAGTGCTCAGTACTCAGCGTGCTGGGTGCTCAGTGCTCAGGGTCCTTGGTGCTCAGTACTCAGGCTGTTCAGTGCTCAGTACTCAGCGTGCTTTGTGCTCAGTGCTCAGGGTGCTGGGTGCTCAGGACTCAGGGTGCTGGGTGCTCAGTATTCAGGGTGCTGGGTGCTCAGTACTCAGGGTGCTGGGTGCTCAGTGCACGGGGTGCTCGGTGATCAGTACTCAGGGTGCTGGGTGCTCAGTGCTCAGGGTGCTGAGTACTCAGTACTCAGGGTGCTGGGTGCTCAGTGCTCAGGGTGCTGGGTGCTCAGTGCTCAGGGTGCTGGGTGCTCAGTGCTCGGGGTGCTGGCCGCTCAGTGCTCGGGGTGCTGGGTGCTCAGTGCTCAGGGTGCTGGGTGCTCAGTACTCAGGGTGCTGGGTGCTCATTACTCAGGGTGCTGGGTTCTCAGTGCTCAGGGTGCTGGGTGCTCAGTCCTCAGGGTGCTGGGTGCTCAGTACTCAGGGTGTTCGGTGCTTAGTACTCAGGGTGCTCAGTGCTCAGTACTCAGGGTGCTGGTTGCTCAGTGCTCGGGGTGCTCGGTGCTCAGTACTCAGGGTGCTGGGTGCTCAGTACTCAGGGTGCTGGGTGCTCCGTACTCAGGGTGCTGGGTGCTCAGTACTCAGGGTGCTGGGTGCTCAGTACTCAGGGTGCTGGGTGCTCAGTGCTCAGGGTGCTGGGTGCTCAGTACTCAGGGTGCTGGGTGCTCAGTACTCAGGGTGCTCGGTGCTCAGTACTCAGGGTGCTGGGTGCTCAGTGCTCAGGGTGCTTTGTACTCAGTACTCAGGGTTCTGGGTGCTCAGTACTCAGGGTGCTGGGTGCTCAGTGCTCAGGGTGCTGGGTGCTCAGTGCTCAGGGTGCTGTGTGCTCAGTACTCAGGGTGCTGGGTGCTCAGTTCTCAGGGTGATCGGTGCTCAGTACTCAGGGTGCTCAGTACTCAGGGTGCTGGGTGCTCAGTGCTCAGGGTGCTGGGTGCTCAGTACTCAGGGTGCTCAGTGCTCAGGGTTCTGGGTGCTCAGGGTGCTGGGTGCTCAGTGCTCGGGGTGCTGGGTGCTCAGTGCTCAGGGTGCTGTGTGCTCAGTGCTCAGTACTCAGCGTGCTGGGTGCTCAGTGCTCAGAGTGTTGGGTGCTCAGTGCTCAGGGTGCTGGGTGCTCAGTGCTCAGGGTGCTGGGTGCTCAGTGCTCAGGGTGCTGGGTGCTCAGTCCTCAGGGTGCTGGGTGCTCAGTACTCAGGGTGTTCGGTGCTTAGTACTCAGGGTGCTCAGTGCTCAGTACTCAGGGTGCTGGTTGCTCAGTGCTCAGGGTGCTCGGTGCTCAGTGCTCGGGGCGCTGGGTGCTCAGTGCTCGGGGTGCTGGGTGCTCAGTACTCAGGGTGCTGTGTGCTCAGTGCTCAGGGTGCTGGGTGCTCAGTGCTCAGGGCGCTGGGTGCTCAGTGCTCGGGGTGCTGGGTGCTCAGTGCTCGGGGTGCTGGGTGGTCAGTGCTCAGTGCTCAAGGTGCTGGGTGCTCAGTGCTCAGTGCTCAGGGTGCTGGGTGCTCAGTACTCAGGGTGCTGGGTGCTCAGTACTCAGGGTGCTGGGTGCTCAGTTCTCAGGGTGCTGGGTGATCAGTACTCTGGGTGTTGGGTGCTCAGTACTCAGGGTGCTCAGTGCTCAGTACTCGGGGTGCTGGGTGCTCAGTGCTCAGTGTGCTCAGTGCTCAGTGCTCAGGGTGCTGGGTGCTCAGTGCTCGGGGCGCTGGGTGCTCAGTGCTCGGGGTGCTGGGTGCTCAGTACTCAGGGTGCTGTGTGCTCAGTGCTCAGTACTCTGCGTGCTGGGTGCTCAGTGCTCAGGGTGCTGGGTGCTCAGTCCTCAGGGTGCTGGGTGCTCAGTACTCAGGGTGTTCGGTGCTTAGTACTCATGGTGCTCAGTGCTCAGTACTCAGGGTGCTGGTTGCTCAGTGCTCGGGGTGCTCGGTGCTCAGTACTCAGGGTGCTGGGTGCTCAGTACTCAGGGTGCTGGGTGCTCCGTACTCAGGGTGCTGGGTGCTCAGTACTCAGGGTGCTGGGTGCTCAGTACTCAGGGTGCTGGGTGCTCAGTGCTCAGGGTGCTGGGTGCTCAGTACTCAGGGTGCTGGGTGCTCAGTACTCAGGGTGCTCGGTGCTCAGTACTCAGGGTGCTGGGTGCTCAGTGCTCAGGGTGCTTTGTACTCAGTACTCAGGGTTCTGGGTGCTCAGTACTCAGGGTGCTGGGTGCTCAGTGCTCAGGGTGCTGGGTGCTCAGTGCTCAGGGTGCTGTGTGCTCAGTACTCAGGGTGCTGGGTGCTCAGTTCTCAGGGTGATCGGTGCTCAGTACTCAGGGTGCTCAGTACTCAGGGTGCTGGGTGCTCAGTGCTCAGGGTGCTGGGTGCTCAGTACTCAGGGTGCTCAGTGCTCAGGGTTCTGGGTGCTCAGGGTGCTGGGTGCTCAGTGCTCGGGGTGCTGGGTGCTCAGTGCTCAGGGTGCTGTGTGCTCAGTGCTCAGTACTCAGCGTGCTGGGTGCTCAGTGCTCAGAGTGTTGGGTGCTCAGTGCTCAGGGTGCTGGGTGCTCAGTGCTCAGGGTGCTGGGTGCTCAGTGCTCAGGGTGCTGGGTGCTCAGTCCTCAGGGTGCTGGGTGCTCAGTACTCAGGGTGTTCGGTGCTTAGTACTCAGGGTGCTCAGTGCTCAGTACTCAGGGTGCTGGTTGCTCAGTGCTCAGGGTGCTCGGTGCTCAGTGCTCGGGGCGCTGGGTGCTCAGTGCTCGGGGTGCTGGGTGCTCAGTACTCAGGGTGCTGTGTGCTCAGTGCTCAGGGTGCTGGGTGCTCAGTGCTCAGGGCGCTGGGTGCTCAGTGCTCGGGGTGCTGGGTGCTCAGTGCTCGGGGTGCTGGGTGGTCAGTGCTCAGTGCTCAAGGTGCTGGGTGCTCAGTGCTCAGTGCTCAGGGTGCTGGGTGCTCAGTACTCAGGGTGCTGGGTGCTCAGTACTCAGGGTGCTGGGTGCTCAGTTCTCAGGGTGCTGGGTGATCAGTACTCTGGGTGTTGGGTGCTCAGTACTCAGGGTGCTCAGTGCTCAGTACTCGGGGTGCTGGGTGCTCAGTGCTCAGTGTGCTCAGTGCTCAGTGCTCAGGGTGCTGGGTGCTCAGTGCTCGGGGCGCTGGGTGCTCAGTGCTCGGGGTGCTGGGTGCTCAGTACTCAGGGTGCTGTGTGCTCAGTGCTCAGTACTCAGCGTGCTGGGTGCTCAGTGCTCAGAGTGTTGGGTGCTCAGTACTCAGGGTGCTGGGTGCTCAGTGCTCAGTGCTCAGGGTGCTCAGTGCTCAGGGTGCTCAGTGCTCAGGGTGCTGGGTGCTCAGGGTGCTGGGTGCTCAGTGCTCGGGGTGCTGGGTGCTCAGTGCTCAGTGTTCAGGGTGCTGGGTGCTCAGTGCTCAGTGCTCAGGGTGCTGGGTGTTCAGTACTCAGGGTGCTCGGTGCTCAGTGCTCAGGGTGCTAGGTGCTCAGTACTCAGGGTGCTGGGTGCTCAGTGCTCGGGGTGCTGGGTGCTCAGTACTCAGGGTGCTGGATGCTCAGTACTCAGGGTGCTGGGAGCTCAGTGCTCAGGGTGCTGGGTGCTCAGTGCTCTGGGTGCTGGGTGCTCAGTGCTCAGGGTGCTGGGTGCTCAGTGCTCAGGGTGCTGGGTGCTCAGTGATCGGGGTGATGGGTGCTGAGTGCTCAGGGTGCTGAGTGCTCAGTGCTCGGGGTGCTCGGTGCTCAGTGCTCAGGGTCCTGGGTGCTCAGTACTCAGGGTGCTGGGTGCTTAGTAATCAGGGTGCTCAGTGCTCAGTACACAGGGTGCTGGGTGCTCAGTGCTCAGGGTGCTGGGTGCTCAGTGCTCAGTACTCAGGGTGTTGGGTGCTCAGTGCTCAGGGTGCTGAGTGCTCAGTACTCAGCGTGCTGGGTGCTCAGTACTCAGGGTGCTGGGTGCTCAGTGCTCAGGGTGCTGGGTGCTCAGTGCTCAGGGTGCTGGGTGCTCAGTGCTCGGGGAGCTCGGTGCTCAGTACTCAGGGTGCTGGGTGCTCAGTACTCAGTGCTCGGGGTCCTGGGTGCTCTGTGCTCGGGGTGATCTGTTCTCAGTACTCAGGGTGCTGGGTGCTCAGTGCTCGGGGTGCTGGGTGCTCAGTACTCGGGGCGCTCAGTACTCAGGGTACTGGATGCTCAGTACTCAGGGTGCTGGGTGCTCAGAGCTCGGGGTGCTCGGTGCTCAGTACTCGGGGTGCTGGGTGCTCAGTGCTCAGGGTGCTGGTTGCTCAGTGCTCGGGGTGCTGGGTGCTCAGTGCTGAGGGTGCTGGCTGCTCAGTGCTCAGGGTGCTGGGTGCTCAGTACTCAGGGTGCTAGGTGCTCAGTACTCAGGGTGCTCAGTGCTCAGTACTCAGCGTGCTGGGTGCTCAGTGCTCAGGGTCCTTGGTGCTCAGTACTCAGGCTGTTCAGTGCTCAGTACTCAGCGTGCTTTGTGCTCAGTGCTCAGGGTGCTGGGTGCTCAGGACTCAGGGTGCTGGGTACTCAGTATTCAGGGTGCTGGGTGCTCAGTACTCAGGGTGCTGCGTGCTCAGTGCACGGGGTGCTCGGTGATCAGTACTCAGGGTGCTGGGTGCTCAGTGCTCAGGGTGCTGAGTACTCAGTACTCAGGGTGCTGGGTGCTCAGTGCTCAGGGTGCTGGGTGCTCAGTGCTCAGGGTGCTGGGTGCTCAGTGCTCGGGGTGCTGGCCGCTCAGTGCTCGGGGTGCTGGGTGCTCAGTGCTCAGGGTGCTGGGTGCTCAGTACTCAGGGTGCTGGGTGCTCATTACTCAGGGTGCTGGGTGCTCAGTGCTCAGGGTGCTGGGTGCTCAGTCCTCAGGGTGCTGGGTGCTCAGTACTCAGGGTGTTCGGTGCTTAGTACTCAGGGTGCTCAGTGCTCAGTACTCAGGGTGCTGGTTGCTCAGTGCTCGGGGTGCTCGGTGCTCAGTACTCAGGGTGCTGGGTGCTCAGTACTCAGGGTGCTGGGTGCTCCGTACTCAGGGTGCTGGGTGCTCAGTACTCAGGGTGCTGGGTGCTCAGTACTCAGGGTGCTGGGTGCTCAGTGCTCAGGGTGCTGGGTGCTCAGTACTCAGGGTGCTGGGTGCTCAGTACTCAGGGTGCTCGGTGCTCAGTACTCAGGGTGCTGGGTGCTCAGTGCTCAGGGTGCTTTGTACTCAGTACTCAGGGTTCTGGGTGCTCAGTACTCAGGGTGCTGGGTGCTCAGTGCTCAGGGTGCTGGGTGCTCAGTGCTCAGGTTGCTGTGTGCTCAGTACTCAGGGTGCTGGGTGCTCAGTTCTCAGGGTGATCGGTGCTCAGTACTCAGGGTGCTCAGTACTCAGGGTGCTGGGTGCTCAGTGCTCAGGGTGCTGGGTGCTCAGTACTCAGGGTGCTCAGTGCTCAGGGTTCTGGGTGCTCAGGGTGCTGGGTGCTCAGTGCTCGGGGTGCTGGGTGCTCAGTGCTCAGGGTGCTGTGTGCTCAGTGCTCAGTACTCAGCGTGCTGAGTGCTCAGTGCTCAGAGTGTTGGGTGCTCAGTACTCAGGGTGCTGGGTGCTCAGTGCTCAGTGCTCAGGGTGCTCAGTGCTCAGGGTGCTGGGTGCTCAGTGCTCGGGGTGCTGGGTGCTCAGTGCTCAGTGCTCAGGGTGCTGGGTGTTCAGTACTCAGGGTGCTCGGTGCGCAGTGCTCAGGGTGCTAGGTGCTCAGTACTCAGGGTGCTGGGTGCTCAGTGCTCGGGGTGCTGGGTGCTCAGTGCTCAGGGTGATCAGTGCTCAGTACTCAGGGTGCTGGGTGCTCAGTACTCAGGGTGCTGGGTGCTCAGTACTCAGGGTGCTGGGTGCTCAGTACTCAGGGTGCTCCGTGCTCAGTACTCAGGGTGCTGGGTGCTCAGTGCTCAGGGTGCTTTGTACTCAGTACTCAGCGTTCTGGGTGCTCAGTACTCAGGGTGCTGGGTGCTCAATGCTCAGGGTGCTGGGTGCTCAGTGCTCAGGGTGCTGGGTGCTCAGTACTCAGGGTGCTGGGTGCTCAGTGCTCAGGGTGATCGGTGCTCAGTACTCAGGGTGCTCAGTACTCAGGTTGCTGGGTGCTCAGTACTCAGGGTGCTGGGTGCTCATTGCTCAGGGTGCTGGGTGCTCAGTGCTCTGGGTGCTGGGTGCTCAGTGCTCAGGGTGCTGGGTGCTCAGTGCTCAGGGTGCTGGGCGCTCAGTGCTCGGGGTGCTCGGTGCTCAGTGCTCAGGGTCCTGGGTGCTCAGTACTCAGGGTGCTGGGTGCTTAGTCATCAGGGTGCTCAGTGCTCAGTACACAGGGTGCTGGGTGCTCAGTGCTCGGGGTGCTGGGTGCTCAGTGCTCAGTGCTCAGGGTGCTGGGTGCTCAGTGCTCAGGGTGCTGGGTGCTCAGTGCTCGGGGAGCTCGGTGCTCAGTACTCAGGGTGCTGGGTGCTCAGTACTCAGTGCTCGGGGACCTGGGTGCTCCGTGCTCGGGGTGCTGGGTGCTCAGTACTCAGGGTGCTGGGTGCTCAGTGCTCGGGGTGCTGGGTGCTCAGTACTCAGGGTTCTGGGGGCTCAGTACTCAGGGTGCTGGGTGCTCAGTACTCAGGGTGCTCGGTTCTCAGTACTCAGGGTGCTGGGTGCTCATTCTCGGGGTGCTGGGTGCTCAGTGCTCGGGGTGCTGGGTGCTCAGTACTCAGGGTGCTGGGGGCTCAGTACTCAGGGTGCTGTGTGCTCAGTACTCAGGGTGATCTGTTCTCAGTACTCAGGGTGCTGGGTGCTCAGTACTCGGGGTGCTCAGTACTCAGGGTACTGGGTGCTCAGTACTCAGGGTGCTGGGTGCTCAGTGCTCGGGGTGCTCGGTGCTCAGTACTCGGGGTGCTGGGTGCTCAGTACTCGGGGTGCTGGGTGCTCAGTGCTCAGGGTGCTGGGTGCTCAGTGCTCGGGGTGCTGGGTGCTCAGTGCTGAGGGTGCTGGCTGCTCAGTGCTCAGGGTGCTGGGTGCTCAGTACTCAGGGTGCTAGGTGCTCAGTACTCAGGGTGCTCAGTGCTCCGTACTCAGCGTGCTGGGTGCTCAGTGCTCAGGGTCCTCGGTGCTCAGTACTCAGGGTGCTCAGTGCTCAGTACTCAGCGTGCTTTATGCTCAGTGCTCAGGGTGCTGGGTGCTCAGTACTCAGGGTGCTGGGTGCTCAGTACTCAGGGTGCTGGGTGCTCAGTACTCAGGGTGCTGGGTGCTCAGTGCTCGGGGTGCTCGGTGATCAGTACTCAGGGTGCTGGGTGCTCAGTGCTCAGGGTGCTGAGTACTCAGTACTCAGGGTGCTGGGTGCTCAGTGCTCAGGGTGCTGGGTGCTCAGTACTCAGGGTGCTGGGTGCTCAGTACTCAGGGTGCTCGGTGCTCAGTACTCAGGGTGCTGGGTGCTCAGTGCTCAGGGTGCTTTGTACTCAGTACTCAGGGTTCTGGGTGCTCATAACTCACGGTGCTGGGTGCTCAGTGCTCAGGGTGCTGGGTGCTCAGTGCTCAGGGTGCTGGGTGCTCAGTACTCAGGGTGCTGGGTGCTCAGTGCTCAGGGTGATCGTTGCTCAGTACTCAGGGTGCTCAGTACTCAGGGTGCTGGGTGCTCAGTGCTCAGGGTTCTGGGTGCTCAGTACTCAGGGTGCTGGGTGCTCAGTGCTCGGGGTGCTGGGTGCTCAGTGCTCAGGGTGATCGGTGCTCAGTACTCAGGGTGCTGGGTGCTCAGTGCTCAGGTTGCTGGGTGCTCAGTCCTCAGGGTGCTCAGTGCTCAGGGTGCTTGGTGCTCAGTGCTCGGGGTGCTCGGTGCTCAGTACTCAGGGTGCTGAGTGCTCAGTACTCAGGGTGCTGGGTGCTCAGTACTCATGGTGCTGGGTGCTCAGTACTCAGGGGGCTGGGTGCTCAGTGCTCAGGGTGCTGGGTGCTCAGTGCTCAGGGTGCTGGGTGCTCAGTGCTCGGGGTGCTGGGTGGTCAGTGCTCAGTGCTCAGGGTGCTGGGTGCTCAGTGCTCAGTGCTTAGGGTGCTGGGTGCTCAGTACTCAGGGTGCTGGGTGCTCAGTACTCAGGGTGCTGGGTGCTCAGTTCTCAGGCTGCTGGGTGCTCAGTACTCTGGGTGTTGGGTGCTCAGTACTCAGGGTGCTGGGTGCTCAGTGCTCGGGGTGCTGGGTGCTCAGTGCTCTGGGTGCTGGGTGCTCAGTGCTCAGGGTGCTGGGTGCTCAGTACTCAGGGTGCTGGGTGCTCAGTGCTCGGGGTGCTCGGTGCTCAGTACTCAAGGTGCTGGGTGCTCAGTGCTCAGGGTGCGGGGTGCTCAGTCCTCGGGGTGCTCCATGCTCAGTGTTCAGGGTGCGGGGTGCTCAGTCCTCGGGGTGCTCCATGCTCAGTGCTCGGGGTGCTGGGTGCTCAGTGCTCGGGGTGCTGGGTGCTCAGTGCTCAGTACTCAGGGTGCTGGGTTCTCAGTGCTCAGGGTGCTGAGTGCTCAGTACTCAGCGTGCTGGGTGCTCAGTACTCAGGGTGCTGGGTGCTCAGTGCTCAGGGTGCTGGGTGCTCAGTGCTCAGGGTGCTGGGTGCTCAGTGCTCGGGGAGCTCGGTGCTCAGTACTCAGGGTGCTGGGTGCTCAGTACTCAGTGCTCGGGGTCCTGGGTGCTCCGTGCTCAGGGTGCTGGGTGCTCAGTACTCAGGGTGCTGGGTGCTCAGGACTCATGGTGCTGGGTGCTCAGTACTCAGGGTGCTTTGTGCTCAGTACTCAGGGTACTGGGTGCTCAGGACTCATGGTGCTGGGTGCTCAGTACTCAGGGGGCTGGGTGCTCAGTGCTCAGTGTGCTCAGTGCTCAGTGCTCAGGGTGCTGGGTGCTCAGTACTCAGTGCTCGGGGTCCTGGGTGCTCTGTGCTCAGGGTGCTGGGTGCTCAGTACTCAGGGTGCTGGGTGCTCAGTGCTCAGGGTGCTGGGTGCTCAGTGCTCAGGGTGCTTTGTGCTCAGTACTCAGAGTGCTGTGTGCTCAGTGCTCAGTACTCAGCGTGCTGGGTGCTCAGTGCTCAGAGTGTTGGGTGCTCAGTACTCAGTGTGCTGGGTGCTCAGTGCTCAGTGCTCAGGGTGCTCAGTGCTCAGGGTGCTCAGTGCTCAGGGTGCTGGGTGCTCAGGGTGCTGGGTGCTCAGTGCTCAGGGTGCTGGGAGCTCAGTGCTCAGTGCTCAGGGTGCTGGGTGCTCAGTGCTCAGTGCTCAGGGTGCTGGGTGTTCAGTACTCAGGGTGCTCGGTGCTCAGTGCTCGGGGTGCTCGGTGCTCAGTACTCAGGGTGCTGGGTGCTCAGTACTCAGGGTGCTGGGTGCTCCGTACTCAGGGTGCTGGGTGCTCAGTACTCAGGTTGCTGGGTGCTCAGTACTCAGGGTGCTGGGTGCTCAGTGCTCAGGGTGCTGGGTGCTCAGTACTCAGGGTGCTGGGTGCTCAGTACTCAGGGTGCTCGGTGCTCAGTACTCAGGGTGCTGGGTGCTCAGTGCTCAGGGTGCTTTGTACTCAGTACTCAGGGTTCTGGGTGCTCAGTACTCAGGGTGCTGGGTGCTCAGTGCTCAGGGTGCTGGGTGCTCAGTGCTCAGGGTGCTGTGTGCTCAGTACTCAGGGTGCTGGGTGCTCAGTTCTCAGGGTGATCGGTGCTCAGTACTCAGGGTGCTCAGTACTCAGGGTGCTGGGTGCTCAGTGCTCAGGGTGCTGGGTGCTCAGTACTCAGGGTGCTCAGTGCTCAGGGTTCTGGGTGCTCAGGGTGCTGGGTGCTCAGTGCTCGGGGTGCTGGGTGCTCAGTGCTCAGGGTGCTGTGTGCTCAGTGCTCAGTACTCAGCGTGCTGGGTGCTCAGTGCTCAGAGTGTTGGGTGCTCAGTACTCAGGGTGCTGGGTGCTCAGTGCTCAGTGCTCAGGGTGCTCAGTGCTCAGGGTGCTGGGTGCTCAGTGCTCGGGGTGCTGGGTGCTCAGTGCTCAGTGCTCAGGGTGCTGGGTGTTCAGTACTCAGGGTGCTCGGTGCTCAGTGCTCAGGGTGCTAGGTGCTCAGTACTCAGGGTGCTGGGTGCTCAGTGCTCGGGGTGCTGGGTGCTCAGTGCTCAGGGTGATCAGTGCTCAGTACTCAGGGTGCTGGGTGCTCAGTACTCAGGGTGCTGGGTGCTCAGTACTCAGGGTGCTGGGTGCTCAGTACTCAGGGTGCTCCGTGCTCAGTACTCAGGGTGCTGGGTGCTCAGTGCTCAGGGTGCTTTGTACTCAGTACTCAGCGTTCTGGGTGCTCAGTACTCAGGGTGCTGGGTGCTCAATGCTCAGGGTGCTTTGTGCTCAGTGCTCAGGGTGCTGGGTGCTCAGTACTCACTGTGCTGGGTGCTCAGTGCTCAGGGTGATCGGTGCTCAGTACTCAGGGTGCTCAGTACTCAGGTTGCTGGGTGCTCAGTACTCAGGGTGCTGGGTGCTCATTGCTCAGGGTGCTGGGTGCTCAGTGCTCTGGGTGCTGGGTGCTCAGTGCTCAGGGTGCTGGGTGCTCAGTGCTCAGGGTGCTGGGCGCTCAGTGCTCGGGGTGCTCGGTGCTCAGTGCTCAGGGTCCTGGGTGCTCAGTACTCAGGGTGCTGGGTGCTTAGTCATCAGGGTGCTCAGTGCTCAGTACACAGGGTGCTGGGTGCTCAGTGCTCGGGGTGCTGGGTGCTCAGTGCTCAGTACTCAGGGTCCTGGGTGCTCAGTGCTCAGGGTGCTGAGTACTCAGTACTCAGCGTGCTGGGTGCTCAGTACTCAGGGTGCTGGGTGCTCAGTGCTCAGGGTGCTGGGTGCTCAGTGCTCAGGGTGCTGGGTGCTCAGTGCTCGGGGAGCTCGGTGCTCAGTACTCAGGGTGCTGGGTGCTCAGTACTCAGTGCTCGGGGACCTGGGTGCTCCGTGCTCGGGGTGCTGGGTGCTCAGTACTCAGGGTGCTGGGTGCTCAGTGCTCGGGGTGCTGGGTGCTCAGTACTCAGGGTGCTGTGGGCTCAGTACTCAGGGTACTGGGTGCTCAGTACTCAGGGTGCTCGGTTCTCAGTACTCAGGGTGCTGGGTGCTCATTCTCGGGGTGCTGGGTGCTCAGTGCTCGGGGTGCTGGGTGCTCAGTACTCAGGGTGATCTGTTCTCAGTACTCAGGGTGCTGGGTGCTCAGTACTCGGGGTGCTCAGTACTCAGGGTACTGGGTGCTCAGTACTCAGGGTGCTGGGTGCTCAGTGCTCGGGGTGCTCGGTGCTCAGTACTCGGGGTGCTGGGTGCTCAGTGCTCAGGGTGCTGGGTGCTCAGTGCTCGGGGTGCTGGGTGCTCAGTGCTGAGGGTGCTGGCTGCTCAGTGCTCAGGGTGCTGGGTGCTCAGTGCTCGGGGTGCTCGGTGCTCAGTACTCGGGGTGCTGGGTGCTCAGTGCTCAGGGTGCTGGGTGCTCAGTGCTCGGGGTGCTCGGTGCTCAGTACTCGGGGTGCTGGGTGCTCAGTGCTCAGGGTGCTGGGTGCTCAGTGCTCGGGGTGCTGGGTGCTCAGTGCTGAGGGTGCTGGCTGCTCAGTGCTCAGGGTGCTGGGTGCTCAGTACTCAGGGTGCTAGGTGCTCAGTACTCAGGGTGCTCAGTGCTCCGTACTCAGCGTGCTGGGTGCTCAGTGCTCAGGGTCCTCGGTGCTCAGTACTCAGGGTGCTCAGTGCTCAGTACTCAGCGTGCTTTATGCTCAGTGCTCAGGGTGCTGGGTGCTCAGTACTCAGGGTGCTGGGTGCTCAGTACTCAGGGTGCTGGGTGCTCAGTACTCAGGGTGCTGGGTGCTCAGTGCTCGGGGTGCTCGGTGATCAGTACTCAGGGTGCTGGGTGCTCAGTGCTCAGGGTGCTGAGTACTCAGTACTCAGGGTGCTGGGTGCTCAGTGCTCAGGGTGCTGGGTGCTCAGTACTCAGGGTGCTGGGTGCTCAGTACTCAGGGTGCTCGGTGCTCAGTACTCAGGGTGCTGGGTGCTCAGTGCTCAGGGTGCTTTGTACTCAGTACTCAGGGTTCTGGGTGCTCATAACTCACGGTGCTGGGTGCTCAGTGCTCAGGGTGCTGGGTGCTCAGTGCTCAGGGTGCTGGGTGCTCAGTACTCAGGGTGCTGGGTGCTCAGTGCTCAGGGTGATCGTTGCTCAGTACTCAGGGTGCTCAGTACTCAGGGTGCTGGGTGCTCAGTGCTCAGGGTGCTGGGTGCTCAGTACTCAGGGTGCTGGGTGCTCAGTGCTCGGGGTGCTGGGTGCTCAGTGCTCAGGGTGATCGGTGCTCAGTACTCAGGGTGCTGGGTGCTCAGTGCTCAGGTTGCTGGGTGCTCAGTCCTCAGGGTGCTCAGTGCTCAGGGTGCTTGGTGCTCAGTGCTCGGGGTGCTCGGTGCTCAGTACTCAGGGTGCTGAGTGCTCAGTACTCAGGGTGCTGGGTGCTCAGTACTCATGGTGCTGGGTGCTCAGTACTCAGGGGGCTGGGTGCTCAGTGCTCAGGGTGCTGGGTGCTCAGTGCTCAGGGTGCTGGGTGCTCAGTGCTCGGGGTGCTGGGTGGTCAGTGCTCAGTGCTCAGGGTGCTGGGTGCTCAGTGCTCAGTGCTCAGGGTGCTGGGTGCTCAGTACTCAGGGTGCTGGGTGCTCAGTACTCAGGGTGCTGGGTGCTCAGTTCTCAGGCTGCTGGGTGCTCAGTACTCTGGGTGTTGGGTGCTCAGTACTCAGGGTGCTGGGTGCTCATTGCTCGGGGTGCTGGGTGCTCAGTGCTCAGGGTGCTGGGTGCTCAGTGCTCAGGGTGCTGGGTGCTCAGTACTCAGGGTGCTGGGTGCTCAGTGCTCGGGGTGCTCGGTGCTCAGTACTCAAGGTGCTGGGTGCTCAGTGCTCAGGGTGCGGGGTGCTCAGTCCTCGGGGTGCTCCATGCTCAGTGTTCAGGGTGCGGGGTGCTCAGTCCTCGGGGTGCTCCATGCTCAGTGCTCGGGGTGCTGGGTGCTCAGTGCTCGGGGTGCTGGGTGCTCAGTGCTCAGTAGTCAGGGTGCTGGGTGCTCAGTGCTCAGGGTGCTGAGTGCTCAGTACTCAGCGTGCTGGGTGCTCAGTACTCAGGGTTCTGGGTGCTCAGTGCTCAGGGTGCTGGGTGCTCAGTGCTCAGGGTGCTGGGTGCTCAGTGCTCGGGGAGCTCGGTGCTCAGTACTCAGGGTGCTGGGTGCTCAGTACTCAGTGCTCGGGGTCCTGGGTGCTCCGTGCTCAGGGTGGTGGGTGCTCAGTACTCAGGGTGCTGGGTGCTCAGTGCTCAGGGTGCTGGGTGCTCAGTGCTCAGGGTGCTTTGTGCTCAGTACTCAGGGTGCTGGGTGCTCAGTGCTCAGGGTGATCGGTGCTCAGTACTCAGGGTGCTCGGTGCTCAGTACTCAGGGTGCTGAGTGCTCAGTACTCAGGGTACTGGGTGCTCAGGACTCATGGTGCTGGGTGCTCAGTACTCAGGGGGCTGGGTGCTCAGTGCTCAGTGTGCTGGGTGCTCAGTGCTCAGGGCGCTGGGTGCTCAGTGCTCGGGGTGCTGAGTGCTCAGTGCTCGGGGTGCTGGGTGGTCAGTGCTCAGTGCTCAAGGTGCTGGGTGCTCAGTGCTCAGTGCTCAGGCAGCTGGGTGCTCAGTACTCAGGGTGCTGGGTGCTCAGTACTCAGGGTGCTGGGTGCTCAGTTCTCAGGGTGCTGGGTGATCAGTACTCTGGGTGTTGGGTGCTCAGTACTCAGGGTGCTCAGTACTCGGGGTGCTGGGTGCTCAGTGCTCAGTGTGCTCAGTGCTCAGTGCTCAGGGTGCTGGGTGCTCAGTGCTCGGGGCGCTGGGAGCTCAGTGCTCGGGGTGCTCAGTGCTCAGTTTTCGGGGTGCTGGGTGCTCAGTACTCAGTGCTCGGGGTCCTGGGTGCTCCGTGCTCAGGGTGCTGGGTGCTCAGTACTCAGGGTGCTGGGTGCTCAGTGCTCAGGGTGCTGGGTGCTCAGTGCTCAGGGTGCTTTGTGCTCAGTACTCAGAGTGCTGTGTGCTCAGTGCTCAGTACTCAGCGTGCTGGGTGCTCAGTGCTCAGAGTGTTGGGTGCTCAGTACTCAGTGTGCTGGGTGCTCAGTGCTCAGTGCTCAGGGTGCTCAGTGCTCAGGGTGCTCAGTGCTCAGGGTGCTGGGTGCTCAGGGTGCTGGGTGCTCAGTGCTCAGGGTGCTGGGAGCTCAGTGCTCAGTGCTCAGGGTGCTGGGTGCTCAGTGCTCAGTGCTCAGGGTGCTGGGTGTTCAGTACTCAGGGTGCTCGGTGCTCAGTGCTCAGGCTGCTAGGTGCTCAGTACTCAGGGTCCTGGGTGCTCAGTGCTCGGGGTGCTGGGTGATCAGTGCTCAGGGTGATCAGTGCTCAGTACTCAGGGTGCTGGGTGCTCAGTGCTCAGGGTGCTGGGTGCTCAGGGTGCTGGGTGCTCAGTGCTCGGGGTGCTGGGTGATCAGTGCTCAGGGTGATCAATGCTCAGTACTCAGGGTGCTGGGTGCTCAGTGCTCAGGGTGCTGGGTGCTCAGGGTGCTGGGTGCTCAGTACTCAGGGTGCTGAGTGCTCAGTAGTCAGGGTGCTGGGTGCTCAGTACTCAGGGTGCTGGGTGCTCAGTGCTCAGGGTGCTGGGTGCTCAGGGTGCTGGGTGCTCAGTACTCAGGGTGCTGGGTGCTCAGTGCTCGGGGTGCTGGGTGCTCAGGGCTGTGGTGCTGGGTGCTCAGTGGTCAGTGCTCAGGGTGCTGGGTGCTCAGTGCTCAGTGCTCAGGGTGCTGGTTGCTCAGTACTCAGGGTGCTGGGTGCTCAGTACTCAGGGTGCTGGGTGCTCAGTGCTCATGGTGCTCTGTGCTCAGTACTCAGGGTGCTGGGTGCTCAGTGCTCGGGGTGCTGCGTGCTCAGTGCTCAGTGTGCTGGGTGCTCAGTGCTCAGGGTGCTGGGTGCTCAGTACTCAGGGTGCTCAGTGCTCAGTACTCGGGGTGCTTGTTGCTCAGTACTCGGGGTGCTCAGGGCTGTGGTGCTGGGTGCTCAGTGGTCAGTGCTCAGGGTGCTGGGTGCTCAGTGCTCAGTACTCAGGGTGCTCGGTGCTCAGTACTCAGGGTTCTCAGTGCTCAGTACTCAGGGTGCTGGGTGATCAGTACTCTGGGTGTTGGGTGCTCAGTACTCAGGGTGCTCAGTGCTCAGTACTCGGGGTGCTGGGTGCTCAGTGCTCAGTGTGCTCAGTGCTCAGTGCTCAGGGTGCTGGGTGCTCAGTGCTCGGGGCGCTGGGAGCTCAGTGCTAGGGGTGCTCAGTGCTCAGTATTCGGGGTGCTGGGTGCTCAGTACTCAGTGCTCGGGGTCCTGGGTGCTCCGTGCTCAGGGTGCTGGGTGCTCAGTACTCAGGGTGCTGGGTGCTCAGTGCTCAGGGTGCTGGGTGCTCAGTGCTCAGGGTGCTTTGTGCTCAGTACTCAGAGTGCTGTGTGCTCAGTGCTCAGTACTCAGCGTGCTGGGTGCTCAGTGCTCAGAGTGTTGGGTGCTCAGTACTCAGTGTGCTGGGTGCTCAGTGCTCAGTGCTCAGGGTGCTCAGTGCTCAGGGTGCTCAGTGCTCAGGGTGCTGGGTGCTCAGGGTGCTGGGTGCTCAGTGCTCAGGGTGCTGGGAGCTCAGTGCTCAGTGCTCAGGGTGCTGGGTGCTCAGTGCTCAGTGCTCAGGGTGCTGGGTGTTCAGTACTCAGGGTGCTCGGTGCTCAGTGCTCAGGCTGCTAGGTGCTCAGTACTCAGGGTCCTGGGTGCTCAGTGCTCGGTGTGCTGGGTGATCAGTGCTCAGGGTGATCAGTGCTCAGTACTCAGGGTGCTGGGTGCTCAGTGCTCAGGGTGCTGGGTGCTCAGGGTGCTGGGTGCTCAGTGCTCGGGGTGCTGGGTGATCAGTGCTCAGGGTGATCAGTGCTCAGTACTCAGGGTGCTGGGTGCTCAGTGCTCAGGGTGCTGGGTGCTCAGGGTGCTGGGTGCTCAGTACTCAGGGTGCTGAGTGCTCAGTAGTCAGGGTGCTGGGTGCTCAGTACTCAGGGTGCTGGGTGCTCAGTGCTCAGGGTGCTGGGTGCTCAGGGTGCTGGGTGCTCAGTACTCAGGGTGCTGGGTGCTCAGTGCTCGGGGTGCTGGGTGCTCAGGGCTGTGGTGCTGGGTGCTCAGTGGTCAGTGCTCAGGGTGCTGGGTGCTCAGTGCTCAGTGCTCAGGGTGCTGGTTGCTCAGTACTCAGGGTGCTGGGTGCTCAGTACTCAGGGTGCTGGGTGCTCAGTGCTCAGGGTGCTCTGTGCTCAGTACTCAGGGTGCTGGGTGCTCAGTGCTCGGGGTGCTGCGTGCTCAGTGCTCAGTGTGCTGGGTGCTCAGTGCTCAGGGTGCTGGGTGCTCAGTACTCAGGGTGCTCAGTGCTCAGTACTCGGGGTGCTTGTTGCTCAGTACTCGGGGTGCTCAGGGCTGTGGTGCTGGGTGCTCAGTGGTCAGTGCTCAGGGTGCTGGGTGCTCAGTGCTCAGTACTCAGGGTGCTCGGTGCTCAGTACTCAGGGTTCTCAGTGCTCAGTACTCAGGGTGCTGGGTGCTCAGTTCTCAGGGTGCTGGGTGCTCAGTACTCAGGGTGCTCAATGCTCAGTACTCGGGGTGCTTGTTGCTCAGTACTCAGGGTGCTCAGTGCTCAGTACTCGGGGTGCTGGGTGCTCAGTGCTCAGGGTGCTCAGTTCTCAGTGCTCGGGGTGCTGGGTGCTCAGTGCTCGGGGCGCTGGGTGCTCAGTGCTCGGGGTGCTGGGTGCTCAGTACTCGGGGTGCTGGGTGCTCAGTGCTCAGGGTGCTCAGTGCTCAGTCCTCAGTGCTCAGGGTGCTCAGTGCTCAGTGGTCAGGGTGCTGGGTGTTCAATACTCAGGGTGCTGGGTGCTCAGTACTCAGGGTGCTGGGTGCTCAGTGCTCAGGGTGCTGGGTGCTCAGTACTCTGGGTGTTGGGTGCTCAGTACTCAGGGTGCTGGGTGCTCCGTGCTCGGGGTGCTGGGTGCTCAGTGCTCAGGGTGCTGGGTGCTCTGTGCTCAGGGTGCTGGGTGCTCAGTGCTCAGGGTGCTGGGTGCTCAGTACTCGGGGTGCTCCGTGCTCAGGGTGCTGGGTGCTCAGTGCTCAGGTTGCTGGGTGCTCAGTGCTCAAGGTGCTGGGTGCTGAGTGCTCAGGGTGCTGGGTGCTCAGTGCTCGGGCTGCTCGGTGCTCAGTGCTCAGGGTCCTGGGTGCTCAGTTCTCAGGGTGCTGGGTGCTTAGTACTCAGGGTGCTCAGTGCTCAGTACACAGGGTGCTGGGTGCTCAGTGCTCGGGGTGCTGGGTGCTCAGTGCTCAGTACTCAGGGTGCTGGGTGCTCAGTGCTCGGGGTGCTGGGTGCTCAGTACTCAGCGTGCTGGGTGCTCAGTACTCAGTGTGCTGGGTGCTCAGTTCTCAGGGTGCTGGGTGCTCAGTGCTCAGGGTGCTGGGTGCTCAGTGATCGGGGTGCTGAGTGCTCAGTACTCAGTGTGCTCAGTGCTCGGGGAGCTCGGTGCTCAGTACTCAGGGTGCTGGGTGCTCAGTTCTCAGTGCTCGGGGTCCTGGGTGCTCCGTGCTCAGGGTGCTGGGTGCTCAGTGCTCTGGGTGCTTAGTGCTCAGTACTCAGGGTGCTGGGTGCTCAGTACTCATGGTGCTGGGTGCTCATTCTCAGGGTGCTGGGTGCTCAGTGCTCGGGTTGCTGGGTGCTCAGTACTCAGGGTGCTGGGGGCTCAGTACTCAGGGTGCTGGGTGCTCAGTACTCAGGGTGCTCGGTTCTCAGTACTCAGGGTGCTGGGTGCTCATTCTCGGGGTGCTGGGTGCTCAGTGCTCGGGGTGCTGGGTGCTCAGTACTCAGGGTGCTGGGGGCTCAGTACTCAGGGTGCTGGGTGCTCAGTACTCAGGGTGATCTGTTCTCAGTACTCAGGTTGCTGGGTGCTCAGTGCTCGGGGTGCTGGGTGCTCAGTACTCGGGGTGCTCAGTTCTCAGTACTCAGGGTGCTGGGTGCTCAGTACTCAGGGTGCTGGGTGCTCAGTGCTCGGGGTGCACGGTGCTCAGTACTCGGTGTGCAGGGTGCTCAGTACTCGAGGTGCTGGGTGCTCAGTGCTCAGGGTGCTGGGTGCTCAGTACTCAGGGTGCTGAGTGCTCAGTACTCAGGGTGCTGGGTGCTCAGTACTCAGGTTGCTGGTTGCTCAGTACTCAGGGTGCTGGGTGCTCAGTGCTCAGGGTGCTGGGTGCTCAGTGCTCGGGGTTCTGGGTGCTCAGGGCTGTTGTGCTGGGTGGTCAGTGCTCAGTGCTCAGGGTGCTGGGTGCTCAGTGCTCAGTGCTCAGGGTGCTGGTTGCTCAGTACTCAGGGTGCTGGGTGCTCAGTACTCAGGGTGCTGGGTGCTCAGTGCTCAGGGTGCTCTGTGCTCAGTACTCAGGGTGCTGGGTGCTCAGTGCTCGGGGTGCTGCGTGCTCAGTGCTCAGGGAGCTGGGTGCTCAGTGCTCAGGGTGCTGGGTGCTCAGTACTCAGGGTGCTGGGTGCTCAGTGCTCAGGGTGCTGGGTGCTCAGTCCTCAGGGTGCTCAGTACTCAGGGTGCTCGGTGCTCAGTGCTCAGTACTCAGGGTGCTCAGTACTCAGGGTGCTGGTTGCTCAGTGCTCGGGGTGCTGGGTGCTCAGTACTCAGGGTGCTGGGTGCTCAGTACTCGGGGTGCTGGGTGCTCAGTACTCAGGGTGCTGGGTGCTCAGTGCTCGGGGTGCTGGGTGCTCAGTGCTCAGGGTGATCGGTGCTCAGTGCTCAGGGTGCTGGGTGCTCAGTCCTCCGGGTGCACAGTGCTCAGGGTGCTGTTTGCTCAGTGCTTGGGGTGCTCGGTGCTCAGTACTCAGGGTGCTGAGTGCTCAGTACTCAGGGTGCTGGGTGCTCAGTACTCAGGGTGCTGGGTGCTCAGTACTCAGGGTGCTGGGTGCTCAGGGTGCTGGGTGCTCAGTACTCAGGGTGCTGGGTGCTCAGTGCTCGGGGTGCTGGGTGCTCAGGGCTGTGGTGCTGGGTGCTCAGTGGTCAGTGCTCAGGGTGCTGGGTGCTCAGTGCTCAGTGCTCAGGGTGCTGGTTGCTCAGTACTCAGGGTGCTGGGTGCTCAGTACTCAGGGTGCTGGGTGCTCAGTGCTCGGGGTGCTCTGTGCTCAGTACTCAGGGTGCTGGGTGCTCAGTGCTCAGTTTGCTGGGTGCTCAGTGCTCAGGGTGCTGGGTGCTCAGTACTCAGGGTGCTCAGTGCTCAGTACTCGGGGTGCTTGTTGCTCAGTACTCGGGGTGCTCAGGGCTGTGGTGCTGGGTGCTCAGTGGTCAGTACTCAGGGTGCTGGGTGCTCAGTGCTCAGTACTCAGGGTGCTCGGTGCTCAGTACTCAGGGTTCTCAGTGCTCAGTACTCAGGGTGCTGGGTGCTCATTTCTCAGGGTGCTGGGTGCTCACTACTCAGTGTGCTCAGTGTTCAGTACTCGGGGTGCTTGTTGCTCTGTACTCAGGGTGCTCAGTGCTCAGTACTCGGGGTGCTGGGTGCTCAGTGCTCAGGGTGCTCAGTTCTCAGTGCTCGGGGTGCTGGGTGCTCAGTGCTCGGGGCGCTGGGTGCTCAGTGATCGGGGTGCTGGGTGCTCAGTACTCGGGGTGCTGGGTGCTCAGTGCTCAGGGTGCTCAGTGCTCAGTACTCAGTGCTCAGGGTGCTCAGTGCTCATTGCTCAGGGTGCTGGGTGTTCAATACTCAGGGTGCTGGGTGCTCAGTACTCAGGGTGCTGGGTGCTCAGTGCTAAGGGTGCTGGGTGCTCAGTACTCTGGGTGTTGGGTGCTCAGTACTCAGGGTGCTGGGTGCTCCGTGCTCGGGGTGCTGGGTGCTCAGTGCTCAGGGTGCTGGGTGCTCTGTGCTCAGGGTGCTGGGTGTTCAGTGCTCAGGGTGCTGGGTGCTCAGTACTCGGGGTGCTCCGTGCTCAGGGTGCTGGGTGCTCAGTGCTCAGGTTGCTGGGTGCTCAGTGCTCAAGGTGCTGGGTGCTGAGTGCTCAGGGTGCTGGGTGCTCAGTGCTCGGGCTGCTCGGTGCTCAGTGCTCAGGGTCCTGGGTGCTCAGTTCTCAGGGTGCTGGGTGCTTAGTACTCAGGGTGCTCAGTGCTCAGTACACAGGGTGCTGGGTGCTCAGTGCTCGGGGTGCTGGGTGCTCAGTGCTCAGTACTCAGGGTGCTGGGTGCTCAGTGCTCGGGGTGCTGGGTGCTCAGTACTCAGCGTGCTGGGTGCTCAGTACTCAGTGTGCTGGGTGCTCAGTTCTCAGGGTGCTGGGTGCTCAGTGCTCAGGGTGCTGGGTGCTCAGTGATCGGGGTGCTGAGTGCTCAGTACTCAGTGTGCTCAGTGCTCGGGGAGCTCGGTGCTCAGTACTCAGGGTGCTGGGTGCTCAGTTCTCAGTGCTCGGGGTCCTGGGTGCTCCGTGCTCGGGGTGCTGGGTGCTCAGTGCTCTGGGTGCTTAGTGCTCAGTACTCAGGGTGCTGGGTGCTCAGTACTCATGGTGCTGGGTGCTCATTCTCAGGGTGCTGGGTGCTCAGTGCTCGGGTTGCTGGGTGCTCAGTACTCAGGGTGCTGGGGGCTCAGTACTCAGGGTGCTGGGTGCTCAGTACTCAGGGTGCTCGGTTCTCAGTACTCAGGGTGCTGGGTGCTCATTCTCGGGGTGCTGGGTGCTCAGTGCTCGGGGTGCTGGGTGCTCAGTACTCAGGGTGCTGGGGGCTCAGTACTCAGGGTGCTGGGTGCTCAGTACTCAGGGTGATCTGTTCTCAGTACTCAGGTTGCTGGGTGCTCAGTGCTCGGGGTGCTGGGTGCTCAGTACTCGGGGTGCTCAGTTCTCAGTACTCAGGGTGCTGGGTGCTCAGTACTCAGGGTGCTGGGTGCTCAGTGCTCGGGGTGCACGGTGCTCAGTACTCGGTGTGCAGGGTGCTCAGTACTCGGGGTGCTGGGTGCTCAGTGCTCAGGGTGCTGGGTGCTCAGTACTCAGGGTGCTGAGTGCTCAGTACTCAGGGTGCTGGGTGCTCAGTACTCAGGTTGCTGGTTGCTCAGTACTCAGGGTGCTGGGTGCTCAGTGCTCAGGGTGCTGGGTGCTCAGTGCTCGGGGTTCTGGGTGCTCAGGGCTGTTGTGCTGGGTGCTCAGTGCTCAGTGCTCAGGGTGCTGGGTGCTCAGTGCTCAGTGCTCAGGGTGCTGGTTGCTCAGTACTCAGGGTGCTGGGTGCTCAGTACTCAGGGTGCTGGGTGCTCAGTGCTCAGGGTGCTCTGTGCTCAGTACTCAGGGTGCTGGGTGCTCAGTGCTCGGGGTGCTGCGTGCTCAGTGCTCAGGGAGCTGGGTGCTCAGTGCTCAGGGTGCTGGGTGCTCAGTACTCAGGGTGCTGGGTGCTCAGTGCTCAGGGTGCTGGGTGCTCAGTCCTCAGGGTGCTCAGTACTCAGGGTGCTCGGTGCTCAGTGCTCAGTACTCAGGGTGCTCAGTACTCAGGGTGCTGGTTGCTCAGTGCTCGGGGTGCTGGGTGCTCAGTACTCAGGGTGCTGGGTGCTCAGTACTCGGGGTGCTGGGTGCTCAGTACTCAGGGTGCTGGGTGCTCAGTGCTCGGGGTGCTGGGTGCTCAGTGCTCAGGGTGATCGGTGCTCAGTGCTCAGGGTGCTGGGTGCTCAGTCCTCCGGGTGCACAGTGCTCAGGGTGCTGTTTGCTCAGTGCTCGGGGTGCTCGGTGCTCAGTACTCAGGGTGCTGAGTGCTCAGTACTCAGGGTGCTGGGTGCTCAGTACTCAGGGTGCTGGGTGCTCAGTACTCAGGGTGCTGGGTGCTCAGGGTGCTGGGTGCTCAGTACTCAGGGTGCTGGGTGCTCAGTGCTCGGGGTGCTGGGTGCTCAGGGCTGTGGTGCTGGGTGCTCAGTGGTCAGTGCTCAGGGTGCTGGGTGCTCAGTGCTCAGTGCTCAGGGTGCTGGTTGCTCAGTACTCAGGGTGCTGGGTGCTCAGTACTCAGGGTGCTGGGTGCTCAGTGCTCGGGGTGCTCTGTGCTCAGTACTCAGGGTGCTGGGTGCTCAGTGCTCAGTTTGCTGGGTGCTCAGTGCTCAGGGTGCTGGGTGCTCAGTACTCAGGATGCTCAGTGCTCAGTACTCGGGGTGCTTGTTGCTCAGTACTCGGGGTGCTCAGGGCTGTGGTGCTGGGTGCTCAGTGGTCAGTACTCAGGGTGCTGGGTGCTCAGTGCTCAGTACTCAGGGTGCTCGGTGCTCAGTACTCAGGGTTCTCAGTGCTCAGTACTCAGGGTGCTGGGTGCTCATTTCTCAGGGTGCTGGGTGCTCACTACTCAGGGTGCTCAGTGTTCAGTACTCGGGGTGCTTGTTGCTCAGTACTCAGGGTGCTCAGTGCTCAGTACTCGGGGTGCTGGGTGCTCAGTGCTCAGGGTGCTCAGTTCTCAGTGCTCGGGGTGCTGGGTGCTCAGTGCTCGGGGCGCTGGGTGCTCAGTGATCGGGGTGCTGGGTGCTCAGTACTCGGGGTGCTGGGTGCTCAGTGCTCAGGGTGCTCCGTGCTCAGTACTCAGTGCTCAGGGTGCTCAGTGCTCAGTGCTCAGGGTGCTGGGTGTTCAGTACTCAGGGTGCTGGGTGCTCAGTACTCAGGGTGCTGGGTGCTCAGTGCTCAGGGTGCTGGGTGCTCAGTACTCTGGGTGTTGGGTGCTCAGTACTCAGGTTGCTGGGTGCTCCGTGCTCGGGGTGCTGGGTGCTCAGTGCTCAGGGTGCTGTGTGCTCTGTGCTCAGGGTGCTGGGTGCTCAGTGCTCAGGGTGCTGGGTGCTCAGTACTCGGGGTGCTCCGTGCTCAGGGTGCTGGGTGCTCATTGCTCAGGGTGCTGGGTGCTCAGTTCTCGGGGTGCTGGGTGCTGAGCGCTCAGGGTGCTGGGTGCTCAGTGCTCGGGCTGCTCGGTGCTCAGTGCTCAGGGTCCTGGGTGCTCAGTACTCAGGGTGCTGGGTGCTTAGTACTCAGGGTGCTCAGTGCTCAGTACACAGGGTTCTGGGTGCTCAGTGCTCGGGGTGCTGGGTGCTCAGTGCTCAGTACTCAGGGTGCTGGGTTCTCAGTGCTTGGGGTGCTGGGTGCTCAGTACTCAGCGTGCTGGGTGCTCAGTACTCAGGGTGCTGGGTGCTCAGTGCTCAGGGTGCTTGGTGTTCAGTGCTCAGTGTGCTGGGTGCTCAGTGATCGGGGTGCTGGATGCTCATTACTCAGTGTGCTCAGTGCTCGGGGAGCTCGGTGCTCAGTACTCAGGGTGCTGGGTGCTCAGTTCTCAGTGCTCGGGGTCCTGGGTGCTCCGTGCTCGGGGTGCTGGGTGCTCAGTGCTCTGGGTGCTTAGTGCTCAGTACTCAGGGTGCTGGGTGCTCAGTACTCATGGTGCTGGGTGCTCATTCTCAGGGTGCTGGGTGCTCAGTGCTCGGGTTGCTGGGTGCTCAGTACTCAGGGTGCTGGGGGCTCAGTACTCAGGGTGCTGGGTGCTCAGTACTCAGGGTGCTGGGTTCTCAGTACTCAGGGTGCTGGGTGCTCATTCTCGGGGTGCTGGGTGCTCAGTGCTCGGGGTGCTGGGTGCTCAGTACTCAGGGTGCTGGGGGCTCAGTACTCAGGGTGCTGGGTGCTCAGTACTCAGGGTGATCTGTTCTCAGTACTCAGGTTGCTGGGTGCTCAGTGCTCGGGGTGCTGGGTGCTCAGTACTCGCGGTGCTCAGTGCTCAGTACTCAGGGTGCTGGGTGCTCAGTACTCAGGGTGCTGGGTGCTCAGTGCTCGGGGTGCTCGGTGCTCAGTACTCGGGGTGCAGGGTGCTCAGTACTCGGTGTGCTGGGTGCTCAGTGCTCAGGGAGCTGGGTGCTCAGTGCTCAGGGTGCTGGGTGCTCAGTGCTGAGGGTGGTGCTGGGTGCTCAGTACTCAGGGTGCTGGGTGCTCAGTGCTCAGGGTGCTGGGTGCTCAGTACTAAGGGTGCTGGGTGCTCAGTACTCAGGGTGCTCGGTGCTCAGTACTCAGGGTGCTGGGTGCTCAGAGCTCAGGGTGCTGGGTACTCAATACTCAGGGTGCTGGGTGCTCAGTACTCTGGGTGTTGGGTGCTCAGTACTCAGGGTGCTGGGTGCTCCGTGCTCAGGGTGCTGGGTGCTCAGTGCACAGGGTTCTGGGTGCTCAGTGCTCAGGGTGCTGGGTGCTCAGTACTCAGGGTGCTGGGTGCTTAGTGCTCGAGGTGCTCGGTGCTCAGTACTCAAGGTGCTGGGTGCTCAGTGCTCAGGGTGCTGGGTGCTCAGTCCTCAGGGTGCTCCGTGCTCATGGTGCTGGGTGCTCAGTGCTCAGGGTGCTGGGTGCTCAGTGCTCGGGGTGCTGGGTGCTCAGTACTCAGTGTGCTCAGTGCTCGGGGAGCTCGGTACTCAGTACTCAGGGTGCTGGGTGCTCAGTTCTCAGTGCTCAGGGTCCTGGTTGCTCCGTGCTCGGGGTGCTCAGTGCTCTGGGTGCTTAGTGCTCAGTACTCAGGGTGCTGGGTGCTCAGTACTCATGGTGCTGGGTGCTCATTCTCAGGGTGCTGGGTGCTCAGTACTCGGGGTGCTCCGTGCTCAGGGTGCTGATTGCTCTGTGCTCAGGGTGCTAGGTGCTCAGTCCTCAGGGTGCTGGGTGCTCAGTACTCGGGGTGCTCCGTGCTCAGGGTGCTGGGTGCTCAGTGCTCAGGGTGCTGGGTGCTCAGTGCTCGGGGTGCTGGGTGCTGAGTGCTCAGGGTGCTGGGTGCTCAGTGCTCGGGCTGCTCGGTGCTCAGTGCTCAGGGTCCTGGGTGCTCAGTACTCAGGTTGCTGGGTGCTTAGTACTCAGGGTGCTCAGTGCTCAGAACACAGGGTGCTGGGTGCTCAGTGCTCGGGGTGCTGGGTGCTCAGTGCTCAGTACTCAGGGTGCTGGGTGCTCAGTGCTCAGGGTGCTGGGTGCTCAGTACTCAGCGTGCTGGGTGCTCAGTACTCAGTGTGCTGGGTGCTCAGTTCTCAGGGTGCTGGGTGCTCAGTGCTTAGGGTGCTTGGTGCTCAGTGATCGGGGTGCTGAGTGCTCAGTACTCAGGGTGCTGGGTGCTCAGTTCTCAGTGCTCGGGGTCCTGGGTGCTCCGTGCTCGGGGTGCTGGGTGCTCAGTGCTCTGGGTGCTTAGTGCTCAGTACTCAGGGTGCTGGGTGCTCAGTACTCATGGTGCTGGGTGCTCATTCTCAGGGTGCTGGGTGCTCAGTGCTCGGGTTGCTGGGTGCTCAGTACTCAGGGTGCTGGGGGCTCAGTACTCAGGGTGCTGGGTGCTCAGTACTCAGGGTGCTCGGTTCTCAGTACTCAGGGTGCTGGGTGCTCATTCTCGGGGTGCTGGGTGCTCAGTGCTCGGGGTGCTGGGTGCTCAGTACTCAGGGTGCTGGGGGCTCAGTACTCAGGGTGCGGGGTGCTCACTCCTCAGGGTGATCTGTTCTCAGTACTCAGGTTGCTGGGTGCTCAGTGCTCGGGGTGCTGGGTGCTCAGTACTCGGGGTGCTCAGTTCTCAGTACTCAGGGTGCTGGGTGCTCAGTACTCAGGGTGCTGGGTGCTCAGTGCTCGGGGTGCTCGGTGCTCAGTACTCGGTGTGCAGGGTGCTCAGTACTCGGGGTGCTGGGTGCTCAGTGCTCAGGGTGCTGGGTGCTCAGTACTCAGGGTGCTGAGTGCTCAGTACTCAGGGTGCTGGGTGCTCAGTACTCAGGTTGCTGGTTGCTCAGTACTCAGGGTGCTGGGTGCTCAGTACTCAGGGTGCTGGGTGCTCAGTGCTCGGGGTGCTGGGTGCTCAGGGCTGTGGTGCTGGGTGCTCAGTGCTCAGTGCTCAGGGTGCTGGGTGCTCAGTGCTCAGTGCTCAGGGTGCTGGTTGCTCAGTACTCAGGGTGCTGGGTGCTCAGTACTCAGGGTGCTGGGTGCTCAGTGCTCAGGGTGCTCTGTGCTCAGTACTCAGGGTGCTGGGTGCTCAGTGTTCGGGGTGCTGCGTGCTCAGTGCTCAGGGAGCTGGGTGCTCAGTGCTCAGGGTGCTGGGTGCTCAGTACTCAGGGTGCTGGGTGCTCAGTGCTCAGGGTGCTGGGTGCTCAGTCCTCAGGGTGCTCAGTACTCAGGGTGATCGGTGCTCAGTGCTCAGTACTCACGGTGCTCAGTACTCAGGGTGCTGGTTGCTCAGTGCTCAGGGTGCTGGGTGCTCAGTACTCAGGGTGCTGAGTGCTCAGTACTCAGGGTGCTGGGTGCTCAGTACTCAGGTTGCTGGTTGCTCAGTACTCAGGGTGCTGGGTGCTCAGTGCTCAGGGTGCTGGGTGCTCAGTGCTCGGGGTGCTGCGTGCTCAGTACTCGGGGTGCTGGGTGCTCAGTACTCAGGGTACTGGGTGCTCAGTGCTCGGATGCTGGGTGCTCAGTGCTCAGGGTGATCGGTGCTCAGTGCTCAGGGTGCTGGGTGCTCAGTCCTCCGGGTGCACAGTGCTCAGGGTGCTGTTTGCTCAGTGCTCGGGGTGCTCGGTGCTCAGTACTCAGGGGGCTGAGTGCTCAGTACTCAGGGTGCTGGGTGCTCAGTACTCAGGGTGCTGGGTGCTCAGTACTCAGGGTGCTGGGTGCTCAGGGTGCTGGGTGCTCAGTACTCAGGGTGCTGGGTGCTCAGTGCTCAGGGTGCTGGGTGCTCAGGGCTGTGGTGCTGGGTGCTCAGTGGTCAGTGCTCAGGGTGCTGCGTGCTCAGTGCTCAGTGCTCAGGGTGCTGGTTGCTCAGTACTCAGGGTGCTGGGTGCTCAGTACTCAGGGTGCTGGGTGCTCAGTGCTCAGGGTGCTGGGTGCTCAGTACTCAGGGTGCTGGGTGCTCAGTGCTCGGGGTGCTCTGTGCTCAGTACTCAGGGTGCTGGGTGCTCAGTGCTCAGTGTGCTGGGTGCTCAGTGCTCAGGGTGCTGGGTGCTCAGTACTCAGGGTGCTCAGTGCTCAGTACTCTGGGTGCTTGTTGCTCAGTACTCGGGGTGCTCAGGGCTGTGGTGCTGGGTGCTCAGTGGTCAGTGCTCAGGGTGCTGGGTGCTCAGTGCTCAGTACTCAGGGTGCTCGGTGCTCAGTACTCAGGGTTCTCAGTGCTCAGTACTCAGGGTGCTGGGTGCTCATTTCTCAGGGTGCTGGGTGCTCAGTACTCAGGGTGCTCAGTGCTCAGTACTCGGGGTGCTTGTTGCTCAGTACTCAGGGTGCTCAGTGCTCAGTACTCGGGGTGCTGGGTGCTCAGTGCTCAGGGTGCTCAGTTCTCAGTGCTCGGGGTGCTGGGTGCTCAGTGCTCGGGGCGCTGAGTGCTCAGTGCTCGGGGTGCTGGGTGCTCAGTACTTGGGGTGCTGGGTGCTCAGTGCTCAGGGTGCTCAGTGCTCAGTACTCAGTGCTCAGGGTGCTCAGTGCTCAGTGCTCAGGGTGCTGGGTGTTCAGTACTCAGGGTGCTGGGTGCTCAGTACTCAGGGTGCTGGGTGCTCAGTGCTCAGGGTGCTGGGTGCTCAGTACTCTGGGTGTTGGGTGCTCAGTACTCAGGGTGCTGGGTGCTCCGTGCTCGGGGTGCTGGGTGCTCAGTTCTCAGGGTGCTGGGTGCTCTGTGCTCAGGGTGCTGGGTGCTCAGTGCTCAGGGTGCTGGGTGCTCAGTACTCGGGGTGCTCCGTGCTCAGGGTGCTGGGTGCTCAGTGCTCAGGGTGCTGGGTGCTCAGTGCTCGGGGTGCTGGGTGCTGAGTGCTCAGGGTGCTGGGTGCTCAGTGCTCGGGCTGCTCGGTGCTCAGTGCTCAGGGTGCTGGGTGCTCAGTACTCAGGGTGCTGGGTGCTCAGTACTCAGGGTGCTGGGTGCTCCGTGCTCGGGGTGCTGGGTGCTCAGTTCTCAGGGTGCTGGGTGCTCTGTGCTCAGGGTGCTGGGTGCTCAGTGCTCAGGGTGCTGGGTGCTCAGTACTCGGGGTGCTCCGTGCTCAGGGTGCTGGGTGCTCAGTGCTCAGGGTGCTGGGTGCTCAGTGCTCGGGGTGCTGGGTGCTGAGTGCTCAGGGTGCTGGGTGCTCAGTGCTCGGGCTGCTCGGTGCTCAGTGCTCAGGGTGCTGGGTGCTCAGTACTCGGGGTGCTGGGTGCTCAGTACTCAGGGTGCTGGGTGCTCAGTGCTCGGGGTGCTGGGTGCTCAGTGCTCAGTACTCAGGGTGCTCGGTGCTCAGTAATCAGGGTTCTCAGTGCTCAGTACTCAGGGTGCTGGGTGCTCATTTCTCAGGGTGCTGGGTGCTCAGTACTCAGGGTGCTCAGTGCTCAGTACTCGGCGTGCTTGTTGCTCAGTACTCAGGGTGCTCTGTGCTCAGTACTCAGGGTGCTGGGTGCTCAGTACTCGGGGTGCTTGTTGCTCAGTACTCGGGGTGCTCAGGACTGTGGTGCTGGGTGTTCAGTGCTCAGTGCTCAGGGTGCTGGGTGCTCAGTGCTCAGTGCTCAGGGTGCTGGTTGCTCAGTACTCAGGGTGCTGGGTGCTCAGTACTCAGGGTGCTGGGTGCTCAGTGCTCAGGGTGCTCTGTGCTCAGTTCTCAGGGTGCTGGGTGCTCAGTACTCAGGGTGCTGGGTGCTCAGTGCTCAGGGTGCTGGGTGCTCAGTCCTCAGGGTGCTCAGTACTCAGGGTGCTCGGTGCTCAGTGCTCAGTACTCACGGTGCTCAGTACTCAGGGTGCTGGTTGCTCAGTGCTCGGGGTGCTGGGTGCTCAGTACTCAGGGTGCTGGGTGCTCAGTACTCAGGGTGCTGGGTGCTCCGTGCTCGGGGTGCTGGGTGCTCAGTTCTCAGGGTGCTGGGTGCTCTGTGCTCAGGGTGCTGGGTGCTCAGTGCTCAGGGTGCTGGGTGCTCAGTACTCGGGGTGCTCCGTGCTCAGGGTGCTGGGTGCTCAGTGCTCAGGGTGCTGGGTGCTCAGTGCTCGGGGTGCTGGGTGCTGAGTGCTCAGGGTGCTGGGTGCTCAGTGCTCGGGCTGCTCGGTGCTCAGTGCTCAGGGTCCTGGGTGCTCAGTACTCAGGGTGCTGGGTGCTTAGTACTCAGGGTGCCCAGTGCTCAGTACACAGGGTGCTGGGTGCTCAGTGCTCGGGGTGCTGGGTGCTCAATGCTCAGTACTCAGGGTGCTGGGTTCTCAGTGCTCGGGGTGCTGGTTTCTCAGTACTCAGCGTGCTGGGTGCTCAGTACTCAGGGTGCTGGGTGCTCAGTGCTCAGGGTGCTGGGTGTTCAGTGCTCAGGGTGCTGAGTACTCAGTGCTCAGGGTGCTGGGTGCTCAGTGCTCGGGGTGCTGGGTGCTCAATGCTCAGTACTCAGGGTGCTGGGTTCTCCGTGCTCGGGGTGCTGGGTGCTCAGTGCTCTGGGTGCTTAGTGCTCAGTACTCAGGGTGCTGGGTGCTCAGTACTCATGGTGCTGGGTGCTCATTCTCAGGGTGCTGGTTGCTCAGGGCTCGGGTTGCTGGGTGCTCAGTACTCAGGGTGCTGGGGGCTCAGTACTCAGGGTGCTGGGTGCTCAGTACTCAGCGTGCTGGGTTCTCAGTACTCAGGGTGCTGGGTGCTCATTCTCGGGGTGCTGGGTGCTCAGTGCTCGGGGTGCTGGGTGCTCAGTACTCAGGGTGCTGGGGGCTCAGTACTCAGGGTGCTGGGTGCTCAGTACTCAGGGTGATCTGTTCTCAGTACTCAGGTTGCTGGGTGCTCAGTGCTCGGAGTGCTGGGTGCTCAGTACTCGGGGTGCTGGGTGCTCAGTGCTCAGTACGCTGGGTGCTCAGTGCTCGGGGTGCTGGGTGCTCAGGGCTGTGGTGCTGGGTGCTCAGTGCTCAGTGCTCAGGGTGCTGGGTGCTCAGTGCTCAGGGTGCTGGGTGCTCAGTACTCAGGGTGCTGGTTGCTCAGTACTCAGGGTGCTGGGTGCTCAGTACTCAGGGTGCTGGGTGCTCAGTGCTCAGGGTGCTGGGTGCTCAGTGCTCGGGGTGCTGCGTGCTCAGTGCTCAGGGAGCTGTGTGCTCAGTGCTCAGGGTGCTGGGTGCTCAGTTCTCAGGGTGCTGGGTGCTCAGTGCTCGTTGTGCTCGGTGCTCAGTCCTCGGGGTGCTCCGTGCTCAGTGATCAGGGTGCTGGGTGCTCAGTACTCAGGGTGCTCGGTGCTCAGTACTCAGGGTTCTCAGTGCTCAGTACTCAGGGTGCTGGGTGCTCAGTGCTCAGGGTGCTGGGTGCTCAGTACTCAGGGTGCTCAGTGCTCAGTTCTCGGGGTGCTTGGTGCTCAGTACTCAGGGTGTTCAGTGCTCAGTACTCGGGGTGCTGGGTGCTCAGTGCTCAGGGTGCTCAGTGCTCAGTGCTCGGGGTGCTGGGTGCTCAGTGCTCAGGGCGCTGGGTGCTCAGTGCTCGGGGTGCTGGGTGCTCAGTACTCGGGGTGCTGGGTGCTCAGTGCTCAGAGTGCTCAGTGCTCAGTACTCAGTGCTCAGGGTGCTCAGTGCTCAGTGCTCAGGATGCTGGGTGCTCAGTACTCATGGTGCTGGGTGCTCATTCTCAGGGTGCTGGGTGCTCAGTGCTCGGGTTGCTGGGTGCTTAGTACTCAGGGTGCTGGGGGCTCAGTACTCAGGGTGCTGGGTGCTCAGTACTCAGGGTGCTCGGTTCTCAGTACTCAGGGTGCTGGGTGCTCATTGTCGGGGTGCTGGGAGCTCAGTACTCAGGGTGCTATGGGCTCAGTACTCAGGGTGCTGGGTGCTCAGTACTCAGGGTGCTCGGTTCTCAGTACTCAGGGTGCTGGGTGCTCATTGTCGGGGTGCTGGGTGCTCAGTACTCAGGGTGCTGGGTGCTCAGTGCTCAGGGTGCTGGGTGCTCAGTCCTCAGGGTGCTCAGTACTCAGGGTGCTCGGTGCTCAGTGCTCAGGGTGCTCGGTTCTCAGTACTCAGGGTGCTGGGTGCTCATTGTCGGGGTGCTGGGAGCTCAGTACTCAGGGTGCTGGGGGCTCAGTACTCAGGGTGCTGGGTGCTCAGTACTCAGGGTGCTCGGTTCTCAGTACTCAGGTTGCTGGTTGCTCAGTACTCAGGGTGCTGGGTGCTCAGTGCTCAGGGTGCTGGGTGCTCAGTGCTCGGGGTGCTGGGTGCTCAGGGCTGTGGTGCTGGGTGCTCAGTGCTCAGTGCTCAGGGTGCTGGGTGCTCAGTGCTCAGTGCTCAGGGTGCTGGTTGCTCAGTACTCAGGGTGCTGGGTGCTCAGTACTCAGGGTGCTGGGTGCTCAGTGCTCAGGGTGCTCTGTGCTCAGTACTCAGGGTGCTGGGTGCTCAGTGCTCGGGGTGCTGCGTGCTCAGTGCTCAGGGAGCTGGGTGCTCAGTGCTCAGGGTGCTGGGTGCTCAGTACTCAGGGTGCTGGGTGCTCAGTGCTCAGGGTGCTGGGTGCTCAGTCCTCAGGGTGCTCAGTACTCAGGGTGCTCGGTGCTCAGTGCTCAGTACTCAGGGTGCTCAGTACTCAGGGTGCTGGTTGCTCAGTGCTCGGGGTGCTGGGTGCTCAGTACTCAGGGTGCTGGGTGCTCAGTACTCGGGGTGCTGGGTGCTCAGTACTCAGGGTGCTGGGTGCTCAGTGCTCGGATGCTGGGTGCTCAGTGCTCAGGGTGCTGGGTGCTCAGTGCTCAGGGTGCTGGGTGCTCAGTCCTCCGGGTGCACAGTGCTCAGGGTGCTGTTTGCTCAGTGCTCGGGGTGCTCGGTGCTCAGTACTCAGGGGGGTGAGTGCTCAGTACTCAGGGTGCTGGGTGCTCAGTACTCAGGGTGCTTTGTGCTCAGTACTCAGGGTGCTGGGTGCTCAGGGTGCTGGGTGCTCAGTACTCAGGGTGCTGGGTGCTCAGTGCTCAGGGTGCTGGGTGCTCAGGGCTGTGGTGCTGGGTGCTCAGTGGTCAGTGCTCAGGGTGCTGGGTGCTCAGTGCTCAGTGCTCAGGGTGCTGGTTGCTCAGTACTCAGGGTGCTGGGTGCTCAGTACTCAGGGTGCTGGGTGCTCAGTGCTCAGGGTGCTCTGTGCTCAGTACTCAGGGTGCTGGGTGCTCAGTGCTCGGGGTGCTCTGTGCTCAGTACTCAGGGTGCTGGGTGCTCAGTGCTCAGTGTGCTGGGTGCTCAGTGCTCAGGGTGCTGGGTGCTCAGTACTCAGGGTGCTCAGTGCTCAGTACTCTGGGTGCTTGTTGCTCAGTACTCGGGGTGCTCAGGGCTGTGGTGCTGGGTGCTCAGTGGTCAGTGCTCAGGGTGCTGGGTGCTCAGTGCTCAGTACTCAGGGTGCTCGGTGCTCAGTACTCAGGGTTCTCAGTGCTCAGTACTCAGGGTGCTGGGTGCTCATTTCTCAGGGTGCTGGGTGCTCAGTACTCAGGGTGCTCAGTGCTCAGTACTCGGGGTGCTTGTTGCTCAGTACTCAGGGTGCTCAGTGCTCAGTACTCGGGGTGCTGGGTGCTCAGTGCTCAGGGTGCTCAGTTCTCAGTGCTCGGGGTGCTGGGTGCTCAGTGCTCGGGGCGCTGAGTGCTCAGTGCTCGGGGTGCTGGGTGCTCAGTACTTGGGGTGCTGGGTGCTCAGTGCTCAGGGTGCTCAGTGCTCAGTACTCAGTGCTCAGGGTGTTCAGTGCTCAGTGCTCAGGGTGCTGGGTGTTCAGTACTCAGGGTGCTGGGTGCTCAGTACTCAGGGTGCTGGGTGCTCAGTGCTCAGGGTGCTGGGTGCTCAGTACTCTGGGTGTTGGGTGCTCAGTACTCAGGGTGCTGGGTGCTCCGTGCTCGGGGTGCTGGGTGCTCAGTTCTCAGGGTGCTGGGTGCTCTGTGCTCAGGGTGCTGGGTGCTCAGTGCTCAGGGTGCTGGGTGCTCAGTACTCGGGGTGCTCCGTGCTCAGGGTGCTGGGTGCTCAGTGCTCAGGGTGCTGGGTGCTCAGTGCTCGGGGTGCTGGGTGCTGAGTGCTCAGGGTGCTGGGTGCTCAGTGCTCGGGCTGCTCGGTGCTCAGTGCTCAGGGTCCTGGGTGCTCAGTACTCAGGGTGCTGGGTGCTTAGTACTCAGGGTGCTCAGTGCTCAGTACACAGGGTGCTGGGTGCTCAGTGCTCGGGGTGCTGGGTGCTCAATGCTCAGTACTCAGGGTGCTGGGTTCTCAGTGCTCAGGGTGCTGGTTGCTCAGTACTCAGCGTGCTGGGTGCTCAGTACTCAGGGTGCTGGGTGCTCAGTGCTCAGGGTGCTGGGTGTTCAGAGCTCAGGGTGCTGGGTGCTCAGTGATCGGGGTGCTGGGTGCTCAGGGTGCTGGGTGCTCAGTACTCAGGGTGCTGGGTGCTCAGTACTCAGGGTGCTGGGTGCTCAGGGTGCTGGGTGCTCAGTACTCAGGGTGCTGGGTGCTCAGTGCTCAGGGTGCTGGGTGCTCAGGGCTGTGGTGCTGGGTGCTCAGTGGTCAGTGCTCAGGGTGCTGCGTGCTCAGTGCTCAGTGCTCAGGGTGCTGGTTGCTCAGTACTCAGGGTGCTGGGTGCTCAGTACTCAGGGTGCTGGGTGCTCAGTGCTCAGGGTGCTGGGTGCTCAGTACTCAGGGTGCTGGGTGCTCAGTGCTCGGGGTGCTCTGTGCTCAGTACTCAGGGTGCTGGGTGCTCAGTGCTCAGTGTGCTGGGTGCTCAGTGCTCAGGGTGCTGGGTGCTCAGTACTCAGGGTGCTCAGTGCTCAGTACTCTGGGTGCTTGTTGCTCAGTACTCGGGGTGCTCAGGGCTGTGGTGCTGGGTGCTCAGTGGTCAGTGCTCAGGGTGCTGGGTGCTCAGTGCTCAGTACTCAGGGTGCTCGGTGCTCAGTACTCAGGGTTCTCAGTGCTCAGTACTCAGGGTGCTGGGTGCTCATTTCTCAGGGTGCTGGGTGCTCAGTACTCAGGGTGCTCAGTGCTCAGTACTCGGGGTGCTTGTTGCTCAGTACTCAGGGTGCTCAGTGCTCAGTACTCGGGGTGCTGGATGCTCAGTGCTCAGGGTGCTCAGTTCTCAGTGCTCGGGGTGCTGGGTGCTCAGTGCTCGGGGCGCTGAGTGCTCAGTGCTCGGGGTGCTGGGTGCTCAGTACTTGGGGTGCTGGGTGCTCAGTGCTCAGGGTGCTCAGTGCTCAGTACTCAGTGCTCAGGGTGCTCAGTGCTCAGTGCTCAGGGTGCTGGGTGTTCAGTACTCAGGGTGCTGGGTGCTCAGTACTCAGGGTGCTGGGTGCTCAGTGCTCAGGGTGCTGGGTGCTCAGTACTCTGGGTGTTGGGTGCTCAGTACTCAGGGTGCTGGGTGCTCCGTGCTCGGGGTGCTGGGTGCTCAGTTCTCAGGGTGCTGGGTGCTCTGTGCTCAGGGTGCTGGGTGCTCAGTGCTCAGGGTGCTGGGTGCTCAGTACTCGGGGTGCTCCGTGCTCAGGGTGCTGGGTGCTCAGTGCTCAGGGTGCTGGGTGCTCAGTGCTCGGGGTGCTGGGTGCTGAGTGCTCAGGGTGCTGGGTGCTCAGTGCTCGGGCTGCTCGGTGCTCAGTGCTCAGGGTGCTGGGTGCTCAGTACTCAGGGTGCTGGGTGCTCAGTACTCAGGGTGCTGGGTGCTCCGTGCTCGGGGTGCTGGGTGCTCAGTTCTCAGGGTGCTGGGTGCTCTGTGCTCAGGGTGCTGGGTGCTCAGTGCTCAGGGTGCTGGGTGCTCAGTACTCGGGGTGCTCGGTGCTCAGTGCTCAGGGTGCTGGGTGCTCAGTGCTCAGGGTGCTGGGTGCTCAGTCCTCCGGGTGCACAGTGCTCAGGGTGCTGTTTGCTCAGTGCTCGGGGTGCTCGGTGCTCAGTACTCAGGGGGGT
Source organism: Microtus oregoni (assembly GCF_018167655.1). Lineage (NCBI taxonomy): Eukaryota > Metazoa > Chordata > Mammalia > Rodentia > Cricetidae > Microtus > Microtus oregoni. The sequence goes on along the minus strand of NW_024544028.1, from coordinate 4,582,534 downwards.
GAGTGCTCAGTACTCAGGGTGCTGGGTGCTCAGTACTCAGGGTGCTTTGTGCTCAGTACTCAGGGTGCTGGGTGCTCAGGGTGCTGGGTGCTCAGTACTCAGGGTGCTGGGTGCTCAGTGCTCAGGGTGCTGGGTGCTCAGGGCTGTGGTGCTGGGTGCTCAGTGGTCAGTGCTCAGGGTGCTGGGTGCTCAGTGCTCAGTGCTCAGGGTGCTGGTTGCTCAGTACTCAGGGTGCTGGGTGCTCAGTACTCAGGGTGCTGGGTGCTCAGTGCTCAGGGTGCTCTGTGCTCAGTACTCAGGGTGCTGGGTGCTCAGTGCTCGGGGTGCTCTGTGCTCAGTACTCAGGGTGCTGGGTGCTCAGTGCTCAGTGTGCTGGGTGCTCAGTGCTCAGGGTGCTGGGTGCTCAGTACTCAGGGTGCTCAGTGCTCAGTACTCGGGGTGCTTGTTGCTCAGTACTCGGGGTGCTCAGGGCTGTGGTGCTGGGTGCTCAGTGGTCAGTGCTCAGGGTGCTGGGTGCTCAGTGCTCAGTACTCAGGGTGCTCGGTGCTCAGTACTCAGGGTTCTCAGTGCTCAGTACTCAGGGTGCTGGGTGCTCATTTCTCAGGGTGCTGGGTGCTCAGTACTCAGGGTGCTCAGTGCTCAGTACTCGGGGTGCTTGTTGCTCAGTACTCAGGGTGCTCAGTGCTCAGTACTCGGGGTGCTGGGTGCTCAGTGCTCAGGGTGCTCAGTTCTCAGTGCTCGGGGTGCTGGGTGCTCAGTGCTCGGGGCGCTGAGTGCTCAGTGCTCGGGGTGCTGGGTGCTCAGTACTTGGGGTGCTGGGTGCTCAGTGCTCAGGGTGCTCAGTGCTCAGTACTCAGTGCTCAGGGTGTTCAGTGCTCAGTGCTCAGGGTGCTGGGTGTTCAGTACTCAGGGTGCTGGGTGCTCAGTACTCAGGGTGCTGGGTGCTCAGTGCTCAGGGTGCTGGGTGCTCAGTACTCTGGGTGTTGGGTGCTCAGTACTCAGGGTGCTGGGTGCTCCGTGCTCGGGGTGCTGGGTGCTCAGTTCTCAGGGTGCTGGGTGCTCTGTGCTCAGGGTGCTGGGTGCTCAGTGCTCAGGGTGCTGGGTGCTCAGTACTCGGGGTGCTCCGTGCTCAGGGTGCTGGGTGCTCAGTGCTCAGGGTGCTGGGTGCTCAGTGCTCGGGGTGCTGGGTGCTGAGTGCTCAGGGTGCTGGGTGCTCAGTGCTCGGGCTGCTCGGTGCTCAGTGCTCAGGGTCCTGGGTGCTCAGTACTCAGGGTGCTGGGTGCTTAGTACTCAGGGTGCTCAGTGCTCAGTACACAGGGTGCTGGGTGCTCAGTGCTCGGGGTGCTGGGTGCTCAATGCTCAGTACTCAGGGTGCTGGGTTCTCAGTGCTCAGGGTGCTGGTTGCTCAGTACTCAGCGTGCTGGGTGCTCAGTACTCAGGGTGCTGGGTGCTCAGTGCTCAGGGTGCTGGGTGTTCAGAGCTCAGGGTGCTGGGTGCTCAGTGATCGGGGTGCTGGGTGCTCAGGGTGCTGGGTGCTCAGTACTCAGGGTGCTGGGTGCTCAGTACTCAGGGTGCTGGGTGCTCAGGGTGCTGGGTGCTCAGTACTCAGGGTGCTGGGTGCTCAGTGCTCAGGGTGCTCGGTGCTCAGGGCTGTGGTGCTGGGTGCTCAGTGGTCAGTGCTCAGGGTGCTGCGTGCTCAGTGCTCAGTGCTCAGGGTGCTGGTTGCTCAGTACTCAGGGTGCTGGGTGCTCAGTACTCAGGGTGCTGGGTGCTCAGTGCTCAGGGTGCTGGGTGCTCAGTACTCAGGGTGCTGGGTGCTCAGTGCTCGGGGTGCTCTGTGCTCAGTACTCAGGGTGCTGGGTGCTCAGTGCTCAGTGTGCTGGGTGCTCAGTGCTCAGGGTGCTGGGTGCTCAGTACTCAGGGTGCTCAGTGCTCAGTACTCTGGGTGCTTGTTGCTCAGTACTCGGGGTGCTCAGGGCTGTGGTGCTGGGTGCTCAGTGGTCAGTGCTCAGGGTGCTGGGTGCTCAGTGCTCAGTACTCAGGGTGCTCGGTGCTCAGTACTCAGGGTTCTCAGTGCTCAGTACTCAGGGTGCTGGGTGCTCATTTCTCAGGGTGCTGGGTGCTCAGTACTCAGGGTGCTCAGTGCTCAGTACTCGGGGTGCTTGTTGCTCAGTACTCAGGGTGCTCAGTGCTCAGTACTCGGGGTGCTGGGTGCTCAGTGCTCAGGGTGCTCAGTTCTCAGTGCTCGGGGTGCTGGGTGCTCAGTGCTCGGGGCGCTGAGTGCTCAGTGCTCGGGGTGCTGGGTGCTCAGTACTTGGGGTGCTGGGTGCTCAGTGCTCAGGGTGCTCAGTGCTCAGTACTCAGTGCTCAGGGTGCTCAGTGCTCAGTGCTCAGGGTGCTGGGTGTTCAGTACTCAGGGTGCTGGGTGCTCAGTACTCAGGGTGCTGGGTGCTCAGTGCTCAGGGTGCTGGGTGCTCAGTACTCTGGGTGTTGGGTGCTCAGTACTCAGGGTGCTGGGTGCTCCGTGCTCGGGGTGCTGGGTGCTCAGTTCTCAGGGTGCTGGGTGCTCTGTGCTCAGGGTGCTGGGTGCTCAGTGCTCAGGGTGCTGGGTGCTCAGTACTCGGGGTGCTCCGTGCTCAGGGTGCTGGGTGCTCAGTGCTCAGGGTGCTGGGTGCTCAGTGCTCGGGGTGCTGGGTGCTGAGTGCTCAGGGTGCTGGGTGCTCAGTGCTCGGGCTGCTCGGTGCTCAGTGCTCAGGGTGCTGGGTGCTCAGTACTCAGGGTGCTGGGTGCTCAGTACTCAGGGTGCTGGGTGCTCCGTGCTCGGGGTGCTGGGTGCTCAGTTCTCAGGGTGCTGGGTGCTCTGTGCTCAGGGTGCTGGGTGCTCAGTGCTCAGGGTGCTGGGTGCTCAGTACTCGGGGTGCTCCGTGCTCAGGGTGCTGGGTGCTCAGTGCTCAGGGTGCTGGGTGCTCAGTGCTCGGGGTGCTGGGTGCTGAGTGCTCAGGGTGCTGGGTGCTCAGTGCTCGGGCTGCTCGGTGCTCAGTGCTCAGGGTGCTGGGTGCTCAGTACTCGGGGTGCTGGGTGCTCAGTACTCAGGGTGCTGGGTGCTCAGTGCTCGGGGTGCTGGGTGCTCAGTGCTCAGTACTCAGGGTGCTCGGTGCTCAGTAATCAGGGTTCTCAGTGCTCAGTACTCAGGGTGCTGGGTGCTCATTTCTCAGGGTGCTGGGTGCTCAGTACTCAGGGTGCTCAGTGCTCAGTACTCGGCGTGCTTGTTGCTCAGTACTCAGGGTGCTCTGTGCTCAGTACTCAGGGTGCTGGGTGCTCAGTACTCGGGGTGCTTGTTGCTCAGTACTCGGGGTGCTCAGGACTGTGGTGCTGGGTGTTCAGTGCTCAGTGCTCAGGGTGCTGGGTGCTCAGTGCTCAGTGCTCAGGGTGCTGGTTGCTCAGTACTCAGGGTGCTGGGTGCTCAGTACTCAGGGTGCTGGGTGCTCAGTGCTCAGGGTGCTCTGTGCTCAGTTCTCAGGGTGCTGGGTGCTCAGTACTCAGGGTGCTGGGTGCTCAGTGCTCAGGGTGCTGGGTGCTCAGTCCTCAGGGTGCTCAGTACTCAGGGTGCTCGGTGCTCAGTGCTCAGTACTCACGGTGCTCAGTACTCAGGGTGCTGGTTGCTCAGTGCTCGGGGTGCTGGGTGCTCAGTACTCAGGGTGCTGGGTGCTCAGTACTCAGGGTGCTGGGTGCTCCGTGCTCGGGGTGCTGGGTGCTCAGTTCTCAGGGTGCTGGGTGCTCTGTGCTCAGGGTGCTGGGTGCTCAGTGCTCAGGGTGCTGGGTGCTCAGTACTCGGGGTGCTCCGTGCTCAGGGTGCTGGGTGCTCAGTGCTCAGGGTGCTGGGTGCTCAGTGCTCGGGGTGCTGGGTGCTGAGTGCTCAGGGTGCTGGGTGCTCAGTGCTCGGGCTGCTCGGTGCTCAGTGCTCAGGGTCCTGGGTGCTCAGTACTCAGGGTGCTGGGTGCTTAGTACTCAGGGTGCCCAGTGCTCAGTACACAGGGTGCTGGGTGCTCAGTGCTCGGGGTGCTGGGTGCTCAATGCTCAGTACTCAGGGTGCTGGGTTCTCAGTGCTCAGGGTGCTGGTTTCTCAGTACTCAGCGTGCTGGGTGCTCAGTACTCAGGGTGCTGGGTGCTCAGTGCTCAGGGTGCTGGGTGTTCAGTGCTCAGGGTGCTGGGTGCTCAGTAATCGGGGTGCTGGGTGCTCAGTACTCAGTGTGCTCAGTGCTCGGGGAGCTCGGTGCTCAGTACTCAGGGTGCTGGGTGCTCAGTTCTCAGTGCTCGGGGTCCTGGGTTCTCCGTGCTCGGGGTGCTGGGTGCTCAGTGCTCTGGGTGCTTAGTGCTCAGTACTCAGGGTGCTGGGTGCTCAGTACTCATGGTGCTGGGTGCTCATTCTCAGGGTGCTGGTTGCTCAGGGCTCGGGTTGCTGGGTGCTCAGTACTCAGGGTGCTGGGGGCTCAGTACTCAGGGTGCTGGGTGCTCAGTACTCAGCGTGCTGGGTTCTCAGTACTCAGGGTGCTGGGTGCTCATTCTCGGGGTGCTGGGTGCTCAGTGCTCGGGGTGCTGGGTGCTCAGTACTCAGGGTGCTGGGGGCTCAGTACTCAGGGTGCTGGGTGCTCAGTACTCAGGGTGATCTTTTCTCAGTACTCAGGTTGCTGGGTGCTCAGTGCTCGGAGTGCTGGGTGCTCAGTACTCGGGGTGCTGGGTGCTCAGTGCTCAGGGTGCTGGGTGCTCAGTGCTCGGGGTGCTGGGTGCTCAGGGCTGTGGTGCTGGGTGCTCAGTGCTCAGTGCTCAGGGTGCTGGGTGCTCAGTGCTCAGGGTGCTGGGTGCTCAGTACTCAGGGTGCTGGTTGCTCAGTACTCAGGGTGCTGGGTGCTCAGTACTCAGGGTGCTGGGTGCTCAGTGCTCAGGGTGCTGGGTGCTCAGTGCTCGGGGTGCTGCGTGCTCAGTGCTCAGGGAGCTGTGTGCTCAGTGCTCAGGGTGCTGGGTGCTCAGTACTCAGGGTGCTGGGTGCTCAGTGCTCGTTGTGCTCTTTGCTCAGTCCTCGGGGTGCTCCGTGCTCAGTGATCAGGGTGCTGGGTGCTCAGTACTCAGGGTGCTCGGTGCTCAGTACTCAGGGTTCTCAGTGCTCAGTACTCAGGGTGCTGGGTGCTCAGTGCTCAGGGTGCTGGGTGCTCAGTACTCAGGGTGCTCAGTGCTCAGTTCTCGGGGTGCTTGGTGCTCAGTACTCAGGGTGTTCAGTGCTCAGTACTCGGGGTGCTGGGTGCTCAGTGCTCAGGGTGCTCAGTGCTCAGTGCTCGGGGTGCTGGGTGCTCAGTGCTCAGGGCGCTGGGTGCTCAGTGCTCGGGGTGCTGGGTGCTCAGTACTCGGGGTGCTGGGTGCTCAGTGCTCAGAGTGCTCAGTGCTCAGTACTCAGTGCTCAGGGTGCTCAGTGCTCAGTGCTCAGGATGCTGGGTGCTCAGTACTCATGGTGCTGGGTGCTCATTCTCAGGGTGCTGGGTGCTCAGTGCTCGGGTTGCTGGGTGCTTAGTACTCAGGGTGCTGGGGGCTCAGTACTCAGGGTGCTGGGTGCTCAGTACTCAGGGTGCTCGGTTCTCAGTACTCAGGGTGCTGGGTGCTCATTGTCGGGGTGCTGGGAGCTCAGTACTCAGGGTGCTATGGGCTCAGTACTCAGGGTGCTGGGTGCTCAGTACTCAGGGTGCTCGGTTCTCAGTACTCAGGGTGCTGGGTGCTCATTGTCGGGGTGCTGGGTGCTCAGTACTCAGGGTGCTGGGTGCTCAGTGCTCAGGGTGCTGGGTGCTCAGTCCTCAGGGTGCTCAGTACTCAGGGTGCTCGTTGCTCAGTGCTCAGGGTGCTCGGTTCTCAGTACTCAGGGTGCTGGGTGCTCATTGTCGGGGTGCTGGGAGCTCAGTACTCAGGGTGCTGGGGGCTCAGTACTCAGGGTGCTGGGTGCTCAGTACTCAGGGTGCTCGGTTCTCAGTACTCAGGTTGCTGGTTGCTCAGTACTCAGGGTGCTGGGTGCTCAGTGCTCAGGGTGCTGGGTGCTCAGTGCTCGGGGTGCTGGGTGCTCAGGGCTGTGGTGCTGGGTGCTCAGTGCTCAGTGCTCAGGGTGCTGGGTGCTCAGTGCTCAGTGCTCAGGGTGCTGGTTGCTCAGTACTCAGGGTGCTGGGTGCTCAGTACTCAGGGTGCTGGGTGCTCAGTGCTCAGGGTGCTCTGTGCTCAGTACTCAGGGTGCTGGGTGCTCAGTGCTCGGGGTGCTGCGTGCTCAGTGCTCAGGGAGCTGGGTGCTCAGTGCTCAGGGTGCTGGGTGCTCAGTACTCAGGGTGCTGGGTGCTCAGTGCTCAGGGTGCTGGGTGCTCAGTCCTCAGGGTGCTCAGTACTCAGGGTGCTCGGTGCTCAGTGCTCAGTACTCAGGGTGCTCAGTACTCAGGGTGCTGGTTGCTCAGTGCTCGGGGTGCTGGGTGCTCAGTACTCAGGGTGCTGGGTGCTCAGTACTCGGGGTGCTGGGTGCTCAGTACTCAGGGTGCTGGGTGCTCAGTGCTCGGATGCTGGGTGCTCAGTGCTCAGGGTGCTGGGTGCTCAGTGCTCAGGGTGCTGGGTGCTCAGTCCTCCGGGTGCACAGTGCTCAGGGTGCTGTTTGCTCAGTGCTCGGGGTGCTCGGTGCTCAGTACTCAGGGGGGTGAGTGCTCAGTACTCAGGGTGCTGGGTGCTCAGTACTCAGGGTGCTTTGTGCTCAGTACTCAGGGTGCTGGGTGCTCAGGGTGCTGGGTGCTCAGTACTCAGGGTGCTGGGTGCTCAGTGCTCAGGGTGCTGGGTGCTCAGGGCTGTGGTGCTGGGTGCTCAGTGGTCAGTGCTCAGGGTGCTGGGTGCTCAGTGCTCAGTGCTCAGGGTGCTGGTTGCTCAGTACTCAGGGTGCTGCGTGCTCAGTACTCAGGGTGCTGGGTGCTCAGTGCTCAGGGTGCTCTGTGCTCAGTACTCAGGGTGCTGGGTGCTCAGTGCTCGGGGTGCTCTGTGCTCAGTACTCAGGGTGCTGGGTGCTCAGTGCTCAGTGTGCTGGGTGCTCAGTGCTCAGGGTGCTGGGTGCTCAGTACTCAGGGTGCTCAGTGCTCAGTACTCGGGGTGCTTGTTGCTCAGTACTCGGGGTGCTCAGGGCTGTGGTGCTGGGTGCTCAGTGGTCAGTGCTCAGGGTGCTGGGTGCTCAGTGCTCAGTACTCAGGGTGCTCGGTGCTCAGTACTCAGGGTTCTCAGTGCTCAGTACTCAGGGTGCTGGGTGCTCATTTCTCAGGGTGCTGGGTGCTCAGTACTCAGGGTGCTCAGTGCTCAGTACTCGGGGTGCTTGTTGCTCAGTACTCAGGGTGCTCAGTGCTCAGTACTCGGGGTGCTGGGTGCTCAGTGCTCAGGGTGCTCAGTTCTCAGTGCTCGGGGTGCTGGGTGCTCAGTGTTCGGGGCGCTGAGTGCTCAGTGCTCGGGGTGCTGGGTGCTCAGTACTTGGGGTGCTGGGTGCTCAGTGCTCAGGGTGCTCAGTGCTCAGTACTCAGTGCTCAGGGTGTTCAGTGCTCAGTGCTCAGGGTGCTGGGTGTTCAGTACTCAGGGTGCTGGGTGCTCAGTACTCAGGGTGCTGGGTGCTCAGTGCTCAGGGTGCTGGGTGCTCAGTACTCTGGGTGTTGGGTGCTCAGTACTCAGGGTGCTGGGTGCTCCGTGCTCGGGGTGCTGGGTGCTCAGTTCTCAGGGTGCTGGGTGCTCTGTGCTCAGGGTGCTGGGTGCTCAGTGCTCAGGGTGCTGGGTGCTCAGTACTCGGGGTGCTCCGTGCTCAGGGTGCTGGGTGCTCAGTGCTCAGGGTGCTGGGTGCTCAGTGCTCGGGGTGCTGGGTGCTGAGTGCTCAGGGTGCTGGGTGCTCAGTGCTCGGGCTGCTCGGTGCTCAGTGCTCAGGGTCCTGGGTGCTCAGTACTCAGGGTGCTGGGTGCTTAGTACTCAGGGTGCTCAGTGCTCAGTACACAGGGTGCTGGGTGCTCAGTGCTCGGGGTGCTGGGTGCTCAATGCTCAGTACTCAGGGTGCTGGGTTCTCAGTGCTCAGGGTGCTGGTTGCTCAGTACTCAGCGTGCTGGGTGCTCAGTACTCAGGGTGCTGGGTGCTCAGTGCTCAGGGTGCTGGGTGTTCAGTGCTCAGGGTGCTGGGTGCTCAGTGATCGGGGTGCTGGGTGCTCAGTACTCAGTGTGCTCAGTGCTCGGGGAGCTCGGTGCTCAGTACTCAGGGTGCTGGGTGCTCAGTTCTCAGTGCTCGGGGTCCTGGGTGCTCCGTGCTCGGGGTGCTGGGTGCTCAGTGCTCTGGGTGCTTAGTGCTCAGTACTCAGGGTGCTGGGTGCTCAGTACTCATGGTGCTGGGTGCTCATTCTCAGGGTGCTGGGTGCTCAGTGCTCGGGTTGCTGGGTGCTCAGTACTCAGGGTGCTGGGGGCTCAGTACTCAGGGTGCTGGGTGCTCAGTAATCAGGGTGCTGGGTTCTCAGTTCTCAGGGTGCTGGGTGCTCATTCTCGGGGTGCTGGGTGCTCAGTGCTCGGGGTGCTGGGTGCTCAGTACTCAGGGTGCTGGGGGCTCAGTACTCAGGGTGCTGGGTGCTCAGTACTCAGGGTGATCTGTTCTCAGTACTCAGGTTGCTGGGTGCTCAGTGCTCGGAGTGCTGGGTGCTCAGTACTCGGGGTGCTGGGTGCTCAGTGCTCAGGGTGCTGGGTGCTCAGTGCTCGGGGTGCTGGGTGCTCAGGGCTGTGGTGCTGGGTGCTCAGTGCTCAGTGCTCAGGGTGCTGGGTGCTCAGTGCTCAGTGCTCAGGGTGCTGGTTGCTCAGTACTCAGGGTGCTGGGTGCTCAGTACTCAGGGTGCTGGGTGCTCAGTGCTCAGGGTGCTCTGTGCTCAGTACTCAGGGTGCTGGGTGCTCAGTGCTCGGGGTGCTGCGTGCTCAGTGCTCAGGGAGCTGTGTGCTCAGTGCTCAGGGTGCTGGGTGCTCAGTACTAAGGGTGCTGGGTGCTCAGTGCTCGTTGTGCTCGGTGCTCAGTCCTCGGGGTGCTCCGTGCTCAGTGATCAGGGTGCTGGGTGCTCAGTACTCAGGGTGCTCGGTGCTCAGTACTCAGGGTTCTCAGTGCTCAGTACTCAGGGTGCTGGGTGCTCAGTGCTCAGGGTGCTGGGTGCTCAGTACTCAGGGTGCTCAGTGCTCAGTTCACGGGGTGCTTGGTGCTCAGTACTCAGGGTGCTCAGTGCTCAGTACTCGGGGTGCTGGGTGCTCAGTGCTCAGGGTGCTCAGTGCTCAGTGCTCGGGGTGCTGGGTGCTCAGTGCTCGGGGCGCTGGGTGCTCAGTGCTCGGGGTGCTGGGTGCTCAGTACTCGGGGTCCTGGGTGCTCAGTGCTCAGAGTGCTCAGTGCTCAGTACTCAGTGCTCAGGGTGCTCAGTGCTCAGTGCTCAGGATGCTGGGTGCTCAGTACTCATGGTGCTGGGTGCTCATTCTCAGGGTGCTGGGTGCTCAGTGCTCGGGTTGCTGGGTGCTTAGTACTCAGGGTGCTGGGGGCTCAGTACTCAGGGTGCTCGGTTCTCAGTACTCAGGTTGCTGGGTGCTCATTGTCGGGGTGCTGGGAGCTCAGTACTCAGGGTGCTGGGGGCTCATTACTCAGGGTGCTGGGTGCTCAGTACTCAGGGTGCTCGGTTCTCAGTACTCAGGGTGCTGGGTTCTCATTGTCGGGGTGCTGGGTGCTCAGTACTCAGGGTGCTGGGGGCTCAGTACTCAGGGTGCTGCGTGCTCAGTACTCAGGGTGATCTGTTCTCAGTACTCAGGTTGCTGGGTGCTCAGTGATCGGGGTGCTGGGTGCTCAGTACTCGGGGTGCTCAGTGCTCAGTACTCAGGGTGCTGGGTGCTCAGTACTCAGGGTGCTGGGTGCTCAGTGCTCGGGGTGCTCGGTGCTCAGTACTCGGGGTGCAGGGTGCTCAGTACTCGGGGTGCTGGGTGCTCAGTGCTCAGGGAGCTGGGTGCTCAGTGCTCAGGGTGCTGGGTGCTCAGTGCTGAGGGTGTTGCTGGATGCTCAGTACTCAGGGTGCTGGGTGCTCAGTGCTCAGGGTGCTGGGTGCTCAGTACTAAGGGTACTGGGTGCTCAGTACTCAGGGTGCTCGGTGCTCAGTACTCAGGGTGCTGGGTGCTCAGAGCTCAGGGTGCTGGGTACTCAGTACTCAGGGTGCTGGGTGCTCAGTACTCTGGGTGTTGGGTGCTCAGTACTCAGGGTGCTGGGTGCTCCGTGCTCAGGGTGCTGGGTGCTCAGTGCACAGGGTTCTGGGTGCTCAGTGCTCAGGGTGCTGGGTGCTCAGTACTCAGGGTGCTGGGTGCTTAGTGCTCGAGGTGCTCGGTGCTTAGTACTCAAGGTGCTGGGTGCTCAGTGCTCAGGGTGCTGGGTGCTCAGTCCTCGGGTGCTCCGTGCTCATGGTGCTGGGTGCTCAGTGCTCAGGGTGCTGGGTGCTCAGTGCTCGGGGTGCTGGGTGCTCAGTACTCAGTGTGCTCAGTGCTCGGGGAGCTCGGTGCTCAGTACTCAGGGTGCTGGGTGCTCAGTTCTCAGTATGCGGGGTCCTGGTTGCTCCGTGCTCGGGGTGCTGGGTGCTCAGTGCTCTGGGTGCTTAGTGCTCAGTACTCAGGGTGCTGGGTGCTCAGTACTCATGGTGCTGGGTGCTCATTCTCAGGGTGCTGGGTGCTCAGTGCTCGGGTTGCTGGGTGCTCAGTACTCAGGGTGCTGGGGGCTCAGTACTCAGGGTGCTGGGTGCTCAGTACTCAGGGTGCTCGGTTCTCAGTACTCAGGGTGCTGGGTGCTCATTCTCGGGGTGCTGGGTGCTCAGTGCTCGGGGTGCTGGGTGCTCAGTACTCAGGGTGCTGGGGGCTCAGTACTCAGGGTGCTGGGTGCTCAGTACTCAGGGTGATCTGTTCTCAGTACTCAGGTTGCTGGGTGCTCAGTGCTCATGGTGCTGGGTGCTCAGTACTCAGGTTGCTGGTTGCTCAGTACTCAGTGTGCTGGGTGCTCAGTGCTCAGGGTGCTGGGTGCTCAGTGCTCGGGGTGCTGGGTGCTCAGGGCTGTGGTGCTGGGTGCTCAGTGCTCAGTGCTCAGGGTGCTGGGTGCTCAGTGCTCAGTGCTCAGGGTGCTGGTTGCTCAGTACTCAGGGTGCTGGGTGCTCAGTACTCAGGGTGCTGGGTGCTCAGTGCTCAGAGTGCTCTGTGCTCAGTACTCAGGGTGCTGGGTGCTCAGTGCTCGGGGTGCTGGGTGCTCAGTGCTCAGGGTGCTGGGTGCTCAGTACTCAGGGTGCTGGGTGCTCAGTACTCAGGGTGCTTGGTGCTCAGTACTCAGGGTGCTCAGTGCTCAGTACTCGGTGTGCTGGGTGCTCAGTGCTCAGGGTGCTCAGTGCTCAGTGCTCGGGGTGCTGGGTGCTCAGTGCTCGGGGTGCTGGGTGCTCAGTACTCGGGGTGCTGGGTGCTCAGTGCTTAGGGTGCTCAGTGCTCAGTACTCAGTGCTCAGGGTGCTCAGTGCTCAGTGCTCAGGGTGCTGGGTGTTCAGTACTCAGGGTGCTGGGTGCTCAGTACTCAGGGTGCTGGGTGCTCAGTACTCAGGGTGCTGGGTGCTCAGTGCTCGGGGTGCACGGTGCTCAGTACTCGGGGTGCAGGGTGCTCAGTACTCGGGGTGCTGGGTGCTCAGTGCTCAGGGAGCTGGGTGCTCAGTGCTCGGGGTGCTGGGTGCTCAGTGCTGAGGGTGTTGCTGGGTGCTCAGTACTAAGGGTGCTGGGTGCTCATTGCTCAGGGTGCTGGGTGCTCAGTACTAAGGGTGCTGGGTGCTCAGTACTCAGGGTGCTCGGTGCTCAGTACTCAGGGTGCTGGGTGCTCAGAGCTCAGGGTGCTGGGTACTCAGTTCTCAGGGTGCTGGGTGCTCAGTACTCTGGGTTTTGGGTGCTCAGTACTCAGGGTGCTGGGTGCTCCGTGCTCAGGGTGCTGGGTGCTCAGTGCTCAGGGTTCTGGGTGCTCAGTGCTCAGGGTGCTGGGTGCTCAGTACTCAGGGTGCTGGGTGCTTAGTGCTCGAGTTGCTCGGTGCTCAGTACTCAAGGTGCTGGGTGCTCAGTGCTCAGGGTGCTGGGTGCTCAGTCCTCGGGGTGCTCCGTGCTCATGGTGCTGGGTGCTCAGTGCTCAGGGTGCTGGGTGCTCAGTGCTCGGGGTGCTGGCTGCTCAGTACTCAGTGTGCTCAGTGCTCGGGGAGCTCGGTGCTCAGTACTAAGGGTGCTGGGTGCTCAGTTCTCAGTGCTTGGGGTCCTGGTTGCTCCGTGCTCGGGGTGCTGGGTGCTCAGTGCTCTGGGTGCTTAGTGCTCAGTACTCAGGGTGCTGGGTGCTCAGTACTCATGGTGCTGGGTGCTCATTCTCAGGGTGCTGGGTGCTCAGTGCTCGGGTTGCTGGGTGCTCAGTACTCAGGGTGCTGGGGGCTCAGTACTCAGGGTGCTGGGTGCTCATTATCGGGGTGCTGGGTGCTCAGTGCTCGGGGTGCTGGGTGCTCAGTACTCTGGGTGCTGGGGGCTCAGTACTCAGGGTGCTGGGTGCTCAGTACTCAGGGTGATCTGTTCTCAGTACTCAGGTTGCTGGGTGCTCATTGCTCAGGGTGCTGGGTGCTCAGTACTCGGGGTGCTCAGGGCTCAGTACTCAGGGTGCTGGGTGCTCAGTACTCAGGGTGCTGGGTGCTCAGTGCTCGGGGTGCTCGGTGCTCAGTACTCGGGGTGCAGGGTGCTCAGTACTCGGGGTGCTGGGTGCTCAGTGTTCAGGGAGCTGGGTGCTCAGTGCTCGGGGTGCTGGGTGTTCAGTGCTGAGGGTGGTGCTGGGTGCTCAGTACTCAGGGTGCTGGGTGCTCAGTACTCAGGGTGCTGGGTGCTCAGTGCTCAGAGTGCTCTGTGCTCAGTACTCAGGGTGCTGGGTGCTCAGTGCTCGGGGTGCTGGGTGCTCAGTGCTCAGGGTGCTGGGTGCTCAGTACTCAGGGTGCTGGGTGCTCAGTACTCAGGGTGCTTGGTGCTCAGTACTCAGGGTGCTCAGTGCTCAGTACTCGGGGTGCTGGGTGCTCAGTGCTCAGGGTGCTCAGTGCTCAGTGCTCGGGGTGCTGGGTGCTCAGTGCTCGGGGTGCTGGGTGCTCAGTCCTCGGGGTGCTGGGTGCTCAGTACTCAGTGCTCAGGGTGCTCAGTGCTCAGTTCTCAGGGTGCTGGGTGTTCAGTACTCAGGGTGCTGGGTGCTCAGTACTCAGGGTGCTGGGTGCTCAGTGCTCGGGGTGCTCGGTGCTCAGTACTCGGGGTGCAGGGTGCTCAGTATTCGTGGTGCTGGGTGCTCAGTGCTCAGGGAGCTGGGTGCTCAGTGCTCGGGGTGCTGGGTGCTCAGTGCTGAGGGTGGTGCTGGGTGCTCAGTACTCAGGGTGCTGGGTGCTCAGTGCTCAGGGTGCTGGGTGCTCAGTACTAAGGGTGCTGGGTGCTCAGTACTCAGGGTGCTCAGTGCTCAGTACTCGGGGTGCTGGGTGCTCCGTGCTCAGGGTGCTGGGTGCTCAGTGCTCAGGGTTCTGGGTGCTCAGTGCTCAGGGTGCTGGGTGCTCAGTACTCAGGGTGCTGGGTGCTTAGTGCTCGAGGTGCTCGGTGCTCAGTACTCAAGGTGCTGGGTGCTCAGTGCTCAGGGTGCTGGGTGCTCAGTACTCGGGGTGCTCCGTGCTCATGGTGCTGGGTGCTCAGTTCTCAGGGTGCTGGGTGCTCAGTGCTCGGGGTGCTGGGTGCTCAGTACTCAGTGTGCTCAGTGCTCGGGGAGCTCGGTGCTCAGTACTCAGGGTGCTGGGTGCTCAGTTCTCAGTGCTTGGGGTCCTGGTTGCTCCGTGCTCGGGGTGCTGGGTGCTAAGTGCTCTGGGTGATTAGTGCTCAGTACTCAGGGTGCTGGGTGCTCAGTACTCATGGTGCTGGGTGCTCATTCTCAGGGTGCTGGGTGCTCAGTGCTCAGGTTGCTGGGTGCTCAGTACTCAGGGTGCTGGGGGCTCAGTACTCAGGGTTCTGGGTGCTCAGTACTCAGGGTGCTCGGTTCTCAGTACTCAGGGTGCTGGGTGCACATTCTCGGGGTGCTGGGTGCTCAGTGCTCGGGGTGCTGGGTGCTCACTTCTCAGGGTGCTGGGGGCTCAGTACTCAGGGTGCTGGGTGCTCAGTACTCAGGGTGATCTGTTCTCAGTACTCAGGTTGCTGGGTGCTCAGTGCTCGGGGTGCTGGGTGCTCAGTACTCGGGGTGCTCAGTGCTCAGTACTCAGGGTGCTGGGTGCTCAGTACTCAGGGTGCTGGGTGCTCAGTGCTCGGGGTGCTCGGTGCTCAGTACTCGGGGTGCAGGGTGTTCGGTACTCGGGGTGCTGGGTGCTCAGTGTTCAGGGAGCTGGGTGCTCAGTGCTCGGGGTGCTGGGTGCTCAGTGCTGAGGGTGGTGCTGGGTGCTCAGTACTCAGGGTGCTGCGTGCTCAGTGCTCAGGGTGCTGGGTGCTCAGTACTAAGGGTGCTGGGTGCTTAGTACTCAGGGTGCTCGGTGCTCAGTACTCAGGGTGCTGGGTGCTCAGTACTCATGGTGCTGGGTGCTCATTCTCAGGGTGCTGGGTGCTCAGTGCTCGGGTTGCTGGGTGCTTAGTTCTCAGGGTGCTGGGGGCTCAGTACTCAGGGTGCTGGGTGCTCAGTACTCAGGGTGCTCGGTTCTCAGTACTCAGGGTGCTGGGTGCTCATTGTCGGGGTGCTGGGAGCTCAGTACTCAGGGTGCTGGGGGCTCAGTACTCAGGGTGCTGGGTGCTCAGTACTCAGGGTGCTCGGTTCTCAGTACTCAGGGTGCTGGGTGCTCATTGTCGGGTTGCTGGGTGCTCAGTACTCAGGGTGCTGGGGGCTCAGTACTCAGGGTGCTGGGTGCTCAGTACTCAGGGTGATCTGTTCTCAGTACTCAGGTTGCTGGGTGCTCAGTGCTCGGGGTGCTGGGTGCTCAGTACTCGGGGTACTCAGTGCTCAGTACTCAGGGTGCTGGGTGCTCAGTACTCAGGGTGCTGGGTGCTCAGTGCTCGGGGTGCTCGGTGCTCATTACTCGGGGTGCAGGGTGCTCAGTACTCGGGGTGCTGGGTGCTCAGTACTCAGGGTGCTGGGTGCTCAGTACTCAGGGTGCTGGGTGCTCAGTGCTCGGGGTGCTCGGTGCTCAGTACTCGGGGTGCAGGGTGCTCAGTATTCGGGGTGCTGGGTGCTCAGTGCTCAGGGAGCTGGGTGCTCAGTGCTCGGGGTGCTGGGTGCTCAGTGCTGAGGGTGGTGCTGGGTGCTCAGTACTCAGGGTGCTGGGTGCTCAGTGCTCAGGGTGCTGGGTGCTCAGTACTAAGGGTGCTGGGTGCTCAGTACTCAGGGTGCTCTGTGCTCAGTACTCAGGGTGCTGGGTGCTCAGAGCTCAGGGTGCTGGGTACTCAGTTCTCAGGGTGCTGGGTGCTCAGTACTCTGGGTTTTGGGTGATCAGTACTTAGGGTGCTGGGTGCTCCGTGCTCAGGGTGCTGGGTGCTCATTGCTCAGGGTTCTGGGTGCTCAGTGCTCAGGTTGCTGGGTGCTCAGTACTCAGGGTGCTGGGTGCTTAGTGCTCGAGGTGCTCGGTGCTCAGTACTCAAGGTGCTGGGTGCTCAGTGCTCAGGGTGCTGGGTGCTCAGTACTCGGGGTGCTCCGTGCTCATGGTGCTGGGTGCTCAGTGCTCAGGGTGCTGGGTGCTCAGTGCTCGGGGTGCTGGGTGCTCAGTACTCAGTGTGCTCAGTGCTCGGGAAGCTCGGTGCTCAGTACTCAGGGTGCTGGGTGCTCAGTTCTCAGTGCTTGGGGTCCTGGTTGCTCCGTGCTCGGGGTGCTGGGTGCTCAGTGCTCTGGGTGCTTAGTGCTCAGTACTCAGGGTGCTGGGTGCTCAGTACTCATGGTGCTGGGTGCTCATTCTCAGGGTGCTGGGTGCTCAGTGCTCGGGTTGCTGGGTGCTCAGTACTCAGGGTGCTGGGGGCTCAGTACTCAGGGTGCTGGGTGCTCAGTGCTCAGAGTGCTCTGTGCTCAGTACTCAGGGTGCTGGGTGCTCAGTGCTCGGGGTGCTGGGGGCTCAGTGCTCAGGGTGCTGGGTGCTCAGTACTCAGGGTGCTCGGTGCTCAGTACTCAGGGTGCTGGGTGCTCAGTACTCATGGTGCTGGGTGCTCATTCTCAGGGTGCTGGGTGCTCAGTGCTCGGGTTGCTGGGTGCTTAGTACTCAGGGTGCTGGGGGCTCAGTACTCAGGGTGCTGGGTGCTCAGTACTCAGGGTGCTCGGTTCTCAGTACTCAGGGTGCTGGGTGCTCATTGTCGGGGTGCTGGGAGCTCAGTACTCAGGGTGCTGGGGGCTCAGTACTCAGGGTGCTGGGTGCTCAGTACTCAGGGTGCTCGGTTCTCAGTACTCAGGGTGCTGGGTGCTCATTGTCGGGGTGCTGGGTGCACAGTACTCAGGGTGCTGGGGGCTCAGTACTCAGGGTGCTGCGTGCTCAGTACTCAGGGTGATCTGTTCTCAGTACTGAGGTTGCTGGGTGCTCAGTGCTCGGGGTGCTGGGTGCTCAGTACTCGGGGTGCTCAGTGCTCAGTACTCAGGGTGCTGGGTGCTCAGTACTCAGGGTGCTGGGTGCTCAGTGCTCGGGGTGCTCGGTGCTCAGTACTCAGGGTGCAGGGTGCTCAGTACTCGGGGTGCTGGGTGCTCAGTGCTCAGGGAGCTGGGTGCTCAGTGCTCAGGGTGCTGGGTGCTCAGTGCTGAGGGTGGTGCTGGGTGCTCAGTACTCGGGGTGCTGGGTGCTCAGTGCTCAGGGTGCTGGGTGCTCAGTACTAAGGGTGCTGGGTACTCAGTACTCAGGGTGCTCGGTGCTCAGTACTCAGGGTGCTGGGTGCTCAGAGCTCAGGGTGCTGGGTACTCAGTACTCAGGGTGCTGGGTGCTCAGTACTCTGGGTGTTGGGTGCTCAGTACTCAGGGTTCTGGGTGCTCCGTGCTCAGGGTGCTGGGTGCTCAGTGCACAGGGTTCTGGGTGCTCAGTGCTCAGGGTGCTGGGTGCTCAGTGCTCAGGGTGCTGGGTGCTCAGTGCTCGGGGTGCTGGGTGCTCAGTACTCAGTGTGCTCAGTGCTCGGGGAGCTCGGTGCTCAGTACTCAGGGTGCTGGGTGCTCAGTTCTCAGTGCTCGGGGTCCTGGTTGCTCCGTGCTCGGGGTGCTGGGTGCTCAG
Organism: Microtus oregoni; assembly: GCF_018167655.1. Taxonomy (NCBI): domain Eukaryota; kingdom Metazoa; phylum Chordata; class Mammalia; order Rodentia; family Cricetidae; genus Microtus; species Microtus oregoni. Next base: position 4,565,236 of record NW_024544028.1, on the reverse strand, counting down.
TGCTCTGGGTGCTTAGTGCTCAGTACTCAGGGTGCTGGGTGCTCAGTACTCATGGTGCTGGGTGCTCATTCTCAGGGTGCTGGGTGCTCAGTGCTCGGGTTGCTGGGTGCTCAGTACTCAGGGTGCTGGGGGCTCAGTACTCAGGGTGCTGGGTGCTCAGTACTCAAGGTGCTCGGTTCTCAGTACTCAGGGTGCTGGGTGCTCATTCTCGGGGTGCTGGGTGCTCAGTGCTCGGGGTGCTGGGTGCTCAGTACTCAGGGTGCTGGTGGCTCAGTACTCGGGGTGCTGGGTGCTCAGTACTCAAGGTGCTCGGTTCTCAGTACTCAGGGTGCTGGGTGCTCATTCTCGGGGTGCTGGGTGCTCAGTGCTCGGGGCGCTGTGTGCTCAGTGCTCGGGGTGCTGGGTGCTCAGTACTCGGGGTGCTGGGTGCTCAGTGCTCAGGGTGCTCAGTAATCAGTACTCAGTGCTCAGGGTGCTCAGTGCTCAGTGCTCAGGGTGCTGGGTGTTCAGTACTCAGGGTGCTGGGTGCTCAGTACTCAGGGTGCTGGGTGCTCAGTGCTCAGGGTGCTGGGTGCTCAGTGCTCGGGGCGCTGGGCGCTCAGTACTCAGGGTGCTGGGTGCTCAGTGCTCGGGATGCTGGGTGCTCAGTGCTCAGGGTGCTGGGTGCTCAGTACACGGGGTGCTGGGTGCTCAGTACTCGGGGTGCTGTGTGCTCAGTACTCAGGGTGCTGGGTGCTCAGTACTCAGGGTGCTGGGTGCTCAGTACTCGGGTGCTGGGTGCTCAGTGCTCAGGGTGCTGTGTGCTCAGTGCTCGGGGTGCTGGGTGCTCAGTGCTCAGTACTCAGGGTACTGGGTGCTCAGTGCTCGGGGTGCTGGGTGCTCAGTGCTCAGTACTCAGGGTGCTGGGTGCTCAGTGCTCAGGGTGCTGTGTGCTCAGTGCTCAGGGTGCTGGGTGCTCAGTGCTCAGGGTGCTGGGTACTCAGTGCTCAGAGTGCTGGGTGCTCAGTACTCAGGGTGCTGGGTGCTCAGTACTCAGGGTGCTGGGTGCTCAGTGCTCGGGGTGCTGGGGGCTCAGTGCTCACGGTGCTGGGTGCTCAGTGCTCGGTGTGCTCGGTGCTCAGTACTCAGGGTGCTGGGTGCTCAGTGCTCGAGGTGCTCAGTACTCAGGGTGCTGTGTGTTCAGTGCTCAGGGTGCTGGGTGCTCAGTACTCAGGGTGCTCGGTGCTTAGTACTCAGGGTGCTGGGTGCTCAGTACTCCGGGTGCTGGGTGCTCAGTGCTCGGGGTGCTCGGTGCTCAGTGCTCAAGGTGCTGGGTGCACAGTACTCAGGTTGCTCATTGCTCAGGGTGCTCGGTGCTCGGGGCGCTGGGTGCTCAGTGCTCGGGGTGCTCGGAGCTCAGTACTCAGAGTGCTGGGTGCTCAGTGCTCGGGGTGCTCGGTGCTCAGTACTCTGGGTGCTGGGTACTCAGTGCTCGGGGTGCTCGGTGCTCAGTACGTTGGGTGCTCACTACTCAGGGTGCTGGGTGCTCAGTGCTCAGGGTGCTGGGTGCTCAGTGCTCAGGGTGCTGGGTGCTCAGTGCTCAGGGTGCTGGGTGCTCAGTACTAAGTGTGCTGGGTGCTCAGTACTTGGGGTGCTGGGTGCTCAATGCTCGGGGAGCTGGGTGCTCAGTACTCAGGGTGCTGGGTGCTCAGTACTCAGGGTGCTGGGTGCTCAGTACTCAGGGTGCTGGGCGCTCAGTACTCGGGTGCTGGGTGCTCAGTGCTCAGGGAGCTGGGTGCTCAGTGCTAGGGGTGCTGGGTGCTCAGTGCTCAGTACTCAGGGTGCTGGGTGCTCAGTGCCCGGGGTGCTGGGTGCTCAGTGCTCAGTACTCAGGGTGGTGGGTGCTCAGTGCTCATGGTGCTGGGTGCTCAGTGCTCAGGGTGCTGGGTGCTCAGTTCTCGGGCTGCTCGGTGCTCAGTACTCAGTGATCAGGGTGCTCAGTGCTCAGTACTCAGGGTGCTGGGTGCTCAGTGCTCAGGGTGCTGGGTGCTCAGTGCTCAGGGTGCTGGGTGCTCAGTACTCAGTGTGCTGGGTGCTCAGTGCTCGGGGTGCTGGGTGTTCAGTGCTCAGGGTGCTGGGTGCTCAGTACTCAGGGTGCGGGGTGCTCAGTACTAGAGGTGCTGGGTGCTCAGTACTCAGGGTGATGGGTGCTCAGTACTCAGGGTGCTGGGTGCTCAGTACTCAGAGTGGTGGGTGCTCAGTGCTCAGGGTGCTGGGTGCTCAGTGCTCGGGGTGCTGGGTGCTCAGTGCTCAGTACTCAGGGTGCTGGGTGCTCAGTGCTCGGGATGCTGGGTGCTCAGTGCTCAGTACTCTGGGTGCTGGGTGCTCAGTGCTCAGGGTGCTGGGTGCTCTGTGCTCAGGGTGCTGGGTACTCAGTGCTCAGGGTGCTGGGTGCTCAGTACTCAGGGTGCTCAGTGCTCAGTACTCAGGGTGCTGGGTGCTCAGTGCTCAGGGTGCTGGGTGCTCAGTGCTCAGGGTGCTGGGTGCTCAGTGCTCAGGGTGCTGGGTACTCAGTGCTCAGAGTGCTCGGTGCTCAGTGCTCAGGGTGCTCAGTGTTCAGGGTGCTCGGATCTCAGTACTCAGGGTGCTGGGTGCTCAGTGCTCGGGGTGCTCGGTGCTCAGTACTCAGGGTGCTGGGTGCTCAGTGCTCGGGGTGCTGGGTGCTCAGTGCTCAGTACTCAGGGTGCTGGGTGCTCAGTACTCAGGGTGCTGGGTGCTCAGTGCTCGGGGTGCTGGGTGCTCAGTACTCGGGGTGCTCAGTGCTCAGTACTCAGGGTGCTGGGTGCTCAGTACTCAGGGTGCTGGGTGCTCAGTGCTCGGGGTGCTCGGTGCTCAGTACTCAGGGTGCAGGGTGCTCAGTACTCGGGGTGCTGGGTGCTCAGTGCTCAGGGAGCTGGGTGCTCAGTGCTCAGGGTGCTGGGTGCTCAGTGCTGAGGGTGGTGCTGGGTGCTCAGTACTCGGGGTGCTGGGTGCTCAGTGCTCAGGGTGCTGGGTGCTCAGTACTAAGGGTGCTGGGTACTCAGTACTCAGGGTGCTCGGTGCTCAGTACTCAGGGTGCTGGGTGCTCAGAGCTCAGGGTGCTGGGTACTCAGTACTCAGGGTGCTGGGTGCTCAGTACTCTGGGTGTTGGGTGCTCAGTACTCAGGGTTCTGGGTGCTCCGTGCTCAGGGTGCTGGGTGCTCAGTGCACAGGGTTCTGGGTGCTCAGTGCTCAGGGTGCTGGGTGCTCAGTGCTCAGGGTGCTGGGTGCTCAGTGCTCGGGGTGCTGGGTGCTCAGTACTCAGTGTGCTCAGTGCTCGGGGAGCTCGGTGCTCAGTACTCAGGGTGCTGGGTGCTCAGTTCTCAGTGCTCGGGGTCCTGGTTGCTCCGTGCTCGGGGTGCTGGGTGCTCAGTGCTCTGGGTGCTTAGTGCTCAGTACTCAGGGTGCTGGGTGCTCAGTACTCATGGTGCTGGGTGCTCATTCTCAGGGTGCTGGGTGCTCAGTGCTCGGGTTGCTGGGTGCTCAGTACTCAGGGTGCTGGGGGCTCAGTACTCAGGGTGCTGGGTGCTCAGTACTCAAGGTGCTCGGTTCTCAGTACTCAGGGTGCTGGGTGCTCATTCTCGGGGTGCTGGGTGCTCAGTGCTCGGGGTGCTGGGTGCTCAGTACTCAGGGTGCTGGTGGCTCAGTACTCGGGGTGCTGGGTGCTCAGTACTCAAGGTGCTCGGTTCTCAGGACTCAGGGTGCTGGGTGCTCATTCTCGGGGTGCTGGGTGCTCAGTGCTCGGGGCGCTGTGTGCTCAGTGCTCGGGGTGCTGGGTGCTCAGTACTCGGGGTGCTGGGTGCTCAGTGCTCAGGGTGCTCAGTAATCAGTACTCAGTGCTCAGGGTGCTCAGTGCTCAGTGCTCAGGGTGCTGGGTGTTCAGTACTCAGGGTGCTGGGTGCTCAGTACTCAGGGTGCTGGGTGCTCAGTGCTCAGGGTGCTGGGTGCTCAGTGCTCGGGGCGCTGGGCGCTCAGTACTCAGGGTGCTGGGTGCTCAGTGCTCGGGATGCTGGGTGCTCAGTGCTCAGGGTGCTGGGTGCTCAGTACACGGGGTGCTGGGTGCTCAGTACTCGGGGTGCTGTGTGCTCAGTACTCAGGGTGCTGGGTGCTCAGTACTCAGGGTGCTGGGTGCTCAGTACTCGGGTGCTGGGTGCTCAGTGCTCAGGGTGCTGTGTGCTCAGTGCTCGGGGTGCTGGGTGCTCAGTGCTCAGTACTCAGGGTACTGGGTGCTCAGTGCTCGGGGTGCTGGGTGCTCAGTGCTCAGTACTCAGGGTGCTGGGTGCTCAGTGCTCAGGGTGCTGTGTGCTCAGTGCTCAGGGTGCTGGGTGCTCAGTGCTCAGGGTGCTGGGTACTCAGTGCTCAGAGTGCTGGGTGCTCAGTACTCAGGGTGCTGGGTGCTCAGTACTCAGGGTGCTGGGTGCTCAGTGCTCGGGGTGCTGGGGGCTCAGTGCTCACGGTGCTGGGTGCTCAGTGCTCGGTGTGCTCGGTGCTCAGTACTCAGGGTGCTGGGTGCTCAGTGCTCGAGGTGCTCAGTACTCAGGGTGCTGTGTGTTCAGTGCTCAGGGTGCTGGGTGCTCAGTACTCAGGGTGCTCGGTGCTTAGTACTCAGGGTGCTGGGTGCTCAGTACTCCGGGTGCTGGGTGCTCAGTGCTCGGGGTGCTCGGTGCTCAGTGCTCAAGGTGCTGGGTGCACAGTACTCAGGTTGCTCATTGCTCAGGGTGCTCGGTGCTCGGGGCGCTGGGTGCTCAGTGCTCGGGGTGCTCGGAGCTCAGTACTCAGAGTGCTGGGTGCTCAGTGCTCGGGGTGCTCGGTGCTCAGTACTCTGGGTGCTGGGTACTCAGTGCTCGGGGTGCTCGGTGCTCAGTACGTTGGGTGCTCACTACTCAGGGTGCTGGGTGCTCAGTGCTCAGGGTGCTGGGTGCTCAGTGCTCAGGGTGCTGGGTGCTCAGTGCTCAGGGTGCTGGGTGCTCAGTACTAAGTGTGCTGGGTGCTCAGTACTTGGGGTGCTGGGTGCTCAATGCTCGGGGAGCTGGGTGCTCAGTACTCAGGGTGCTGGGTGCTCAGTACTCAGGGTGCTGGGTGCTCAGTACTCAGGGTGCTGGGCGCTCAGTACTCGGGTGCTGGGTGCTCAGTGCTCAGGGAGCTGGGTGCTCAGTGCTAGGGGTGCTGGGTGCTCAGTGCTCAGTACTCAGGGTGCTGGGTGCTCAGTGCCCGGGGTGCTGGGTGCTCAGTGCTCAGTACTCAGGGTGGTGGGTGCTCAGTGCTCATGGTGCTGGGTGCTCAGTGCTCAGGGTGCTGGGTGCTCAGTTCTCGGGCTGCTCGGTGCTCAGTACTCAGTGATCAGGGTGCTCAGTGCTCAGTACTCAGGGTGCTGGGTGCTCAGTGCTCAGGGTGCTGGGTGCTCAGTGCTCAGGGTGCTGGGTGCTCAGTACTCAGTGTGCTGGGTGCTCAGTGCTCAGGGTGCTGGGTGCTCAGTACTCAGGGTGCGGGGTGCTCAGTACTAGAGGTGCTGGGTGCTCAGTACTCAGGGTGATGGGTGCTCAGTACTCAGGGTGCTGGGTGCTCAGTACTCAGAGTGGTGGGTGCTCAGTGCTCAGGGTGCTGGGTGCTCAGTGCTCGGGGTGCTGGGTGCTCAGTGCTCAGTACTCAGGGTGCTGGGTGCTCAGTGCTCGGGATGCTGGGTGCTCAGTGCTCAGTACTCTGGGTGCTGGGTGCTCAGTGCTCAGGGTGCTGGGTGCTCTGTGCTCAGGGTGCTGGGTACTCAGTGCTCAGGGTGCTGGGTGCTCAGTACTCAGGGTGCTCAGTGCTCAGTACTCAGGGTGCTGGGTGCTCAGTGCTCAGGGTGCTGGGTGCTCAGTGCTCAGGGTGCTGGGTGCTCAGTGCTCAGGGTGCTGGGTACTCAGTGCTCAGAGTGCTCGGTGCTCAGTGCTCAGGGTGCTCAGTGTTCAGGGTGCTCGGATCTCAGTACTCAGGGTGCTGGGTGCTCAGTGCTCGGGGTGCTCGGTGCTCAGTACTCAGGGTGCTGGGTGCTCAGTGCTCGGGGTGCTGGGTGCTCAGTGCTCAGTACTCAGGGTGCTGGGTGCTCAGTACTCAGGGTGCTGGGTGCTCAGTGCTCAGGGTGCTGGGTGCTCAGTGCTCAGGGTGCTGGGTGCTCAGTACTCAGGGTGCTGGGTGCTCAGTGCTCGGGGTGCTGGGTGCTCAGTGCTCAGGGTGCTGGGTGCTCAGTACTCAGGGTGCTGGGTACTCAGTACTCGGGGTGCTGGGGGCTCAGTGCTCGGGGTGCTGGGTGCTCAGTACTCAGGGTGCTGGGTGCTCAGTGTTCAGGGTGCTGCGTGCTCAGTACTCAGGTTGCTGGGTGCTCAGTACTCGGGTGCTTTGTGCTCAGTGCTCAGGGTGCTGTGTGCTCAGTGCTCAGGGTGCTGGGTGCTCAGTGCTCAGTACTCAGGGTGCTGGGTGCTCATTGCTCGGGGTGCTGGGTGCTCAGTGCTCAGTACTCAGGGTGCTGGGTGCTCAGTGCTCAGGGTGCTGGGTGTTCAGTGCTCAGGGTGCTGGGTGCTCAGTGCTCGGGGTGCTTTGTCCTCATTGCTCAGTACTCAGGGTGCTGGGTGCTCAGTGCTCGGTGTGCTGGGTGCTCAGTGCTCAGTACTCAGGGTGATGGGTGCTAAGTGCTCAGGGTGCTGGGTGCTCAGTGCTCGGGGTGCTGGGTGCTCAGTACTCAGGGTGCTGGGTGCTCAGTACTCCGGGTGCTGGGTGCTCAGTTCTCGGTGTGCTCGGTGCTCAGTACTCAGTGATCAGGGTGCTCAGTGCTCAGTGCTCAGGGTGCTGGGTGCTCAGTACTCAGGGTGCTGGGTGCTCAGTACCCAGGGTGCTGGGTGCTCAGTACTCGGGTGGTGGGTGCTCAGTGCTCAGGGTGCTGGGTGCTCAGTGCTCGGGTTGCTGGGTGCTCAGTGCTCAGTACTCAGGGTGCTGGGAGCTCAGTGCTCGGGGTGCTGGGTGGTCAGTGCTCAGTACTCAGGGTGCTGGGTGCTCAGTGCTCAGGGTGCTGGGTGCTCAGTGCTCAGGGTGCTGGGTGCTCAGTGCTCAGGGTGCGGGGTACTCAGTGCTCAGGGTGCTGGGTGCTCAGTACTCAGGGTGCTCAGTGCTCAGTACTCGGGGAGCTGAGTGCTCAGTGCTTGGGGTGCTGGGTGCTCAGTGCTCAGTAATCAGGGTGCTGGGTGCTCAGTGCTCAGGGTGCTGGGTGCTCAGTGCTCAGGGTGCTGTGTGCTCAGTGCTCAGGGTGCTGGGTACTCAGTGCTCAGTGTGCTCGGTGCTCAGTGCTCAGGGTGCTCAGTGTTCGGGGTGCTCGGATCTCAGTACTCAGGGTGCTGGGTGCTCAGTGCTCGGGGTGCTCGGTGCTCAGTACTCAGGGTGCTGAGTGCTCAGTGCTCGGGGTGCTGGGTGCTCAGTGCTCAGTACTCAGGGTGCTGGGTGCTCAGTGCTCAGGGTGCTGTGTGCTCAGTGCTCAGGGTGCTGGGTGCTCAGTGCTCGGGGTGCTCGGTGCTCAGTACTCAGGGTGCTGGGTGCTCAGTGCTCGAGGTGCTCAGTACTCAGGGTGCTGTGTGTTCAGTGCTCAGGGTGCTGGGTGCTCAGTACTCAGGGTGCTTGGTGCTTAGTACTCAGGGTGCTGGGTGCTCAGTACTCTGGGTGCTGGGTGCTCAGTGCTCAAGGTGCTGTGTGCTCAGTACTCAGGGTGCTCATTGCTCAGGGTGCAGGGTGCTCAGTACTCAGGGTGCTGGGTGCTCAGTGCTCGGGATGCTGGGTGCTCAGTGCTCAGGGTGCTGGGTGCTCAGTACACGGGGTGCTGGGTGCTCAGTACTCGGGGTGCTGTGTGCTCAGTACTCAGGGTGCTGGGTGCTCAGTACTCAGGGTGCTGGGTGCTCAGTACTCGGGTGCTGGGTGCTCAGTGCTCAGGGTGCTGTGTGCTCAGTGCTCGGGGTGCTGGGTGCTCAGTGCTCAGTACTCAGGGTACTGGGTGCTCAGTGCTCGGGGTGCTGGGTGCTCAGTGCTCAGTACTCAGGGTGCTGCGTGCTCAGTGCTCAGGGTGCTGTGTGCTCAGTGCTCAGGGTGCTGGGTGCTCAGTGCTCAGGGTGCTGGGTACTCAGTGCTCAGAGTGCTGGGTGCTCAGTACTCAGGGTGCTGGGTGCTCAGTACTCAGGGTGCTGGGTGCTCAGTGCTCGGGGTGCTGGGGGCTCAGTGCTCACGGTGCTGGGTGCTCAGTGCTCGGTGTGCTCGGTGCTCAGTACTCAGGGTGCTGGGTGCTCAGTGCTCGAGGTGCTCAGTACTCAGGGTGCTGTGTGTTCAGTGCTCAGGGTGCTGGGTGCTCAGTACTCAGGGTGCTCGGTGCTTAGTACTCAGGGTGCTGGGTGCTCAGTACTCCGGGTGCTGGGTGCTCAGTGCTCGGGGTGCTCGGTGCTCAGTGCTCAAGGTGCTGGGTGCTCAGTACTCAGGTTGCTCATTGCTCAGGGTGCTGGGTGCTCAGTAGTCAGGGTGCTGGGTGCTCAGTGCTCAGGGTGCTCGGTGCTCGGGGCGCTGGGTGCTCAGTGCTCGGGGTGCTCGGAGCTCAGTACTCAGGGTGCTGGGTGCTCAGTGCTCGGGGTGCTCGGTGCTCAGTACTCTGGGTGCTGGGTACTCAGTGCTCGGGGTGCTCGGTGCTCAGTACGTTGGGTGCTCACTACTCAGGTTGCTGGGTGCTCAGTGCTCAGGGTGCTGGGTGCTCAGTGCTCAGGGTGCTGGGTGCTCAGTGCTCAGGGTGCTGGGTGCTCAGTACTAAGTGTGCTGGGTGCTCAGTACTTGGGGTGCTGGGTGCTCAATGCTCGGGGAGCTGGGTGCTCAGTGCTCAGGGTGCTGGGTGCTCAGTACTCAGGGTGCTGGGTGCTCAGTACTCAGGGTGCTGGGCGCTCAGTACTCGGGTGCTGGGTGCTCAGTACTCAGGGTGCTGGGTGCTCAGTACTCAGGGTGCTGCGTGCTCAGTACTCAGGGTGCTGGGTGCTCAGTACTCGGGTGCTGGGTGCTCAGTGCTCAGGGTGCTGTGTGCTCAGTGCTCAGGGTGCTGGGTGCACAGTGCTCAGTACTCAGGGTGCTGGGTGCTCATTGCTCGGGGTGCTGGGTGCTCAGTGCTCAGTACTCAGGGTGCTGGGTGCTCAGTGCTCAGGGTGCTGGGTGTTCAGTGCTCAGGGTGCTGGGTGCTCAGTGCTCGGGGTGCTGGGTCCTCAGTGCTCAGTACTCAGGGTGCTGGGTGCTCAGTGCTCGGTGTGCTGGGTGCTCAGTGCTCAGTACTCAGGGTGCTGGGTGCTAAGTGCTCAGGGTGCTGGGTGCTCAGTGCTCGGGGTGCTGGGTGCTCAGTACTCAGGGTGCTGGGTGCTCAGTACTCCGGGTGCTGGGTGCTCAGTTCTCGGTGTGCTCGGTGCTCAGTACTCAGTGATCAGGGTGCTCAGTGCTCAGTGCTCAGGGTGCTGGGTGCTCAGTACTCAGGGTGCTGGGTGCTCAGTACCCAGGGTGCTGGGTGCTCAGTACTCGGGTGGTGGATTCTCAGTGCTCAGGGTGCTGGGTGCTCAGTGCTCCGGGTGCTGGGTGCTCAGTACTCAGGGTGCTGGGTGCTCAGTACCCAGGGTGCTGGGTGCTCAGTACTCGGGTGGTGGGTGCTCAGTGCTCAGGGTGCTGGGTGCTCAGTGCTCGGGTTGCTGGGTGCTCAGTGCTCAGTACTCAGGGTGCTGGGAGCTCAGTGCTCGGGGTGCTGGGTGGTCAGTGCTCAGTACTCAGGGTGCTGGGTGCTCAGTGCTCAGGGTGCTGGGTGCTCAGTGCTCAGGGTGCTGGGTGCTCAGTGCTCAGGGTGCGGGGTACTCAGTGCTCAGGGTGCTGGGTGCTCAGTACTCAGGGTGCTCAGTGCTCAGTACTCGGGGTGCTGGGTGCTCAGTGCTTGGGGTGCTGGGTGCTCAGTGCTCAGTAATCAGGGTGCTGGGTGCTCAGTGCTCAGGGTGCTGGGTGCTCAGTGCTCAGGGTGCTGTGTGCTCAGTGCTCAGGGTGCTGGGTACTCAGTGCTCAGGGTGCTCGGTGCTCAGTGCTCAGGGTGCTCAGTGTTCGGGGTGCTCGGATCTCAGTACTCAGGGTGCTGGGTGCTCAGTGCTCGGGGTGCTCGGTGCTCAGTACTCAGGGTGCTGAGTGCTCAGTGCTCGGGGTGCTGGGTGCTCAGTGCTCAGTACTCAGGGTGCTGGGTGCTCAGTGCTCAGGGTGCTGTGTGCTCAGTGCTCAGGGTGCTGGGTGCTCAGTGCTCGGGGTGCTCGGTGCTCAGTACTCAGGGTGCTGGGTGCTCAGTGCTCGAGGTGCTCAGTACTCAGGGTGCTGTGTGTTCAGTGCTCAGGGTGCTGGGTGCTCAGTACTCAGGGTGATTGGTGCTTAGTACTCAGGGTGCTGGGTGTTCAGTACTCTGGGTGCTGGGTGCTCAGTGCTCAAGGTGCTGTGTGCTCAGTACTCAGGGTGCTCATTGCTCAGGGTGCAGGGTGCTCAGTACTCAGGGTGCTGGGTGCTCAGTGCTCAGGGTGCTCGGTGCTCGGGGCGCTGTGTGCTCAGTGCTCAGGGTGCTCGGAGCTCAGTACTCAAGGTGCTGGGTGCTCAGTGCTCAGGGTGCTCGGTGCTCAGTACTCAGGGTGCTGGGTGCTCAGTACTCGGGGTGCTCGGTGCTCAGTACGTTGGGTGCTCACTACTCAGGGTGCTGGGTGCTCAGTGCTCAGGGTGCTGGGTGCTCAGTGCTCAGGGTGCTGGGTGCTCAGTGCTCAGGGTGCTGGGTGCTCAGTACTCAGGGTGCTGGGTGCTCAGTGCTCGGGGTGCTGGGTGCTCAGTGCTCAGGGTGCTGGGTGCTCAGTACTCAGGGTGCTTCGTGCTCAGTACTCGGGGTGCTGGGTGCTCAGTACTCAGGGTGCTGGGTGCTCAGTACTCAGGGTGCTGGGTGCTCAGTACTCGGGTGCAGGGTGCTCAGTGCTCAGGGTGCTGGGTGCTCAGTGCTCGGGGTGCTGGGTGCTCAGTGCTCAGTACTCAGGGTGCTGGGTACTCAGTGCTCGGGGTGCTGGGTGCTCAGTGCTCAGTACTCAGGGTGCTGGGTGCTCAGTGCTCAGGGTGCTGGGTGCTCAGTGCTCAGGGTGCTGGGTGCTCAGTGCTCAAGGTGCTGGGTACTCAGTGCTCAGGGTGCTCACTGCTCAGTACTCGGGGTGCTGGGTGCTCAGTGCTCAGTGCTCGGGGTGCTGGGTGCTCAGTGCTCGGGGCGCTGGGTGCTCAGTGCTCGGGGTGCTGGGTGCTCAGTACTCGGGGTGCTGGGTGCTCAGTGCTCAGGGTGCTCAGTGCTCAGTACTCAGGGTGCTGGGTGCTCAGTGCTCGGGGTGCTCGGTGCTCAGTACTCTGGGTGCTGGGTGCTCAGTGCTCGGGGTGCTCGGAGCTCAGTACTCAGGGTGCTGGGTGCTCAGTGCTCGGGGTGCTCGGTGCTCAGTACTCTGGGTGCTGGGTACTCAGTGCTCGGGGTGCTCGGTGCTCAGTACGTTGGGTGCTCACTACTCAGGTTGCTGGGTGCTCAGTGCTCAGGGTGCTGGGTGCTCAGTGCTCAGGGTGCTGGGTGCTCAGTGCTCAGGGTGCTGGGTGCTCAGTACTAAGTGTGCTGGGTGCTCAGTACTTGGGGTGCTGGGTGCTCAATGCTCGGGGAGCTGGGTGCTCAGTGCTCAGGGTGCTGGGTGCTCAGTACTCAGGGTGCTGGTTGCTCAGTACTCAGGGTGCTGGGCGCTCAGTACTCGGGTGCTGGGTGCTCAGTACTCAGGGTGCTGGGTGCTCAGTACTCAGGGTGCTGCGTGCTCAGTACTCAGGGTGCTGGGTGCTCAGTACTCGGGTGCTGGGTGCTCAGTGCTCAGGGTGCTGTGTGCTCAGTGCTCAGGGTGCTGGGTGCACAGTGCTCAGTACTCAGGGTGCTGGGTGCTCATTGCTCGGGGTGCTGGGTGCTCAGTGCTCAGTACTCAGGGTGCTGGGTGCTCAGTGCTCAGGGTGCTGGGTGTTCAGTGCTCAGGGTGCTGGGTGCTCAGTGCTCGGGGTGCTGGGTCCTCAGTGCTCAGTACTCAGGGTGCTGGGTGCTCAGTGCTCGGTGTGCTGGGTGCTCAGTGCTCAGTACTCAGGGTGCTGGGTGCTAAGTGCTCAGGGTGCTGGGTGCTCAGTGCTCGGGGTGCTGGGTGCTCAGTACTCAGGGTGCTGGGTGCTCAGTACTCCGGGTGCTGGGTGCTCAGTTCTCGGTGTGCTCGGTGCTCAGTACTCAGTGATCAGGGTGCTCAGTGCTCAGTGCTCAGGGTGCTGGGTGCTCAGTACTCAGGGTGCTGGGTGCTCAGTACCCAGGGTGCTGGGTGCTCAGTACTCGGGTGGTGGATTCTCAGTGCTCAGGGTGCTGGGTGCTCAGTGCTCCGGGTGCTGGGTGCTCAGTACTCAGGGTGCTGGGTGCTCAGTACCCAGGGTGCTGGGTGCTCAGTACTCGGGTGGTGGGTGCTCAGTGCTCAGGGTGCTGGGTGCTCAGTGCTCGGGTTGCTGGGTGCTCAGTGCTCAGTACTCAGGGTGCTGGGAGCTCAGTGCTCGGGGTGCTGGGTGGTCAGTGCTCAGTACTCAGGGTGCTGGGTGCTCAGTGCTCAGGGTGCTGGGTGCTCAGTGCTCAGGGTGCTGGGTGCTCAGTGCTCAGGGTGCGGGGTACTCAGTGCTCAGGGTGCTGGGTGCTCAGTACTCAGGGTGCTCAGTGCTCAGTACTCGGGGTGCTGGGTGCTCAGTGCTTGGGGTGCTGGGTGCTCAGTGCTCAGTAATCAGGGTGCTGGGTGCTCAGTGCTCAGGGTGCTGGGTGCTCAGTGCTCAGGGTGCTGTGTGCTCAGTGCTCAGGGTGCTGGGTACTCAGTGCTCAGGGTGCTCGGTGCTCAGTGCTCAGGGTGCTCAGTGTTCGGGGTGCTCGGATCTCAGTACTCAGGGTGCTGGGTGCTCAGTGCTCGGGGTGCTCGGTGCTCAGTACTCAGGGTGCTGAGTGCTCAGTGCTCGGGGTGCTGGGTGCTCAGTGCTCAGTACTCAGGGTGCTGGGTGCTCAGTGCTCAGGGTGCTGTGTGCTCAGTGCTCAGGGTGCTGGGTGCTCAGTGCTCGGGGTGCTCGGTGCTCAGTACTCAGGGTGCTGGGTGCTCAGTGCTCGAGGTGCTCAGTACTCAGGGTGCTGTGTGTTCAGTGCTCAGGGTGCTGGGTGCTCAGTACTCAGGGTGATTGGTGCTTAGTACTCAGGGTGCTGGGTGTTCAGTACTCTGGGTGCTGGGTGCTCAGTGCTCAAGGTGCTGTGTGCTCAGTACTCAGGGTGCTCATTGCTCAGGGTGCAGGGTGCTCAGTACTCAGGGTGCTGGGTGCTCAGTGCTCAGGGTGCTCGGTGCTCGGGGCGCTGTGTGCTCAGTGCTCAGGGTGCTCGGAGCTCAGTACTCAAGGTGCTGGGTGCTCAGTGCTCAGGGTGCTCGGTGCTCAGTACTCAGGGTGCTGGGTGCTCAGTACTCGGGGTGCTCGGTGCTCAGTACGTTGGGTGCTCATTACTCAGGGTGCTGGGTGCTCAGTGCTCAGGGTGCTGGGTGCTCAGTGCTCAGGGTGCTGGGTGCTCAGTGCTCAGGGTGCTGGGTGCTCAGTACTCAGGGTGCTGGGTGCTCAGTGCTCGGGGTGCTGGGTGCTCAGTGCTCAGGGTGCTGGGTGCTCAGTACTCAGGGTGCTTCGTGCTCAGTACTCGGGGTGCTGGGTGCTCAGTACTCAGGGTGCTGGGTGCTCAGTACTCAGGGTGCTGGGTGCTCAGTACTCGGGTGCAGGGTGCTCAGTGCTCAGGGTGCTGGGTGCTCAGTGCTCGGGGTGCTGGGTGCTCAGTGCTCAGTACTCAGGGTGCTGGGTACTCAGTGCTCGGGGTGCTGGGTGCTCAGTGCTCAGTACTCAGGGTGCTGGGTGCTCAGTGCTCAGGGTGCTGGGTGCTCAGTGCTCAGGGTGCTGGGTGCTCAGTGCTCAAGGTGCTGGGTACTCAGTGCTCAGGGTGCTCACTGCTCAGTACTCGGGGTGCTGGGTGCTCAGTGCTCAGTGCTCGGGGTGCTGGGTGCTCAGTGCTCGGGGCGCTGGGTGCTCAGTGCTCGGGGTGCTGGGTGCTCAGTACTCGGGGTGCTGGGTGCTCAGTGCTCAGGGTGCTCAGTGCTCAGTACTCAGTGCTCAGGGTGCTCAGTGCTCAGTGCTCAGGGTGCTGGGTGTTCAGTACTCAGGGTGCTGGGTGCTCAGTACTCAGGGTGCTGGGTGCTCAGTGCTCAGGGTGCTGGGTGCTCAGTGCTCGGGGCGCTGGGTGCTCAGTACTCAGGGTGCTGGGTGCTCAGTGCTCGGGATGCTGGGTGCTCAGTGCTCAGGGTGCTGGGTGCTCAGTACTCGGGGTGCTGGGTGCTCAGTACTCGGGGTGCTGTGTGCTCAGTACTCAGGGTGCTGGGTGCTCAGTACTCAGGGTGCTGGGTGCTCAGTACTCGGGTGCTGGGTGCTCAGTGCTCAGGGTGCTGGGTGCTCAGTGCTCAGTACTCAGGGTGCTGGGTGCTCAGTGCTCGGGGTGCTGGGTGCTCAGTGCTCAGTACTCAGGGTGCTGGGTGCTCAGTGCTCAGGGTGCTGTGTGCTCAGTGCTCAGGGTGCTGGGTGCTCAGTGCTCAGGGTGCTGGGTACTCAGCGCTCAGAGTGGTGGGTGCTCAGTACTCAGGGTGCTGGGTGCTCAGTACTCAGGGTGCTGGGTGCTCTGTGCTCGGGGTGCTGGGGGCTCAGTGCTCACGGTGCTGGGTGCTCAGTGCTCGGTGTGCTCGGTGCTCAGTACTCAGGGTGCTGGGTGCTCAGTGCTCGAGGTGCTCAGTACTCAGGGTGCTGTGTGTTCAGTGCTCAGGGTGCTGGGAGCTCAGTACTCAGGGTGCTCGGTGCTTAGTACTCAGGGTGCTGGGTGCTCAGTACTCCGGGTGCTGGGTGCTCAGTGCTCGGGGTGCTCAGTGCTCAAGGTGCTGGGTGCTCAGTACTCAGGTTGCTCTGTGCTCAGGGTGCTCGGTGCTCGTGGCTCTGGGTGCTCAGTGCTCGGGGTGCTCAGAGCTCAGTACTCAGGGTGCTGGGTGCTCAGTGCTCGGGGTGTTCGGTGCTCAGTACTCTGGGTGCTGGGTACTCAGTGCTCGGGGTGCTCGGTGCTCAGTACGTTAGGTGCTCACTACTTAGGGTGCTGGGTGCTCAGTGCTCAGGGTGCTGGGTGCTCAGTGCTCAGGGTACTGTGTGCTCAGTGCTCAGGGTGCTGGTTGCTCAGTGCTCGGGGTGCTCGGTGCTCAGTGCTCAAGGTGCTGGGTGCTCAGTACTCAGGTTGCTCATTGCTCAGGGTGCTGGGTGCTCAGTAGTCAGGGTGCTGGGTGCTCAGTGCTCAGGGTGCTCGGTGCTCGGGGCGCTGGGTGCTCAGTGCTCGGGGTGCTCGGAGCTCAGTACTCAGGGTGCTGGGTGCTCAGTGCTCGGGGTGCTCAGTGCTCAGTACTCTGGGTGCTGGGTACTCAGTGCTCGGGGTGCTCGGTGCTCAGTACGTTGGGTGCTCACTACTCAGGGTGCTGGGTGCTCAGTGCTCAGGGTGCTGGGTGCTCAGTGCTCAGGGTGCTGGGTGCTCAGTGCTCAGGGTGCTGGGTGCTCAGTACTCAAGGTGCTGGGTGCTCAGTGCTCGGGGTGCTGGGTGCTCAGTGCTCAGGGTGCTGGGTGCTCAGTACTCAGTGTGCTGGGTGCTCAGTACTTGGGGTGCTGGGTGCTCAATGCTCGGGGAGCTGGGTGCTCAGTACTCAGGGTGCTGGGTGCTCAGTACTCAGGGTGCTGGGTGCTCAGTACTCAGGGTGCTGGGCGCTCAGTACTCGGGTGCTGGGTGCTCAGTGCTCAGGGAGCTGGGTGCTCAGTGCTCTTGGTGCTGGGTGCTCAGTGCTCAGTACTCAGGGTGCTGGGTGCTCAGTGCCCGGGGTGCTGGGTGCTCAGTGCTCAGTACTCAGGGTGGTGGGTGCTCAGTGCTCAGGGTGCTGGGTGCTCAGTGCTCAGGGTGCTGGGTGCTCAGTTCTCGGGGTGCTCGGTGCTCAGTACTCAGTGATCAGGGTGCTCAGTGCTCAGTGCTCAGGGTGCTGGGTGCTCAGTGCTCAGGGTGCTGGGTACTCAGTGCTCAGGGTGCTGGGTGCTCAGTACTCAGTGTGCTGGGTGCTCAGTGCTCGGGGTGCTGGGTGTTCAGTGCTCAGGGTGCTGGGTGCTCAGTTCTCAGGGTGCTGGGTGCTCAGTACTCGGGGTGCTGGGTGCTCAGTACTCAGGGTGCTGGGTGCTCAGTACTCAGGGTGGTGGGTGCTCAGTGCTCGGGGTGCTGGGTGCTCAGTGCTCAGTACTCAGGGTGCTGGGTGCTCAGTGCTCGGGATGCTGGGTGCTCAGTGCTCAGTACTCTGGGTGCTGGGTGCTCAGTGCTCAGGGTGCTGGGTGCTCAGTGCTCAGGGTGCTGGGTACTCAGTGCTCAGGGTGCTGGGTGCTCAGTACTCAGGGTGCTCAGTGCTCAGTACTCGGGGTGCTGTGTGCTCAGTGCTCGGGGTGCTGGGTGCTCAGTGCTCAGTACTCAGGGTGCTGGGTGCTCAGTGCTCAGGGTGCTGGGTGCTCAGTGCTCAGGGTGCTGGGTGCTCAGTGCTCAGGGTGCTGGGTACTTCGTGCTCAGGGTGCTCGCTGCTCAGTGCTCAGGGTGCTCAGTGTTCGGGGTGCTCGGATCTCAGTACTCAGGGTGCTGGGTGCTCAGTGCTCGGGGTGCTCGGTGCTCAGTACTCAGTGTGCTGGGTGCTCAGTGCTCGGGGTGCTGGGTGCTCAGTGCTCAGTACTCAGGGTGCTGGGTGCTCAGTACTCAGGGTGCTGGGTGCTCAGTGCTCAGGGTGCTGGGTGCTCAGTGCTCAGGGTGCTGGGTGCTCAGTACTCAGGGTGCTGGGTGCTCAGTGCTCGGGGTGCTGGGTGCTCAGTGCTCAGGGTGCTGGGTGCTCAGTACTCAGGGTGCTGGGTATTCAGTACTCGGGGTGCTGGGGGCTCAGTGCTCGGGGTGCTGGGTGCTCAGTACTCAGGGTGCTGGGTGCTCAGTACTCAGGGTGCTGCGTGCTCAGTACTCAGGGTGCTGGGTGCTCAGTACTCGGGTGCTGGGTGCTCAGTGCTCAGGGTGCTGTGTGCTCAGTGCTCAGGGTGCTGGGTGCTCAGTGCTCAGTACTCACGGTGCCGGGTGCTCAGTGCTCGGGGTGCTGGGTGCTCAGTGCTCAGTACTCAGGGTGCTGGGTGCTCAGTGCTCAGGGTGCAGGGTGTTCAGTGCTCAGGGTGCTGGGTGCTCAGTGCTCGGGGTGCTGGGTCCTCAGTGCTCAGTACTCATTGTGCTGGGTGCTCAGTGCTCGGTGTGCTGGGTGCTCAGTGCTCAGTACTCAGGGTGCTGGGTGCTAAGTGCTCAGGGTGCTGGGTGCTCAGTGCTCGGGGTGCTGGGTGCTCAGTACTCAGGGTGCTGGGTGCTCAGTACTCCGGGTGCTGGGTGCTCAGTTCTCGGTGTGCTCGGTGCTCAGTACTCAGTGATCAGGGTGCTCAGTGCTCAGTGCTCAGGGTGCTGGGTGCTCAGTACTCAGGGTGCTGGGTGCTCAGTACCCAGGGTGCTGGGTGCTCAGTACTCGGGTGGTGGGTGCTCAGTGCTCAGGGTGCTGGGTGCTCAGTGCTCAGTACTCAGGGTGCTGGGTGCTCAGTGCCCGGGGTGCTGGGTGCTCAGTGCTCAGTACTCAGGGTGCTGGGAGCTCAGTGCTCGGGGTGCTGGGTGGTCAGTGCTCAGTACTCAGGGTGCTGGGTGCTCAGTGCTCAGGGTGCTGGGTGCTCAGTGCTCAGGGTGCTGGGTGCTCAGTGCTCAGGGTGCGGGGTACTCAGTGCTCAGGGTGCTGGGTGCTCAGTGCTCGGGGTGCTGGGTGCTCAGTGCTCAGTAATCAGGGTGCTGGGTGCTCAGTGCTCAGGGTGCTGGGTGCTCAGTGCTCAGGGTGCTGTGTGCTCAGTGCTCAGGGTGCTGGGTACTCAGTGCTCAGGGTGCTCGGTGCTCAGTGCTCAGGGTGCTCAGTGTTCGGGGTGCTCGGATCTCAGTACTCAGGGTGCTGGGTGCTCAGTGCTTGGGGTGCTCGGTGCTCAGTACTCAGGGTGCTGAGTGCTCAGTGCTCGGGGTGCTGGGTGCTCAGTGCTCAGTACTCAGGGTGCTGGGTGCTCAGTGTTCAGGGTGCTGTGTGCTCAGTGCTCAGGGTGCTGGGTGCTCAGTGCTCGGGGTGCTCGGTGCTCAGTACTCAGGGTGCTGGGTGCTCAGTGCTCGAGGTGCTCAGTACTCAGGGTGCTGTGTGTTCAGTGCTCAGGGTGCTGTGTGCTCAGTACTCAGGGTGCTTGGTGCTTAGTACTCAGGGTGCTGGGTGCTCAGTACTCTGGGTGCTGGGTGCTCAGTGCTCAAGGTGCTGGGTGCTCAGTACTCAGGGTGCTCATTGCTCAGGGTGCAGGGTGCTCAGTACTCAGGGTGCTGGGTGCTCAGTGCTCAGGGTGCTCGGTGCTCGGGGCGCTGGGTGCTCAGTGCTCGGGGTGCTCGGTGCTCCGTACTAAAGGTGCTGGGTGCTCAGTGCTCAGGGTGCTCGGTGCTCAGTACTCAGGGTGCTGGGTGCTCAGTGCTCGGGGTGCTCGATGCTCAGTACGATGGGTGCTCACTACTCAGGGTGCTGGGTGCTCAGTGCTCAGGGTGCTGGGTGCTCAGTGCTCAGGGTGCTGGGTGCTCAGTGCTCAGGGTGCTGGGTGCTCAGTACTCAGGGTGCTGGGTGCTCAGTGCTCGGGGTGCTGGGTGCTCAGTGCTCAGGGTGCTGGGTGCTCAGTACTCAGGGTGCTTCGTGCTCAGTACTCGGGGTGCTGGGTGCTCAGTACTCAGGGTGCTGGGTGCTCAGTACTCAGGGTGCTGGGTGCTCAGTACTCGGGTGCAGGGTGCTCAGTGCTCAGGGTGCTGGGTGCTCAGTGCTCGGGGTGCTGGGTGCTCAGTGCTCAGTACTCAGGGTGCTGGGTGCTCAGTGCTCGGGGTGTTGGGTGCTCAGTGCTCAGGGTGCTGGGGGCTCAGTGCTCAGGGTGCTGGGTGCTCAGTATTCAGGGTACTCAGTGCTCAGTACTCGGGGTGCTGGGTGCTCAGTGCTCAGGGTGCTCACTGCTCAGTACTCGGGGTGCTGGGTGCTCAGTGCTCAGTGCTCGGGGTGCTGGGTGCTCAGTGCTCGGGGCGCTGGGTGCTCAGTGCTCGGGGTGCTGGGTGCTCAGTACTCGGGGTGCTGGGTGCTCAGTGCTCAGGGTGCTCAGTGCTCAGTACTCAGTGCTCAGGGTGCTCAGTGCTCAGTGCTCAGGGTGCTGGGTGTTCAGTACTCAGGGTGCTGGGTGCTCAGTGCTCGGGGCGCTGGGTGCTCAGTACTCAGGGTGCTGGGTGCTCAGTGCTCGGGATGCTGGGTGCTCAGTGCTCGGGGCGCTGGGTGCTCAGTGCTCGGGGTGCTGGGTGCTCAGTGCTCGGGGTGCTGGGTGCTCAGTGCTCAGTACTCAGGGTGCTGGGTGCTCAGTGCTCAGGGTGCTGTGTGCTCAGTGCTCAGGGTGCTGGGTGCTCAGTGCTCAGGGTGCTGGGTGCTCAGTACTCAGGGTGCTCGGTGCTTAGTACTCAGGGTGCTGGGTGCTCAGTACTCCGGGTGCTGGGTGCTCAGTGCTCGGGGTGCTCGGTGCTCAGTGCTCAAGGTGCTGGGTGCTCAGTACTCAGGTTGCTCATTGCTCAGGGTGCTCGGTGCTCGGGGCGCTGGGTGGTCAGTGCTCGGGGTGCTCGGAGCTCAGTACTCAGGGTGCTGGGTGCTCAGTGCTCGGGGTGCTCGGTGCTCAGTACTCTGGGTGCTGGGTACTCAGTGCTCGGGGTGCTCGGTGCTCAGTACGTTGGGTGCTCACTACTCAGGGTGCTGGGTGCTCAGTGCTCAGGGTGCTGGGTGCTCAGTGCTCAGGGTGCTGGGTGCTCAGTGCTCAGGGTGCTGGGTGCTCAGTACTAAGTGTGCTGGGTGCTCAGTACTTGGGGTGCTGGGTGCTCAATGCTCGGGGAGCTGGGTGCTCAGTACTCAGGGTGCTGGGTGCTCAGTACTCAGGGTGCTGGGCGCTCAGTACTCGGGTGCTGGGTGCTCAGTGCTCAGGGAGCTGGGTGCTCAGTGCTCGGGGTGCTGGGTGCTCAGTGCTCAGTACTCAGGGTGCTGGGTGCTCAGTGCCCGGGGTGCTGGGTGCTCAGTGCTCAGTACTCAGGGTGGTGGGTGCTCAGTGCTCATGGTGCTGGGTGCTCAGTGCTCAGGGTGCTGGGTGCTCAGTTCTCGGGGTGCTCGGTGCTCAGTACTCAGTGATCAGGGTGCTCAGTGCTCAGTACTCAGGGTGCTGGGTGCTCAGTGCTCAGGGTGCTGGGTGCTCAGTGCTCAGGGTGCTGGGTGCTCAGTACTCAGTGTGCTGGGTGCTCAGTGCTCGGGGTGCTGGGTGTTCAGTGCTCAGGGTGCTGGGTGCTCAGTACTCAGGGTGCGGGGTGCTCAGTACTAGAGGTGCTGGGTGCTCAGTACTCAGGGTGATGGGTGCTCAGTACTCAGGGTGCTGGGTGCTCAGTACTCAGAGTGGTGGGTGCTCAGTGCTCAGGGTGCTGGGTGCTCAGTGCTCGGGGTGCTGGGTGCTCAGTGCTCAGTACTCAGGGTGCTGGGTGCTCAGTGCTCGGGATGCTGGGTGCTCAGTGCTCAGTACTCTGGGTGCTGGGTGCTCAGTGCTCAGGGTGCTGGGTGCTCTGTGCTCAGGGTGCTGGGTACTCAGTGCTCAGGGTGCTGGGTGCTCAGTACTCAGGGTGCTCAGTGCTCAGTACTCAGGGTGCTGGGTGCTCAGTGCTCAGGGTGCTGGGTGCTCAGTGCTCAGGGTGCAGGGTGCTCAGTGCTCAGGGTGCTGGGTACTCAGTGCTCAGGGTGCTCGGTGCTCAGTGCTCAGGGTGCTCAGTGTTCAGGGTGCTCGGATCTCAGTACTCAGGGTGCTGGGTGCTCAGTGCTCGGGGTGCTCGGTGCTCAGTACTCAGGGTGCTGGGTGCTCAGTGCTCGGGGTGCTGGGTGCTCAGTGCTCAGTACTCAGGGTGCTGGGTGCTCAGTACTCAGGGTGCTGGGTGCTCAGTGCTCAGGGTGCTGGGTGCTCAGTGCTCAGGGTGCTGGGTGCTCAGTACTCAGGGTGCTGGGTGCTCAGTGCTCGGGGTGCTGGGTGCTCAGTGCTCAGGGTGCTGGGTGCTCAGTACTCAGGGTGCTGGGTACTCAGTACTCGGGGTGCTGGGGGCTCAGTGCTCGGGGTGCTGGGTGCTCAGTACTCAGGGTGCTGGGTGCTCAGTGCTCAGGGTGCTGCGTGCTCAGTACTCAGGTTGCTGGGTGGTCAGTACTCGGGTGCTGGGTGCTCAGTGCTCAGGGTGCTGTGTGCTCAGTGCTCAGGGTGCTGGGTGCTCAGTGCTCAGTACTCAGGGTGCTGGGTGCTCATTGCTCGGGGTGCTGGGTGCTCAGTGCTCAGTACTCAGGGTGCTGGGTGCTCAGTGCTCAGGGTGCTGGGTGTTCAGTGCTCAGGGTGCTGGGTGCTCAGTGCTCGGGGTGCTTTGTCCTCATTGCTCAGTACTCAGGGTGCTGGGTGCTCAGTGCTCGGTGTGCTGGGTGCTCAGTGCTCAGTACTCAGGGTGATGGGTGCTAAGTGCTCAGGGTGCTGGGTGCTCAGTGCTCGGGGTGCTGGGTGCTCAGTACTCAGGGTGCTGGGTGCTCAGTACTCCGGGTGCTGGGTGCTCAGTTCTCGGTGTGCTCGGTGCTCAGTACTCAGTGATCAGGGTGCTCAGTGCTCAGTGCTCAGGGTGCTGGGTGCTCAGTACTCAGGGTGCTGGGTGCTCAGTACCCAGGGTGCTGGGTGCTCAGTACTCGGGTGGTGGGTGCTCAGTGCTCAGGGTGCTGGGTGCTCAGTGCTCGGGTTGCTGGGTGCTCAGTGCTCAGTACTCAGGGTGCTGGGAGCTCAGTGCTCGGGGTGCTGGGTGGTCAGTGCTCAGTACTCAGGGTGCTGGGTGCTCAGTGCTCAGGGTGCTGGGTGCTCAGTGCTCAGGGTGCTGGGTGCTCAGTGCTCAGGGTGCGGGGTACTCAGTGCTCAGGGTGCTGGGTGCTCAGTACTCAGGGTGCTCAGTGCTCAGTACTCGGGGAGCTGGGTGCTCAGTGCTTGGGGTGCTGGGTGCTCAGTGCTCAGTAATCAGGGTGCTGGGTGCTCAGTGCTCAGGGTGCTGGGTGCTCAGTGCTCAGGGTGCTGTGTGCTCAGTGCTCAGGGTGCGGGGTACTCAGTGCTCAGGGTGCTCGGTGCTCAGTGCTCAGGGTGCTCAGTGTTCGGGGTGCTCGGATCTCAGTACTCAGGTTGCTGGGTGCTCAGTGCTCGGGGTGCTCGGTGCTCAGTACTCAGGGTGCTGAGTGCTCAGTGCTCGGGGTGCTGGGTGCTCAGTGCTCAGTACTCAGGGTGCTGGGTGCTCAGTGCTCAGGGTGCTGTGTGCTCAGTGCTCAGGGTGCTGGGTGCTCAGTGCTCGGGGTGCTCGGTGCTCAGTACTCAGGGTGCTGGGTGCTCAGTGCTCGAGGTGCTCAGTACTCAGGGTGCTGTGTGTTCAGTGCTCAGGGTGCTGGGTGCTCAGTACTCAGGGTGCTTGGTGCTTAGTACTCAGGGTGCTGGGTGCTCAGTACTCTGGGTGCTGGGTGCTCAGTGCTCAAGGTGCTGTGTGCTCAGTACTCAGGGTGCTCATTGCTCAGGGTGCAGGGTGCTCAGTACTCAGGGTGCTGGGTGCTCAGTGCTCAGGGTGCTCGGTGCTCGGGGCGCTGTGTGCTCAGTGCTCAGGGTGCTCGGAGCTCAGTACTCAAGGTGCTGGGTGCTCAGTGCTCAGGGTGCTGGGTGCTCAGTACTCAGGGTGCTGGGTGCTCAGTGCTCGGGATGCTGGGTGCTCAGTGCTCAGGGTGCTGGGTGCTCAGTACACGGGGTGCTGGGTGCTCAGTACTCGGGGTGCTGTGTGCTCAGTACTCAGGGTGCTGGGTGCTCAGTACTCAGGGTGCTGGGTGCTCAGTACTCGGGTGCTGGGTGCTCAGTGCTCAGGGTGCTGTGTGCTCAGTGCTCGGGGTGCTGGGTGCTCAGTGCTCAGTACTCAGGGTACTGGGTGCTCAGTGCTCGGGGTGCTGGGTGCTCAGTGCTCAGTACTCAGGGTGCTGCGTGCTCAGTGCTCAGGGTGCTGTGTGCTCAGTGCTCAGGGTGCTGGGTGCTCAGTGCTCAGGGTGCTGGGTACTCAGTGCTCAGAGTGCTGGGTGCTCAGTACTCAGGGTGCTGGGTGCTCAGTACTCAGGGTGCTGGGTGCTCAGTGCTCGGGGTGCTGGGGGCTCAGTGCTCACGGTGCTGGGTGCTCAGTGCTCGGTGTGCTCGGTGCTCAGTACTCAGGGTGCTGGGTGCTCAGTGCTCGAGGTGCTCAGTACTCAGGGTGCTGTGTGTTCAGTGCTCAGGGTGCTGGGTGCTCAGTACTCAGGGTGCTCGGTGCTTAGTACTCAGGGTGCTGGGTGCTCAGTACTCCGGGTGCTGGGTGCTCAGTGCTCGGGGTGCTCGGTGCTCAGTGCTCAAGGTGCTGGGTGCTCAGTACTCAGGTTGCTCATTGCTCAGGGTGCTGGGTGCTCAGTAGTCAGGGTGCTGGGTGCTCAGTGCTCAGGGTGCTCGGTGCTCGGGGCGCTGGGTGCTCAGTGCTCGGGGTGCTCGGAGCTCAGTACTCAGGGTGCTGGGTGCTCAGTGCTCGGGGTGCTCGGTGCTCAGTACTCTGGGTGCTGGGTACTCAGTGCTCTGGGTGCTCGGTGCTCAGTACGTTGGGTGCTCACTACTCAGGTTGCTGGGTGCTCAGTGCTCAGGGTGCTGGGTGCTCAGTGCTCAGGGTGCTGGGTGCTCAGTGCTCAGGGTGCTGGGTGCTCAGTACTAAGTGTGCTGGGTGCTCAGTACTTGGGGTGCTGGGTGCTCAATGCTCGGGGAGCTGGGTGCTCAGTGCTCAGGGTGCTGGGTGCTCAGTACTCAGGGTGCTGGGTGCTCAGTACTCAGGGTGCTGGGCGCTCAGTACTCGGGTGCTGGGTGCTCAGTACTCAGGGTGCTGGGTGCTCAGTACTCAGGGTGCTGCGTGCTCAGTACTCAGGGTGCTGGGTGCTCAGTACTCGGGTGCTGGGTGCTCAGTGCTCAGGGTGCTGTGTGCTCAGTGCTCAGGGTGCTGGGTGCACAGTGCTCAGTACTCAGGGTGCTGGGTGCTCATTGCTCGGGGTGCTGGGTGCTCAGTGCTCAGTACTCAGGGTGCTGGGTGCTCAGTGCTCAGGGTGCTGGGTGTTCAGTGCTCAGGGTGCTGGGTGCTCAGTGCTCGGGGTGCTGGGTCCTCAGTGCTCAGTACTCAGGGTGCTGGGTGCTCAGTGCTCGGTGTGCTGGGTGCTCAGTGCTCAGTACTCAGGGTGCTGGGTGCTAAGTGCTCAGGGTGCTGGGTGCTCAGTGCTCGGGGTGCTGGGTGCTCAGTACTCAGGGTGCTGGGTGCTCAGTACTCCGGGTGCTGGGTGCTCAGTTCTCGGTGTGCTCGGTGCTCAGTACTCAGTGATCAGGGTGCTCAGTGCTCAGTGCTCAGGGTGCTGGGTGCTCAGTACTCAGGGTGCTGGGTGCTCAGTACCCAGGGTGCTGGGTGCTCAGTACTCGGGTGGTGGGTGCTCAGTGCTCAGGGTGCTGGGTGCTCAGTGCTCCGGGTGCTGGGTGCTCAGTACTCAGGGTGCTGGGTGCTCAGTACCCAGGGTGCTGGGTGCTCAGTACTCGGGTGGTGGGTGCTCAGTGCTCAGGGTGCTGGGTGCTCAGTGCTCGGGTTGCTGGGTGCTCAGTGCTCAGTACTCAGGGTGCTGGGAGCTCAGTGCTCGGGGTGCTGGGTGGTCAGTGCTCAGTACTCAGGGTGCTGGGTGCTCAGTGCTCAGGGTGCTGGGTGCTCAGTGCTCAGGGTGCTGGGTGCTCAGTGCTCAGGGTGCGGGGTACTCAGTGCTCAGGGTGCTGGGTGCTCAGTACTCAGGGTGCTCAGTGCTCAGTACTCGGGGTGCTGGGTGCTCAGTGCTTGGGGTGCTGGGTGCTCAGTGCTCAGTAATCAGGGTGCTGGGTGCTCAGTGCTCAGGGTGCTGGGTGCTCAGTGCTCAGGGTGCTGTGTGCTCAGTGCTCAGGGTGCTGGGTACTCAGTGCTCAGGGTGCTCGGTGCTCAGTGCTCAGGGTGCTCAGTGTTCGGGGTGCTCGGATCTCAGTACTCAGGGTGCTGGGTGCTCAGTGCTCGGGGTGCTCGGTGCTCAGTACTCAGGGTGCTGAGTGCTCAGTGCTCGGGGTGCTGGGTGCTCAGTGCTCAGTACTGAGGGTGCTGGGTGCTCAGTGCTCAGGGTGCTGTGTGCTCAGTGCTCAGGGTGCTGGGTGCTCAGTGCTCGGGGTGCTCGGTGCTCAGTACTCAGGGTGCTGGGTGCTCAGTGCTCGAGGTGCTCAGTACTCAGGGTGCTGTGTGTTCAGTGCTCAGGGTGCTGGGTGCTCAGTACTCAGGGTGATTGGTGCTTAGTACTCAGGGTGCTGGGTGTTCAGTACTCTGGGTGCTGGGTGCTCAGTGCTCAAGGTGCTGTGTGCTCAGTACTCAGGGTGCTCATTGCTCAGGGTGCAGGGTGCTCAGTACTCAGGGTGCTGGGTGCTCAGTGCTCAGGGTGCTCGGTGCTCGGGGCGCTGTGTGCTCAGTGCTCAGGGTGCTCGGAGCTCAGTACTCAAGGTGCTGGGTGCTCAGTGCTCAGGGTGCTCGGTGCTCAGTACTCAGGGTGCTGGGTGCTCAGTACTCGGGGTGCTCGGTGCTCAGTACGTTGGGTGCTCACTACTCAGGGTGCTGGGTGCTCAGTGCTCAGGGTGCTGGGTGCTCAGTGCTCAGGGTGCTGGGTGCTCAGTGCTCAGGGTGCTGGGTGCTCAGTACTCAGGGTGCTGGGTGCTCAGTGCTCGGGGTGCTGGGTGCTCAGTGCTCAGGGTGCTGGGTGCTCAGTACTCAGGGTGCTTCGTGCTCAGTACTCGGGGTGCTGGGTGCTCAGTACTCAGGGTGCTGGGTGCTCAGTACTCGGGTGCAGGGTGCTCAGTGCTCAGGGTGCTGGGTGCTCAGTGCTCGGGGTGCTGGGTGCTCAGTGCTCAGTACTCAGGGTGCTGGGTACTCAGTGCTCGGTGTGCTGGGTGCTCAGTGCTCAGTACTCAGGGTGCTGGGTGCTCAGTGCTCAGGGTGCTGGGTGCTCAGTGCTCAGGGTGCTGGGTGCTCAGTGCTCAAGGTGCTGGGTACTCAGTGCTCAGGGTGCTCACTGCTCAGTACTCGGGGTGCTGGGTGCTCAGTGCTCAGTGCTCGGGGTGCTGGGTGCTCAGTGCTCGGGGCGCTGGGTGCTCAGTGCTCGGGGTGCTGGGTGCTCAGTACTCGGGGTGCTGGGTGCTCAGTGCTCAGGGTGCTCAGTGCTCAGTACTCAGTGCTCAGGGTGCTCAGTGCTCAGTGCTCAGGGTGCTGGGTGTTCAGTACTCAGGGTGCTGGGTGCTCAGTACTCAGGGTGCTGGGTGCTCAGTGCTCAGGGTGCTGGGTGCTCAGTGCTCGGGGCGCTGGGTGCTCAGTACTCAGGGTGCTGGGTGCTCAGTGCTCGGGATGCTGGGTGCTCAGTGCTCAGGGTGCTGGGTGCTCAGTACTCGGGGTGCTGGGTGCTCAGTACTCGGGGTGCTGTGTGCTCAGTACTCAGGGTGCTGGGTGCTCAGTACTCAGGGTGCTGGGTGCTCAGTACTCGGGTGCTGGGTGCTCAGTGCTCAGGGTGCTGGGTGCTCAGTGCTCAGTACTCAGGGTGCTGGGTGCTCAGTGCTCGGGGTGCTGGGTGCTCAGTGCTCAGTACTCAGGGTGCTGGGTGCTCAGTGCTCAGGGTGCTGTGTGCTCAGTGCTCAGGGTGCTGGGTGCTCAGTGCTCAGGGTGCTGGGTACTCAGCGCTCAGAGTGGTGGGTGCTCAGTACTCAGGGTGCTGGGTGCTCAGTACTCAGGGTGCTGGGTGCTCTGTGCTCGGGGTGCTGGGGGCTCAGTGCTCACGGTGCTGGGTGCTCAGTGCTCGGTGTGCTCGGTGCTCAGTACTCAGGGTGCTGGGTGCTCAGTGCTCGAGGTGCTCAGTACTCAGGGTGCTGTGTGTTCAGTGCTCAGGGTGCTGGGAGCTCAGTACTCAGGGTGCTCGGTGCTTAGTACTCAGGGTGCTGGGTGCTCAGTACTCCGGGTGCTGGGTGCTCAGTGCTCGGGGTGCTCAGTGCTCAAGGTGCTGGGTGCTCAGTACTCAGGTTGCTCTGTGCTCAGGGTGCTCGGTGCTCGTGGCGCTGGGTGCTCAGTGCTCGGGGTGCTCAGAGCTCAGTACTCAGGGTGCTGGGTGCTCAGTGCTCGGGGTGTTCGGTGCTCAGTACTCTGGGTGCTGGGTACTCAGTGCTCGGGGTGCTCGGTGCTCAGTACGTTAGGTGCTCACTACTTAGGGTGCTGGGTGCTCAGTGCTCAGGGTGCTGGGTGCTCAGTGCTCAGGGTGCTGTGTGCTCAGTGCTCAGGGTGCTGGGTGCTCAGTGCTCGGGGTGCTCGGTGCTCAGTGCTCAAGGTGCTGGGTGCTCAGTACTCAGGTTGCTCATTGCTCAGGGTGCTGGGTGCTCAGTAGTCAGGGTGCTGGGTGCTCAGTGCTCAGGGTGCTCGGTGCTCGGGGCGCTGGGTGCTCAGTGCTCGGGGTGCTCGGAGCTCAGTACTCAGGGTGCTGGGTGCTCAGTGCTCGGGGTGCTCAGTGCTCAGTACTCTGGGTGCTGGGTACTCAGTGCTCGGGGTGCTCGGTGCTCAGTACGTTGGGTGCTCACTACTCAGGGTGCTGGGTGCTCAGTGCTCAGGGTGCTGGGTGCTCAGTGCTCAGGGTGCTGGGTGCTCAGTGCTCAGGGTGCTGGGTGCTCAGTACTCAAGGTGCTGGGTGCTCAGTGCTCGGGGTGCTGGGTGCTCAGTGCTCAGGGTGCTGGGTGCTCAGTACTCAGTGTGCTGGGTGCTCAGTACTTGGGGTGCTGGGTGCTCAATGCTCGGGGAGCTGGGTGCTCAGTACTCAGGGTGCTGGGTGCTCAGTACTCAGGGTGCTGGGTGCTCAGTACTCAGGGTGCTGGGCGCTCAGTACTCGGGTGCTGGGTGCTCAGTGCTCAGGGAGCTGGGTGCTCAGTGCTCTTGGTGCTGGGTGCTCAGTGCTCAGTACTCAGGGTGCTGGGTGCTCAGTGCCCGGGGTGGTGGGTGCTCAGTGCTCAGGGTGCTGGGTGCTCAGTGCTCAGGGTGCTGGGTGCTCAGTTCTCGGGGTGCTCGGTGCTCAGTACTCAGTGATCAGGGTGCTCAGTGCTCAGTGCTCAGGGTGCTGGGTGCTCAGTGCTCAGGGTGCTGGGTACTCAGTGCTCAGGGTGCTGGGTGCTCAGTACTCAGTGTGCTGGGTGCTCAGTGCTCGGGGTGCTGGGTGTTCAGTGCTCAGGGTGCTGGGTGCTCAGTTCTCAGGGTGCTGGGTGCTCAGTACTCGGGGTGCTGGGTGCTCAGTACTCAGGGTGCTGGGTGCTCAGTACTCAGGGTGGTGGGTGCTCAGTGCTCGGGGTGCTGGGTGCTCAGTGCTCAGTACTCAGGGTGCTGGGTGCTCAGTGCTCGGGATGCTGGGTGCTCAGTGCTCAGTACTCTGGGTGCTGGGTGCTCAGTGCTCAGGGTGCTGGGTGCTCAGTGCTCAGGGTGCTGGGTACTCAGTGCTCGGGGTGCTGGGTGCTCAGTGCTCAGTACTCAGGGTGCTGGGTGCTCAGTGCTCAGGGTGCAGGGTGTTCAGTGCTCAGGGTGCTGGGTGCTCAGTGCTCGGGGTGCTGGGTCCTCAGTGCTCAGTACTCAGGGTGCTGGGTGCTCAGTGCTCGGTGTGCTGGGTGCTCAGTGCTCAGTACTCAGGGTGCTGGGTGCTAAGTGCTCAGGGTGCTGGGTGCTCAGTGCTCGGGGTGCTGGGTGCTCAGTACTCAGGGTGCTGGGTGCTCAGTACTCCGGGTGCTGGGTGCTCAGTTCTCGGTGTGCTCGGTGCTCAGTACTCAGTGATCAGGGTGCTCAGTGCTCAGTGCTCAGGGTGCTGGGTGCTCAGTACTCAGGGTGCTGGGTGCTCAGTACCCAGGGTGCTGGGTGCTCAGTACTCGGGTGGTGGGTGCTCAGTGCTCAGGGTGCTGGGTGCTCAGTGCTCAGTACTCAGGGTGCTGGGTGCTCAGTGCCCGGGGTGCTGGGTGCTCAGTGCTCAGTACTCAGGGTGCTGGGAGCTCAGTGCTCGGGGTGCTGGGTGGTCAGTGCTCAGTACTCAGGGTGCTGGGTGCTCAGTGCTCAGGGTGCTGGGTGCTCAGTGCTCAGGGTGCTGGGTGCTCAGTGCTCAGGGTGCGGGGTACTCAGTGCTCAGGGTGCTGGGTGCTCAGTGCTCGGGGTGCTGGGTGCTCAGTGCTCAGTAATCAGGGTGCTGGGTGCTCAGTGCTCAGGGTGCTGGGTGCTCAGTGCTCAGGGTGCTGTGTGCTCAGTGCTCAGGGTGCTGGGTACTCAGTGCTCAGGGTGCTCGGTGCTCAGTGCTCAGGGTGCTCAGTGTTCGGGGTGCTCGGATCTCAGTACTCAGGGTGCTGGGTGCTCAGTGCTTGGGGTGCTCGGTGCTCAGTACTCAGGGTGCTGAGTGCTCAGTGCTCGGGGTGCTGGGTGCTCAGTGCTCAGTACTCAGGGTGCTGGGTGCTCAGTGTTCAGGGTGCTGTGTGCTCAGGGCTCAGGGTGCTGGGTGCTCAGTGCTCGGGGTGCTCGGTGCTCAGTACTCAGGGTGCTGGGTGCTCAGTGCTCGAGGTGCTCAGTACTCAGGGTGCTGTGTGTTCAGTGCTCAGGGTGCTGTGTGCTCAGTACTCAGGGTGCTTGGTGCTTAGTACTCAGGGTGCTGGGTGCTCAGTACTCTGGGTGCTGGGTGCTCAGTGCTCAAGGTGCTGGGTGCTCAGTACTCAGGGTGCTCATTGCTCAGGGTGCAGGGTGCTCAGTACTCAGGGTGCTGGGTGCTCAGTGCTCAGGTTGCTCGGTGCTCGGGGCGCTGGGTGCTCAGTGCTCGGGGTGCTCGGTGCTCCGTACTAAAGGTGCTGGGTGCTCAGTGCTCAGGGTGCTCGGTGCTCAGTACTCAGGGTGCTGGGTGCTCAGTGCTCGGGGTGCTCGATGCTCAGTACGATGGGTGCTCACTACTCAGGGTGCTGGGTGCTCAGTGCTCAGGGTGCTGGGTGCTCAGTGCTCAGGGTGCTGGGTGCTCAGTGCTCAGGGTGCTGGGTGCTCAGTACTCAGGGTGCTGGGTGCTCAGTGCTCGGGGTGCTGGGTGCTCAGTGCTCAGGGTGCTGGGTGCTCAGTACTCAGGGTGCTTCGTGCTCAGTACTCGGGGTGCTGGGTGCTCAGTACTCAGGGTGCTGGGTGCTCAGTACTCAGGGTGCTGGGTGCTCAGTACTCGGGTGCAGGGTGCTCAGTGCTCAGGGTGCTGGGTGCTCAGTGCTCGGGGTGCTGGGTGCTCAGTGCTCAGTACTCAGGGTGCTGGGTGCTCAGTGCTCGGGGTGTTGGGTGCTCAGTGCTCAGGGTGCTGGGGGCTCAGTGCTCAGGGTGCTGGGTGCTCAGTATTCAGGGTACTCAGTGCTCAGTACTCGGGGTGCTGGGTGCTCAGTGCTCAGGGTGCTCACTGCTCAGTACTCGGGGTGCTGGGTGCTCAGTGCTCAGTGCTCGGGGTGCTGGGTGCTCAGTGCTCGGGGCGCTGGGTGCTCAGTGCTCGGGGTGCTGGGTGCTCAGTACTCGGGGTGCTGGGTGCTCAGTGCTCAGGGTGCTCAGTGCTCAGTACTCAGTGCTCAGGGTGCTCAGTGCTCAGTGCTCAGGGTGCTGGGTGTTCAGTACTCAGGGTGCTGGGTGCTCAGTACTCAGGGTGCTGGGTGCTCAGTGCTCAGGGTGCTGGGTGCTCAGTGCTCGGGGCGCTGGGTGCTCAGTACTCAGGGTGCTGGGTGCTCAGTGCTCGGGATGCTGGGTGCTCAGTGCTCAGGGTGCTGGGTGCTCAGTACTCGGGGTGCTGGGTGCTCAGTACTCGGGGTGCTGTGTGCTCAGTACTCAGGGTGCTGGGTGCTCAGTACTCAGGGTGCTGGGTGCTCAGTACTCGGGTGCTGGGTGCTCAGTGCTCAGGGTGCTGGGTGCTCAGTGCTCAGTACTCAGGGTGCTGGGTGCTCAGTGCTCGGGGTGCTTGGTGCTCAGTGCTCAGTACTCAGGGTGCTGGGTGCTCAGTGCTCAGGGTGCTGTGTGCTCAGTGCTCAGGGTGCTGGGTGCTCAGTGCTCAGGGTGCTGGGTACTCAGCGCTCAGAGTGCTGGGTGCTCAGTACTCAGGGTGCTGGGTGCTCAGTACTCAGGGTGCTGGGTGCTCAGTGCTCGGGGTGCTGGGGGCTCAGTGCTCACGGTGCTGGGTGCTCAGTGCTCGGTGTGCTCGGTGCTCAGTACTCAGGGTGCTGGGTGCTCAGTGATCGAGGTGCTCAGTACTCAGGGTGCTGTGTGTTCAGTGCTCAGGGTGCTGGGTGCTCGTACTCAGGGTGCTCGGTGCTTAGTACTCAGGGTGCTGGGTGCTCAGTACTCCGGGTGCTGGGTGCTCAGTGCTCGGGGTGCTCGGTGCTCAGTGCTCAAGGTGCTGGGTGCTCAGTACTCAGGTTGCTCAGTGCTCAGGGTGCTCGGTGCTCGTGGCGCTGGGTGCTCAGTGCTCGGGGTGCTCGGAGCTCAGTACTCAGGGTGCTGGGTGCTCAGTGCTCGGGGTGCTGGGTGCTCAGTACTCTGGGTGCTGGGTACTCAGTGCTCGGGGTGCTCGGTGCTCAGTACGTTAGGTGCTCACTACTCAGGGTGCTGGGTGCTCAGTGCTCAGGGTGCTGGGTGCTCAGTGCTCAGGGTGCTGTGTGCTCAGTGCTCAGGGTGCTGGGTGCTCAGTACTCAGGGTGCTGGGTGCTCAGTGCTCGGGGTGCTGGGTGCTCAGTGCTCAGGGTGCTGGGTGCTCAGTACTCAGGGTGCTGGGTGCTCAGTACTTGGGGTGCTGGGTGCTCAATGCTCGGGGTGCTGGGTGCTCAGTACTCAGGGTGCTGGGTGCTCAGTACTCAGGGTGCTGGGTGCTCAGTACTCAGGGTGCTGGGCGCTCAGTACTCGGGTGCTGGGTGCTCAGTGCTCAGGGTGCTGGGTGCTCAGTTCTCGGGGTGCTGGTTGCTAAGTGCTCAGTACTCAGGGTGCTGGGTGCTCAGTGCCCGGGGTGCTGGGTGCTCAGTGCTCAGTACTCAGGGTGCTGGTTGCTCAGTGCTGAGGGTGCTGGGTGCTCAGTGCTCAGGGTGCTGGGTGCTCAGTGCTCGGGGTGCTGGGTGCTCAGTGCTCAGTACTCAGGGTGCTGGGTGCTCAGTGCTCAGGGTGCTGGGTGCTCAGTGCTCAGTACTCAGGGTGCTGGGTGCTCAGTGCTCAGGGTGCTGGGTGCTCAGTGCTCGGGGTGCTGGGTGCTCAGTATTCAGGGTGCTGGGTGCTCAGTACTCCGGGTGCTGGGTGCTCAGTTCTCGGGGTGCTCGGTGCTCAGTGCTCAGGGTGCTGGGTGCTCAGTACTCAGGGTGCTGGGTACTCAGTGCTCAGGGTGCTCGGTGCTCAGTACTCGGGGTGCTGGGTGCTCATTCTCTGGGTGCTGGGTGCTCAGTGCTCGGGGTGGTGGGTGCTCACTACTCAGTGTGCTGGGTGCTCACTGCTCAGGGTGCTGGGTGCTCTGTACTCAGGGTGCTGGGTGCTCAGTGCTCAGGGTGCTGGGTGCTCAGTACTCAGGGTGCTGGGAGCTCAGTGCTCAGGGTGATCGGTGCTCAGTACTCAGGGTGCTCAGTACTCAGGGTGCTGGGTGCTCAGTGCTCGGGGTGCTGTGTGCTCAGTGCTCAGGGTGATCGGTGCTCAGTACTCAGGGTGCTGGGTGCTCAGAGCTCAGGGTGCTGGGTGCTCAGTCCTCAGGGTGCTCAGTGCTCAGGGTGCTGGGTGCTCAGTGCTCGGGGTGCTCGGTGCTCAGTACTCAGGGTGCTGAGTGCTCAGTACTCAGGGTGCTGGGTGCTCAGTACTCAGGGTGCTGGGTGCTCAGTGCTCAGGGTGCTGGGGGATCAGTGCTCAGGGTGCTGGGTGCTCAGTGCTCAGGGTGCTGGGTGCTCAGTGCTCGGGGTGCTGGGTGCTCAGTACTCAGGGTGCTGGGTGCTCAGTGCTCGGGGTGCTTGGTGCTCAGTACGTTGGGTGCTCACAACTCAGGGTGCTGGGTGATCAGTGCTCAGGGTGCTGGGTGCTCAGTGCTCAGGGTGCTCAGAGCTCAGTGCTCAGGGTGCTGGGTGCTCAGTACTCAGGGTGCTGGTTGCTCAGTACTCAGGGTGCTCAGTGCTCAGTACTCAGGGTGCTCAGTGCTCAGTACTCAGGGTGCTCAGTGCTCAGGGTGCTGGGTGCTCAATCCTCAGGGTGCTGGGTGCTCAGTACTCCGGGTGCTGGGTGCTGGGTGCTCAGTGCTCAGGGTGCTGGGTGCTCAGTGCTCAGGGTGCTGGGTGCTCAGTACTCAGGGTGCTGGGTGCTCAGTGCTCGGGGTGCTGTGTGCTCAATGCTCAGGGTGCTGGGTGCTCAGTACTCAGGGTGCTGGGTGCTCAGTTCTCGGGGTGCTCGGTGCTCAGTACTCAGGGTGCTGGGTGCTCAGTACTCAGGGTGCTGTGTGCTCAGTACTCAGGTGCTGGGTGCTCAGTGCTCAGGGTGCTGGGTGCTCAGTGCTCGGGGTGCTGCGTGCTCAGTGCTCAGTACTCAGGGTGCTGGTTGCTCAGTGCTCGGGGTGCTGGGTGCTCAGTGCTCAGTATTCATGGTGCTGGGTGCTCAGTGCTCAGGGTGCTGGGTGCTCAGTGCTCAGGGTGCTGGGTGCTCAGTGCTCAGGGTGCTGTGTACTCAGTGCTCAGGGTGCTGGGTGCTCAGTACTCAGGGTGCTCAGTGCTCAGTACTCGGGGTGCTGGGTGCTCATTGCTCGGGGTGCTGGGTGCTCAGTGCTCAGTACTCAGGGTGCTGGGTGCTCAGTGCTCAGGGTGCTGGGTGCTCAGTGCTCAGGGTGCTGGGTGCTCAGTGCTCAGGGTGCTGGGTGCTCAGTGCTCAGGGTGCTGGGTACTCAGTGCTCAGGGTGCACGGTGCTCAGTGCTCAGGGTGCTCAGTACTCGGGGTGCTCGGAGCACAGTACTCAGGGTGCTGGATGCTCAGTGCTCGGGGTGCTCGGTGCTCAGTACTCAGGGTGCTGGGTGCTCAGTGCTCGGGGTGCTGGGTGCTCAGTGCTCAGTATTCAGTGTGCTGTGTGCTCAGTGCTCAGGGTGCTGTGTGCTCAGTGCTCAGGGTGCTGGGTGCTCAGTGCTCAGGGTGCTGGGTACTCAGTGCTCAGGGTGCTGGGTGCTCAGTACTCAGGGTGCTGGGTGCTCAGTACTCAGGGTGCTGGGTGCTCAGTGCTCGGGGTGCTATGTGCTTAGTGCTCGCGGTGCTGGGTGCTCAGTGCTCAAGGTGCTGGGTGCTCAGTACTCAGGGTGCTCAGTGCTCAGGGTGCTGGGTGCTCAGTGCTCAGGGTACTGGGTGCTCCGTGCTCATGGTGCTGGGTGCTCAGTACTCAGGGTGCTGGGTGCTCAGTGCTCGGGGTGCTGGTTGCTCAGTGCTCAGGGTGCTGGGTGCTCAGTAGTCAGGGTGCTGGGTGCTCAGTGCTCAGGGTGCTCGGTGCTCGGGGCGCTGGGTGCTCAGTGCTCGGGGTGCTCGGAGCTCAGTACTCAGGGTGCTGGGTGCTCAGTGCTCGGGGTGCTCGGTGCTCAGTACTCTGGGTGCTGGGTACTCAGTGCTCTGGGTGCTCGGTGCTCAGTACGTTGGGTGCTCACTACTCAGGTTGCTGGGTGCTCAGTGCTCAGGGTGCTGGGTGCTCAGTGCTCAGGGTGCTGGGTGCTCAGTGCTCAGGGTGCTGGGTGCTCAGTACTAAGTGTGCTGGGTGCTCAGTACTTGGGGTGCTGGGTGCTCAATGCTCGGGGAGCTGGGTGCTCAGTGCTCAGGGTGCTGGGTGCTCAGTACTCAGGGTGCTGGGTGCTCAGTACTCAGGGTGCTGGGCGCTCAGTACTCGGGTGCTGGGTGCTCAGTACTCAGGGTGCTGGGTGCTCAGTACTCAGGGTGCTGCGTGCTCAGTACTCAGGGTGCTGGGTGCTCAGTACTCGGGTGCTGGGTGCTCAGTGCTCAGGGTGCTGTGTGCTCAGTGCTCAGGGTGCTGGGTGCACAGTGCTCAGTACTCAGGGTGCTGGGTGCTCATTGCTCGGGGTGCTGGGTGCTCAGTGCTCAGTACTCAGGGTGCTGGGTGCTCAGTGCTCAGGGTGCTGGGTGTTCAGTGCTCAGGGTGCTGGGTGCTCAGTGCTCGGGGTGCTGGGTCCTCAGTGCTCAGTACTCAGGGTGCTGGGTGCTCAGTGCTCGGTGTGCTGGGTGCTCAGTGCTCAGTACTCAGGGTGCTGGGTGCTAAGTGCTCAGGGTGCTGGGTGCTCAGTGCTCGGGGTGCTGGGTGCTCAGTACTCAGGGTGCTGGGTGCTCAGTACTCCGGGTGCTGGGTGCTCAGTTCTCGGTGTGCTCGGTGCTCAGTACTCAGTGATCAGGGTGCTCAGTGCTCAGTGCTCAGGGTGCTGGGTGCTCAGTACTCAGGGTGCTGGGTGCTCAGTACCCAGGGTGCTGGGTGCTCAGTACTCGGGTGGTGGGTGCTCAGTGCTCAGGGTGCTGGGTGCTCAGTGCTCCGGGTGCTGGGTGCTCAGTACTCAGGGTGCTGGGTGCTCAGTACCCAGGGTGCTGGGTGCTCAGTACTCGGGTGGTGGGTGCTCAGTGCTCAGGGTGCTGGGTGCTCAGTGCTCGGGTTGCTGGGTGCTCAGTGCTCAGTACTCAGGGTGCTGGGAGCTCAGTGCTCGGGGTGCTGGGTGGTCAGTGCTCAGTACTCAGGGTGCTGGGTGCTCAGTGCTCAGGGTGCTGGGTGCTCAGTGCTCAGGGTGCTGGGTGCTCAGTGCTCAGGGTGCGGGGTACTCAGTGCTCAGGGTGCTGGGTGCTCAGTACTCAGGGTGCTCAGTGCTCAGTACTCGGGGTGCTGGGTGCTCAGTGCTTGGGGTGCTGGGTGCTCAGTGCTCAGTAATCAGGGTGCTGGGTGCTCAGTGCTCAGGGTGCTGGGTGCTCAGTGCTCAGGGTGCTGTGTGCTCAGTGCTCAGGGTGCTGGGTACTCAGTGCTCAGGGTGCTCGGTGCTCAGTGCTCAGGGTGCTCAGTGTTCGGGGTGCTCGGATCTCAGTACTCAGGGTGCTGGGTGCTCAGTGCTCGGGGTGCTCGGTGCTCAGTACTCAGGGTGCTGAGTGCTCAGTGCTCGGGGTGCTGGGTGCTCAGTGCTCAGTACTGAGGGTGCTGGGTGCTCAGTGCTCAGGGTGCTGTGTGCTCAGTGCTCAGGGTGCTGGGTGCTCAGTGCTCGGGGTGCTCGGTGCTCAGTACTCAGGGTGCTGGGTGCTCAGTGCTCGAGGTGCTCAGTACTCAGGGTGCTGTGTGTTCAGTGCTCAGGGTGCTGGGTGCTCAGTACTCAGGGTGATTGGTGCTTAGTACTCAGGGTGCTGGGTGTTCAGTACTCTGGGTGCTGGGTGCTCAGTGCTCAAGGTGCTGTGTGCTCAGTACTCAGGGTGCTCATTGCTCAGGGTGCAGGGTGCTCAGTACTCAGGGTGCTGGGTGCTCAGTGCTCAGGGTGCTCGGTGCTCGGGGCGCTGTGTGCTCAGTGCTCAGGGTGCTCGGAGCTCAGTACTCAAGGTGCTGGGTGCTCAGTGCTCAGGGTGCTCGGTGCTCAGTACTCAGGGTGCTGGGTGCTCAGTACTCGGGGTGCTCGGTGCTCAGTACGTTGGGTGCTCACTACTCAGGGTGCTGGGTGCTCAGTGCTCAGGGTGCTGGGTGCTCAGTGCTCAGGGTGCTGGGTGCTCAGTGCTCAGGGTGCTGGGTGCTCAGTACTCAGGGTGCTGGGTGCTCAGTGCTCGGGGTGCTGGGTGCTCAGTGCTCAGGGTGCTGGGTGCTCAGTACTCAGGGTGCTTCGTGCTCAGTACTCGGGGTGCTGGGTGCTCAGTACTCAGGGTGCTGGGTGCTCAGTACTCGGGTGCAGGGTGCTCAGTGCTCAGGGTGCTGGGTGCTCAGTGCTCGGGGTGCTGGGTGCTCAGTGCTCAGTACTCAGGGTGCTGGGTACTCAGTGCTCGGGGTGCTGGGTGCTCAGTGCTCAGTACTCAGGGTGCTGGGTGCTCAGTGCTCAGGGTGCTGGGTGCTCAGTGCTCAGGGTGCTGGGTGCTCAGTGCTCAAGGTGCTGGGTACTCAGTGCTCAGGGTGCTCACTGCTCAGTACTCGGGGTGCTGGGTGCTCAGTGCTCAGTGCTCGGGGTGCTGGGTGCTCAGTGCTCGGGGCGCTGGGTGCTCAGTGCTCGGGGTGCTGGGTGCTCAGTACTCGGGGTGCTGGGTGCTCAGTGCTCAGGGTGCTCAGTGCTCAGTACTCAGTGCTCAGGGTGCTCAGTGCTCAGTGCTCAGGGTGCTGGGTGTTCAGTACTCAGGGTGCTGGGTGCTCAGTACTCAGGGTGCTGGGTGCTCAGTGCTCAGGGTGCTGGGTGCTCAGTGCTCGGGGCGCTGGGTGCTCAGTACTCAGGGTGCTGGGTGCTCAGTGCTCGGGATGCTGGGTGCTCAGTGCTCAGGGTGCTGGGTGCTCAGTACTCGGGGTGCTGTGTGCTCAGTACTCAGGGTGCTGGGTGCTCAGTACTCAGGGTGCTGGGTGCTCAGTACTCGGGTGCTGGGTGCTCAGTGCTCAGGGTGCTGGGTGCTCAGTGCTCAGTACTCAGGGTGCTGGGTGCTCAGTGCTCGGGGTGCTGGGTGCTCAGTGCTCAGTACTCAGGGTGCTGGGTGCTCAGTGCTCAGGGTGCTGTGTGCTCAGTGCTCAGGGTGCTGGGTGCTCAGTGCTCAGGGTGCTGGGTACTCAGCGCTCAGAGTGGTGGGTGCTCAGTACTCAGGGTGCTGGGTGCTCAGTACTCAGGGTGCTGGGTGCTCTGTGCTCGGGGTGCTGGGGGCTCAGTGCTCACGGTGCTGGGTGCTCAGTGCTCGGTGTGCTCGGTGCTCAGTACTCAGGGTGCTGGGTGCTCAGTGCTCGAGGTGCTCAGTACTCAGGGTGCTGTGTGTTCAGTGCTCAGGGTGCTGGGAGCTCAGTACTCAGGGTGCTCGGTGCTTAGTACTCAGGGTGCTGGGTGCTCAGTACTCCGGGTGCTGGGTGCTCAGTGCTCGGGGTGCTCAGTGCTCAAGGTGCTGGGTGCTCAGTACTCAGGTTGCTCTGTGCTCAGGGTGCTCGGTGCTCGTGGCGCTGGGTGCTCAGTGCTCGGGGTGCTCAGAGCTCAGTACTCAGGGTGCTGGGTGCTCAGTGCTCGGGGTGTTCGGTGCTCAGTACTCTGGGTGCTGGGTACTCAGTGCTCGGGGTGCTCGGTGCTCAGTACGTTAGGTGCTCACTACTTAGGGTGCTGGGTGCTCAGTGCTCAGGGTGCTGGGTGCTCAGTGCTCAGGGTGCTGTGTGCTCAGTGCTCAGGGTGCTGGGTGCTCAGTGCTCGGGGTGCTCGGTGCTCAGTGCTCAAGGTGCTGGGTGCTCAGTACTCAGGTTGCTCATTGCTCAGGGTGCTGGGTGCTCAGTAGTCAGGGTGCTGGGTGCTCAGTGCTCAGGGTGCTCGGTGCTCGGGGCGCTGGGTGCTCAGTGCTCGGGGTGCTCGGAGCTCAGTACTCAGGGTGCTGGGTGCTCAGTGCTCGGGGTGCTCAGTGCTCAGTACTCTGGGTGCTGGGTACTCAGTGCTCGGGGTGCTCGGTGCTCAGTACGTTGGGTGCTCACTACTCAGGGTGCTGGGTGCTCAGTGCTCAGGGTGCTGGGTGCTCAGTGCTCAGGGTGCTGGGTGCTCAGTGCTCAGGGTGCTGGGTGCTCAGTACTCAAGGTGCTGGGTGCTCAGTGCTCGGGGTGCTGGGTGCTCAGTGCTCAGGGTGCTGGGTGCTCAGTACTCAGTGTGCTGGGTGCTCAGTACTTGGGGTGCTGGGTGCTCAATGCTCGGGGAGCTGGGTGCTCAGTACTCAGGGTGCTGGGTGCTCAGTACTCAGGGTGCTGGGTGCTCAGTACTCAGGGTGCTGGGCGCTCAGTACTCGGGTGCTGGGTGCTCAGTGCTCAGGGAGCTGGGTGCTCAGTGCTCTTGGTGCTGGGTGCTCAGTGCTCAGTACTCAGGGTGCTGGGTGCTCAGTGCCCGGGGTGGTGGGTGCTCAGTGCTCAGGGTGCTGGGTGCTCAGTGCTCAGGGTGCTGGGTGCTCAGTTCTCGGGGTGCTCGGTGCTCAGTACTCAGTGATCAGGGTGCTCAGTGCTCAGTGCTCAGGGTGCTGGGTGCTCAGTGCTCAGGGTGCTGGGTACTCAGTGCTCAGGGTGCTGGGTGCTCAGTACTCAGTGTGCTGGGTGCTCAGTGCTCGGGGTGCTGGGTGTTCAGTGCTCAGGGTGCTGGGTGCTCAGTTCTCAGGGTGCTGGGTGCTCAGTACTCGGGGTGCTGGGTGCTCAGTACTCAGGGTGCTGGGTGCTCAGTACTCAGGGTGGTGGGTGCTCAGTGCTCGGGGTGCTGGGTGCTCAGTGCTCAGTACTCAGGGTGCTGGGTGCTCAGTGCTCGGGATGCTGGGTGCTCAGTGCTCAGTACTCTGGGTGCTGGGTGCTCAGTGCTCAGGGTGCTGGGTGCTCAGTGCTCAGGGTGCTGGGTACTCAGTGCTCGGGGTGCTGGGTGCTCAGTGCTCAGTACTCAGGGTGCTGGGTGCTCAGTGCTCAGGGTGCAGGGTGTTCAGTGCTCAGGGTGCTGGGTGCTCAGTGCTCGGGGTGCTGGGTCCTCAGTGCTCAGTACTCAGGGTGCTGGGTGCTCAGTGCTCGGTGTGCTGGGTGCTCAGTGCTCAGTACTCAGGGTGCTGGGTGCTAAGTGCTCAGGGTGCTGGGTGCTCAGTGCTCGGGGTGCTGGGTGCTCAGTACTCAGGGTGCTGGGTGCTCAGTACTCCGGGTGCTGGGTGCTCAGTTCTCGGTGTGCTCGGTGCTCAGTACTCAGTGATCAGGGTGCTCAGTGCTCAGTGCTCAGGGTGCTGGGTGCTCAGTACTCAGGGTGCTGGGTGCTCAGTACCCAGGGTGCTGGGTGCTCAGTACTCGGGTGGTGGGTGCTCAGTGCTCAGGGTGCTGGGTGCTCAGTGCTCAGTACTCAGGGTGCTGGGTGCTCAGTGCCCGGGGTGCTGGGTGCTCAGTGCTCAGTACTCAGGGTGCTGGGAGCTCAGTGCTCGGGGTGCTGGGTGGTCAGTGCTCAGTACTCAGGGTGCTGGGTGCTCAGTGCTCAGGGTGCTGGGTGCTCAGTGCTCAGGGTGCTGGGTGCTCAGTGCTCAGGGTGCGGGGTACTCAGTGCTCAGGGTGCTGGGTGCTCAGTGCTCGGGGTGCTGGGTGCTCAGTGCTCAGTAATCAGGGTGCTGGGTGCTCAGTGCTCAGGGTGCTGGGTGCTCAGTGCTCAGGGTGCTGTGTGCTCAGTGCTCAGGGTGCTGGGTACTCAGTGCTCAGGGTGCTCGGTGCTCAGTGCTCAGGGTGCTCAGTGTTCGGGGTGCTCGGATCTCAGTACTCAGGGTGCTGGGTGCTCAGTGCTTGGGGTGCTCGGTGCTCA
Source organism: Microtus oregoni (assembly GCF_018167655.1). Taxonomy (NCBI): domain Eukaryota; kingdom Metazoa; phylum Chordata; class Mammalia; order Rodentia; family Cricetidae; genus Microtus; species Microtus oregoni. Next base: position 4,524,238 of record NW_024544028.1, on the reverse strand, counting down.
GTACTCAGGGTGCTGAGTGCTCAGTGCTCGGGGTGCTGGGTGCTCAGTGCTCAGTACTCAGGGTGCTGGGTGCTCAGTGTTCAGGGTGCTGTGTGCTCAGGGCTCAGGGTGCTGGGTGCTCAGTGCTCGGGGTGCTCGGTGCTCAGTACTCAGGGTGCTGGGTGCTCAGTGCTCGAGGTGCTCAGTACTCAGGGTGCTGTGTGTTCAGTGCTCAGGGTGCTGTGTGCTCAGTACTCAGGGTGCTTGGTGCTTAGTACTCAGGGTGCTGGGTGCTCAGTACTCTGGGTGCTGGGTGCTCAGTGCTCAAGGTGCTGGGTGCTCAGTACTCAGGGTGCTCATTGCTCAGGGTGCAGGGTGCTCAGTACTCAGGGTGCTGGGTGCTCAGTGCTCAGGTTGCTCGGTGCTCGGGGCGCTGGGTGCTCAGTGCTCGGGGTGCTCGGTGCTCCGTACTAAAGGTGCTGGGTGCTCAGTGCTCAGGGTGCTCGGTGCTCAGTACTCAGGGTGCTGGGTGCTCAGTGCTCGGGGTGCTCGATGCTCAGTACGATGGGTGCTCACTACTCAGGGTGCTGGGTGCTCAGTGCTCAGGGTGCTGGGTGCTCAGTGCTCAGGGTGCTGGGTGCTCAGTGCTCAGGGTGCTGGGTGCTCAGTACTCAGGGTGCTGGGTGCTCAGTGCTCGGGGTGCTGGGTGCTCAGTGCTCAGGGTGCTGGGTGCTCAGTACTCAGGGTGCTTCGTGCTCAGTACTCGGGGTGCTGGGTGCTCAGTACTCAGGGTGCTGGGTGCTCAGTACTCAGGGTGCTGGGTGCTCAGTACTCGGGTGCAGGGTGCTCAGTGCTCAGGGTGCTGGGTGCTCAGTGCTCGGGGTGCTGGGTGCTCAGTGCTCAGTACTCAGGGTGCTGGGTGCTCAGTGCTCGGGGTGTTGGGTGCTCAGTGCTCAGGGTGCTGGGGGCTCAGTGCTCAGGGTGCTGGGTGCTCAGTATTCAGGGTACTCAGTGCTCAGTACTCGGGGTGCTGGGTGCTCAGTGCTCAGGGTGCTCACTGCTCAGTACTCGGGGTGCTGGGTGCTCAGTGCTCAGTGCTCGGGGTGCTGGGTGCTCAGTGCTCGGGGCGCTGGGTGCTCAGTGCTCGGGGTGCTGGGTGCTCAGTACTCGGGGTGCTGGGTGCTCAGTGCTCAGGGTGCTCAGTGCTCAGTACTCAGTGCTCAGGGTGCTCAGTGCTCAGTGCTCAGGGTGCTGGGTGTTCAGTACTCAGGGTGCTGGGTGCTCAGTACTCAGGGTGCTGGGTGCTCAGTGCTCAGGGTGCTGGGTGCTCAGTGCTCGGGGCGCTGGGTGCTCAGTACTCAGGGTGCTGGGTGCTCAGTGCTCGGGATGCTGGGTGCTCAGTGCTCAGGGTGCTGGGTGCTCAGTACTCGGGGTGCTGGGTGCTCAGTACTCGGGGTGCTGTGTGCTCAGTACTCAGGGTGCTGGGTGCTCAGTACTCAGGGTGCTGGGTGCTCAGTACTCGGGTGCTGGGTGCTCAGTGCTCAGGGTGCTGGGCGCTCAGTGCTCAGTACTCAGGGTGCTGGGTGCTCAGTGCTCGGGGTGCTTGGTGCTCAGTGCTCAGTACTCAGGGTGCTGGGTGCTCAGTGCTCAGGGTGCTGTGTGCTCAGTGCTCAGGGTGCTGGGTGCTCAGTGCTCAGGGTGCTGGGTACTCAGCGCTCAGAGTGCTGGGTGCTCAGTACTCAGGGTGCTGGGTGCTCAGTACTCAGGGTGCTGGGTGCTCAGTGCTCGGGGTGCTGGGGGCTCAGTGCTCACGGTGCTGGGTGCTCAGTGCTCGGTGTGCTCGGTGCTCAGTACTCAGGGTGCTGGGTGCTCAGTGATCGAGGTGCTCAGTACTCAGGGTGCTGTGTGTTCAGTGCTCAGGGTGCTGGGTGCTCGTACTCAGGGTGCTCGGTGCTTAGTACTCAGGGTGCTGGGTGCTCAGTACTCCGGGTGCTGGGTGCTCAGTGCTCGGGGTGCTCGGTGCTCAGTGCTCAAGGTGCTGGGTGCTCAGTACTCAGGTTGCTCAGTGCTCAGGGTGCTCGGTGCTCGTGGCGCTGGGTGCTCAGTGCTCGGGGTGCTCGGAGCTCAGTACTCAGGGTGCTGGGTGCTCAGTGCTCGGGGTGCTGGGTGCTCAGTACTCTGGGTGCTGGGTACTCAGTGCTCGGGGTGCTCGGTGCTCAGTACGTTAGGTGCTCACTACTCAGGGTGCTGGGTGCTCAGTGCTCAGGGTGCTGGGTGCTCAGTGCTCAGGGTGCTGTGTGCTCAGTGCTCAGGGTGCTGGGTGCTCAGTACTCAGGGTGCTGGGTGCTCAGTGCTCGGGGTGCTGGGTGCTCAGTGCTCAGGGTGCTGGGTGCTCAGTACTCAGGGTGCTGGGTGCTCAGTACTTGGGGTGCTGGGTGCTCAATGCTCGGGGTGCTGGGTGCTCAGTACTCAGGGTGCTGGGTGCTCAGTACTCAGGGTGCTGGGTGCTCAGTACTCAGGGTGCTGGGCGCTCAGTACTCGGGTGCTGGGTGCTCAGTGCTCAGGGTGCTGGGTGCTCAGTTCTCGGGGTGCTGGTTGCTAAGTGCTCAGTACTCAGGGTGCTGGGTGCTCAGTGCCCGGGGTGCTGGGTGCTCAGTGCTCAGTACTCAGGGTGCTGGTTGCTCAGTGCTGAGGGTGCTGGGTGCTCAGTGCTCAGGGTGCTGGGTGCTCAGTGCTCGGGGTGCTGGGTGCTCAGTGCTCAGTACTCAGGGTGCTGGGTGCTCAGTGCTCAGGGTGCTGGGTGCTCAGTGCTCAGTACTCAGGGTGCTGGGTGCTCAGTGCTCAGGGTGCTGGGTGCTCAGTGCTCAGGGTGCTGTGTGCTCAGTGCTCAGGGTGCTGGGTACTCAGTGCTCAGGGTGCTCGGTGCTCAGTGCTCAGGGTGCTCAGTGTTCGGGGTGCTCGGATCTCAGTACTCAGGGTGCTGGGTGCTCAGTGCTCGGGGTGCTCGGTGCTCAGTACTCAGGGTGCTGAGTGCTCAGTGCTCGGGGTGCTGGGTGCTCAGTGCTCAGTACTGAGGGTGCTGGGTGCTCAGTGCTCAGGGTGCTGTGTGCTCAGTGCTCAGGGTGCTGGGTGCTCAGTGCTCGGGGTGCTCGGTGCTCAGTACTCAGGGTGCTGGGTGCTCAGTGCTCGAGGTGCTCAGTACTCAGGGTGCTGTGTGTTCAGTGCTCAGGGTGCTGGGTGCTCAGTACTCAGGGTGATTGGTGCTTAGTACTCAGGGTGCTGGGTGTTCAGTACTCTGGGTGCTGGGTGCTCAGTGCTCAAGGTGCTGTGTGCTCAGTACTCAGGGTGCTCATTGCTCAGGGTGCAGGGTGCTCAGTACTCAGGGTGCTGGGTGCTCAGTGCTCAGGGTGCTCGGTGCTCGGGGCGCTGTGTGCTCAGTGCTCAGGGTGCTCGGAGCTCAGTACTCAAGGTGCTGGGTGCTCAGTGCTCAGGGTGCTCGGTGCTCAGTACTCAGGGTGCTGGGTGCTCAGTACTCGGGGTGCTCGGTGCTCAGTACGTTGGGTGCTCACTACTCAGGGTGCTGGGTGCTCAGTGCTCAGGGTGCTGGGTGCTCAGTGCTCAGGGTGCTGGGTGCTCAGTGCTCAGGGTGCTGGGTGCTCAGTACTCAGGGTGCTGGGTGCTCAGTGCTCGGGGTGCTGGGTGCTCAGTGCTCAGGGTGCTGGGTGCTCAGTACTCAGGGTGCTTCGTGCTCAGTACTCGGGGTGCTGGGTGCTCAGTACTCAGGGTGCTGGGTGCTCAGTACTCGGGTGCAGGGTGCTCAGTGCTCAGGGTGCTGGGTGCTCAGTGCTCGGGGTGCTGGGTGCTCAGTGCTCAGTACTCAGGGTGCTGGGTACTCAGTGCTCGGGGTGCTGGGTGCTCAGTGCTCAGTACTCAGGGTGCTGGGTGCTCAGTGCTCAGGGTGCTGGGTGCTCAGTGCTCAGGGTGCTGGGTGCTCAGTGCTCAAGGTGCTGGGTACTCAGTGCTCAGGGTGCTCACTGCTCAGTACTCGGGGTGCTGGGTGCTCAGTGCTCAGTGCTCGGGGTGCTGGGTGCTCAGTGCTCGGGGCGCTGGGTGCTCAGTGCTCGGGGTGCTGGGTGCTCAGTACTCGGGGTGCTGGGTGCTCAGTGCTCAGGGTGCTCAGTGCTCAGTACTCAGTGCTCAGGGTGCTCAGTGCTCAGTGCTCAGGGTGCTGGGTGTTCAGTACTCAGGGTGCTGGGTGCTCAGTACTCAGGGTGCTGGGTGCTCAGTGCTCAGGGTGCTGGGTGCTCAGTGCTCGGGGCGCTGGGTGCTCAGTACTCAGGGTGCTGGGTGCTCAGTGCTCGGGATGCTGGGTGCTCAGTGCTCAGGGTGCTGGGTGCTCAGTACTCGGGGTGCTGGGTGCTCAGTACTCGGGGTGCTGTGTGCTCAGTACTCAGGGTGCTGGGTGCTCAGTACTCAGGGTGCTGGGTGCTCAGTACTCGGGTGCTGGGTGCTCAGTGCTCAGGGTGCTGGGTGCTCAGTGCTCAGTACTCAGGGTGCTGGGTGCTCAGTGCTCGGGGTGCTGGGTGCTCAGTGCTCAGTACTCAGGGTGCTGGGTGCTCAGTGCTCAGGGTGCTGTGTGCTCAGTGCTCAGGGTGCTGGGTGCTCAGTGCTCAGGGTGCTGGGTACTCAGCGCTCAGAGTGGTGGGTGCTCAGTACTCAGGGTGCTGGGTGCTCAGTACTCAGGGTGCTGGGTGCTCTGTGCTCGGGGTGCTGGGGGCTCAGTGCTCACGGTGCTGGGTGCTCAGTGCTCGGTGTGCTCGGTGCTCAGTACTCAGGGTGCTGGGTGCTCAGTGCTCGAGGTGCTCAGTACTCAGGGTGCTGTGTGTTCAGTGCTCAGGGTGCTGGGAGCTCAGTACTCAGGGTGCTCGGTGCTTAGTACTCAGGGTGCTGGGTGCTCAGTACTCCGGGTGCTGGGTGCTCAGTGCTCGGGGTGCTCAGTGCTCAAGGTGCTGGGTGCTCAGTACTCAGGTTGCTCTGTGCTCAGGGTGCTCGGTGCTCGTGGCGCTGGGTGCTCAGTGCTCGGGGTGCTCAGAGCTCAGTACTCAGGGTGCTGGGTGCTCAGTGCTCGGGGTGTTCGGTGCTCAGTACTCTGGGTGCTGGGTACTCAGTGCTCGGGGTGCTCGGTGCTCAGTACGTTAGGTGCTCACTACTTAGGGTGCTGGGTGCTCAGTGCTCAGGGTGCTGGGTGCTCAGTGCTCAGGGTGCTGTGTGCTCAGTGCTCAGGGTGCTGGGTGCTCAGTGCTCGGGGTGCTCGGTGCTCAGTGCTCAAGGTGCTGGGTGCTCAGTACTCAGGTTGCTCATTGCTCAGGGTGCTGGGTGCTCAGTAGTCAGGGTGCTGGGTGCTCAGTGCTCAGGGTGCTCGGTGCTCGGGGCGCTGGGTGCTCAGTGCTCGGGGTGCTCGGAGCTCAGTACTCAGGGTGCTGGGTGCTCAGTGCTCGGGGTGCTCAGTGCTCAGTACTCTGGGTGCTGGGTACTCAGTGCTCGGGGTGCTCGGTGCTCAGTACGTTGGGTGCTCACTACTCAGGGTGCTGGGTGCTCAGTGCTCAGGGTGCTGGGTGCTCAGTGCTCAGGGTGCTGGGTGCTCAGTGCTCAGGGTGCTGGGTGCTCAGTACTCAAGGTGCTGGGTGCTCAGTGCTCGGGGTGCTGGGTGCTCAGTGCTCAGGGTGCTGGGTGCTCAGTACTCAGTGTGCTGGGTGCTCAGTACTTGGGGTGCTGGGTGCTCAATGCTCGGGGAGCTGGGTGCTCAGTACTCAGGGTGCTGGGTGCTCAGTACTCAGGGTGCTGGGTGCTCAGTACTCAGGGTGCTGGGCGCTCAGTACTCGGGTGCTGGGTGCTCAGTGCTCAGGGAGCTGGGTGCTCAGTGCTCTTGGTGCTGGGTGCTCAGTGCTCAGTACTCAGGGTGCTGGGTGCTCAGTGCCCGGGGTGGTGGGTGCTCAGTGCTCAGGGTGCTGGGTGCTCAGTGCTCAGGGTGCTGGGTGCTCAGTTCTCGGGGTGCTCGGTGCTCAGTACTCAGTGATCAGGGTGCTCAGTGCTCAGTGCTCAGGGTGCTGGGTGCTCAGTGCTCAGGGTGCTGGGTACTCAGTGCTCAGGGTGCTGGGTGCTCAGTACTCAGTGTGCTGGGTGCTCAGTGCTCGGGGTGCTGGGTGTTCAGTGCTCAGGGTGCTGGGTGCTCAGTTCTCAGGGTGCTGGGTGCTCAGTACTCGGGGTGCTGGGTGCTCAGTACTCAGGGTGCTGGGTGCTCAGTACTCAGGGTGGTGGGTGCTCAGTGCTCGGGGTGCTGGGTGCTCAGTGCTCAGTACTCAGGGTGCTGGGTGCTCAGTGCTCGGGATGCTGGGTGCTCAGTGCTCAGTACTCTGGGTGCTGGGTGCTCAGTGCTCAGGGTGCTGGGTGCTCAGTGCTCAGGGTGCTGGGTACTCAGTGCTCGGGGTGCTGGGTGCTCAGTGCTCAGTACTCAGGGTGCTGGGTGCTCAGTGCTCAGGGTGCAGGGTGTTCAGTGCTCAGGGTGCTGGGTGCTCAGTGCTCGGGGTGCTGGGTCCTCAGTGCTCAGTACTCAGGGTGCTGGGTGCTCAGTGCTCGGTGTGCTGGGTGCTCAGTGCTCAGTACTCAGGGTGCTGGGTGCTAAGTGCTCAGGGTGCTGGGTGCTCAGTGCTCGGGGTGCTGGGTGCTCAGTACTCAGGGTGCTGGGTGCTCAGTACTCCGGGTGCTGGGTGCTCAGTTCTCGGTGTGCTCGGTGCTCAGTACTCAGTGATCAGGGTGCTCAGTGCTCAGTGCTCAGGGTGCTGGGTGCTCAGTACTCAGGGTGCTGGGTGCTCAGTACCCAGGGTGCTGGGTGCTCAGTACTCGGGTGGTGGGTGCTCAGTGCTCAGGGTGCTGGGTGCTCAGTGCTCAGTACTCAGGGTGCTGGGTGCTCAGTGCCCGGGGTGCTGGGTGCTCAGTGCTCAGTACTCAGGGTGCTGGGAGCTCAGTGCTCGGGGTGCTGGGTGGTCAGTGCTCAGTACTCAGGGTGCTGGGTGCTCAGTGCTCAGGGTGCTGGGTGCTCAGTGCTCAGGGTGCTGGGTGCTCAGTGCTCAGGGTGCGGGGTACTCAGTGCTCAGGGTGCTGGGTGCTCAGTGCTCGGGGTGCTGGGTGCTCAGTGCTCAGTAATCAGGGTGCTGGGTGCTCAGTGCTCAGGGTGCTGGGTGCTCAGTGCTCAGGGTGCTGTGTGCTCAGTGCTCAGGGTGCTGGGTACTCAGTGCTCAGGGTGCTCGGTGCTCAGTGCTCAGGGTGCTCAGTGTTCGGGGTGCTCGGATCTCAGTACTCAGGGTGCTGGGTGCTCAGTGCTTGGGGTGCTCGGTGCTCAGTACTCAGGGTGCTGAGTGCTCAGTGCTCGGGGTGCTGGGTGCTCAGTGCTCAGTACTCAGGGTGCTGGGTGCTCAGTGTTCAGGGTGCTGTGTGCTCAGGGCTCAGGGTGCTGGGTGCTCAGTGCTCGGGGTGCTCGGTGCTCAGTACTCAGGGTGCTGGGTGCTCAGTGCTCGAGGTGCTCAGTACTCAGGGTGCTGTGTGTTCAGTGCTCAGGGTGCTGTGTGCTCAGTACTCAGGGTGCTTGGTGCTTAGTACTCAGGGTGCTGGGTGCTCAGTACTCTGGGTGCTGGGTGCTCAGTGCTCAAGGTGCTGGGTGCTCAGTACTCAGGGTGCTCATTGCTCAGGGTGCAGGGTGCTCAGTACTCAGGGTGCTGGGTGCTCAGTGCTCAGGTTGCTCGGTGCTCGGGGCGCTGGGTGCTCAGTGCTCGGGGTGCTCGGTGCTCCGTACTAAAGGTGCTGGGTGCTCAGTGCTCAGGGTGCTCGGTGCTCAGTACTCAGGGTGCTGGGTGCTCAGTGCTCGGGGTGCTCGATGCTCAGTACGATGGGTGCTCACTACTCAGGGTGCTGGGTGCTCAGTGCTCAGGGTGCTGGGTGCTCAGTGCTCAGGGTGCTGGGTGCTCAGTGCTCAGGGTGCTGGGTGCTCAGTACTCAGGGTGCTGGGTGCTCAGTGCTCGGGGTGCTGGGTGCTCAGTGCTCAGGGTGCTGGGTGCTCAGTACTCAGGGTGCTTCGTGCTCAGTACTCGGGGTGCTGGGTGCTCAGTACTCAGGGTGCTGGGTGCTCAGTACTCAGGGTGCTGGGTGCTCAGTACTCGGGTGCAGGGTGCTCAGTGCTCAGGGTGCTGGGTGCTCAGTGCTCGGGGTGCTGGGTGCTCAGTGCTCAGTACTCAGGGTGCTGGGTGCTCAGTGCTCGGGGTGTTGGGTGCTCAGTGCTCAGGGTGCTGGGGGCTCAGTGCTCAGGGTGCTGGGTGCTCAGTATTCAGGGTACTCAGTGCTCAGTACTCGGGGTGCTGGGTGCTCAGTGCTCAGGGTGCTCACTGCTCAGTACTCGGGGTGCTGGGTGCTCAGTGCTCAGTGCTCGGGGTGCTGGGTGCTCAGTGCTCGGGGCGCTGGGTGCTCAGTGCTCGGGGTGCTGGGTGCTCAGTACTCGGGGTGCTGGGTGCTCAGTGCTCAGGGTGCTCAGTGCTCAGTACTCAGTGCTCAGGGTGCTCAGTGCTCAGTGCTCAGGGTGCTGGGTGTTCAGTACTCAGGGTGCTGGGTGCTCAGTACTCAGGGTGCTGGGTGCTCAGTGCTCAGGGTGCTGGGTGCTCAGTGCTCGGGGCGCTGGGTGCTCAGTACTCAGGGTGCTGGGTGCTCAGTGCTCGGGATGCTGGGTGCTCAGTGCTCAGGGTGCTGGGTGCTCAGTACTCGGGGTGCTGGGTGCTCAGTACTCGGGGTGCTGTGTGCTCAGTACTCAGGGTGCTGGGTGCTCAGTACTCAGGGTGCTGGGTGCTCAGTACTCGGGTGCTGGGTGCTCAGTGCTCAGGGTGCTGGGCGCTCAGTGCTCAGTACTCAGGGTGCTGGGTGCTCAGTGCTCGGGGTGCTTGGTGCTCAGTGCTCAGTACTCAGGGTGCTGGGTGCTCAGTGCTCAGGGTGCTGTGTGCTCAGTGCTCAGGGTGCTGGGTGCTCAGTGCTCAGGGTGCTGGGTACTCAGCGCTCAGAGTGCTGGGTGCTCAGTACTCAGGGTGCTGGGTGCTCAGTACTCAGGGTGCTGGGTGCTCAGTGCTCGGGGTGCTGGGGGCTCAGTGCTCACGGTGCTGGGTGCTCAGTGCTCGGTGTGCTCGGTGCTCAGTACTCAGGGTGCTGGGTGCTCAGTGATCGAGGTGCTCAGTACTCAGGGTGCTGTGTGTTCAGTGCTCAGGGTGCTGGGTGCTCGTACTCAGGGTGCTCGGTGCTTAGTACTCAGGGTGCTGGGTGCTCAGTACTCCGGGTGCTGGGTGCTCAGTGCTCGGGGTGCTCGGTGCTCAGTGCTCAAGGTGCTGGGTGCTCAGTACTCAGGTTGCTCAGTGCTCAGGGTGCTCGGTGCTCGTGGCGCTGGGTGCTCAGTGCTCGGGGTGCTCGGAGCTCAGTACTCAGGGTGCTGGGTGCTCAGTGCTCGGGGTGCTGGGTGCTCAGTACTCTGGGTGCTGGGTACTCAGTGCTCGGGGTGCTCGGTGCTCAGTACGTTAGGTGCTCACTACTCAGGGTGCTGGGTGCTCAGTGCTCAGGGTGCTGGGTGCTCAGTGCTCAGGGTGCTGTGTGCTCAGTGCTCAGGGTGCTGGGTGCTCAGTACTCAGGGTGCTGGGTGCTCAGTGCTCGGGGTGCTGGGTGCTCAGTGCTCAGGGTGCTGGGTGCTCAGTACTCAGGGTGCTGGGTGCTCAGTACTTGGGGTGCTGGGTGCTCAATGCTCGGGGTGCTGGGTGCTCAGTACTCAGGGTGCTGGGTGCTCAGTACTCAGGGTGCTGGGTGCTCAGTACTCAGGGTGCTGGGCGCTCAGTACTCGGGTGCTGGGTGCTCAGTGCTCAGGGTGCTGGGTGCTCAGTTCTCGGGGTGCTGGTTGCTAAGTGCTCAGTACTCAGGGTGCTGGGTGCTCAGTGCCCGGGGTGCTGGGTGCTCAGTGCTCAGTACTCAGGGTGCTGGTTGCTCAGTGCTGAGGGTGCTGGGTGCTCAGTGCTCAGGGTGCTGGGTGCTCAGTGCTCGGGGTGCTGGGTGCTCAGTGCTCAGTACTCAGGGTGCTGGGTGCTCAGTGCTCAGGGTGCTGGGTGCTCAGTGCTCAGTACTCAGGGTGCTGGGTGCTCAGTGCTCAGGGTGCTGGGTGCTCAGTGCTCGGGGTGCTGGGTGCTCAGTATTCAGGGTGCTGGGTGCTCAGTACTCCGGGTGCTGGGTGCTCAGTTCTCGGGGTGCTCGGTGCTCAGTGCTCAGGGTGCTGGGTGCTCAGTACTCAGGGTGCTGGGTACTCAGTGCTCAGGGTGCTCGGTGCTCAGTACTCGGGGTGCTGGGTGCTCATTCTCTGGGTGCTGGGTGCTCAGTGCTCGGGGTGGTGGGTGCTCACTACTCAGTGTGCTGGGTGCTCACTGCTCAGGGTGCTGGGTGCTCTGTACTCAGGGTGCTGGGTGCTCAGTGCTCAGGGTGCTGGGTGCTCAGTACTCAGGGTGCTGGGAGCTCAGTGCTCAGGGTGATCGGTGCTCAGTACTCAGGGTGCTCAGTACTCAGGGTGCTGGGTGCTCAGTGCTCGGGGTGCTGTGTGCTCAGTGCTCAGGGTGATCGGTGCTCAGTACTCAGGGTGCTGGGTGCTCAGAGCTCAGGGTGCTGGGTGCTCAGTCCTCAGGGTGCTCAGTGCTCAGGGTGCTGGGTGCTCAGTGCTCGGGGTGCTCGGTGCTCAGTACTCAGGGTGCTGAGTGCTCAGTACTCAGGGTGCTGGGTGCTCAGTACTCAGGGTGCTGGGTGCTCAGTGCTCAGGGTGCTGGGGGATCAGTGCTCAGGGTGCTGGGTGCTCAGTGCTCAGGGTGCTGGGTGCTCAGTGCTCGGGGTGCTGGGTGCTCAGTACTCAGGGTGCTGGGTGCTCAGTGCTCGGGGTGCTTGGTGCTCAGTACGTTGGGTGCTCACAACTCAGGGTGCTGGGTGATCAGTGCTCAGGGTGCTGGGTGCTCAGTGCTCAGGGTGCTCAGAGCTCAGTGCTCAGGGTGCTGGGTGCTCAGTACTCAGGGTGCTGGTTGCTCAGTACTCAGGGTGCTCAGTGCTCAGTACTCAGGGTGCTCAGTGCTCAGTACTCAGGGTGCTCAGTGCTCAGGGTGCTGGGTGCTCAATCCTCAGGGTGCTGGGTGCTCAGTACTCCGGGTGCTGGGTGCTGGGTGCTCAGTGCTCAGGGTGCTGGGTGCTCAGTGCTCAGGGTGCTGGGTGCTCAGTACTCAGGGTGCTGGGTGCTCAGTGCTCGGGGTGCTGTGTGCTCAATGCTCAGGGTGCTGGGTGCTCAGTACTCAGGGTGCTGGGTGCTCAGTTCTCGGGGTGCTCGGTGCTCAGTACTCAGGGTGCTGGGTGCTCAGTACTCAGGGTGCTGTGTGCTCAGTACTCAGGTGCTGGGTGCTCAGTGCTCAGGGTGCTGGGTGCTCAGTGCTCGGGGTGCTGCGTGCTCAGTGCTCAGTACTCAGGGTGCTGGTTGCTCAGTGCTCGGGGTGCTGGGTGCTCAGTGCTCAGTATTCATGGTGCTGGGTGCTCAGTGCTCAGGGTGCTGGGTGCTCAGTGCTCAGGGTGCTGGGTGCTCAGTGCTCAGGGTGCTGTGTACTCAGTGCTCAGGGTGCTGGGTGCTCAGTACTCAGGGTGCTCAGTGCTCAGTACTCGGGGTGCTGGGTGCTCATTGCTCGGGGTGCTGGGTGCTCAGTGCTCAGTACTCAGGGTGCTGGGTGCTCAGTGCTCAGGGTGCTGGGTGCTCAGTGCTCAGGGTGCTGGGTGCTCAGTGCTCAGGGTGCTGGGTGCTCAGTGCTCAGGGTGCTGGGTACTCAGTGCTCAGGGTGCACGGTGCTCAGTGCTCAGGGTGCTCAGTACTCGGGGTGCTCGGAGCACAGTACTCAGGGTGCTGGATGCTCAGTGCTCAGGGTGCTCGGTGCTCAGTACTCAGGGTGCTGGGTGCTCAGTGCTCGGGGTGCTGGGTGCTCAGTGCTCAGTATTCAGTGTGCTGTGTGCTCAGTGCTCAGGGTGCTGTGTGCTCAGTGCTCAGGGTGCTGGGTGCTCAGTGCTCAGGGTGCTGGGTACTCAGTGCTCAGGGTGCTGGGTGCTCAGTACTCAGGGTGCTGGGTGCTCAGTACTCAGGGTGCTGGGTGCTCAGTGCTCGGGGTGCTATGTGCTTAGTGCTCGCGGTGCTGGGTGCTCAGTGCTCAAGGTGCTGGGTGCTCAGTACTCAGGGTGCTCAGTGCTCAGGGTGCTGGGTGCTCAGTGCTCAGGGTACTGGGTGCTCCGTGCTCATGGTGCTGGGTGCTCAGTACTCAGGGTGCTGGGTGCTCAGTGCTCGGGGTGCTGGTTGCTCAGTGCTCAGGGTGCTGGGTGCTCAGTGCTCAGGGTGCTGGGTGCTCAGTACTCAGGGTGCTGGGTGCTCAGTGCTCGGGGTGCTGGGTGCTCAGTGCTCAGGGTGCTGGGGGCTCAGTGCTCAGGGTGCTGGGTGCTCAGTGCTCGGGGTGCTGGGTGCTCAGTGCTCAGTACTCAGGGTGCTGGGTGCTCAGTGCTCAGGGTGCTGGGTGCTCAGCGCTCAGTACTCAGGGTGCTGGGTGCTCAGTGCTCAGGGTGCTGGGTGCTCAGTGCTCGGGGTGCTGGGTGCTCAGTACTCAGGGTGCTGGGTGCTCAGTACTCCGGGTGCTGGGTGCTCAGTTCTCGGGGTGCTCGGTGCTCAGTACTCAGTGATCAGGGTGCTGGGTGCTCAGTGCTCAGGGTGCTGGGTGTTCAGTACTCAGGGTGCTGGGTGCTCAGTACTCAGGGTGCTGGGTGCTCAGTGCTCAGTGTGCTGGGTGCTCAGTACTCGGGGTGCTGGGTGCTCAGTACTCGGGGTGCTGTGTGCTCAGTACTCAGGGTGCTGGGTGCTCAGTACTCAGGGTGCTGGGTGCTCAGTACTCGGGTGCTGGGTGCTCAGTGCTCAGGGTGCTGGGTGCTCAGTGCTCAGTACTCAGGGTGCTGGGTGCTCAGTGCTCGGGGTGCTGGGTGCTCAGTGCTCAGTACTCAGGGTGCTGGGTGCTCAGTGCTCAGGGTGCTGTGTGCTCAGTGCTCAGGGTGCTGGGTGCTCAGTGCTCAGGGTGCTGGGTACTCAGCGCTCAGAGTGGTGGGTGCTCAGTACTCAGGGTGCTGGGTGCTCAGTACTCAGGGTGCTGGGTGCTCAGTGCTCGGGGTGCTGGGGGCTCAGTGCTCACGGTGCTGGGTGCTCAGTGCTCGGTGTGCTCGGTGCTCAGTACTCAGGGTGCTGGGTGCTCAGTGCTCGAGGTGCTCAGTACTCAGGGTGCTGTGTGTTCAGTGCTCAGGGTGCTGGGTGCTCAGTACTCAGGGTGTTCGGTGCTTAGTACTCAGGGTGCTGGGTGCTCAGTACTCCGGGTGCTGGGTGCTCAGTGCTCGGGGTGCTCAGTGCTCAAGGTGCTGGGTGCTCAGTACTCAGGTTGCTCTGTGCTCAGGGTGCTCGGTGATCGTGGCGCTGGGTGCTCAGTGCTCGGGGTGCTCAGAGCTCAGTACTCAGGGTGCTGGGTGCTCAGTGCTCGGGGTGTTCGGTGCTCAGTACTCTGGGTGCTGGGTACTCAGTGCTCGGGGTGCTCGGGGCTCAGTACGTTAGGTGCTCACTACTCAGGGTGCTGGGTGCTCAGTGCTCAGGGTGCTGGGTGCTCAGTGCTCAGGGTGCTGTGTGCTCAGTGCTCAGGGTGCTGGGTGCTCAGTGCTCGGGGTGCTCGGTGCTCAGTGCTCAAGGTGCTGGGTGCTCAGTACTCAGGTTGCTCATTGCTCAGGGTGCTGGGTGCTCAGTAGTCAGGGTGCTGGGTGCTCAGTGCTCAGGGTGCTCGGTGCTCGGGGCGCTGGGTGCTCAGTGCTCGGGGTGCTCGGAGCTCAGTACTCAGGGTGCTGGGTGCTCAGTGCTCGGGGTGCTCGGTGCTCAGTACTCTGGGTGCTGGGTACTCAGTGCTCGGGGTGCTCGGTGCTCAGTACGTTGGGTGCTCACTACTCAGGGTGCTGGGTGCTCAGTGCTCAGGGTGCTGGGTGCTCAGTGCTCAGGGTGCTGGGTGCTCAGTGCTCAGGGTGCTGGGTGCTCAGTACTCAAGGTGCTGGGTGCTCAGTGCTCGGGGTGCTGGGCGCTCAGTGCTCAGGGTGCTTGGTGCTCAGTACTCAGTGTGCTGGGTGCTCAGTACTTGGTGTGCTGGGTGCTCAATGCTCGGGGAGCTGGGTGCTCAGTACTCATGGTGCTGGGTGCTCAGTACTCAGGGTGCTGGGTGCTCAGTACTCAGGGTGCTGGGCGCTCAGTACTCGGGTGCTGGGTGCTCAGTGCTCAGGGAGCTGGGTGCTCAGTGCTCTTGGTGCTGGGTGCTCAGTGCTCAGTACTCAGGGTGCTGGGTGCTCAGTGCCCGGGGTGCTGGGTGCTCAGTGCTCAGTACTCAGGGTGCTGGGTGCTCAGTGCTCAGGGTGCTGGGTACTCAGTGCTCAGGGTGCTGGGTGCTCAGTACTCAGTGTGCTGGGTGCTCAGTGCTCGGGGTGCTGGGTGTTCAGTGCTCAGGGTGCTGGGTGCTCAGTTCTCAGGGTGCTGGGTGCTCAGTACTCGGGGTGCTGGGTGCTCAGTACTCAGGGTGCTGGGTGCTCAGTACTCAGGGTGGTGGGTGCTCAGTGCTCAGGGTGCTGGGTGCTCAGTGCTCGGGGTGCTGGGTGCTTAGTGCTCAGTACTCAGGGTGCTGGGTGCTCAGTGCTCGGGATGCTGGGTGCTCAGTGCTCAGTACTCTGGGTGCTGGGTGCTCAGTGCTCAGGGTGCTGGTTGCTCAGTGCTCAGGGTGCTGGGTACTCAGTGCTCAGGGTGCTGGGTGCTCAGTACTCAGGGTGCTCAGTGCTCAGTACTCGGGGTGCTGGGTGCTCAGTGCTCGGGGTGCTTTGTGCTCAGTGCTCAGTACTCAGGGTGCTGGGTGCTCAGTGCTCAGGGTGCTGGGTGCTCAGTGCTCAGGGTGCTGGGTGCTCAGTGCTCAGGGTGCTGGGTACTTAGTGCTCAGGGTGCTCGGTGCTCAGTGCTCAGGGTGCTCAGTGTTCGGGGTGCTCGGATCTCAGTACTCAGGGTGCTGGGTGCTCAGTGCTCGGGGTGCTCGGTGCTCAGTACTCAGGGTGCTGGGTGCTCAGTGCTCGGGGTGCTGGGTGCTCAGTGCTCAGTACTCAGGGTGCTGGGTGCTCAGTTCTCAGTGTGCTGGGTGCTCAGTGCTCAGGGTGCTGGGTGCTCAGTGCTCAGGGTGCTGGGTGCTCAGTACTCAGGGTGCTGGGTGCTCAGTGCTCGGGGTGCTGGGTGCTCAGTGCTCAGGGTGCTGGGTGCTCAGTACTCAGGGTGCTGGGTACTCAGTACTCGGCGTGCTGGGGGCTCAGTGCTCGGGGTGCTGGGTGCTCAGTACTCAGGGTGCTGGGTGCTCAGTACTCCGGGTGCTGGGTGCTCAGTTCTCGGTGTGCTCGGTGCTCAGTACTCAGTGATCAGGGTGCTCAGTGCTCAGTGCTCAGGGTGCTGGGTGCTCAGTACTCAGGGTGCTGGGTGCTCAGTACCCAGGGTGCTGGGTGCTCAGTACTCGGGTGGTGGGTGCTCAGTGCTCAGGGTGCTGGGTGCTCAGTGCTCGGGTTGCTGGGTGCTCAGTGCTCAGTACTCAGGGTGCTGGGAGCTCAGTGCTCGGGGTGCTGGGTGGTCAGTGCTCAGTACTCAGGGTGCTGGGTGCTCAGTGCTCAGGGTGCTGGGTGCTCAGTGCTCAGGGTGCTGGGTGCTCAGTGCTCAGGGTGCGGGGTACTCAGTGCTCAGGGTGCTGGGTGCTCAGTACTCAGGGTGCTCAGTGCTCAGTACTCGGGGTGCTGGGTGCTCAGTGCTCGGGGTGCTGGGTGCTCAGTAATCAGGGTGCTGGGTGCTCAGGGCTCAGGGTGCTGGGTGCTCAGTGCTCAGGGTGCTGTGTGCTCAGTGCTCAGGGTGCTGGGTACTCAGTGCTCAGGGTGCTCGGTGCTCAGTGCTCAGGGTGCTCAGTGTTCGGGGTGCTCGGATCTCAGTACTCAGGGTGCTGGGTGCTCAGTGCTCGGGGTGCTCGGTGCTCAGTACTCAGGGTGCTGAGTGCTCAGTGCTCGGGGTGCTGGGTGCTCAGTGCTCAGTACTCAGGGTGCTGGGTGCTCAGTGCTCAGGGTGCTGTGTGCTCAGTGCTCAGGGTGCTGGGTGCTCAGTGCTCGGGGTGCTCGGTGCTCAGTACTCAGGGTGCTGGGTGCTCAGTGCTCGAGGTGCTCAGTACTCAGGGTGGTGTGTGTTCAGTGCTCAGGGTGCTGTGTGCTCAGTACTCAGGGTGCTTGGTGCTTAGTACTCAGGGTGCTGGGTGCTCAGTACTCTGGGTGCTGGGTGCTCAGTGCTCAAGGTGCTGGGTGCTCAGTACTCAGGGTGCTCATTGCTCAGGGTGCAGGGTGCTCAGTACTCAGGGTGCTGGGTGCTCAGTGCTCAGGGTGCTCGGTGCTCGGGGCGCTGGGTGCTCAGTGCTCGGGGTGCTCGGTGCTCCGTACTCAAGGTCCTGGGTGCTCAGTGCTCAGGGTGCTCGGTGCTCAGTACTCAGGGTGCTGGGTGCTCAGTGCTCGGGGTGCTCGATGCTCAGTACGTTGGGTGCTCACTACTCAGGGTGCTGGGTGCTCAGTGCTCAGGGTGCTGGGTGCTCAGTGCTCAGGGTGCTGGGTGCTCAGTGCTCAGGGTGCTGGGTGCTCAGTACTCAGGGTGCTGGGTGCTCAGTGCTCGGGGTGCTGGGTGCTCAGTGCTCAGGGTGCTGGGTGCTCAGTACTCAGGGTGCTTCGTGCTCAGTACTCGGGGTGCTGGGTGCTCAGTACTCAGGGTGCTGGGTGCTCAGTACTCAGGGTGCTGGGTGCTCAGTACTCGGGTGCAGGGTGCTCAGTGCTCAGGGTGCTGGGTGCTCAGTGCTCGGGGTGCTGGGTGCTCAGTGCTCAGTACTCAGGGTGCTGGGTGCTCAGTGCTCGGGGTGTTGGGTGCTCAGTGCTCAGGGTGCTGGGGGCTCAGTGCTCAGGGTGCTGGGTGCTCAGTATTCAGGGTACTCAGTGCTCAGTACTCGGGGTGCTGGGTGCTCAGTGCTCAGGGTGCTCACTGCTCAGTACTCGGGGTGCTGGGTGCTCAGTGCTCAGTGCTCGGGGTGCTGGGTGCTCAGTGCTCGGGGCGCTGGGTGCTCAGTGCTCGGGGTGCTGGGTGCTCAGTACTCGGGGTGCTGGGTGCTCAGTGCTCAGGGTGCTCAGTGCTCAATACTCAGTGCTCAGGGTGCTCAGTGCTCAGTGCTCAGGGTGCTGGGTGTTCAGTACTCAGGGTGCTGGGTGCTCAGTACTCAGGGTGCTGGGTGCTCAGTGCTCAGGGTGCTGGGTGCTCAGTGCTCGGGGCGCTGGGTGCTCAGTACTCAGGGTGCTGGGTGCTCAGTGCTCGGGATGCTGGGTGCTCAGTGCTCAGGGTGCTGGGTGCTCAGTGCCCGGGGTGCTGGGTGCTCAGTGCTCAGTACTCAGGGTGGTGGGTGCTCAGTGCTCAGGGTGCTGGTTGCTCAGTGCTCAGGGTGCTGGGTGCTCAGTTCTCGGGGTGCTCGGTGCTCAGTACTCAGTGATCAGGGTGCTCAGTGCTCAGTGCTCAGGGTGCTGGGTGCTCAGTGCTCAGGGTGCTGGGTACTCAGTGCTCAGGGTGCTGGGTGCTCAGTACTCAGTGTGCTGGGTGCTCAGTGCTCGGGGTGCTGGGTGTTCAGTGCTCAGGGTGCTGGGTGCTCAGTTCTCAGGGTGCTGGGTGCTCAGTACTCGGGGTGCTGGGTGCTCAGTACTCAGGGTGCTGGGTGCTCAGTACTCAGGGTGGTGGGTGCTCAGTGCTCAGGGTGCTGGGTGCTCAGTGCTCGGGGTGCTGGGTGCTTAGTGCTCAGTACTCAGGGTGCTGGGTGCTCAGTACTCAGGGTGCTGGGCGCTCAGTACTCGGGTGCTGGGTGCTCAGTGCTCAGGGAGCTGGGTGCTCAGTGCTCTTGGTGCTGGGTGCTCAGTGCTCAGTACTCAGGGTGCTGGGTGCTCAGTGCCCGGGGTGCTGGGTGCTCAGTGCTCAGTACTCAGGGTGGTGGGTGCTCAGTGCTCAGGGTGCTGGGTGCTCAGTGCTCAGGGTGCTGGGTGCTCAGTTCTCGGGGTGCTCGGTGCTCAGTACTCAGTGATCAGGGTGCTCAGTGCTCAGTGCTCAGGGTGCTGGGTGCTCAGTGCTCAGGGTGCTGGGTACTCAGTGCTCAGGGTGCTGGGTGCTCAGTACTCAGTGTGCTGGGTGCTCAGTGCTCGGGGTGCTGGGTGTTCAGTGCTCAGGGTGCTGGGTGCTCAGTTCTCAGGGTGCTGGGTGCTCAGTACTCGGGGTGCTGGGTGCTCAGTACTCAGGGTGCTGGGTGCTCAGTACTCAGGGTGGTGGGTGCTCAGTGCTCAGGGTGCTGGGTGCTCAGTGCTCGGGGTGCTGGGTGCTTAGTGCTCAGTACTCAGGGTGCTGGGTGCTCAGTGCTCGGGATGCTGGGTGCTCAGTGCTCAGTACTCTGGGTGCTGGGTGCTCAGTGCTCAGGGTGCTGGTTGCTCAGTGCTCAGGGTGCTGGGTACTCAGTGCTCAGGGTGCTGGGTGCTCAGTACTCAGGGTGCTCAGTGCTCAGTACTCGGGGTGCTGGGTGCTCAGTGCTCGGGGTGCTGGGTGCTCAGTGCTCAGTACTCAGGGTGCTGGGTGCTCAGTGCTCAGGGTCCTGGGTGCTCAGTGCTCAGGGTGCTGGGTGCTCAGTGCTCAGGGTGCTGGGTACTTAGTGCTCAGGGTGCTCGGTGCTCAGTGCTCAGGGTGCTCAGTGTTCGGGGTGCTCGGATCTCAGTACTCAGGGTGCTGGGTGCTCAGTGCTCAGGGTGCTCGGTGCTCAGTACTCAGGGTGCTGGGTGCTCAGTGCTCGGGGTGCTGGGTGCTCAGTGCTCAGTACTCAGGGTGCTGGGTGCTCAGTTCTCAGTGTGCTGGGTGCTCAGTGCTCAGGGTGCTGGGTGCTCAGTGCTCAGGGTGCTGGGTGCTCAGTACTCAGGGTGCTGGGTGCTCAGTGCTCGGGGTGCTGGGTGCTCAGTGCTCAGGGTGCTGGGTGCTCAGTACTCAGGGTGCTGGGTACTCAGTACTCGGCGTGCTGGGGGCTCAGTGCTCGGGGTGCTGGGTGCTCAGTACTCAGGGTGCTGGGTGCTCAGTACTCCGGGTGCTGGGTGCTCAGTTCTCGGTGTGCTCGGTGCTCAGTACTCAGTGATCAGGGTGCTCAGTGCTCAGTGCTCAGGGTGCTGGGTGCTCAGTACTCAGGGTGCTGGGTGCTCAGTACCCAGGGTGCTGGGTGCTCAGTACTCGGGTGGTGGGTGCTCAGTGCTCAGGGTGCTGGGTGCTCAGTGCTCGGGTTGCTGGGTGCTCAGTGCTCAGTACTCAGGGTGCTGGGAGCTCAGTGCTCGGGGTGCTGGGTGGTCAGTGCTCAGTACTCAGGGTGCTGGGTGCTCAGTGCTCAGGGTGCTGGGTGCTCAGTGCTCAGGGTGCTGGGTGCTCAGTGCTCAGGGTGCGGGGTACTCAGTGCTCAGGGTGCTGGGTGCTCAGTACTCAGGGTGCTCAGTGCTCAGTACTCGGGGTGCTGGGTGCTCAGTGCTCGGGGTGCTGGGTGCTCACTAATCAGGGTGCTGGGTGCTCAGGGCTCAGGGTGCTGGGTGCTCAGTGCTCAGGGTGCTGTGTGCTCAGTGCTCAGGGTGCTGGGTACTCAGTGCTCAGGGTGCTCGGTGCTCAGTGCTCAGGGTGCTCAGTGTTCGGGGTGCTCGGATCTCAGTACTCAGGGTGCTGGGTGCTCAGTGCTCGGGGTGCTCGGTGCTCAGTACTCAGGGTGCTGAGTGCTCAGTGCTCGGGGTGCTGGGTGCTCAGTGCTCAGTACTCAGGGTGCTGGGTGCTCAGTGCTCAGGGTGCTGTGTGCTCAGTGCTCAGGGTGCTGGGTGCTCAGTGCTCGGGGTGCTCGGTGCTCAGTACTCAGGGTGCTGGGTGCTCAGTGCTCGAGGTGCTCAGTACTCAGGGTGGTGTGTGTTCAGTGCTCAGGGTGCTGTGTGCTCAGTACTCAGGGTGCTTGGTGCTTAGTACTCCGGGTGCTGGGTGCTCAGTACTCTGGGTGCTGGGTGCTCAGTGCTCAAGGTGCTGGGTGCTCAGTACTCAGGGTGCTCATTGCTCAGGGTGCAGGGTGCTCAGTACTCAGGGTGCTGGGTGCTCAGTGCTCAGGGTGCTCGGTGCTCGGGGCGCTGGGTGCTCAGTGCTCGGGGTGCTCGGTGCTCCGTACTCAAGGTCCTGGGTGCTCAGTGCTCAGGGTGCTCGGTGCTCAGTACTCAGGGTGCTGGGTGCTCAGTGCTCGGGGTGCTCGATGCTCAGTACGTTGGGTGCTCACTACTCAGGGTGCTGGGTGCTCAGTGCTCAGGGTGCTGAGTGCTCAGTGCTCAGGGTGCTGGGTGCTCAGTGCTCAGGGTGCTGGGTGCTCAGTACTCAGGGTGCTGGGTGCTCAGTGCTCGGGGTGCTGGGTGCTCAGTGCTCAGGGTGCTGGGTGCTCAGTACTCAGGGTGCTTCGTGCTCAGTACTCGGGGTGCTGGGTGCTCAGTACTCAGGGTGCTGGGTGCTCAGTACTCAGGGTGCTGGGTGCTCAGTACTCGGGTGCAGGGTGCTCAGTGCTCAGGGTGCTGGGTGCTCAGTGCTCGGGGTGCTGGGTGCTCAGTGCTCAGTACTCAGGGTGCTGGGTGCTCAGTGCTCGGGGTGTTGGGTGCTCAGTGCTCAGGGTGCTGGGGGCTCAGTGCTCAGGGTGCTGGGTGCTCAGTATTCAGGGTACTCAGTGCTCATTACTCGGGGTGCTGGGTGCTCAGTGCTCAGGGTGCTCACTGCTCAGTACTCGGGGTGCTGGGTGCTCAGTGCTCAGTGCTCGGGGTGCTGGGTGCTCAGTGCTCGGGGCGCTGGGTGCTCAGTGCTCGGGGTGCTGGGTGCTCAGTACTCGGGGTGCTGGGTGCTCAGTGCTCAGGGTGCTCAGTGCTCAGTACTCAGTGCTCAGGGTGCTCAGTGCTCAGTGCTCAGGGTGCTGGGTGTTCAGTACTCAGGGTGCTGGGTGCTCAGTACTCAGGGTGCTGGGTGCTCAGTGCTCAGGGTGCTGGGTGCTCAGTGCTCGGGGCGCTGGGTGCTCAGTACTCAGGGTGCTGGGTGCTCAGTGCTCGGGATGCTGGGTGCTCAGTGCTCAGGGTGCTGGGTGCTCAGTACTCGGGGTGCTGGGTGCTCAGTACTCGGGGTGCTGTGTGCTCAGTACTCAGGGTGCTGGGTGCTCAGTACTCAGGGTGCTGGGTGCTCAGTACTCGGGTGCTGGGTGCTCAGTGCTCAGGGTGCTGGGTGCTCAGTGCTCAGTACTCAGTGTGCTGGGTGCTCCGTGCTCGGGGCGCTGGGTGCTCAGTGCTCAGTACTCAGGGTGCTGGGTGCTCAGTGCTCAGGGTGCTGTGTGCTCAGTGCTCAGGGTGCTGGGTGCTCAGTGCTCAGGGTGCTGGGTACTCAGCGCTCAGAGTGCTGGGTGCTCAGTACTCAGGGTGCTGGGTGCTCAGTACTCAGGGTGCTGGGTGCTCAGTGCTCGGGGTGCTGGGGGCTCAGTGCTCACGGTGCTGGGTGCTCAGTGCTCGGTGTGCTCGGTGCTCAGTACTCAGGGTGCTGGGTGCTCAGTGATCGAGGTGCTCAGTACTCAGGGTGCTGTGTGTTCAGTGCTCAGGGTGCTGGGTGCTCGTACTCAGGGTGCTCGGTGCTTAGTACTCAGGGTGCTGGGTGCTCAGTACTCCGGGTGCTGGGTGCTCAGTGCTCGGGGTGCTCGGTGCTCAGTGCTCAAGGTGCTGGGTGCTCAGTACTCAGGTTGCTCAGTGCTCAGGGTGCTCGGTGCTCGTGGCACTGGGTGCTCAGTGCTCGGGGTGCTCGGAGCTCAGTACTCAGGGTGCTGGGTGCTCAGTGCTCGGGGTGCTGGGTGCTCAGTACTCTGGGTGCTGGGTACTCAGTGCTCGGGGTGCTCGGTGCTCAGTACGTTAGGTGCTCACTACTCAGGGTGCTGGGTGCTCAGTGCTCAGGGTGCTGTGTGCTCAGTGCTCAGGGTGCTGGGTGCTCAGTACTCAGGGTGCTGGGTGCTCAGTGCTCGGGGTGCTGGGTGCTCAGTGCTCAGGGTGCTGGGTGCTCAGTACTCAGGGTGCTGGGTGCTCAGTACTTGGGGTGCTGGGTGCTCAATGCTCGGGGTGCTGGGTGCTCAGTACTCAGGGTGCTGGGTGCTCAGTACTCAGGGTGCTGCGTGCTCAGTACTCAGGGTGCTGGGCGCTCAGTACTCGGGTGCTGGGTGCTCAGTGCTCAGGGTGCTGGTTGCTCAGTTCTCGGGGTGCTGGTTGCTCAGTGCTCAGTACTCAGGGTGCTGGGTGCTCAGTGCCCGGGGTGCTGGGTGCTCAGTGCTCAGTACTCAGGGTGCTGGGTGCTCAGTGCTCAGGGTGCTGGGTGCTCAGTGCTCAGGGTGCTGGGTGCTCAGTGCTCGGGGTGCTGGGTGCTCAGTGCTCAGTACTCAGGGTGCTGGGTGCTCAGTGCTCAGGGTGCTGGGTGCTCAGTGCTCAGTACTCAGGGTGCTGGGTGCTCAGTGCTCAGGGTGCTGGGTGCTCAGTGCTCGGGGTGCTGGGTGCTCAGTACTCAGGGTGCTGGGTGCTCAGTACTCCGGGTGCTGGGTGCTCAGTTTTCGGGGTGCTGGGTGCTCAGTGCTCAGTACTCAGGGTGCTGGGTGCTCAGTGCTCGGGGTGCTGGGTGCTCAGTACTCAGGGTGCTGGGTGCTCAGTGCTCAGGGTGCTGGGTGCTCAGTACTCAGGGTGCTGGGAGCTCAGTGCTCAGGGTGATCGGTGCTCAGTACTCAGGGTGCTCAGTACTCAGGGTGCTGGGTGCTCAGTGCTCGGGGTGCTGGGTGCTCAGTGCTCAGGGTGATCGGTGCTCAGTACTCAGGGTGCTGGGTGCTCAGTGCTCAGGGTGCTGGGTGCTCAGTCCTCAGGGTGCTCAGTGCTCAGGGTGCTGGGTGCTCAGTGCTCGGGGTGCTCGGTGCTCAGTACTCAGGGTGCTGAGTGCTCAGTACTCAGGGTGCTGGGTGCTCAGTACTCAGGGTGCTGGGTGCTCAGTGCTCAGGGTGCTGGGGGATCAGTGCTCAGGGTGCTGGGTGCTCAGTGCTCAGAGTGCTGGGTGCTCAGTGCTCGGGGTGCTGGGTGCTCAGTACTCAGGGTGCTGGGTGCTCAGTGCTCGGGGTGCTCGGTGCTCAGTACGTTGGGTGCTCACATCTCAGGGTGCTGGGTGATCAGTGCTCAGGGTGCTGGGTGCTCAGTGCTCAGGGTGCTCAGAGCTCAGTGCTCAGGGTGCTGGGTGCTCAGTACTCAGGGTTCTGGTTGCTCAGTACTCAGGGTGCTCAGTGCTCAGTACTCAGGGTGCTCAGTGCTCAGTACTCAGGGTGCACAGTGCTCAGGGTGCTGGGTGCTCAATCCTCAGGGTGCTGGGTGCTCAGTACTCCGGGTGCTGGGTGCTGGGTGCTCAGTGCTCAGGGTGCTGGGTGCTCAGTGCTCAGGGTGCTGGGTGCTCAGTTCTCGGGGTGCTGGTTGCTCAGTGCTCAGTACTCAGGGTGCTGGGTGCTCAGTGCCCGGGGTGCTGGGTGCTCAGTGCTCAGTACTCAGGGTGCTGGGTGCTCAGTGCTCAGGGTGCTGGGTGCTCAGTGCTCAGGGTGCTGGGTGCTCAGTGCTCGGGGTGCTGGGTGCTCAGTGCTCAGTACTCAGGGTGCTGGGTGCTCAGTGCTCAGGGTGCTGGGTGCTCAGTGCTCAGTACTCAGGGTGCTGGGTGCTCAGTGCTCAGGGTGCTGGGTGCTCAGTGCTCGGGGTGCTGGGTGCTCAGTACTCAGGGTGCTGGGTGCTCAGTACTCCGGGTGCTGGGTGCTCAGTTTTCGGGGTGCTGGGTGCTCAGTGCTCAGTACTCAGGGTGCTGGGTGCTCAGTGCTCGGGGTGCTGGGTGCTCAGTACTCAGGGTGCTGGGTGCTCAGTGCTCAGGGTGCTGGGTGCTCAGTACTCAGGGTGCTGGGAGCTCAGTGCTCAGGGTGATCGGTGCTCAGTACTCAGGGTGCTCAGTACTCAGGGTGCTGGGTGCTCAGTGCTCGGGGTGCTGGGTGCTCAGTGCTCAGGGTGATCGGTGCTCAGTACTCAGGGTGCTGGGTGCTCAGTGCTCAGGGTGCTGGGTGCTCAGTCCTCAGGGTGCTCAGTGCTCAGGGTGCTGGGTGCTCAGTGCTCGGGGTGCTCGGTGCTCAGTACTCAGGGTGCTGAGTGCTCAGTACTCAGGGTGCTGGGTGCTCAGTACTCAGGGTGCTGGGTGCTCAGTGCTCAGGGTGCTGGGGGATCAGTGCTCAGGGTGCTGGGTGCTCAGTGCTCAGGGTGCTGGGTGCTCAGTGCTCGGGGTGCTGGGTGCTCAGTACTCAGGGTGCTGGGTGCTCAGTGCTCGGGGTGCTCGGTGCTCAGTACGTTGGGTGCTCACAACTCAGGGTGCTGGGTGATCAGTGCTCAGGGTGCTGGGTGCTCAGTGCTCAGGGTGCTCAGAGCTCAGTGCTCAGGGTGCTGGGTGCTCAGTACTCAGGGTGCTGGTTGCTCAGTACTCAGGGTGCTCAGTGCTCAGTACCCAGGGTGCTCAGTGCTCAGTACTCAGGGTGCACAGTGCTCAGGGTGCTGGGTGCTCAATCCTCAGGGTGCTGGGTGCTCAGTACTCCGGGTGCTGGGTGCTGGGTGCTCAGTGCTCAGGGTGCTGGGTGCTCAGTGCTCAGGGTGCTGGGTGCTCAGTACTCAGGGTGCTGGGTGCTCAGTGCTCGGGGTGCTGTGTGCTCAATGCTCAGGGTGCTGGGTGCTCAGTACTCAGGGTGCTGGGTGCTCAGTTCTCGGGGTGCTCGGTGCTCAGTACTCAGGGTGCTGGGTGCTCAGTACTCAGGGTGCTGTGTGCTCAGTACTCAGGTGCTGGGTGCTCAGTGCTCAGGGTGCTGGGTGCTCAGTGCTCGGGGTGCTGGGTGCTCAGTGCTCAGTACTCAGGGTGCTGGTTGCTCAGTGCTCGGGGTGCTGGGTGCTCAGTGCTCAGTATTCATGGTGCTGGGTGCTCAGTGCTCAGGGTGCTGGGTGCTCAGTGCTCAGGGTGCTGGGTGCTCAGTGCTCAGGGTGCTGTGTACTCAGTGCTCAGGGTGCTGGGTGCTCAGTACTCAGGGTGCTCAGTGCTCAGTACTCGGGGTGCTGGGTGCTCATTGCTCGGGGTGCTGGGTGCTCAGTGCTCAGTACTCAGGGTGCTGGGTGCTCAGTGCTCAGGGTGCTGGGTACTCAGTGCTCAGGGTGCTGGGTGCTCAGTGCTCAGGGTGCTGGGTGCTCAGTGCTCAGGGTGCTGGGTACTCAGTGCTCAGGGTGCACGGTGCTCAGTGCTCAGGGTGCTCAGTACTCGGGGTGCTCGGAGCACAGAACTCAGGGTGCTGGGTTCTCAGTGCTCGGGGTGCTCGGTGCTCAGTACTCAGGGTGCTGGGTGCTCAGTGCTCGGGGTGCTGGGTGCTCAGTGCTCAGTATTCAGGGTGCTGTGTGCTCAGTGCTCAGGGTGCTGTGTGCTCAGTGCTCAGGGTGCTGGGTGCTCAGTGCTCAGGGTGCTGGGTACTCAGTGCTCAGGGTGCTGGGTGCTCAGTACTCAGGGTGCTGGGTGCTCAGTACTCAGGGTGCTGGGTGCTCAGTGCTCGGGGTGCTATGTGCTCAGTGCTCGCGGTGCTGGGTGCTCAGTGCTCGGGGTGCTCGGTGCTCAGTACTCAGGGTGCTGGGTGCTCAGTGCTCGAGGTGTTCAGTGTTCAGGGTGCTGGGTGCTCAGTACTCAGGGTGCTCGGTGCTTAGTACTCAGTGTGCTGGGTGCTCAGTACTCCGGGTGCTGGGTGCTCAGTGCTCAAGGTGCTGGGTGCTCAGTACTCAGGGTGCTCATTGCTCAGGGTGCAGGGTGCTCAGTACTCAGGGTGCTGGGTGCTCAGTGCTCAGGGTGCTCGGTGCTCGGGGCGCTGGGTGCTCAGTGCTCGCGGTGCTCGGAGCTCAGTACTCAGGGTGCTGGGTGCTCAGTGCTCAGGGTGCTCGGTGCTCAGTACTCAGGGTGCTGGGTGCTCAGTGCTCGGGGTGCTCGGTGCTCAGTACGTTGGGTGCTCACTACTCAGGGTGCTGGGTGCTCAGTGCTCAGGGTGCTGGGTGCTCAGTGCTCAGGGTGCTGGGTGCTCAGTGCTCATGGTGCTGGGTGCTCAGTACTCAGGGTGCTGGGTGCTCAGTGCTCGGGGTGCTGGGTGCTCAGTGCTCAGGGTGCTGGGTGCTCAGTGCTCAGGGTGCTGGGTGCTCAGTACTCAGGGTGCTGGGTGCTCAGTGCTCGGGGTGCTGGGTGCTCAGTGCTCAGGGTGCTGGGGGATCAGTGCTCAGGGTGCTGGGTGCTCAGTGCTCGGGGTGCTGGGTGCTCAGTGCTCAGTACTCAGGGTGCTGGGTGCTCAGTGCTCAGGGTGCTGGGTGCTCAGTGTTCAGTACTCAGGGTGCTGGGTGCTCAGTGCTCAGGGTGCTGGGTGCTCAGTGCTCGGGGTGCTGGGTGCTCAGTACTCAGGGTGCTGGGTGCTCAGTACTCCGGGTGCTGGGTGCTCAGTTCTCCGGGTGCTCGGTGCTCAGTACTCAGTGATCAGGGTGCTCAGTGCTCAGTGCTCAGGGTGCTGTGTGTTCAGTACTCAGGGTGCTGGGTGCTCAGTACTCAGGGTGCTGGGTGCTCAGTGCTCAGGGTGCTGGCTGCTCAGTACTCGGGTTGCTCGGTGCTCAGTGCTCAGGGTGCTGGGTGCTCAGTACTCAGGGTGCTGGGTACTCAGTGCTCAGGGTGCTCGGTGCTCAGTACTCGGGGTGCTGGGTGCTCATTCTCGGGGTGCTGGGTGCTCAGTGCTCGGGGTGCTGGGTGCTCAGTACTCAGTGTGCTGGGTGCTCAGTGCTCAGGGTGCTGGGTGCTCTGTACTCAGGGTGCTGGGTGCTCAGTGCTCAGGGTGCTGGGTGCTCAGTACTCAGGGTGCTGGGAGCTCAGTGCTCAGGGTGATCGGTGCGCAGTACTCAGGGTGCTCAGTACTCAGGGTGCTGGGTGCTCAGTGCTTGGGGTGCTGGGTGCTCAGTGCTCAGGGTGATCGGTGCTCAGTACTCAGGGTGCTGGGTGCTCAGTGCTCAGGGTGCTGGGTGCTCAGTCCTCAGGGTGCTCAGTGCTCAGGGTGCTGGGTGCTCAGTGCTCGGGGTGCTCGCTGCTCAGTACTCAGGGTGCTGAGTGCTCAGTACTCAGGGTGCTGGGTGCTCAGTACTCAGGGTGCTGGGTGCTCAGTGCTCAGGGTGTTGGGTGATCAGTGCTCAGGGGGCTGGGTGCTCAGTGCTCAGGGTGCTGGGTGCTCAGTGCTCGGGGTGCTGGGTGCTCAGTACTCAGGGAGCTGGGTGCTCAGTGCTCGGGGTGCTCGGTGCTCAGTACGTTGGGTGCTCAGTGCTCAGTACTCAGGGTGCTCAGTGCTCAGGGTGCTGGGTGCTCAGTCCTCAGGGTGCTGGGTGCTCAGTACTCCGGGTGCTGGGTGCTGGGTGCTCAGTGCTCAGGGTGCTGGGTGCTCAGTGCTCAGGGTGCTGGGTGCTCAGAACTCAGGGTGCTGGGTGCTCAGTGCTCGGGGTGCTGGGTGCTCAGTGCTCAGGGTGCTGGGTGCTCAGTACACAGGGTGCTGGGTGCTCACTTCTCGGGGTGCTCGGTGCTCAGTACTCAGGGTGCTGCGTGCTCAGTACTCAGGGTGCTGTGTGCTCAGTACTCAGGTGCTGGGTGCTCAGTGCTCAGGGTGCTGGGTGCTCAGTGCTCGGGGTGCTGGTTGCTCAGTGCTCAGTACTCAGGGTGCTGGGTGCTCAGTGCTCGGGGTGCTGGGTGCTCAGTGCTCAGTATTCATGGTGCTGGGTGCTCAGTGCTCAGGGTGCTGGGTGCTCAGTGCTCAGGGTGCTGGGTGCTCAGTGCTCAGGGTGCTGTGTACTCAGTGCTCAGTGTGCTGGGTGCTCAGTACTCAGGGTGCTCAGTGCTCAGTACTCGGGGTGCTGGGTGCTCAGTGCTCGGGGTGCTGGGTGCTCAGTGCTCAGTACTCAGGGTGCTGGGTGCTCAGTGCTCAGGGTGCTGGGTGCTCAGTGCTCAGGGTGCTGGGTGCTCAGTGCTAAGGGTGCTGGGTACTCAGTGCTCAGGGTGCACGGTGCTCAGTGCTCAGGGTGCTCAGTACTCGGGGTGCTCGGAGCTCAGTACTCAGGGTGCTGGGTGCTCAGTGCTCGGGGTGCTCGGTGCTCAGTACTCAGGGTGCTGGGTGCTCAGTGCTCGGGGTGCTGGGTGCTCAGTGCTCAGTATTCAGGGTGCTGTGTGCTCAGTGCTCAGGGTGCTGTGTGCTCAGTGCTCAGGGTGCTGGGTGCTCAGTGCTCAGGGTGCTGGGTACTCAGTGCTCAGGGTGCTGGGTGCTCAGTACTCAGGGTGCTGGGTGCTCAGTACTCAGGGTGCTGGGTGCTCAGTGCTCGGGGAGCTATGTGCTCAGTGCTCGCGGTGCTGGGGGCTCAGTGCTCGGGGTGCTCGGTGCTCAGTACTCAGGGTGCTGGGTGCTCAGTGCTCGAGGTGTTCAGTGCTCAGGGTGCTGGGTGCTCAGTACTCAGGGTGCTCTGTGCTTAGTACTCAGGGTGCTGGTTGCTCAGTACTCCGGGTGCTGGGTGCTCAGTGCTCAAGGTGCTGGGTGCTCAATACTCAGGGTGCTCATTGCTCAGGGTGCAGGGTGCTCAGTACTCAGGGTGCTGGGTGCTCAGTGCTCAGGGTGCTCGGTGCTCGGGGCGCTGGGTGCTCAGTGCTCGCGGTGCTCGGAGCTCAGTACTCAGGGTGCTGGGTGCTCAGTGCTCGGGGTGCTGGGTGCTCAGTGCTCAGTACTCAGGGTGCTGGGTGCTCAGTGCTCGGGGTGCTGGGTGCTCAGTGATCAGTACTCAGGGTGCTGGGTGCTCAGTGCTCAGGGTGCTGGGTGCTCAGTGCTCAGGGTGCTGGGTGCTCAGTGCTCAGGGTGCTGGGTACTCAGTGCTCAGGGTGCTGGGTGCTCAGTACTCAGGGTGCTCAGTGCTCAGTACTCAGGGTGCTGGGTGCTCAGTGCTCAGGGTGCTCACTGCTCAGTACTCGGGGTGCTGGGTGCTCAGTGCTCAGTGCTCGGGGTGCTGGGTGCTCAGTGCTCGGGGCGCTGGGTGCACAGTGCTCGGGGTGCTGGGTGCTCAGTACTCGGGGTGCTGGGTGCTCAGTGCTCAGGGTGCTCAGTGCTCAGTACTCAGTGCTCAGGGTGCTCAGTGCTCAGTGCTCAGGGTGCTGGGTGTTCAGTACTCAGGGTGCTGGGTGCTCAGTACTCAGGGTGTTGGGTGCTCAGTGCTCAGGGTGCTGGGTGCTCAGTGCTCAGGGTGCTGGGTGCTCAGTACTCAGGGTGCTGGGTGCTCAGTGCTCGGTGTGCTGGGTGCTCAGTGCTCAGTACTCAGGGTGCTGGGTGCTCAGTGCTCGGGTTGCTGGGTGCTCAGTGCTCAGTACTCAGGGTGCGGGGTGCTCAGTGCTCAGGGTGCTGTGTGCTCAGTGCTCAGGGTGCTGGGTGCTCAGTGCTCAGGGTGCTGGGTACTCAGTGCTCAGGTTGCTGGGTGCACAGTGTTCAGGGTGCTGGGTGCTCAGTACTCAGGGTGCTGGGTGCTCAGTGCTCGGCGTGCTGGGTGCTCAGTGCTCAGGGTGCTGGGTGCTCAGTACTCAGGGTGCTGGGTGCTCAGTGCTCAGGGTGCTGGGTGCTCAGTACTTGGGGTGCTCGGTTCTCAGTGCTCGGAGTGCTGGGTGCTCAGTACTCAGGGTGCTGGGTACTCAGTGCTCAGGGTGCTCGGTGCTCAGTACTCGGGGTGCTGGGTGCTCATTCTCGGGGTGCTGGGTGCTCAGTGCTCGGGGTGCTGGGTGCTCAGTACTCAGGGTGCTGGGTGCTCAGTGCTCAGGGTGCTGGGTGCTCAGTACTCAGGGTGCTGGGTGCTCAGTACTCAGGGTGCTGGGAGCTCAGTGCTCAGGGTGATCGGTGCTCAGTACTCAGGGTGCTCAGTACTCAGGGTGCTGGGTGCTCAGTGCTCGGGGTGCTGGGTTCTCAGTGCTCAGGGTGATCGGTGCTCAGTACTCAGGGTGCTGGGTGCTCAGTGCTCAGGGTGCTGTGTGCTCAGTGCTCAGGGTGCTGGGTGCTCAGTGCTCAGGGTGCTGGGTACACAGTGCTCAGGGTGCTGGGTGCACAGTACTCAGGGTGCTGGGTGCTCAGTACTGAGGTTGCTGGGTGCTCAGTGCTGGGCGTGCTGGGTGCTCAGTGCTCACGGTGCTGGGTGCTCAGTGCTCGGTGTGCTGGGTGCTCAGTACTCAGGGTGCTGTGTGTTCAGTGCTCAGGGTGCTAGGTGCTCAGTACTCAGGGTGCTTGGTGCTTAGTACTCAGGGTGCTGGGTGCTCAGTACTCCGGGTGCTGGGTGCTCAGTGCTCAGGGTGCTCATTGCTCAGGGTGCTGGGTGCTCAGTAGTCAGGGTGCTGGGTGCTCAGTGCTCAGGGTGCTCGGTGCTCGGGGCACTGGGTGCTCAGTGCTCGGGGTGCTCGGAGCTCAGTACTTAGGGTGCTGGGTGCTCAGTGCTCGGGGTGCTCGGTGCTCAGTACTCAGGGTGCTGGGTACTCAGTGCTCGGGGTGCTCGGTGCTCAGTACGTTGGGTGCTCACTACTCAGGGTGCTGGGTGCTCAGTGCTCAGGGTGCTGGGTGCTCAGTGCTCAGGGTGCTGGGTGCTCAGTGCTCGGGGTGCTGGGTGCTCAGTGCTCAGGGTGATCGGTGCTCAGTACTCAGGGTGCTGGGTGCTCAGTGCCCAGGGTGATGGGTGCTCAGTCCCCAGGGTGCTCAGTGCTCTGGGTGCTGGGTGCTCAGTGCTCGGGGTGCTCGGTGCTCAGTACTCAGGGTGCTGAGTGCTCAGTACTCAGGCTGCTGGGTGCTCAGTACTCAGGGTGCTGGGTGCTCAGTGCTCAGTGTGCTGGGTGATCAGTGCTCAGGGTGCTGGGTGCTCAGTGCTCAGGGTGCTGGGTGCTCAGTGCTCGGGGTGCTGGGTGCTCAGTACTCAGGGTGCTGGGTGCTCAGTGCTCGGGGTGCTCGGTGCTCAGTACGTTGGGTGCTCACAACTCAGGGTGCTGGGTGCTCAGTGCTCAGGGTGCTGGGTGCTCAGTGCTCAGGGTGCTCGGTGCTCAGTGCTCAGGGTGCTGGGTGCTCAGTACTCAGGGTGCTGGTTGCTCAGTACTCAGGGTGCTCAGTGCTCAGTACTCAGGGTGCTCAGTGCTCAGTACTCAGGGTGCTCAGTGCTCAGGGTGCTGGGTGCTCAGTCCTCAGGGTGCTGGGTGCTCAGTGCTCAGGGTGCTCGGTGTTCAAGGCTCAGGGTGCTGGGTGCTCAGTACTCAGGGTGCTGGGTGCTCAGTGCTCGGGGTGCTGGGTGCTCAGTACTCAGGGTGCTGGGTGCTCAGTACTCAGGGTGCTGGGTGCTCAGTACTCAGGTTGCTGGGTGCTCAATACTCAGGGTGCTCAGTGCTTGGGGTGCTGGGTGCTCAGTACTCCGGGTGCTGGGTGCTCAGTTCTCGGGGTGCTCGGTGCTCAGTACTCAGTGATCAGGGTGCTCAGTGCTCAGTGCTCAGGGTGCTGGGTGCTCAGTGCTCAGGGTGATGTGTGCTCAGTGCTCAGGGTGCTGGGTGCTAAGTGCTCAGGGTGCTGGGTACTCAGTGCTCAGGGTGCTGGGTGCTCAGTACTCAGGGTGCTGGGTGCTCAGTACTCAGGGTGCTGGGTGCTCAGTGCTCGGGGTGCTATGTGCTCAGTGCTCGCGGTGCTGGGTGCTCAGTGCTCGGGGTGCTCGGTGCTCAGTACTCAGGGTGCTGGGTGCTCAGTGCTCGAGGTGCTCAGTACTCAGGGTGATGTGTGTTCAGTGCTCAGGGTGCTGGGTGCTCAGTACTCAGGGTGCTCGGTGCTTAGTACTCAGGTTGCTGGGTGCTCAGTACTCCGGGTGCTGGGTGCTCAGTGCTCAAGGTGCTGGGTGCTCAGTACTCAGGGTGCTCATTGCTCAGGGTGCAGGGTGCTCAGTACTCAGGGTGCTGGGTGCTCAGTGCTCAGGGTTCTCGGTGCTCGGGGCGCTGGGTGCTCAGTGCTCGGGGTGCTCGGAGCTCAGTACTCAGGGTGCTGTGTGGTCAGTGCTCAGGGTGCTCGGTGCTCAGTACTCAGGGTGCTGGGTGCTCAGTGCTCGGGGTGCTCGGTGCTCAGTACGTTGGGTGCTCACTACTCAGGGTGCTGGGTGCTCAGTGCTCAGGGTGCTGGGTGCTCAGTGCTCAGGGTGCTGGGTGCTCAGTGCTCAGGGTGCTGGGTGCTCAGTACTCAGGGAGCTGGGTGCTCAGTGCTCGGGGTGCTGGGTGCTCAGTGCTCAGGGTGCTGGGTGCTCAGTACTCAGGGTGCTGGGTGCTCAGTACTCGGGGTGCTGGGTGCTCAGTACTCAGGGTGCTGGGTGCTCAGGACTCAATGTGCTGGTTGCTCAGTACTCGGGTGCTGGGTGCTCAGTGCTCAGGGTGCTGGGTGCTCAGTGCTCGGGGTGCTGGGTGCTCAGTGCTCAGTACTCAGGGTGCTGGGTGCTCAGTGCTCGGGGTGCTGGGTTCTCAGTGATCAGTACTCAGGGTGCTGGGTGCTCAGTGCTCAGGGTGCTGGGTGCTCAGTGCTCAGGGTGCTGGGTGCTCAGTGCTCAGGGTGCTGGGTACTCAGTGCTCAGGGTGCTGGGTGCTCAGTGCTCGGGGTGCTCGGTGCTCAGTACGTTGGGTGCTCACTACTCAGGGTGCTGGGTGCTCAGTGCTCAGGGTGCTGGGTGCTCAGTGCTCAGGGTGCTGGGTGCTCAGTGCTCGGGGTGCTGGGTGCTCAGTGCTCAGGGTGATCGGTGCTCAGTACTCAGGGTGCTGGGTGCTCTGTGCCCAGGGTGCTGGGGGCTCAGTCCTCAGGGTGCTCAGTGCTCTGGGTGCTGGGTGCTCAGTGCTCGGGGTGCTCGGTGCTCAGTACTCAGGGTGCTGAGTGCTCAGTACTCAGGGTGCTGGGTGCTCAGTGCTCAGGGTGCTGGGTGATCAGTGCTCAGGGTGCTGGGTGCTCAGTGCTCAGGGTGCTGGGTGCTAAGTGCTCGGGGTGCTGGGTGCTCAGTACTCAGGGTGCTGGGTGCTCAGTGCTCGGGGTGCTCGGTGCTCAGTACTTTGGGTGCTCACAACTCAGGGTGCTGGGTGCTCAGTGCTCAGGGTGCTGGGTGCTCAGTGCTCAGGGTGCTCGGTGCTCAGTGCTCAGGGTGCTGGGTGCTCAGTACTCAGGGTGCTGGTTGCTCAGTACTCAGGGTGCTCAGTGCTCAGTACTCAGGGTGCTCAGTGCTCAGTACTCAGGGTGCTCAGTGCTCAGGGTGCTGGGTGCTCAGTCCTCACGGTGCTGGGTGCTCAGTGCTCAGGGTGCCCGGTGCTCAAGGCTCAGGGTGCTGGGTGCTCAGTACTCAGGGTGCTGGTTGCTCAGTGCTCGGGGTGCTGGGTGCTCAGTACTCAGGGTGCTGGGTGCTCAGTACTCAGGGTGCTGGGTGCTCAGTACTCAGGTTGCTGGGTGCTCAATACTCAGGGTGCTCAGTGCTTGGGGTGCTGGGTGCTCAGTACTCCGGGTGCTGGGTGCTCAGTTCTCGGGGTGCTCGGTGCTCAGTACTCAGTGATCAGGGTGCTCAGTGCTCAGTGCTCAGGGTGCTGGGTGCTCAGTGCTCAGGGTGATGTGTGCTCAGTGCTCAGGGTGCTGGGTGCTAAGTGCTCAGGGTGCTGGGTACTCAGTGCTCAGGGTGCTGGGTGCTCAGTACTCAGGGTGCTGGGTGCTCAGTACTCAGGGTGCTGGGTGCTCAGTGCTCGGGGTGCTATGTGCTCAGTGCTCGCGGTGCTGGGTGCTCAGTGCTCGGGGTGCTCGGTGCTCAGTACTCAGGGTGCTGGGTGCTCAGTGCTCGAGGTGCTCAGTACTCAGGGTGTTGTGTGTTCAGTGCTCAGGGTGCTGGGTGCTCAGTACTCAGGGTGCTCGGTGCTTAGTACTCAGGTTGCTGGGTGCTCAGTACTCCGGGTGCTGGGTGCTCAGTGCTCAAGGTGCTGGGTGCTCAGTACTCAGGGTGCTCATTGCTCAGGGTGCAGGGTGCTCAGTACTCAGGGTGCTGGGTGCTCAGTGCTCAGGGTTCTCGGTGCTCGGGGCGCTGGGTGCTCAGTGCTCGGGGTGCTCGGAGCTCAGTACACAGGGTGCTGTGTGGTCAGTGCTCAGGGTGCTCGGTGCTCAGTACTCAGGGTGCTGGGTGCTCAGTGCTCGGGGTGCTCGGTGCTCAGTACGTTGGGTGCTCACTACTCAGGGTGCTGGGTGCTCAGTGCTCAGGGTGCTGGGTGCTCAGTGCTCAGGGTGCTGGGTGCTCAGTGCTCAGGGTGCTGGGTGCTCAGTACTCAGGGAGCTGGGTGCTCAGTGCTCGGGGTGCTGGGTGCTCAGTGCTCGGGGTGCTGGGTGCTCAGTACTCAGGGTGCTGGGTGCTCAGTACTCGGGGTGCTGGGTGCTCAGTACTCAGGGTGCTGGGTGCTCAGGACTCAATGTGCTGGGTGCTCAGTACTCGGGTGCTGGGTGCTCAGTGCTCAGGGTGCTGGGTGCTCAGTGCTCGGGGTGCTGGGTGCTCAGTGCTCAGTACTCAGGGTGCTGGGTGCTCAGTGCTCGGGGTGCTGGGTGCTCAGTGATCAGTACTCAGGGTGCTGGGTGCTCAGTGCTCAGGGTGCTGGGTGCTCAGTGCTCAGGGTGCTGGGTGCTCAGTGCTCAGGGTGCTGGGTACTCAGTGCTCAGGGCGCTGGGTGCTCAGTACTCAGGGTGCTCAGTGCTCAGTACTCGGGGTGCTGGGTGCTCAGTGCTCAGGGTGCTCACTGCTCAGTACTCGGGGTGCTGGGTGCTCAGTGCTCAGTGCTCGGGGTGCTGGGTGCTCAGTGCTCGGGGCGCTGGGTGCTCAGTGCTCGGGGTGCTGGGTGCTCAGTACTCGGGGTGCTGGGTGCTCAGTGCTCAGGGTGCTCAGTGCTCAGTACTCAGTGCTCAGGGTGCTCAGTGCTCAGTGCTCAGGGTGCTGGGTGTTCAGTACTCAGGGTGCTGGGTGCTCAGTACTCAGGGTGCTGGGTGCTCAGTGCTCAGGGTGCTGGGTGCTCAGTGCTCGGGGCGCTGGGTGCTCAGTACTCAGGGTGCTGGGTGCTCAGTGCTCGGGGTGCTGGATGCTCAGTGCTCAGGGTGCTGGGTGCTCAGTACTCAGGGTGCTGGGTGCTCAGTACTCGGGGTGCTGTGTGCTCAGTACTCAGGGTGCTGGGTGCTCAGTACTCAGGGTGCTGGGTGCTCAGTACTCGGGTGCTGGGTGCTCAGTGCTCAGGGTGCTGTGTGCTCAGTGCTCGGGGTGCTGGGTGCTCAGTGCTCAGTTCTCAGGGTGCTGGGTGCTCAGTATTCGGGGTGCTGGGTGCTCAGTGCTCAGTACTCAGGGTGCTGGGTGCTCAGTGCTCGAGGTGCTCAGTACTCAGGGTGCTGTGTGTTCAGTGCTCAGGGTGCTGGGTGCTCAGTACTCAGGGTGCTCGGTGCTTAGTACTCAGGGTGCTGGGTGCTCAGTACTCCGGGTGCTGGGTGCTCAGTGCTCGGGGTGCTCGGTGCTCAGTGCTCAACGTGCTGGGTGCTCAGTACTCAGGTTGCTCATTGCTCAGGGTGCTGGGTGCTCAGTAGTCAGGGTGCTGGGTGCTCAGTGCTCAGGGTGCTCGGTGCTCGGGGCGCTGGGTGCTCAGTGCTCGGGGTGCTCGGAGCTCAGTACTCAGGGTGCTAGGTGTTCAGTGCTCGGGGTGCTCGGTGCTCAGTACTCAGGGTGCTGGGTGCTCAGTGCTCGGGGTGCTCGGTCCTCAGTACGTTGGGTGCTCACTACTCAGGGTGCTGGGTGCTCATTGCTCATGTCGCTGGGTGCTCAGTACTCAGGGTGCTGGTTGCTCAGTGCTCGGGGTGCTGGTTGCTCAGTGCTCAGGGTGCTGGGTGCTCAGTACTCAGGGTGCTGGTTGCTCAGTACTCGGGGTGCTGTGTGCTCAGTGCTCGGGGTGCTGGGTGCTCTGTACTCAGGGTGCTGGGTGCTCAGTACTCAGGGTGCTGGGTGCTCAGTACTCAGGGTGCTGGGTGCTCAGTACTCGGGTGCTGTGTGCTCAGTGCTCAGGGTGCTGGGTGCTCAGTGCTCGGGGTGCTGGGTGCTCAGTGCTCAGTACTCAGGGTGCTGGGTGCTCAGTGCCCGGGGTGCTGGGTGCTCAGTGCTCAGTACTCAGGGTGCTGGGTGCTCAGAGCTCAGGGTGCTGGGTGCTCAGTGCTCAGGGTGCTGGGTGCTCAGTGCTCAGTACTCAGGGTGCTGGGTGCTCAGTGCTCGGTGTGCTGGGTGCTCAGTGCTCAGTACTCAGGGTGCAGGGTGCTCAGTGCTCAGGGTGCTGGGTGCTCAGTGCTCAAGGTGCTGGGTGCTCAGTACTCAGGGTGCTCATTGCTCAGGGTGCAGGGTGCTCAGTACTCAGGGTGCTGGGTGCTCAGTGCTCAGGGTTCTCGGTGCTCGGGGCGCTGGGTGCTCAGTGCTCGGGGTGCTCGGAGCTCAGTACTCAGGGTGCTGTGTGGTCAGTGCTCAGGGTGCTCGGTGCTCAGTACTCAGGGTGCTGGGTGCTCAGTGCTCGGGGTGCTCGGTGCTCAGTACGTTGGGTGCTCACTACTCAGGTGCTGGGTGCTCAGTGCTCAGGGTGCTGGGTGCTCAGTGCTCAGGGTGCTGGGTGCTCAGTGCTCAGGGTGCTGGGTGCTCAGTACTCAGGGAGCTGGGTGCTCAGTGCTCGGGGTGCTGGGTGCTCAGTGCTCAGGTTGCTGGGTGCTCAGTACTCAGGGTGCTGGGTGCTCAGTACTCGGGGTGCTGGGTGCTCAGTACTCAGGGTGCTGGGTGCTCAGGACTCAATGTGCTGGGTGCTCAGTACTCGGTTGCTGGGTGCTCAGTGCTCAGGGTGCTGGGTGCTCAGTGCTCGGGGTGCTGGGTGCTCAGTGCTCAGTACTCAGGGTGCTGGGTGCTCAGTGCTCGGGGTGCTGGGTGCTCAGTGATCAGTACTCAGGGTGCTGGGTGCTCAGTGCTCAGGGTGCTGGGTGCTCAGTGCTCAGGGTGCTGGGTGCTCAGTGCTCAGGGTGCGGGGTACTCAGTGCTCAGGGTGCTGGGTGCTCAGTACTCAGGGTGCTGGGTGCTCAGTGCTCGGGGTGCTCGGTGCTCAGTACGTTGGGTGCTCACTACTCAGGGTGCTGGGTGCTCAGTGCTCAGGGTGCTGGGTGCTCAGTGCTCAGGGTGCTGGGTGCTCAGTGCTCAGGGTGCTGGGTGCTCAGTACTCAGGGAGCTGGGTGCTCAGTGCTCGGGGTGCTGGGTGCTCAGTGCTCGGGGTGCTGGGTGCTCAGTACTCAGGGTGCTGGGTGCTCAGTACTCGGGGTGCTGGGTGCTCAGTACTCAGGGTGCTGGGTGCTCAGGACTCAATGTGCTGGGTGCTCAGTACTCGGGTGCTGGGTGCTCAGTGCTCAGGGTGCTGGGTGCTCAGTGCTCGGGGTGCTGGGTGCTCAGTGCTCAGTACTCAGGGTGCTGGGTGCTCAGTGCTCGGGGTGCTGGGTGCTCAGTGATCAGTACTCAGGGTGCTGGGTGCTCAGTGCTCAGGGTGCTGGGTGCTCAGTGCTCAGGGTGCTGGGTGCTCAGTGCTCAGGGTGCTGGGTACTCAGTGCTCAGGGCGCTGGGTGCTCAGTACTCAGGGTGCTCAGTGCTCAGTACTCGGGGTGCTGGGTGCTCAGTGCTCAGGGTGCTCACTGCTCAGTACTCGGGGTGCTGGGTGCTCAGTGCTCAGTGCTCGGGGTGCTGGGTGCTCAGTGCTCGGGGCGCTGGGTGCTCAGTGCTCGGGGTGCTGGGTGCTCAGTACTCGGGGTGCTGGGTGCTCAGTGCTCAGGGTGCTCAGTGCTCAGTACTCAGTGCTCAGGGTGCTCAGTGCTCAGTGCTCAGGGTGCTGGGTGTTCAGTACTCAGGGTGCTGGGTGCTCAGTACTCAGGGTGCTGGGTGCTCAGTGCTCAGGGTGCTGGGTGCTCAGTGCTCGGGGCGCTGGGTGCTCAGTACTCAGGGTGCTGGGTGCTCAGTGCTCGGGGTGCTGGATGCTCAGTGCTCAGGGTGCTGGGTGCTCAGTACTCAGGGTGCTGGGTGCTCAGTACTCGGGGTGCTGTGTGCTCAGTACTCAGGGTGCTGGGTGCTCAGTACTCAGGGTGCTGGGTGCTCAGTACTCGGGTGCTGGGTGCTCAGTGCTCAGGGTGCTGTGTGCTCAGTGCTCGGGGTGCTGGGTGCTCAGTGCTCAGTTCTCAGGGTGCTGGGTGCTCAGTATTCGGGGTGCTGGGTGCTCAGTGCTCAGTACTCAGGGTGCTGGGTGCTCAGTGCTCGAGGTGCTCAGTACTCAGGGTGCTGTGTGTTCAGTGCTCAGGGTGCTGGGTGCTCAGTACTCAGGGTGCTCGGTGCTTAGTACTCAGGGTGCTGGGTGCTCAGTACTCCGGGTGCTGGGTGCTCAGTGCTCGGGGTGCTCGGTGCTCAGTGCTCAACGTGCTGGGTGCTCAGTACTCAGGTTGCTCATTGCTCAGGGTGCTGGGTGCTCAGTAGTCAGGGTGCTGGGTGCTCAGTGCTCAGGGTGCTCGGTGCTCGGGGCGCTGGGTGCTCAGTGCTCGGGGTGCTCGGAGCTCAGTACTCAGGGTGCTAGGTGTTCAGTGCTCGGGGTGCTCGGTGCTCAGTACTCAGGGTGCTGGGTGCTCAGTGCTCGGGGTGCTCGGTCCTCAGTACGTTGGGTGCTCACTACTCAGGGTGCTGGGTGCTCATTGCTCATGTCGCTGGGTGCTCAGTACTCAGGGTGCTGGTTGCTCAGTGCTCGGGGTGCTGGGTGCTCAGTGCTCAGGGTGCTGGGTGCTCTGTACTCAGGGTGCTGGTTGCTCAGTACTCGGGGTGCTGTGTGCTCAGTGCTCGGGGTGCTGGGTGCTCTGTACTCAGGGTGCTGGGTGCTCAGTACTCAGGGTGCTGGGTGCTCAGTACTCAGGGTGCTGGGTGCTCAGTACTCGGGTGCTGTGTGCTCAGTGCTCAGGGTGCTGGGTGCTCAGTGCTCGGGGTGCTGGGTGCTCAGTGCTCAGTACTCAGGGTGCTGGGTGCTCAGTGCCCGGGGTGCTGGGTGCTCAGTGCTCAGTACTCAGGGTGCTGGGTGCTCAGAGCTCAGGGTGCTGGGTGCTCAGTGCTCAGGGTGCTGGGTGCTCAGTGCTCAGTACTCAGGGTGCTGGGTGCTCAGTGCTCGGTGTGCTGGGTGCTCAGTGCTCAGTACTCAGGGTGCAGGGTGCTCAGTGCTCAGGGTGCTGGGTGCTCAGTGCTCAAGGTGCTGGGTGCTCAGTACTCAGGGTGCTCATTGCTCAGGGTGCAGGGTGCTCAGTACTAAGGGTGCTGGGTGCTCAGTGCTCAGGGTTCTCGGTGCTCGGGGCGCTGGGTGCTCAGTGCTCGGGGTGCTCGGAGCTCAGTACTCAGGGTGCTGTGTGGTCAGTGCTCAGGGTGCTCGGTGCTCAGTACTCAGGGTGCTGGGTGCTCAGTGCTCGGGGTGCTCGGTGCTCAGTACGTTGGGTGCTCACTACTCAGGTGCTGGGTGCTCAGTGCTCAGGGTGCTGGGTGCTCAGTGCTCAGGGTGCTGGGTGCTCAGTGCTCAG
This sequence comes from Microtus oregoni, assembly GCF_018167655.1. Taxonomy (NCBI): domain Eukaryota; kingdom Metazoa; phylum Chordata; class Mammalia; order Rodentia; family Cricetidae; genus Microtus; species Microtus oregoni. Next base: position 4,484,216 of record NW_024544028.1, on the reverse strand, counting down.
GGTGCTGGGTGCTCAGTACTCAGGGAGCTGGGTGCTCAGTGCTCGGGGTGCTGGGTGCTCAGTGCTCAGGTTGCTGGGTGCTCAGTACTCAGGGTGCTGGGTGCTCAGTACTCGGGGTGCTGGGTGCTCAGTACTCAGGGTGCTGGGTGCTCAGGACTCAATGTGCTGGGTGCTCAGTACTCGGTTGCTGGGTGCTCAGTGCTCAGGGTGCTGGGTGCTCAGTGCTCGGGGTGCTGGGTGCTCAGTGCTCAGTACTCAGGGTGCTGGGTGCTCAGTGCTCGGGGTGCTGGGTGCTCAGTGATCAGTACTCAGGGTGCTGGGTGCTCAGTGCTCAGGGTGCTGGGTGCTCAGTGCTCAGGGTGCTGGGTGCTCAGTGCTCAGGGTGCTGGGTACTCAGTGCTCAGGGTGCTGGGTGCTCAGTACTCAGGGTGCTCAGTGCTCAGTACTCGGGGTGCTGGGTGCTCAGTGCTCAGGGTGCTCACTGCTCAGTACTCGGGGTGCTGGGTGCTCAGTGCTCAGTGCTCGGGGTGCTGGGTGCTCAGTGCTCGGGGCGCTGGGTGCTCAGTGCTCGGGGTGCTGGGTGCTCAGTACTCGGGGTGCTGGGTGCTCAGTGCTCAGGGTGCTCAGTGCTCAGTACTCAGTGCTCAGGGTGCTCAGTGCTCAGTGCTCAGGGTGCTGGGTGTTCAGTACTCAGGGTGCTGGGTGCTCAGTACTCAGGGTGCTTGGTGCTCAGTGCTCAGGGTGCTGGGTGCTCAGTGCTCGGGGTGCTGGGTGCTCAGTACTCAGGGTGCTGGGTGCTCAGTGCTCGGGGTGCTGGATGCTCAGTGCTCAGGGTGCTGGGTGCTCAGTACTCAGGGTGCTGGGTGCTCAGTACTCGGGGTGCTGTGTGCTCAGTACTCAGGGTGCTGGGTGCTCAGTACTCAGGGTGCTGGGTGCTCAGTACTCGGGTGCTGGGTGCTCAGTGCTCAGGGTACTGTGTGCTCAGTGCTCGGGGTGCTGGGTGCTCAGTGTTCAGTTCTCAGGGTGCTGGGTGCTCAGTATTCGGGGTGCTGGGTGCTCAGTGCTCAGTACTCAGGGTGGTGGGTGCTCAGTGCTCGAGGTGCTCAGTACTCAGGGTGCTGTGTGTTCAGTGCTCAGGGTGCTGGGTGCTCAGTACTCAGGGTGCTCGGTGCTTAGTACTCAGGGTGCTGGGTGCTCAGTACTCCGGGTGCTGGGTGCTCAGTGCTCGGGGTGCTCGGTGCTCAGTGCTCAACGTGCTGGGTGCTCAGTACTCAGGTTGCTCATTGCTCAGGGTGCTGGGTGCTCAGTAGTCAGGGTGCTGGGTGCTCAGTGCTCAGGGTGCTCGGTGCTCGGGGCGCTGGGTGCTCAGTGCTCGGGGTGCTCGGAGCTCAGTACTCAGGGTGCTAGGTGTTCAGTGCTCGGGGTGCTCGGTGCTCAGTACTCAGGGTGCTGGGTGCTCAGTGCTCGGGGTGCTCGGTCCTCAGTACGTTGGGTGCTCACTACTCAGGGTGCTGGGTGCTCATTGCTCATGTTGCTGGGTGCTCAGTACTCAGGGTGCTGGTTGCTCAGTGCTCGGGGTGCTGGGTGCTCAGTGCTCAGGGTGCTGGGTGCTCAGTACTCAGGGTGCTGGTTGCTCAGTACTCGGGGTGCTGTGTGCTCAGTGCTCGGGGTGCTTGGTGCTCTGTACTCAGGGTGCTGGGTGCTCAGTACTCAGGGTGCTGGGTGCTCAGTACTCAGGGTGCTGGGTGCTCAGTACTCGGGTGCTGTGTGCTCAGTGCTCAGGGTGCTGGGTGCTCAGTGCTCGGGGTGCTGGGTGCTGGGTGCTCAGTACTCAGGGTGCTGGGTGCTCAGTGACCGGGGTGCTGGGTGCTCAGTGCTCAGTACTCAGGGTGCTGGGTGCTCAGAGCTCAGGGTGCTGGGTGCTCAGTGCTCAGGGTGCTGGGTGCTCAGTGCTCAGTACTCAGGGTGCTGGGTGCTCAGTGCTCGGTGTGCTGGGTGCTCAGTGCTCAGTACTCAGGGTGCTGGGTGCTCAGTGCTCAGGGTGCTGGGTGCTCAGTGCTCGGGGTGCTGTGTGCTCAGTACTCAGGGTGCTGGGTGCTCAGCACTCCGGGTGCTGGGTTCTCAGTTCTCGGGGTGCTCGGTGCTCAGTACTCAGTGATCAGGGTGCTCAGTGCTCAGTGCTCAGGGTGCTGGGTGTTCAGTACTCAGGGTGCTGGGTGCTCAGTACTCAGGGTGCTGGGTGCTCAGTGCTCAGGGTGCTGGGTGCTCAGTACTCAGGGTGCTCGGTGCTCAGTGCTCAGGGTGCTGGGTGCTCAGTACTCAGGGTGCTGGGTACTCAGTGCTCAGGGTGCTCGGTGCTCAGTACTCGGGGTGCTGGGTGCTCATTCTCGGGGTGCTGGGTGCTCAGTGTTCGGGGTGCTGGGTGCTCAGTACTCAGGGTGCTGGGTGCTCAGTGCTCAGGGTGCTGGGTGCTCAGTACTCAGGGTGCTGGGAGCTCAGTGCTCAGGGTGATCGGTGCTCAGTACTCAGGGTGCTCAGTACTCAGGGTGCTTTGTGCTCAGTGCTCGGGTTGCTGGGTGCTCAGTACTGAGGGTGCTGGTTGCTCAGTGCGTTGGATTCTGGGTGCTCAGTGCTCAGGATGATCGGTGCTCAGTACTCAGGGTGCTGGGTGCTCAGTGCTCAGGGTGCTGGGTGCTCAGTCCTCAGGGTGCTCAGTGCTCAGGGTGCTGGGTGCTCAGTGCTCGGGGTGCTCGGTGCTCAGTACTCAGGGTGCTGAGTGCTCAGTACTCAGGGTGCTGGGTGCTCAGTACTCAGGGTGCTGGGTGCTCAGGGTGCTGGGTGATCAGTGCTCAGGGTGCTGGTTGCTCAGTGCTCAGGGTGCTGGGTGCTCAGTGCTCGGGGTGCTGGGTGCTCAGTACTCAGGGTGCTGGGTGCTCAGTGCTCGGGGTGCTCGGTGCTCAGTACGTTGGGTGCTCACAACTCAGGGTGCTGGGTGCTCAGTGCTCAGGGTGCTGGGTGCTCAGTGCTCAGGGTGCTCGGTGCTCAGTGCTCAGGGTGCTGGGTGCTCAGTACTCAGGGTGCTGGTTGCTCAGTACTCAGGGTGCTCAGTGCTCAGTACTCAGGGTGCTCAGTGCTCAGTACTCAGGGTGCTCAGCGCTCAGGGTGCTGGGTGCTCAGTCCTCAGGGTGCTGGGTGCTCAGTGCTCAGGGTGCTCGGTGCTCAAGGCTCAGGGTGCTGGGTGCTCAGTACTCAGGGTGCTGGGTGCTCAGTTCTCGGGGTCCTGGGTGCTCAGTACTCAGGGTGCTGGGTGCTCAGTACTCAGGGTGCTGGGTGCTCAGTACTCAGGGTGCTGGGTGCTCAATACTCAGGGTGCTCAGTGCTTGGGGTGCTGGGTGCTCAGTACTCCGGGTGCTGGGTGCTCAGTTCTCGGGGTGCTCGGTGCTCAGTACTCAGTGATCAGGGTGCTCAGTGCTCAGTGCTCAGGGTGCTGGGTGCTCAGTGCTCAGGGTGATGTGTGCTCAGTGCTCAGGGTGCTGGGTGCTAAGTGCTCAGGGTGCTGGGTACTCAGTGCTCAGGGTGCTGGGTGCTCAGTACTCAGGGTGCTGGGTGCTCAGTACTCAGGGTGCTGGGTGCTCAGTGCTCGGGGTGCTATGTGCTCAGTGCTCGCGGTGCTGGGTGCTCAGTGCTCGGGGTGCTCGGTGCTCAGTACTCAGGGTGCTAGGTGCTCAGTGCTCGAGGTGCTCAGTACTCAGGGTGCTGTGTGTTCAGTGCTCAGGGTGCTGGGTGCTCAGTACTCAGGGTGCTCAGTGCTTAGTATTCAGGTTGCTGGGTGCTCAGTACTCCGGGTGCTGGGTGCTCAGTGCTCAAGGTGCTGGGTGCTCAGTACTCAGGGTGCTCATTGCTCAGGGTGCAGGGTGCTCAGTACTCAGGGTGCTGGGTGCTCAGTGCTCAGGGTGCTCGGTGCTCGGGGCGCTGGGTGCTCAGTGCTCGGGGTGCTCGGAGCTCAGTACTCAGGGTCCTGGGTGCTCAGTGCTCAGGGTGCTCGGTGCTCAGTACTCAGGGTGCTGGGTGCTCAGTGCTCGGGGTGCTGGGTACTCAGTGCTCAGGGTGCTGGGTGCTCAGTGCTCGAGGTGCTCAGTACTCAGGGTGCTGTGTGTTCAGTGCTCAGGGTGCTGGGTGCTCAGTACTCAGGGTGCTCGGTGCTTAGTACTCAGGGTGCTGGGTGCTCAGTACTCCGGGTGCTGGGTGCTCAGTGCTCGGGGTGCTCGGTGCTCAGTGCTCAAGGTGCTGGGTGCTCAGTACTCAGGTTGCTCAGTACTCAGGGTGCTGGGTGCTCAGTGCTCGGGGTGCTCGGTGCTCAGTACGTTGGGTGCTCACTACTCAGGGTGCTGGGTGCTCATTGCTCAGGTTGCTGGGTGCTCAGTACTCAGGGTGCTGGTTGCTCAGTGCTCGGGGTGCTGGGTGCTCAGTGCTCAGGGTGCTGGGTGCTCAGTACTCAGGGTGCTGGGTGCTCAGTACTCGGGGTGCTGGGTGCTCAGTGCTCGGGGTGCTGGGTGCTCAGTACTCAGTGTGCTGGGTGCTCAGTACTCAGGGTGCTGGGTGCTCAGTACTCAGGGTGCTGGGTGCTCAGTACTCGGGTGCTGTGTGGTCAGTGCTCAGGGTGCTGGGTGCTCAGTGCTCGGGGTGCTGGGTGCTCAGTGCTCAGTACTCAGGGTGCTGGGTGCTCAGTGCCCGGGGTGCTGGGTGCTCAGTGCTCAGTACTCAGGGTGCTGGGTGCTCAGAGCTCAGGGTGCTGGGTGCTCAGTGCTCAGGGTGCTGGGTGCTCAGTGCTCAGTACTCAGGGTGCTGGGTGCTCAGTGCTCGGTGTGCTGGGTGCTCAGTGCTCAGTACTCAGGGTGCTGGGTGCTCAGTGCTCAGGGTGCTGGGTGCTCAGTGCTCGGGGTGCTGTGTGCTCAGTACTCAGGGTGCTGGGTGCTCAGCACTCCGGGTGCTGGGTTCTCAGTTCTCGGGGTGCTCGGTGCTCAGTACTCAGTGATCAGGGTGCTCAGTGCTCAGTGCTCAGGGTGCTGGGTGTTCAGTACTCAGGGTGCTGGGTGCTCAGTACTCAGGGTGCTGGGTGCTCAGTGCTCAGGGTCCTGGGTGCTCAGTACTCGGGGTGCTCGGTGCTCAGTGTTCAGGGTGCTGGGTGCTCAGTACTCAGGGTGCTGGGTACTCAGTGCTCAGGGTGCTCGGTGCTCAGTACTCGGGGTGCTGGGTGCTCATTCTCGGGGTGCTGGGTGCTCAGTGTTCGGGGTGCTGGGTGCTCAGTACTCAGGGTGCTGGGTGCTCAGTGCTCAGAGTGCTGGGTGCTCAGTACTCAGGGTGCTGGGTGCTCAGTGCTCAGGGTGCTGGGTGCTCAGTACTCAGGGTGCTGGGAGCTCAGTGCTCAGGGTGATCGGTGCTCAGTACTCAGGGTGCTCAGTACTCAGGGTGCTGGGTGCTCAGTGCTCGGGGTGCTGGGTGCTCAGTACTGAGGGTGCTGGTTGCTCAGTGCTTTGGATTCTGGGTGCTCAGTGCTCAGGATGATCGGTGCTCAGTACTCAGGGTGCTGGGTGCTCAGTGCTCAGGGTGCTGGGTGCTCAGTCCTCAGGGTGCTCAGTGCTCAGGTTGCTGGGTGCTCAGTGCTCGGGGTGCTCGGTGCTCAGTACTCAGGGTGCTGAGTGCTCAGTACTCAGGGTGCTGGGTGCTCAGTACTCAGGGTGCTGGTTGCTCAGTGCTCAGGGTGCTGGGTGATCAGTGCTCAGGGTGCTGGGTGCTCAGTGCTCAGGGTGCTGGGTGCTCAGTGCTCGGGGTGCTGGGTGCTCAGTACTCAGGGTGCTGGGTGCTCAGTGCTCGGGGTGCTCGGTGCTCAGTACGTTGGGTGCTCACAACTCAGGGTGCTGGGTGCTCAGTGCTCAGGGTGCTGGGTGCTCAGTGCTCAGGGTGCTCGGTGCTCAGTGCTCAGGGTGCTGGGTGCTCAGTACTCAGGGTGCTGGTTGCTCAGTACTCAGGGTGCTCAGTGCTCAGTACTCAGGGTGCTCAGTGCTCAGTACTCAGGGTGCTCAGTGCTCAGGGTGCTGGGTGCTCAGTCCTCAGGGTGCTGGGTGCTCAGTGCTCAGGGTTCTCGGTGCTCAAGGCTCAGGGTGCTGGGTGCTCAGTACTCAGGGTGCTGGGTGCTCAGTGCTCGGGGTCCTGGGTGCTCAGTACTCAGGGTGCTGGGTGCTCAGTACTCAGGGTGCTGGGTGCTCAGTACTCAGGGTGCTGGGTGCTCAATACTCAGGGTGCTCAGTGCTTGGGGTGCTGGGTGCTCAGTACTCCGGGTGCTGGGTGCTCAGTTCTCGGGGTGCTCGGTGCTCAGTACTCAGTGATCAGGGTGCTCAGTGCTCAGTGCTCAGGGTGCTGGGTGCTCAGTGCTCAGGGTGATGTGTGCTCAGTGCTCAGGGTGCTGGGTGCTAAGTGCTCAGGGTGCTGGGTACTCAGTGCTCAGGGTGCTGGGTGCTCAGTACTCAGGGTGCTGGGTGCTCAGTACTCAGGGTGCTGGGTGCTCAGTGCTCGGGGTGCTATGTGCTCAGTGCTCGCGGTGCTGGGTGCTCAGTGCTCGGGGTGCTCGGTGCTCAGTACTCAGGGTGCTGGGTGCTCAGTGCTCGAGGTGCTCAGTACTCAGGGTGCTGTGTGTTCAGTGCTCAGGGTGCGGGTGCTCAGTACTCAGGGTGCTCGGTGCTTAGTACTCAGGTTGCTGGGTGCTCAGTACTCCGGGTGCTGGGTGCTCAGTGCTCAAGGTGCTGGGTGCTCAGTACTCAGGGTGCTCATTGCTCAGGGTGCAGGGTGCTCAGTACTCAGGGTGCTGGGTGCTCAGTGCTCAGGGTGCTCGGTGCTCGGGGCGCTGGGTGCTCAGTGCTCGGGGTGCTCGGAGCTCAGTACACAGGGTGCTGGGTGCTCAGTGCTCAGGGTGCTCGGTGCTCAGTACTCAGGGTGCTGGGTGCTCAGTGCTCGGGGTGCTGGGTGCTCAGTACGTTGGGTGCTCACTACTCAGGGTGCTGGGTGCTCAGTGCTCAGGGTGCTGGGTGCTCAGTGCTCAGGGTGCTGGGTGCTCAGTACTCAGGGAGCTGGGTGCTCAGTGCTCGGGGTGCTGGGTGCTCAGTGCTCAGGGTGCTGGGTGCTCAGTACTCAGGGTGCTGGGTGATCAGTACTCGGGGTGCTGGGTGCTCAGTACTCAGGGTGCTGGGTGCTCAGTACTCAATGTGCTGGGTGCTCAGTACTCGGGTGCTGGGTGCTCAGTGCTCAGGGTGCTGGGTGCTCAATGCTCGGGGTGCTGGGTGCTCAGTGATCAGTACTCAGGGTGCTGGGTGCTCAGTGCTGAGGGTGCTGGGTGCTCAGTGCTCAGGGTGCTGGGTGCTCAGTGCTCAGGGTGCTGGGTACTCAGTGCTCAGGGTGCTGGGTGCTCAGTACTCAGGGTGCTCAGTGCTCAGTACTCGGGGTGCTGGGTGCTCAGTGCTCAGGGTGCTCACTGCTCAGTACTCGGGGTGCTAGGTGCTCAGTGCTCAGTGCACGGGGTGCTGGGTGCTCAGTGCTCGGGGCACTGGGTGCTCAGTGCTCGGGGTGCTGGGTGCTCAGTACTCGGGTTGCTGGGTGCTCAGTGCTCAGGGTGCTCAGTGCTCAGTACTCAGTGCTCAGGGTGCTCAGTGCTCCGTGCTCAGGGTGCTGGGTGTTCAGTACTCAGGGTGCTGGGTGCTCAGTACTCAGGGTGCTGGGTGCTCAGTGCTCAGGGTGCTGGGTGCTCAGTGCTCGGGGCGCTGGGTGCTCAGTACTCAGGGTTCTGGGTGCTCAGTGCTCGGGGTGCTTGGTGCTCAGTGCTCAGGGTGCTGGGTGCTCAGTACTCAGGGTGCTGGGTGCTCAGTACTCGGGGTGCTGGGTGCTCAGTACTCAGGGTGCTGTTTGCTCAGTACTCAGGGTGCTGGGTGCTCAGTACTCGGGTGCTGGGTGCTCAGTGCTCAGGGTGCTGGGTGCTCAGTGCTCGGGGTGCTGGGTGCTCAGTGCTCAGTTCTCAGGGTGCTGGGTGCTCAGTGCTTGGGGTGCTGGGTGCTCAGTGCTCAGTACTCAGGGTGCTGGGTGCTCAGTGCTCTGGGTGCTGTTTGCTCAGTGCTCAGGGTGCTGGGTGCTCAGTGCTCAGGGTGCTGGGTACTCAGTGCTCAGGGTGCTGGGTGCTCAGTGCTCGAGGTGCTCAGTACTCAGGGTGCTGTGTGTTCAGTGCTCAGGGTGCTGGGTGCTCAGTACTCAGGGTGCTCGGTGCTTAGAACTCAGGGTGCTGGGTGCTCAGTACTCCGGGTGCTGGGTGCTCAGTGCTCGGGGTGCTCGGTGCTCAGTGCTCAAGGTGCTGGGTGCTCAGTACTCAGGTTGCTCATTGCTCAGGGTGCTGGGTGCTCAGTAGTCAGGGTGCTGGGTGCTCAGTGCTCAGGGTGCTCGGTGCTCGGGGCGCTGGGTGCTCAGTGCTCGGGGTGCTCGGAGCTCAGTACTCAGGGTGCTGGGTGTTCAGTGCTCGGGGTGCTCGGTGCTCAGTACTCAGGGTGCTGGGTGCTCAGTGCTCGGGGTGCTCGGTGCTCAGTACGTTGGGTGCTCACTACTCAGGGTGCTGGGTGCTCATTGCTCAGGGTGCTGGGTGGTCAGTACTCAGGGTGCTGCTTGCTCAGTGCTCGGGGTGCTGAATGCTCAGTGCTAAGGGTGCTGGGTGCTCAGTACTCAGGGTGCTGGGTGCTCAGTACTCGGGGTGCTGGGTGCTCAGTGATCGGGGTGCTGGGTGCTCAGTACTCAGGGTGCTGGGTGCTCAGTACTCAGGGTGCTGGGTGCTCAGTACTCAGGGTGCTGGGTGCTCAGTACTCGGGTGCTGTGTGCTCAGTGCTCAGGGTGCATGGTGCTCAGTGCTCGGGGTGCTGGGTGCTCAGTGCTCAGTACTCAGGGTGCTGGGTGCTCAGTGCCTGGGGTGCTGGGTGCTCAGTGCTCAGTACTCAGGGTGCTGGGTGCTCAGAGCTCAGGGTGCTGGGTGCTCAGTGCTCAGTACTCAGGGTGCTGGGTGATCAGTGCCTGGGGTGCTGGGTGCTCAGTGCTCAGTACTCAGGGTGCTGGGTGCTCAGTGCTCAGGGTGCTGGGTGCTCAGTGCTCGGGGTGCTGTGTGCTCAGTACTCAGGGTGCTGGGTGCTCAGTACTCCGGGTGCTGGGTTCTCAGTTCTCGGGGTGCTCGGTGCTCAGTACTCAGTGATCAGGGTGCTCAGTGCTCAGTGCTCAGGGTGCTGGGTGTTCAGTACTCAGGGTGCTGGGTGCTCAGTACTCAGGGTGCTGGGTGCTCAGTGCTCAGGGTGCTGGGTGCTCAGTACTCGGGGTGCTCGGTGCTCAGTGCTCAGGGTGCTGGGTGCTCAGTACTCAGGGTGCTGGGTACTCAGTGCTCAGGGTGCTCGGTGCTCAGTACTCGGGGTGCTGGGTGCTCATTCTCGGGGTGTTGGGTGCTCAGTGTTCGGGGTGCTGGGTGCTCAGTACTCAGGGTGCTGGGGGCTCAGTGCTCAGGGTGATCGGTGCTCAGTACTCAGGGTGCTCAGTACTCAGGGTGCTGGGTGCTCAGTGCTCGGGGTGCTGTGTGCTCAGTACTGAGGGTGCTGGTTGCTCAGTGCTTTGGATTCTGGGTGCTCAGTCCTCAGGGTGCTCAGTGCTCAGGGTGCTGGGTGCTCAGTACTCAGGGTGCTCAGTGCTCACTACTCAGGGTGCTCAGTGCTCAGTACTCAGGGTGCTCAGTGCTCAGGGTGCTGGGTGCTCAGTCCTCAGGGTGCTGGGTGCTCAGTGCTCAGGGTGCTCGGTGCTCAAGGCTCAGGGTGCTGGGTGCTCAGTACTCAGGGTGCTGGGTGCTCAGTGCTCGGGGTGCTGGGTGCTCAGTACTCAGGGTGCTGGGTGCTCAGTACTCAGGGTGCTGGGTGCTCAGTACTCAGGGTGCTGGGTGCTCAATACTCAGGGTGCTCAGTGCTTGGGGTGCTGGGTGCTCAGTACTCCGGGTGCTGGGTGCTCAGTTCTCGGGGTGCTCGGTGCTCAGTACTCAGTGATCAGGGTGCTCAGTGCTCAGTGCTCAGGGTGCTGGGTGCTCAGTGCTCAGGGTGATGTGTGCTCAGTGCTCAGGGTGCTGGGTGCTAAGTGCTCAGGGTGCTGGGTACTCAGTGCTCAGAGTGCTGGGTGCTCAGTACTCAGCGTGCTGGGTGCTCAGTACTCAGGGTGCTGGGTGCTCAGTGCTCGGGGTGCTATGTGCTCAGTGCTCGCGGTGCTGGGTGCTCAGTGCTCGGGGTGCTCGGTGCTCAGTACTCAGGGTGCTGGGTGCTCAGTGCTCGAGGTGCTCAGTACTCAGGGTGCTGTGTGTTCAGTGCTCAGGGTGCTGGGTGCTCAGTACTCAGGGTGCTCGGTGCTTAGTACTCAGGTTGCTGGGTGCTCAGTACTCCGGGTGCTGGGTGCTCAGTGCTCAAGGTGCTGGGTGCTCAGTACTCAGGGTGCTCATTGCTCAGGGTGCAGGGTGCTCAGTACTCAGGGTGCTGGGTGCTCAGTGCTCAGGGTGCTCGGTGCTCGGGGCGCTGGGTGCTCAGTGCTCGGGGTGCTCGGAGCTCAGTACTCAGGGTGCTGGGTGCTCAGTGCTCAGGGTGCTCGGTGCTCAGTACTCAGGGTGCTGGGTGCTCAGTGCTCGGGGTGCTCGGTGCTCAGTACGTTGGGTGCTCACTACCCAGGGTGCTGGGTGCTCAGTGCTCAGGGTGCTGGGTGCTCAGTGCTCAGGGTGCTGGGTGCTCAGTACTCAGGGAGCTGGGTGCTCAGTGCTCGGGGTGCTGGGTGCTCAGTGCTCAGGGTGCTGGGTGCTCAGTACTCAGGGTGCTGGGTGCTCAGTACTCGGGGTGCTGGTTGCTCAGTACTCAGGGTGCTGGGTGCTCAGTACTCAATGGGCTGGGTGCTCAGTACTCGGGTGCTGGGTGCTCAGTGCTCAGGGTGCTGGGTGCTCAGTGCTCGGGGTGCTGGGTGCTCAGTGCTCAGTACTCAGGGTGCTGGGTGCTCAGTGCTCGGGGTGCTGGGTGCTCAGTGATCAGTACTCAGGGTGCTGGGTGCTCAGTGCTGAGGGTGCTGGGTGCTCAGTGCTCAGGGTGCTGGGTGCTCAGTGCTCAGGGTGCTGGGTACTCAGTGCTCAGGGTGCTGTTTGCTCAGTACTCAGGGTGCTCAGTGCTCAGTGCTCGGGGTGCTGGGTGCTCAGTGCTCAGGGTGCTCACTGCTCAGTACTCGGGGTGCTGGGTGCTCAGTGCTCAGTGCTCGGGGTGCTGGGTGCTCAGTGCTCGGGGCGCTGGGTGCTCAGTGCTCGGGGTGCTGGGTGCTCAGTACTCGGGTTGCTGGGTGCTCTGTGCTCAGGGTGCTCAGTGCTCAGTACTCAGTGCTCAGGGTGCTCAGTGCTCAGTGCTCAGGGTGCTGGGTGTTCAGTACTCAGGGTGCTGGGTGCTCAGTACTCAGGGTGCTGGGTGCTCAGTGCTCAGGGTGCTGGGTGCTCAGTGCTCGCGGCGCTGGGTGCTCAGTACTCAGGGTGCTGGTTGCTCAGTGCTCGGGGTGCTTGGTGCTCAGTGCTCAGGGTGCTGGGTGCTCAGTACTCAGGGTGCTGGGTGCTCAGTACTCGGGGTGCTGGGTGCTCAGTACTCAGGGTGCTGTTTGCTCAGTACTCGGGGTGCTGGGTCCTCATTCTCGGGTGCTGGCTGCTCAGTGTTCGGGGTGCTGGGTGCTCAGTACTCAGGGTGCTGGGTGCTCAGTGCTCAGGGTGCTGGGTGCTCAGTACTCAGGGTGCTGGGAGCTCAGTGCTCAGGGTGCTGGGTGCTCAGTACTCAGGGTGCTGGGAGCTCAGTGCTCAGGGTGATCGGTGCTCAGTACTCAGGGTGCTCAGTACTCAGGGTGCTGGGTGCTCAGTGCTCGGGGTGCTGGGTGCTCAGTACTGAGGGTGCTGGGTGCTCAGTGCTTTGGGTTCTGGGTGCTCAGTGCTCAGGATGATCGGTGCTCAGTACTCAGGGTGCTGGGTGCTCAGTGCTCAGGGTGCTGGGTGCTCAGTCCTCAGGGTGCTCAGTGGTCAGGGTGCTGGGTGCTCAGTGCTCGGGGTGCTCGGTGCTCTGTACTCAGGGTGCTGAGTGCTCAGTACTCAGGGTGCTGGGTGCTCAGTACTCAGGGTGCTGGGTGCTCAGTGCTCAGGGTGCTGGGTGATCAGTGCTCAGGGTGCTGGGTGCTCAGTGCTCAGGGTGCTGGGTGCTCAGTGCTCGGGGCGCTGGGTGCTCAGTACTCAGGGTGCTGGGTGCTCAGTGCTCGGGGTGCTCGGTGCTCAGTACGTTGGGTGCTCACTACTCAGGGTGCTGGGTGCTCAGTGCTCAGGGTGCTGGGTGCTCAGTGCTCAGGGTGCTCGGTGCTCAGTGCTCAGGGTGCTGGGTGCTCAGTACTCAGGGTGCTGGTTGCTCAGTACTCAGGGTGCTCAGTGCTCAGTACTCAGGGTGCTCAGTGCTCAGTACTCAGGGTGCTCAGTGCTCAGGGTGCTGGGTGCTCAGTACTCAGGGTGCTGGGTGCACAGTACTCGGGGTGCTGGGTGCTCAGTACTCAGGGTGCTGGGTGCTCAGTACTCAGGGTGCTGTGTGCTCAGTACTCGGGTGCTGGGTGCTCAGTGCACAGGGTGCTGGGTGCTCAGTGCTCGGGGTGCTGGGTGCTCAGTGCTCAGTACTCAGGGTGCTGGGTGCTCAGTGCTCGGGGTGCTGGGTGCTCAGTGCTCAGTACTCAGGGTGTTGGGTGCTCAGTGCTCAGGGTGCTGGGTGCTCAGTGCTCAGGGTGCTGGGTGCTCAGTGCTCAGGGTGCTGGGTACTCAGTGCTCAGGGTGCTGGGTGCTCAGTACTCAGGGTGCTCAGTGCTGAGTACTCAGGGTGCTGGGTGCTCAGTGCTCGCCGTGCTGGGTGCTCAGTGCTCAATACTCAGGGTGCTGGGTGCTCAGTGCTCAGGGTGCTGGTGCTCAGTGCTCAGGGTGCTCGGTGCTCAGTGCTCAGGGTGCTCAGTGCTCGGGGTGCTCGGAGCTCAGTACTCAGGGTGCTGGGTGCTCAGTGCTCGGGGTGCTCGGTGCTCAGTACTCAGGGTGCTGGGTGCTCAGTGCTCGGGGTGCTGGGTGCTCAGTGCTCAGTACTCAGGGTGCTGGGTGCTCAGTGCTCAGGGTGCTGTGTGCTCAGTGCTCAGGGTGCTGTTTGCTCAGTACTCAGAGTGCTGGGTGCTCAGTGCTCGGGGTGCTGGGTGCTCAGTGCTCAGGGTGCTGGGTGCTCAGTGCTCAGTACTCAGGGTGCTGGGTGCTCAGTGCTCAGGGTGCTGGGTGCTCAGTGCTCGGGGTGCTGGGTGCTCAGTGCTCAGGGTGCTGGGTGCTCAGTGCTCAGGGTGCTCGGTGCTCAGTGCTCAGGGTGCTGGGTGCTCAGTACTCAGGGTGCTGGTTGCTCAGTACTCAGGGTGCTCAGTGCTCAGTACTCAGGGAGCTCAGTGCTCAGTACTCAGGGTGCTCAGTGCTCAGGGTGCTGGGTGCTCAGTCCTCAGGGTGCTGGGTGCTCAGTGCTCGGGTGCTGGGTGCTCAGTACTCAGGGTGAGGGTTGCTCAGTACTCAGGGTGCTGGCTGCTCAGTACTCAGGGTGCTGGGTGCTCAATACTCAGGGTGCTCAGTGCTTGGTGTGCTGGGTGCTCAGTACTCCAGGTGCTGGGTGCTCAGTTCTCGGGGTGCTCGGTGCTCAGTACTCAGTGATCAGGGTGCTCAGTGCTCAGTGCTCAGGGTGCTGGGTGCTCAGTGCTCAGGGTGCTGGGTGCTCAGTGCTCAGGGTGCTGTGTGCTCAGTACTCAGAGTGCTGGGTGCTCAGTGCTCGGGGTGCTGGGTGCTCAGTGCTCAGGGTGCTGGGTGCTCAGTACTCAGGGTGCTGGGTGCTCAGTACTAGGGGTGCTGGGTGCTCAGTACTCAGGGTGATGGGTGCTCAGTACTCAGGGTGCTGTGTGCTCAGTACTCGGGTGCTGGGTGCTCAGTGCTCAGGGTGCTCGGTGCTCAGTACTCAGTGATCAGGGTGCTCAGTGCTCAGTGCTCAGGCTGCTGGGTGCTCAGTGCTCAGGGTGCTGGGTGCTCAGTGCTCAGGTTGCTGGGTGCTCAGTACTCAGGGTGCTGGGTGCTCAGTGCTCGGGGTGCTGGGTGTTCAGTGCTCAGGGTGCTGGGAGCTCAGTACTCAGGGTGCTGGGTGCACAGTACTCGGGGTGCTGGGTGCTCAGTACTCAGGGTGCTGGGTGCTCAGTACTCAGGGTGCTGTGTGCTCAGTACTCGGGTGCTGGGTGCTCAGTGCTCAATGTGCTGGGTGCTCAGTGCTCGGGGTGCTGGGTGCTCAGTGCTCAGTACTCAGGGTGCTGGGTGCTCAGTGCTCGGGGTGCTGGGTGCTCAGTGCTCAGTACTCAGGGTGTTGGGTGCTCAGTGCTCAGGGTGCTGGGTGCTCAGTGCTCAGGGTGCTGGGTGCTCAGTGCTCAGGGTGCTGGTGCTCAGTGCTCAGGGTGCTCGGTGCTCAGTGCTCAGGGTGCTCAGTGCTCGGGGTGCTCGGAGCTCAGTACTCAGGGTGCTGGGTGCTCAGTGCTCGCCGTGCTGGGTGCTCAGTGCTCAATACTCAGGGTGCTGGGTGCTCAGTGCTCAGGGTGCTGGTGCTCAGTGCTCAGGGTGCTCGGTGCTCAGTGCTCAGGGTGCTCAGTGCTCGGGGTGCTCGGAGCTCAGTACTCAGGGTGCTGGGTGATCAGTGCTCGGGGTGCTCGGTGCTCAGTACTCAGGGTGCTGGGTGCTCAGTGCTCGGGGTGCTGGGTGCTCAGTGCTCAGTACTCAGGGTGCTGGGTGCTCAGTGCTCAGGGTGCTGTGTGCTCAGTGCTCAGGGTGCTGTTTGCTCAGTACTCAGAGTTCTGGGTGCTCAGTGCTCGGGGTGCTGGGTGCTCAGTGCTCAGGGTGCTGGGTGCTCAGTACTCAGGGTGCTGGGTGCTCAGTACTCGGGGTGCTGGGTGCTCAGTACTCAGGGTGCTGGGTGCTCAGTACTCAGGGTGCTGTGTGCTCAGTACTCGGGTTCTGGGTGCTCAGTGCTCAGGGTGCTCGGTGCTCAGTACTCAGTGATCAGGGTGCTCAGTGCTCAGTGCTCAGGGTGCTGGGTGCTCAGTGCTCAGGGTGCTGGGTGCTCAGTGCTCAGGTTGCTGGGTGCTCAGTACTCAGGGTGCTGGGTGCTCAGTGCTCGGGGTGCTGGGTGCTCAGTGCTCAGGGTGCTGGGTGCTCAGTGCTCAGGGTGCTCGGTGCTCAGTGCTCAGGCTGCTGGGTGCTCAGTACTCAGGGTGCTGGTTGCTCAGTACTCAGGGTGCTCAGTGCTCAGTACTCAGGGTGCTCAGTGCTCAGTACTCAGGGTGCTCAGTGCTCAGGGTGCTGGGTGCTCAGTCCTCAGGGTGCTGGGTGCTCAGTGCTCGGGGTGCTGGGTGCTCAGTACTCAGGGTGCTGGTTGCTCAGTACTCAGGGTGCTGGCTGCTCAGTACTCAGGGTGCTGGGTGCTCAGTACTAGGGGTGCTGGGTGCTCAGTACTCAGGGTGCTGGGTGCTCAGTACTCAGGGTGCTGTGTGCTCAGTACTCGGGTGCTGGGTGCTCAGTGCTCAGGGTGCTCGGTGCTCAGTACTCAGTGATCAGGGTGCTCAGTGCTCAGTGTTCAGGCTGCTGGGTGCTCAGTGCTCGGGGTGCTGGGTGCTCAGTACTCAGGGTGCTGGTTGCTCAGTACTCAGGGTGCTGGCTGCTCAGTACTCAGGGTGCTGGGTGCTCAGTACTAGGGGTGCTGGGTGCTCAGTACTCAGGGTGCTGGGTGCTCAGTACTCAGGGTGCTGTGTGCTCAGTACTCGGGTGCTGGGTGCTCAGTGCTCAGGGTGCTCGGTGCTCAGTACTCAGTGATCAGGGTGCTCAGTGCTCAGTGTTCAGGCTGCTGGGTGCTCAGTGCTCAGGGTGCTGGGTGCTCAGTGCTCAGGTTGCTGGGTGCTCAGTACTCAGGGTGCTGGGTGCTCAGTGCTCGGGGTGATGGGTGTTCAGTGCTCAGGGTGCTGGGAGCTCAGTACTCAGGGTGCTGGGTGCACAGTACTCGGGGTGCTGGGTGCTCAGTACTCAGGGTGCTGGGTGCTCAGTACTCAGGGTGCTGTGTGCTCAGTACTCGGGTGCTGGGTGCTCAGTGCTCAGGGTGCTGGGTGCTCAGTGCTCGGGGTGCTGGGTGCTCAGTGCTCAGTACTCAGGGTGCTGGGTGCTCAGTGCTCGGGGTGCTGGGTGCTCAGTGCTCAGTACTCAGGGTGTTGGGTGCTCAGTGCTCAGGGTGCTGGGTGCTCAGTGCTCAGGGTGCTGGGTGCTCAGTGCTCAGGGTGCTGGATACTCAGTGCTCAGGGTGCTGGGTGCTCAGTACTCAGGGTGCTCAGTGCTGAGTACTCAGGGTGCTGGGTGCTCAGTGCTCGCCGTGCTGGGTGCTCAGTGCTCAATACTCAGGGTGCTGGGTGCTCAGTGCTCAGGGTGCTGGTGCTCAGTGCTCAGGGTGCTCGGTGCTCAGTGCTCAGGGTGCTCAGTGCTCGGGGTGCTCGGAGCTCAGTACTCGGGTGCTGGGTGCTCAGTGCTCAGGGTGCTCGGTGCTCAGTACTCAGTGATCAGGGTGCTCAGTGCTCAGTGTTCAGGCTGCTGGGTGCTCAGTGCTCAGGGTGCTGGGTGCTCAGTGCTCAGGTTGCTGGGTGCTCAGTACTCAGGGTGCTGGGTGCTAAGTGCTCGGGGTGATGGGTGTTCAGTGCTCAGGGTGCTGGGAGCTCAGTACTCAGGGTGCTGGGTGCACAGTACTCGGGGTGCTGGGTGCTCAGTACTCAGGGTGCTGGGTGATCAGTACTCAGGGTGCTGTGTGCTCAGTACTCGGGTGCTGGGTGCTCAGTGCTCAGGGTGCTGGGTGCTCAGTGCTCGGGGTGCTGGGTGCTCAGTGCTCAGTACTCAGGGTGCTGGGTGCTCAGTGCTCGGGGTGCTGGGTGCTCAGTGCTCAGTACTCAGGGTGTTGTGTGCTCAGTGCTCAGGGTGCTGGGTGCTCAGTGCTCAGGGTGCTGGGTGCTCAGTGCTCAGGGTGCTGGGTACTCAGTGCTCAGGGTGCTGGGTGCTCAGTACTCAGGGTGCTCAGTGCTGAGTACTCAGGGTGCTGGGTGCTCAGTGCTCGCCGTGCTGGGTGCTCAGTGCTCAATACTCAGGGTGCTGGGTGCTCAGTGCTCAGGGTGCTGGTGCTCAGTGCTCAGGGTGCTCGGTGCTCAGTGCTCAGGGTGCTCAGTGCTCGGGGTGCTCGGAGCTCAGTACTCAGGGTGCTGGGTGCTCAGTGCTCAGGGTGCTCGGTGCTCAGTACTCAGGGTGCTGGGTGCTCAGTGCTCGGGGTGCTGGGTGCTCAGTGCTCAGTACTCAGGGTGCTGGGTGCTCAGTGCTCAGGGTTCTGTGTGCTCAGTGCTCAGGGTGCTGTTTGCTCAGTACTCAGAGTGCTGGGTGCTCAGTGCTCGGGGTGCTGGGTGCTCAGTGCTCAGGTTTCTGGGTGCTCAGTACTCAGGGTTCTGGGTGCTCAGTACTCGGGGTGCTGGGTGCTCAGTACTCAGGGTGCTGGGTGCTCAGTACTCAGGGTGCTGTGTGCTCAGTACTCGGGTGCTGGGTGCTCAGTGCTCAGGGTGCTCGGTGCTCAGTACTCAGTGATCAGGGTGCTCAGTGCTCAGTGCTCAGGGTGCTGGGTGCTCAGTGCTCAGGGTGCTGGGTGCTCAGGGCTCAGGTTGCTGGGTGCTCAGTACTCAGGGTGCTGGGTGCTCAGTGCTCGGGGTGTTGGATGCTCAGTGCTCAGGGTGCTGGGTGCTCAGTACTCAGGGTGCAGGGTGCTCAGTACTCGGGGTGCTGGGTGCTCAGTACTCAGGGTGCTGGGTGCTCAGTACTCAGGGTGCTGTGTGCTCAGTACTCGGGTGCTGGGTGCTCAGTGCTCAGGGTGCTGGGTGCTCAGTGCTCGGGGTGCTGGGTGCTCAGTGCTCAGTACTCAGGGTGCTGGGTGCTCAGTGCTCGGGGTGCTGGGTGCTCAGTGCTCAGTACTCAGGGTGCTGGGTGCTCAGTGCTCAGGGTGCTGGGTACTCAGTGCTCAGGGTGCTGGGTGCTCAGTACTCAGGGTGCTCAGTGCTCAGTACTCGGGGTGCTGGGTGCTCAGTGCTCAGTACTCAGGGTGTTGGGTGCTCAGTGCTCAGGGTGCTGGGTGCTCAGTGGTCAGGGTGCTGGGTGCTCAGTGCTCAGGGTGCTGGGTACTCAGTGCTCAGGGTGCTGGGTGCTCAGTACTCAGGGTGCTCAGTGCTGAGTACTCAGGGTGCTGGGTGCTCAGTGCTCGCCGTGCTGGGTGCTCAGTGCTCAATACTCAGGGTGCTGGGTGCTCAGTGCTCAGGGTGCTGGTGCTCAGTGCTCGGGGTGCTCGGAGCTCAGTACTCAGGGTGCTGGGTGCTCAGTGCTCGGGGTGCTCGGTGCTCAGTACTCAGGGTGCTGGGTGCTCAGTGCTCGGGGTGCTGGGTGCTCAGTGCTCAGTACTCAGGGTGCTGGGTGCTCAGTGCTCAGGGTGCTGTGTGCTCAGTGCTCAGGGTGCTGTTTGCTCAGTACTCAGAGTGCTGGGTGCTCAGTGCTCGGGGTGCTGGGTGCTCAGTGCTCAGGTTTCTGGGTGCTCAGTACTCAGGGTTCTGGGTGCTCAGTACTCGGGGTGCTGGGTGCTCAGTACTCAGGGTGCTGGGTGCTCAGTACTCAGGGTGCTGTGTGCTCAGTACTCGGGTGCTGGGTGCTCAGTGCTCAGGGTGCTCGGTGCTCAGTACTCAGTGATCAGGGTGCTCAGTGCTCAGTGCTCAGGGTGCTGGGTGCTCAGTGCTCAGGGTGCTGGGTGCTCAGGGCTCAGGTTGCTGGGTGCTCAGTACTCAGGGTGCTGGGTGCTCAGTGCTCGGGGTGTTGGATGTTCAGTGCTCAGGGTGCTGGGTGCTCAGTACTCAGGGTGCAGGGTGCTCAGTACTCGGATTGCTGGGTGCTCAGTACTCAGGGTGCTGGGTGCTCAGTACTCAGGGTGCTGTGTGCTCAGTACTCGGGTGCTGGGTGCTCAGTGCTCAGGGTGCTGGGTGCTCAGTGCTCGGGGTGCTGGGTGCTCAGTGCTCAGTACTCAGGGTGCTGGGTGCTCAGTGCTCGGGGTGCTGGGTGCTCAGTGCTCAGTACTCAGGGTGCTGGGTGCTCAGTGCTCAGGGTGCTGGGTGCTCAGTGCACAGGGTGCTGGGTGCTCAGTGCTCAGGGTGCTGGGTACTCAGTGCTCAGGGTGCTGGGTGCTCAGTACTCAGGGTGCTCAGTGCTCAGTACTCGGGGTGCTGGGTGCTCAGTGCTCGGGGTGCTGGGTGCTCAGTGCTCATTACTCAGGGTGCTGGGTGCTCAGTGCTCAGGGTGCTGGGTGCTCAGTGCTCAGGGTGCTGGGTACTCAGTGCTCAGGGTGCTCGGTGCTCAGTGCTCAGGGTGCTCAGTGCTCGGGGTGCTCGGAGCTCTGTACTCAGGGTGCTGGTTGCTCAGTGCTCGGGGTGCTCGGTGCTCAGTACTCAGGGTGCTGGGTGCTCAGTGCTCGGGGTGCTGGGTGCTCAATGCTCAGTACTCAGGGTGCTGTGTGCTCAGTGCTCAGGGTGCTGTGTGCTCAGTGCTCAGGGTGCTGCGTGCTCAGTGCTCAGGGTGCTGGGTGCTCAGTGCTCGGGGTGCTCGGTGCTCAGTACTCAGGGTGCTGGGTGCTCAGTGCTCGAGGTGCTCAGTACTCAGGGTGCTGTGTGTTCAGTGCTCAGGGTGCTGGGTGCTCAGTACTCAGGGTGCTCGGTGCTTAGTACTCAGGGTGCTGGGTGCTCAGTACTCCGGGTGTTGGGTGCTCAATGCTCAAGGTGCTGGGTGCTCAGTACTCAGGGTGCTCATTGCTCAGGGTGCAGGGTGCTCAGTACTCAGGTTGCTGGGTGCTCAGTGCTCAGGGTGCTCGGTGCTCGGGGCGCTGGGTGCTCAGTGCTCGGGGTGCTCGGAGCTCAGTACTCAGGGTGCTGGGTGCTCAGTGCTCAGGGTGCTCGGTGCTCAGTACTCAGGGTGCTGGGTGCTCAGTGCTCGGGGTGCTCGGTGCTCAGTACGTTGGGTGCTCACTACTCAGGGTGCTGGGTGCTCAATGCTCAGGTTTCTGGGTGCTCAGTACTCAGGGTTCTGGGTGCTCAGTACTCGGGGTGCTGGGTGCTCAGTACTCAGGGTGCTGGGTGCTCAGTACTCAGGGTGCTGTGTGCTCAGTACTCGGGTGCTGGGTGCTCAGTGCTCAGGGTGCTCGGTGCTCAGTACTCAGTGATCAGGGTGCTCAGTGCTCAGTGCTCAGGGTGCTGGGTGCTCAGTGCTCAGGGTGCTGGGTGCTCAGGGCTCAGGTTGCTGGGTGCTCAGTACTCAGGGTGCTGGGTGCTCAGTGCTCGGGGTGTTGGATGCTCAGTGCTCAGGGTGCTGGGTGCTCAGTACTCAGGGTGCAGGGTGCTCAGTACTCGGGGTGCTGGGTGCTCAGTACTCAGGGTGCTGGGTGCTCAGTACTCAGGGTGCTGTGTGCTCAGTACTCGGGTGCTGGGTGCTCAGTGCTCAGGGTGCTGGGTGCTCAGTGCTCGGGGTGCTGGGTGCTCAGTGCTCAGTACTCAGGGTGCTGGGTGCTCAGTGCTCGGGGTGCTGGGTGCTCAGTGCTCAGTACTCAGGGTGCTGGGTGCTCAGTGCTCAGGGTGCTGGGTGCTCAGTGCTCAGGGTGCTGGGTGCTCAGTGCTCAGGGTGCTGGGTACTCAGTGCTCAGGGTGCTGGGTGCTCAGTACTCAGGGTGCTCAGTGCTCAGTACTCGGGGTGCTGGGTGCTCAGTGCTCGGGGTGCTGGGTGCTCAGTGCTCAGTACTCAGGGTGCTGGGTGCTCAGTGCTCGGGGTGCTGGGTGCTCAGTGCTCAGTACTCAGGGTGTTGGGTGCTCAGTGCTCAGGGTGCTGGGTGCTCAGTGCTCAGGGTGCTGGGTGCTCAGTGCTCAGGGTGCTGGGTACTCAGTGCTCAGGGTGCTGGGTGCTCAGTACTCAGGGTGCTCAGTGCTGAGTACTCAGGGTGCTGGGTGCTCAGTGCTCGCCGTGCTGGGTGCTCAGTGCTCAATACTCAGGGTGCTGGGTGCTCAGTGCTCAGGGTGCTGGTGCTCAGTGCTCAGGGTGCTCGGTGCTCAGTGCTCAGGGTGCTCAGTGCTCGGGGTGCTCGGAGCTCAGTACTCAGGGTGCTGGGTGCTCAGTGCTCGGGGTGCTCGGTGCTCAGTACTCAGGGTGCTGGGTGCTCAGTGCTCGGGGTGCTGGGTGCTCAGTGCTCAGTACTCAGGGTGCTGGGTGCTCAGTGCTCAGGGTGCTGTGTGCTCAGTGCTCAGGGTGCTGTTTGCTCAGTACTCAGAGTGCTGGGTGCTCAGTGCTCGGGGTGCTGGGTGCTCAGTGCTCAGGTTTCTGGGTGCTCAGTACTCAGGGTTCTGGGTGCTCAGTACTCGGGGTGCTGGGTGCTCAGTACTCAGGGTGCTGGGTGCTCAGTACTCAGGGTGCTGTGTGCTCAGTACTCGGGTGCTGGGTGCTCAGTGCTCACGGTGCTCGGTGCTCAGTACTCAGTGATCAGGGTGCTCAGTGCTCAGTGCTCAGGGTGCTGGGTGCTCAGTGCTCAGGGTGCTGGGTGCTCAGGGCTCAGGTTGCTGGGTGCTCAGTACTCAGGGTGCTGGGTGCTCAGTGCTCGGGGTGTTGGATGCTCAGTGCTCAGGGTGCTGGGTGCTCAGTACTCAGGGTGCAGGGTGCTCAGTACTCGGGGTGCTGGGTGCTCAGTACTCAGGGTGCTGGGTGCTCAGTACTCAGGGTGCTGTGTGCTCAGTACTCGGGTGCTGGGTGCTCAGTGCTCAGGGTGCTGGGTGCTCAGTGCTCGGGGTGCTGGGTGCTCAGTGCTCAGTACTCAGGGTGCTGGGTGCTCAGTGCTCGGGGTGCTGGGTGCTCAGTGCTCAGTACTCAGGGTGCTGGGTGCTCAGTGCTCAGGGTGCTGGGTGCTCAGTGCTCAGGGTGCTGGGTGCTCAGTGCTCAGGGTGCTGGGTACTCAGTGCTCAGGGTGCTGGGTGCTCAGTACTCAGGGTGCTCAGTGCTCAGTACTCGGGGTGCTGGGTGCTCAGTGCTCGGGGTGCTGGGTGCTCAGTGCTCATTACTCAGGGTGCTGGGTGCTCAGTGCTCAGGGTGCTGGGTGCTCAGTGCTCAGGGTGCTGGGTACTCAGTGCTCAGGGTGCTCGGTGCTCAGTGCTCAGGGTGCTCAGTGCTCGGGGTGCTCGGAGCTCTGTACTCAGGGTGCTGGTTGCTCAGTGCTCGGGGTGCTCGGTGCTCAGTACTCAGGGTGCTGGGTGCTCAGTGCTCGGGGTGCTGGGTGCTCAGTGCTCAGTACTCAGGGTGCTGTGTGCTCAGTGCTCAGGGTGCTGTGTGCTCAGTGCTCAGGGTGCTGCGTGCTCAGTGCTCAGGGTGCTGGGTGCTCAGTGCTCGGGGTGCTCGGTGCTCAGTACTCAGGGTGCTGGGTGCTCAGTGCTCGAGGTGCTCAGTACTCAGGGTGCTGTGTGTTCAGTGCTCAGGGTGCTGGGTGCTCAGTACTCAGGGTGCTCGGTGCTTAGTACTCAGGGTGCTGGGTGCTCAGTACTCCGGGTGTTGGGTGCTCAATGCTCAAGGTGCTGGGTGCTCAGTACTCAGGGTGCTCATTGCTCAGGGTGCAGGGTGCTCAGTACTCAGGTTGCTGGGTGCTCAGTGCTCAGGGTGCTCGGTGCTCGGGGCGCTGGGTGCTCAGTGCTCGGGGTGCTCGGAGCTCAGTACTCAGGGTGCTGGGTGCTCAGTGCTCAGGGTGCTCGGTGCTCAGTACTCAGGGTGCTGGGTGCTCAGTGCTCGGGGTGCTCGGTGCTCAGTACGTTGGGTGCTCACTACTCAGGGTGCTGGGTGCTCAATGCTCAGGGTGCTGGGTGCTCAGTGCTCAGGGTGCTGGGTGCTCAGTGCTCGGGGTGCTGGGTGCTCAGTGCTCAGGGTGCTGGGTTCTCAGTGCTCGGGGAGCTGGATGCTCAGTGCTCGGGGTGCTGGGTGCTCAGTACTCAGGGTGCTGGGTGCTCAGTACTCAGGGTGCTGGGTGCTCAGTACTCGGGTGCTGGGTGCTCAGTGCTCAGGGTGCTGGGTGCTCAGTGCTCGGGGTGCTGGGTGCTCAGTGCTCAGGGTGCTGGGTGCTCAGTTCTCGCGGTGCTGGGTGCTCAGTGCTCAGTACCCAGGGTGCTGGGTGCTCAGTGCTCGGGGTGCTGGTTGCTCAGTGATCAGTACTCAGGGTGCTGGGTGCTCAGCGCTCAGGGTGCTGGGTGCTCAGTGCTCAGGGTGCTGGGTGCTCAGTCCTCAGGATGCTGGGTACTCAGTGCTCAGGGTGCTGGGTGCTCAGTACTCAGGGTGCTCAGTGTTCAGTACTCGGGGTGCTGGGTGCTCAGTGCTCAGGGTGCTCACTGCTCAGTACTCGGGGTGCTGGGTGCTCAGTGCTCAGTGCTCGGGGTGCTGGGTGCTCAGTGCTCGGGGCGCTGGGAGCTCAGTGCTCAGGGTGCTGGGTGCTCAGTACTCAGGGTGCTGGGAGCTCAGTGCTCAGCGTGATTGGTGCTCAGTACTCAGGGTGCTCAGTACTCAGGGTGCTGGGTGCTCAGTGCTCGGGGTGCTGGGTGCTCAGTACTGAGGGTGCTGGGTGCTCAGTGCTTTGGGTTCTGGGTGCTCAGTGCTCAGGATGATCGGTGCTCAGTACTCAGGGTGCTGGGTGCTCAGTGCTCAGGGTGCTGAGTGCTCAGTCCTCAGGGTGCTCAGTGCTCAGGGTGCTGGGTGCTCAGTGCTCGGGGTGCTCGGTGCTCAGTACTCAGGGTGCTGAGTGCTCAGTACTCAGGGTGCTGGGTGCTCAGTACTCAGGGTGCTGGGTGCTCAGTGCTCAGTGTGCTGGGTGATCAGTGCTCAGGGTGCTGGGTGCTCAGTGCTCAGTGCTCAGGGTGCTGAGTGCTCAGTCCTCAGGGTGCTCAGTGCTCAGGGTGCTGGGTGCTCAGTGCTCGGGGTGCTGGGTGCTCAGTACTCAGGGTGCTGGGTGCTCAATACTCAGGGTGCTCAGTGCTTGGTGTGCTGGGTGCTCAGTACTCCGGGTGCTGGGTGCTCAGTTCTCGGGGTGCTCGGTGCTCAGTACTCAGTGATCAGGGTGCTCAGTGCTCAGTGCTCAGGGTGCTGGGTGCTCAGTGCTCAGGGTGCTGGGTGCTCAGTGCTCAGGGTGCTGGGTGCTCAGTACTCAGAGTGCTGGGTGCTCAGTGCTCGGGGTGCTGGGTGCTCAGTGCTCAGGGTGCTGGGTGCTCAGTACTCAGGGTGCTGGGTGCTCAGTACTAGGGGTGCTGGGTGCTCAGTACTCAGGGTGCTGGGTGCTCAGTAGTCAGGGTGCTGTGTGCTCAGTACTCGGGTGCTGGGTGCTCAGTGCTCAGGGTGCTCGGTGCTCAGTACTCAGTGATCAGGGTGCTCAGTGCTCAGTGCTCAGGGTGCTGGGTGCTCAGTGCTCAGGGTGCTCGGTGCTCAGTACTCAGGGTGCTGGGTGCTCAGTGCTCGGGGTGCTCGGTGCTCAGTACGTTGGGTGCTCACTACTCAGGGTGCTGGGTGCTCAGTGCTCAGGGTGCTGGGTGCTCAGTGCTCAGGGTGCTGGGTGCTCAGTGCTCGGGGTGCTGGGTGCTCAGTGCTCAGGGTGCTGGGTTCTCAGTGCTCGGGGAGCTGGATGCTCAGTGCTCGGGGTGCTGGGTGCTCAGTACTCAGGGTGCTGGGTGCTCAGTACTCAGGGTGCTGGGTGCTCAGTACTCGGGTGCTGGGTGCTCAGTGCTCAGGGTGCTGGGTGCTCAGTGCTCGGGGTGCTGGGTGCTCAGTGCTCAGGGTGCTGGGTGCTCAGTGCTCGGGGTGCTGGGTGCTCAGTGCTCAGTACTCAGGGTGCTGGGTGCTCAGTGCTCGGGGTGCTGGGTGCTCAGTGATCAGTACTCAGGGTGCTGGGTGCTCAGTGCTCAGGGTGCTGGGTGCTCAGTGCTCAGGGTGCTGGGTGCTCAGTCCTCAGGATGCTGGGTACTCAGTACTCAGGGTGCTGGGTGCTCAGTACTCAGGGTGCTCAGTGCTCAGTACTCGGGGTGCTGGGTGCTCAGTGCTCAGGGTGCTCACTGCTCAGTACTCGGGCTGCTGGGTGCTCAGTGCTCAGTGCTCGGGGTGCTGGGTGCTCATTCTCGGGGTGCTGGGTGCTCAGTGTTCGGGGTGCTGGGTGCTCAGTACTCAGGGTGCTGGGTGCTCAGTGCTCAGGGTGCTGGGTGCTCAGTACTCAGGGTGCTTGGTGCTCATTGCTCAGGGTGCTGGGTGCTCAGTACTCAGGGTGCTGGGAGCTCAGTGCTCAGGGTGATCGGTGCTCAGTACTCAGAGTGCTCAGTACTCATGGTGCTGGGTGCTCAGTACTCAGGGTGCTGGGTGCTCAGTGCTCAGGGTGCTGGGTGCTCAGTCCTCAGGGTGCTCAGTGCTCAGGTTGCTGGGTGCTCAGTGCTCGGGGTGCTCGGTGCTCAGTACTCAGGGTGCTGAGTGCTCAGTACTCAGGGTGCTGGGTGCTCAGTACTCAGGGTGCTGGGTGCTCAGTGCTCAGGGTGCTGGGTGATCAGTGCTCAGGGTGCTGGGTGCTCAGTGCTCAGGGTGCTGGGTGCTCAGTGCTCGGGGTGCTGGGTGCTCAGTACTCAGGGTGCTGGGTGCTCAGTGCTCGGGGTGCTCGGTGCTCAGTACGTTGGGTGCTCACAACTCAGGGTGCTGGGTGCTCAGTGCTCAGGGTGCTGGGTGCTCAGTACTCACGGTGCTAGTTGCTCAGTACTCAGGGTGCTCAGTGCTCAGTACTCAGGGTGCTCAGTGCTCAGTACTCAGGGTGCTCAGTGCTCAGGGTGCTGGGTGCTCAGTCCTCAGGGAGCTGGGTGCTCAGTGCTCAGGGTGCTCGGTGCTCAGTGCTCAGGGTGCTGGGTGCTCAGTACTCAGGGTGCTGGGTGCTCAGTGCTCGGGGTGCTGGGTGCTCAGTACTCAGGGTGCTGGGTGCTCAGTACTCAGGGTGCTGGGTGCTCAGTGCTCAGGGTGCTGGCTGATCAGTGCTCAGGGTGCTGGGTGCTCAGTGCTCAGGGTGCTGGGTGCTCAGTGCTCAGGGTGCTGGGTGCTCAGTACTCAGGGTGCTGGGTGCTCAGTGCTTGGGGTGCTCGGTGCTCAGTACGTTGGGTGCTCACTACTCAGGGTGCTGGGTGCTCAGTGCTCAGGGTGCTGGGTGCTCAGTGCTCAGGGTGCTCGGTGCTCATTGCTCAGGGTCCTGGGTGCTCAGTACTCAGGGTGCTGGTTGCTCAGTACTCAGGGTGCTCAGTGCTCAGTACTCAGGGTGCTCAGTGCTCAGTACTCAGGGGGCTCAGTGCTCAGGGTGCTGGGTGCTCAGTCCTCAGGGTGCTGGGTGCTCAGTGCTCGGGGTGCTGGGTGCTCTCTACTCAGGGTGCTGGTTGCTCAGTACTCAGGGTGCTGGGTGCTCAATACTCAGGGTGCTCAGTGCTTGGTGTGCTGGGTGCTCAGTACTCCGGGTGCTGGGTGCTCAGTTCTCGGGGTGCTCGGTGCTCAGTACTCAGTGATCAGGGTGCTCAGTGCTCAGTGCTCAGGGTGCTGGGTGCTCAGTGCTCAGGGTGCTGGGTGCTCAGCGCTCAGGGTGCTGGGTGCTCAGTACTCAGAGTGCTGGGTGCTCAGTGCTCGGGGTGCTGGGTGCTCAGTGCTCAGGGTGCTGGGTGCTCAGTACTCAGGGTGCTGGGTGCTCAGTACTAGGGGTGCTGGGTGCTCAGTACTCAGGGTGCTGTGTGCTCAGTACTCGGGTGCTGGGTGCTCAGTGCTCAGGGTGCTCGGTGCTCAGTACTCAGTGATCAGGGTGCTCAGTGCTCAGTGCTCACCCTGCTGGGTGCTCAGTGCTCAGGGTGCTCGGTGCTCAGTACTCAGGGTGCTGGGTGCTCAGTGCTCGGGGTGCTCGGTGCTCAGTACGTTGGGTGCTCACTACTCAGGGTGCTGGGTGCTCAGTGCTCAGGGTGCTGGGTGCTCAGTGCTCAGGGTGCTGGGTGCTCAGTGCTCAGGGTGCTGGGTGCTCAGTGCTCAGGGTGCTGGGTTCTCAGTGCTCGGGGAGCTGGATGCTCAGTGCTCTGGGTGCTGGGTGCTCAGTACTCAGGGTGCTGCGTGCTCAGTACTCAGGGTGCTGGGTGCTCAGTACTCGGGTGCTGGGTGCTCAGTGCTCAGGGTGCTGGGTGCTCAGTGCTCAGGGTGCAGGGTGCTCAGTGCTCAGGGTGCTGGGTGCTCAGTGCTCGGGGTGCTGGGTGCTCAGTGCTCAGTACTCAGGGTGCTGGGTGCTCAGTGATCAGTACTCAGGGTGCTGGGTGCTCAGTGCTCAGGGTGCTGGGTGCTCAGTGCTCAGGGTGCTGGGTGCTCAGTCCTCAGGATGCTGGGTACTCAGTGCTCAGGGTGCTGGGTGCTCAGTACTCAGGGTGCTCAGTGCTCAGTACTCGGGGAGCTGGGTGCTCAGTGCTCATGGTGCTCACTGCTCAGTACTCGGGGTGCTGGGTGCTCAGTGCTCAGTGCTCGGGGTGCTGGGTGCTCATTCTCGGGGTGCTGGGTGCTCAGTGTTCGGGGTGCTGGGTGCTCAGTACTCAGGGTGCTGGGTGCTCAGTGCTCAGGGTGCTAGGTGCTCAGTACTCAGGGTGCTTGGTGCTCATTCCTCAGGGTGCTGGGTGCTCAGTACTCAGGGTGCTGGGAGCTCAGTGCTCAGGGTGATCGTTGCTCAGTACTCAGAGTGCTCAGTACTCATGGTGCTGGGTGCTCAGTACTCAGGGTGCTGGGTGCTCAGTGCTCAGGGTGCTGGGTGCTCAGTCCTCAGGGTGCTCAGTGCTCAGGTTGCTGGGTGCTCAGTGCTCGGGGTGCTCGGTGCTCAGTACTCAGGGTGCTGAGTGCTCAGTACTCATGGTGCTGGGTGCTCAGTACTCAGGGTGCTGGGTGCTCAGTGCTCAGGGTGCTGGGTGATCAGTGCTCAGGGTGCTCAGTGCTCAGTACTCAGGGTGCTCAGTGCTCAGTACTCAGGGTGCTCAGTGCTCAGGGTGCTGGGTGCTCAGTCCTCAGGGTGCTGGGTGCTCAGTGCTCAGGGTGCTCGGTGCTCAGTGCTCAGCGTGCTCAGTGCTCGGGGTGCTCGGAGCTCTGTACTCAGGGTGCTGGTTGCTCAGTGCTCGGGGTGCTCGGTGCTCAGTACTCAGGGTGCTGGGTGCTCAGTGCTCGGGGTGCTGGGTGCTCAGTGCTCAGTACTCAGGGTGCTGGGTGCTCAGTGCTCAGGGTGCTGTGTGCTCAGTGCTCAGGGTGCTGGGTGCTCAGTGCTCAGGGTGCTGGGTGCTCAGTTCTGAGGGTGCTGGGAGCTCAGTACTCAGGGTGCTGGGTGCTCAGTGCTCGGGGTGCTCGGTGCTCAGTACTCAGGGTGCTGGGTGCTCAGTGCTCGAGGTGCTCAGTACTCAGGGTGCTGTGTGTTCGGTGCTCAGGGTGCTGGGTGCTCAGTACTCAGGGTGCTCGGTGCTTAGAACTCAGGGTGCTGGGTGCTCAGTACTCCGGGTGTTGGGTGCTCAGTGCTCAAGGTGCTGGGTGCTCAGTACTCAGGGTGCTCATTGCTCAGGGTGCAGGGTGCTCAGTACTCAGGTTGCTGGGTGCTCAGTGCTCAGGGTGCTCGGTGCTCGGGGCGCTGGGTGCTCAGTGCTCGGGGTGCTCGGAGCTCAGTACTCAGGGTGCTGGGTGCTCAGTGCTCAGGGTGCTCGGTGCTCAGTACTCAGGGTGCTGGGTGCTCAGTGCTCGGGGTGCTCGGTGCTCAGTACGTTGGGTGCTCACTACTCAGGGTGCTGGGTGCTCAATGCTCAGGGTGCTGGGTGCTCAGTGCTCAGGGTGCTGGGTGCTCAGTGCTCGGGGTGCTGGGTGCTCAGTGCTCAGGGTGCTGGGTGCTCAGTGCTCAGGGTGCTGGGTGCTCAGTACTCGGGTGCTGGGTGTTCAGTACTCAGGGTTCTGGGTGCTCAGTACTCAATGTGCTGGGTGCTCAGTACTCGGGTGCTGGGTGCTCAGTGCTCAGGGTGCTGGGTGCTCAGTACTCGGGGTGCTGCGTGCTCAGTGCTCAGGGTGCTCACTGCTCAGTACTCGGGGTGCTGGGTGCTCAGTGCTCAGTGCTCGGGGTGCTGGGTGCTCAGTGCTCGGGGCGCTGGGAGCTCAGTGCTCAGGGTGCTGGGTGCTCAGTACTCAGGGTGCTGGGAGCTCAGTGCTCAGCGTGATCGGTGCTCAGTACTCAGGGTGCTCAGTACTCAGGGTGCTGGGTGCTCAGTGCTCGGGGTGCTGGGTGCTCAGTACTGAGGGTGCTGGGTGCTCAGTGCTTTGGGTTCTGGGTGCTCAGTGCTCAGGATGATCGGTGCTCAGTACTCAGGGTGCTGGGTGCTCAGTGCTCAGGGTGCTGAGTGCTCAGTCCTCAGGGTGCTCAGTGCTCAGGGTGCTGTGTGCTCAGTGCTCGGGGTGCTCGGTGCTCAGTACTCAGGGTGCTGAGTGCTCAGTACTCAGGGTGCTGGGTGCTCAGTACTCAGGGTGCTGGGTGCTCAGTGCTCAGTGTGCTGGGTGATCAGTGCTCAGGGTGCTGGGTGCTCAGTGCTCAGTGCTCAGGGTGCTGAGTGCTCAGTCCTCAGGGTGCTCAGTGCTCAGGGTGCTGGGTGCTCAGTGCTCGGGGTGCTGGGTGCTCAGTACTCAGGGTGCTGGGTGCTCAATACTCAGGGTGCTCAGTGCTTGGTGTGCTGGGTGCTCAGTACTCCGGGTGCTGGGTGCTCAGTTCTCGGGGTGCTCGGTGCTCAGTACTCAGTGATCAGGGTGCTCAGTGCTCAGTGCTCAGGGTGCTGGGTGCTCAGTGCTCAGGGTGCTGGGTGCTCAGTGCTCAGGGTGCTGGGTGCTCAGTACTCAGAGTGCTGGGTGCTCAGTGCTCGGGGTGCTGGGTGCTCAGTGCTCAGTGTGCTGGGTGCTCAGTACTCAGGGTGCTGGGTGCTCAGTACTAGGGGTGCTGGGTGCTCAGTACTCAGGGTGCTGGGTGCTCAGTAGTCAGGGTGCTGTGTGCTCAGTACTCGGGTGCTGGGTGCTCAGTGCTCAGGGTGCTCGGTGCTCAGTACTCAGTGATCAGGGTGCTCAGTGCTCAGTGCTCAGGGTGCTGGGTGCTCAGTGCTCCGGGTGCTCGGTGCTCAGTACTCAGGGTGCTGGGTGCTCAGTGCTCGGGGTGATCGGTGCTCAGTACGTTGGGTGCTCACTACTCAGGGTGCTGGGTGCTCAGTGCTCAGGGTGCTGGGTGCTCAGTGCTCAGGGTGCTGGGTGCTCAGTGCTCGGGGTGCTGGGTGCTCAGTGCTCAGGGTGCTGGGTTCTCAGTGCTCGGGGAGCTGGATGCTCAGTGCTCGGGGTGCTGGGTGCTCAGTACTCAGGGTGCTGGGTGCTCAGTACTCGGGTGCTGGGTGCTCAGTGCTCAGGGTGCTGGGTGCTCAGTGCTCGGGGTGCTGGGTGCTCAGTGCTCAGGGTGCTGGGTGCTCAGTGCTCGGCGTGCTGGGTGCTCAGTGCTCAGTACTCAGGGTGCTGGGTGCTCAGTGCTCAGGGTGCTGGGTGCTCAGTGATCAGTACTCAGGGTGCTGGGTGCTCAGTGCTCAGGGTGCTGGGTGCTCAGTGCTCAGGGTGCTGGGTGCTCAGTCCTCAGGATGCTGGGTACTCAGTGCTCAGGGTGCTGGGTGCTCAGTACTCAGGGTGCTCAGTGCTCAGTACTCGGGGTGCTGGGTGCTCAGTGCTCAGGGTGCTCACTGCTCAGTACTCGGGGTGCTGGGTGCTCAGTGCTCAGTGCTCGGGGTGCTGGGTGCTCATTCTCGGGGTGCTGGGTGCTCAGTGTTCGGGGTGCTGGTTGCTCAGTACTCAGGGTGCTGGGTGCTCAGTGCTCAGGGTGCTGGGTGCTCAGTACTCAGGGTGCTTGGTGCTCATTGCTCAGGGTGCTGGGTGCTCAGTACTCAGGGTGCTGGGAGCTCAGTGCTCAGGGTGATCGGTGCTCAGTACTCAGAGTGCTCAGTACTCATGGTGCTGGGTGCTCAGTACTCAGGGTGCTGGGTGCTCAGTGCTCAGGGTGCTGGGTGCTCAGTCCTCAGGGTGCTCAGTGCTCAGGTTGCTGGGTGCTCAGTGCTCGGGGTGCTCGGTGCTCAGTACTCAGGGTGCTGAGTGCTCAGTACTCAGGGTGCTGGGTGCTCAGTACTAAGGGTGCTGGGTGCTCAGTGCTCAGGGTGCTGGGTGATCAGTGCTCAGGGTGCTGGGTGCTCAGTGCTCAGGGTGCTGGGTGCTCAGTGCTCGGGGTGCTGGGTGCTCAGTACTCAGGGTGCTGGGTGCTCAGTGCTCGGGGTGCTCGGTGCTCAGTACGTTGGGTGCTCACAACTCAGGGTGCTGGGTGCTCAGTGCTCAGGGTGCTGGGTGCTCAGTACTCAGGGTGCTGGTTGCTCAGTACTCAGGGTGCTCAGTGCTTAGTACTCAGGGTGCTCAGTGCTCAGTACTCAGGGTGCTCAGTGCTCAGGGTGCTGGGTGCTCAGTCCTCAGGGTGCTGGGTGCTCAGTGCTCAGGGTGCTCGGTGCTCAGTGCTCAGGGTGCTGGGTGCTCAGTACTCAGGGTGCTGGGTGCTCAGTGCTCGGGGTGCTGGGTGCTCATTACTCAGGGTGCTGGGTGCTCAGTACTCAGGGTGCTGGGTGCTCAGTGCTCAGGGTGCTGGCTGATCAGTGCTCAGGGTGCTGGGTGCTCAGTGCTCAGGGTGCTGGGTGCTCAGTGTTCAGGGTGCTGGGTGCTCAGTACTCAGTGTGCTGGGTGCTCAGTGCTTGGGGTGCTCGGTGCTCAGTACGTTGGGTGCTCACTACTCAGGGTGCTGGGTGCTCAGTGCTCAGGGTGCTGGGTTCTCAGTGCTCAGGGTGCTCGGTGCTCATTGCTCAGGGTCCTGGGTGCTCAGTACTCAGGGTGCTGGTTGCTCAGTACTCAGGGTGCTCAGTGCTCAGTACTCAGGGTGCTCAGTGCTCAGGGTGCTGGGTGCTCAGTCCTCAGGGTGCTGGGTGCTCAGTGCTCGGGGTGCTGGGTGCTCTGTACTCAGGGTGCTGGTTGCTCAGTACTCAGGGTGCTGGGTGCTCAATACTCAGGGTGCTCAGTGCTTGGTGTGCTGGGTGCTCAGTACTCCGGGTGCTGGGTGCTCAGTTCTCGGGGTGCTCGGTGCTCAGTACTCAGTGATCAGGGTGCTCAGTGCTCAGTGCTCAGGGTGCTGGGTGCTCAGTGCTCAGGGTGCTGGGTGCTCAGTGCTCAGGGTGCTGGGTGCTCAGTACTCAGAGTGCTGGGTGCTCAGTGCTCGGGGTGCTGGGTGCTCAGTGCTCAGGGTGCTGGGTGCTCAGTACTCAGGGAGCTGGGTGCTCAGTACTAGGGGTGCTGGGTGCTCAGTACTCAGGGTGCTGTGTGCTCAGTACTCGGGTGCTGGGTGCTCAGTGCTCAGGGTGCTCGGTGCTCAGTACTCAGTGATCAGGGTGCTCAGTGCTCAGTGCTCAGGCTGCTGGGTGCTCAGTGCTCAGGGTGCTCGGTGCTCAGTACTCAGGGTGCTGGGTGCTCAGTGCTCGGGGTGCTCGGTGCTCAGTACTTTGGGTGCTCACTACTCAGGGTGCTGGGTGCTCAGTGCTCAGGGTGCTGGGTGCTCAGTGCTCAGGGTGCTGGGTGCTCAGTGCTCGGGGTGCTGGGTGCTCAGTGCTCAGGGTGCTGGGTTCTCAGTGCTCGGGGAGATGGATGCTCAGTGCTCGGGGTGCTGGGTGCTCAGTACTCAGGGTGCTGGGTGCTCAGTACTCAGGGTGCTGGGTGCTCAGTACTCGGGTGCTGGGTGCTCAGTGCTCAGGGTGCTGGGTGCTCAGTGCTCGGGGTGCTGGGTGCTCAGTGCTCAGGGTGCTGGGTGCTCAGTACTCGGGTGCTGGGTGCTCAGTGCTCAGGGTGCTGGGTGCTCAGTGCTCAGGGTGCTGGGTGCTCAGTCCTCAGGGTGCTGGGTGCTCAGTGCTCAGGGTGCTGGTGCTCAGTGCTCGGGGTGCTCGGAGCTCAGTACTCAGGGTGCTGGGTGCTCAGTGCTCGGGGTGCTCGGTGCTCAGTACTCAGGGTGCTGGGTGCTCAGTGCTCGGGGTGCTGGGTGCTCAGTGCTCAGTACTCAGGGTGCTGGGTGCTCAGTGCTCAGGGTGCTGTGTGCTCAGTGCTCAGGGTGCTGTTTGCTCAGTACTCAGAGTGCTGGGTGCTCAGTGCTCGGGGTGCTGGGTGCTCAGTGCTCGGGGTGCTGGGTGCTCAGTGCTCAGGGTGCTGGGTGCTCAGTGCTCGGGGTGCTGGGTGCTGGGTGCTCAGTACTCAGGGTGCTGGGTGCTCAGTACTCGGGTGCTGGGTGCTCAGTGCTCAGGGTGCTGGGTGCTCAGTGCTCAGGGTGCTGGGTGCTCAGTCCTCAGGGTGCTGGGTGCTCAGTGCTCAGGGTGCTGGTGCTCAGTGCTCGGGGTGCTCGGAGCTCAGTACTCAGGGTGCTGGGTGCTCAGTGCTCGGGGTGCTCGGTGCTCAGTACTCAGGGTGCTGGGTGCTCAGTGCTCGGGGTGCTGGGTGCTCAGTGCTCAGTACTCAGGGTGCTGGGTGCTCAGTGCTCAGGGTGCTGTGTGCTCAGTGCTCAGGGTGCTGTTTGCTCAGTACTCAGAGTGCTGGGTGCTCAGTGCTCGGGGTGCTGGGTGCTCAGTGCTCAGGTTTCTGGGTGCTCAGTACTCAGGGTTCTGGGTGCTCAGTACTCGGGGTGCTGGGTGCTCAGTACTCAGGGTGCTGGGTGCTCAGTACTCAGGGTGCTGTGTGCTCAGTACTCGGGTGCTGGGTGCTCAGTGCTCAGGGTGCTCGGTGCTCAGTACTCAGTGATCAGGGTGCTCAGTGCTCAGTGCTCAGGGTGCTGGGTGCTCAGTGCTCAGGGTGCTGGGTGCTCAGGGCTCAGGTTGCTGGGTGCTCAGTACTCAGGGTGCTGGGTGCTCAGTGCTCGGGGTGTTGGATGTTCAGTGCTCAGGGTGCTGGGTGCTCAGTACTCAGGGTGCAGGGTGCTCAGTACTCGGATTGCTGGGTGCTCAGTACTCAGGGTGCTGGGTGCTCAGTACTCAGGGTGCTGTGTGCTCAGTACTCGGGTGCTGGGTGCTCAGTGCTCAGGGTGCTGGGTGCTCAGTGCTCGGGGTGCTGGGTGCTCAGTGCTCAGTACTCAGGGTGCTGGGTGCTCAGTGCTCGGGGTGCTGGGTGCTCAGTGCTCAGTACTCAGGGTGCTGGGTGCTCAGTGCTCAGGGTGCTGGGTGCTCAGTGCACAGGGTGCTGGGTGCTCAGTGCTCAGGGTGCTGGGTACTCAGTGCTCAGGGTGCTGGGTGCTCAGTACTCAGGGTGCTCAGTGCTCAGTACTCGGGGTGCTGGGTGCTCAGTGCTCGGGGTGCTGGGTGCTCAGTGCTCATTACTCAGGGTGCTGGGTGCTCAGTGCTCAGGGTGCTGGGTGCTCAGTGCTCAGGGTGCTGGGTACTCAGTGCTCAGGGTGCTCGGTGCTCAGTGCTCAGGGTGCTCAGTGCTCGGGGTGCTCGGAGCTCTGTACTCAGGGTGCTGGTTGCTCAGTGCTCGGGGTGCTCGGTGCTCAGTACTCAGGGTGCTGGGTGCTCAGTGCTCGGGGTGCTGGGTGCTCAATGCTCAGTACTCAGGGTGCTGTGTGCTCAGTGCTCAGGGTGCTGTGTGCTCAGTGCTCAGGGTGCTGCGTGCTCAGTGCTCAGGGTGCTGGGTGCTCAGTGCTCGGGGTGCTCGGTGCTCAGTACTCAGGGTGCTGGGTGCTCAGTGCTCGAGGTGCTCAGTACTCAGGGTGCTGTGTGTTCAGTGCTCAGGGTGCTGGGTGCTCAGTACTCAGGGTGCTCGGTGCTTAGTACTCAGGGTGCTGGGTGCTCAGTACTCCGGGTGTTGGGTGCTCAATGCTCAAGGTGCTGGGTGCTCAGTACTCAGGGTGCTCATTGCTCAGGGTGCAGGGTGCTCAGTACTCAGGTTGCTGGGTGCTCAGTGCTCAGGGTGCTCGGTGCTCGGGGCGCTGGGTGCTCAGTGCTCGGGGTGCTCGGAGCTCAGTACTCAGGGTGCTGGGTGCTCAGTGCTCAGGGTGCTCGGTGCTCAGTACTCAGGGTGCTGGGTGCTCAGTGCTCGGGGTGCTCGGTGCTCAGTACGTTGGGTGCTCACTACTCAGGGTGCTGGGTGCTCAATGCTCAGGTTTCTGGGTGCTCAGTACTCAGGGTTCTGGGTGCTCAGTACTCGGGGTGCTGGGTGCTCAGTACTCAGGGTGCTGGGTGCTCAGTACTCAGGGTGCTGTGTGCTCAGTACTCGGGTGCTGGGTGCTCAGTGCTCAGGGTGCTCGGTGCTCAGTACTCAGTGATCAGGGTGCTCAGTGCTCAGTGCTCAGGGTGCTGGGTGCTCAGTGCTCAGGGTGCTGGGTGCTCAGGGCTCAGGTTGCTGGGTGCTCAGTACTCAGGGTGCTGGGTGCTCAGTGCTCGGGGTGTTGGATGCTCAGTGCTCAGGGTGCTGGGTGCTCAGTACTCAGGGTGCAGGGTGCTCAGTACTCGGGGTGCTGGGTGCTCAGTACTCAGGGTGCTGGGTGCTCAGTACTCAGGGTGCTGTGTGCTCAGTACTCGGGTGCTGGGTGCTCAGTGCTCAGGGTGCTGGGTGCTCAGTGCTCGGGGTGCTGGGTGCTCAGTGCTCAGTACTCAGGGTGCTGGGTGCTCAGTGCTCGGGGTGCTGGGTGCTCAGTGCTCAGTACTCAGGGTGCTGGGTGCTCAGTGCTCAGGGTGCTGGGTGCTCAGTGCTCAGGGTGCTGGGTGCTCAGTGCTCAGGGTGCTGGGTACTCAGTGCTCAGGGTGCTGGGTGCTCAGTACTCAGGGTGCTCAGTGCTCAGTACTCGGGGTGCTGGGTGCTCAGTGCTCGGGGTGCTGGGTGCTCAGTGCTCAGTACTCAGGGTGCTGGGTGCTCAGTGCTCGGGGTGCTGGGTGCTCAGTGCTCAGTACTCAGGGTGTTGGGTGCTCAGTGCTCAGGGTGCTGGGTGCTCAGTGCTCAGGGTGCTGGGTGCTCAGTGCTCAGGGTGCTGGGTACTCAGTGCTCAGGGTGCTGGGTGCTCAGTACTCAGGGTGCTCAGTGCTGAGTACTCAGGGTGCTGGGTGCTCAGTGCTCGCCGTGCTGGGTGCTCAGTGCTCAATACTCAGGGTGCTGGGTGCTCAGTGCTCAGGGTGCTGGTGCTCAGTGCTCAGGGTGCTCGGTGCTCAGTGCTCAGGGTGCTCAGTGCTCGGGGTGCTCGGAGCTCAGTACTCAGGGTGCTGGGTGCTCAGTGCTCGGGGTGCTCGGTGCTCAGTACTCAGGGTGCTGGGTGCTCAGTGCTCGGGGTGCTGGGTGCTCAGTGCTCAGTACTCAGGGTGCTGGGTGCTCAGTGCTCAGGGTGCTGTGTGCTCAGTGCTCAGGGTGCTGTTTGCTCAGTACTCAGAGTGCTGGGTGCTCAGTGCTCGGGGTGCTGGGTGCTCAGTGCTCAGGTTTCTGGGTGCTCAGTACTCAGGGTTCTGGGTGCTCAGTACTCGGGGTGCTGGGTGCTCAGTACTCAGGGTGCTGGGTGCTCAGTACTCAGGGTGCTGTGTGCTCAGTACTCGGGTGCTGGGTGCTCAGTGCTCACGGTGCTCGGTGCTCAGTACTCAGTGATCAGGGTGCTCAGTGCTCAGTGCTCAGGGTGCTGGGTGCTCAGTGCTCAGGGTGCTGGGTGCTCAGGGCTCAGGTTGCTGGGTGCTCAGTACTCAGGGTGCTGGGTGCTCAGTGCTCGGGGTGTTGGATGCTCAGTGCTCAGGGTGCTGGGTGCTCAGTACTCAGGGTGCAGGGTGCTCAGTACTCGGGGTGCTGGGTGCTCAGTACTCAGGGTGCTGGGTGCTCAGTACTCAGGGTGCTGTGTGCTCAGTACTCGGGTGCTGGGTGCTCAGTGCTCAGGGTGCTGGGTGCTCAGTGCTCGGGGTGCTGGGTGCTCAGTGCTCAGTACTCAGGGTGCTGGGTGCTCAGTGCTCGGGGTGCTGGGTGCTCAGTGCTCAGTACTCAGGGTGCTGGGTGCTCAGTGCTCAGGGTGCTGGGTGCTCAGTGCTCAGGGTGCTGGGTGCTCAGTGCTCAGGGTGCTGGGTACTCAGTGCTCAGGGTGCTGGGTGCTCAGTACTCAGGGTGCTCAGTGCTCAGTACTCGGGGTGCTGGGTGCTCAGTGCTCGGGGTGCTGGGTGCTCAGTGCTCATTACTCAGGGTGCTGGGTGCTCAGTGCTCAGGGTGCTGGGTGCTCAGTGCTCAGGGTGCTGGGTACTCAGTGCTCAGGGTGCTCGGTGCTCAGTGCTCAGGGTGCTCAGTGCTCGGGGTGCTCGGAGCTCTGTACTCAGGGTGCTGGTTGCTCAGTGCTCGGGGTGCTCGGTGCTCAGTACTCAGGGTGCTGGGTGCTCAGTGCTCGGGGTGCTGGGTGCTCAGTGCTCAGTACTCAGGGTGCTGTGTGCTCAGTGCTCAGGGTGCTGTGTGCTCAGTGCTCAGGGTGCTGCGTGCTCAGTGCTCAGGGTGCTGGGTGCTCAGTGCTCGGGGTGCTCGGTGCTCAGTACTCAGGGTGCTGGGTGCTCAGTGCTCGAGGTGCTCAGTACTCAGGGTGCTGTGTGTTCAGTGCTCAGGGTGCTGGGTGCTCAGTACTCAGGGTGCTCGGTGCTTAGTACTCAGGGTGCTGGGTGCTCAGTACTCCGGGTGTTGGGTGCTCAATGCTCAAGGTGCTGGGTGCTCAGTACTCAGGGTGCTCATTGCTCAGGGTGCAGGGTGCTCAGTACTCAGGTTGCTGGGTGCTCAGTGCTCAGGGTGCTCGGTGCTCGGGGCGCTGGGTGCTCAGTGCTCGGGGTGCTCGGAGCTCAGTACTCAGGGTGCTGGGTGCTCAGTGCTCAGGGTGCTCGGTGCTCAGTACTCAGGGTGCTGGGTGCTCAGTGCTCGGGGTGCTCGGTGCTCAGTACGTTGGGTGCTCACTACTCAGGGTGCTGGGTGCTCAATGCTCAGGGTGCTGGGTGCTCAGTGCTCAGGGTGCTGGGTGCTCAGTGCTCGGGGTGCTGGGTGCTCAGTGCTCAGGGTGCTGGGTTCTCAGTGCTCGGGGAGCTGGATGCTCAGTGCTCGGGGTGCTGGGTGCTCAGTACTCAGGGTGCTGGGTGCTCAGTACTCAGGGTGCTGGGTGCTCAGTACTCGGGTGCTGGGTGCTCAGTGCTCAGGGTGCTGGGTGCTCAGTGCTCGGGGTGCTGGGTGCTCAGTGCTCAGGGTGCTGGGTGCTCAGTTCTCGCGGTGCTGGGTGCTCAGTGCTCAGTACCCAGGGTGCTGGGTGCTCAGTGCTCGGGGTGCTGGTTGCTCAGTGATCAGTACTCAGGGTGCTGGGTGCTCAGCGCTCAGGGTGCTGGGTGCTCAGTGCTCAGGGTGCTGGGTGCTCAGTCCTCAGGATGCTGGGTACTCAGTGCTCAGGGTGCTGGGTGCTCAGTACTCAGGGTGCTCAGTGTTCAGTACTCGGGGTGCTGGGTGCTCAGTGCTCAGGGTGCTCACTGCTCAGTACTCGGGGTGCTGGGTGCTCAGTGCTCAGTGCTCGGGGTGCTGGGTGCTCAGTGCTCGGGGCGCTGGGAGCTCAGTGCTCAGGGTGCTGGGTGCTCAGTACTCAGGGTGCTGGGAGCTCAGTGCTCAGCGTGATTGGTGCTCAGTACTCAGGGTGCTCAGTACTCAGGGTGCTGGGTGCTCAGTGCTCGGGGTGCTGGGTGCTCAGTACTGAGGGTGCTGGGTGCTCAGTGCTTTGGGTTCTGGGTGCTCAGTGCTCAGGATGATCGGTGCTCAGTACTCAGGGTGCTGGGTGCTCAGTGCTCAGGGTGCTGAGTGCTCAGTCCTCAGGGTGCTCAGTGCTCAGGGTGCTGGGTGCTCAGTGCTCGGGGTGCTCGGTGCTCAGTACTCAGGGTGCTGAGTGCTCAGTACTCAGGGTGCTGGGTGCTCAGTACTCAGGGTGCTGGGTGCTCAGTGCTCAGTGTGCTGGGTGATCAGTGCTCAGGGTGCTGGGTGCTCAGTGCTCAGTGCTCAGGGTGCTGAGTGCTCAGTCCTCAGGGTGCTCAGTGCTCAGGGTGCTGGGTGCTCAGTGCTCGGGGTGCTGGGTGCTCAGTACTCAGGGTGCTGGGTGCTCAATACTCAGGGTGCTCAGTGCTTGGTGTGCTGGGTGCTCAGTACTCCGGGTGCTGGGTGCTCAGTTCTCGGGGTGCTCGGTGCTCAGTACTCAGTGATCAGGGTGCTCAGTGCTCAGTGCTCAGGGTGCTGGGTGCTCAGTGCTCAGGGTGCTGGGTGCTCAGTGCTCAGGGTGCTGGGTGCTCAGTACTCAGAGTGCTGGGTGCTCAGTGCTCGGGGTGCTGGGTGCTCAGTGCTCAGGGTGCTGGGTGCTCAGTACTCAGGGTGCTGGGTGCTCAGTACTAGGGGTGCTGGGTGCTCAGTACTCAGGGTGCTGGGTGCTCAGTAGTCAGGGTGCTGTGTGCTCAGTACTCGGGTGCTGGGTGCTCAGTGCTCAGGGTGCTCGGTGCTCAGTACTCAGTGATCAGGGTGCTCAGTGCTCAGTGCTCAGGGTGCTGGGTGCTCAGTGCTCAGGGTGCTCGGTGCTCAGTACTCAGGGTGCTGGGTGCTCAGTGCTCGGGGTGCTCGGTGCTCAGTACGTTGGGTGCTCACTACTCAGGGTGCTGGGTGCTCAGTGCTCAGGGTGCTGGGTGCTCAGTGCTCAGGGTGCTGGGTGCTCAGTGCTCGGGGTGCTGGGTGCTCAGTGCTCAGGGTGCTGGGTTCTCAGTGCTCGGGGAGCTGGATGCTCAGTGCTCGGGGTGCTGGGTGCTCAGTACTCAGGGTGCTGGGTGCTCAGTACTCAGGGTGCTGGGTGCTCAGTACTCGGGTGCTGGGTGCTCAGTGCTCAGGGTGCTGGGTGCTCAGTGCTCGGGGTGCTGGGTGCTCAGTGCTCAGGGTGCTGGGTGCTCAGTGCTCGGGGTGCTGGGTGCTCAGTGCTCAGTACTCAGGGTGCTGGGTGCTCAGTGCTCGGGGTGCTGGGTGCTCAGTGATCAGTACTCAGGGTGCTGGGTGCTCAGTGCTCAGGGTGCTGGGTGCTCAGTGCTCAGGGTGCTGGGTGCTCAGTCCTCAGGATGCTGGGTACTCAGTACTCAGGGTGCTGGGTGCTCAGTACTCAGGGTGCTCAGTGCTCAGTACTCGGGGTGCTGGGTGCTCAGTGCTCAGGGTGCTCACTGCTCAGTACTCGGGCTGCTGGGTGCTCAGTGCTCAGTGCTCGGGGTGCTGGGTGCTCATTCTCGGGGTGCTGGGTGCTCAGTGTTCGGGGTGCTGGGTGCTCAGTACTCAGGGTGCTGGGTGCTCAGTGCTCAGGGTGCTGGGTGCTCAGTACTCAGGGTGCTTGGTGCTCATTGCTCAGGGTGCTGGGTGCTCAGTACTCAGGGTGCTGGGAGCTCAGTGCTCAGGGTGATCGGTGCTCAGTACTCAGAGTGCTCAGTACTCATGGTGCTGGGTGCTCAGTACTCAGGGTGCTGGGTGCTCAGTGCTCAGGGTGCTGGGTGCTCAGTCCTCAGGGTGCTCAGTGCTCAGGTTGCTGGGTGCTCAGTGCTCGGGGTGCTCGGTGCTCAGTACTCAGGGTGCTGAGTGCTCAGTACTCAGGGTGCTGGGTGCTCAGTACTCAGGGTGCTGGGTGCTCAGTGCTCAGGGTGCTGGGTGATCAGTGCTCAGGGTGCTGGGTGCTCAGTGCTCAGGGTGCTGGGTGCTCAGTGCTCGGGGTGCTGGGTGCTCAGTACTCAGGGTGCTGGGTGCTCAGTGCTCGGGGTGCTCGGTGCTCAGTACGTTGGGTGCTCACAACTCAGGGTGCTGGGTGCTCAGTGCTCAGGGTGCTGGGTGCTCAGTACTCACGGTGCTAGTTGCTCAGTACTCAGGGTGCTCAGTGCTCAGTACTCAGGGTGCTCAGTGCTCAGTACTCAGGGTGCTCAGTGCTCAGGGTGCTGGGTGCTCAGTCCTCAGGGAGCTGGGTGCTCAGTGCTCAGGGTGCTCGGTGCTCAGTGCTCAGGGTGCTGGGTGCTCAGTACTCAGGGTGCTGGGTGCTCAGTGCTCGGGGTGCTGGGTGCTCAGTACTCAGGGTGCTGGGTGCTCAGTACTCAGGGTGCTGGGTGCTCAGTGCTCAGGGTGCTGGCTGATCAGTGCTCAGGGTGCTGGGTGCTCAGTGCTCAGGGTGCTGGGTGCTCAGTGCTCAGGGTGCTGGGTGCTCAGTACTCAGGGTGCTGGGTGCTCAGTGCTTGGGGTGCTCGGTGCTCAGTACGTTGGGTGCTCACTACTCAGGGTGCTGGGTGCTCAGTGCTCAGGGTGCTGGGTGCTCAGTGCTCAGGGTGCTCGGTGCTCATTGCTCAGGGTCCTGGGTGCTCAGTACTCAGGGTGCTGGTTGCTCAGTACTCAGGGTGCTCAGTGCTCAGTACTCAGGGTGCTCAGTGCTCAGTACTCAGGGGGCTCAGTGCTCAGGGTGCTGGGTGCTCAGTCCTCAGGGTGCTGGGTGCTCAGTGCTCGGGGTGCTGGGTGCTCTCTACTCAGGGTGCTGGTTGCTCAGTACTCAGGGTGCTGGGTGCTCAATACTCAGGGTGCTCAGTGCTTGGTGTGCTGGGTGCTCAGTACTCCGGGTGCTGGGTGCTCAGTTCTCGGGGTGCTCGGTGCTCAGTACTCAGTGATCAGGGT
Source organism: Microtus oregoni (assembly GCF_018167655.1). Classification (NCBI taxonomy): domain Eukaryota; kingdom Metazoa; phylum Chordata; class Mammalia; order Rodentia; family Cricetidae; genus Microtus; species Microtus oregoni. Next base: position 4,442,155 of record NW_024544028.1, on the reverse strand, counting down.
GCTCAGTGCTCAGTGCTCAGGGTGCTGGGTGCTCAGTGCTCAGGGTGCTGGGTGCTCAGCGCTCAGGGTGCTGGGTGCTCAGTACTCAGAGTGCTGGGTGCTCAGTGCTCGGGGTGCTGGGTGCTCAGTGCTCAGGGTGCTGGGTGCTCAGTACTCAGGGTGCTGGGTGCTCAGTACTAGGGGTGCTGGGTGCTCAGTACTCAGGGTGCTGTGTGCTCAGTACTCGGGTGCTGGGTGCTCAGTGCTCAGGGTGCTCGGTGCTCAGTACTCAGTGATCAGGGTGCTCAGTGCTCAGTGCTCACCCTGCTGGGTGCTCAGTGCTCAGGGTGCTCGGTGCTCAGTACTCAGGGTGCTGGGTGCTCAGTGCTCGGGGTGCTCGGTGCTCAGTACGTTGGGTGCTCACTACTCAGGGTGCTGGGTGCTCAGTGCTCAGGGTGCTGGGTGCTCAGTGCTCAGGGTGCTGGGTGCTCAGTGCTCAGGGTGCTGGGTGCTCAGTGCTCAGGGTGCTGGGTTCTCAGTGCTCGGGGAGCTGGATGCTCAGTGCTCTGGGTGCTGGGTGCTCAGTACTCAGGGTGCTGCGTGCTCAGTACTCAGGGTGCTGGGTGCTCAGTACTCGGGTGCTGGGTGCTCAGTGCTCAGGGTGCTGGGTGCTCAGTGCTCAGGGTGCAGGGTGCTCAGTGCTCAGGGTGCTGGGTGCTCAGTGCTCGGGGTGCTGGGTGCTCAGTGCTCAGTACTCAGGGTGCTGGGTGCTCAGTGATCAGTACTCAGGGTGCTGGGTGCTCAGTGCTCAGGGTGCTGGGTGCTCAGTGCTCAGGGTGCTGGGTGCTCAGTCCTCAGGATGCTGGGTACTCAGTGCTCAGGGTGCTGGGTGCTCAGTACTCAGGGTGCTCAGTGCTCAGTACTCGGGGAGCTGGGTGCTCAGTGCTCATGGTGCTCACTGCTCAGTACTCGGGGTGCTGGGTGCTCAGTGCTCAGTGCTCGGGGTGCTGGGTGCTCATTCTCGGGGTGCTGGGTGCTCAGTGTTCGGGGTGCTGGGTGCTCAGTACTCAGGGTGCTGGGTGCTCAGTGCTCAGGGTGCTAGGTGCTCAGTACTCAGGGTGCTTGGTGCTCATTCCTCAGGGTGCTGGGTGCTCAGTACTCAGGGTGCTGGGAGCTCAGTGCTCAGGGTGATCGTTGCTCAGTACTCAGAGTGCTCAGTACTCATGGTGCTGGGTGCTCAGTACTCAGGGTGCTGGGTGCTCAGTGCTCAGGGTGCTGGGTGCTCAGTCCTCAGGGTGCTCAGTGCTCAGGTTGCTGGGTGCTCAGTGCTCGGGGTGCTCGGTGCTCAGTACTCAGGGTGCTGAGTGCTCAGTACTCATGGTGCTGGGTGCTCAGTACTCAGGGTGCTGGGTGCTCAGTGCTCAGGGTGCTGGGTGATCAGTGCTCAGGGTGCTCAGTGCTCAGTACTCAGGGTGCTCAGTGCTCAGTACTCAGGGTGCTCAGTGCTCAGGGTGCTGGGTGCTCAGTCCTCAGGGTGCTGGGTGCTCAGTGCTCAGGGTGCTCGGTGCTCAGTGCTCAGCGTGCTCAGTGCTCGGGGTGCTCGGAGCTCTGTACTCAGGGTGCTGGTTGCTCAGTGCTCGGGGTGCTCGGTGCTCAGTACTCAGGGTGCTGGGTGCTCAGTGCTCGGGGTGCTGGGTGCTCAGTGCTCAGTACTCAGGGTGCTGGGTGCTCAGTGCTCAGGGTGCTGTGTGCTCAGTGCTCAGGGTGCTGGGTGCTCAGTGCTCAGGGTGCTGGGTGCTCAGTTCTGAGGGTGCTGGGAGCTCAGTACTCAGGGTGCTGGGTGCTCAGTGCTCGGGGTGCTCGGTGCTCAGTACTCAGGGTGCTGGGTGCTCAGTGCTCGAGGTGCTCAGTACTCAGGGTGCTGTGTGTTCGGTGCTCAGGGTGCTGGGTGCTCAGTACTCAGGGTGCTCGGTGCTTAGAACTCAGGGTGCTGGGTGCTCAGTACTCCGGGTGTTGGGTGCTCAGTGCTCAAGGTGCTGGGTGCTCAGTACTCAGGGTGCTCATTGCTCAGGGTGCAGGGTGCTCAGTACTCAGGTTGCTGGGTGCTCAGTGCTCAGGGTGCTCGGTGCTCGGGGCGCTGGGTGCTCAGTGCTCGGGGTGCTCGGAGCTCAGTACTCAGGGTGCTGGGTGCTCAGTGCTCAGGGTGCTCGGTGCTCAGTACTCAGGGTGCTGGGTGCTCAGTGCTCGGGGTGCTCGGTGCTCAGTACGTTGGGTGCTCACTACTCAGGGTGCTGGGTGCTCAATGCTCAGGGTGCTGGGTGCTCAGTGCTCAGGGTGCTGGGTGCTCAGTGCTCGGGGTGCTGGGTGCTCAGTGCTCAGGGTGCTGGGTGCTCAGTGCTCAGGGTGCTGGGTGCTCAGTACTCGGGTGCTGGGTGTTCAGTACTCAGGGTTCTGGGTGCTCAGTACTCAATGTGCTGGGTGCTCAGTACTCGGGTGCTGGGTGCTCAGTGCTCAGGGTGCTGGGTGCTCAGTACTCGGGGTGCTGCGTGCTCAGTGCTCAGGGTGCTCACTGCTCAGTACTCGGGGTGCTGGGTGCTCAGTGCTCAGTGCTCGGGGTGCTGGGTGCTCAGTGCTCGGGGCGCTGGGAGCTCAGTGCTCAGGGTGCTGGGTGCTCAGTACTCAGGGTGCTGGGAGCTCAGTGCTCAGCGTGATCGGTGCTCAGTACTCAGGGTGCTCAGTACTCAGGGTGCTGGGTGCTCAGTGCTCGGGGTGCTGGGTGCTCAGTACTGAGGGTGCTGGGTGCTCAGTGCTTTGGGTTCTGGGTGCTCAGTGCTCAGGATGATCGGTGCTCAGTACTCAGGGTGCTGGGTGCTCAGTGCTCAGGGTGCTGAGTGCTCAGTCCTCAGGGTGCTCAGTGCTCAGGGTGCTGTGTGCTCAGTGCTCGGGGTGCTCGGTGCTCAGTACTCAGGGTGCTGAGTGCTCAGTACTCAGGGTGCTGGGTGCTCAGTACTCAGGGTGCTGGGTGCTCAGTGCTCAGTGTGCTGGGTGATCAGTGCTCAGGGTGCTGGGTGCTCAGTGCTCAGTGCTCAGGGTGCTGAGTGCTCAGTCCTCAGGGTGCTCAGTGCTCAGGGTGCTGGGTGCTCAGTGCTCGGGGTGCTGGGTGCTCAGTACTCAGGGTGCTGGGTGCTCAATACTCAGGGTGCTCAGTGCTTGGTGTGCTGGGTGCTCAGTACTCCGGGTGCTGGGTGCTCAGTTCTCGGGGTGCTCGGTGCTCAGTACTCAGTGATCAGGGTGCTCAGTGCTCAGTGCTCAGGGTGCTGGGTGCTCAGTGCTCAGGGTGCTGGGTGCTCAGTGCTCAGGGTGCTGGGTGCTCAGTACTCAGAGTGCTGGGTGCTCAGTGCTCGGGGTGCTGGGTGCTCAGTGCTCAGTGTGCTGGGTGCTCAGTACTCAGGGTGCTGGGTGCTCAGTACTAGGGGTGCTGGGTGCTCAGTACTCAGGGTGCTGGGTGCTCAGTAGTCAGGGTGCTGTGTGCTCAGTACTCGGGTGCTGGGTGCTCAGTGCTCAGGGTGCTCGGTGCTCAGTACTCAGTGATCAGGGTGCTCAGTGCTCAGTGCTCAGGGTGCTGGGTGCTCAGTGCTCCGGGTGCTCGGTGCTCAGTACTCAGGGTGCTGGGTGCTCAGTGCTCGGGGTGATCGGTGCTCAGTACGTTGGGTGCTCACTACTCAGGGTGCTGGGTGCTCAGTGCTCAGGGTGCTGGGTGCTCAGTGCTCAGGGTGCTGGGTGCTCAGTGCTCGGGGTGCTGGGTGCTCAGTGCTCAGGGTGCTGGGTTCTCAGTGCTCGGGGAGCTGGATGCTCAGTGCTCGGGGTGCTGGGTGCTCAGTACTCAGGGTGCTGGGTGCTCAGTACTCGGGTGCTGGGTGCTCAGTGCTCAGGGTGCTGGGTGCTCAGTGCTCGGGGTGCTGGGTGCTCAGTGCTCAGGGTGCTGGGTGCTCAGTGCTCGGCGTGCTGGGTGCTCAGTGCTCAGTACTCAGGGTGCTGGGTGCTCAGTGCTCAGGGTGCTGGGTGCTCAGTGATCAGTACTCAGGGTGCTGGGTGCTCAGTGCTCAGGGTGCTGGGTGCTCAGTGCTCAGGGTGCTGGGTGCTCAGTCCTCAGGATGCTGGGTACTCAGTGCTCAGGGTGCTGGGTGCTCAGTACTCAGGGTGCTCAGTGCTCAGTACTCGGGGTGCTGGGTGCTCAGTGCTCAGGGTGCTCACTGCTCAGTACTCGGGGTGCTGGGTGCTCAGTGCTCAGTGCTCGGGGTGCTGGGTGCTCATTCTCGGGGTGCTGGGTGCTCAGTGTTCGGGGTGCTGGTTGCTCAGTACTCAGGGTGCTGGGTGCTCAGTGCTCAGGGTGCTGGGTGCTCAGTACTCAGGGTGCTTGGTGCTCATTGCTCAGGGTGCTGGGTGCTCAGTACTCAGGGTGCTGGGAGCTCAGTGCTCAGGGTGATCGGTGCTCAGTACTCAGAGTGCTCAGTACTCATGGTGCTGGGTGCTCAGTACTCAGGGTGCTGGGTGCTCAGTGCTCAGGGTGCTGGGTGCTCAGTCCTCAGGGTGCTCAGTGCTCAGGTTGCTGGGTGCTCAGTGCTCGGGGTGCTCGGTGCTCAGTACTCAGGGTGCTGAGTGCTCAGTACTCAGGGTGCTGGGTGCTCAGTACTAAGGGTGCTGGGTGCTCAGTGCTCAGGGTGCTGGGTGATCAGTGCTCAGGGTGCTGGGTGCTCAGTGCTCAGGGTGCTGGGTGCTCAGTGCTCGGGGTGCTGGGTGCTCAGTACTCAGGGTGCTGGGTGCTCAGTGCTCGGGGTGCTCGGTGCTCAGTACGTTGGGTGCTCACAACTCAGGGTGCTGGGTGCTCAGTGCTCAGGGTGCTGGGTGCTCAGTACTCAGGGTGCTGGTTGCTCAGTACTCAGGGTGCTCAGTGCTTAGTACTCAGGGTGCTCAGTGCTCAGTACTCAGGGTGCTCAGTGCTCAGGGTGCTGGGTGCTCAGTCCTCAGGGTGCTGGGTGCTCAGTGCTCAGGGTGCTCGGTGCTCAGTGCTCAGGGTGCTGGGTGCTCAGTACTCAGGGTGCTGGGTGCTCAGTGCTCGGGGTGCTGGGTGCTCATTACTCAGGGTGCTGGGTGCTCAGTACTCAGGGTGCTGGGTGCTCAGTGCTCAGGGTGCTGGCTGATCAGTGCTCAGGGTGCTGGGTGCTCAGTGCTCAGGGTGCTGGGTGCTCAGTGTTCAGGGTGCTGGGTGCTCAGTACTCAGTGTGCTGGGTGCTCAGTGCTTGGGGTGCTCGGTGCTCAGTACGTTGGGTGCTCACTACTCAGGGTGCTGGGTGCTCAGTGCTCAGGGTGCTGGGTTCTCAGTGCTCAGGGTGCTCGGTGCTCATTGCTCAGGGTCCTGGGTGCTCAGTACTCAGGGTGCTGGTTGCTCAGTACTCAGGGTGCTCAGTGCTCAGTACTCAGGGTGCTCAGTGCTCAGGGTGCTGGGTGCTCAGTCCTCAGGGTGCTGGGTGCTCAGTGCTCGGGGTGCTGGGTGCTCTGTACTCAGGGTGCTGGTTGCTCAGTACTCAGGGTGCTGGGTGCTCAATACTCAGGGTGCTCAGTGCTTGGTGTGCTGGGTGCTCAGTACTCCGGGTGCTGGGTGCTCAGTTCTCGGGGTGCTCGGTGCTCAGTACTCAGTGATCAGGGTGCTCAGTGCTCAGTGCTCAGGGTGCTGGGTGCTCAGTGCTCAGGGTGCTGGGTGCTCAGTGCTCAGGGTGCTGGGTGCTCAGTACTCAGAGTGCTGGGTGCTCAGTGCTCGGGGTGCTGGGTGCTCAGTGCTCAGGGTGCTGGGTGCTCAGTACTCAGGGAGCTGGGTGCTCAGTACTAGGGGTGCTGGGTGCTCAGTACTCAGGGTGCTGTGTGCTCAGTACTCGGGTGCTGGGTGCTCAGTGCTCAGGGTGCTCGGTGCTCAGTACTCAGTGATCAGGGTGCTCAGTGCTCAGTGCTCAGGCTGCTGGGTGCTCAGTGCTCAGGGTGCTCGGTGCTCAGTACTCAGGGTGCTGGGTGCTCAGTGCTCGGGGTGCTCGGTGCTCAGTACTTTGGGTGCTCACTACTCAGGGTGCTGGGTGCTCAGTGCTCAGGGTGCTGGGTGCTCAGTGCTCAGGGTGCTGGGTGCTCAGTGCTCGGGGTGCTGGGTGCTCAGTGCTCAGGGTGCTGGGTTCTCAGTGCTCGGGGAGATGGATGCTCAGTGCTCGGGGTGCTGGGTGCTCAGTACTCAGGGTGCTGGGTGCTCAGTACTCAGGGTGCTGGGTGCTCAGTACTCGGGTGCTGGGTGCTCAGTGCTCAGGGTGCTGGGTGCTCAGTGCTCGGGGTGCTGGGTGCTCAGTGCTCAGGGTGCTGGGTGCTCAGTGCTCGGGGTGCTGGGTGCTGGGTGCTCAGTACTCAGGGTGCTGGGTGCTCAGTGCTCGGGGTGCTGGGTGCTCAGTGATCAGTACTCAGGGTGCTGGGTGCTCAGTGCTCAGGGTGCTGGGTGCTCAGTGCTCAGGGTGCTGGGTGCTCAGTCCTCAGGATGCTGGGTACTCAGTGCTCAGGGTGCTGGGTGCTCAGTACTCAGGGTGCTCAGTGCTCAGTACTCGGGGAGCTGGGTGCTCAGTGCTCATGGTGCTCACTGCTCAGTACTCGGGGTGCTGGGTGCTCAGTGCTCAGTGCTCGGGGTGCTGGGTGCTCATTCTCGGGGTCCTGGGTGCTCAGTGTTCGGGGTGCTGGGTGCTCAGTACTCAGGGTGCTGGGTGCTCAGTGCTCAGGGTGCTAGGAGCTCAGTACTCAGGGTGCTTGGTGCTCATTGCTCAGGGTGCTGGGTGCTCAGTACTCAGGGTGCTCAGTACTCATGGTGCTGGGTGCTCAGTACTCAGGGTGCTGGGTGCTCAGTGCTCAGGGTGCTGGGTGCTCAGTCCTCAGGGTGCTCAGTGCTCAGGTTGCTGGGTGCTCAGTGCTCGGGGTGCTCGGTGCTCAGTACTCAGGGTGCTGAGTGCTCAGTACTCAGGGTGCTGGGTGCTCAGTACTCAGGGTGCTGGGTGCTCAGTGCTCAGGGTGCTGGGTGATCAGTGCTCAGGGTGCTGGGTGCTCAGTGCTCAGGGTGCTGGGTGTTCAGTGCTCGGGGTGCTGGGTGCTCAGTACTCAGGGTGCTGGGTGCTCAGTGCTCGGGGTGCTCGGTGCTCAGTACGTTGGGTGCTCACAACTCAGGGTGCTGGGTGCTCAGTGCTCAGGGTGCTGGGTGCTCAGTACTCAGGGTGCTGGTTGCTCAGTACTCAGGGTGCTCAGTGCTCAGTACTCAGGGTGCTCAGTGCTCAGTACTCAGGGTGCTCAGTGCTCAGGGTGCTGGGTGCTCAGTCCTCAGGGTGCTGGGTGCTCAGTGCTCAGGGTGCTCGGTGCTCAGTGCTCAGGGTGCTGGGTGCTCAGTGCTCAGGGTGCTGGCTGATCAGTGCTCAGGGTGCTGGGTGCTCAGTGCTCAGGGTGCTGGGTGCTCAGTGCTCGGGGTGCTGGGTGCTCAGTACTCAGGGTGCTGGGTGCTCAGTGCTTGGGGTGCTCGGTGCTCAGTACGTTGGGTGCTCACTACTCAGGGTGCTGGGTGCTCAGTGCTCAGGGTGCTGGGTGCTCAGTGCTCAGGGTGCTCGGTGCTCATTGCTCAGGGTCCTGGGTGCTCAGTACTCAGGGTGCTGGTTGCTCAGTACTCAGGGTGCTCAGTGCTCAGTACTCAGGGTGCTCAGTGCCCAGTACTCAGGGTGCTCAGTGCTCAGGGTGCTGGGTGCTCAGTCCTCAGGGTGCTGGGTGCTCAGTGCTCAGGGTGCTGGGTGCTTAGTACTCAGAGTGCTGGGTGCTCAGTGCTCGGGGTGCTGGGTGCTCAGTGCTCAGGGTGCTGGGTGCTCAGTACTCAGGGTGCTGGGTGCTCAGTACTAGGGGTGCTGGGTGCTCAGTACTCAGGGTGCTGTGTGCTCAGTACTCGGGTGCTGGGTGCTCAGTGCTCAGGGTGCTCGGTGCTCAGTACTCAGTGATCAGGGTGCTCAGTGCTCAGTGCTCAGGCTGCTGGGTGCTCAGTGCTCAGGGTGCTCGGTGCTCAGTACTCAGGGTGCTGGGTGCTCAGTGCTCGGGGTGCTCTGTGCTCAGTACGTTGGGTGCTCACTACTCAGGGTGCTGGGTGCTCAGTGCTCAGGGTGCTGGGTGCTCAGTGCTCAGGGTGCTGGGTGCTCAGTGCTCGGGATGCTGGGTGCTCAGTGCTCAGGGTGCTGGGTTCTCAGTGCTCGGGGAGCTGGATGCTCAGTGCTCGGGGTTCTGGGTGCTCAGTACTCAGGGTGCTGGGTGCTCAGTACTCAGGGTGCTGGGTGCTCAGTACTCGGGTGCTGGGTGCTCAGTGCTCAGGGTGCTGGGTGCTCAGTGCTCGGGGTGCTGGGTGCTCAGTGCTCAGGGTGCTGGGTGCTCAGTGCTCGGGGTGCTGGGTGCTCAGTGCTCAGTACTCAGGGTGCTGGGTGCTCAGTGCTCGGGGTGCTGGGTGCTCAGTGATCAGTACTCAGGGTGCTGGGTGCTCAGTGCTCAGGGTGCTGGGAGCTCAGTGCTCAGGGTGCTGGGTGCTCAGTCCTCAGGATGCTGGGTACTCAGTGCTCAGGGTGCTGGGTGCTCAGTGCTCATGGTGCTCACTGCTCAGTACTCGGGGTGCTGGGTGCTCAGTGCTCAGTGCTCGGGGTGCTGGGTGCTCATTCTCGGGGTCCTGGGTGCTCAGTGTTCGGGGTGCTGGGTGCTCAGTACTCAGGGTGCTGGGTGCTCAGTGCTCAGGGTGCTAGGTGCTCAGTACTCAGGGTGCTTGGTGCTCATTGCTCAGGGTGCTGGGTGCTCAGTACTCAGGGTGCTGGGAGCTCAGTGCTCAGGGTGATCGGTGCTCAGTACTCAGAGTGCTCAGTACTCATGGTGCTGGGTGCTCAGTACTCAGGGTGCTGGGTGCTCAGTGCTCAGGGTGCTGGGTGCTCAGTCCTCAGGGTGCTCAGTGCTCAGGTTACTGGGTGCTCAGTGCTCGGGGTGCTCGGTGCTCAGTACTCAGGGTGCTGAGTGCTCAGTACTCAGGGTGCTGGGTGCTCAGTACTCAGGGTGCTGGGTGCTCAGTGCTCAGGGTGCTGGGTGATCAGTGCTCAGGGTGCTGGGTGCTCAGTGCTCAGGGTGCTGGGTGCTCAGTGCTCGGGGTGCTGGGTGCTCAATACTCAGGGTTCTGGGTGCTCAGTGCTCGGGGTGCTCGGTGCTCAGTACGTTGGGTGCTCACAACTCAGGGTGCTGGGTGCTCAGTGCTCAGGGTGCTGGGTGCTCAGTACTCAGGGTGCTGGTTGCTCAGTACTCAGGGTGCTCAGTGCTCAGTACTCAGGGTGCTCAGTGCTCAGTACTCAGGGTGCTCAGTGCTCAGGGTGCTGGGTGCTCAGTCCTCAGGGTGCTGGGTGCTCAGTGCTCAGGGTGCTCGGTGCTCAGTGCTCAGGGTGCTCGGTGCTCAGTACTCAGGGTGCTGGGTGCTCAGTGCTCGGGGTGCTGGGTGCTCAGTACTCAGGGTGCTGGGTGCTCAGTACTCAGGGTGCTGGGTGCTCAGTGCTCAGGGTGCTGGCTGATCAGTGCTCAGGGTGCTGGGTGCTCAGTGCTCAGGGTGCTGGGTGCTCAGTGCTCGGGGTGCTGGGTGCTCAGTACTCAGGGTGCTGGGTGCTCAGTGCTTGGGGTGCTCGGTGCTCAGTACGTTGGGTGCTCACTACTCAGGGTGCTGGGTGCTCAGTGCTCAGGGTGCTGGGTGCTCAGTGCTCAGGGTGCTCGGTGCTCATTGCTCAGGGTCCTGGGTGCTCAGGACTCAGGGTGCTGGTTGCTCAGTACTCAGGGTGCTCAGTGCTCAGTACTCAGGGTGCTCAGTGCCCAGTACTCAGGGTGCTCAGTGCTCAGGGTGCTGGGTGCTCAGTCCTCAGGGTGCTGGGTGCTCAGTGCTCGGGGTGCTGGGTGCTCAGTACTCAGGGTGCTGGTTGCTCAGTACTCAGGGTGCTGGCTGCTCAGTACTCAGGGTGCTGGGTGCTCAATACTCAGGGTGCTCAGTGCTTGGTGTGCTGGGTGCTCAGTACTCCGGGTGCTGGGTGCTCAGTTCTCGGGGTGCTCGGTGCTCAGTACTCAGTGATCAGGGTGCTCAGTGCTCAGTGCTCAGGGTTCTGGGTGCTCAGTGCTCAGGGTGCTGGGTGCTCAGTGCTCAGGATGCTGGGTGCTCAGTACTCAGAGTGCTGGGTGCTCAGTGCTCGGGGTGCTGGGTGCTCAGTGCTCAGGGTGCTGGGTGCTCAGTACTCAGGGTGCTGGGTGCTCAGTACTAGGGGTGCTGGGTGCACAGTACTCAGGGTGCTGGGTGCTCAGTAGTCAGGGTGCTGTGTGCTCAGTACTCGGGTGCTGGGTGCTCAGTGCTCAGGGTGCTCGGTGCTCAGTACTCAGTGATCAGGGTGCTCAGTGCTCAGTGCTCAGGGTGCTGGGTGCTCAGTGCTCAGGGTGCTCGGTGCTCAGTACTCAGGGTGCTGGGTGCTCAGTGCTCGGGGTGCTCGGTACTCAGTACGTTGGGTGCTCACTACTCAGGGTGCTGGGTGCTCAGTGCTCAGGGTGCTGGGTGCTCAGTGCTCAGGGTGCTGGGTGCTCAGTGCTCGGGGTGCTGGGTGCTCAGTGCTCAGGGTGCTGGGTTCTCAGTGCTCGGGGAGCTGGATGCTCAGTGCTCGGGGTGCTGGGTGCTCAGTACTCAGGGTGCTGGGTGCTCAGTACTCAGGGTGCTGGGTGCTCAGTACTCGGGTGCTGGGTGCTCAGTGCTCAGGGTGCTGGGTGCTCAGTGCTCGGGGTGCTGGGTGCTCAGTGCTCAGGGTGCTGGGTGCTCAGTGCTCGGGGTGCTGGGTGCTCAGTGCTCAGTACTCAGGGTGCTGGGTGCTCAGTGCTCGGGGTGCTGGGTGCTCAGTGATCAGTACTCAGGGTGCTGGGTGCTCAGTGCTCAGGGTGCTGGGTGCTCAGTGCTCAGGGTGCTGGGTGCTCAGTCCTCAGGATGCTGGGTACTCAGTGCTCAGGGTGCTGGGTGCTCAGTACTCAGGGTGCTCAGTGCTCAGTACTCGGGGTGCTGGGTGCTCAGTGCTCAGGGTGCTCACTGCTCAGTACTCGGGGTGCTGGGTGCTCAGTGCTCAGTGCTCGGGGTGCTGGGTGCTCATTCTCGGGGTGCTGGGTGCTCAGTGTTCGGGGTGCTGGGTGCTCAATACTCAGGGTGCTTGGTGCTCATTGCTCAGGGTGCTGGGTGCTCAGTACTCAGGGTGCTGGGAGCTCAGTGCTCAGGGTGATCGGTGCTCAGTACTCAGAGTGCTCAGTACTCATGGTGCTAGGTGCTCAGTACTCAGGGTGCTGAGTGCTCAGTACTCAGGGTGCTGGGTGCTCAGTACTCAGGGTGCTGGGTGCTCAGTGCTCAGGGTGCTGGGTGATCAGTGCTCAGGGTGCTGGGTGCTCAGTGCTAGGGGTGCTGGGTGCTCAGTACTCAGGGTGCTGGGTGCTCAGTGCTCGGGGTGCTCGGTGCTCAGTACGTTGTGTGCTCACAACTCAGGGTGCTGGGTGCTCAGTGCTCAGGGTGCTGGGTGCTCAGTACTCAGGGTGCTGGTTGCTCAGTACTCAGGGTGCTCAGTGCTCAGTACTCAGGGTGCTCAGTGCTCAGTACTCAGGGTGCTCAGTGCTCAGGGTGCTGGGTGCTCAGTCCTCAGGGTGCTGGGTGCTCAGTGCTCAGGGTGCTCGGTGCTCAGTGCTCAGGGTGCTGGGTGCTCAGTACTCAGGGTGCTGGGTGCTCAGTGCTCGGGGTGCTGGGTGCTCAGTACTCAGGGTGCTGGGTGCTCAGTACTCAGGGTGCTGGGTGCTCAGTGCTCAGGGTGCTGGCTGATCAGTGCTCAGGGTGCTGGGTGCTCAGTGCTCAGGGTGCTGGGTGCTCAGTGCTCGGGGTGCTGGGTGCTCAGTACTCAGGGTGCTGGGTGCTCAGTGCTTGGGGTGCTCGGTGTTCAGTACGTTGGGTGCTCACTACTCAGGGTGCTGGGTGCTCAGTGCTCAGGGTGCTGGGTGCTCAGTGCTCAGGGTGCTCGGTGCTCATTGCTCAGGGTCCTGGGTGCTCAGTACTCAGGGTGCTGGTTGCTCAGTACTCAGGGTGCTCAGTGCTCAGTACTCAGGGTGCTCAGTGCTCAGTACTCAGGGTGCTCAGTGCTCAGGGTGCTGGGTGCTCAGTCCTCAGGGTGCTGGGTGCTCAGTACTCGGGGTGCTGTGTGCTCTGTACTCAGGGTGCTGGTTGCTCAGTACTCAGGGTGCTGGCTGCTCAGTACTCAGGGTGCTGGGTGCTCAATACTCAGGGTGCTCAGTGCTTGGTGTGCTGGGTGCTCAGTACTCCGGGTGCTGGGTGCTCAGTGCTCAGGGTGCTCGGTGCTCAGTACTCAGTGATCAGGGTGCTCAGTGCTCAGTGCTCAGGGTGCTGGGTGCTCAGTGCTCAGGGTGCTGGGTGCTCAGTGCTCAGGGTGCTGGGTGCTCAGTACTCAGAGTGCTGGGAGCTCAGTGCTCGGGGTGCTGGGTGCTCAGTACTAGGCGTGCTGGGTGCTCAGTACTCAGGGTGCTGGGTGCTCAGTAGTCAGGGTGCTGTGTGCTCAGTACTCGGGTGCTGGGTGCTCAGTGCTCAGGGTGCTCGGTGCTCAGTACTCAGTGATCAGGGTGCTCAGTGCTCAGTGCTCAGGGTGCTGGGTTCTCAGTGCTCAGGGTGCTGGGTGCTCAGTGCTCAGGGTGCTGGGTGCTCAGTACTCAGGGTGCTGGGTGCTCAGTGCTCGGGGTGCTGGGTGCTCAGTGCTCATTGTGCTGGGTGCTCAGTACTCAGGGTGCTGGGTGCTCAGTGCTCGGGGTGCTGGGTGCTCAGTACTCAGGGTGCTGGGTGCTCAGTACTCAGGGTGCTGTGTGCTCAGTACTCGGGTGCTGGGTGCTCAGTGCTCAGGGTGCTGGGTGCTCAGTGCTCGGGGTGCTGGGTGCTCAGTGCTCAGTACTCAGGGTGCTTGGTGCTCAGTGCTCAGGGTGCTGGGTGCTCAGTGCTCAGTACTCAGGGTGCTGGGTGCTCAGTGCTCAGGGTGCTGGGTGCTCAGTGCTCAGGGTGCTGGGTGCTCAGTGCTCAGGGTGCTGGGTGCTCAGTACTCAGGGTGCTGGGTGCTCAGTGCTCAGGGTGCTCGGTGCTCATTGCTCAGGGTCCTGGGTGCTCAGTACTCAGGGTGCTGGTTGCTCAGTACTCAGGGTGCTCAGTGCACAGTACTCAGGGTGCTCAGTGCTCAGTACTCAGGGTGCTCAGTGCTCAGGGTGCTGGGTGCTCAGTCCTCAGGGTGCTGGGTGCTCAGTACTCGGGGTGCTGGGTGCTCTGTACTCAGGGTGCTGGCTGCTCAGTACTCAGGGTGCTGGGTGCTCAATACTCAGAGTGCTCAGTGCTTGGTGTGCTGGGTGCAAAGTACTCCGGGTGCTGGGTGCTCAGTTCTCGGGGTGCTCGGTGCTCAGTACTCAGTGATCAGGGTGCTCAGTGCTCAGTGCTCAGGGTGCTGGGTGCTCAGTGCTCAGGGTGCTGGGTGCTCAGTGCTCAGGGTGCTGGGTGCTCAGTACTCAGAGTGCTGGGTGCTCAGTGCTCGGGGTGCTGGGTGCTCAGTGCTCAGGGTGCTGGGTGCTCAGTACTCAGGGTGCTGGGTGCTCAGTACTAGGGGTGCTGGGTGCTCAGTACTCAGGGTGCTGGGTGCTCAGTACTCAGGGTGCTGTGTGCTCAGTACTCGGGTGCTGGGTGCTCAGTGCTCAGGGTGCTGGGTGCTCAGTACTCAGGGTGCTGGATGCTCAGTACTCAGGGTGCTGGGTGCTCAGTGCTCGGGGTGCTGGGTGCTCATTACTCAGGGTGCTGGGTGCTCAGTACTCAGGGTGCTGGGTGCTCAGTGCTCAGGGTGCTGGCTGATCAGTGCTCAGGGTGCTGGGTGCTCAGTGCTCAGGGTGCTGGGTGCTCAGTGCTCGGGGTGCTGGGTGCTCAGTACTCAGGGTGCTGGGTGCTCAGTGCTTGGGGTGCTCGGTGCTCAGTACGTTGGGTGCTCACTACTCAGGGTGCTGGGTGCTCAGTGCTCAGGGTGCTGGGTGCTCAGTGCTCAGGGTGCTCGGTGCTCATTGCTCAGGGTCCTGGGTGCTCAGTACTCAGGGTGCTGGTTGCTCAGTACTCAGGGTGCTCAGTGCTCAGTACTCAGGGTGCTCAGTGCCCAGTACTCAGGGTGCTCAGTGCTCAGGGTGCTGGGTGCTCAGTCCTCAGGGTGCTGGGTGCTCAGTGCTCGGGGTGCTGGGTGCTCAGTACTCAGGGTGCTGGTTGCTCAGTACTGAGGGTGCTGGCTGCTCAGTACTCAGGGTGCTGGGTGCTCAATACTCAGGGTGCTCAGTGCTTGGTGTGCTGGGTGCTCAGTACTCCGGGTGCTGGGTGCTCAGTTCTCGGGGTGCTCGGTGCTCAGTACTCAGTGATCAGGGTGCTCAGTGCTCAGTGCTCAGGGTGCTGGGTGCTCAGTGCTCAGGGTGCTGGGTGCTCAATTCTCAGGGTGCTGGGTGCTCAGTACTCAGAGTGCTGGGTGCTCAGTGCTCGGGGTGCTGGGTGCTCAGTGCTCAGGGTGCTGGGTGCTCAGTACTCAGGGTGCTGGGTGCTCAGTAGTAGGGGTGCTGGGTGCACAGTACTCAGGGTGCTGGGTGCTCAGTAGTCATGGTGCTGTGTGCTCAGTACTCGGGTGCTGGGTGCTCAGTGCTCAGGGTGCTCGGTGCTCAGTACTCAGGGTGCTGGGTGCTCAGTGCTCGGGGTGCTCGGTACTCAGTACGTTGGGTGCTCACTACTCAGGGTGCTGGGTGCTCAGTGCTCAGGGTGCTGGGTGCTCAGTGCTCAGGGTGCTGGGTGCTCAGTGCTCGGTGTGCTGGGTGCTCAGTGCTCAGGGTGCTGGGTTCTCAGTGCTCGGGGAGCTGGATGCTCAGTGCTCGGGGTGCTGGGTGCTCAGTACTCAGGGTGCTGGGTGCTCAGTACTCAGGGTGCTGGGTGCTCAGTACTCGGGTGCTGGGTGCTCAGTGCTCAGGGTGCTGGGTGCTCAGTGCTCGGGGTGCTGGGTGCTCAGTGCTCAGGGTGCTGGGTGCTCAGTGCTCGGGGTGCTGGGTGCTCAGTGCTCAGTACTCAGGGTGCTGGGTGCTCAGTGCTCGGGGTGCTGGGTGCTCAGTGATCAGTACTCAGGGTGCTGGGTGCTCAGTGCTCAGGGTGCTGGGTGCTCAGTGCTCAGGGTGCTGGGTGCTCAGTCCTCAGGTGCTGGGTACTCAGTGCTCAGGGTGCTGGGTGCTCAGTACTCAGGGTGCTCAGTGCTCAGTACTCGGGGTGCTGGGTGCTCAGTGCTCAGGGTGCTCACTGCTCAGTACTCGGGGTGCTGGGTGCTCAGTGCTCAGTGCTCGGGGTGCTGGGTGCTCATTCTCGGGGTGCTGGGTGCTCAGTGTTCGGGGTGCTGGGTGCTCAATACTCAGGGTGCTTGGTGCTCATTGCTCAGGGTGCTGGGTGCTCAGTACTCAGGGTGCTGGGAGCTCAGTGCTCAGGGTGATCGGTGCTCAGTACTCAGAGTGCTCAGTACTCATGGTGCTAGGTGCTCAGTACTCAGGGTGCTGAGTGCTCAGTACTCAGGGTGCTGGGTGCTCAGTACTTAGGGTGCTGGGTGCTCAGTGCTCAGGGTGCTGGGTGATCAGTGCTCAGGGTGCTGGGTGCTCAGTGCTAGGGGTGCTGGGTGCTCAGTACTCAGGGTGCTGGGTGCTCAGTGCTCGGGGTGCTCGGTGCTCAGTACGTTGGGTGCTCACAACTCAGGGTGCTGGGTGCTCAGTGCTCAGGGTGCTGGGTGCTCAGTACTCAGGGTGCTGGTTGCTCAGTACTCAGGGTGCTCAGTGCTCAGTACTCAGGGTGCTCAGTGCTCAGTACTCAGGGTGCTCAGTGCTCAGGGTGCTGGGTGCTCAGTCCTCAGGGTGCTGGGTGCTCAGTGCTCAGGGTGCTCGGTGCTCAGTGCTCAGGGTGCTGGGTGCTCAGTACTCAGTGTGCTGGGTGCTCAGTGCTCGGGGTGCTGGGTGCTCAGTACTCAGGGTGCTGGGTGCTCAGTACTCAGGGTGCTGGGTGCTCAGTGCTCAGGGTGCTGGCTGATCAGTGCTCAGGGTGCTGGGTGCTCAGTGCTCAGGGTGCTGTGTGCTCAGTGCTCGGGGTGCTGGGTGCTCAGTACTCAGGGTGCTGGGTGTTCAGTGCTTGGGGTGCTCGGTGCTCAGTACGTTGGGTGCTCACTACTCAGGGTGCTGGGTGCTCAGTGCTCAGGGTGCTGGGTGCTCAGTGCTCAGGGTGCTCGGTGCTCATTGCTCAGGGTCCTGGGTGCTCAGTACTCAGGGTGCTGGTTGCTCAGTACTCAGGGTGCTCAGTGCTCAGTACTCAGGGTGCTCAGTGCTCAGTACTCAGGGTGCTCAGTGCTCAGGGTGCTGGGTGCTCAGTCCTCAGGGTGCTGGGTGCTCAGTACTCGGGGTGCTGGGTGCTCTGTACTCAGGGTGCTGGTTGCTCAGTACTCAGGGTGCTGGCTGCTCAGTACTCAGGGTGCTGGGTGCTCAATACTCAGGGTGCTCAGTGCTTGGTGTGCTGGGTGCTCAGTGCTCAGGGTGCTCGGTGCTCAGTACTCAGTGATCAGGGTGCTCAGTGCTCAGTGCTCAGGGTGCTGGGTTCTCAGTGCTCAGGGTGCTGGGTGCTCAGTGCTCAGGGTGCTGGGTGCTCAGTACTCAGAGTGCTGGGTGCTCAGTGCTCGGGGTGCTGGGTGCTCAGTACTAGGCGTGCTGGGTGCTCAGTACTCAGGGTGCTGGGTGCTCAGTAGTCAGGGTGCTGTGTGCTCAGTACTCGGGTGCTGGGTGCTCAGTGCTCAGGGTGCTCGGTGCTCAGTACTCAGTGATCAGGGTGCTCAGTGCTCAGTGCTCAGGGTGCTGGGTGCTCAGTGCTCAGGGTGCTCGGTGCTCAGTACTCAGGGTGCTGGGTGCTCAGTGCTCGGGGTGCTCGGTGCTCAGTACGTTGGGTCCTCACTACTCAGGGTGCTGGGTGCTCAGTGCTCAGGGTGCTGGGTGCTCAGTGCTCAGGGTGCTGGGTGCTCAGTGCTCGGGGTGCTGGGAGCTCAGTGCTCAGTGTGCTGGGTTCTCAGTGCTCGGGGAGCTGGATGCTCAGTGCTCGGGGTGCTGGGTGCTCAGTAATCAGGGTGCTGGGTGCTCAGTACTCAGGGTGCTGGGTGCTCAGTACTCGGGTGCTGGGTGCTCAGTGCTCAGGGTGCTGGGTGCTCAGTGCTCGGGGTCCTGGGTGCTCAGTGCTCAGGGTGCTGGGTGCTCAGTGCTCGGGGTGCTGGGTGCTCAGTGCTCAGTACTCAGGGTGCTGGGTGCTCAGTGCTCGGGGTGCTGGGTGCTCAGTGATCAGTACTCAGGGTGCTGGGTGCTCAGTGCTCAGGGTGCTGGGTGCTCAGTGCTCAGGGTGCTGGGTGCTCAGTCCTCAGGATGCTGGGTACTCAGTGCTCAGGGTGCTGGGTGCTCAGTAATCAGGGTGCTCACTGCTCAGTACTCGGGGTGCTGGGTGCTCAGTGCTCAGTGCTCGGGGTGCTGTGTGCTCATTCTCGGGGTGCTGGGTGCTCAGTGTTCGGGGTGCTGGGTGCTCAGTACTCAGGGTGCTGGGTGCTCAGTGCTCAGGGTGCTGGGTGCTCAGTACTCCGGGTGCTTGGTGCTCATTGCTCAGGGTGCTGGGTGCTCAGTACTCAGGGTGCTGGGAGCTCAGTGCTCAGGGTGATCGGTGCTCAGTACTCAGAGTGCTCAGTACTCATGGTGCTGGGTGCTCAGTACTCAGGGTGCTGGGTGCTCAGTGCTCAGGGTGCTGGGTGCTCAGTCCTCAGGGTGCTCAGTGCTCAGGTTGCTGGGTGCTCAGTGCTCTGGGTGCTCGGTGCTCAGTACTCAGGGTGCTGAGTGCTCAGTACTCAGGGTGCTGGGTGCTCAGTACTCAGGGTGCTGGGTGCTCAGTGCTCAGGGTGCTGGGTGATCAGTGCTCAGGGTGCTGGGTGCTCAGTGCTCAGGGTGCTGGGTGCTCAGTGCTCGGGGTGCTGGGTGCTCAGTACTCAGGGTGCTGGGTGCTCAGTGCTCGGGGTGCTCGGTGCTCAGTACGTTGGGTGCTCACAACTCAGGGTGCTGGGTGCTCAGTGCTCAGGGTGCTGGGTGCTCAGTACTCAGGGTGCTGGTTGCTCAGTACTCAGGGTGCTGGGTGCTCAGTACTCAGGGTGCTGGGTGCTCCGTGCTCAGGGTGCTTGCTGATCAGTGCTCAGGGTGCTGGGTGCTCAGTGCTCAGGGTGCTGGGTGCTCAGTGCTCGGGGTGCTGGGTGCTCAGTACTGAGGGTGCTGGGTGCTCAGTGCTTGGGGTGCTCGGTGCTCAGTACGTTGGGTGCTAACTACTCAGGGTGCTGGGTGCTCAGTGCTCACGGTGCTGGGTGCTCAGTGCTCAGGGTGCTCGGTGCAAATTGCTCAGGGTCCTGGGTGCTCAGTACTCAGGGTGCTGGTTGCTCAGTACTCAGGGTGCTCAGTGCTCAGTACTCAGGGTGCTCAGTGCTCAGTACTCAGGGTGCTCAGTGCTCAGGGTGCTGGGTGCTCAGTCCTCAGGGTGCTGGGTGCTCAGTGCTCGGGGTGCTGGGTGCTCTGTACTCAGGGTGCTGGTTGCTCAGTACTCAGGGTGCTGGCTGCTCAGTACTCAGGGTGCTGGGTGCTCAATACTCAGGGTGCTCAGTGCTTGGGGTGCTGGGTGCTCAGTACTCCGGGTGCTGTGTGCTCAGGTCTCGGGGTGCTCGGTGCTCAGTACTCAGTGATCAGGGTGCTCAGTGCTCAGTGCTCAGGGTGCTGGGTTCTCAGTGCTCAGGGTGCTGGGTGCTCAGTGCTCAGGGTGCTGGGTGCTCAGTACTCAGGGTGCTGGGTGCTCAGTGCTCGGGGTGCTGGGTGCTCAGTGCTCATTGTGCTGGGTGCTCAGTACTCAGGGTGCTGGGTGCTCAGTGCTCGGGGTGCTGGGTGCTCAGTACTCAGGGTGCTGGGTGCTCAGTACTCAGGGTGCTGTGTGCTCAGTACTCGGGTGCTGGGTGCTCAGTGCTCAGGGTGCTGGGTGCTCAGTGCTCGGGGTGCTGGGTGCTCAGTGCTCAGTACTCAGGGTGCTGGGTGCTCAGTGCTCGGGGTGCTGGGTGCTCAGTGCTCAGTACTCAGGGTGCTGGGTGCTCAGTGCTCAGGGTGCTGGGTGCTCAGTGCTCAGGGTGCTGGGTGCTCAGTACTCAGGGTGCTGGGTGCTCAGTGCTGAGGGTGCTCGGTGCTCATTGCTCAGGGTCCTGGGTGCTCAGTACTCAGGGTGCTGGTTGCTCAGTACTCAGGGTGCTCAGTGCACAGTACTCAGGGTGCTCAGTGCTCAGTACTCAGGGTGCTCAGTGCTCAGGGTGCTGGGTGCTCAGTCCTCAGGGTGCTGGGTGCTCAGTACTCGGGGTGCTGGGTGCTCTGTACTCAGGGTGCTGGTTGCTCAGTACTCAGGGTGCTGGCTGCTCAGTACTCAGGGTGCTGGGTGCTCAATACTCAGGGTGCTCAGTGCTTGGTGTGCTGGGTGCAAAGTACTCCGGGTGCTGGGTGCTCAGTTCTCGGGGTGCTCGGTGCTCAGTACTCAGTGATCAGGGTGCTCAGTGCTCAGTGCTCAGGGTGCTGGGTGCTCAGTCCTCAGGGTGCTGGGTGCTCAGTGCTCAGGGTGCTGGGTGCTCAGTACTCAGAGTGCTGGGTGCTCAGTGCTCGGGGTGCTGGGTGCTCAGTGCTCAGGGTGCTGGGTGCTCAGTACTCAGGGTGCAGGGTGCTCAGTACTAGGGGTGCTGGGTGCTCAGTACTCAGGGTGCTGGGTGCTCAGTACTAGGGGTGCTGTGTGCTCAGTACTCGGGTGCTGGGTGCTCAGTGCTCAGGGTGCTCGGAGCTCAGTACTCAGTGATCAGGGTGCTCAGTGCTCAGTACTCAGGGTGCTGGGTGCTCAGTACTCAGGGTGCTGGGTGCTCAGTACTCGGGTGCTGGGTGCTCAGTGCTCAGGGTGCTGGGTGCTCAGTGCTTGGGGTGCTGGGTGCTCAGTGCTCAGGGTGCTGGGTGCTCAGTGCTCGGGGTGCTGGGTGCTCAGTGCTCAGTACTCAGGGTGCTGGGTGCTCAGTGCTCGGGGTGCTGGGTGCTCAGTGATCAGTACTCAGGGTGCTGGGTGCTCAGTGCTCAGGGTGCTGGGTGCTCAGTGCTCAGGGTGCTGGGTGCTCAGTCCTCAGGATGCTGGGTACTCAGTGCTCAGGGTGCTGGGTGCTCAGTACTCAGGGTGCTCAGTGCTCAGTACTCGGGGAGCTGGGTGCTCAGTGCTCAGGGTGCTCTCTGCTCAGTACTCGGGGTGCTGGGTGCTCAGTGCTCAGTGCTCGGGGTGCTGGGTGCTCATTCTCGGGGTGCTGGGTGCTCAGTGTTCGGGGTGCTGGGTGCTCAGTACTCAGGGTGCTGGGTGCTCAGTGCTCAGGGTGCTGGGTGCTCAGTACTCCGGGTGCTTGGTGCTCATTGCTCAGGGTGCTGGGTGCTCAGTACTCATGGTGCTGGGTGCTCAGTACTCAGGGTGCTGGGTGCTCAGTGCTCAGGGTGCTGGGTGCTCAGTCCTCAGGGTGCTCAGTGCTCAGGTTGCTGGGTGCTCAGTGCTCTGGGTGCTCGGTGCTCAGTACTCAGGGTGCTGAGTGCTCAGTACTCAGGGTTCTGGGTGCTCAGTACTCAGGGTGCTGGGTGCTCAGTGCTCAGGGTGCTGGGTGATCAGTGCTCAGGGTGCTGGGTGCTCAGTGCTCAGGGTGCTGGGTGCTCAGTGCTCGGGGTGCTGGGTGCTCAGTACTCAGGGTGCTGGGTGCTCAGTGCTCGGGGTGCTCGGTGCTCAGTACGTTGGGTGCTCACAACTCAGGGTGCTGGGTGCTCAGTGCTCAGGGTGCTGGGTGCTCAGTACTCAGGGTGCTGGTTGCTCAGTACTCAGGGTGCTCAGTGCTCAGTTCTCAGGGTGCTCAGTGCTCAGTACTCAGGGTGCTCAGTGCTCAGGGTGCTGGGTGCTCAGTCCTCAGGGTGCTGGGTGCTCAGTGCTCAGGGTGCTCGGTGCTCAGTGCTCAGGGTGCTGGGTGCTCAGTACTCAGGGTGCTGGGTGCTCAGTGCTCGGGGTGCTGGGTGCTCAGTACTCAGGGTGCTGGGTGCTCAGTACTCAGGGTGCTGGGTGCTCAGTGCTCAGGGTGCTGGCTGATCAGTGCTCAGGGTGCTGGGTGCTCAGTGCTCAGGGTGCTGGGTGCTCAGTGCTCGGGGTGCTGGGTGCTCAGTACTGAGGGTGCTGGGTGCTCAGTGCTTGGGGTGCTCGGTGCTCAGTACGTTGGGTGCTCACTACTCAGGGTGCTGGGTGCTCAGTGCTCAGGGTGCTGGGTGCTCAGTGCTCAGGGTGCTCGGTGCTCATTGCTCAGGGTCCTGGGTGCTCAGTACTCAGGGTGCTCAGTGCTCAGTACTCAGGGTGCTCAGTGCTCAGGGTGCTGGGTGCTCAGTCCTCAGGGTGCTGGGTGCTCAGTGCTCGGGGTGCTGGGTGCTCTGTACTCAGGGGGCTGGTTGCTCAGTACTCAGGGTGCTGGCTGCTCAGTACTCAGGGTGCTGGGTGCTCAATACTCAGGGTGCTCAGTGCTTGGGGTGCTGGGTGCTCAGTACTCCGGGTGCTGTGTGCTCAGGTCTCGGGGTGCTCGGTGCTCAGTACTCAGTGATCAGGATGCTCAGTGCTCAGTGCTCAGGGTGCTGGGTTCTCAGTGCTCAGGGTGCTGGGTGCTCAGTGCTCAGGGTGCTGGGTGCTCAGTACTCAGGGTGCTGGGTGTTCAGTGCTCGGGGTGCTGGGTGCTCAGTGCTCATTGTGCTGGGTGCTCAGTACTCAGGGTGCTGGGTGCTCAGTGCTCGGGGTGCTGGGTGCTCAGTACTCAGGGTGCTGGGTGCTCAGTACTCAGGGTGCTGTGTGCTCAGTACTCGGGAGCTGGGTGCTCAGTGCTCAGGGCGCTGGGTGCTCAGTGCTCGGGGTGCTGGGTGCTCATTGCTCAGTACTCAGAGTGCTGGGTGCTCATTGCTCGGGGTGCTGGGTGCTCAGTGCTCATTACTCAGGGTGCTGGGTGCTCAGTGCTCAGGGTGCTGGGTGCTCAGTGCTCAGGGTGCTGGGTGCTCAGTGCTCAGGGTGCTGGGTACTCAGTACTCAGTACTCAGGGTGCTGGGTGCTCAGTGCTCGGGGTGCTGGATGCTCAGTACTCAGGGTGCTGGGTGCTCAGTAGTCAGGGTGCTGTGTGCTCAGTACTCGGGTGCTGGGTGCTCAGTGCTCAGGGTGCTCGGTGCTCAGTACTCAGTGATCAGGGTGCTCAGTGCTCAGTGCTCAGGGTGCTGGGTGCTCAGTGCTCAGGGTGCTCGGTGCTCAGTACTCAGGGTGCTCGGTGCTCAGTGCTCGGGGTGCTCGGTGCTCAGTACGTTGGGTGCACACTACTCAGGGTGCTGGGTGCTCAGTGCTCAGGGTGCTGGGTGCTCATTGCTCAGGGTGCTGGGTGCTCAGTGCTCGGGGTGCTGGGTGCTCAGTGCTCAGGGTGCTGGGTTCTCAGTGCTCGGGGAGCTGGATGCTCAGTGCTCGGGGTGCTGGGTGCTCAGTACTCAGGGTGCTGGGTGCTCAGTACTCAGGGTGCTGGGTGCTCAGTACTCGGGTGCTGGGTGCTCAGTGCTCAGGGTGCTGGGTGCTCAGTGCTCGGGGTGCTGGGTGCTCAGTGCTCAGGGTGCTGGGTGCTCAGTGCTCGGGGTGCTGGGTGCTCTGTGCTCAGTACTCAGGGTGCTGGGTGCTCAGTGCTCGGGGTGCTGGGTGCTCAGTGATCAGTACTCAGGGTGCTGGGTGCTCAGTGCTCAGGGTGCTGGGTGCTCAGTGCTCAGGGTGCTGGGTGCTCAGTCCTCAGGATGCTGGGTACTCAGTGCTCAGGGTGCTGGGTGCTCAGTACTCAGGGTGCTCAGTGCTCAGTACTCGGGGTGCTGGGTGCTCAGTGCTCAGGGTGCTCACTGCTCTGTACTCGGGGTGCTGGGTGCTCAGTGCTCAGTGCTCGGGGTGCTGGGTGCTCATTCTGAGGTGCTGGGTGCTCAGTGTTCGGGGTGCTGGGTGCTCAGTACTCAGGGTGCTGGGTGCTCAGTGCTCAGGGTGCTGGATGCTCAGTGCTCAGTACTCAGGGTGCTGGGTGCTCAGTGCTCAGGGTGCTGTGTGCTCAGTGCTCAGGGTGCTGGGTGCTCAGTGCTCAGGGTGCTGGGTACTCAGTGCTCAGGGTGCTGGGTGCTCAGTACTCAGGGTGCTGGGTGCTCAGTGCTCGGGGTGCTATGTGCACAGTGCTCGCGCTGCTGGGTGCTCAGTGCTCAGGGTGCTCGGTGCTCAGTGCTCAGGGTGCTGGGTGCTCAGTACTCAGGGTGCTGGGTGCTCAGTGCTCGGGGTGCTGGGTGCTCAGTACTCAGGGTGCTGGGTGCTCAGTACTCAGGGTGCTGGGTGCTCAGTGCTCAGGGTGCTGGCTGATCAGTGCTCAGGGTGCTGGGTGCTCAGTGCTCAGGGTGCTGTGTGCTCAGTGCTCGGGGTGCTGGGTGCTCAGTGCTCAGGGTGCTGGGTGCTCAGTGCTTGGGGTGCTCGGTGCTCAGTATGTTGGGTGCTCACTACTCAGGGTGCTGGGTGCTCAGTGCTCAGGGTGCTGGGTGCTCAGTGCTCAGGGTGCTCGGTGCTCATTGCTCAGGGTCCTGGGTGCTCAGTACTCAGGGTGCTGGTTGCTCAGTGCTTGGGGTGCTCGGTGCTCAGTATGTTGGGTGCTCACTACTCAGGGTGCTCAGTGCTCAGTACTCAGGGTGCTCAGTGCTAAGTACTCAGGGTGCTCAGTGCTCAGGGTGCTGGGTGCTCAGTCCTCAGGGTGCTGGCTGCTCAGTACTCAGGGTGCTGGGTGCTCAGTGCTCGGGGTGCTGGGTGCTCAGTACTCATGGTGCTGGTTGCTCAGTACTCAGGGTGCTCAGTGCTCAGTACTCAGGGTGCTCAGTGCTCAGTACTCAGGGTGCTCAGTGCTCAGGGTGCTGGGTGCTCAGTCCTCAGGGTGCTGGCTGCTCAGTACTCAGGGTGCTGGGTGCTCAATACTCAGGGTGCTCAGTGCTTGGGGTGCTGGGTGCTCAGTACTCCGGGTGCTGTGTGCTCAGTTCTCGGGGTGCTCGGTGCTCAGTACTCACTGATCAGGGTGCTCAGTGCTCAGTGCTCAGGGTGCTGGGTGCTCAGTGCTCAGGGTGCTGGGTGCTCAGTGCTCAGGGTGCTGGGTGCTCAGTACTCGGGTGCTGGGTGCTCAGTGCTCAGGGTGCTGGGTGCTCAGTGCTCGGGGTGCTGGGTGCTCAGTGCTCAGTACTCAGGGTGCTGGGTGCTCAGTGCTCGGGGTGCTGGGTGCTCAGTGCTCAGTACTCAGGGTGCTTTGTGCTCAGTGCTCAGGGTGCTGGGTGCTCAGTGCTCAGGGTGCTGTGTGCTCAGTGCTCAGGGTGCTGGGTACTCAGTGCTCAGGGTGCTGCGTGCTCAGTACTCAGGGTGCTCAGTGCTCAGTACTCGGGGTGCTGGGTGCTCAGTGCTCGGGTGCTGCGTGCTCAGTGCTCAGTACTCAGGGTGCTGGGTGCTCAGTGCTCAGGGTGCTGGGTGCTCAGTGCTCAGGGCGCTGGGTGCTCAGTGCTCAGGGTGCTGGGTACTCAGTGCTCAGGGTGCTCGGTGCTCAGTGCTCAGGGTGCTCAGTGCTCGGGGTGCTCGGAGCTCAGTACTCAGGGTGCTGGGTGCTCAGTGCTCGGGGTGCTCGGTGCTCAGTACTCAGGGTGCTGGGTGCTCACTGCTCGGGGTGCTGGGTGCTCAGTGCTCAGTACTCAGGGTGCTGGGTGCTCAGTGCTCAGGGTGCTGGGTGCTCAGTGCTCAGGGTGCTGTGTGCTCAGTGCTCAGGGTGCTGGGTACGCAGTGCTCAGGGTGCTCGGTGCTCAGTGCTCAGGGTGCTCAGTGTTCGCGGTGCTCGGATCTCAGTACTCAGGGTGCTGGTTGCTCAGTGCTCGGTGCTCAGTACTCAGGGTGCTGGGTGCTCAGTGCTCAGGGTGCTGGGTGATCAGTGCTCAGGGTGCTGGGTGCTCAGTGCTCAGGGTGCTGGGTGCTCAGTGCTCGGGGTGCTGGGTGCTCAGTACTCAGGGTGCTGGGTGCTCAGTGCTCGGGGTGCTCGGTGCTCAGTACGTTGGGTGCTCACAACTCAGGGTGCTGGGTGCTCAGTGCTCAGGGTGCTGGGTGCTCAGTACTCAGGGTGCTGGTTGCTCAGTACTCAGGGTGCTCAGTGCTCAGTACTCAGGGTGCTCAGTGCTCAGTACTCAGGGTGCTCAGTGCTCAGGGTGCTGGGTGCTCAGTCCTCAGGGTGCTGGGTGCTCAGTGCTCAGGGTGCTCGGTGCTCATTGCTCAGGGTGCTGGGTGCTCAGTACTCAGGGTGCTGGGTGCTCAGTGCTCGGGGTGCTGGGTGCTCAGTACTCAGGGTGCTGGGTGCTCAGTACTCGGGGTGCTGGGTGCTCAGTGCTCAGGGTGCTGGCTGATCAGTGCTCAGGGTGCTGGGTGCTCAGTGCTCAGGGTGCTGGGTGCTCAGTGCTCGGGGTGCTGGGTGCTCAGTACTGAGGGTGCTGGGTGCTCAGTGCTTGGGGTGCTCGGTGCTCAGTACGTTGGGTGCTCACTACTCAGGGTGCTGGGTGCTCAGTGCTCAGGGTGCTGGGTGCTCAGTGCTCAGGGTGCTCGGTGCTCATTGCTCAGGGTCCTGGGTGCTCAGTACTCAGGGTGCTCAGTGCTCAGTACTCAGGGTGCTCAGTGCTCAGGGTGCTGGGTGCTCAGTCCTCAGGGTGCTGGGTGCTCAGTGCTCGGGGTGCTGGGTGCTCTGTACTCAGGGTGCTGGTTGCTCAGTACTCAGGGTGCTGGCTGCTCAGTACTCAGGGTGCTGGGTGCTCAATACTCAGGGTGCTCAGTGCTTGGGGTGCTGGGTGCTCAGTACTCCGGTTGCTGTGTGCTCAGGTCTCGGGGTGCTCGGTGCTCAGTACTCAGTGATCAGGGTGCTCAGTGCTCAGTGCTCAGGGTGCTGGGTTCTCAGTGCTCAGGGTGCTGGGTGCTCAGTGCTCAGGGTGCTGGGTGCTCAGTACTCAGGGTGCTGGGTGTTCAGTGCTCGGGGTGCTGGGTGCTCAGTGCTCATTGTGCTGGGTGCTCAGTACTCAGGGTGCTGGGTGCTCAGTGCTCGGGGTGCTGGGTGCTCAGTACTCAGGGTGCTGGGTGCTCAGTACTCAGGGTGCTGTGTGCTCAGTACTCGGGTGCTGGGTGCTCAGTGCTCAGGGTGCTGGGTGCTCAGTGCTCGGGGTGCTGGGTGCTCATTGCTCAGTACTCAGGGTGCTGGGTGCTCATTGCTCGGGGTGCTGGTTGCTCAGTGCTCAGTATTCAGGGTGCTGGGTGCTCAGTGCTCAGGGTGCTGGGTGCTCAGTGCTCAGGGTGCTGGGTGCTCAGTGCTCAGGGTGCTGGGTACTCAGTACTCAGTACTCAGGGTGCTGGGTGCTCAGTGCTCGGGGTGCTGGATGCTCAGTACTCAGGGTGCTGGGTGCTCAGTAGTCAGGGTGCTGTGTGCTCAGTACTCGGGTGCTGGGTGCTCAGTGCTCAGGGTGCTCGGTGCTCAGTACTCAGTGATCAGGGTGCTCAGTGCTCAGTGCTCAGGGTGCTGGGTGCTCAGTGCTCAGGGTGCTCGGTGCTCAGTACTCAGGGTGCTGGGTGCTCAGTGCTCGGGGTGCTCGGTGCTCAGTACGTTGGGTGCACACTACTCAGGGTGCTGGGTGCTCAGTGCTCAGGGTGCTGGGTGCTCAGTGCTCAGGGTGCTGGGTGCTCAGTGCTCGGGGTGCTGGGTGCTCAGTGCTCAGGGTGCTGGGTTCTCAGTGCTCGGGGAGCTGGATGCTCAGTGCTCGGGGTGCTGGGTGCTCAGTACTCAGGGTGCTGGGTGCTCAGTACTCAGGGTGCTGGGTGCTCAGTACTAGGGTGCTGGGTGCTCAGTGCTCAGGGTGCTGGGTGCTCAGTGCTCGGGGTGCTGGGTGCTCAGTGCTCAGGGTGCTGGGTGCTCAGTGCTCGGGGTGCTGGGTGCTCTGTGCTCAGTACTCAGGGTGCTGGGTGCTCAGTGCTCGGGGTGCTGGGTGCTCAGTGATCAGTACTCAGGGTGCTGGGTGCTCAGTGCTCAGGGTGCTGGGTGCTCAGTGCTCAGGGTGCTGGGTGCTCAGTCCTCAGGATGCTGGGTACTCAGTGCTCAGGGTGCTGGGTGCTCAGTACTCAGGGTGCTCAGTGCTCAGTACTCGGGGTGCTGGGTGCTCAGTGCTCAGGGTGCTCACTGCTCTGTACTCGGGGTGCTAGGTGCTCAGTGCTCAGTGCTCGGGGTGCTGGGTGCTCATTCTCGGGGTGCTGGGTGCTCAGTGTTCGGGGTGCTGGGTGCTCAGTACTCAGGGTGCTGGTTGCTCAGTGCTCAGGGTGCTGGATGCTCAGTGCTCAGTACTCAGGGTGCTGGGTGCTCAGTGCTCAGGGTGCTGTGTGCTCAGTGCTCAGGGTGCTGGGTGCTCAGTGCTCAGGGTGCTGGGTACTCAGTGCTCAGGGTGCTGGGTGCTCAGTACTCAGGGTGCTGGGTGCTCAGTGCTCGGGGTGCTATGTGCTCAGTGCTCGCGGTGCTGGGTGCTCAGTGCTCAGGGTGCTCGGTGCTCAGTGCTCAGGGTGCTGGGTGCTCAGTACTCAGGGTGCTGGGTGCTCAGTGCTCGGGGTGCTGGGTGCTCAGTACTCAGGGTGCTGGGTGCTCAGTACTCAGGGTGCTGGGTGCTCAGTGCTCAGGGTGCTGGCTGATCAGTGCTCAGGGTGCTGGGTGCTCAGTGCTCAGGGTGCTGGGTGCTCAGTGCTCGGGGTGCTGGGTGCTCAGTGCTCAGGGTGCTTTGTGCTCAGTGCTTGGGGTGCTCGGTGCTCAGTATGTTGGGTGCTCACTACTCAGGGTGCTGGGTGCTCAGTGCTCAGGGTGCTGGGTGCTCAGTGCTCAGGGTGCTCGGTGCTCATTGCTCAGGGTCCTGGGTGCTCAGTACTCAGGGTGCTGGTTGCTCAGTGCTTGGGGTGCTCGGTGCTCAGTATGTTGGGTGCTCACTACTCAGGGTGCTCAGTGCTCAGTACTCAGGGTGCTCAGTGCTCAGGGTGCTGGGTGCTCAGTCCTCAGGGTGCTGGCTGCTCAGTACTCAGGGTGCTGGGTGCTCAATACTCAGGGTGCTCAGTGCTTGGGGTGCTGGGTGCTCAGTACTCCGGGTGCTGTGTGCTCAGTTCTCGGGGTGCTCGGTGCTCAGTACTCAGTGATCAGGGTGCTCAGTGCTCAGTGCTCAGGGTGCTGGGTGCTCAGTGCTCAGGGTGCTGGGTGCTCAGTACTCGGGTGCTGGGTGCTCAGTGCTCAGGGTGCTGGGTGCTCAGTGCTCGGGGTGCTGGGTGCTCAGTGCTCAGTACTCAGGGTGCTGGGTGCTCAGTGCTCGGGGTGCTGGGTGCTCAGTGCTCAGTACTCAGGGTGCTTTGTGCTCAGTGCTCAGGGTGCTGGGTGCTCAGTGCTCAGGGTGCTGGGTGCTCAGTGCTCAGGGTGCTGGGTACTCAGTGCTCAGGGTGCTGCGTGCTCAGTACTCAGGGTGCTCAGTGCTCAGTACTCGGGGTGCTGGGTGCTCAGTGCTCGGGTGCTGCGTGCTCAGTGCTCAGTACTCAGGGTGCTGGGTGCTCAGTGCTCAGGGTGCTGGGTGCTCAGTGCTCAGGGCGCTGGGTGCTCAGTGCTCAGGGTGCTGGGTACTCAGTGCTCAGGGTGCTCGGTGCTCAGTGCTCAGGGTGCTCAGTGCTCGGGGTGCTCGGAGCTCAGTACTCAGGGTGCTGGGTGCTCACTGCTCGGGGTGCTGGGTGCTCAGTGCTCAGTACTCAGGGTGCTGGGTGCTCAGTGCTCAGGGTGCTGTGTGCTCAGTGCTCAGGGTGCTGGGTGCTCAGTGCTCAGGGTGCTGGGTACACAGTGCTCAGGTTGCTGGGTGCTCAGTACTCAGGGTGCTGGGTGCTCAGTACTCAGGGTGCTGGGTGCTCAGTGCTCGGGGTGCTATGTGCTCAGTGCTCGCGGTGGTGGGTGCTCAGTGCTCAGGGTGCTCGGTGCTCAGTGCTCAGGGTGCTGGGTGCTCAGTACTCCGGGTGCTGGGTGCTCAGTGCTCGGGGTGCTGGGTGCTCAGTACTCAGTGTCCTGTGTGCTCAGTACTCAGGGTGCTGGGTGCTCAGTGCTCAGGGTGCTGGCTGATCAGTGCTCAGGGTGCTGGGTGCTCAGTGCTCAGGGTGCTGGGTGCTCAGTGCTCGGGGTGCTGGGTGCTCAGTACTCAGGGTGCTGGGTGCTCAGTGCTTGGGGTGCTCGGTGCTCAGTACGTTGGGTGCTCACTACTCAGGGTGCTGGGTGCTCAGTGCTCAGGGTGCTGGGTGCTCAGTGCTCAGGGTGCTCGGTGCTCATTGCTCAGGGTCCTGGGTGCTCAGTACTCATTGTGCTGGTTGCTCAGTACTCAGGGTGCTCAGTGCTCAGTACTCAGGGTGCTCAGTGCTCAGTACTCAGTTTGCTCATTGCTCAGGGTGCTGGGTGCACAGTCCTCATGGTGCTGGGTGCTCAGTGCTCGTGGTGCTGGGTGCTCTGTACTCAGGGTGCTGGTTGCTCAGTACTCAGTGTGCTGGCTGCTCAGTACTCAGGGTGCTGGGTGCTCAATACTCAGGGTGCTCAGTGCTTGGGGTGCTGGGTGCTCAGTACTCCGGGTGCTGTGTGCTCAGTTCTCGGGGTGCTCGGTGCTCAGTACTCAGTGATCAGGGTGCTCAGTGCTCAGTGCTCAGGGTGCTGGGTGCTCAGTGCTCAGGGTGCTGGGTGCTCAGTGCTCAGGGTGCTGGGTGCTCAGTACTCAGGGTGCTGGGTGCTCGGTGCTCGGGGTGCTGGGTGCTCAGTGCTCAGTGTGCTGGGTGCTCAGTACTCAGGGTGCTGGGTGCTCAGTGCTCGGGGTGCTGGGTGCTCAGTACTCAGGGTGCTGGGTGCTCAGTACTCAGGGTGCTGTGTGCTCAGTACTCGGGTGCTGGGTGCTCAGTGCTCAGGGTACTGGGTGCTCAGTGCTCGGGGTGTTGGGTGCTCAGTGCTCAGTACTCAGGGTGCTGGGTGCTCAGTGCTCGGGGTGCTGGGTGCTCAGTGCTCAGTACTCAGGTTGCTGGGTGCTCAGTGCTCAGGGTGCTGGGTGCTCAGTACTCAGGGTGCTCAGTGCTCAGTACTCGGGGTGCTGGGTGCTCAGTGCTCGGGGTGCTGGGTGCTCAGTGCTCAGTACTCAGGGTGCTGGGTGCTCAGTGCTCAGGGTGCTGGGTGCTCAGTGCTCAGGGCGCTGGGTGATCAGTGCTCAGGGTGCTGGGTACTCAGTGCTCAGGGTGCTCGGTGCTCAGTGCTCAGGGTGCTCAGTGCTCGGGGTGCTCGGAGCTCAGTACTCAGGATGCTGGGAACTCAGTGCTCGGGGTGCTCGGTGCTCAGTAGTCAGGGTGCTGGGTGCTCACTGCTCTGGGTGCTGGGTGCTCAGTGCTCAGTACTCAGGGTGCTGGGTGCTCAGTGCTCAGGGTGCTGGGTACTCAGTGCTCAGGGTGCTGGGTGCTCAGTACTCAGGGTGCTGGGTGCTCAGTACTCGGGGTGCTGGGTGCTCAGTGCTCGGGGTGCTATGTGCTCAGTGCTCGCGGTGCTCGGTGCTCAGTACTCAGGGTGCTGGGTGCTCAGTGCTCGAGGTGCTCAGTACTCAGGGTGCTGTGTGTTCAGTGCTCAGGGTGCTGGGTGCTCAGTACTCAGGGTTCTCGGTGCTTAGTACTCAGGTTGCTGGGTGCTCAGTACTCCGGGTGCTGGGTGCTCAGTGCTAAAGGTGTTGGGTGCTCAGTACTCAGGGTGCTCATTGCTCAGGGTGCAGGGTGCTCAGTACTCAGGGTGCTGGGTGCTCAGTACTCAGGGTGCACGGTGCTCGGGGCGCTGGGTGCTCAGTGCTCAGGGTGCTCGGAGCTCAGTACTCAGGGTGCTGGGTGCTCAGTGCTCGGGGTGCTCGGTGCTCAGTACGTTGGGTGCTCACTACTCAGGGTGCTGGGTGCTCAGTGCTCAGGGTGCTGGTTGCTCAGTGCTCAGGGTGCTGGGTGCTCAGTGCTCAGGGTGCTGGGTGCTCAGTACTCAGGGAGCTGGGTGCTCAGTGCTCGGGGTGCTGGGTGCTCAGTGCTCGGGGTGCTGGGTGCTCAG
This sequence comes from Microtus oregoni, assembly GCF_018167655.1. Taxonomy (NCBI): domain Eukaryota; kingdom Metazoa; phylum Chordata; class Mammalia; order Rodentia; family Cricetidae; genus Microtus; species Microtus oregoni. Next base: position 4,410,683 of record NW_024544028.1, on the reverse strand, counting down.
TACTCAGGGTGCTGGGTGCTCAGTACTCGGGGTGCTGGGTGCTCAGTCCTCAGGGTGCTGAGTGCTCAGTACTCAGGGTGCTGGGTGCTCAGAGCTTGGGGTGCTGGGTGCTTTGTACTCAGGGTGCTCAGTACACAGGGTGCTGGGTGCTCAGTGCTCGGGGTGCTGGGTGCTCAGTACTGAGGGTGCTGGGTGCTCAGTGCTTTGGGTTCTGGGTGCTCAGTGCTCAGGATGATCGGTGCTCAGTACTCAGGGTGCTGGCTGCTCAGTGTTCAGGGTGCTGGGTGCTCAGTCCTCAGGGTGCTCAGTGCTCAGGGTGCTGGGTGCTCAGTGCTCGGGGTGCTCGGTGCTCAGTTCTCAGGGTGCTGAGTGCTCAGTACTCAGGGTGCTGGGTGCTCAGTACTCAGGGTGCTGGGTGCTCAGTGCTCAGGGTGCTGGGTGATCAGTGCTCAGGGTGCTGGGTGCTCAGTGCTCAGGGTGCTGGGTGCTCAGTGCTCGGGGTGCTGGGTGCTCAGTACTCAGTTTGCTGGGTGCTCAGTGCTCGGGGTGCTCGGTGCTCAGTACGTTGGGTGCTCACTACTCAGGGTGCTGGGTGCTCAGTGCTCAGGGTGCTGGGTCCTCAGTGCTCAGGGTGCTCGGTGCTCAGTGCTCAGGGTGCTGGGTGCTCAGTACTCAGGGTGCTGGTTGCTCAGTACTCAGGGTGCTCAGTGCTCAGTACTCAGGGTGCTCAGTGCTCAGTACTCAGGGTGCTCAGTGCTCAGGGTGCTCTGTGCTCAGTCCTCAGGGTGCTGGGTGCTCAGTGCTCGGGGTGCTGGGTGCTCAATACTCAGGGTGCTGGTTGCTCAGTACTCAGGGTGCTGGCTGCTCAGTACTCAGGGTGCTGGGTGCTCAATACTCAGGGTGCTCAGTGCTTGGGGTGCTGGGTGCTCAGTACTCCGGGTGCTGGGTGCTCAGTTCTCGGGGTGCTGGGTGCTCAGTACTCGGAGTGCTGGGTGCTCAGTACTCAGTGATCAGGGTGCTCAGTGCTCAGTGCTCAGGGTGCTGGGTGCTCAGTGCTCAGGGTGCTGGGTGCTCAGTGCTCAGGGTGCTGGGTGCTCAGTACTCAGGGTGCTGTGTGCTCAGTGCTCGGGGTGCTGGGTGCTCAGTGCTCAGGGTGCTGGGTGCTCAGTACTCAGGGTGCTGGGTGCTCAGTACTCAGAGTGCTGGGTGCTCAGTACTCAGGGTGCTGGGTGCTCAGTACTCAGGGTGCTGTGTGCTCAGTACTCGGGTGCTGGGTGCTCAGTGCTCAGGGTGCTGGGTGCTCAGTGCTCGGGGTGCTGGGTGCTCAGTGCTCAGTACTCAGGGTGCTGGGTGCTCAGTGCTCGGGGTGCTGGGTGCTCAGTGCTCAGTACTCAGGGTGCTGGGTGCTCAGTGCTCAGGTTCCTGGGTGCTCAGTGCTCAGGGTGCTGGGTGCTCAGTGCTCAGGGTGCTGGGTGCTCAGTACTCGGGGTTCTCGGTGCTCAGTGCTCAGGGTGCTGAGTGCTCAGTACTTTGGGTGCTGGGTACTCAGTGCTCAGGGTGCTCGGTGCTCAGTACTTGGGGTGCTGGGTGCTCATTCTCGGGGTGCTGGGTGCTCAGTGTTCGGGGTGCTGGGTGCTCAGTACTCAGGGTGCTGGGTGCTCAGTGCTCAGGTTGCTGGGTGCTCAGTACTCAGGGTGCTTGGTGCTCATTGCTCAGGGTGCTGGGTGCTCAGTACTCAGGGTGCTGGGAGCTCAGTGCTCAGGGTGATCGGTGCTCAGTACTCAGAGTGCTCAGTACTCATGGTGCTGGGTGCTCAGTGCTCGGGGTGCTGGGTGCTCAGTACTGAGGGTGCTTTGGGTTCTGGGTGCTCAGTGCTCAGGATGATCGGTGCTCAGTACTCAGGGTGCTGCGTGCTCAGTGCTCAGGGTGCTGGGTGCTCAGTCCTCAGCTTGCTCAGTGCTCAGGGTGCTGGGTGCTCAGTGCTCGGGGTGCTCGGTGCTCAGTACTCAGGGTGCTGAGTGCTCAGTACTCAGGGTGCTGGGTGCTCAGTACTCAGGGTGCTGGGTGCTCAGTGCTCAGGGTGCTGGGTGATCAGTGCTCAGGGTGCTGGGTGCTCAGTGCTCAGGGTGCTGGGTGCTCAGTGCTCGGGGTGCTGGGTGCTCAGTACTCAGGGTGCTGGGTGCTCAGTGCTCGGGGTGCTCGGTGCTCAGTACGTTGGGTGCTCACAACACAGGGTGCTGGGTGCTCAGTGCTCAGGGTGCTGGGTGCTCAGTGCTCAGGGTGCTCGGTGCTCAGTGCTCAGGGTGCTGGGTGCTCAGTACTCAGGGTGCTGGTTGCTCAGTACTCAGGGTGTTCAGTGCTCAGTACTCAGGGTGCTCAGTGCTCAGTACCCAGGGTGCTCAGTGCTCAGGGTGCTGGGTGCTCAGTCCTCAGGGTGCTGGGTGCTCAGTGCTCAGGGTGCTCGGTGCTCAGTGCTCAGGGTGCTGGGTGCTCAGTACTCAGGGTGCTGGGTGCTCAGTGCTCGGGGTGCTGGGTGCTCAGTTCTCAGGGTGCTGGGTGCTCAGTACTCAGGGTGCTGGGTGCTCAGTGCTCAGGGTGCTGGGTGATCAGTGCTCAGGGTGCTGGGTGCTCAGTGCTCAGGGTGCTGTGTGCTCAGTGCTTGGGGTGCTGGGTGCTCAGTACTCAGGGTGCTGGGTGCTCAGTTCATGGGGTGCTCGGTGCTCAGTACGTTGGGTGCTCACTACTCAGGGTGCTGGGTGCTCAGTGCTCAGGGTGCTGGGTGCTCAGTGCTCAGGGTGCTCGGTGCTCATTGCTCAGGGTCCTGGGTGCTCAGTACTCAGGGTGCTGGTTGCTCAGTACTCAGGGTGCTCAGTGCTCAGTACTCAGGGTGCTCTGTGCTCAGTACTCAGGGTGCTCAGTGCTCAGGGTGCTGGGTGCTCAGTGCTCAGGGTGCTGGCTGATCAGTGCTCAGGGTGCTGGGTGCTCAGTGCTCAGGGTGCTGGGTGCTCAGTGCTCGGGGTGCTGGGTGCTCAGTACTCAGGGTGCTGGGTGCTCAGTGCTTGGGGTGCTCGGTGCTCAGTACGTTGTGTGCTCACTACTCAGGGTGCTGGGTGCTCAGTGCTCAGGGTGCTGGGTGCTCAGTGCTCAGGATGCTCGGTGCTCATTGCTCAGGGTCCTGGGTGCTCAGTACTCAGGGTGCTGGTTGCTCAGTACTCAGGATGCTCAGTGCTCAGTACTCAGGGTGCTCAGTGCTCAGTACTCAGGGTGCTCAGTGCTCAGGGTGCTGGGTGCTCAGTCCTCAGGGTGCTGGGTGCTCAGAGCTCGTGGTGCTGGGTGCTCTGTACTCAGGGTGCTGGTTGCTCAGTACTCAGGGTGCTGGCTGCTCAGTACTCAGGGTGCTGTGTGCTCAATACTCAGTGTGCTCTGTGCTCAGTACTCAGTGATCAGGGTGCTCAGTGCTCAGTGCTCAGGGTGCTGGGTGCTCAGTGCTCAGGGTGCTGGGTGCTCAGTGCTCAGGGTGCTGGGTGCTCAGTACTCAGGGTGCTGGGTGCTCAGTGCTCGGGGTGCTGGGTGCTCAGTGCTCAGGGTGCTGGGTGCTCAGTACTCAGGGTGCTGGGTGCTCAGTGCTCGGGGTGCTGGATGCTCAGTACTCAGGGTGCTGGGTGCTCAGTACTCAGGGTGCTGTGTGCTCAGTACTCGGGTGCTGGGTGCTCAGTGCTCAGGGTGCTGGGTGCTCAGTGCTCGGGGTGTTGGGTGCTCAGTGCTCAGGGTGCTGGGTACACAGTGCTCAGGGTGCTGGGTGCTCAGTACTCAGGGTGCTGGGTGCTCAGTACTCAGGGTGCTGGGTGCTAAGTGCTCGGGGTGCTATGTGCTCAGTGCTCGCGGTGGTGGGTGCTCAGTGCTCAGGGTGCTCGGTGCTCAGTGCTCAGGGTGCTGGGTGCTCAGTACTCCGGGTGCTGGGTGCTCAGTGCTCGGGGTGCTGGGTGCTCAGTACTCAGTGTCCTGGGTGCTCAGTACTCAGGGTGCTGGGTGCTCAGTGCTCAGGGTGCTGGCTGAACAGTGCTCAGGGTGCTGGGTGCTCAGTGCTCAGGGTGCTGGGTGCTCAGTGCTCGGGGTGCTGGGTGCTCAGTACTCAGGGTGCTGGGTGCTCAGTGCTTGGGGTGCTCGGTGCTCAGTACGTTGGGTGCTCACTACTCAGGGTGCTGGGTGCTCAGTGCTCAGGGTGCTGGGTGCTCAGTGCTCAGGGTGCTCGGTGCTCATTGCTCAGGGTCCTGGGTGCTCAGTACTCATTGTGCTGGTTGCTCAGTACTCAGGGTGCTCAGTGCTCAGTACTCAGGGTGCTCAGTGCTCAGTACTCAGTTTGCTCATTGCTCAGGGTGCTGGGTGCACAGTCCTCATGGTGCTGGGTGCTCAGTGCTCGTGGTGCTGGGTGCTCTGTACTCAGGGTGCTGGTTGCTCAGTACTCAGTGTGCTGGCTGCTCAGTACTCAGGGTGCTGGGTGCTCAATACTCAGGGTGCTCAGTGCTTGGGGTGCTGGGTGCTCAGTACTCCGGGTGCTGTGTGCTCAGTTCTCGGGGTGCTCGGTGCTCAGTACTCAGTGATCAGGGTGCTCAGTGCTCAGTGCTCAGGGTGCTGGGTGCTCAGTGCTCAGGGTGCTGGGTGCTCAGTGCTCAGGGTGCTGGGTGCTCAGTACTCAGGGTGCTGGGTGCTCGGTGCTCGGGGTGCTGGGTGCTCAGTGCTCAGTGTGCTGGGTGCTCAGTACTCAGGGTGCTGGGTGCTCAGTGCTCGGGGTGCTGGGTGCTCAGTACTCAGGGTGCTGGGTGCTCAGTACTCAGGGTGCTGTGTGCTCAGTACTCGGGTGCTGGGTGCTCAGTGCTCAGGGTACTGGGTGCTCAGTGCTCGGGGTGTTGGGTGCTCAGTGCTCAGTACTCAGGGTGCTGGGTGCTCAGTGCTCGGGGTGCTGGGTGCTCAGTGCTCAGTACTCAGGTTGCTGGGTGCTCAGTGCTCAGGGTGCTGGGTGCTCAGTACTCAGGGTGCTCAGTGCTCAGTACTCGGGGTGCTGGGTGCTCAGTGCTCGGGGTGCTGGGTGCTCAGTGCTCAGTACTCAGGGTGCTGGGTGCTCAGTGCTCAGGGTGCTGGGTGCTCAGTGCTCAGGGCGCTGGGTGCTCAGTGCTCAGGGTGCTGGGTACTCAGTGCTCAGGGTGCTCGGTGCTCAGTGCTCAGGGCGCTCAGTGCTCGGGGTGCTCGGAGCTCAGTACTCAGGATGCTGGGAACTCAGTGCTCGGGGTGCTCGGTGCTCAGTAGTCAGGGTGCTGGGTGCTCACTGCTCTGGGTGCTGGGTGCTCAGTGCTCAGTACTCAGGGTGCTGGGTGCTCAGTGCTCAGGGTGCTGGGTACTCAGTGCTCAGGGTGCTGGGTGCTCAGTACTCAGGGTGCTGGGTGCTCAGTACTCGGGGTGCTGGGTGCTCAGTGCTCTGGGTGCTATGTGCTCAGTGCTCGCGGTGCTCGGTGCTCAGTACTCAGGGTGCTGGGTGCTCAGTGCTCGAGGTGCTCAGTACTCAGGGTGCTGTGTGTTCAGTGCTCAGGGTGCTGGGTGCTCAGTACTCAGGGTTCTCGGTGCTTAGTACTCAGGTTGCTGGGTGCTCAGTACTCCGGGTGCTGGGTGCTCAGTGCTAAAGGTGTTGGGTGCTCAGTACTCAGGGTGCTCATTGCTCAGGGTGCAGGGTGCTCAGTACTCAGGGTGCTGGGTGCTCAGTACTCAGGGTGCACGGTGCTCGGGGCGCTGGGTGCTCAGTGCTCAGGGTGCTCGGAGCTCAGTACTCAGGGTGCTGGGTGCTCAGTGCTCGGGGTGCTCGGTGCTCAGTACGTTGGGTGCTCACTACTCAGGGTGCTGGGTGCTCAGTGCTCAGGGTGCTGGTTGCTCAGTGCTCAGGGTGCTGGGTGCTCAGTGCTCAGGGTGCTGGGTGCTCAGTACTCAGGGAGCTGGGTGCTCAGTGCTCGGGGTGCTGGGTGCTCAGTGCTCGGGGTGCTGGGTGCTCAGTACTCAGGGTGCTGGGTGCTCAGTACTCGGGGTGCTGGGTGCTCAGTCCTCAGGGTGCTGAGTGCTCAGTACTCAGGGTGCTGGGTGCTCAGAGCTTGGGGTGCTGGGTGCTTTGTACTCAGGGTGCTCAGTACACAGGGTGCTGGGTGCTCAGTGCTCGGGGTGCTGGGTGCTCAGTACTGAGGGTGCTGGGTGCTCAGTGCTTTGGGTTCTGGGTGCTCAGTGCTCAGGATGATCGGTGCTCAGTACTCAGGGTGCTGGCTGCTCAGTGTACAGGGTGCTGGGTGCTCAGTCCTCAGGGTGCTCAGTGCTCAGGGTGCTGAGTGCTCAGTGCTCGGGGTGCTCGGTGCTCAGTTCTCAGGGTGCTGAGTGCTCAGTACTCAGGGTGCTGGGTGCTCAGTACTCAGGGTGCTGGGTGCTCAGTGCTCAGGGTGCTGGGTGATCAGTGCTCAGGGTGCTGGGTGCTCAGTGCTCAGGGTGCTGGGTTCTCAGTGCTCGGGGTGCTGGGTGCTCAGTACTCAGTTTGCTGGGTGCTCAGTGCTCGGGGTGCTCGGTGCTCATTACGTTGTGTGCTCACTACTCAGGGTGCTGGGTGCTCAGTGCTCAGGGTGCTGGGTCCTCAGTGCTCAGGGTGCTCGGTGCTCAGTGCTCAGGGTGCTGGGTGCTCAGTACTCAGGGTGCTGGTTGCTCAGTACTCAGGGTGCTCAGTGCTCAGTACTCAGGGTGCTCAGTGCTCAGTACTCAGGGTGCTCAGTGCTCAGGGTGCTCTGTGCTCAGTCCTCAGGGTGCTGGGTGCTCAGTGCTCGGGGTGCTGGGTGCTCAATACTCAGGGTGCTGGTTGCTCAGTACTCAGGGTGCTGGCTGCTCAGTACTCAGGGTGCTGGGTGCTCAATACTCAGGGTGCTCAGTGCTTGGGGTGCTGGGTGCTCAGTACTCCGGGTGCTGGGTGCTCAGTTCTCGGGGTGCTGGGTGCTCAGTACTCGGAGTGCTGGGTGCTCAGTACTCAGTGATCAGGGTGCTCAGTGCTCAGGGTGCTGGGTGCTCAGTGCTCAGGGTGCTGGGTGCTCAGTGCTCAGGGTGCTGGGTGCTCAGTACTCAGGGTGCTGTGTGCTCAGTGCTCGGGGTGCTGGGTGCTCAGTGCTCAGGGTGCTGGGTGCTCAGTACTCAGGGTGCTGGGTGCTCAGTACTCAGAGTGCTGGGTGCTCAGTACTCAGGGTGCTGGGTGCTCAGTACTCAGGGTGCTGTGTGCTCAGTACTCGGGTGCTGGGTGCTCAGTGCTCAGGGTGCTGGGTGCTCAGTGCTCGGGGTGCTGGGTGCTCAGTGCTCAGTACTCAGGGTGCTGGGTGCTCAGTGCTCGGGGTGCTGGGTGCTCAGTGCTCAGTACTCAGGGTGCTGGGTGCTCAGTGCTCAGGTTCCTGGGTGCTCAGTGCTCAGGGTGCTGGGTGCTCAGTGCTCAGGGTGCTGGGTGCTCAGTACTCGGGGTTCTCGGTGCTCAGTGCTCAGGGTGCTGAGTGCTCAGTACTTTGGGTGCTGGGTACTCAGTGCTCAGGGTGCTCGGTGCTAAGTACTTGGGGTGCTGGGTGCTCATTCTCGGGGTGCTGGGTGCTCAGTGTTCGGGGTGCTGGGTGCTCAGTACTCAGGGTGCTGGGTGCTCAGTGCTCAGGTTGCTGGGTGCTCAGTACTCAGGGTGCTTGGTGCTCATTGCTCAGGGTGCTGGGTGCTCAGTACTCAGGGTGCTGGGAGCTCAGTGCTCAGGGTGATCGGTGCTCAGTACTCAGAGTGCTCAGTACTCATGGTGCTTTGTGCTCAGTGCTCGGGGTGCTGGGTGCTCAGTACTGAGGGTGCTTTGGGTTCTGGGTGCTCAGTGCTCAGGATGATCGGTGCTCAGTACTCAGGGTGCTGCGTGCTCAGTGCTCAGGGTGCTGGGTGCTCAGTCCTCAGCTTGCTCAGTGCTCAGGGTGCTGGGTGCTCAGTGCTCGGGGTGCTCGGTGCTCAGTACTCAGGGTGCTGAGTGCTCAGTACTCAGGGTGCTGGGTGCTCAGTACTCAGGGTGCTGGGTGCTCAGTGCTCAGGGTGCTGGGTGATCAGTGCTCAGGGTGCTGGGTGCTCAGTGCTCAGGGTGCTGGGTGCTCAGTGCTCGGGGTGCTGGGTGCTCAGTACTCAGGGTGCTGGGTGCTCAGTGCTCGGGGTGCTCGGTGCTCAGTACGTTGGGTGCTCACAACACAGGGTGCTGGGTGCTCAGTGCTCAGGGTGCTGGGTGCTCAGTGCTCAGGGTGCTTGGTGCTCAGTGCTCAGGGTGCTGGGTGCTCAGTACTCAGGGTGCTGGTTGCTCAGTACTCAGGGTGTTCAGTGCTCAGTACTCAGGGTGCTCAGTGCTCAGTACCCAGGGTGCTCAGTGCTCAGGGTGCTGGGTGCTCAGTCCTCAGGGTGCTGGGTGCTCAGTGCTCAGGGTGCTCGGTGCTCAGTGCTCAGGGTGCTGGGTGCTCAGTACTCAGGGTGCTGGGTGCTCAGTGCTCGGGGTGCTGGGTGCTCAGTTCTCAGGGTGCTGGGTGCTCAGTACTCAGGGTGCTGGGTGCTCAGTGCTCAGGGTGCTGGGTGATCAGTGCTCAGGGTGCTGGGTGCTCAGTGCTCAGGGTGCGGTGTGCTCAGTGCTTGGGGTGCTGGGTGCTCAGTACTCAGGGTGCTGGGTGCTCAGTTCATGGGGTGCTCGGTGCTCAGTACGTTGGGTGCTCACTACTCAGGGTGCTGGGTGCTCAGTGCTCAGGGTGCTGGGTGCTCAGTGCTCAGGGTGCTCGGTGCTCATTGCTCAGGGTCCTGGGTGCTCAGTACTCAGGGTGCTGGTTGCTCAGTACTCAGGGTGCTCAGTGCTCAGTACTCAGGGTGCTCTGTGCTCAGTACTCAGGGTGCTCAGTGCTCAGGGTGCTGGGTGCTCAGTGCTCAGGGTGCTGGCTGATCAGTGCTCAGGGTGCTGGGTGCTCAGTGCTCAGGGTGCTGGGTGCTCAGTGCTCGGGGTGCTGGGTGCTCAGTACTCAGGGTGCTGGGTGCTCAGTGCTTGGGGTGCTCGGTGCTCAGTACGTTGTGTGCTCACTACTCAGGGTGCTGGGTGCTCAGTGCTCAGGGTGCTGGGTGCTCAATACTCAGGGTGCTCTGTGCTCAGTACTCAGTGATCAGGGTGCTCAGTGCTCAGTGCTCAGGGTGCTGGGTGCTCAGTGCTCAGGGTGCTGGGTGCTCAGTGCTCAGGGTGCTGGTTGCTCAGTACTCAGGGTGCTGGGTGCTCAGTGCTCGGGGTGCTGGGTGCTCAGTGCTCAGGGTGCTGGGTGCTCAGTACTCAGGGTGCTGGGTGCTCAGTGCTCGGGGTGCTGGATGCTCAGTACTCAGGGTGCTGGGTGCTCAGTACTCAGGGTGCTGTGTGCTCAGTACTCGGGTGCTGGGTGCTCAGTGCTCAGGGTGCTGGGTGCTCAGTGCTCGGGGTGTTGGGTGCTCAGTGCTCAGTACTCAGGGTGCTGGGTGCTCAGTGCTCGGGGTGCTGGGTGCTCAGTGCTCAGTACTCAGGGTGCTGGGTGCTCAGTTCTCAGGGTGCTGGGTCCTCAGTGCTCAGGGTGCTGGGTGCTCAGTGCTCAGGGTGCTGGTTGCTCAGTGCTCAGGGTGCTGGGTGCTCAGTACTCAGGGAGCTGGGTGCTCAGTGCTCGGGGTGCTGGGTGCTCAGTACTCAGGGTGCTGGGTGCTCAGTACTCGGGGTGCTGGGTGGTCAGTCCTCAGGGTGCTGGGTGCTCAGTACTCAGGGTGCTGGGTGCTCAGAGCTTGGGGTGCTGGGTGCTTTGTACTCAGGGTGCTCAGTACACAGGGTGCTGGGTGCTCAGTGCTCGGGGTGCTGGGTGCTCAGTACTGAGGGTGCTGGGTGCTCAGTGCTTTGGGTTCTGGGTGCTCAGTGCTCAGGGTGATCGGTGCTCAGTACTCAGGGTGCTGGCTGCTCAGTGTTCAGGGTGCTGGGTGCTCAGTCCTCAGGGTGCTCAGTGCTCAGGGTGCTGGGTGCTCAGTGCTCGGGGTGCTCGGTGCTCAGTACTCAGGGTGCTGAGTGCTCAGTACTCAGGGTGCTGGGTGCTCAGTGCTCGGGGTGCTGGGTGCTCAGTGCTCAGGGTGCTGGGTGCTCAGTACTCAGGGTGCTGGGTGCTCAGTACTCAGAGTGCTGGGTGCTCAGTACTCAGGGTGCTGGGTGCTCAGTACTCAGGGTGCTGTGTGCTCAGTACTCGGGTGCTGGGTGCTCAGTGCTCAGGGTGCTGGGTGCTCAGTGCTCGGGGTGCTGGGTGCTCAGTGCTCAGGGTGCTGGGTACTCAGTGCTCAGGGTGCTCGGTGCTCAGTGCTCAGGGTGCTCAGTGCTCGGGGTGCTCGGAGCTCAGTACTCAGGGTGCTCTGTGCTCAGTCCTCAGGGTGCTGGGTGCTCAGTGCTCGGGGTGCTGGGTGCTCAATACTCAGGGTGCTGGTTGCTCAGTACTCAGGGTGCTGGCTGCTCAGTACTCAGGGTGCTGGGTGCTCAATACTCAGGGTGCTCAGTGCTTGGGGTGCTGGGTGCTCAGTACTCCGGGTGCTGGGTGCTCAGTTCTCGGGGTGCTGGGTGCTCAGTACTCGGAGTGCTGGGTGCTCAGTACTCAGTGATCAGGGTGCTCAGTGCTCAGTGCTCAGGGTGCTGGGTGCTCAGTGCTCAGGGTGCTGGGTGCTCAGTGCTCAGGGTGCTGGGTGCTCAGTACTCAGGGTGCTGGGTGCTCAGTGCTCGGGGTGCTGGGTGCTCAGTGCTCAGGGTGCTGGGTGCTCAGTACTCAGGGTGCTGGGTGCTCAGTACTCAGAGTGCTGGGTGCTCAGTACTCAGGGTGCTGGGTGCTCAGTACTCAGGGTGCTGTGTGCTCAGTACTCGGGTGCTGGGTGCTCAGTGCTCAGGGTGCTGGGTGCTCAGTGCTCGGGGTGCTGGGTGCTCAGTGCTCAGTACTCAGGGTGCTGGGTGCTCAGTGCTCGGGGTGCTGGGTGCTCAGTGCTCAGTACTCAGGGTGCAGGGTGCTCAGTGCTCAGGTTCCTGGGTGCTCAGTGCTCAGGGTGCTGGGTGCTCAGTGCTCAGGGTGCTGGCTGCTCAGTACTCGGGGTGCTCGGTGCTCAGTGCTCAGGGTGCTGAGTGCTCAGTACTTTGGGTGCTGGGTACTCAGTGCTCAGGGTGCTCGGTGCTCAGTACTTGGGGTGCTGGGTGCTCATTCTCGGGGTGCTGGGTGCACAGTGTTCGGGGTGCTGGGTGCTCAGTACTCAGGGTGCTGGGTGCTCAGTGCTCAGGTTGCTGGGTGCTCAGTACTCAGGGTGCTTGGTGCTCATTGCTCAGTGTGCTGGGTGCTCAGTACTCAGGGTGCTGGGAGCTCAGTGCTCAGGGTGATCGGTGCTCAGTACTCAGAGTGTTCAGTACTCATGGTGCTGGGTGCTCAGTGCTCGGGATGCTGGGTGCTCAGTACTGAGGGTGCTTTGGGTTCTGGGTGCTCAGTGCTCAGGATGATCGGTGCTCAGTACTCAGGGTGCTGCGTGCTCAGTGCTCAGGGTGCTGGGTGCTCAGTCCTCAGCTTGCTCAGTGCTCAGGGTGCTGGGTGCTCAGTGCTCGGGGTGCTCGGTGCTCAGTACTCAGGGTGCTGAGTGCTCAGTACTCAGGGTGCTGGGTGCTCAGTACTCAGGGTGCTGGGTGCTCAGTGCTCAGGGTGCTGGGTGATCAGTGCTCAGGGTGCTGGGTGCTCAGTGCTCAGGGTGCTGGGTGCTCAGTGCTCGGGGTGCTGGGTGCTCAGTACTCAGGGTGCTGGGTGCTCAGTGCTCGGGGTGCTCGGTGCTCAGTACGTTGGGTGCTCACAACACAGGGTGCTGGGTGCTCAGTGCTCAGGGTGCTGGGTGCTCAGTGCTCAGGGTGCTCGGTGCTCAGTGCTCAGGGTGCTGGGTGCTCAGTACTCAGGGTGCTGGTTGCTCAGTACTCAGGGTGTTCAGTGCTCAGTACTCAGGGTGCTCAGTGCTCAGTACCCAGGGTGCTCAGTGCTCAGGGTGCTGGGTGCTCAGTCCTCAGGGTGCTGGGTGCTCAGTGCTCAGGGTGCTCGGTGCTCAGTGCTCAGGGTGCTGGGTTCTCAGTACTCAGGGTGCTGGGTGCTCAGTGCTCGGGGTGCTGGGTGCTCAGTTCTCAGGGTGCTGGGTGCTCAGTACTCAGGGTGCTGGGTGCTCAGTGCTCAGGGTGCTGGGTGATCAGTGCTCAGGGTGCTGGGTGCTCAGTGCTCAGGGTGCGGTGTGCTCAGTGCTCGGGGTGCTGGGTGCTCAGTACTCAGGGTCCTGGGTGCTCAGTGCATGGGGTGCTCGGTGCTCAGTACGTTGGGTGCTCACTACTCAGGGTGCTGGGTGCTCAGTGCTCAGGGTGCTGGGTGCTCAGTGCTCAGGGTGCTCGGTGCTCATTGCTCAGGGTCCTGGGTGCTCAGTACTCAGGGTGCTGGTTGCTCAGTACTCAGGGTGCTCAGTGCTCAGTACTCAGGGTGCTCTGTGCTCAGTACTCAGGGTGCTCAGTGCTCAGGGTGGTGGGTGCTCAGTGCTCAGGGTGCTGGCTGATCAGTGCTCAGGGTGCTGGGTGCTCAGTGCTCAGGGTGCTGGGTGCTCAGTGCTCGGGGTGCTGGGTGCTCAGTTCTCAGGGTGCTGGGTGCTCAGTGCTTGGGGTGCTCGGTGCTCAGTACGTTGTGTGCTCACTACTCAGGGTGCTGTGTGCTCAGTGCTCAGGGTGCTGGGTGCTCAGTGCTCAGGATGCTCGGTGCTCATTGCTCAGGGTCCTGGGTGCTCAGTACTCAGGGTGCTGGTTGCTCAGTACTCAGGATGCTCAGTGCTCAGTACTCAGGGTGCTCAGTGCTCAGTACTCAGGGTGCTCAGTGCTCAGGGTGCTGGGTGCTCAGTCCTCAGTGTGCTGGGTGCTCAGAGCTCGTGGTGCTGGGTGCTCTGTACTCAGGGTGCTGGTTGCTCAGTAGTCAGGGTGCTGGCTGCTCAGTACTCAGGGTGCTGTGTGCTCAATACTCAGGGAGCTCAGTGCTTGGCGTGCTGGGTGATCAGTACTCCGGGTGCTGTGTGCTCAGTTCTCGGGGTGCTCTGTGCTCAGTACTCAGTGATCAGGGTGCTCAGTGCTCAGTGCTCAGGGTGCTGGGTGCTCAGTGCTCAGGGTGCTGGGTGCTAAGTGCTCAGGGTGCTGGGTGCTCAGTACTCAGGGTGCTGGGTGCTCAGTACTCAGGGTGCTGTGTGCTCAGTACTCGGGTGCTGGGTGCTCAGTGCTCAGGGTGCTGGGTGCTCAGTGCTCGGGGTGTTGGGTGCTCAGTGCTCAGTACTCAGGGTGCTGGGTGCTCAGTGCTCGGGGTGCTGGGTGCTCAGTGCTCAGTACTCAGGGTGCTGGGTGCTCAGTTCTCAGGGTGCTGGGTCCTCAGTGCTCAGGGTGCTGGGTGCTCAGTGCTCAGGGTGCTGGGTACTCAGTGCTCAGGCTGCTGGGTGCTCAGTACTCAGGGTGCTCAGTGCTCAGTACTCGGGGTGCTGGGTGCTCAGTGCTCGGGGTGCTGGGTTCTCAGTGCTCAGTACTCAGGGTGCTGGGTGCCCAGTGCTCAGGGTGCTGGGTGCTCAGTGCTCAGGGCGCTGGGTGCTCAGTGCTCAGGGTGCTGGGTACTCAGTGCTCAGGGTGCTCGGTGCTCAGTGCTCAGGGTGCTCAGTGCTCGGGGTGCTCGGAGCTCAGTACTCAGGGTGCTGGGTGCTCAGTGCTCGGGGTGCTCGGTGCTCAGTACTCAGGGTGCTGGGTGCTCACTGCTCGGGGTGCTGGGTGCTCAGTGCTCGGTACTCAGGGTGCTGGGTGCTCAGTGCTCAGGGTGCTGTGTGCTCAGTGCTCAGGGTGCTGGGTGCTCAGTGCTCAGGGTGCTGGGTACTCAGTGCTCAGGGTGCTGGGTGCTCAGTACTCAGGGTGCTGGGTGCTCAGTATTCAGGGTGCTGGGTGCTCAGTGCTCGGGGTGCTATGTGCTCAGTGCTCGCGGTGCTGGGTGCTCAGTGCTCGGGGTGCTCGGTGCTCAGTACTCAGGGTGCTGGGTGCTCAGTCCTCGAGGTGCTCAGTACTCAGGTTGCTGTGTGTTCAGTGCTCAGGTTGCTGGGTGCTCAGTACTCAGGGTTCTTGGTGCTTAGTACTCAGGGTGCTGGGTGCTCAGTACTCCGGGTGCTGGGTGCTCAGTGCTCAAGGTGCTGGGTGCTCAGTTCTCAGGGTGCTCATTGCTCAGGGTGCAGGGTGCTCAGTACTCAGGGTGCTGGGTGCTCAGTACTCAGGGTGCTCGGTGCTCGGGGCGCTGGGTGCTCAGTGCTCGGTGTGCTCGGAGCTCAGTACTCAGGGTGCTGGGTGCTCAGTGCTCAGGGTGCTCGGTGCTCAGTACTCAGGGTGCTGGGTGCTCAGTGCTCAGGGTGCTGGGTGCTCAGTGCTCAGGGTGCTGGGTGCTCAGTGCTCAGGGTGCTGGGTGCTCAGTACTCAGGGAGCTGGGTGCTCAGTGCTCGGGGTGCTGGGTGCTCAGTGCTCGGGGTGCTGGGTGCTCAGTACTCAGGGTGCTGGGAGCTCAGTACTCAGGGTGCTGGGTGCTCAGTACTCAGGGTGCTGAGTGCTCAGTACTCAGGGTGCTGGGTGCTCCAGTGCTTGGGGTGCTGGGTGCTTGTACTCAGGGTGCTCAGTACACAGGGTGCTGGGTGCTCAGTGCTCGGGGTGCTGGGTGCTCAGTACTGAGGGTGCTGGGTGCTCAGTGCTTTGGGTTCTGGGTGCTCAGTGCTCAGGATGATCGGTGCTCAGTACTCAGGGTGCTGGGTGCTCAGTGTTCTGGGTGCTGGGTGCTCAGTCCTCAGGGTGCTCAGTGCTCAGGGTGCTGGGTGCTCAGTGCTCGGGGTGCTCGGTACTCAGTACTCAGGGTGCTGAGTGCTCAGTACTCAGGGTGCTGTGTGCTCAGTACTCAGGTTGCTGGGTGCTCAGTGCTCAGGGTGCTGGGTGATCAGTGCTCAGGGTGCTGGGTGCTCAGTGCTCAGGGTGCTGGGTGCCCAGTGCTCGGTGTGCTGGGTGCTCAGTACTCAGGGTGCTGGGTGCTCAGTGCTCGGGGTGCTCGGTGCTCAGTACGTTGGGTGCTCACTACTCAGGGTGCTGGGTGCTCAGTGCTCAGGGTGCTGGGAGCTCAGTGCTCAGGGTGCTCGGTGCTCAGTGCTAAGGGTGCTGGGTGCTCAGTACTCAGGGTGCTGGTTGCTCAGTACTCAGGGTGCTCAGTGCTCAGTACTCAGGGTGCTCAGTGCTCTTTACTCAGGGTGCTCAGTGCTCAGGGTGCTCTGTGCTCAGTCCTCAGGGTGCTGGGTGCTCAGTGCTCGGGGTGCTGGGTGCTCTATACTCAGGGTGCTGTTTGCTCAGTACTCAGGGTGCTGGCTGCTCAGTACTCAGGGTGCTGGGTGCTCAATACTCAGGGTGCTCAGTGCTTGGGGTGCTGGGTGCTCAGTACTCCGGCTGCTGGGTGCTCAGTTCTCGGGGTGCTCGGTGCTCAGTACTCAGTGATCAGGGTGCTCAGTGCTCAGGGTGCTGGGTGCTCAGTGCTCAGTGATCAGGGTGCTGGGTGATCAGGGTGCTGGGTGCTCAGTGCTCAGGGTGCTGGGTGCTCAGTGCTCAGGGTGCTCGGTGCTCAGTACTCAGGGTGCTGGGTGCTCAGTGCTCGGGGTGCTGGGTGCTCAGTGCTCAGGGTGCTGGGTGCTCAGTACTCAGGGTGCTGGGTGCTCAGTACTCGGAGTGCTGGGTGCTCAGTACTCAGGGTGCTGGGTGCTCAGTACTCAGGGTGCTGTGTGCTCAGTACTCGGGTGCTGGGTGCTGAGTGCTCAGGGTGCTGGGTGCTCAGTGCTCGGGGTGCTGGGTGCTCAGTGCTCAGTACTCAGGGTGCTGGGTGCTCAGTGCTCGGGGTGCTGGGTGCTCAGTGCTCAGTACTCAGGGTGCTGGGTGCTCAGTGCTCAGGTTCCTGGGTGCTCAGTGCTCAGGGTGCTGGGTGCTCAGTGCTCAGGGTGCTGGGTGCTCAGTACTCGGGGTGCTCGGTGCTCAGTGCTCAGGGTGCTGAGTGCTCAGTACTCAGGGTGCTGGGTACTCAGTTCTCAGGGTGCTCGGTGCTCAGTACTCGGGGTGCTGGGTGCTCATTCTCGGGGTGCTGGGCGCTCAGTGTTCGGGGTGCTGGGTGCTCAGTACTCAGGGTGCTGGGTGCTCAGTGCTCAGGGTGCTTGTTGCTCATTGCTCAGTGTGCTGGGTGCTCAGTACTCAGGGTGCTGGGAGCTCAGTGCTCAGGGTGATTGGTGCTCACTACTCAGAGTGCTCAGTATTCATGGTGCTGGGTGCTCAGTGCTCGGGGTGCTGGGTGCTCAGTACTGAGGGTGCTTTGGGTTCTGGGTGCTCAGTGCTCAGGGTGCTGGGTGCTCAGTACTCAGGGTGCTGGTTGCTCAGTACTCAGGGTGTTCAGTGCTCAGTACTCAGGGTGCTCAGTGCTCAGTACTCAGGGTGCTCAGTGCTCAGGGTGCTGGGTGCTCAGTCCTCAGGGTGCTGGGTGCTCAGTGCTCAGGGTGCTCGTTGCTCAGTGCTCAGGGTGCTGGGTGCTCAGTACTCAGGGTGCTGGGTGCTCAGTGCTCGGGGTGCTGGGTGCTCAGTACTCAGGGTGCTGGGTGCTCAGTACTCAGGGTGCTCAGTGCTCAGTACTCAGGGTGCTCAGTGCTCAGTACTCAGGGTGCTCAGTGCTCAGGGTGCTGGGTGCTCAGTCCTCAGGGTGCTGGGTGCACAGTGCTCGGGGTGCTGGGTGCTCTGTACTCAGGGTGCTGGTTGCTCAGTACTCAGGGTGCTGGCTGCTCAGTACTCAGGGTGCTGGGTGCTCAATTCTCAGGGTGCTCAGTGCTTGGGCTGCTGGGTGCTCAGTACTCCGGGTGCTGGGTGCTCAGTTCTCGGGGTGCTCGGTGCTCAGTACTCAGTGATCAGGGTGCTCAGTGCTCAGTGCTCAGGGTGCTCCGTGCTCAGTGCTCAGGGTGCTGGGTGCTCAGTGCTCAGGGTGCTGGGTGCTCAGTACTCAGGGTGCTGGGTGCTCAGTGCTCGGGGTGCTGGGTGCTCAGTGCTCAGGGTGCTGGGTGCTCAGTACTCAGGGTGCTGGGTGCTCAGTGCTCGGGGTCCTGGGTGCTCAGTACTCAGGGTGCTGGGTGCTCAGTACTCAGGGTGCTGTGTGCTCAGTACTCGGGTGCTGGGTGCTCAGTGCTCAGGGTGCTGGGTGCTCAGTGCTCGGGGTGCTGGGTGCTCAGTGCTCAGTACTCAGGGTGCTGGGTGCTCAGTGCTCGGGGTGCTGGGTGCTCAGTGCTCAGTACTCAGGGTGCTGGGTGCTCAGTGCTCAGGGTGCTGGGTGCTCAGTGCTCAGGGTGCTGGGTGCTCAGTGCTAAGGGTGCTGGGTACTCAGTGCTCAGGGTGCTCAGTACTCAGGGTGCTCAGTGCTCAGTGCTCAGGGTGCTGGGTACTCAGTGCTCAGGGTGCTCGGTGCTCAGTGCTCAGGGTGCTCAGTGCTCTGGGTGCTCGGAGCTCAGTACTCAGGGTGCTGGGTGCTCAGTGCTCGGGGTGTTCGGTGCTCAGAACTCAGGGTGCTGGGTGCTCACTGCTCGGGGTGCTAGGTGCTCAGTGCTCAGTACTCAGGGTGCTGGGGGCTCAGTGCTCAGGGTGCTGTGTGCTCAGTGCTCAGGGTGCTGGGTGCTCAGTGCTCAGGGTGCTGGGTACTCAGTGCTCAGGGTGCTGGGTGCTCAGTACTCAGGGTGCTGGGTGCTCAGTACTCAGGGTGCTGGGTGCTCAGTGCTCGGGGTGCTATGTGCTCAGTGCTCGCGGTGCTGGGTGCTCAGTGCTCGGGGTGCTCGGTGCTCAGTACTCAGGGTGCTGGGTGCTCAGTGCTCGAGGTGCTCAGTACTCAGGGTGCTGTGTGTTCAGTGCTCAGGGTGCTGGGTGCTCAGTAATCAGGGTTCTCGGTGCTTAGTACTCAGGGTGCTGGGTGCTCAGTACTCCGGGTGCTGGGTGCTCAGTGCTCAAGGTGCTGGGTGCTCAGTACTCAGGGTGCTCATTGCTCAGGGTGCAGGGTGCTCAGTACTCAGGGTGCTGGGTGCTCAGTACTCAGGGTGCTCGGTGCTCGGGGTGCTGGGTGCTCAGTGCTCGGGGTGCTCGGAGCTCAGTACTCAGGGTGCTGGGTGCTCAGTACTCAGGGTGCTCGGTGCTCAGTACTCAGGGTGCTGGGTGCTCAGTGCTCGGGGTGCTCGGTGCTCAGTACGTTGGGTGCTCACTACTCAGGGTGCTGGGTGCTCAGTGCTCAGGGTGCTGTGTGCTCAGTTCTCAGGGTGCTGGGTGCTCAGTGCTCAGGGTGCTGGGTGCTTAGTACTCAGGGAGCTGGGTGCTCAGTGCTCGGGGTGCTGGGTGCTCAGTGCTCGGGGTACTGGGTGCTCAATACTCAGGGTGCTGGGTGCTCAGTACTCGGGGTGCTGGGTGCTCAGTCCTCAGGGTGCTGGGTGCTCAGTACTCAGGGTGCTGGGTGCTCAGTGCTTGGGGTGCTGGGTGCTTTGTACTCAAGGTGCTCAGTACACAGGGTGCTGGGTGCTCAGTGCTCGGGGTGCTGGGTGCTCAGTACTGAGGGTGCTGGGTGCTCAGTGCTTTGGGTTCTGGGTGCTCAGTGCTCAGGATGATCGGTGCTCAGTACTCAGGGTGCTGGGTGCTCAGTGTTCTGGGTGCTGGGTGCTCAGTCCTCAGGGTGCTCAGTGCTCAGGGTGCTGGGTGCTCAGGGCTCGGGGTGCTCGGTGCTCAGTACTCAGGGTGCTGAGTGCTCAGTACTCAGGGTGCTGGGTGCTCAGTACTCAGGGTGCTGGGTGCTCAGTGCTCAGGGTGCTGGGTGATCAGTGCTCAGGGTGCTGGGTGCTCAGTGCTCAGGGTGCTGGGTGCTCAGTGCTCGGGGTGCTGGGTGCTCAGTACTCAGGGTGCTGGGTGCTCAGTGCACGGGGTGCTCGGTGCTCAGTACGTTGGGTGCTCACTACTCAGGGTGCTGGGTGCTCAGTGCTCAGGGTGCTGGGTGCTCAGTGCTCAGGGTGCTCGGTGCTCAGTGCTCAGGGTGCTGGGTGCTCAGTACTCAGGGTGCTGGTTGCTCAGTACTCAGGGTGCTCAGTGCTCAGTACTCAGGGTGCTCAGTGCTCAGTACTCAGGGTGCTCAGTGCTCAGGGTGCTCTGTGCTCAGTCCTCAGGGTGCTGGGTGCTCAGTGCTCTGGGTGCTGGGTGCTCAATACTCAGGGTGCTGTTTGCTCAGTACTCAGGGTGCTGGCTGCTCAGTACTCAGGGTGCTGGGTGCTCAATACTCAGGGTGCTCAGTGCTTGGGGTGCTGGGTGCTCAGTACTCCGGGTGCTGGGTGCTCAGTTCTCTGGGTGCTCGGTGCTCAGTACTCAGTGATCAGGGTGCTCAGTGCTCAGTGCTCAGGGTGCTGGGTGCTCAGTGCTCGGGGTGCTGGGTGCTCAGTGCTCAGTACTCAGGGTGCTGGGTGCTCAATGCTCGGGGTGCTGGGTGCTCAGTGCTCAGTACTCAGGGTGCTGGGTGCTCAGTGCTCAGGGTGCTGGGTGCTCACTGCTCGGGGTGCTGGGTGCTCAGTGCTCAGTACTCAGGGTGCTGGGTGCTCAGTGCTCAGGGTGCTGTGTGCTCAGTGCACAGGGTGCTGGGTGCTCAGTGCTCAGGGTGCTGGGTACTCAGTGCTCAGGGTGCTGGGTGCTCAGTACTCAGGGTGCTGGGTGCTCAGTACTCAGGGTGCTGGGTGCTCAGTGCTCGGGGTGCTATGTGCTCAGTGCTCGCGGTGCTGGGTGCTCAGTGCTCGGGGTGCTCGGTGCTCAGTACTCAGGGTGCTGGGTTCTCAGTGCTCGAGGTGCTCGGTACTCAGGGTGCTGTGTGTTCAGTGCTCAGGGTGCTGGGTGCTCAGTACTCAGGGTTCTCGGTGCTTAGTACTCAGGGTGCTGGGTGCTCAGTACTCCGGGTGCTGGGTGCTCAGTGCTCAAGGTGCTGGGTGCTCAGTACTCAGGGTGCTCATTGCTCAGGGTGCAGGGTGCTCAGTACTCAGGGTGCTGGGTGCTCAGTACTCAGGGTGCTCGGTGCTCGGGGCGCTGGGTGCTCAGTGCTCGGGGTGCTCTGAGCTCAGTACTCAGGGTGCTGGGTGCGCAGTACTCAGGGTGCTCGGTGCTCAGTACTCAGGGTACTGGGTGCTCAGTGCTCGGGGTGCTCGGTGCTCAGTACGTTGGGTGCTCACTACTCAGGGTGCTGGGTGCTCAGTGCTCAGGGAGCTGGGTGCTCAGTGCTCAGGGTGCTGGGTGCTCAGTGCTCAGGGTGCTGGGTGCTTAGTACTCAGGGAGCTGGGTGCTCAGTGCTCGGGGTGATGGGTGCTCAGTGCTCGGGGTGCTGGGTGCTCAATACTCAGGGTGCTGGGTGCTCAGTACTCGGGGTGCTGGGTGCTCAGTCCTCAGGGTGCTGAGTGCTCAGTACTCAGGGTGCTGGGTGCTCAGTGCTTGGGGTGCTGGGTGCTTTGTACTCAAGGTGCTCAGTACACAGGGTGCTGGGTGCTCAGTGCTCGGGGTGCTGGGTGCTCAATACTGAGGGTGCTGTGTGCTCAGTGCTTTGGGTTCTGGGTGCTCAGTGCTCAGGATGATCGGTGCTCAGTACTCAGGGTGCTGGGTGCTCAGTGTTCAGGGTGCTGGGTGCTCAGTCCTCAGGGTGCTCAGTGCTCAGGGTGCTGGTTGCTCAGTGCTCGGGGTGCTCGGTGCTCAGTACTCAGGGTGCTGAGTGCTCAGTACTCAGGGTGCTGGGTGCTCAGTACTCAGGGTGTTGGGTGCTCAGTGCTCAGGGTGCTGGGTGATCAGTGCTCAGGGTGCTGGGTGCTCAGTGCTCAGGGTGCTGGGTGCTCAGTGCTCGGGGTGCTGGGTGCTCAGTACTCAGGGTGCTGGGTGCTCAGTGCTCGGGGTGCTCGGTGCTCAGTACGTTGGGTACTCACTACTCAGGGTGCTGGGTGCTCAGTGCTCAGGGTGCTGGGTGCTCAGTGCTCAGGGTGCTCGGTGCTCAGTGCTCAGGGTGCTGGGTGCTCAGTACTCAGGGTGCTGGTTGCTCAGTACTCAGGGTGCTCAGTGCTCAGTACTCAGTGTGCTCAGTGCTCAGTACTCAGGGTGCTCAGTGCTCAGGGTGCTATGTGCTCAGGCCTCAGGGTGCTGGGTGCTCAGTGCTCGGGGTGCTGGGTGCTCAATACTCAGGGTGCTGTTTGCTCAGTACTCAGGGTGCTGGCTGCTCAGTACTCAGGGTGCTGGGTGCTCAATACTCAGGGTGCTCAGTGCTTGGGGTGCTGGGTGCTCAGTACTCCGGGTGCTGGGTGCTCAGTTCTCGGGGTGCTCGGTGCTCAGTACTCAGTGATCAGGGTGCTCAGTGCTCAGTGCTCAGGGTGCTGGGTGCTCAGTGCTCAGGGTGCTGGGTGCTCAGTGCTCAGGGTGCTGGGTGCTCAGTGCTCAGGGTGCTCGGTGCTCAGTGCTCAGGGTGCTGGGTGCTCAGTACTCAGGGTGCTGGTTGCTCAGTATTCAGGGTGCTCAGTGCTCAGTACTCAGGGTGCTCAGTGCTCAGTACTCAGGGTGCTCAGTGCTCAGGGGGCTCTGTGCTCAGTCCTCAGGGTGCTGGGTGCTCAGTGCTCGGGGTGCTGGGTGCTCAATACTCAGGGTGCTGTTTGCTCAGGACTCAGGGTGCTGGCTGCTCAGTACTCAGGGTGCTGGGTGCTCAATACTCAGGGTGCTCAGTGCTTGGGGTGCTGGGTGCTCAGTACTCCGGGTGCTGGGTGCTCAGTTCTCGGGGTGCTCGGTGCTCAGTACTCAGAGATCAGGGTGCTCAGTGCTCAGTCCTCAGGGTGCTGGGTGCTCAGTGCTCAGGGTGCTGGGTGCTCAGTGCTCAGGGTGCTGTGTGCTCAGTACTCAGGGTGCTGGGTGCTCAGTGCTTGGGGTGCTGGGTGCTCAGTGCTCAGGGTGCTGGGTGCTCAGTACTCAGGGTGCTGGGTGCTCAGTACTCGGAGTGCTGGGTGCTCAGTACTCAGGGTGCTGGGTGCTCAGTACTCAGGGTGCTGTGTGCTCAGTACTCGGGTGCTGGGTGCTCAGTGCTCAGGGTGCTGGGTGCTCAGTGCTCGGGGTGCTGGGTGCTCAGTGCTCAGTACTCAGGGTGCTGTTTGCTCAGTGCTCGGGGTGCTGGGTGCTCAGTGCTCAGTACTCAGGGTGCTGGGTGCTCAGTGCTCAGGTTCCTGGGTGCTCAGTGCTCAGGGTGCTGGGTGCTCAGTGCTCAGGGTGCTGGGTGCTCAGTACTCGGGGTGCTCGGTGCTCAGTGCTGAGGGTGCTGAGTGATCAGTACTCAGGGTGCTGGGTACTCACTGCTCAGGGTGCTCGGTGCTCAGTACTCGGGGTGCTGGGTGCTCATTCTCGGGGTGCTGGGTGCTCAGTGCTCAGGGTGCTGGGTGCTCAGTACTCAGGGTGCTTGGTGCTCATTGCTCAGGGTGCTGGGTGCTCAGTACTCAGGGTGCTGGGAGCTCAGTGCTCAGGGTGATCGGTGCTCAGTACTCAGAGTGCTCAGTACTCATGGTGCTGGGTGCTCAGTGCTCGGGGTGCTGGGTGCTCAGTACTGAGGGTGCTTTGGGTTCTGGGTGCTCAGTGCTCAGGATGATCGGTGCTCAGTACTCAGGGTGCTGGTTGCTCAGTGCTCAGGGTGCTGGGTGCTCAGTCCTCAGGGTGCTCAGTGCTCAGGGTGCTGGGTGCTCAGTGCTCGGGGTGCTCGGTGCTCAGTACTCAGGGTGCTGAGTGCTCAGTACTCAGGGTGCTGGGTGCTCAGGACTCAGGGTGCTGGGTGCTCAGTGCTCAGTGTGCTGGGTGATCAGTGCTCAGGGTGCTGGGTGCTCAGTGCTCAGGGTGCTGGGTGCTCAGTGCTCGGGGTGCTCGGTGCTCAGTACGTTGGGTGCTCACAACTCAGAGTGCTGGGTGCTCAGTGCTCAGGGTGCTGGGTGCTCAGTGCTCAGGGTGCTCGGTGCTCAGTGCTCAGGGTGCTGGGTGCTCAGTACTCAGGGTGCTGGTTGCTCAGTACTCAGGGTGTTCAGTGCTCAGTACTCAGGGTGCTCAGTGCTCAGTACTCAGGGTGCTCAGTGCTCAGGGTGCTGGGTGCTCAGTCCTCAGGGTGCTGGGTGCTCAGTGCTCAGGGTGCTCGGTGCTCAGTGCACAGGGTGCTGAGTGCTCAGTACTCAGGGTGCTGGGTGCTCAGTGCTCGGGGTGCTGGGTGCTCAGTACTCAGGGTGCTGGGTGCTCAGTACTCAGGGTGCTGGGTGCTCAGTGCTTGGGGTGCTCGGTGCTCAGTACGTTGGGTGCTCACGACTCAGGGTGCTGGGTGCTCAGTGCTCAGGGTGCTAGGTGATCAGTACTCAGGGTGCTGGGTGCTCAGTGCTTGGGGTGCTCGGTGCTCAGTACGTTGGGTGCTCACTACTCAGGGTGCTGGGTGCTCAGTGCTCAGGGTGCTGGGTGCTCAGTGCTCAGGGTGCTCGGTGCTCATTGCTCAGGGTCCTGGGTGCTCAGTACTCAGGGTGCTGGTTGCTCAGTACTCAGGGTGCTCAGTGCTCAGTACTCAGGGTGCTCAGTGCTCAGTACTCCGGGTGCTCAGTGCTCAGGGTGCTGGGTGCTCAGTCCTCAGGGTGCTGGGTGCACAGTGCTCGGGGTGCTGGGTGCTCTGTACTCAGGGTGCTCGTTGCTCAGTACTCAGGATGCTGGCTGCTCAGTGCTCGGGGTGCTGGGTGCTCAATACTCAGGGTGCTGTTTGCTCAGGACTCAGGGTGCTGGCTGCTCAGTACTCAGGGTGCTGGGTGCTCAATACTCAGGGTGCTCAGTGCTTGGGGTGCTGGGTGCTCAGTACTCCGGGTGCTGGGTGCTCAGTTCTCGGGGTGCTCGGTGCTCAGTACTCAGTGATCAGGGTGCTCAGTGCTCAGAGCTCAGGGTGCTGGGTGCTCAGTGCTCAGGGTGCTGGGTGCTCAGTGCTCAGGGTGCTGGGTGCTCAGTACTCAGGGTGCTGGGTGCTCAGTGCTCAGGGTGCTGGGTGCTCAGTGCTCAGGGTGCTGGGTGCTCAGTACTCAGGGTGCTGGGTGCTCAGTACTCGGAGTGCTGGGTGCTCAGTACTCAGGGTGCTGGGTGCTCAGTACTCAGGGTGCTGTGTGCTCAGTACTCGGGTGCTGGGTGCTCAGTGCTCAGGGTGCTGGGTGCTCAGTGCTCAGGGTGCTGATTGCTCAGTCCTCAGTACTCAGGGTGCTGGGTGCTCAGTGCTCGGGGTGCTGGGTGCTCAGTGCTCAGTACTCAGGGTGCTGGGTGCTCAGTGCTCAGGTTCCTGGGTGCTCAGTGCTCAGGGTGCTGGGTGCTCAGTGCTCAGGGTGCTGGGTGCTCAGTACTCGGGGTGCTCGGTGCTCAGTGCTGAGGGTGCTGAGTGATCAGTACTCAGGGTGCTGGGTACTCAGTGCTCAGGGTGCTCGGTGCTCAGTACTCGGGGTGCTGGGTGCTCATTCTCGGGGTGCTGGGTGCTCAGTGCTCAGGGTGCTGGGTGCTCAGTACTCAGGGTGCTTGGTACTCATTGCTCAGGGTGCTGGGTGCTCAGTACTCAGGGTGCTGGGAGCTCAGTGCTCAGGGTGATCGGTGCTCAGTACTCAGAGTGCTCAGTACTCAGGGTGCTGGGTGCTCAGTGCTCGGGGTGCTGGGTGCTCAGTACTGAGGGTGCTTTGGGTTCTGGGTGCTCAGTGCTCAGGATGATCGGTGCTCAGTACTCAGGGTGCTGGTTGCTCAGTGCTCAGGGTGCTGGGTGCTCAGTCCTCAGGGTGCTCAGTGCTCAGGGTGCTGGGTGCTCAGTGCTCGGGGTGCTGGGTGCTCAGGACTCAGGGTGCTGGGTGCTCAGTGCTCAGTGTGCTGGGTGATCAGTGCTCAGGGTGCTGGGTGCTCAGTGCTCAGGGTGCTGGGTGCTCAGTGCTCGGGGTGCTGGGTGCTCAGTAGTCAGGGTGCTGGGTGCTCAGTGCTCGGGGTGCTCGGTGCTCAGTACGTTGGGTGCTCACAACTCAGAGTGCTGGGTGCTCAGTGCTCAGGGTGCTGGGTGCTCAGTGCTCAGGGTGCTCGGTGCTCAGTGCTCAGGGTGCTGGGTGCTCAGTACTCAGGGTGCTGGTTGCTCAGTACTCAGGGTATTCAGTGCTCAGTACACAGGGTGCTAAGGGCTCAGTACTCAGGGTGCTCAGTGCTCAGGGTGCTGGGTGCTCAGTCCTCAGGGTGCTGGGTGCTCAGTGCTCAGGTTGCTCGGTGCTCAGTGCACAGGGTGCTGAGTGCTCAATACTCAGGGTGCTGGGTGCTCAGTGCTCGGGGTGCTGGGTGCTCAGTACTCAGGGTGCTGGGTGCTCAGTACTCAGGGTGCTGGGTGCTCAGTGCTCAGGGTGCTAGGTGATCAGTACTCAGGGTGCTGGGTGCTCAGTGCTTGGGGTGCTCGGTGCTCAGTACGTTGGGTGCTCACTACTCAGAGTGCTGGGTGCTCAGTGCTCAGGGTGCTGGGTGCTCAGTGCTCAGGGTGCTCAGTGCTCAGGCTGCTGGGTGCTCAGTACTCAGGGTGCTGGGTGCTCAGTACTCAGGGTGCTCAGTGCTCAGTACTCAGGGTGCTCAGTGCTCAGTACTCAGGGTGCTCAGTGCTCAGGCTGCTGGGTGCTCAGTACTCAGGGTGCTGGGTGCTCAGTGCTCGGGGTGCTGGGTGCTCTGTACTCAGGGTGCTCGTTGCTCAGTACTCAGTGATCAGGGTGCTCAGTGCTCAGTGCTCAGGGTTCTCCGTGCTCAGTGCTCAGGGTGCTGGGTGCTCAGTGCTCAGGGTGCTGGGTGCTCAGTACTCAGGGTGCTGGGTGCACAGTGCTCGGGGTGCTGGGTGCTCAGTGCTCAGGGTGCTGGGTGCTCAGTGCTCGGGGTGCTGGGTGCTCAGTGCTCAGGGTGCTGGGTGCTCAGTACTCAGGGTGCTGTGTGCTCAGTACTCGGGTGCTGGGTGCTCAGTGCTCAGGGTGCTGGGTGCTCAGTGCTCGGGGTGCTGGGTGCTCAGTGCTCAGTACTCAGGGTGCTGGGTGCTCAGTGATCGGGGTGCTGGGTGCTCAGTGCTCAGTACTCAGGGTGCTGGGTGCTCAGTGCTCAGGGTGCTGGGTGCTCAGTGCTCAGGGTGCTGGGTGCTCAGTGCTAAGGGTGCTGGGTACTCAGTGCTCAGGGTGCTGGGTGCTCAGTACTCAGGGTGCTCAGTGCTCAGTACTCGGGGTGCTGGGTGCTCAGTGCTCGGGGTGCTGGGTGCTCAGTGCTCAGTACTCAGAGTGATGGGTGCTCAGTGCTCAGGGTGCTGGGTGCTCAGTGCTCAGGGCGCTGGGTGCTCAGTGCTCAGGGTGTTGGGTACTCAGTGCTCAGGGTGCTCGGTGCTCAGTGCTCAGGGTGCTCAGTGCTCGGAGTGCTCGGAGCTCAGTACTCAGGGTGCTGGGTGCTCATTGCTCGGGGTGCTCGGTGCTCAGTACTCAGGGTGCTGGCTGCTCACTGCTCGGGGTGCTGGGTGCTCAGTGCTCAGTACTCAGGGTGCTGGGTGCTCAGTGCTCAGGGTGCTGTGTGATCAGTGCTCAGGGTGCTGGGTGCTCAGTGCTCAGGGTGTTGGGTACTCAGTGCTCAGGGTGCTGGGTGCTCAGTACTCAGGGTGCTGGGTGCTCAGTACTAAGGGTGCTGGGTGCTCAGTGCTCGGGGTGCTATGTGCTCAGTGCTCGCGGTGCTGTGTTCTCAGTGCTCGGGGTGCTCGGTGCTCAGTACTCAGGGTGCTGGATGCTCAGTGCTCGAGGTTCTCAGTACTCAGGGTGCTGTGTGTTCAGTGCTCAGGGTGCTGGTTGCTCAGTGCTCAAGGTGCTGGGTGCTCAGTACTCAGGGTGCTCATTGCTCAGGGTGCAGGGTGCTCAGTACTCAGGGTGCTGGGTGCTCAGTGCTCGGGGTGCTCGGAGCTCAGTACTCAGGGTGCTGGGTTCTCAGTGCTCAGGGTACTCGGTGCTCAGTACTCAGGGTGCTCGGTGCTCAGTGCTCAGGGTGCTGAGTGCTCAGTACTCAGGGTGCTGTGTACTCAGTGCACAGGGTGCTCGGTGCTCAGTGCTCGGGGTGCTCGGAGCTCAGTACTCAGGGTGCTTGGTGCTCAGTGCTCGGGGTGCTGGGTGCTCAGTGCTCAGGGTGCTGGGTTCTCAGTACTCAGGGTGCTGGGTGCTCAGTACTAAGGGTGCTTGGTGCTCAGTACTCGGGTGCTGGGTGCTCAGTGCTCAGGGTGCTGGGTGCTCAGTGCTCGGGGTGCTGGGTGCTCAGTGCTCAGTACTCAGGGTGCTGGGTGCTCAGTGCTCGGGGTGCTGGGTGCTCAGTGATCAGTACTCAGGGTGCTGGGTGCTCAGTGCTCAGGGTGCTGGGTGCTCAGTGCTCAGTGTGCTGGGTGCTCAGTCCTCAGGGTGCTGGGTACTCAGTGCTCAGGGTGCTGGTTGCTCAGTACTCAGGGTGCTCAGTGCTCAGTACTCGGGGTGCTGGGTGTTCAGTGCTCAGGGTGCTCACTGCTCAGTACTTGGGGTGCTGGGTGCTCAGTGCTCAGTGCTCGGGGTGCTGGGTGCTCAGTGCTCGGGGCGCTCGGTGCTCAGTGCTCGGGGTGCTGGGTGCTCAGTACTTGGGGTGCTGGGTGCTCAGTGCTCAGGGTGCTCAGTGCTCAGTACTCAGTGCTCAGGGTGCTCAGTGCTCAGTGCTCAGGGTGCTGGGTGTTCAGTACTCAGGGTGCTGGGTGCTCAGTGCTCGGGGCGCTGGGTGCTCAGTACTCAGGGTGCTGGGTGCTCAGTGCTCGGGGTGCTGGGTGCTCAGTGCTCAGGGTGCTCAGTGCTCAGGGTGCTGGGTGCTCAGTGCTCGGGGTGCTCGGTGCTCAGTACTCAGGGTGCTGAGTGCTCAGTACTCAGGGTGCTGGGTGCTCAGGACTCAGGGTGCTGGGTGCTCAGTGCTCAGTGTACTGGGTGATCAGTGCTCAGGGTGCTGGGTGCTCAGTGCTCAGGGTGCTGGGTGCTCAGTGCTCGGGGTGCTGGGTGCTCAGTAGTCAGGGTGCTGGGTGCTCAGTGCTCGGGGTGATCGGTGCTCAGTACGTTGGGTGCTCACAACTCAGAGTGCTGGGTGCTCAGTGCTCAGGGTGCTGGGTGCTCAGTGCTCAGGGTGCTCGGTGCTCAGTGCTCAGGGTGCTGGGTGCTCAGTACTCAGGGTGCTGGTTGCTCAGTACTCAGGGTGTTCAGTGCTCAGTACTCAGGGTGCTCAGTGCTCAGTACTCAGGGTGCTCAGTGCTCAGGGTGCTGGGTGCTCAGTCCTCAGTGTGCTGGGTGCTCAGTGCTCAGGGTGCTCGGTGCTCAGTGCACAGGGTGCTGAGTGCTCAGTACTCAGGGTGCTGGGTGCTCAGTGCTCGGGGTGCTGGGTGCTCAGTACTCAGGGTGCTGGGTGCTCAGTACTCTGGGTGCTGGGTGCTCAGTGCTCAGGGTGCTAGGTGATCAGTACTCAGGGTGCTGGGTGCTCAGTGCTTGGGGTGCTCGGTGCTCAGTACGTTGGGTGCTCACTACTCAGGGTGCTGGGTGCTCAGTGCTCAGGGTGCTGGGTGCTGAGTGCTCAGGGTGCTCGGTGCTCATTGCTCAGGGTCCTGGGTGCTCAGTACTCAGGGTGCTGGTTGCTCAGTACTCAGGGTGCTCAGTGCTCAGTACTCAGGGTGCTCAGTGCTCAGTACTCAGGGTGCTCAGTGCTCAGGGTGCTGGGTGCTCAGTCCTCAGGGTGCTGGGTGCTCAGTGCTCGGGGTGCTGGGTGCTCTGTACTCAGGGTGCTCGTTGCTCAGTACTCAGGATGCTGGCTGCTCAGTACTCAGGGTGCTGGGTGCTCAATACTCAGGGTGCTCAGTACTTGGGCCGCTATGTGCTCAGTACTCCGGGTGCTGGGTGCTCAGTTCTCGGGGTGCTCGGTGCTCAGTACTCAGTGATCAGGGTGCTCAGTGCTCAGTGCTCAGGGTGCTCCGTGCTCAGTGCTCAGGGTGCTGGGTGCTCAGTGCTCAGGGTGCTGGGTGCTCAGTACTCAGGGTGCTGGGTGCACAGTGCTCGGGGTGCTGGGTGCTCAGTGCTCTGGGTGCTGGGTGCTCAGTACTCAGGGTGCTGGGTGCTCAGTGCTCGGGGTGCTGGGTGCTCAGTACTCGGGTGCTGGGTGCTCAGTGCTCAGGGTGCTGGGTGCTCAGTGCTCGGGGTGCTGGGTGCTCAGTGCTCAGTACTCAGGGTGCTGGGTGCTCAGTGATCGGGGTGCTGGGTGCTCAGTGCTCAGTACTCAGGGTGCTGGGTGCTCAGTGCTCAGGGTGCTGGGTGCTCAGTGCTCAGGGTGCTGGGTGCTCAGTGCTAAGGGTGCTGGGTACTCAGTGCTCAGGGTGCTGGGTGCTCAGTACTCAGGGTGCTCAGTGCTCAGTACTCGGGGTGCTGGGTGCTCAGTGACGGGGTGCTGGGTGCTCAGTGCTCAGTACTCAGGGTGCTGTGTGCTCAGTGCTCAGGGTGCTCAGTGCTCAGGTTGCTGTGTGCTCAGTGCTCAGGGTGCTGGGTGCTCAGTGCTCAGGGTGTTGGGTACTCAGTGCTCAGGGTGCTGGGTGCTCAGTACTCAGGGTGCTGGGTGCTCAGTACTCAGGGTGCTGGGTGCTCAGTGCTCGGGGTGCTATGTGCTCAGTGCTCGCGGTGCTGGGTTCTCAGTGCTTGGGGTACTCGGTGCTCAGTACTCAGGGTGCTGGATGCTCAGTGCTCGAGGTGCTCAGTACTCAGGGTGCTGTGTGTTCAGTGCTCAGGGTGATGGGTGCTCAGTGCTCAAGGTGCTGGGTGCTCAGTACTCAGGGTGCTCATTGCTCAGGGTGCAGGGTGCTCAGTACTCAGGGTGCCGGGTGCTCAGTGCTCAGGGTGCTCGGAGCTCAGTACTCAGGGTGCTGGGTTCTCAGTGCTCAGGGTGCTCGGTGCTCAGTACTCAGGGTGCTCGGTGCTCAGTGCTCAGGGTGCTGAGTGCTCAGTACTCAGGGTGCTGGGTACTCAGTGCACAGGTTGCTCGGTGCTCAGTGCTCGGGGTGCTCAGAGCTCAGTACTCAGGGTGCTGGGTGCTCAGTGCTCAGGGTACTCGGTGATCAGTACTCAGGGTGCTGGGTGCACAGTGCTCGGGGTGCTCGGTGCTCAGTACGTTGGGTGCTCACTACTCAGGGTGCTGGGTGCTCAGTGCTCAGGGTGCTGGATGCTCAGAGCTCAGGGTGCTGGTTGCTCAGTGCTCAGGGTGCTGGGTGCTCAGTACTCAGGGTGCTGGGTGCTCAGTGCTCGGGGTGCTGGGTGCTCAGTGCTCAGGGTGCTGGGTTCTCAGTACTCAGGGTGCTGGGTGCTCAGTACTCAGGGTGCTGGGTGCTCAGTACTCGGGTGCTGGGTGCTCAGTGCTCAGGGTGCTGGGTGCTCAGTGTTCGGGGTGCTGGGTGCTCAGTGCTCAGTACTCAGGGTGCTGGGTGCTCAGTGCTCGGGGTGCTGGGTGCTCAGTGATCAGTACTCAGGGTGCTGGGTGCTCAGTGCTCAGGGTGCTGGGTGCTCAGTGCTCAGTGTGCTGGGTGCTCAGTCCTCAGGGTGCTGGGTACTCAGTGCTCAGGGTGCTGGTTGCTCAGTACTCAGGGTGCTCAGTGCTCAGTACTCGGGGTGCTGGGTGTTCAGTGCTCAGGGTGCTCACTGCTCAGTACTCGGGGTGCTGGGTGCTCAGTGCTCAGGGTGCTGGGTGCTCAGTACTCAGGGTGCTGTGTGCTCAGTACTCGGGTGCTGGGTGCTCAGTGCTCAGGGTGCTGGGTGCTCAGTGCTCGGGGTGCTGGGTGCTCAGTGCTCAGTACTCAGGGTGCTGGGTGCTCAGTGATCGGGGTGCTGGGTGCTCAGTGCTCAGTACTCAGGGTGCTGGGTGCTCAGTGCTCAGGGTGCTGGGTGCTCAGTGCTCAGGGTGCTGGGTGCTCAGTGCTAAGGGTGCTGGGTACTCAGTGCTCAGGGTGCTGGGTGTTCAGTACTCAGGGTGCTCAGTGCTCAGTACTCGGGGTGCTGGGTGCTCAGTGCTCGGGGTGCTGGGTGCTCAGTGCTCAGTACTCAGGGTGATGGGTGCTCAGTGCTCAGGGTGCTGGGTGCTCAGTGCTCAGGGCGCTGGGTGCTCAGTGCTCAGGGTGCTGGGTACTCAGTGCTCAGGGTGCTCGGTGCTCAGTGCTCAGGGTGCTCAGTGCTCGGAGTGCTCGGAGCTCAGTACTCAGGGTGCTGGGTGCTCATTGCTCGGGGTGCTCGGTGCTCAGTACTCAGGGTGCTGGCTGCTCACTGCTCGGGGTGCTGGGTGCTCAGTGCTCAGTACTCAGGGTGCTGGGTGCTCAGTGCTCAGGGTGCTGTGTGATCAGTGCTCAGGGTGCTGGGTGCTCAGTGCTCAGGGTGTTGGGTACTCAGTGCTCAGGGTGCTGGGTGCTCAGTACTCAGGGTGCTGGGTGCTCAGTACTAAGGGTGCTGGGTGCTCAGTGCTCGGGGTGCTATGTGCTCAGTGCTCGCGGTGCTGTGTTCTCAGTGCTCGGGGTGCTCGGTGCTCAGTACTCAGGGTGCTGGATGCTCAGTGCTCGAGGTTCTCAGTACTCAGGGTGCTGTGTGTTCAGTGCTCAGGGTGCTGGGTGCTCAGTGCTCAAGGTGCTGGGTGCTCAGTACTCAGGGTGCTCATTGCTCAGGGTGCAGGGTGCTCAGTACTCAGGGTGCTGGGTGCTCAGTGTTCGGGGTGCTCAGAGCTCAGTACTCAGGGTGCTGGGTTCTCAGTACTCAGGGTGCTCGGTGCTCAGTGCTCAGGGTGCTGAGTGCTCAGTACTCAGGGTGCTGTGTACTCAGTGCACAGGGTGCTCGGTGCTCAGTGCTCGGGGTGCTCGGAGCTCAGTACTCAGGGTGCTGGGTGCTCAGTGCTCAGGGTACTCGGTGATCAGTACTCAGGGTGCTGGGAGCACAGTGCTCGGTGTGCTCGGTGCTCAGTACGTTGGGTGCTCACTACTCAGGGTGCTGGGTGCTCAGTGCTCAGGGTGCTGGATGCTCAGAGCTCAGGGTGCTGGTTGCTCAGTGCTCAGGGTGCTGGGTGCTCAGTACTCAGGGTGCTGGGTGCTCAGTGCTCGGGGTGCTGGGTGCTCAGTGCTCAGGGTGCTGGGTTCTCAGTACTCAGGGTGCTGGGTGCTCAGTACTAAGGGTGCTGGGTGCTCAGTACTCGGGTGCTGGGTGCTCAGAGCTCAGGGTGCTGGGTGCTCAGTGCTCGGGGTGCTGGGTGCTCAGTGCTCAGTACTCAGGGTGCTGGGTGCTCAGTGCTCGGGGTGCTGGGTGCTCAGTGATCAATACTCAGGGTGCTGGGTGCTCAGTGCTCAGGGTGCTGGGTGCTCAGTGCTCAGTGTGCTGGGTGCTCAGTCCTCAGGGTGCTGGGTACTCAGTGCTCAGGGTGCTGGTTGCTCAGTACTCAGGGTGCTGGGTGCTCAGTGCTCGGGGTGCTGGGTGCTCAGTGCTCAGGATGCTGGGTGCTCAGTACTCAGGGTGCTGGGTGCTCAGTACTCGGGATGCTGGGTGCTCAGTACTCAGGGTGCTGGGTGCTCAGTACTCAGGGTGCTGGGTGCTCAGTACTCGGGTGCTGGGTGCTCAGTGCTCAGGGTGCTGGGTGCTCAGTGTTCGGGGTGCTGGGTGCTCAGTGCTCAGTACTCAGGGTGCTGGGTGCTCAGTGCTCGGGGTGCTGGGTGCTCAGTGCTCAGTACTCAGGGTGCTGGGTGCTCAGTGCTCAGGGTGCTGTGTGCTCAGTGCTCAGGGTGCTGGGTGCTCAGTGCTCAGGGTGCTGGGTACTCAGTGCTCAGGGTGCTGGGTGCTCAGTGCTCGAGGTGCTCAGTACTCAGGGTGCTGTGTGTTCAGTGCTCAGGGTGCTGGGTGCTCAGTGCTCGGGGTGCTCGGTGCTCAGTGCTCAAGGTGCTGGGTGCTCAGTACTCAGGTTGCTCATTGCTCAGGGTGCTGGGTGCTCAGTAGTCAGGGTGCTGGGTGCTCAGTGCTCAGGGTGCTCGGTGCTCGGGGCGCTGGGTGCTCAGTGCTCGGGGTCCTCGGAGCTCAGTACTCAGGGTGCTGGGTGTTCAGTGCTCGGGGTGCTCGGTGCTCAGTACTCAGGGTGCTGGGTGCTCAGTGCTCGGGGTGCTGGGTGCTCAGTGCTCAGTACTCAGGGTGCTGGGTGCTCAGTGCTCGGGGTGCTGGGTGCTCAGTGCTCAGTACTCAGGGTGCTGGGTGCTCAGTGCTCAGGTTCCTGGGTGCTCATTGCTCAGGGTGCTGGGTGCTCAGTACTCAGGGTGCTGGGAGCTCAGTGCTCAGGGTGATCGGTGCTCAGTACTCAGAGTGCTCAGTACTCATGGTGCTGGGTGCTCAGTGCTCGGGGTGCTGGGTGCTCAGTACTGAGGGTGCTTTGGGTTCTGGGAGCTCAGTGCTCAGGATGATCGGTGCTCAGTACTCAGGGTGCTGGTTGCTCAGTGCTCAGGGTGCTGGGTGCTCAGTCCTCAGGGTGCTCAGTGCTCAGGGTGCTGGGTGCTCAGTGCTCGGGGTGCTCGGTGCTCAGTACTCAGGGTGCTGAGTGCTCAGTACTCAGGGTGCTGGGTGCTCAGGACTCAGGGTGCTGAGTGCTCAGTGCTCAGTGTGCTGGGTGATCAGTGCTCAGGGTGCTGGGTGCTCAGTGCTCAGGGTGCTGGGTGCTCAGTGCTCGGGGTGCTGGGTGCTCAGTAGTCAGGGTGCTGGGTGCTCAGTGCTCGGGGTGCTCGGTGCTCAGTACGTTGGGTGCTCACAACTCAGAGTGCTGGATGCTAAGTGCTCAGGGTGCTGGGTGCTCAGTGCTCAGGGTGCTCGGTGCTCAGTGCTCAGGGTGCTGGGTGCTCAGTACTCAGGGTGTTCAGTGCTCAGTACTCAGGGTGCTCAGTGCTCAGTACTCAGGGTGCTCAGTGCTCAGGGTGATGGGTGCTCAGTCCTCAGGGTGCTGGGTGCTCAGTGCTCAGGGTGCTCGGTGCTCAGTGCACAGGGTGCTGGGTGCTCAGTACTCAGGGTGTTGGGTGCTCAGTTCTCGGGGTGCTGGGTGCTCAGTACTCAGGGTGCTGGGTGCTCAGTACTCAGGGTGCTGGGTGCTCAGTGCTCAGGGTGCTTGGTGCTCAGTGCTCGGGGTGCTGGGTGCTCAGTACTCAGGGTGCTGGGTGCTCAGTGCTTGGGGTGCTCAGTGCTCAGTACGTTGGGTGCTCACTACTCAGGGTGCTGGGTGCTCAGTGCTCAGGGTGCTGGGTGCTAAGTGCTCAGGGTGCTCGGTGCTCATTGCTCAGGGTGCTGGTTGCTCAGTACTCAGGGTGCTCAGTGCTCA
The DNA here is from genome assembly GCF_018167655.1 of Microtus oregoni. NCBI lineage: Eukaryota > Metazoa > Chordata > Mammalia > Rodentia > Cricetidae > Microtus > Microtus oregoni. The sequence goes on along the minus strand of NW_024544028.1, from coordinate 4,376,086 downwards.
GTACTCAGGGTGCTCAGTGCTCAGTACTCAGGGTGCTCATTGCTCAGGGTGCTGGGCGCTCAGTCCTCAGGGTGCTGGGTGCTCAGTGCTCGGGGTGCTGGGTGCTCTGTACTCAGGGTGCTCGTTGCTCAGTACTCAGGATGCTGGCTGCTCAGTACTCAGGGTGCTGGGTGCTCAATACTCAGGGTGCTCAGTGCTTGGGCTGCTGGGTGGTCAGTACTACGGGTGCTGGGTGCTCAGTTCTCGGGGTGCTCGGTGCTCAGTACTCAGTGATCAGGGTGCTCAGTGCTCAGTGCTCAGGGTGCTCCGTGCTCAGTGCTCAGGGTGCTGGGTGCTCAGTGCTCAGGGTGCTGGGTGCTCAGTACTCAGGGTGCTGGGTGCACAGTGCTCGGGGTGCTGGGTGCTCAGTGCTCAGGGTGCTGGGTGCTCAGTACTCAGGGTGCTGGGTGCTCAGTGCTCGGGGTTCTGGGTGCTCAGTGCTCAGGGTGCTGGGTGCTCAGTACTCAGGGTGCTGTGTGCTCAGTACTCAGGTGCTGGGTGCTCAGTGCTCAGGGTGCTGGGTGCTCAGTGCTCAGTACTCAGGGTGCTGGGTGCTCAGTGCTCAGGGTGCTGGGTGCTCAGTGCTCAGGGTGCTGGGTGCTCAGTGCTAAGGGTGCTGGGTACTCAGTGCTCAGGGTGCTGGGTGCTCAGTACTCAGGGTGCTCAGTGCTCAGTACTCGGGGTGCTGGGTGCTCAGTGCTCGGGGTGCTGGGTGCTCAGTGCTCAGTACTCAGGGTGCTGGGTGCTCAGTGCTCAGGGTGCTGGGTGCTCAGTGCTCAGGGCGCTGGGTGCTCAGCGCTCAGGGTGCTGGGTACTCAGTGCTCAGGGTGCTCGGTGCTCAGTGCTCAGGGTGCTCAGTGCTCGGAGTGCTCGGAGCTCAGTACTCAGGGTGCTGGGTGCTCATTGCTCGGGGTGCTCGGTGCTCAGTACTCAGGGTGCTGGCTGCTCACTGCTCGGGGTGCTGGGTGCTCAGTGCTCAGTACTCAGGGTGCTGGGTGCTCAGTGCTCAGGGTGCTGTGTGCTCAGTGCTCAGGGTGCTGGGTGCTCAGTGCTCAGGGTGTTGGGTACTCAGTGCTCAGGGTGCTGGGTGCTCAGTACTCAGGGTGCTGGGTGCTCAGTACTCAGGGTGCTGGGTCCTCAGTGCTCGGGGTGCTATGTGCTCAGTGTTCGCGGTGCTGGGTTCTCAGTGCTCGGGGTGCTCGGTGCTCAGTACTCAGGGTGCTGGATGCTCAGTGCTCGAGGTGCTCAGTACTCAGGGTGCTGTGTGTTCAGTGCTCAGGGTGCTGGGTGCTCAGTGCTCAAGGTGCTGGGTGCTCAGTACTCAGGGTGCTCATTGCTCAGGGTGCAGGGTGCTCAGTACTCAGGGTGCTGGGTGCTCAGTGCTCGGGGTGCTCGGAGCTCAGTACTCAGGGTGCTGGGTTCTCAGTGCTCAGGGTGCTCGGTGCTCAGTACTCAGGGTGCTCGGTGCTCAGTGCTCAGGGTGCTGAGTGCTCAGTACTCAGGGTGCTGGGTACTCAGTGCACAGGGTGCTCGGTGCTCAGTGCTCCTGGTGCTCGGAGCTCAGTACTCAGGGTGCTGGGTGCTCAGTGCTCAGGGTACTCGGTGATCAGTACTCAGGGTGCTGGGTGCACAGTGCTTGGGGTGCTCGGTGCTCAGTACGTTGGGTGCTCACTACTCAGGGTGCTGGGTGCTCAGTGCTCAGGGTGCTGGGTGCTCAGAGCTCAGGGTGCTGGTTGCTCAGTTCTCAGGGTGCTGGGTGCTCAGTACTCAGGGTGCTGGGTGCTCAGTGCTCGGGGGGCTGGGTGCTCAGTGCTCAGGGTGCTGGGTTCTCAGTACTCAGGGTGCTGGGTGCTCAGTACTCAGGGTGCTGGGTGCTCAGTACTCGGGTGCTGGGTGCTCAGTGCTCAGGGTGCTGGGTGCTCAGTGCTCGGGGTGCTGGGTGCTCAGTGCTCTGTACTCAGGGTGCTGGGTGCTCAGTGCTCGGGGTGCTGGGTGCTCAGTGATCAGTACTCAGGGTGCTGGGTGCTCAGTGCTCAGGGTGCTGGGTGCTCAGTGCTCAGTGTGCTGGGTGCTCAGTCCTCAGGGTGCTGGGTACTCAGTGCTCAGGGTGCTGGTTGCTCAGTACTCAGGGTGCTCAGTGCTCAGTACTCGGGGTGCTGGGTGTTCAGTGCTCAGGGTGCTCACTGCTCAGTACTCGGGGTGCTGGGTGCTCAGTGCTCAGTGCTCGGGGTGCTGGGTGCTCAGTGCTCGGGGCGCTGGGTGCTCAGTGCTCGGGGTGCTGGGTGCTCAGTACTCGGGGTGCTGGGTGCTCAGTGCTCAGGGTGCTCAGTGCTCAGTACTCAGTGCTCAGGGTGCTCAGTGCTCAGTGCTCAGGGTGCTGGGAGTTCAGTACTCAGGGTGCTGGGTGCTCAGTACTCAGGGTGCTGGGTGCTCAGTGCTCAGGGTGCTGGGTGCTCAGTGCTCGGGGCGCTGGGTGCTCAGTAATCAGGGTGCTGGGTGCTCAGTGCTCGGGGTGCTGGGTGCTCAGTCCTCAGGATGCTGAGTGCTCAGTACTCAGGGTGCTGGGTGCTCAGTACTCGGGATGCTGGGTGGTCAGTACTCAGGGTGCTGGGTGCTCAGTACTCAGGGTGCTGGGTGCTCAATACTCGGGTGCTGGGTGCTCAGTGCTCAGGGTGCTGGGTGCTCAGTGTTCGGCGTGCTGGGTGCTCAGTGCTCAGTACTCAGGGTGCTGGGTGCTCAGTGCTCGGGGTGCTGGGTGCTCAGTGCTCAGTACTCAGGGTGCTGGGTGCTCAGTGCTCAGGGTGCTGTGTGCTCAGTGCTCAGGGTGCTGGGTGCTCAGTGCTCAGGGTGCTGGGTACTCAGTGCTCAGGGTGCTGGGTGCTCAGTGCTCGAGGTGCTCAGTACTCAGGGTGCTGTGTGTTCAGTGCTCAGGGTGCTGGGTGCTCAGTGCTCGGGGTGCTCAGTGCTCAGTGCTCAAGGTGCTGGGTGCTCAGTACTCAGGTTGCTCATTGCTCAGGGTGCTGGGTGCTCAGTAGTCAGGGTGCTGGGTGCTCAGTGCTCAGGGTGCTCGGTGCTCGGGGCGCTGGGTGCTCAGTGCTCGGGGTCCTCGGAGCTCAGTACTCAGGGTGCTGGGTGTTCAGTGCTCGGGGTGCTCGGTGCTCAGTACTCAGGGTGCTGGGTGCTCAGTGCTCGGGGTGCTCGGTGCTCAGTACGTTGGGTGCTCACTACTCAGGGTGCTGGGTGCTCAGTGCTCAGGGTGCTGGGTGCTCAGTACTCAGGGTGCTGGGTGCTCAGTGCTCGGGGTGCTGGGTGCTCAGTGCTCAGGGTGCTGGGTGCTCAGTACTCAGGGTGCTGGTTGCTCAGTGCTCGGGGTGCTTGGTGCTCAGTGCTCAGGATGCTGGGTGCTCAGTACTCAGGGTGCTGGGTGCTCAGTACTCGGGTGCTGGGTGCTCAGTGCTCAGGGTGCTGGGTGCTCAGTGTTCGGGGTGCTGGGTGCTCAGTGCTCAGTACTCAGGGTGCTGGGTGCTCAGTGCTCGGGGTGCTGGGTGCTCAGTGCTCAGTACTCAGGGTGCTGGGTGCTCAGTGCTCAGGGTGCTGTGTGCTCAGTGCTCAGGGTGCTGGGTGCTCAGTGCTCAGTGTGCTGGGTACTCAGTGCTCAGGGTGCTGGGTGCTCAGTGCTCGAGGTGCTCAGTACTCAGGGTGCTGTGTGTTCAGTGCTCAGGGTGCTGGGTGCTCAGTGCTCGGGGTGCTCGGTGCTCAGTGCTCAAGGTGCTGGGTGCTCAGTACTCAGGTTGCTCATTGCTCAGGGTGCTGGGTGCTCAGTAGTCAGGGTGCTGGGTGCTCGGGGCGCTGGGTGCTCAGTGCTCGGGGTCCTCGGAGCTCAGTACTCAGGGTGCTGGGTGTTCAGTGCTCGGGGTGCTCGGTGCTCAGTACTCAGGGTGCTGGGTGCTCAGTGCTCGGGGTGCTCGGTGCTCAGTATGTTGGGTGCTCACTACTCAGGGTGCTGGGTGCTCAGTGCTCGGGGTGCTGGGTGCTCACTACTCAGGGTGCTGGGTGCTCAGTGCTCAGGGTGCTGGGTGCTCAGTACTCAGGGTGCTGGGTGCTCAGTACTCGGGGTGCTGGTTGCTCAGTGCTCGGGGTGCTGGGTGCTCGGTTCTCAGGGTGCTGGGTGCTCAGTACTCAGGGTGCTGGGTGCTCAGTACGCAGGGTGCTGGGTGCTCAGTACTCGGGTGCTGGGTGCTCAGTGCTCAGGGTGCTGGGTGCTCAGTGCTCGGGGTGCTGGGTGCTCAGTGCTCAGTACTCAGGGTGCTGGGTGCTCAGTGCACGGGGTGCTGGGTGCTCAGTGATCAGTACTCAGGGTGCTGGGTGCTCAGTGCTCAGGGTGCTGGGTGCTCAGTGCTCAGGGTGCTGGGTGCTCAGTCCTCAGGGTGCTGGGTACTCAGTGCTCAGGGTGCTGGTTGCTCAGTACTCAGGGTGCTCAGTGCTCAGTACTCGGGGTGCTGGGTGCTCAGTGCTCAGGGTGCACACTGCTCAGTACTCAGGGTGCTGGGTGCTCAGTGCTCAGTGCTCGGGGTGCTGGGTGCTCAGTGCTCGGGGCGCTGGGTGCTCAGTGCTCGGGGTGCTGGGTGCTCAGTGTTCGGGGTGCTGGGTGTTCAGTACTCAGGGTGCTGGGTGTTCAGTACTCAGGGTGCTGGGTGCTCAGTGCTCAGGGTGCTGGGTGCTCAGTGCTCGGGGCGCTGGGTGCTCAGTACTCAGGGTGCTGGGTGCTCAGTGCTCGGGGTGCTGGGTGCTCAGTGCTCTGGATGCTGGGTGCTCAGTACTCAGGGTGCTGGGTGCTCAGTACTCGGGGTGCTGGGTGCTCAGTACTCAGGGTGCTGGGTGCTCAGTACTCAGGGTGCTGGGTGCTCAGTACTCGGGTGCTGGGTGCTCAGTGCTCAGGGTGCTGGGTGCTCAGTGTTCGGGGTGCTGGGTGCTCAGTGCTCAGTACTCAGGGTGCTGGGTGCTCAGTGCTCGGTGTGCTGGGTGCTCAGTGCTCAGTACTCAGGGTGCTGGGTGCTCAGTGCTCAGGGTGCTGGGTGCTCAGTGCTCGAGGTGCTCAGTACTCAGGGTGCTGTGTGTTCAGTGCTCAGGGTGCTGGGTGCTCAGTGCTCGGGGTGCTTGGTGCTCAGTGCTCAAGGTGCTGGGTGCTCAGTACTCAGGTTGCTCATTGCTCAGGGTGCTGGGTGCTCAGGAGTCAGGGTGCTGGGTGCTCAGTGCTCAGGGTGTTCGGTGCTCGGGGCGCTGGGTGCTCAGTGCTCGGGGTCCTCGGAGCTCAGTACTCAGGGTGCTGGGTGCTCAGTGCTCGGGGTGCTCGGTGCTCAGTACTCAGGGTGCTGGGTGCTCAGTGCTCGGGGTGCTCGGTGCTCAGTACGTTGGGTGCTCACTACTCAGGGTGCTGGGTGCTCAGTGCTCAGGGTGCTGGGTGCTCAGTACTCAGGGTGCTGGGTGCTCAGTGCTCGGGGTGCTGGGTGCTCAGTGCTCAGGGTGCTGGGTGCTCAGTACTCAGGGTGCTGGGTGCTCAGTACTCGGGGTGCTGGGTGCTCAGTGCTCGGGGTGCTGGGTGCTCAGTACTCAGGGTGCTGGGTGCTCAGTACTCAGGGTGCTGGGTGCTCAGTACTCAGGGTGCTGGGTGCTCAGTACTCGGGTGCTGGGTGCTCAGTGCTCAGGGTGCTGGTTGCTCAGTGCTCGGGGTGCTGGGTGCTCAGTGCTCAGTACTCAGGGTGCTGGGTGCTCAGTGCCCGGGGTGCTGGGTGCTCAGTGCTCAGTACTCAGGGTGCTGTGTGCTCAGTGCTCAGGGTTCTGGGTGCTCAGTGCTCAGGGTGCTGGGTGCTCAGTGCTCGGGGTGCTGGGTGCTCAGTACTCCGGGTGCTGGGTGCTCAGTTCTCGGGGTGCTCGGTGCTCAGTACTCAGTGATCAGGGTGCTCAGTGCTCAGTGCTCAGGGTGCTGGGTGTTCAGTACTCAGGGTGCTGGGTGCTCAGTACTCAGCGTGCTGGTTGCTCAGTGCTCAGGGTGCTGGGTGCTCAGTACTCGGGGTGCTCGGTGCTCAGTGCTCAGGGTGCTGAGTGCTCAGTACTCAGGGTGCTGGGTACTCAGTGCCCAGGCAGCTCGGTGCTCAGTACTCGGGGTGCTGGGTGCTCAGTGCTCGGGGTGCTCGGTGCTCAGTACTCAGGGTGCTGGGTGCTCAGTACTCCGGGTGCTGGGTGCTCAGTTCTCGGGGTGCTCAGTGCTCAGTACTCAGTGGTCAGGGTGCTCAGTGCTCAGTGCTCAGGGTGCTGGGTGTTCAGTACTCAGGGTACTGGGTGCTCAGTACTCAGGTTGCTGGGTGCTCAGTGCTCAGGGTGCTGGGTGCTCAGTACTCGGGGTGCTCGGTGCTCAGTGCTCAGGGTGCTGAGTGCTCAGTACTCAGGGTGCTGGGTTCTCAGTACTCAGGGTGCTGAGTGCTCTGTACTCAGGGTGCTGGGTGCTCAGTGCTCGGGGTGCTCGGTGCTCAGTACTCAGGGTGCTCAGTACTCAGGGTGCTGGGTGCTCAGTGCTCGGGGTGCTGGGTGCTCAGTACTGAGGGTGCTGGGTGCTCAGTGCTTTGGGTTCTGGGTGCTCAGTGCTCAGGATTATCGGTGCTCAGTACTCAGGGTGCTCACTGCTCAGTACTCGGGGTGCTGGGTGCTCAGTGCTCAGTGCTCGGGGTGCTGGGTGCTCAGTGCTCGGGGCGCTGTGTGCTCAGTGCTCGGGGTGCTGGGTGCTCAGTACTCGGGGTGCTGGGTGCTCAGTGCTCAGGGTGCTCAGTGCTCAGTACTCAGTGCTCAGGGTGCTCAGTGCTCAGTGCTCAGGGTGCTGGGTGTTCAGTACTCAGGGTGCTGGGTGCTCAGTACTCAGGGTGCTGGGTGCTCAGTGCTCAGGGTGCTGGGTGCTCAGTGCTCGGGGCGCTGGGTGCTCAGTACTCAGGGTGCTGGGTGCTCAGTGCTCGGGGTGCTGGGTGCTCAGTGCTCAGGATGCTGGGTGCTCAGTACTCAGGGTGCTGGGTGCTCAGTACTCGGGTTGCTGGGTGCTCAGTACTCAGGGTGCTGGGTGCTCAGTACTCAGGGTGCTGGGTGCTCAGTACTCGGGTACTGGGTGCTCAGTGCTCAGGGTGCTGGGTGCTCAGTGTTCGGGGTGCTGGGTGCTCAGTGCTCAGTACTCAGGGTGCTGGGTGCTCAGTGCTCGGGGTGCTGGGTGCTCAGTGCTCAGTACTCAGGGTGCTGGGTGCTCAGTGCTCAGGGTGCTGTGTGCTCAGTGCTCAGGGTGCTGGGTGCTCAGTGCTCAGGGTGCTGGGTACTCAGTGCTCACGGTGCTGGGTGCTCAGTGCTCGAGGTGCTCAGTACTCAGGGTGCTGTGTGTTCAGTGCTCAGGGTGCTGGGTGCTCAGTACTCAGGTTGCTCATTGCTCAGGGTGCTGGGTGCTCAGTAGTCAGGGTGCTGGGTGCTCAGTGCTCAGGGTGCTCGGTGCTCGGGCCCTGGGTGCTCAGTGCTCGGGGTCCTCGGAGCTCAGTACTCAGGGTGCTGGGTGTTCAGTGCTCGGGGTGCTCGGTGCTCAGTACTCAGGGTGCTGGGTGCTCAGTGCTCGGGGTGCTCGGTGCTCAGTACGTTGGGTGCTCACTACTCAGGGTGCTGGGTGCTCAGTGCTCAGGGTACTGGGTGCTCAGTACTCAGGGTGCTGGGTGCTCAGTGCTCGGGGTGCTGGGTGCTCAGTGCTCAGGGTGCTGGGTACTCAGTACTCAGGGTGCTGGGTGCTCAGTGCTCGGGGTGCTGGGTGCTCAGTGCTCAGGATGCTGGGTGCTCAGTACTCAGGGTGCTGGGTGCTCAGTACTCGGGGTGCTGGGTGCTCAGTACTCAGGGTGCTGGGTGCTCAGTACTCAGGGTGCTGGGTGCTCAGTATTCGGGTGCTGGGTGCTCAGTGCTCAGGGTGCTGGGTGCTCAGTGTTCGGGGTGCTGGGTGCTCAGTGCTCAGTACTCAGGGTGCTGGGTGCTCAGTGCTCGGGGTGCTGGGTGCTCAGTGCTCAGTACTCAGGCTGCTGGGTGCTCAGTGCTCAGGGGCCTGTGTGCTCAGTGCTCAGGGTGCTGGGTGCTCAGTGCTCAGGGTGCTGGGTACTCAGTGCTCAGGGTGCTGGGTGCTCAGTGCTCGAGGTGCTCAGTACTCAGGGTGCTGTGTGTTCAGTGCTCAGGGTGCTGGGTGCTCAGTGCTCGGGGTGCTCGGTGCTCAGTGCTCAAGGTGCTGGGTGCTCAGTACTCAGGTTGCTCATTGCTCAGGGTGCTGGGTGCTCAGTAGTCAGGGTGCTGGGTGCTCAGTGCTCAGGGTGCTCGGTGCTCGGGGCGCTGGCTGCTCAGTGCTCGGGGTCCTCAGAGCTCAGTACTCAGGGTGCTGGGTGTTCAGTGCTCGGGGTGCTCGGTGCTCAGTACTCAGGGTGCTGGGTGCTCAGTGCTCGGGGTGCTCGGTGCTCAGTATGTTGGGTGCTCACTACTCAGGGTGCTGGGTGCTCAGTGCTCAGGGTGCTGGGTGCTCAGTACTCAGGGTGCTGGGTGCTCAGTGCTCGGGGTGCTGGGTGCTCAGTGCTCAGGGTGCTGGGTGCTCAGTACTCAGGGTGCTGGGTGCTCAGTACTCGGGGTGCTGGGTGCTCAGTGCTCGGGGTGCTGGGTGCTTGGTACTCAGGGTGCTGGGTGCTCAGTACTCAGGGTGCTGGGTGCTCAGTACGAAGGGTGCTGGGTGCTCAGTACTCGGGTGCTGGGTGCTCAGTGCTCAGGGTGCTGGGTGCTCAGTGCTCGGGGTGCTGGGTGCTCAGTGCTCAGTACTCAGGGTGCTGGGTGCTCAGTGCTCGGGGTGCTGGGTGCTCAGTGATCAGTACTCAGGGTGCTGGGTGCTCAGTGCTCAGGGTGCTGGGTGCTCAGTGCTCAGGGTGCTGGGTGCTCAGTCCTCAGGGTGCTGGGTACTCAGTGCTCAGGGTGCTGGTTGCTCAGTACTCAGGGTGCTCAGTGCTCAGTACTCGGGGTGCTGGGTGCTCAGTGCTCAGGGTGCTCACTGCTCAGTACTCGGGGTGCTGGGTGCTCAGTGCTCAGTGCTCGGGGTGCTGGGTGCTCAGTGCTCGGGGCGCTGGGTGCTCAGTGCTCGGGGTGCTGGGTGCTCAGTACTCGGGGTGCTGGGTGCTCAGTGCTCAGGGTGCTCAGTGCTCAGTACTCAGTGCTCAGGGTGCTCAGTGCTCAGTGCTCAGGGTGCTGGGTGTTCAGTACTCAGGGTGCTGGGTGCTCAGTACTCAGGGTGCTGGGTGCTCAGTGCTCAGGGTGCTGGGTGCTCAGTGCTCGGGGCCCTGGGTGCTCAGTACTCAGGGTGCTGGTTGCTCAGTGCTCGGGGTGCTGGGTGCTCAGTGCTCAGGATGCTGGGTGCTCAGTACTCAGGGTGCTGGGTGCTCAGTACTCGGGGTGCTCTGTGCTCAGTACTCAGGGTGCTGGGTGCTCAGTACTCAGGGTGCTGGGTGCTCAGTACTCGGGTGCTGGGTGCTCAGTGCTCAGGGTGCTGGGTGCTCAGTGTTCGGGGTGCTGGGTGCTCAGTGCTCAGTACTCAGGGTGCTGGGTGCTCAGTGCTCGGGGTGCTGGGTGCTCAGTGCTCAGTACTCAGGGTGCTGGGTGCTCAGTGCTCAGGGTGCTGTGTGCTCAGTGCTCAGGGTGCTGGGTGCTCAGTGCTAAGGGTGCTGGGTACTCAGTGCTCAGGGTGCTGGGTGCTCAGTGCTCGAGGTGCTCAGTACTTAGGGTGCTGTGTGTTCAGTGCTCAGGGTGCTGGGTGCTCAGTGCTCGGGGTGCTCGGTGCTCAGTGCTCAAGGTGCTGGGTGCTCATTACTCAGGTTGCTCATTGCTCAGGGTGCTGGGTGCTCAGTAGTCAGGGTGCTGGGTGCTCAGTGCTCAGGGTGTTCGGTGCTCGGGGCGCTGGGTGCTCAGTGCTCGGGGTCCTCGGAGCTCAGTACTCAGGGTGCTGGGTGTTCAGTGCTCGGGGTGCTCGGTGCTCAGTACTCAGGGTGCTGGGTGCTCAGTGCTCGGGGTGCTCGGTGCTCAGTACGTTGGGTGCTCACTACTCAGGGTGCTGGGTGCTCAGTGCTCAGGGTGCTGGGTGCTCAGTACTCAGGGTGCTGGGTGCTCAGTGCTCGGGGTGCTGGGTGCTCAGTGCTCGGGGTGCTGGGTGCTCAGTACTCAGGGTGCTGGGTGCTCAGTACTCAGGGTGCTGGGTGCTCAGTACTCGGGGTGCTGGGTGCTCAGTGCTCGGGGTGCTGGGTGCTCAGTACTCAGGGTGCTGGGTGCTCAGTACTCAGGGTGCTGGGTGCTCAGTACTCAGGGTGCTGGGTGCTCAGTACTCGGGTGCTGGGTGCTCAGTGCTCAGGGTGCTGGGTGCTCAGTGCTCGGGGTGCTGGGTGCTCAGTGCTCAGTACTCAGGGTGCTGGGTGCTCAGTGCCCGGGGTGCTGGGTGCTCAGTGCTCAGTACTCAGGGTGCTGGGTGCTCAGTGCTGAGGGTTCTGGGTGCTCAGTGCTCAGGGTGCTGTGTGCTCAGTGCTCAGGGTGCTGGGTACTCAGTGCTCACGGTGCTGGGTGCTCAGTGCTCGAGGTGCTCAGTACTCAGGGTGCTGTGTGTTCAGTGCTCAGGGTGCTGGGTGCTCAGTACTCAGGTTGCTCATTGCTCAGGGTGCTGGGTGCTCAGTAGTCAGGGTGCTGGGTGCTCAGTGCTCAGGGTGCTCGGTGCTCGGGCGCTGGGTGCTCAGTGCTCGGGGTCCTCGGAGCTCAGTACTCAGGGTGCTGGGTGTTCAGTGCTCGGGGTGCTCGGTGCTCAGTACTCAGGGTGCTGGGTGCTCAGTGCTCGGGGTGCTCGGTGCTCAGTACGTTAGGTGCTCACTACTCAGGGTGCTGGGTGCTCAGTGCTCAGGGTACTGGGTGCTCAGTACTCAGGGTGCTGGGTGCTCAGTGCTCGGGGTGCTGGGTGCTCAGTGCTCAGGGTGCTGGGTACTCAGTACTCAGGGTGCTGGGTGCTCAGTGCTCGGGCTGCTGGGTGCTCAGTGCTCAGGATGCTGGGTGCTCAGTACTCAGGGTGCTGGGTGCTCAGTACTCGGGGTGCTGGGTGCTCAGTACTCAGGGTGCTGGGTGCTCAGTACTCAGGGTGCTGGGTGCTCAGTATTCGGGTGCTGGGTGCTCAGTGCTCAGGGTGCTGGGTGCTCAGTGTTCGGGGTGCTGGGTGCTCAGTGCTCAGTACTCAGGGTGCTGGGTGCTCAGTGCTCGGGGTGCTGGGTGCTCAGTGCTCAGTACTCAGGCTGCTGGGTGCTCAGTGCTCAGGGGCCTGTGTGCTCAGTGCTCAGGGTGCTGGGTGCTCAGTGCTCAGGGTGCTGGGTACTCAGTGCTCAGGGTGCTGGGTGCTCAGTGCTCGAGGTGCTCAGTACTCAGGGTGCTGTGTGTTCAGTGCTCAGGGTGCTGGGTGCTCAGTGCTCGGGGTGCTCGGTGCTCAGTGCTCAAGGTGCTGGGTGCTCAGTACTCAGGTTGCTCATTGCTCAGGGTGCTGGGTGCTCAGTAGTCAGGGTGCTGGGTGCTCAGTGCTCAGGGTGCTCGGTGCTCGGGGCGCTGGGTGCTCAGTGCTCGGGGTCCTCAGAGCTCAGTACTCAGGGTGCTGGGTGTTCAGTGCTCGGGGTGCTCGGTGCTCAGTACTCAGGGTGCTGGGTGCTCAGTGCTCGGGGTGCTCGGTGCTCAGTATGTTGGGTGCTCACTACTCAGGGTGCTGGGTGCTCAGTGCTCAGGGTGCTGGGTGCTCAGTACTCAGGGTGCTGGGTGCTCAGTGCTCGGGGTGCTGGGTGCTCAGTGCTCAGGGTGCTGGGTGCTCAGTACTCAGGGTGCTGGGTGCTCAGTACTCGGGGTGCTGGGTGCTCAGTGCTCGGGGTGCTGGGTGCTTGGTACTCAGGGTGCTGGGTGCTCAGTACTCAGGGTGCTGGGTGCTCAGTACGAAGGGTGCTGGGTGCTCAGTACTCGGGTGCTGGGTGCTCAGTGCTCAGGGTGCTGGGTGCTCAGTGCTCGGGGTGCTGGGTGCTCAGTGCTCAGTACTCAGGGTGCTGGGTGCTCAGTGCTCGGGGTGCTGGGTGCTCAGTGATCAGTACTCAGGGTGCTGGGTGCTCAGTGCTCAGGGTGCTGGGTGCTCAGTGCTCAGGGTGCTGGGTGCTCAGTCCTCAGGGTGCTGGGTACTCAGTGCTCAGGGTGCTGGTTGCTCAGTACTCAGGGTGCTCAGTGCTCAGTACTCGGGGTGCTGGGTGCTCAGTGCTCAGGGTGCTCACTGCTCAGTACTCGGGGTGCTGGGTGCTCAGTGCTCAGTGCTCGGGGTGCTGGGTGCTCAGTGCTCGGGGCGCTGGGTGCTCAGTGCTCGGGGTGCTGGGTGCTCAGTACTCGGGGTGCTGGGTGCTCAGTGCTCAGGGTGCTCAGTGCTCAGTACTCAGTGCTCAGGGTGCTCAGTGCTCAGTGCTCAGGGTGCTGGGTGTTCAGTACTCAGGGTGCTGGGTGCTCAGTACTCAGGGTGCTGGGTGCTCAGTGCTCAGGGTGCTGGGTGCTCAGTGCTCGGGGCCCTGGGTGCTCAGTACTCAGGGTGCTGGTTGCTCAGTGCTCGGGGTGCTGGGTGCTCAGTGCTCAGGATGCTGGGTGCTCAGTACTCAGGGTGCTGGGTGCTCAGTACTCGGGGTGCTCTGTGCTCAGTACTCAGGGTGCTGGGTGCTCAGTACTCAGGGTGCTGGGTGCTCAGTACTCGGGTGCTGGGTGCTCAGTGCTCAGGGTGCTGGGTGCTCAGTGTTCGGGGTGCTGGGTGCTCAGTGCTCAGTACTCAGGGTGCTGGGTGCTCAGTGCTCGGGGTGCTGGGTGCTCAGTGCTCAGTACTCAGGGTGCTGGGTGCTCAGTGCTCAGGGTGCTGTGTGCTCAGTGCTCAGGGTGCTGGGTGCTCAGTGCTAAGGGTGCTGGGTACTCAGTGCTCAGGGTGCTGGGTGCTCAGTGCTCGAGGTGCTCAGTACTTAGGGTGCTGTGTGTTCAGTGCTCAGGGTGCTGGGTGCTCAGTGCTCGGGGTGCTCGGTGCTCAGTGCTCAAGGTGCTGGGTGCTCATTACTCAGGTTGCTCATTGCTCAGGGTGCTGGGTGCTCAGTAGTCAGGGTGCTGGGTGCTCAGTGCTCAGGGTGTTCGGTGCTCGGGGCGCTGGGTGCTCAGTGCTCGGGGTCCTCGGAGCTCAGTACTCAGGGTGCTGGGTGTTCAGTGCTCGGGGTGCTCGGTGCTCAGTACTCAGGGTGCTGGGTGCTCAGTGCTCGGGGTGCTCGGTGCTCAGTACGTTGGGTGCTCACTACTCAGGGTGCTGGGTGCTCAGTGCTCAGGGTGCTGGGTGCTCAGTACTCAGGGTGCTGGGTGCTCAGTGCTCGGGGTGCTGGGTGCTCAGTGCTCGGGGTGCTGGGTGCTCAGTACTCGGGGTGCTGGGTGCTCAGTGCTCGGGGTGCTGGGTGCTCAGTACTCAGGGTGCTGGGTGCTCAGTACTCAGGGTGCTGGGTGCTCAGTACTCAGGGTGCTGGGTGCTCAGTACTCGGGTGCTGGGTGCTCAGTGCTCAGGGTGCTGGGTGCTCAGTGCTCGGGGTGCTGGGTGCTCAGTGCTCAGTACTCAGGGTGCTGGGTGCTCAGTGCCCGGGGTGCTGGGTGCTCAGTGCTCAGTACTCAGGGTGCTGGGTGCTCAGTGCAGAGGGTTCTGGGTGCTCAGTGCTCAGGGTGCTGTGTGCTCAGTGCTCGGGGTGCTGGGTGCTCAGTGCTCAGTAATCAGGGTCCTGGGTGCTCAGTGCTCGGTGTGCTGGGTGCTCAGTGCTCAGTACTCAGGGTGCTGGGTGCTCAGTGCTCAGGGTGCTGGGTGCTCAGTGCTCGGGGTGCTGGGTGCTCAGTACTCAGGGTGCTGGGTGCTCAGTACTCCGGGTGCTGGGTGCTCAGTTCTCGGGGTGCTCGGTGCTCAGTACTCAGTGATCAGGGTGCTCAGTGCTCATTGCTCAGGTTGCTGGGTGTTCAGTACTCAGGGTGCTGGGTGCTCAGTACTCAGCGTGCTGGGTGCTCAGTGCTCAGGGTGCTGGGTGCTCAGTACTCGGGGTGCTCGGTGCTCAGTGCTCAGGGTGCTGAGTGCTCAGTACTCAGGGTGCTGGGTACTCAGTGCTCGGGGTGCTCGGTGCTCAGTCCTCAGTGATCAGGGTGCTCGGTGCTCAGTACTCGGGGTGCTGGGTGCTCAGTGCTCGGGGTGCTCGGTGCTCAGTACTCAGGGTGCTGGGTGCTCAGTACTCCGGGTGCTGGGTGCTCAGTTCTCGGGGTGCTCGGTGCTCAGTACTCAGTGATCAGGGTGCACAGTGCTCAGTACTCTGGGTGCTGGGTGTTCAGTACTCAGGGTGCTGGGTGCTCAGTACTCAGGGTGCTGGGTGCTCAGTGCTCAGGGTGCTGGGTGCTCAGTACTCGGGGTGCTCGGTGCTCAGTGCTCAGGGTGCTGAGTGCTCAGTACTCAGGGTGCTGGGTTCTCAGTACTCAGGGTGCTGAGTGCTCTGTACTCAGGGTGCTGGGTGCTCAGTGCTCGGGGTGCTCGGTGCTCAGTACTCAGGGTGCTCAGTACTCAGGGTGCTGGGTGCTCAGTGCTCGGGGTGCTGGGTGCTCAGTACTGAGGGTGTTGGGTGCTCAGTGCTTTGGGTTCTGGGTGCTCAGTGCTCAGGATTATCCGTGCTCAGTACTCAGGGTGCTGGGTGCTCAGTGCTCAGGGTGCTGGGTGCTCAGTCCTCAGGGTGCTCTGTGCTCAGGGTGCTGGGTGCTCAGTGCTCGCGGTGCTCGGTGCTTAGTACTCAGGGTGCTGAGTGCTCAGTACTCAGGTTGCTCATTGCTCAGGGTGCTGGGTGCTCAGTAGTCAGGGTGCTGGGTGCTCGGGGCGCTGGGTGCTCAGTGCTCGGGGTCCTCGGAGCTCAGTACTCAGGGTGCTGGGTGTTCAGTGCTCGGGGTGCTCGGTGCTCAGTACTCAGGGTGCTGGGTGCTCAGTGCTCGGGGTGCTCAGTGCTCAGGGTGCTGGGTGCTCACTACTCAGGGTGCTGGGTGCTCAGTGCTCAGGGTGCTGGGTGCTCAGTACTCAGGGTGCTGGGTGCTCAGTACTCGGGGTGCTGGGTGCTCAGTGCTCGGGGTGCTGGGTGCTCGGTTCTCAGGGTGCTGGGTGCTCAGTACTCAGGGTGCTGGGTGCTCAGTACGCAGGGTGCTGGGTGCTCAGTACTCGGGTGCTGGGTGCTCAGTGCTCAGGGTGCTGGGTGCTCAGTGCTCGGGGTGCTGGGTGCTCAGTGCTCAGTACTCAGGGTGCTGGTTGCTCAGTGCACGGGGTGCTGGGTGCTCAGTGATCAGTACTCAGGGTGCTGGGTGCTCAGTGCTCAGGGTGCTGGGTGCTCAGTGCTCAGGGTGCTGGGTGCTCAGTCCTCAGGGTGCTGGGTACTCAGTGCTCAGGGTGCTGGTTGCTCAGTACTCAGGGTGCTCAGTGCTCAGTACTCGGGGTGCTGGGTGCTCAGTGCTCAGGGTGCACACTGCTCAGTACTCAGGGTGCTGGGTGCTCAGTGCTCAGTGCTCGGGGTGCTGGGTGCTCAGTGCTCGGGGCGCTGGGTGCTCAGTGCTCGGGGTGCTGGGTGCTCAGTACTCGGGGTGCTGGGTGCTCAGTGCTCAGGGTGCTCAGTGCTCAGTGCTCAGGGTGCTGGGTGTTCAGTACTCAGGGTGCTGGGTGTTCAGTACTCAGGGTGCTGGGTGCTCAGTGCTCAGGGTGCTGGGTGCTCAGTGCTCGGGGCGCTGGGTGCTCAGTACTCAGGGTGCTGGGTGCTCAGTGCTCGGGGTGCTGGGTGCTCAGTGCTCTGGATGCTGGGTGCTCAGTGTTCGGGGTGCTGGGTGCTCAGTGCTCAGTACTCAGGGTGCTGGGTTCTCAGTGCTCGGTGTGCTGGGTGCTCAGTGCTCAGTACTCAGGGTGCTGGGTGCTCAGTGCTCAGGGTGCTGTGTGCTCAGTGCTCAGGGTGCTGTGTGCTCAGTGCTAAGGGTGCTGGGTACTCAGTGCTCAGGGTGCTGGGTGCTCAGTGCTCGAGGTGCTCAGTACTCAGGGTGCTGTGTGTTCAGTGCTCAGGGTGCTGGGTGCTCAGTGCTCGGGGTGCTCGGTGCTCAGTGCTCAAGGTGCTGGGTGCTCAGTACTCAGGTTGCTCATTGCTCAGGGTGCTGGGTGCTCAGGAGTCAGGGTGCTGGGTGCTCAGTGCTCAGGGTGTTCGGTGCTCGGGGCGCTGGGTGCTCAGTGCTCGGGGTCCTCGGAGCTCAGTACTCAGGGTCCTGGGTGCTCAGTGCTCGGGGTGCTCGGTGCTCAGTACTCAGGGTGCTGGGTGCTCAGTGCTCGGGGTGCTCGGTGCTCAGTACGTTGGGTGCTCACTACTCAGGGTGCTGGGTGCTCAGTGCTCAGGGTGCTGGGTGCTCAGTACTCAGGGTGCTGGGTGCTCAGTGCTCGGGGTGCTGGGTGCTCAGTGCTCAGGGTGCTGGGTGCTCAGTACTCAGGGTGCTGGGTGCTCAGTACTCGGGGTGCTGGGTGCTCAGTGCTCGGGGTGCTGGGTGCTCAGTACTCAGGGTGCTGGGTGCTCAGTACTCGGGGTGCTGGGTGCTCAGTACTCAGGGTGCTGGGTGCTCAGTACTCGGGTGCTGGGTGCTCAGTGCTCAGGGTGCTGGTTGCTCAGTGCTCGGGGTGCTGGGTGCTCAGTGCTCAGTACTCAGGGTGCTGGGTGCTCAGTGCCCGGGGTGCTGGGTGCTCAGTGCTCAGTACTCAGGGTGCTGTGTGCTCAGTGCTCAGGGTTCTGGGTGCTCAGTGCTCAGGGTGCTGGGTGCTCAGTGCTCGGGGTGCTGGGTGCTCAGTGCTCAGTAATCAGGGTCCTGGGTGCTCAGTGCTCGGTGTGCTGGGTGCTCAGTGCTCAGTACTCAGGGTGCTGGGTGCTCAGTGCTCAGGGTGCTGGGTGCTCAGTACTCCGGGTGCTGGGTGCTCAGTTCTCGGGGTGCTGGGTGCTCAGTACTCCGGGTGCTGGGTGCTCAGTTCTCGGGGTGCTCGGTGCTCAGTACTCAGTGATCAGGGTGCTCAGTGCTCAGTGCTCAGGGTGCTGGGTGTTCAGTACTCAGGGTGCTGGGTGCTCAGTACTCAGCGTGCTGGGTGCTCAGTGCTCAGGGTGCTGGGTGCTCAGTACTCGGGGTGCTCGGTGCTCAGTGCTCAGGGTGCTGAGTGCTCAGTACTCAGGGTGCTGGGTACTCAGTGCCCAGGCTGCTCGGTGCTCAGTACTCGGGGTGCTGGGTGCTCAGTGCTCGGGGTGCTCGGTGCTCAGTACTCAGGGTGCTGGGTGCTCAGTACTCTGGGTGCTGGGTGCTCAGTTCTCGGGGTGCTCAGTGCTCAGTACTCAGTGATCAGGGTGCTCAGTGCTCAGTGCTCAGGGTGCTGGGTGTTCAGTACTCAGGGTGCTGGGTGCTCAGTACTCAGGTTGCTGGGTGCTCAGTGCTCAGGGTGCTGGGTGCTCAGTACTCGGGGTGCTCGGTGCTCAGTGCTCAGGGTGCTGAGTGCTCAGTACTCAGGGTGCTGGATTCTCAGTACTCAGGGTGCTGAGTGCTCTGTACTCAGGGTGCTGGGTGCTCAGTGCTCGGGGTGCTCGGTGCTCAGTACTCAGGGTGCTCAGTACTCAGGGTGCTGGGTGCTCAGTGCTCGGGGTGCTGGGTGCTCAGTACTGAGGGTGCTGGGTGCTCAGTGCTTTGGGTTCTGGGTGCTCAGTGCTCAGGATTATCGGTGCTCAGTACTCAGGGTGCTGGGTGCTCAGTGCTCAGGGTGCTCACTGCTCAGTACTCGGGGTGCTGGGTGCTCAGTGCTCAGTGCTCGGGGTGCTGGGTGCTCAGTGCTCGGGGCGCTGGGTGCTCAGTGCTCGGGGTGCTGGGTGCTCAGTACTCGGGGTGCTGGGTGCTCAGTGCTCAGGGTGCTCAGTGCTCAGTACTCAGTGCTCAGGGTGCTCAGTGCTCAGTGCTCAGGGTGCTGGGTGTTCAGTACTCAGGGTGCTGGGTGCTCAGTACTCAGGGTGCTGGGTGCTCAGTGCTCAGGGTGCTGGGTGCTCAGTGCTCGGGGCGCTGGGTGCTCAGTACTCAGGGTGCTGGGTGCTCAGTGCTCGGGGTGCTGGGTGCTCAGTGCTCAGGATGCTGGGTGCTCAGTACTCAGGGTGCTGGGTGCTCAGTACTCGGGTTGCTGGGTGCTCAGTACTCAGGGTGCTGGGTGCTCAGTACTCAGGGTGCTGGGTGCTCAGTACTCGGGTACTGGGTGCTCAGTGCTCAGGGTGCTGGGTGCTCAGTGTTCGGGGTGCTGGGTGCTCAGTGCTCAGTACTCAGGGTGCTGGGTGCTCATTGCTCGGGGTGCTGGGTGCTCAGTGCTCAGTACTCAGGGTGCTGGGTGCTCAGTGCTCAGGGTGCTGTGTGCTCAGTGCTCAGGGTGCTGGGTGCTCAGTGCTCAGGGTGCTGGGTACTCAGTGCTCATGGTGCTGGGTGCTCAGTGCTCGAGGTGCTCAGTACTCAGGGTGCTGTGTGTTCAGTGCTCAGGGTGCTGGGTGCTCAGTACTCAGGTTGCTCATTGCTCAGGGTGCTGGGTGCTCAGTAGTCAGGGTGCTGGGTGCTCAGTGCTCAGGGTGCTCGGTGCTCGGGGCGCTGGGTGCTCAGTGCTCGGGGTCCTCGGAGCTCAGTACTCAGGGTGCTGGGTGTTCAGTGCTCGGGGTGCTCGGTGCTCAGTACTCAGGGTGCTGGGTGCTCAGTGCTCGGGGTGCTCGGTGCTCAGTACGTTGGGTGCTCACTACTCAGGGTGCTGGGTGCTCAGTGCTCAGGGTACTGGGTGCTCAGTACTCAGGGTGCTGGGTGCTCAGTGCTCGGGGTGCTGGGTGCTCAGTGCTCAGGGTGCTGGGTACTCAGTACTCAGGGTGCTGGGTGCTCAGTGCTCGGGGTGCTGGGTGCTCAGTGCTCAGGATGCTGGGTGCTCAGTACTCAGGGTGCTGGGTGCTCAGTACTCGGGGTGCTGGGTGCTCAGTACTCAGGGTGCTGGGTGCTCAGTACTCAGGGTGCTGGGTGCTCAGTATTCGGGTGCTGGGTGCTCAGTGCTCAGGGTGCTGGGTGCTCAGTGTTCGGGGTGCTGGTTGCTCAGTGCTCAGTGCTCAGTACTCAGGGTGCTGGGTGCTCAGTGCTCGGGGTGCTGGGTGCTCAGTGCTCAGTACTCAGGCTGCTGGGTGCTCAGTGCTCAGGGGCCTGTGTGCTCAGTGCTCAGGGTGCTGGGTGCTCAGTGCTCAGGGTGCTGGGTACTCAGTGCTCAGGGTGCTGGGTGCTCAGTGCTCGAGGTGCTCAGAACTCAGGGTGCTGTGTGTTCAGTGCTCAGGGTGCTGGGTGCTCAGTGCTCGGGGTGCTCGGTGCTCAGTGCTCAAGGTGCTGGGTGCTCAGTACTCAGGTTGCTCATTGCTCAGGGTGCTGGGTGCTCAGTAGTCAGGGTGCTGGGTGCTCAGTGCTCAGGGTGCTCGGTGCTCGGGGCGCTGGGTGCTCAGTGCTCGGGGTCCTCAGAGCTCAGTACTCAGGGTGCTGGGTGTTCAGTGCTCGGGGTGCTCGGTGCTCAGTACTCAGGGTGCTGGGTGCTCAGTGCTCGGGGTGCTCGGTGCTCAGTATGTTGGGTGCTCACTACTCAGGGTGCTGGGTGCTCAGTGCTCAGGGTGCTGGGTGCTCAGTACTCAGGGTGCTGGGTGCTCAGTGCTCGGGGTGCTGGGTGCTCAGTGCTCAGGGTGCTGGGTGCTCAGTACTCAGGGTGCTGGGTGCTCAGTACTCGGGGTGCTGGGTGCTCAGTGCTCGGGGTGCTGGGTGCTTGGTACTCAGGGTGCTGGGTGCTCAGTACTCAGGGTGCTGGGTGCTCAGTACGCAGGGTGCTGGGTGCTCAGTACTCGGGTGCTGGGTGCTCAGTGCTCAGGGTGCTGGGTGCTCAGTGCTCGGGGTGCTGGGTGCTCAGTGCTCAGTACTCAGGGTGCTGGGTGCTCAGTGCTCGGGGTGCTGGGTGCTCAGTGATCAGTACTCAGGGTGCTGGGTGCTCAGTGCTCAGGGTGCTGGGTGCTCAGTGCTCAGGGTGCTGGGTGCTCAGTCCTCAGGGTGCTGGGTACTCAGTGCTCAGGGTGCTGGTTGCTCAGTACTCAGGGTGCTCAGTGCTCAGTACTCGGGGTGCTGGGTGCTCAGTGCTCAGGGTGCTCACTGCTCAGTACTCGGGGTGCTGGGTGCTCAGTGCTCAGTGCTCGGGGTGCTGGGTGCTCAGTGCTCGGGGCGCTGGGTGCTCAGTGCTCGGGGTGCTGGGTGCTCAGTACTCGGGGTGCTGGGTGCTCAGTGCTCAGGGTGCTCAGTGCTCAGTACTCAGTGCTCAGGGTGCTCAGTGCTCAGTGCTCAGGGTGCTGGGTGTTCAGTACTCAGGGTGCTGGGTGCTCAGTACTCAGGGTGCTGGGTGCTCAGTGCTCAGGGTGCTGGGTGCTCAGTGCTCGGGGCCCTGGGTGCTCAGTACTCAGGGTGCTGGTTGCTCAGTGCTCGGGGTGCTGGGTGCTCAGTGCTCAGGATGCTGGGTGCTCAGTACTCAGGGTGCTGGGTGCTCAGTACTCGGGGTGCTCTGTGCTCAGTACTCAGGGTGCTGGGTGCTCAGTACTCAGGGTGCTGGGTGCTCAGTACTCGGGTGCTGGGTGCTCAGTGCTCAGGGTGCTGGGTGCTCAGTGTTCGGGGTGCTGGGTGCTCAGTGCTCAGTACTCAGGGTGCTGGGTGCTCAGTGCTCGGGGTGCTGGGTGCTCAGTGCTCAGTACTCAGTTTGCTGGGTGCTCAGTGCTCAGGGTGCTGTGTGCTCAGTGCTCAGGGTGCTGGGTGCTCAGTGCTAAGGGTGCTGGGTACTCAGTGCTCAGGGTGCTGGGTGCTCAGTGCTCGAGGTGCTCAGTACTTAGGGTGCTGTGTGTTCAGTGCTCAGGGTGCTGGGTACTCAGTGCTCAGGGTGCTCGGTGCTCAGTGCTCAAGGTGCTGGGTGCTCATTACTCAGGTTGCTCATTGCTCAGGGTGCTGGGTGCTCAGTGCTCGGGGCGCTGGGTGCTCAGTGCTCGGGGTGCTGGGTGCTCAGTACTCGGGGTGCTGGGTGCTCAGTGCTCAGGGTGCTCAGTGCTCAGTACTCAGTGCTCAGGGTGCTCAGTGCTCAGTGCTCAGGGTGCTGGGTGTTCAGTACTCAGGGTGCTGGGTGCTCAGTACTCAGGGTGCTGGGTGCTCAGTGCTCAGGGTGCTGGGTGCTCAGTGCTCGGGGCGCTGGGTGCTCAGTACTCAGGGTGCTGGGTGCTCAGTGCTCGGGGTGCTGGGTGCTCAGTGCTCAGGATGCTGGGTGCTCAGTACTCAGGGTGCTGGGTGCTCAGTACTCGGGTTGCTGGGTGCTCAGTACTCAGGGTGCTGGGTGCTCAGTACTCAGGGTGCTGGGTGCTCAGTACTCGGGTACTGGGTGCTCAGTGCTCAGGGTGCTGGGTGCTCAGTGTTCGGGGTGCTGGGTGCTCAGTGCTCAGTACTCAGGGTGCTGGGTGCTCATTGCTCGGGGTGCTGGGTGCTCAGTGCTCAGTACTCAGGGTGCTGGGTGCTCAGTGCTCAGGGTGCTGTGTGCTCAGTGCTCAGGGTGCTGGGTGCTCAGTGCTCAGGGTGCTGGGTACTCAGTGCTCACGGTGCTGGGTGCTCAGTGCTCGAGGTGCTCAGTACTCAGGGTGCTGTGTGTTCAGTGCTCAGGGTGCTGGGTGCTCAGTACTCAGGTTGCTCATTGCTCAGGGTGCTGGGTGCTCAGTAGTCAGGGTGCTGGGTGCTCAGTGCTCAGGGTGCTCGGTGCTCGGGGCGCTGGGTGCTCAGTGCTCGGGGTCCTCGGAGCTCAGTACTCAGGGTGCTGGGTGTTCAGTGCTCGGGGTGCTCGGTGCTCAGTACTCAGGGTGCTGGGTGCTCAGTGCTCGGGGTGCTCGGTGCTCAGTACGTTGGGTGCTCACTACTCAGGGTGCTGGGTGCTCAGTGCTCAGGGTACTGGGTGCTCAGTACTCAGGGTGCTGGGTGCTCAGTGCTCGGGGTGCTGGGTGCTCAGTGCTCAGGGTGCTGGGTACTCAGTACTCAGGGTGCTGGGTGCTCAGTGCTCAGGGTGCTGGGTGCTCAGTGCTCAGGATGCTGGGTGCTCAGTACTCAGGGTGCTGGGTGCTCAGTACTCGGGGTGCTGGGTGCTCAGTACTCAGGGTGCTGGGTGCTCAGTACTCAGGGTGCTGGGTGCTCAGTATTCGGGTGCTGGGTGCTCAGTGCTCAGGGTGCTGGGTGCTCAGTGTTTGGGGTGCTGGGTGCTCAGTGCTCAGTGCTCAGTACTCAGGGTGCTGGGTGCTCAGTGCTCGGGGTGCTGGGTGCTCAGTGCTCAGTACTCAGGCTGCTGGGTGCTCAGTGCTCAGGGGCCTGTGTGCTCAGTGCTCAGGGTGCTGGGTGCTCAGTGCTCAGGGTGATGGGTACTCAGTGCTCAGGGTGCTGGGTGCTCAGTGCTCGAGGTGCTCAGAACTCAGGGTGCTGTGTGTTCAGTGCTCAGGGTGCTGGGTGCTCAGTGCTCGGGGTGCTCGGTGCTCAGTGCTCAAGGTGCTGGGTGCTCAGTACTCAGGTTGCTCATTGCTCAGGGTGCTGGGTGCTCAGTAGTCAGGGTGCTGGGTGCTCAGTGCTCAGGGTGCTCGGTGCTCGGGGCGCTGGGTGCTCAGTGCTCGGGGTCCTCAGAGCTCAGTACTCAGGGTGCTGGGTGTTCAGTGCTCGGGGTGCTCGGTGCTCAGTACTCAGGGTGCTGGGTGCTCAGTGCTCGGGGTGCTCGGTGCTCAGTATGTTGGGTGCTCACTACTCAGGGTGCTGGGTGCTCAGTGCTCAGGGTGCTGGGTGCTCAGTACTCAGGGTGCTGGGTGCTCAGTGCTCGGGGTGCTGGGTGCTCAGTGCTCAGGGTGCTGGGTGCTCAGTACTCAGGGTGCTGGGTGCTCAGTACTCGGGGTGCTGGGTGCTCAGTGCTCGGGGTGCTGGGTGCTTGGTACTCAGGGTGCTGGGTGCTCAGTACTCAGGGTGCTGGGTGCTCAGTACGCAGGGTGCTGGGTGCTCAGTACTCGGGTGCTGGGTGCTCAGTGCTCAGGGTGCTGGGTGCTCAGTGCTCGGGGTGCTGGGTGCTCAGTGCTCAGTACTCAGGGTGCTGGGTGCTCAGTGCTCGGGGTGCTGGGTGCTCAGTGATCAGTACTCAGGGTGCTGGGTGCTCAGTGCTCAGGGTGCTGGGTGCTCAGTGCTCAGGGTGCTGGGTGCTCAGTCCTCAGGGTGCTGGGTACTCAGTGCTCAGGGTGCTGGTTGCTCAGTACTCAGGGTGCTCAGTGCTCAGTACTCGGGGTGCTGGGTGCTCAGTGCTCAGGGTGCTCACTGCTCAGTACTCGGGGTGCTGGGTGCTCAGTGCTCAGTGCTCGGGGTGCTGGGTGCTCAGTGCTCGGGGCGCTGGGTGCTCAGTGCTCGGGGTGCTGGGTGCTCAGTACTCGGGGTGCTGGGTGCTCAGTGCTCAGGGTGCTCAGTGCTCAGTACTCAGTGCTCAGGGTGCTCAGTGCTCAGTGCTCAGGGTGCTGGGTGTTCAGTACTCAGGGTGCTGGGTGCTCATTACTCAGGGTGCTGGGTGCTCAGTGCTCAGGGTGCTGGGTGCTCAGTGCTCGGGGCCCTGGGTGCTCAGTACTCAGGGTGCTGGTTGCTCAGTGCTCGGGGTGCTGGGTGCTCAGTGCTCAGGATGCTGGGTGCTCAGTACTCAGGGTGCTGGGTGCTCAGTACTCGGGGTGCTCTGTGCTCAGTACTCAGGGTGCTGGGTGCTCAGTACTCAGGGTGCTGGGTGCTCAGTACTCGGGTGCTGGGTGCTCAGTGCTCAGGGTGCTGGGTGCTCAGTGTTCGGGGTGCTGGGTGCTCAGTGCTCAGTACTCAGGGTGCTGGGTGCTCAGTGCTCGGGGTGCTGGGTGCTCAGTGCTCAGTACTCAGTTTGCTGGGTGCTCAGTGCTCAGGGTGCTGTGTGCTCAGTGCTCAGGGTGCTGGGTGCTCAGTGCTAAGGGTGCTGGGTACTCAGTGCTCAGGGTGCTGGGTGCTCAGTGCTCGAGGTGCTCAGTACTTAGGGTGCTGTGTGTTCAGTGCTCAGGGTGCTGGGTACTCAGTGCTCAGGGTGCTCGGTGCTCAGTGCTCAAGGTGCTGGGTGCTCATTACTCAGGTTGCTCATTGCTCAGGGTGCTGGGTGCTCAGTAGTCAGGGTGCTGGGTGCTCAGTGCTCAGGTTGTTCGGTGCTCGGGGCGCTGGGTGCTCAGTGCTCGGGGTCCTCGGAGCTCAGTACTCAGGGTGCTGGGTGTTCAGTGCTCGGGGTGCTCGGTGCTCAGTACTCAGGGTGCTGGGTGCTCAGTGCTCGGGGTGCTCGGTGCTCAGTACGTTGGGTGCTCACTACTCAGGGTGCTGGGTGCTCAGTGCTCAGGGTGCTGGGTGCTCAGTACTCAGGGTGCTGGGTGCTCAGTACTCAGGGTGCTGGGTGCTCAGTACTCAGGGTGCTGGGTGCTCAGTACTCGGGTGCTGGGTGCTCAGTGCTCAGGGTGCTGGGTGCTCAGTGCTCGGGGTGCTGGGTGCTCAGTGCTCAGTACTCAGGGTGCTGGGTGCTCAGTGCCCGGGGTGCTGGGTGCTCAGTGCTCAGTACTCAGGGTGCTGGGTGCTCAGTGCTGAGGGTTCTGGGTGCTCAGTGCTCAGGGTGCTGTGTGCTCAGTGCTCGGGGTGCTGGGTGCTCAGTGCTCAGTACTCAGGGTGCTGGGTGCTCAGTGCTGAGGGTTCTGGGTGCTCAGTGCTCAGGGTGCTGTGTGCTCAGTGCTCGGGGTGCTGGGTGCTCAGTGCTCAGTACTCAGGGTGCTGGGTGCTCAGTACTCCGGGTGCTGGGTGCTCAGTTCTCGGGGTGCTCGGTGCTCAGTACTCAGTGATCAGGGTGCTCAGTGCTCAGTGCTCAGGGTGCTGGGTGTTCAGTACTCAGGGTGCTGGGTGCTCAGTACTCAGGGTGCTGGGTGCTCAGTGCTCAAGGTGCTGGGTGCTCAGTACTCAGGGTGCTCGGTGCTCAGTGCTCAGGGTGCTGAGTGCTCAGTACTCAGGGTGCTGGGTTCTCAGTACTCAGGGTGCTGAGTGCTCTGTACTCAGGGTGCTGGGTGCTCAGTGCTCGGGGTGCTCGGTGCTCAGTACTCAGGGTGCTCAGTACTCAGGGTGCTGGGTGCTCAGTGCTCGGGGTGCTGGGTGCTCAGTACTGAGGGTGTTGGGTGCTCAGTGCTTTGGGTTCTGGGTGCTCAGTGCTCAGGATTATCCGTGCTCAGTACTCAGGGTGCTGGGTGCTCAGTGCTCAGGGTGCTGGGTGCTCACTGTTCGGGGTGCTGGGTGCTCAGTGCTCAGTACTCAGGGTGCTGGGTGCTCAGTGCTCGGGGTGCTGGGTGCTCAGTGCTCAGTACTCAGGGTGCTGGGTGCTCAGTGCTCAGGGTGCTGTGTGCTCAGTGCTCAGGGTGCTGGGTGCTCAGTGCTAAGGGTGCTGGGTACTCAGTGCTCAGAGTGCTGGGTGCTCAGTGCTCGAGGTGCTCAGTACTTAGGGTGCTGTGTGTTCAGTGCTCAGGGTGCTGGGTGCTCAGTGCTCGGGGTGCTCGGTGCTCAGTGCTCAAGGTGCTGGGTGCTCAGTACTCAGGTTGCTCATTGCTCAGGGTGCTGGGTGCTCAGTAGTCAGGGTGCTGGGTGCTCAGTGCTCAGGGTGTTCGGTGCTCGGGGCGCTGGGTGCTCAGTGCTCGGGGTCCTCGGAGCTCAGTACTCAGGGTGCTGGGTGTTCAGTGCTCGGGGTGCTCGGTGCTCAGTACTCAGGGTGCTGGGTGCTCAGTGCTCGGGGTGCTCGGTGCTCAGTACGTTGGGTGCTCACTACTCAGGGTGCTGGGTGCTCAGTGCTCAGGGTGCTGGGTGCTCAGTACTCAGGGTGCTGGGTGCTCAGTACTCAGGGTGCTGGGTGCTCAGTACTCAGGGTGCTGGGTGCTCAGTACTCGGGTGCTGGGTGCTCAGTGCTCAGGGTGCTGGGTGCTCAGTGCTCGGGGTGCTGGGTGCTCAGTGCTCAGTACTCAGGGTGCTGGGTGCTCAGTGCCCGGGGTGCTGGGTGCTCAGTGCTCAGTACTCAGGGTGCTGGGTGCTCAGTGCTGAGGGTTCTGGGTGCTCAGTGCTCAGGGTGCTGTGTGCTCAGTGCTCGGGGTGCTGGGTGCTCAGTGCTCAGTAATCAGGGTCCTGGGTGCTCAGTGCTCAGGGTACTGGGTGCTCAGTACTCAGGGTGCTGGGTGCTCAGTGCTCGGGGTGCTGGGTGCTCAGTGCTCAGGGTGCTGGGTACTCAGTACTCAGGGTGCTGGGTGCTCAGTGCTCGGGGTGCTGGGTGCTCAGTGCTCAGGATGCTGGGTGCTCAGTACTCAGGGTGCTGGGTGCTCAGTACTCGGGGTGCTGGGTGCTCAGTACTCAGGGTGCTGGGTGCTCAGTACTCAGGGTGCTGGGTGCTCAGTATTTGGGTGCTGGGTGCTCAGTGCTCAGGGTGCTGGGTGCTCAGTGTTCGGGGTGCTGGGTGCTCAGTGCTCAGTGCTCAGTACTCAGGGTGCTGGGTGCTCAGTGCTCGGGGTGCTGGGTGCTCAGTGCTCAGTACTCAGGCTGCTGGGTGCTCAGTGCTCAGGGTCCTGTGTGCTCAGTGCTCAGGGTGCTGGGTGCTCAGTGCTCAGGGTGCTGGGTACTCAGTGCTCAGGGTGCTGGGTGCTCAGTGCTCGAGGTGCTCAGAACTCAGGGTGCTGTGTGTTCAGTGCTCAGGGTGCTGGGTGCTCAGTGCTCGGGGTGCTCGGTGCTCAGTGCTCAAGGTGCTGGGTGCTCAGTACTCAGGTTGCTCATTGCTCAGGGTGCTGGGTGCTCAGTAGTCAGGGTGCTGGGTGCTCAGTGCTCAGGGTGCTCGGTGCTCGGGGCGCTGGGTGCTCAGTGCTCGGGGTCCTCAGAGCTCAGTACTCAGGGTGCTGGGTGTTCAGTGCTCGGGGTGCTCGGTGCTCAGTACTCAGGGTGCTGGGTGCTCAGTGCTCGGGGTGCTCGGTGCTCAGTATGTTGGGTGCTCACTACTCAGGGTGCTGGGTGCTCAGTGCTCAGGGTGCTGGGTGCTCAGTACTCAGGGTGCTGGGTGCTCAGTGCTCGGGGTGCTGGGTGCTCAGTGCTCGGGGTGCTGGGTGCTCAGTACTCAGGGTGCTGGGTGCTCAGTACTCGGGGTGCTGGGTGCTCAGTGCTCGGGGTGCTGGGTGCTTGGTACTCAGGGTGCTGGGTGCTCAGTACTCAGGGTGCTGGGTGCTCAGTACGCAGGGTGCTGGGTGCTCAGTACTCGGGTGCTGGGTGCTCAGTGCTCAGGGTGCTGGGTGCTCAGTGCTCGGGGTGCTGGGTGCTCAGTGCTCAGTACTCAGGGTGCTGGGTGCTCAGTGCTCGGGGTGCTGGGTGCTCAGTGATCAGTACTCAGGGTGCTGGGTGCTCAGTGCTCAGGGTGCTGGGTGCTCAGTGCTCAGGGTGCTGGGTGCTCAGTCCTCAGGGTGCTGGGTACTCAGTGCTCAGGGTGCTGGTTGCTCAGTACTCAGGGTGCTCAGTGCTCAGTACTCGGGGTGCTGGGTGCTCAGTGCTCAGGGTGCTCACTGCTCAGTACTCGGGGTGCTGGGTGCTCAGTGCTCAGTGCTCGGGGTGCTGGGTGCTCAGTGCTCGGGGCGCTGGGTGCTCAGTGCTCGGGGTGCTGGGTGCTCAGTACTCGGGGTGCTGGGTGCTCAGTGCTCAGGGTGCTCAGTGCTCAGTACTCAGTGCTCAGGGTGCTCAGTGCTCAGTGCTCAGGGTGCTGGGTGTTCAGTACTCAGGGTGCTGGGTGCTCAGTACTCAGGGTGCTGGGTGCTCAGTGCTCAGGGTGCTGGGTGCTCAGTGCTCGGGGCCCTGGGTGCTCAGTACTCAGGGTGCTGGTTGCTCAGTGCTCGGGGTGCTGGGTGCTCAGTGCTCAGGATGCTGGGTGCTCAGTACTCAGGGTGCTGGGTGCTCAGTGCTCGGGGTGCTCTGTGCTCAGTACTCAGGGTGCTGGGTGCTCAGTACTCAGTGTGCTGGGTGCTCAGTACTCGGGTGCTGGGTGCTCAGTGCTCAGGGTGCTGGGTGCTCAGTGCTCGGGGTGCTGGGTGCTCAGTGCTCAGTACTCAGGGTGCTGGGTGCTCAGTGCCCGGGGTGCTGGGTGCTCAGTGCTCAGTACTCAGGGTGCTGGGTGCTCAGTGCTGAGGGTTCTGGGTGCTCAGTGCTCAGGGTGCTGTGTGCTCAGTGCTCGGGGTGCTGGGTGCTCAGTGCTCAGTAATCAGGGTCCTGGGTGCTCAGTGCTCAGGGTACTGGGTGCTCAGTACTCAGGGTGCTGGGTGCTCAGTGCTCGGGGTGCTGGGTGCTCAGTGCTCAGGGTGCTGGGTACTCAGTACTCAGGGTGCTGGGTGCTCAGTGCTCGGGGTGCTGGGTGCTCAGTGCTCAGGATGCTGGGTGCTCAGTACTCAGGGTGCTAGGTGCTCAGTACTCGGGGTGCTGGGTGCTCAGTACTCAGGGTGCTGGGTGCTCAGTACTCAGGGTGCTGGGTGCTCAGTATTTGGGTGCTGGGTGCTCAGTGCTCAGGGTGCTGGGTGCTCAGTGTTCGGGGTGCTGGGTGCTCAGTGCTCAGTGCTCAGTACTCAGGGTGCTGGGTGCTCAGTGCTCGGGGTGCTGGGTGCTCAGTGCTCAGTACTCAGGCTGCTGGGTGCTCAGTGCTCAGGGTCCTGTGTGCTCAGTGCTCAGGGTGCTGGGTGCTCAGTGCTCAGGGTGCTGGGTACTCAGTGCTCAGGGTGCTGGGTGCTCAGTGCTCGAGGTGCTCAGAACTCAGGGTGCTGTGTGTTCAGTGCTCAGGGTGCTGGGTGCTCAGTGCTCGGGGTGCTCGGTGCTCAGTGCTCAAGGTGCTGGGTGCTCAGTACTCAGGTTGCTCATTGCTCAGGGTGCTGGGTGCTCAGTAGTCAGGGTGCTGGGTGCTCAGTGCTCAGGGTGCTCGGTGCTCGGGGCGCTGGGTGCTCAGTGCTCGGGGTCCTCAGAGCTCAGTACTCAGGGTGCTGGGTGTTCAGTGCTCGGGGTGCTCGGTGCTCAGTACTCAGGGTGCTGGGTGCTCAGTGCTCGGGGTGCTCGGTGCTCAGTATGTTGGGTGCTCACTACTCAGGGTGCTGGGTGCTCAGTGCTCAGGGTGCTGGGTGCTCAGTACTCAGGGTGCTGGGTGCTCAGTGCTCGGGGTGCTGGGTGCTCAGTGCTCGGGGTGCTGGGTGCTCAGTACTCAGGGTGCTGGGTGCTCAGTACTCGGGGTGCTGGGTGCTCAGTGCTCGGGGTGCTGGGTGCTTGGTACTCAGGGTGCTGGGTGCTCAGTACTCAGGGTGCTGGGTGCTCAGTACGCAGGGTGCTGGGTGCTCAGTACTCGGGTGCTGGGTGCTCAGTGCTCAGGGTGCTGGGTGCTCAGTGCTCGGGGTGCTGGGTGCTCAGTGCTCAGTACTCAGGGTGCTGGGTGCTCAGTGCTCGGGGTGCTGGGTGCTCAGTGATCAGTACTCAGGGTGCTGGGTGCTCAGTGCTCAGGGTGCTGGGTGCTCAGTGCTCAGGGTGCTGGGTGCTCAGTCCTCAGGGTGCTGGGTACTCAGTGCTCAGGGTGCTGGTTGCTCAGTACTCAGGGTGCTCAGTGCTCAGTACTCGGGGTGCTGGGTGCTCAGTGCTCAGGGTGCTCACTGCTCAGTACTCGGGGTGCTGGGTGCTCAGTGCTCAGTGCTCGGGGTGCTGGGTGCTCAGTGCTCGGGGCGCTGGGTGCTCAGTGCTCGGGGTGCTGGGTGCTCAGTACTCGGGGTGCTGGGTGCTCAGTGCTCAGGGTGCTCAGTGCTCAGTACTCAGTGCTCAGGGTGCTCAGTGCTCAGTGCTCAGGGTGCTGGGTGTTCAGTACTCAGGGTGCTGGGTGCTCAGTACTCAGGGTGCTGGGTGCTCAGTGCTCAGGGTGCTGGGTGCTCAGTGCTCGGGGCCCTGGGTGCTCAGTACTCAGGGTGCTGGTTGCTCAGTGCTCGGGGTGCTGGGTGCTCAGTGCTCAGGATGCTGGGTGCTCAGTACTCAGGGTGCTGGGTGCTCAGTGCTCGGGGTGCTCTGTGCTCAGTACTCAGGGTGCTGGGTGCTCAGTACTCAGTGTGCTGGGTGCTCAGTACTCGGGTGCTGGGTGCTCAGTGCTCAGGGTGCTGGGTGCTCAGTGCTCGGGGTGCTGGGTGCTCAGTGCTCAGTACTCAGGGTGCTGGGTGCTCAGTGCCCGGGGTGCTGGGTGCTCAGTGCTCAGTACTCAGGGTGCTGGGTGCTCAGTGCTGAGGGTTCTGGGTGCTCAGTGCTCAGGGTGCTGTGTGCTCAGTGCTCGGGGTGCTGGGTGCTCAGTGCTCAGTAATCAGGGTCCTGGGTGCTCAGTGCTCAGGGTACTGGGTGCTCAGTACTCAGGGTGCTGGGTGCTCAGTGCTCGGGGTGCTGGGTGCTCAGTGCTCAGGGTGCTGGGTACTCAGTACTCAGGGTGCTGGGTGCTCAGTGCTCGGGGTGCTGGGTGCTCAGTGCTCAGGATGCTGGGTGCTCAGTACTCAGGGTGCTGGGTGCTCAGTACTCGGGGTGCTGGGTGCTCAGTACTCAGGGTGCTGGGTGCTCAGTACTCAGGGTGCTGGGTGCTCAGTATTCGGGTGCTGGGTGCTCAGTGCTCAGGGTGCTGGGTGCTCAGTGTTCGGGGTGCTGGGTGCTCAGTGCTCAGTGCTCAGTACTCAGGGTGCTGGGTGCTCAGTGCTCGGGGTGCTGGGTGCTCAGTGCTCAGTACTCAGGCTGCTGGGTGCTCAGTGCTCAGGGGCCTGTGTGCTCAGTGCTCAGGGTGCTGGGTGCTCAGTGCTCAGGGTGCTGGGTACTCAGTGCTCAGGGTGCTGGGTGCTCAGTGCTCGAGGTGCTCAGAACTCAGGGTGCTGTGTGTTCAGTGCTCAGGGTGCTGGGTGCTCAGTGCTCGGGGTGCTCGGTGCTCAGTGCTCAAGGTGCTGGGTGCTCAGTACTCAGGTTGCTCATTGCTCAGGGTGCTGGGTGCTCAGTAGTCAGGGTGCTGGGTGCTCAGTGCTCAGGGTGCTCGGTGCTCGGGGCGCTGGGTGCTCAGTGCTCGGGGTCCTCAGAGCTCAGTACTCAGGGTGCTGGGTGTTCAGTGCTCGGGGTGCTCGGTGCTCAGTACTCAGGGTGCTGGGTGCTCAGTGCTCGGGGTGCTCGGTGCTCAGTATGTTGGGTGCTCACTACTCAGGGTGCTGGGTGCTCAGTGCTCAGGGTGCTGGGTGCTCAGTACTCAGGGTGCTGGGTGCTCAGTGCTCGGGGTGCTGGGTGCTCAGTGCTCAGGGTGCTGGGTGCTCAGTACTCAGGGTGCTGGGTGCTCAGTACTCGGGGTGCTGGGTGCTCAGTGCTCGGGGTGCTGGGTGCTTGGTACTCAGGGTGCTGGGTGCTCAGTACTCAGGGTGCTGGGTGCTCAGTACGCAGGGTGCTGGGTGCTCAGTACTCGGGTGCTGGGTGCTCAGTGCTCAGGGTGCTGGGTGCTCAGTGCTCGGGGTGCTGGGTGCTCAGTGCTCAGTACTCAGGGTGCTGGGTGCTCAGTGCTCGGGGTGCTGGGTGCTCAGTGATCAGTACTCAGGGTGCTGGGTGCTCAGTGCTCAGGGTGCTGGGTGCTCAGTGCTCAGGGTGCTGGGTGCTCAGTCCTCAGGGTGCTGGGTACTCAGTGCTCAGGGTGCTGGTTGCTCAGTACTCAGGGTGCTCAGTGCTCAGTACTCGGGGTGCTGGGTGCTCAGTGCTCAGGGTGCTCACTGCTCAGTACTCGGGGTGCTGGGTGCTCAGTGCTCAGTGCTCGGGGTGCTGGGTGCTCAGTGCTCGGGGCGCTGGGTGCTCAGTGCTCGGGGTGCTGGGTGCTCAGTACTCGGGGTGCTGGGTGCTCAGTGCTCAGGGTGCTCAGTGCTCAGTACTCAGTGCTCAGGGTGCTCAGTGCTCAGTGCTCAGGGTGCTGGGTGTTCAGTACTCAGGGTGCTGGGTGCTCAGTACTCAGGGTGCTGGGTGCTCAGTGCTCAGGGTGCTGGGTGCTCAGTGCTCGGGGCCCTGGGTGCTCAGTACTCAGGGTGCTGGTTGCTCAGTGCTCGGGGTGCTGGGTGCTCAGTGCTCAGGATGCTGGGTGCTCAGTACTCAGGGTGCTGGGTGCTCAGTGCTCGGGGTGCTCTGTGCTCAGTACTCAGGGTGCTGGGTGCTCAGTACTCAGGGTGCTGGGTGCTCAGTACTCGGGTGCTGGGTGCTCAGTGCTCAGGGTGCTGGGTGCTCAGTGTTCGGGGTGCTGGGTGCTCAGTGCTCAGTACTCAGGGTGCTGGGTGCTCAGTGCTCGGGGTGCTGGGTGCTCAGTGCTCAGTACTCAGTTTGCTGGGTGCTCAGTGCTCAGGGTGCTGTGTGCTCAGTGCTCAGGGTGCTGGGTGCTCAGTGCTAAGGGTGCTGGGTACTCAGTGCTCAGGGTGCTGGGTGCTCAGTGCTCGAGGTGCTCAGTACTTAGGGTGCTGTGTGTTCAGTGCTCAGGGTGCTGGGTACTCAGTGCTCAGGGTGCTCGGTGCTCAGTGCTCAAGGTGCTGGGTGCTCAGTACTCAGGTTGCTCATTGCTCAGGGTGCTGGGTGCTCAGTAGTCAGGGTGCTGGGTGCTCAGTGCTCAGGGTGCTCGGTGCTCGGGGCGCTGGGTGCTCAGTGCTCGGGGTCCTCAGAGCTCAGTACTCAGGGTGCTGGGTGTTCAGTGCTCGGGGTGCTCGGTGCTCAGTACTCAGGGTGCTGGGTGCTCAGTGCTCGGGGTGCTCGGTGCTCAGTATGTTGGGTGCTCACTACTCAGGGTGCTGGGTGCTCAGTGCTCAGGGTGCTGGGTGCTCAGTACTCAGGGTGCTGGGTGCTCAGTGCTCGGGGTGCTGGGTGCTCAGTGCTCAGGGTGCTGGGTGCTCAGTACTCAGGGTGCTGGGTGCTCAGTACTCGGGGTGCTGGGTGCTCAGTGCTCGGGGTGCTGGGTGCTCGGTACTCAGGGTGCTGGGTGCTCAGTACTCAGGGTGCTGGGTGCTCAGTACGCAGGGTGCTGGGTGCTCAGTACTCGGGTGCTGGGTGCTCAGTGCTCAGGGTGCTGGGTGCTCAGTGCTCGGGGTGCTGGGTGCTCAGTGCTCAGTACTCAGGGTGCTGGGTGCTCAGTGCTCGGGGTGCTGGGTGCTCAGTGATCAGTACTCAGGGTGCTGGGTGCTCAGTGCTCAGGGTGCTGGGTGCTCAGTGCTCAGGGTGCTGGGTGCTCAGTCCTCAGGGTGCTGGGTACTCAGTGCTCAGGGTGCTGGTTGCTCAGTACTCAGGGTGCTCAGTGCTCAGTACTCGGGGTGCTGGGTGCTCAGTGCTCAGGGTGCTCACTGCTCAGTACTCGGGGTGCTGGGTGCTCAGTGCTCAGTGCTCGGGGTGCTGGGTGCTCAGTGCTCGGGGCGCTGGGTGCTCAGTGCTCGGGGTGCTGGGTGCTCAGTACTCGGGGTGCTGGGTGCTCAGTGCTCAGGGTGCTCAGTGCTCAGTACTCAGTGCTCAGGGTGCTCAGTGCTCAGTGCTCAGGGTGCTGGGTGTTCAGTACTCAGGGTGCTGGGTGCTCAGTACTCAGGGTGCTGGGTGCTCAGTGCTCAGGGTGCTGGGTGCTCAGTGCTCGGGGCCCTGGGTGCTCAGTACTCAGGGTGCTGGTTGCTCAGTGCTCGGGGTGCTGGGTGCTCAGTGCTCAGGATGCTGGGTGCTCAGTACTCAGGGTGCTGGGTGCTCAGTGCTCGGGGTGCTCTGTGCTCAGTACTCAGGGTGCTGGGTGCTCAGTACTCAGGGTGCTGGGTGCTCAGTACTCGGGTGCTGGGTGCTCAGTGCTCAGGGTGCTGGGTGCTCAGTGTTCGGGGTGCTGGGTGCTCAGTGCTCAGTACTCAGGGTGCTGGGTGCTCAGTGCTCGGGGTGCTGGGTGCTCAGTGCTCAGTACTCAGTTTGCTGGGTGCTCAGTGCTCAGGGTGCTGTGTGCTCAGTGCTCAGGGTGCTGGGTGCTCAGTGCTAAGGGTGCTGGGTACTCAGTGCTCAGGGTGCTGGGTGCTCAGTGCTCGAGGTGCTCAGTACTTAGGGTGCTGTGTGTTCAGTGCTCAGGGTGCTGGGTACTCAGTGCTCAGGGTGCTCGGTGCTCAGTGCTCAAGGTGCTGGGTGCTCATTACTCAGGTTGCTCATTGCTCAGGGTGCTGGGTGCTCAGTAGTCAGGGTGCTGGGTGCTCAGTGCTCAGGGTGTTCGGTGCTCGGGGCGCTGGGTGCTCAGTGCTCGGGGTCCTCGGAGCTCAGTACTCAGGGTGCTGGGTGTTCAGTGCTCGGGGTGCTCGGTGCTCAGTACTCAGGGTGCTGGGTGCTCAGTGCTCGGGGTGCTCGGTGCTCAGTACGTTGGGTGCTCACTACTCAGGGTGCTGGGTGCTCAGTGCTCAGGGTGCTGGGTGCTCAGTACTCAGGGTGCTGGGTGCTCAGTACTCAGGGTGCTGGGTGCTCAGTACTCAGGGTGCTGGGTGCTCAGTACTCGGGTGCTGGGTGCTCAGTGCTCAGTACTCAGGGTGCTGGGTGCTCAGTGCCCGGGGTGCTGGGTGCTCAGTGCTCAGTACTCAGGGTGCTGGGTGCTCAGTGCTGAGGGTTCTGGGTGCTCAGTGCTCAGGGTGCTGTGTGCTCAGTACTCGGGGTGCTGGGTGCTCAGTGCTCAGTAATCAGGGTCCTGGGTGCTCAGTGCTCGGTGTGCTGGGTGCTCAGTGCTCAGTACTCAGGGTGATGGGTGCTCAGTGCTCAGGGTGCTGGGTGCTCAGTGCTCGGGGTGCTGGGTGCTCAGTACTCAGGGTGCTGGGTGCTCAGTACTCCGGGTGCTGGGTGCTCAGTTCTCGGGGTGCTCGGTGCTCAGTACTCAGTGATCAGGGTGCTCAGTGCTCATTGCTCAGGTTGCTGGGTGTTCAGTACTCATGGTGCTGGGTGCTCAGTACTCAGCGTGCTGGGTGCTCAGTGCTCAGGGTGCTGGGTGCTCAGTACTCGGGGTGCTCGGTGCTCAGTGCTCAGGGTGCTGAGTGCTCAGTACTCAGGGTGCTTGGTACTCAGTGCTCGGGGTGCTCGGTGCTCAGTCCTCAGTGATCAGGGTGCTCGGTGCTCAGTACTCGGGGTGCTGGGTGCTCAGTGCTCGGGGTGCTCGGTGCTCAGTACTCAGGGTGCTGGGTGCTCAGTACTCCGGGTGCTGGGTGCTCAGTTCTCGGGGTGCTCGGTGCTCAGTACTCAGTGATCAGGGTGCTCAGTGCTCAGTGCTCAGGGTGCTGGGTGTTCAGTACTCAGGGTGCTGGGTGCTCAGTACTCAGGGTGCTGGGTGCTCAGTGCTCAAGGTGCTGGGTGCTCAGTACTCGGGGTGCTCGGTGCTCAGTGCTCAGGGTGCTGAGTGCTCAGTACTCAGGGTGCTGGGTTCTCAGTACTCAGGGTGCTGAGTGCTCTGTACTCAGGGTGCTGGGTGCTCAGTGCTCGGGGTGCTCGGTGCTCAGTACTCAGGGTGCTCAGTACTCAGGGTGCTGGGTGCTCAGTGCTCGGGGTGCTGGGTGCTCAGTACTGAGGGTGTTGGGTGCTCAGTGCTTTGGGTTCTGGGTGCTCAGTGCACAGGATTATCCGTGCTCAGTACTCAGGGTGCTGGGTGCTCAGTGCTCAGGGTGCTGGGTGCTCAGTGTTCGGGGTGCTGGGTGCTCAGTGCTCAGTACTCAGGGTGCTGGGTGCTCAGTGCTCGGGGTGCTGGGTGCTCAGTGCTCAGTACTCAGGGTGCTGGGTGCTCAGTGCTCAGGGTGCTGTGTGCTCAGTGCTCAGGGTGCTGGGTGCTCAGTGCTAAGGGTGCTGGGTACTCAGTGCTCAGGGTGCTGGGTGCTCAGTGCTCGAGGTGCTCAGTACTTAGGGTGCTGTGTGTTCAGTGCTCAGGGTGCTGGGTGCTCAGTGCTCGGGGTGCTCGGTGCTCAGTGCTCAAGGTGCTGGGTGCTCATTACTCAGGTTGCTCATTGCTCAGGGTGCTGGGTGCTCAGTAGTCAGGGTGCTGGGTGCTCAGTGCTCAGGGTGCTGGTTGCTCAGTACTCAGGGTGCTCAGTGCTCAGTACTCGGGGTGCTGGGTGCTCAGTGCTCAGGGTGCTCACTGCTCAGTACTCGGGGTGCTGGGTGCTCAGTGCTCAGTGCTCGGGGTGCTGGGTGCTCAGTGCTCGGGGCGCTGGGTGCTCAGTGCTCGGGGTGCTGGGTGCTCAGTACTCGGGGTGCTGGGTGCTCAGTGCTCAGGGTGCTCAGTGCTCAGTACTCAGTGCTCAGGGTGCTCAGTGCTCAGTGCTCAGGGTGCTGGGTGTTCAGTACTCAGGGTGCTGGGTGCTCAGTACTCAGGGTGCTGGGTGCTCAGTGCTCAGGGTGCTGGGTGCTCAGTGCTCGGGGCCCTGGGTGCTCAGTACTCAGGGTGCTGGTTGCTCAGTGCTCGGGGTGCTGGGTGCTCAGTGCTCAGGATGCTGGGTGCTCAGTACTCAGGGTGCTGGGTGCTCAGTGCTCGGGGTGCTCTGTGCTCAGTACTCAGGGTGCTGGGTGCTCAGTACTCAGGGTGCTGGGTGCTCAGTACTCGGGTGCTGGGTGCTCAGTGCTCAGGGTGCTGGGTGCTCAGTGTTCGGGGTGCTGGGTGCTCAGTGCTCAGTACTCAGGGTGCTGGGTGCTCAGTGCTCGGGGTGCTGGGTGCTCAGTGCTCAGTACTCAGTTTGCTGGGTGCTCAGTGCTCAGGGTGCTGTGTGCTCAGTGCTCAGGGTGCTGGGTGCTCAGTGCTAAGGGTGCTGGGTACTCAGTGCTCAGGGTGCTGGGTGCTCAGTGCTCGAGGTGCTCAGTACTTAGGGTGCTGTGTGTTCAGTGCTCAGGGTGCTGGGTACTCAGTGCTCAGGGTGCTCGGTGCTCAGTGCTCAAGGTGCTGGGTGCTCATTACTCAGGTTGCTCATTGCTCAGGGTGCTGGGTGCTCAGTAGTCAGGGTGCTGGGTGCTCAGTGCTCAGGGTGTTCGGTGCTCGGGGCGCTGGGTGCTCAGTGCTCGGGGTCCTCGGAGCTCAGTACTCAGGGTGCTGGGTGTTCAGTGCTCGGGGTGCTCGGTGCTCAGTACTCAGGGTGCTGGGTGCTCAGTGCTCGGGGTGCTCGGTGCTCAGTACGTTGGGTGCTCACTACTCAGGGTGCTGGGTGCTCAGTGCTCAGGGTGCTGGGTGCTCAGTACTCAGGGTGCTGGGTGCTCAGTACTCAGGGTGCTGGGTGCTCAGTACTCAGGGTGCTGGGTGCTCAGTACTCGGGTGCTGGGTGCTCAGTGCTCAGTACTCAGGGTGCTGGGTGCTCAGTGCCCGGGGTGCTGGGTGCTCAGTGCTCAGTACTCAGGGTGCTGGGTGCTCAGTGCTGAGGGTTCTGGGTGCTCAGTGCTCAGGGTGCTGTGTGCTCAGTACTCGGGGTGCTGGGTGCTCAGTGCTCAGTAATCAGGGTCCTGGGTGCTCAGTGCTCGGTGTGCTGGGTGCTCAGTGCTCAGTACTCAGGGTGATGGGTGCTCAGTGCTCAGGGTGCTGGGTGCTCAGTGCTCGGGGTGCTGGGTGCTCAGTACTCAGGGTGCTGGGTGCTCAGTACTCCGGGTGCTGGGTGCTCAGTTCTCGGGGTGCTCGGTGCTCAGTACTCAGTGATCAGGGTGCTCAGTGCTCATTGCTCAGGTTGCTGGGTGTTCAGTACTCATGGTGCTGGGTGCTCAGTACTCAGCGTGCTGGGTGCTCAGTGCTCAGGGTGCTGGGTGCTCAGTACTCGGGGTGCTCGGTGCTCAGTGCTCAGGGTGCTGAGTGCTCAGTACTCAGGGTGCTGGGTACTCAGTGCTCGGGGTGCTCGGTGCTCAGTCCTCAGTGATCAGGGTGCTCGGTGCTCAGTACTCGGGGTGCTGGGTGCTCAGTGCTCGGGGTGCTCGGTGCTCAGTACTCAGGGTGCTGGGTGCTCAGTACTCCGGGTGCTGGGTGCTCAGTTCTCGGGGTGCTCGGTGCTCAGTACTCAGTGATCAGGGTGCTCAGTGCTCAGTGCTCAGGGTGCTGGGTGTTCAGTACTCAGGGTGCTGGGTGCTCAGTACTCAGGGTGCTGGGTGCTCAGTGCTCAAGGTGCTGGGTGCTCAGTACTCGGGGTGCTCGGTGCTCAGTGCTCAGGGTGCTGAGTGCTCAGTACTCAGGGTGCTGGGTTCTCAGTACTCAGGGTGCTGAGTGCTCTGTACTCAGGGTGCTGGGTGCTCAGTGCTCGGGGTGCTCGGTGCTCAGTACTCAGGGTGCTCAGTACTCAGGGTGCTGGGTGCTCAGTGCTCGGGGTGCTGGGTGCTCAGTACTGAGGGTGTTGGGTGCTCAGTGCTTTGGGTTCTGGGTGCTCAGTGCACAGGATTATCCGTGCTCAGTACTCAGGGTGCTGGGTGCTCAGTGCTCAGGGTGCTGGGTGCTCAGTGTTCGGGGTGCTGGGTGCTCAGTGCTCAGTACTCAGGGTGCTGGGTGCTCAGTGCTCGGGGTGCTGGGTGCTCAGTGCTCAGTACTCAGGGTGCTGGGTGCTCAGTGCTCAGGGTGCTGTGTGCTCAGTGCTCAGGGTGCTGGGTGCTCAGTGCTAAGGGTGCTGGGTACTCAGTGCTCAGGGTGCTGGGTGCTCAGTGCTCGAGGTGCTCAGTACTTAGGGTGCTGTGTGTTCAGTGCTCAGGGTGCTGGGTGCTCAGTGCTCGGGGTGCTCGGTGCTCAGTGCTCAAGGTGCTGGGTGCTCATTACTCAGGTTGCTCATTGCTCAGGGTGCTGGGTGCTCAGTAGTCAGGGTGCTGGGTGCTCAGTGCTCAGGGTGTTCGGTGCTCGGGGCGCTGGGTGCTCAGTGCTCGGGGTCCTCGGAGCTCAGTACTCAGGGTGCTGGGTGTTCAGTGCTCGGGGTGCTCGGTGCTCAGTACTCAGGGTGCTGGGTGCTCAGTGCTCGGGGTGCTCGGTGCTCAGTACGTTGGGTGCTCACTACTCAGGGTGCTGGGTGCTCAGTGCTCAGGGTGCTGGGTGCTCAGTACTCAGGGTGCTGGGTGCTCAGTACTCAGGGTGCTGGGTGCTCAGTACTCAGGGTGCTGGGTGCTCAGTACTCGGGTGCTGGGTGCTCAGTGCTCAGGGTTCTGGGTGCTCAGTGCTCGGGGTGCTGGGTGCTCAGTGCTCAGTACTCAGGGTGCTGGGTGCTCAGTGCCCGGGGTGCTGGGTGCTCAGTGCTCAGTACTCAGGGTGCTGGGTGCTCAGTGCTGAGGGTTCTGGGTGCTCAGTGCTCAGGGTGCTGTGTGCTCAGTGCTCGGGGTGCTGGGTGCTCAGTGCTCAGTAATCAGGGTCCTGGGTGCTCAGTGCTCGGTGTGCTGGGTGCTCAGTGCTCAGTACTCAGGGTGCTGGGTGCTCAGTGCTCAGGGTGCTGGGTGCTCAGTGCTCGGGGTGCTGGGTGCTCAGTACTCAGGGTGCTGGGTGCTCAGTACTCCGGGTGCTGGGTGCTCAGTTCTCGGGGTGCTCGGTGCTCAGTACTCAGTGATCAGGGTGCTCAGTGCTCATTGCTCAGGTTGCTGGGTGTTCAGTACTCAGGGTGCTGGGTGCTCAGTACTCAGCGTGCTGGGTGCTCAGTGCTCAGGGTGCTGGGTGCTCAGTACTCGGGGTGCTCGGTGCTCAGTGCTCAGGGTGCTGAGTGCTCAGTACTCAGGGTGCTGGGTACTCAGTGCTCGGGGTGCTCGGTGCTCAGTCCTCAGTGATCAGGGTGCTCGGTGCTCAGTACTCGGGGTGCTGGGTGCTCAGTGCTCGGGGTGCTCGGTGCTCAGTACTCAGGGTGCTGGGTGCTCAGTACTCCGGGTGCTGGGTGCTCAGTTCTCGGGGTGCTCGGTGCTCAGTACTCAGTGATCAGGGTGCTCAGTGCTCAGTGCTCAGGGTGCTGGGTGTTCAGTACTCAGGGTGCTGGGTGCTCAGTACTCAGGGTGCTGGGTGCTCAGTGCTCAGGGTGCTGGGTGCTCAGTACTCGGGGTGCTCGGTGCTCAGTGCTCAGGGTGCTGAGTGCTCAGTACTCAGGGTGCTGGGTTCTCAGTACTCAGGGTGCTGAGTGCTCTGTACTCAGGGTGCTCTGTGCTCAGTGTGCTGGGTGCTCAGTCCTCAGGGTGCTCTGTGCTCAGGGTGCTGGGTGCTCAGTGCTCGCGGTGCTCGGTGCTTAGTACTCAGGGTGCTGAGTGCTCAGTACTCAGGGTGCTGGGTGCTCAGTACTCAGGGTGCTGGGTGCTCGGTGCTCAGTACGTTGGGTGCTCACTACTCTGGGTGCTGGGTGCTCAGTGATCAGGGTGCTGGGTGCTCAGTGCTCAGGGTGCTCGGTGCTCAGTGCTCAGGGTGCTGGGTGCTCAGTACTCAGGGTGCTGGTTGCTCAGTACTCAGGGTGCTCAGTGCTCAGTACTCAGGGTGCTCAGTGCTCAGTACTCAGTGTGCTCAGTGCTCATGGTGCTGGGTGCTCAGTCCTCAGGGTGCTGGGTGCTCAGTGCTCGGGGTGCTGGGTGCTCAGTACTCAGGGTGCTGGGTGCTCAGTTCTCGGGGTGCTCTGTGCTCAGTACTCAGTGATCAGGGTGCTCAGTGCTCAGTGCTCAGGGTGCTGGGTGCTCAGTGCTCAGGGTGCTGGGTGCTCAGTGCTCAGGGTGCTGGGTGCTCAGTACTCAGGGTGCTGGGTGCTCAGTGCTCGGGGTGCTGGGTGCTCAGTGCTCAGGGTGCTGGGTGCTCAGTACTCAGGGTGCTGGGTGCTCAGTACTCGGAGTGCTGGGTGCTCAGTACTCAGGGTGCTGGGTGCTCAGTACTCAGGATGCTGTGTGCTCAGTACTCGGGTGCTGGGTGCTCAGTGCTCAGGGTGCTGGGTACTCAGTGCTCGGGGTGCTGGGTGCTCAGTGCTCAGTACTCAGGGTGCTGGGTGCTCAGTGCTCGGAGGGCTGGCTGCTCAGTGCTCAGGACTCAGGGTGCTGGGTGCTCAGTACTCAGGGTGCTGGGTGCTCAGTTCTCGGGGTGCTCTGTGCTCAGTACTCAGTGATCAGGGTGCTCAGTGCTCAGTGCTCAGGGTGCTGGGTGCTCAGTGCTCAGGGTGCTGGGTGCTCAGTACTCAGGGGACTGGGTGCTCAGTGCACAGGGTGCTGGGTGCTCAGTGCTCAGTGCGCTAGGTGCTCAGTGCTCGGGGTGCTGGGTGCTCAGTACTCAGGGTGCTCAGTGCCCAGTACTCGGGTTGCTTGGTGCTCAGTACTCAGGGTGCTCAGTGCTCAGTACTCGGGGTGCTGGGTGCTCAGTGCTCAGGGTGCTCAGTGCTCAGTGCTCGGGGTGCTGTGTGCTCAGTGCTCGGGGCGCTGGGTGCTCAGTGCTCGGGGTGCTGGGTGCTCAGTACTCGGGGTGCTGGGTGCTCAGTGCTCAGGGTGCTCATTGCTCAGTACTCAGTGCTCAGGGTGCTCAGTGCTCAGTGCTCAGGGTGCTGGGTGTTCAGTACTCAGGGTGCTGGGTGCTCAGTACTCAGGGTGCTGGGTGCTCAGTGCTCAGGGTGCTGGGTGCTCAGTACTCTGGGTGTTGGGTGCTCAGTACTCAGGGTGCTTTGTGCTCCGTGCTCGGGGTGCTGGGTGCTCAGTGCTCAGGGTGCTGGGTGCTCAGTGCTCAGGGTGCTGGGTGCTCAGTACTCAGGGTGCTGGGTGCTCAGTGCTCAGGGTGCTGGGTGTTCAGTACTCAGGGTGCTGGGTGCTCAGTACTCAGGGTGCTGGGTGCTCAGTGCTCAGGGTGCTGGGTGCTCAGTACTCGGGGTGCTCGGTGCTCAGTGCTCAGGGTGCTGAGTGCTCAGTACTCAGGGTGCTGGGTTCTCAGTACTCAGGGTGCTGAGTGCTCTGTACTCAGGGTGCTCTGTGCTCAGGGTGCTGGGTGCTCAGTCCTCAGGGTGCTCTGTGCTCAGGGTGCTGGGTGCTCAGTGCTCGCGGTGCTCGGTGCTTAGTACTCAGGGTGCTGAGTGCTCAGTACTCAGGGTGCTGGGTGCTCAGTACTCAGGGTGCTGGGTGCTCAGAGCTCAGGGTGCTGGGTGATCAGTGCTCAGGGTGCTGGGTGCTCAGTGCTCAGGGTGCTGGGTGCTCAGTGCTCGGGGTGCTGGGTGCTCAGTACTCAAGGTGCTGGGTGCACAGTGCTCGGGGTGCTCGGTGCTCAGTACGTTGGGTGCTCACTACTCTGGGTGCTGGGTGCTCAGTGAAAAGGGTGCTGGGTGCTCAGTGCTCAGGGTGCTCGGTGCTCAGTGCTCAGGGTGCTGGGTGCTCAGTACTCAGGGTGCTGGTTGCTCAGTACTCAGGGTGCTCAGTGCTCAGTACTCAGGGTGCTCAGTGCTCAGTACTCAGTGTGCTCAGTGCTCATGGTGCTGGGTGCTCAGTCCTCAGGGTGCTGGGTGCTCAGTGCTCGGGGTGCTGGGTGCTCAGTACTCAGGGTGCTGGGTGCTCAGTTCTCGGGGTGCTCTGT
This sequence comes from Microtus oregoni, assembly GCF_018167655.1. Lineage (NCBI taxonomy): Eukaryota > Metazoa > Chordata > Mammalia > Rodentia > Cricetidae > Microtus > Microtus oregoni. Next base: position 4,333,242 of record NW_024544028.1, on the reverse strand, counting down.
GCTCAGTACTCAGTGATCAGGGTGCTCAGTTCTCAGTGCTCAGGGTGCTGGGTGCTCAGTGCTCAGGGTGCTGGGTGCTCAGTGCTCAGGGTGCTGGGTGCTCAGTACTCAGGGTGCTGGGTGCTCAGTACTCGGAGTGCTGGGTGCTCAGTACTCAGGGTGCTGGGTGCTCAGTACTCAGGATGCTGTGTGCTCAGTACTCGGGTGCTGGGTGCTCAGTGCTCAGGGTGCTGGGTACTCAGTGCTCGGGGTGCTGGGTGCTCAGTGCTCAGTACTCAGGGTGCTGGGTGCTCAGTGCTCGGAGGGCTGGCTGCTCAGTGCTCAGTACTCAGGGTGCTGGGTGCTCAGTACTCAGGGTGCTGGGTGCTCAGTTCTCGGGGTGCTCTGTGCTCAGTACTCAGTGATCAGGGTGCTCAGTGCTCAGTGCTCAGGGTGCTGGGTGCTCAGTGCTCAGGGTGCTGGGTGCTCAGTACTCAGGGGACTGGGTGCTCAGTGCACAGGGTGCTGGGTGCTCAGTGCTCAGTGCGCTAGGTGCTCAGTGCTCGGGGTGCTGGGTGCTCAGTACTCAGGGTGCTCAGTGCCCAGTACTCGGGTTGCTTGGTTCTCAGTACTCAGGGTGCTCAGTGCTCAGTACTCGGGGTGCTGGGTGCTCAGTGCTCAGGGTGCTCAGTGCTCAGTGCTCGGGGTGCTGTGTGCTCAGTGCTCGGGGCGCTGGGTGCTCAGTGCTCGGGGTGCTGGGTGCTCAGTACTCGGGGTGCTGGGTGCTCAGTGCTCAGGGTGCTCATTGCTCAGTACTCAGTGCTCAGGGTGCTCAGTGCTCAGTGCTCAGGGTGCTGGGTGTTCAGTACTCAGGGTGCTGGGTGCTCAGTACTCAGGGTGCTGGGTGCTCAGTGCTCAGGGTGCTGGGTGCTCAGTACTCTGGGTGTTGGGTGCTCAGTACTCAGGGTGCTTTGTGCTCCGTGCTCGGGGTGCTGGGTGCTCAGTGCTCAGGGTGCTGGGTGCTCAGTGCTCAGGGTGCTGGGTGCTCAGTACTCAGGGTGCTGGGTGCTTAGTGCTCGAGGGGCTCGGTGCTCTGTACTCAAGGTGCTGGGTGCTCAGTGCTCAGGGTGCTGGGTGCTCAGTCCTCGGGGTGCTCCGTGCTCAGGGTGCTGGGTGCTCAGTGCTCAGGGTGCTGGGTGCTCAGTGCTCGGGGTGCTGGGTGCTGAGTGCTCAGGGTGCTGGGTGCTCAGTGCTCGGGGTGCTCGGTGCTCAGTGCTCAGGGTGATCGGTGCTCAGTACTCAGGGTGCTGGGTGCTCAGTGCTCAGGGTGCTGGGTGCTCAGTCCTCAGGGTGCTCGGTGCTCAGGGTGCTGGGTGCTCAGTCCTCAGGGTGCTCGAAGCTCAGTACTCAGGGTGCTGGGTGCTCAGTGCTCAGGGTGCTCGGTGCTCAGTACTCAGGGTGCTGGGTGCTCAGTGCTCGGGGTGCTCGGTGCTCAGTACGTTGGGTGCTCACTACTCAGGGTGCTGGGTGCTCAGTGCTCAGGGTGCTGGGTGCTCAGTGCTCAGGGTGCTGGGTGCTCAGTGCTCAGGGTGCTGGGTGCTCAGTACTCAGGGTGCTGGGTGCTCAGTGCTCGGGGTGCTGGGTGCTCAGTGCTCAGGGTGCTGGGTGCTCAGTACTCAGGGTGCTGGGTGCTCAGTACTCGGGGTGCTGGGTGCTCAGTACTCAGGGTGCTGGGTGCTAAGTACTCAGGGTGCTGGGTGCTCAGTACTCGGGTGCTGGGTGCTCAGTGCTCAGGGTGCTGGCTGCTCAGTGCTCGGGGTGCTGGGTGCTCAGTGATCAGTACTCAGGGTGCTGGATGCTCAGTGCTCAGGGTGCTGGGTGCTCAGTGATCAGGGTGCTGGGTACTCAGTGCTCAATGTGCTGGGTGCTCAGTACTCAGGGTGCTCAGTGCTCAGTACTCGGGGTGCTGGGTGCTCAGTGCTCAGCGCTCGGGGTGCTGGGTGCTCAGTGCTCGGGGCGCTGGGTGCTCAGTACTCAGGGTGCTGGGTGCTCAGTGCTCAGGGTGCTGGGTGCTCAGTGCTCGGGGCGCTGGGTGCTCAGTACTCAGGGTGCTGGGTGCTCAGTGCTTGGGGTGCTGGGTGCTCAGTGCTCAGGGTGCTGGGTGCTCAGTAGTCAGGGCGCTGGGTGCTCAGTGCTCAGGGTGCTCGGTGCTCGGGGCGCTGGGTGCTCAGTGCTCGGGGTGCTGGGTGCTCAGTGCTCGGGGTTCTCGGTGCTCAGTACGTTGGGTGCTCACTACTCAGGGTGCTGTGTGCTCAGTGCTCGGGGTGCTCGGTGCTCAGTACTCAGGGTGCTGGGTGCTGAGTGCTCGGGGTGCTCGGTGCTCAGTACGTTGGGTGCTCACTACTCAGGGTGCTGTGTGCACAGTGCTCAGGGTGCTGGGTGCTCAGTGCTCAGGGTGCTGGGTGCTCAGTGCTCAGGGTGCTGGGTGCTCAGTACTCAGGGTGCTGGGTGCTCAGTGCTCAGGGTGCTGGGTGCTCAGTGCTCAGGGTGCTGGGTGCTCAGCGCTCAGGGTGCTGGGTGCACAGTACTTGGGGTGCTGGGTGCTCAGTGCTCGGGGTGCTGGGTGCTCAGTACTCAGGGTGCTGGGTGCTCAGTTCTCAGGGTGCTGGGTGCTCAGTACTCAGGGTGCTGGGTGCTCAGTACTCGGGTGCTGGGTGCTCAGTGCTCGGGGTGCTCGGTGCTCAGTACTCAGGGTGCTGAGTGCTCAGTACTCAGGGTGCTGGGTGCTCAGTACTCATGGTGCTGGGTGCTCAGTGCTCGGGGTGCTGGGTGCTCAGTACTCAGCGTGCTGCGTGCTCAGTACTCAGGGTGCTGGGTGCACAATACTCAGTGCTCGGGGTCCTTGGTGCTGAGTGCTCAGGGTACTGGGTGCTCAGTGCTCTGGGTGCTGGGTGCTCAGTACTCAGGGTGCTGGGTGCTCAGTACTCAGGGTGCTGGGTGCTCAGTGCTCAGGGTGCTGGGTGCTCAGTACTCAGGGTGCTGTGTGCTCAGTACTCAGGGTGCTCGGATGCTCAGTACTCAGGGTGCTGGGTGCTCAGTGCTCAGGGTGCTGGGTACTCAGTACTCAGGGTGCTGGGTGCTCAGTACTCAGGGTGCTGGGTTCTCAGTGCTCAGGGTGCTGGGTGCTCAGTGCTCAGGGTGCTGGGTGCTCAGTACTCAGGGTGCTGTGTGCTCAGTACTCAGGGTGCTCGGATGCTCAGTACTCAGGGTGCTGGGTGCTCAGTGCTTGGGTTGCTGGGTGCTCAGTACTCAGGGTGCTGGGTGCTCAGTGCTCAGGGTCCTGGGTGCTCAGTGCTCAGGGTGCTGGGTGCACATTGCTCAGGGTGCTGGGTACTCAGTGCTCAGGGTGCTCGGTGCTCAGTGCTCAGGGTGCTTAGTGCTCAGGGTGCTCGGAGCTCAGTACTCAGGGTGCTGGGTGCTCAGTGCTCGGGGTGCTCGGTGCTCAGTACTCAGGGTGCTGGGTGCTCAGTGCTCAGGGTGCTGGGTGCTCAGTGCTCAGTCCTCAGGGTGCTAGGTGCTCAGTGCTCAGGGTGCTGTGTGCTCAGTGCTCAGGGTGCTGGGTGCTCAGTGCTCAGGGTGCTGGGTACTCAGTGCTCAGGGTGCTGGGTGCTCAGTGCTCAGGGTGCTTGGTACTCAGGGCTCAGTGCTCAGGGTGGTGGGTGCTCAGTGCTCAGTGCTCAGGGTGCTGGGTGCTCAGTACTCAGGGTGCTGGGTGCTCAGTGCTCGGGGTGCTATGTGCTCAGTGCTCGCAGTGCTGGGTGCTCAGTGCTCGGGGTGCTCGGTGCTCAGTACTCAGGGTGCTGGGTGCTCAGTGCTCGAGGTGCTCAGTACTCAGGGTGCTGTGTGTTCAGTGCTCAGGGTGCTGGGTGCTCAGTACTCAGGGTGCTCGGTGCTTAGTACTCAGTGTCCTGGGTGCTCAGTACTCCGGGTGCTGGGTGCTCAGGGCTCAAGGTGCTGGGTGCTCAGTACTCAGGGTGCTCATTGCTCATTGTGCAGGGTGCTCAGTACTCAGGGTGCTGGGTGCTCAGTGCTCAGGGTGCTCGGTGCTCGGGGCGCTGGGTGCTCAGTGCTCGGGGTGCTCGGAGCTCAGTACTCAGGGTGCTGGGTGCTCAGTGCTCAGGGTGCTCGGTGCTCAGTACTAAGGGTGCTGGGTGCTCAGTGCTCGGGGTGCTTGGTGCTCAGTACGTTGGGTGCTCACTACTCAGGGTGCTGGGTGCTCAGTGCTCAGGGTGCTGGGTGCTCAGTGCTCAGGGTGCTGGGTGCTTAGTGCTAAGGGTGCTGGGTGCTCAGTGCTCAGGGTGCTGGGTGCTCAGTACTCAGGGTGCTGGGTGCTCAGCGCTCGGGGTGCTGGGTGCTCAGTGCTCAGGGTGCTGGGTGCTCAGTACTCAGGGTGCTGGGTGCTCAGTACTCGGGGTGCTGGGTGCTCAGTACTCAGGTTCCTGGGTGCTCAGTACTCAGGGTGCTGGGTGCTCAGTACTCGGGTGCTGGGTGCTCAGTGCTCAGGGTGCTGGGTGCTCAGTGCTCGGGGTGCTGGGTGCTCAGTGCTCAGTACTCAGGGTGCTGGGTGCTCAGTGCTCGGGGTGCTGGGTGCTCAGTACTCAGGGTGCTGGGTGCTCAGTACTCCGGGTGCTGGGTGCTCAGTTCTCGGGGTGCTCGGTGCTCAGTACTCAGTGATCAGGGTGCTCAGTGGTCAGTGCTCAGGGTGCTGGGTGTTCAGTACTCAGGGTGCTGCGTGCTCAGTACTCAGGGTGCTGGGTTCTTAGTGGTCAGGGTGCTGGGTGCTCAGTACTCGGGGTGCTCGGTGCTCAGTGCTCAGGGTGCTGGGTGCTCAGTACTCAGGGTGCTGGGTACTCAGTGCTCAGGGTGCTCGGTGCTCAGTACTCGGGGTGCTGGGTGCTCATTCTCGGGGTGCTGGGTGCTCAGTGTTCAGGGTGCTGGGTGCTCAGTAATCAGGGTGCTGGGTGCTCAGTGCTCAGGGTGTTGGGTGCTCAGTACTCAGGGTGCTGGGTGGTCAGTCCTCAGGTTGCTGGGTGCTCAGTACTCAGGGTGCTGGGAGCTCAGTGCTCAGGGTGATCGGTGCTCAGTACTCAGGGTGCTCAGTACTCAGGGTGCTGGGTGCTCAGTGCTCGGGGTGCTGGGTGCTCAGTACTGAGGGTGCTGGGTGCTCAGTGCTTTGGGTTCTGGGTGCTCAGTGCTCAGGGACCTGGGTGCTCAGTGCTCAGGGTGCTGGGTGCTCAGTCCCCAGGGTGCTCAGTGCTCAGGGTGCTGGGTGCTCAGTGCTCGGGGTGCTCGGTGCTCAGTACTCAGGGTGCTGAGTGCTCAGTACTCAGGGTGCTGGGTGCTCAGTAGTCAGGGTGCTGGGTGCTCAGTGCTCAGGGTGCTGGGTGATCAGTGCTCAGGGTGCTGGGTGCTCAGTGCTCAGGGTGCTGGGTGCTCAGTGCTCGGGGTGCTGGGTGCTCAGTACTCAGGGTGCTGGGTGCTCAGTGCTCGGGGTGCTCGGTGCTCAGTACGTTGGGTGCTCACTACTCAGGGTGTTGGGTGCTCAGTGCTCAGGGTGCTGGGTGCTCAGTGCTCAGGGTGCTCGGTGCTCAGTGCTCAGGGTGCTGGGTGCTCAGTACTCAGGGTGCTGGTTGCTCAGTACTCAGGGTGCTCAGTGCTCAGTACTCAGGGTACTCAGTGCTCCGTACTCAGGGTGCTCAGTGCTCAGGGTGCTGGGTGCTCAGTCCTCAATGTGCTGGGTGCTCAGTGCTCAGGGTGCTCGGTGCTCAGTGCTCAGGGTGCTGGGTGCTCAATACTCAGGGTGCTGGGTGCTCAGTGCTCGGGGTGCTGGGTGCTCAGTACTCAGGGTGCTGGGTGCTCAGTACTCAGGGTGCTGGCTGCTCAGTACTCAGGGTGCTGGGTGCTCAATACTCAGGGTGCTCAGTGCTTGGGGTGCTGGGTGCTCAGTACTCAGGGTGCTCAGTGCTTGGGGTGTTGGGTGCTCAGTACTCAGTGTGCTGGGTGCTCAGTACTCAGGGTGCTGGGTGCTCAGTACTCAGGGTGCTGGCTGCTCAATACTCAGGGTGCTGGGTGCTCAATACTCAGGGTGCTCAGTGCTTGGGGTGCTGGGTGCTCAGTCCTCAGGGTGCTCTGTGCTCAGGGTGCTGGGTGCTCAGTGCTCGGGGTGCTATGTGCTCAGTGCTCGCGGTGCTGGGTGATCAGTGCTCGGGGTGCTCGGTGCTCAGTACTCAGGGTGCTGGGTGCTCAGTGCTCGAGGTGCTCAGTACTCAGGGTGCTGTGTGTTCAGTGCTCAGGGTGCTGGGTGCTCAGTACTCAGGGTGCTCGGTGCTTAGTACTCAGGGTGCTGGGTGCTCAGTACTCTGGGTGCTGAGTGCTCAGTGCTCAAGGTGCTGGGTGCTCAGTACTCAGGGTGCTCATTGCTCATTGTTCAGGGTGCTCAGTACTCAGGGTGCTGGGTGCTCAGTGCTCAGGGTGCTCGGTGCTCGGGGCGCTGGGTGCTCAGTGCTCGGGGTGCTCGGAGCTCAGTACTCAGGGTGCTGGGTGCTCAGTGCTCAGGGTGCTCGGTGCTCAGTACTCAGGGTGCTGGGTGCTCAGTGCTCGGGGTGCTCGGTGCTCAGTACGTTGGGTGCTCACTACTCAGGGTGCTGGGTGCTCAGTGCTCAGGGTGCTGGGTGCTCAGTGCTCAGGGTGCTGGGTGCTCAGTGCTCAGGGTGCTGAGTGCTCAGTGCTCAAGGTGCTGGGTGCTCAGTACTCAGGGTGCTCATTGCTCATTGTTCAGGGTGCTCAGTACTCAGGGTGCTGGGTGCTCAGTGCTCAGCGTGCTCGGTGCTCGGGGCGCTGGGTGCTCAGTGCTCGGCGTGCTCGGAGCTCAGTACTCAGGGTGCTGGGTGCTCAGTGCTCAGGGTGCTCGGTGCTCAGTACTCAGGGTGCTGGGTGCTCAGTGCTCCTGGTGCTCGGTGCTCAGTACGTTGGGTGCTCACTACTCAGGGTGCTGGGTGCTCAGTGCTCAGGGTGCTGGGTGCTCAGTGCTCAGGGTGCTGGGTGCTCAGTGCTCAATGTGCTGGGTGCTCAGTACTCAGGGTGCTGGGTGCTCAGTGCTCGGGGTGCTGGGTGCTCTGTGCTCAGGGTGCTGGGTGCTCAGTACTCAGGGTGCTGGGTGCTCAGTACTCGGGGTGCTGGGTGCTCAGTACTCAGGGTGCTGGGTGCTCAGTACTCAGGGTGCTGGGTGCTCAGTACTCGGGTGCTGGGTGCTCAGTGCTCAGGGTGCTGGGTGCTCAGTGCTCGGGGTGCTGGGTGCTCAGTGCTCAGTACTCAGGGTGCTGGGTGCTCAGTGCTCGGGGTGCTGGGTGCTCAGTGATCAGTACTCAGGGTGCTGGGTAATCAGTACTCAGGGTGCTGGGTGCTCAGTGCTCAGGGTGCTGGGTACTCAGTGCTCAATGTGCTGGGTGCTCAGTACTCAGGGTGCTCAGTGCTCAGTACTCGGGGTGCTGGGTGCTCAGTGCTCAGGGTGCTCAGTGCTCAGTACTCGGGGTGCTGGGTGCTCAGTGCTCAGCGCTCGGGGTGCTGGGTGCTCAGTGCTCGGGGCGCTGCGTGCTCTGTGCTCGGGGTGCTGTGTGCTCAATACTCGGGGTGCTGCGTGCTCAGTGCTCAAGGTGCTCAGTGCTCAGTACTCAGTGCTCAGGGTGCTCAGTGCTCAGTGCTCAGGGTGCTGGGTGTTCAGTACTCAGGGTGCTGGGTGCTCAGTACTCAGGGTGCTGGGTGCTCAGTGCTCACGGTGCTGGGTGCTCAGTGCTCGGGGCGCTGGGTGCTCAGTACTCAGGGTGCTGGGTGCTCAGTACTTGGGGTGCTGGGTGCTTAGTGCTCAGGGTGCTGGGTGCTCAGTAGTCAGGGTGCTGGGTGCTCAGTGCTCAGGGTGCTCGGTGCTCGGGGCGCTGGGTGCTCAGTGCTCGGGGTGCTGGGTGCTCAGTGCTCGGGGTTCTCGGTGCTCAGTACGTTGGTTGCTCACTACTCAGGGTGCTGTGTGCTCAGAGCTCGGGGTGCTCGGTGCTCAGTACTCAGGGTGCTGGGTGCTCAGTGCTCGGGGTGCTCGGTGCTCAGTACGTTGGGTGCTCACTACTCAGGGTGCTGTGTGCTCAGTGCTCAGGGTGCTGGGTGCTCAGTGCTCAGGGTGCTGGGTGCTCAGTGCTAAGGGTGCTGGGTGCTCAGTACTCAGGGTGCTGGGTGCTCAGTGCTCAGGGTGCTGGGTGCTCAGTGCTCAGGGTGCTGGGTGCTCAGTGCTCAGGGTGCTGGGTGCTCAGTACTTGGGGTGCTGGGTGCTCAGTGCTTGGGGTGCTGGGTACTCAGTACTCAGGGTGCTGGGTGCTCAGTACTCAGGGTGCTGGGTGCTCAGTACTCAGGGTGCTGGGTGCTCAGTACTCAGGGTGCTGGGTGCTCAGTGCTCGGGGTGCTCGGTGCTCAGTACGTTGGGTGCTCACTACTCAGGGTGCTGGGTGCTCAGTGCTCAGGGTGCTGGGTGCTCAGTGCTCAGGGTGCTGGGTGCTCAGTGCTCAGGGTGCTGAGTGCTCAGTGCTCAAGGTGCTGGGTGCTCAGTACTCAGGGTGCTCATTGCTCATTGTTCAGGGTGCTCAGTACTCAGGGTGCTGGGTGCTCAGTGCTCAGGGTGCTCGGTGCTCGGGGCGCTGGGTGCTCAGTGCTCGGGGTGCTCGGAGCTCAGTACTCATGGTGCTGGGTGCTCAGTGCTCAGGGTGCTCGGTGCTCAGTACTCAGGGTGCTGGGTGCTCAGTGCTCGGGCTGCTCGGTGCTCAGTACGTTGGGTGCTCACTACTCAGGGTGCTGGGTGCTCAGTGCTTAGGGTGCTGGGTGCTCAGTGCTCAGGGTGCTGGGTGCTCAGTGCTCAGGGTGCTGGGTGCTCAGTACTCAGGGTGCTGGGTGCTCAGTGCTCGGGGTGCTGGGTGCTCAGTGCTCAGGGTGCTGGGTGCTCAGTACTCAGGGTGCTGGGTGCTCAGTACTCGGGGTGCTGGGTGCTCAGTACTCAGGGTGCTGGGTGCTCAGTACTCAGGGTGCTGGGTGCTCAGTACTCAGGGTGCTGGGTGCTCAGTGCTCGGGGTGCTGGGTGCTCAGTGCTTGGGGTGCTGGGTGCTCTGTGCTCAGGGTGCTGGGTGCTCAGTACTCAGGGTGCTGGGTGCTCAGTACTCGGGGTGCTGGGTGCTCAGTACTCAGGGTGCTGGGTGCTCAGTACTCAGGGTGCTGGGTGCTCAGTACTCGGGTGCTGGGTGCTCAGTGCTCAGGGTGCTGGGTGCTCAGTGCTCGGGGTGCTGGGTGCTCAGTGCTCAGTACTCAGGGTGCTGGGTGCTCAGTGCTCGGGGTGCTGGGTGCTCAGTGATCAGTACTCAGGGTGCTGGGTAATCAGTACTCAGGGTGCTGGGTGCTCAGTGCTCAGGGTGCTGGGTACTCAGTGCTCAATGTGCTGGGTGCTCAGTACTCAGGGTGCTCAGTGCTCAGTACTCGGGGTGCTGGGTGCTCAGTGCTCAGGGTGCTCAGTGCTCAGTACTCGGGGTGCTGGGTGCTCAGTGCTCAGCGCTCGGGGTGCTGGGTGCTCAGTGCTCGGGGCGCTGCGTGCTCTGTGCTCGGGGTGCTGTGTGCTCAATACTCGGGGTGCTGCGTGCTCAGTGCTCAAGGTGCTCAGTGCTCAGTACTCAGTGCTCAGGGTGCTCAGTGCTCAGTGCTCAGGGTGCTGGGTGTTCAGTACTCAGGGTGCTGGGTGCTCAGTACTCAGGGTGCTGGGAGCTCAGTGCTCACGGTGCTGGGTGCTCAGTGCTCGGGGCGCTGGGTGCTCAGTACTCAGGGTGCTGGGTGCTCAGTACTTGGGGTGCTGGGTGCTCAGTGCTCGGGGTGCTGGGTGCTCAGTGCTCGGGGTTCTCGGTGCTCAGTACGTTGGTTGCTCACTACTCAGGGTGCTGTGTGCTCAGAGCTCGGGGTGCTCGGTGCTCAGTACTCAGGGTGCTGGGTGCTCAGTGCTCGGGGTGCTCGGTGCTCAGTACGTTGGGTGCTCACTACTCAGGGTGCTGTGTGCTCAGTGCTCAGGGTGCTGGGTGCTCAGTGCTCAGGGTGCTGGGTGCTCAATGCTAAGGGTGCTGGGTGCTCAGTACTCAGGGTGCTGGGTGCTCAGTGCTCAGGGTGCTGGGTGCTCAGTGCTCAGGGTGCTGGGTGCTCAGTGCTCAGGGTGCTGGGTGCTCAGTACTTGGGGTGCTGGGTGCTCAGTGCTCGGGCTGCTGGGTACTCAGTACTCAGGGTGCTGGGTGCTCAGTACTCAGGGTGCTGGGTGCTCAGTACTCAGGGTGCTGGGTGCTCAGTACTCAGGGTGCTGGGTGCTCAGTGCTCGGGGTGCTCGGTGCTCAGTACGTTGGGTGCTCACTACTCAGGGTGCTGGGTGCTCAGTGCTCAGGGTGCTGGGTGCTCAGTGCTCAGGGTGCTGGGTGCTCAGTGCTCAGGGTGCTGAGTGCTCAGTGCTCAAGGTGCTGGGTGCTCAGTACTCAGGGTGCTCATTGCTCATTGTTCAGGGTGCTCAGTACTCAGGGTGCTGGGTGCTCAGTGCTCAGGGTGCTCGGTGCTCGGGGCGCTGGGTGCTCAGTGCTCGGGGTGCTCGGAGCTCAGTACTCATGGTGCTGGGTGCTCAGTGCTCAGGGTGCTCGGTGCTCAGTACTCAGGGTGCTGGGTGCTCAGTGCTCGGGCTGCTCGGTGCTCAGTACGTTGGGTGCTCACTACTCAGGGTGCTGGGTGCTCAGTGCTTAGGGTGCTGGGTGCTCAGTGCTCAGGGTGCTGGGTGCTCAGTGCTCAGGGTGCTGGGTGCTCAGTACTCAGGGTGCTGGGTGCTCAGTGCTCGGGGTGCTGGGTGCTCAGTGCTCGGGGTTCTGGGTGCTCAGTACTCAGGGTGCTGGGTGCTCAGTACTCGGGGTGCTGGGTGCTCAGTACTCAGGGTGCTGGGTGCTCAGTACTCAGGGTGCTGGGTGCTCAGTACTCAGGGTGCTGGGTGCTCAGTGCTCGGGGTGCTGGGTGCTCAGTGCTCAGGGTGCTGGGTGCTCAGTACTCAGGGTGCTGGGTGCTCAGTTCTCGGGGTGCTGGGTGCTCAGTACTCAGGGTGCTGGGTGCTCAGTACTCCGGGTGCTGAGTGCTCAGTGCTCAGGGTGCTGGGTGCTCAGTACTCAGGGTGCTGGGTGCTCAGTGCTCGGGGTGCTGGGTGCTCAGTGCTCAGGGTGCTGGGTGCTCAGTACTCAGGGTGCTGGGTGCTCAGTACTCGGGGTGCTGGGTGCTCAGTACTCAGGGTGCTGGGTGCTCAGTACTCAGGGTGCTGGGTGCTCAGTACTCGGGTGCTGGGTGCTCAGTGCTCAGGGTGCTGGCTGCTCAGTGCTCGGGGTGCTGGGTGCTCAGTGATCAGTACTCAGGGTGCTGGATGCTCAGTGCTCAGGGTGCTGGGTGCTCAGTGATCAGGGTGCTGGGTACTCAGTGCTCAATGTGCTGGGTGCTCAGTACTCAGGGTGCTCAGTGCTCAGTACTCGGGGTGCTGGGTGCTCAGTGCTCAGCGCTCGGGGTGCTGGGTGCTCAGTGCTCGGGGCGCTGGGTGCTCAGTACTCAGGGTGCTGGGTGCTCAGTGCTCAGGGTGCTGGGTGCTCAGTGCTCGGGGCGCTGGGTGCTCAGTACTCAGGGTGCTGGGTGCTCAGTGCTTGGGGTGCTGGGTGCTCAGTGATCAGGGTGCTGGGTGCTCAGTAGTCAGGGCGCTGGGTGCTCAGTGCTCAGGGTGCTCGGTGCTCGGGGCGCTGGGTGCTCAGTGCTCGGGGTGCTGGGTGCTCAGTGCTCGGGGTTCTCGGTGCTCAGTACGTTGGGTGCTCACTACTCAGGGTGCTGTGTGCTCAGTGCTCAGGGTGCTGGGTGCTCAGTGCTCAGGGTGCTCGGTGCTCGGGGCGCTGGGTGCTCAGTACTCAGGGTGCTGGGTGCTCAGTGCTCGGGGTGCTCGGTGCTCAGTATGTTGGGTGCTCACTACTCAGGGTGCTGTGTGCTCAGTGCTCAGGGTGCTGGGTGCTCAGTGCTCAGGGTGCTGCGTGCTCAGTGCTCAGGGTGCTGGGTGCTCAGTACTCAGGGTGCTGGGTGCTCAGTGCTCAGGGTGCTGGGTGCTCAGTGCTCAGGGTGCTGGGTGCTCAGCGCTCAGGGTGCTGGGTGCACAGTACTTGGGGTGCTGGGTGCTCAGTGCTCGGGGTGCTGGGTGCTCAGTACTCAGGGTGCTGGGTGCTCAGTTCTCAGGGTGCTGGGTGCTCAGTACTCAGGGTGCTGGGTGCTCAGTACTCGGGTGCTGGGTGCTCAGTGCTCAGGGTGCTGGGTGCTCAGTGCTCAGGGTGCTGGGTGCTCAGTGCTCGGGGTGCTGGGTGCTCAGTGCTCAGTACTCAGGGTGCTGGGTGCTCAGTGCTCAGTACTCAGGGTGCTGGGTGCTCAGTGCTCAGGGTGCTGGGTGCTCAGTGCTCAGGGTGCTGGGTGCTCAGTGCTCGGGGTGCTGGGTGCTCAGTGCTCAGTACTCAGGGTGCTGGGTGCTCAGTGCTCGGGGTGCTGGGTGCTCAGTGCTCAGTACTCAGGGTGCTGGGTGCTAAGTGCTCGGGGTGCTGGGTGCTCAGTGCTCGGTGTGCTGGGTGCTCAGTACTCGGGGTGCTGGGTGCTCAGTACTCAGGGTGTTGGGTGCTCAGTACTCCGGGTGCTGGGTGCTCAGTTCTCGGGGTGCTCGGTGCTCAGTACTCAGTGATCAGGCTGCTGGGTGCTCATTCTCGGGGTGCTGGGTGCTCAGTGCTCGGAGTGCTGGGTGCTCAGTACTCAGGGTGCTGGGTGCTCAGTGCTCAGGGTGCTGGGTGCTCAGTACTCAGGGTGCTGGGTGCTCAGTGCTCAGGGTGCTGGGTGCTCAGTATTCAGGGTGCTGGGTGCTCAGTGCTCAGGGTGCTGGGTGCTCAGTACTCAGGGTGCTGGGAGCTCAGTGCTCAGGGTGATCGGTGCTCAGTACTCAGGGTGCTCAGTACTCAGGGTGCTGGGTGCTCAGTGCTCGGGGTGCTGGGTGCTCAGTATTCAGGGTGCTGGGTGCTCAATGCTTTGGGTTCTGGGTGCTCAGTGCTCAGGGTGATCGGTGCTCAGTACTCAGGGTGCTGGGTGCTCAGTGCTCAGGGTGCTGGGTGCTCAGTCCTCAGGGTGCTTAATGCTCAGGGTGCTGGGTGCTCAGTGCTCGGGGTGCTCGGTGCTCAGTACTTAGGGTGCTGAGTGCTCAGTACTCAGGGTGCTGGGTGCTCAGTACTCAGGGTGCTGGGTGCTCAGTGCTCAGGTTGCTGGGTGATCAGTGCTCAGGGTGCTGGGTGCTCAGTGCTCAGCGTGCTGGGTGCTCAGTGCTCGGGGTGATCCGTGCTCAGTACTCAGGTTGCTGGGTGCTCAGTTCTCGGGGTGCTCAGTGCTCAGTACGTTGGGTGCTCACTACTCAGGGTGCTGGGTGCTCAGTGCTCAGGGTGCTGGGTGCTCTGTGCTCAGGGTGCTTGGTGCTCAGTGCTCAGGATGCTGGGTGCTCAGTACTCAGGGTGCTGGTTGCTCAGTACTCAGGGTGCTCAGTGCTCAGTACTCAGGGTGCTCAGTGCTCAGTACTCAGGGTGCTCAGTTCTCAGGGTGCTGGGTGCTCAGTCCTCAGGGTGCTGGGTGCTCAGTGCTCAGGGTGCTCAGTGCTCAGTGCTCAGGGTGCTGGGTGCTCAGTACTCAGGGTGCTGTGTGCTCAGTGCTCGGGGTGCTGGGTGCTCAGTACTCAGTGTGCTGGGTGCTCAGTGCTCAGGGTGCTGGGTGCTCAGTGCTCAGGGTGCTCGGTGCTTAGTACTCAGGGTGCTCGGTGCTCGGGGTGCTGGGTGCTCAGTGCACGGGGTGCTGGGTGCTCAGTGCTCGGGGTGCTGGGTGCTCAGTGCTCAGGGTGCTGGGTGCTCAGTACTCAAGGTGCTGCCTGCTCAGTACTCAGGGTGCTGGGTGCTCAGTACTCAGGGAGCTCAGTGCTTGGGGTGCAGGGTGCTCAGTACTCAGGGTGCTCAGTGCTTGGGGTGTTGGGTGCTCAGTACTCAGGTTGCTGGGTGCTCAGTGATCAGGGTGTTGGGTGCTCAGTACTCAGGGTGCTGGGTGCTCAGTACTCAGGGTGCTGGGTGCTCAGTGCTCGGGGTGCTGGGTGCTCAGTGCTCGGGGTGCTGGGTGCTCAGTGCTCAGGGTGCTGGGTGCTCAGTACTCGGGGTGCTGGTTGCTCAGTGCTCGGGGTGCTGGGTGCACAGTGCTCGGGGTGCTGGGTGCTCAGTGCTCGGGGTGCTGGGTTCTCAGTGCTCGGGGTGCTCAGTGCTCGGGGTGCTGGGTGCTCAGTACTCGTGGTGCTCAGTGCTCAGTACTCAGGGTGCTGGGTGCTCAGTGCTCAGGGCGCTTTGTGCTCAGTGCTCGGCGTGCTGGCTGCTCGGTGCTCAGGTTGCTGGGTGGTCAGTACTCGGGGTGCTGGGTGCTCAGTACTCAGGGTGCGGGGTGCTCATTGCTTGGGGTGCTGGTTGCTCAGTGCTCGGGGTGCTGGGTGCTCAGTGCTCAGGGTGCTTGGTGCTCAGTGCTCAGGGTGCTGGGTGCTCAGTACTCAGGGTGCTGGGTGCTCAGTACTCGGGTGCTGGGTGCTCAGTGCTCAGGGTGCTGGGTGCTCAGTGCTCAGGGTGCTGGGTGCTCAGTGCTCGGGGTGCTGGGTGCTCAGTGCTCAGTACTCAGGGTGCTGGGTGCTCAGTGCTCAGTACTCAGGGTGCTGGGTGCTCAGTGCTCAGGGTGCTGGGTGCTCAGTGCTCAGGGTGCTGGGTGCTCAGTGCTCGGGGTGCTGGGTGCTCAGTGCTCAGTACTCAGGGTGCTGGGTGCTCAGTGCTCGGGGTGCTGGGTGCTCAGTGCTCAGTACTCAGGGTGCTGGGTGCTCAGTGCTCGGGGTGCTGGGTGCTCAGTGCTCGGGGTGCTGGGTGATCAGTACTCGGGGTGCTGGGTGCTCAGTGCTCAGGGTGCTGGGTGCTCAGTAATCAGGGTGCTGGGTGCTCAGTACTCGGGGTGCTGGGTGCTCAGTACTCAGGGTGCTGGGTGCTCAGTACTCCGGGTGCTGAGTGCTCAGTGCTCAAGGTGCTGGGTGCTCAGTACTCAGGGTGCTCATTGCTCATTGTTCAGGGTGCTCAGTACTCAGGGTGCTGGGTGCTCAGTGCTCAGGGTGCTCGGTGCTCGGGGCGCTGGGTGCTCAGTGCTCGGGGTGCTCGGAGCTCAGTACTCAGGGTGCTGGGTGCTCAGTGCTCAGGGTGCTCGGTGCTCAGTACTCAGGGTGCTGGGTTCTCAGTGCTCGGGGTGCTCGGTGCTCAGTACGTTGGGTGCTCACTACTCAGGGTGCTGGGTGCTCAGTGCTCAGGGTGCTGGGTGCTCAGTGCTCAGGGTGCTGGGTGCTCAGTGCTCAGGGTGCTGGGTGCTCAGTACTCAGGGTGCTGGGTGCTCAGTGCTCGGGGTGCTGGGTGATCTGTGCTCAGGGTGCTGGGTGCTCAGTACTCAGGGTGCTGGGTGCTCAGTACTCGGGGTGCTGGGTGCTCAGTACTCAGGGTGCTGGGTGCTCAGTACTCAGGGTGCTGGGTGCTCAGTACTCAGGTGCTGGGTGCTCAGTGCTCAGGGTGCTGGGTGCTCAGTGCTCGGGGTGCTGGGTGCTCAGTGCTCAGTACTCAGGGTGCTGGGTGCTCAGTGCTCGGGGTGCTGGGTGCTCAGTGATCAGTACTCAGGGTGCTGGGTAATCAGTACTCAGGGTGCTGGGTGCTCAGTGCTCAGGGTGCTGGGTACTCAGTGCTCAATGTGCTGGGTGCTCAGTACTCAGGGTGCTCAGTGCTCAGTACTCGGGGTGCTGGGTGCTCAGTGCTCAGGGTGCTCAGTGCTCAGTTCTCGGGGTGCTGGGTGCTCAGTGCTCAGCGCTCGGGGTGCTGGGTGCTCAGTGCTCGGGGCGCTGCGTGCTCTGTGCTCGGGGTGCTGTGTGCTCAATACTCGGGGTGCTGGGTGCTCAGTGCTCAAGGTGCTCAGTGCTCAGTACTCAGTGCTCAGGGTGCTCAGTGCTCAGTGCTCAGGGTGCTGGGTGTTCAGTACTCAGGGTGCTGGGTGCTCAGTACTCAGGGTGCTGGGTGCTCAGTGCTCAGGGTGCTGGGTGCTCAGTGCTCGGGGCGCTGGGTGCTCAGTACTCAGGGTGCTGGGTGCTCAGTACTTGGGGTGCTGGGTGCTTAGTGCTCAGGGTGCTGGGTGCTCAGTAGTCAGGGTGCTGGGTGCTCAGTGCTCAGGGTGCTCGGTGCTCGGGGCGCTGGGTGCTCAGTGCTAGGGGTGCTGGGTGCTCAGTGCTCGGGGTTCTCGGTGCTCAGTACGTTGGTTGCTCACTACTCAGGGTGCTGTGTGCTCAGAGCTCGGGGTGCTCGGTGCTCAGTACTCAGGGTGCTGGGTGCTCAGTGCTCGGGGTGCTCGGTGCTCAGTACGTTTTGTGCTCACTACTCAGGGTGCTGTGTGCTCAGTGCTCAGGGTGCTGGGTGCTCAGTGCTCAGGGTGCTGGGTGCTCAGTGCTCAGGGTGCTGGGTGCTCAGTACTCAGGGTGCTGGGTGCTCAGTGCTCAGGGTGCTGGGTGCTCAGTGCTCAGGGTGCTGGGTGCTCAGTGCTCAGGGTGCTGGGTGCTCAGTACTTGGGGTGCTGGGTGCTCAGTGCTCGGGGTGCTGGGTACTCAGTACTCAGGGTGCTGGGTGCTCAGTACTCAGGGTGCTGGGTGCTCAGTACTCAGGGTGCTGGGTGCTCAGTACTCAGGGTGCTGGGTGCTCAGTGCTCGGGGTGCTCGGTGCTCAGTACGTTGGGTGCTCACTACTCAGGGTGCTGGGTGCTCAGTGCTCAGGGTGCTGGGTGCTCAGTGCTCAGGGTGCTGGGTGCTCAGTGCTCAGGGTGCTGAGTGCTCAGTGCTCAAGGTGCTGGGTGCTCAGTACTCAGGGTGCTCATTGCTCATTGTTCAGGGTGCTCAGTACTCAGGGTGCTGGGTGCTCAGTGCTCAGGGTGCTCGGTGCTCGGGGCGCTGGGTGCTCAGTGCTCGGGGTGCTCGGAGCTCAGTACTCAGGGTGCTGGGTGCTCAGTGCTCAGGGTGCTCGGTGCTCAGTACTCAGGGTGCTGGGTGCTCAGTGCTCGGGCTGCTCGGTGCTCAGTACGTTGGGTGCTCACTACTCAGGGTGCTGGGTGCTCAGGGCTTAGGGTGCTGGGTGCTCAGTGCTCAGGGTGCTGGGTGCTCAGTGCTCAGGGTGCTGGGTGCTCAGTACTCAGGGTGCTGGGTGCTCAGTGCTCGGGGTGCTGGGTGCTCAGTGCTCAGGGTGCTGGGTGCTCAGTACTCAGGGTGCTGGGTGCTCAGTACTCGGGGTGCTGGGTGCTCAGTACTCAGGGTGCTGGGTGCTCAGTACTCAGGGTGCTGGGTGCTCAGTACTCAGGGTGCTGGGTGCTCAGTGCTCGGGGTGCTGGGTGCTCAGTGCTCAGGGTGCTGGGTGCTCAGTACTCAGGGTGCTGGGTGCTCAGTTCTCGGGGTGCTGGGTGCTCAGTACTCAGGGTGCTGGGTGCTCAGTACTCCGGGTGCTGAGTGCTCAGTGCTCAAGGTGCTGGGTGCTCAGTACTCAGGGTGCTCATTGCTCATTGTTCAGGGTGCTCAGTACTCAGGGTGCTGGGTGCTCAGTGCTCAGGGTGCTCGGTGCTCGGGGCGCTGGGTGCTCAGTGCTCGGGGTGCTCGAAGCTCAGTACTCAGGGTGCTGGGTGCTCAGTGCTCAGGCTGCTCGGTGCTCAGTACTCAGGGTGCTGGGTGCTCAGTGCTCGGGGTGCTCGGTGCTCAGTATGTTGGGTGCTCACTACTCAGGGTGCTGGGTGCTCAGTGCTCAGGGTGCTGGGTGCTCAGTGCTCAGGGTGCTGGGTGCTCAGTGCTCAGGGTGCTGGGTGCTCAGTGCTTGGGGTGCTGGGTGCTCAGTGCTCAGGGTGCTGGGTGCTCAGTAGTCAGGGTGCTGGGTGCTCAGTGCTCAGGGTGCTCGGTGCTCGGGGCGCTGGGTGCTCAGTGCTCGGGGTGCTGGGTGCTCAGTGCTCGGGGTTCTCGGTGCTCAGTACGTTGGGTGCTCACTACTCAGGGTGCTGTGTGCTCAGTGCTCGGGGTGCTCGGTGCTCAGTACTCAGGGTGCTGGGTGCTCAGTGCTCGGGGTGCTCGGTGCTCAGTACGTTGGGTGCTCACTACTCAGGGTGCTGTGTGCTCAGTGCTCAGGGTGCTGGGTGCTCAGTGCTCAGGGTGCTGGGTGCTCAGTGCTCAGGGTGCTGGGTGCTCAGTACTCAGGGTGCTGGGTGCTCAGTGCTCAGGGTGCTGGGTGCTCAGTGCTCAGGGTGCTGGGTGCTCAGCGCTCAGGGTGCTGGGTGCACAGTACTTGGGGTGCTGGGTGCTCAGTCCTCGGGGTGCTGGGTGCTCAGTACTCAGGGTGCTGGGTGCTCAGTTCTCAGGGTGCTGGGTGCTCAGTACTCAGGGTGCTGGGTGCTCAGTACTCGGGTGCTGGGTGCTCAGTGCTCAGGGTGCTGGGTGCTCAGTGCTCAGGGTGCTGGGTGCTCAGTGCTCGGGGTGCTGGGTGCTCAGTGCTCAGTACTCAGGGTGCTGGGTGCTCAGTGCTCAGTACTCAGGGTGCTGGGTGCTCAGTGCTCAGGGTGCTGGGTGCTCAGTGCTCAGGGTGCTGGGTGCTCAGTGCTCGGGGTGCTGGGTGCTCAGTGCTCACTACTCAGGGTGCTGGGTGCTCAGTGCTCGGGGTGCTGGGTGCTCAGTGCTCAGTACTCAGGGTGCTGGGTGCTAAGTGCTCGGGGTGCTGGGTGCTCAGTGCTCGGTGTGCTGGGTGCTCAGTACTCGGGGTGCTGGGTGCTCAGTACTCAGGGTGTTGGGTGCTCAGTACTCCGGGTGCTGGGTGCTCAGTTCTCGGGGTGCTCGGTGCTCAGTACTCAGTGATCAGGCTGCTGGGTGCTCATTCTCGGGGTGCTGGGTGCTCAGTGCTCGGGGTGCTGGGTGCTCAGTACTCAGGGTGCTGGTTGCTCAGTGCTCAGGGTGCTGGGTGCTCAGTACTCAGGGTGCTGGGTGCTCAGTGCTCAGGGTGCTGGGTGCTCAGTATTCAGGGTGCTGGGTGCTCAGTGCTCAGGGTGCTGGGTGCTCAGTACTCAGGGTGCTGGGAGCTCAGTGCTCAGGGTGATCGGTGCTCAGTACTCAGGGTGCTCAGTACTCAGGGTGCTGGGTGCTCAGTGCTCGGGGTGCTGGGTGCTCAGTATTCAGGGTGCTGGGTGCTCAATGCTTTGGGTTCTGGGTGCTCAGTGCTCAGGGTGATCGGTGCTCAGTACTCAGGGTGCTGGGTGCTCAGTGCTCAGGGTGCTGGGTGCTCAGTCCTCAGGGTGCTTAATGCTCAGGGTGCTGGGTGCTCAGTGCTCGGGGTGCTCGGTGCTCAGTACTCAGGGTGCTGAGTGCTCAGTACTCAGGGTGCTGGGTGCTCAGTACTCAGGGTGCTGGGTGCTCAGTGCTCAGGTTGCTGGGTGATCAGTGCTCAGGGTGCTGGGTGCTCAGTGCTCAGCGTGCTGGGTGCTCAGTGCTCGGGGTGATCCGTGCTCAGTACTCAGGTTGCTGGGTGCTCAGTTCTCGGGGTGCTCAGTGCTCAGTACGTTGGGTGCTCACTACTCAGGGTGCTGGGTGCTCAGTGCTCAGGGTGCTGGGTGCTCAGTGCTCAGGGTGCTTGGTGCTCAGTGCTCAGGGTGCTGGGTGCTCAGTACTCAGGGTGCTGGTTGCTCAGTACTCAGGGTGCTCAGTGCTCAGTACTCAGGGTGCTCAGTGCTCAGTACTCAGGGTGCTCAGTTCTCAGGGTGCTGGGTGCTCAGTCCTCAGGGTGCTGGGTGCTCAGTGCTCAGGGTGCTCAGTGCTCAGGGTGCTGGGTGCTCAGTACTCAGGGTGCTGTGTGCTCAGTGCTCGGGGTGCTGGGTGCTCAGTACTCAGTGTGCTGGGTGCTCAGTGCTCAGGGTGCTGGGTGCTCAGTGCTCAGGGTGCTCGGTGCTTAGTACTCAGGGTGCTCGGTGCTCGGGGTGCTGGGTGCTCAGTGCACGGGGTGCTGGGTGCTCAGTGCTCGGGGTGCTGGGTGCTCAGTGCTCAGGGTGCTGGGTGCTCAGTACTCAGGGAGCTGGGTGCTCAGTACTCAGGGAGCTCAGTGCTTGGGGTGCAGGGTGCTCAGTACTCAGGGTGCTCAGTGCTTGGGGTGTTGGGTGCTCAGTACTCAGGTTGCTGGGTGCTCAGTGATCAGGGTGTTGGGTGCTCAGTACTCAGGGTGCTGGGTGCTCAGTACTCAGGGTGCTGGGTGCTCAGTGCTCGGGGTGCTGGGTGCTCAGTGCTCGGGGTGCTGGGTGCTCAGTGCTCAGGGTGCTGGGTGCTCAGTGCTCGGGGTGCTGGTTGCTCAGTGCTCGGGGTGCTGGGTGCTCAGTGCTCGGGGTGCTGGGTGCTCAGTGCTCGGGGTGCTGGGTTCTCAGTGCTCGGGGTGCTCGGTGCTCAGTGCTCGGGGTGCTGGGTGCTCAGTACTCGTGGTGCTCAGTGCTCAGTACTCAGGGTGCTGGGTGCTCAGTGCTCAGGGCGCTTTGTGCTCAGTGCTCGGGGTGCTGGCTGCTCGGTGCTCAGGTTGCTGGGTGGTCAGTACTCGGGGTGCTGGGTGCTCAGTACTCAGGGTGCGGGGTGCTCATTGCTTGGGGTGCTGGTTGCTCAGTGCTCGGGGTGCTGGGTGCTCAGTGCTCAGGGTGCTTGGTGCTCAGTGCTCAGGGTGCTGGGTGCTCAGTACTCAGGGTGCTGGGTGCTCAGTACTCGGGTGCTGGGTGCTCAGTGCTCAGGGTGCTGGGTGCTCAGTGCTCAGGGTGCTGGGTGCTCAGTGCTCGGGGTGCTGGGTGCTCAGTGCTCAGTACTAATGGTGCTGGGTGCTCAGTGCTCAGTACTCAGGGTGCTGGGTGCTCAGTGCTCAGGGTGCTGGGTGCTCAGTGCTCAGGGTGCTGGGTGCTCAGTGCTCGGGGTGCTGGGTGCTCAGTGCTCAGTACTCAGGGTGCTGGGTGCTCAGTGCTCGGGGTGCTGGGTGCTCAGTGCTCAGTACTCAGGGTGCTGGGTGCTCAGTGCTCGGGGTGCTGGGTGCTCAGTGCTCGGGGTGCTGGGTGATCAGTACTCGGGGTGCTGGGTGCTCAGTACTCAGGGTGTTGGGTGCTCAGTACTCCGGGTGCTGGGTGCTCAGTTCTCGGGGTGCTCGGTGCTCAGTACTCAGTGATCAGGGTGCTGAGTGCTCAGTGCTCAGGGTGCTGGGTGTTCAGTACTCAGGGAGCTGGGTGCTCAGTACTCAGGGTGCTGGGTGCTCAGTGCTCAGGCTGCTGGGTGCTCAGTACTCGGGGTGCTCGGTGCCCAGTGCTCTGGGTGCTGGTTGCTCAGTACTCAGGGTGCTGGGTACTCAGTGCTCAGGGTGCTCGGTGCTCAGTACTCGGGGTGCTGGGTGCTCATTCTCGGGGTGCTGGGTGCTCAGTGCTCGGGGTGCTGGGTGCTCAGTACTCAGGGTGCTGGGTGCTCAGTGCTCAGGGTGCTGGGTGCTCAGTACTCAGGGTGCTGGGTGCTCAGTGCTCAGGGTGCTGGGTGCTCAGTACTCAGGGTGCTGGGTGCTCAGTGCTCAGGGTGCTGGGTGCTCAGTACTCAGGGTGCTGGGAGCTCAGTGCTCAGGGTGAGCGGTGCTCAGTACTCAGGGTGCTCAGTACTCAGGGTGCTGGGTGCTCAGTGCTCGGGGTGCTCGGAGCTCAGTACTCAGGGTGCTGGGTGCTCAGTGCTCAGGGTGCTCGGTGCTCAGTACTCAGGGTGCTGGGTGCTCAGTGCTCGGGGTGCTCGGTGCTCAGTACGTTGGGTGCTCACTACTCAGGGTGCTGGGTGCTCAGTGCTCAGGGTGCTGGGTGCTCAGTGCTCAGGGTGCTGGGTGCTCAGTGCTCAGGGTGCTGGGTGCTCAGTACTCAGGGTGCTGGGTGCTCAGTGCTCGGGGTGCTGGGTGCTCTGTGCTCAGGGTGCTGGGTGCTCAGTACTCAGGGTGCTGGGTGCTCAGTACTCGGGGTGCTGGGTGCTCAGTACTCAGGGTGCTGGGTGCTCAGTACTCAGGGTGCTGGGTGCTCAGTACTCGGGTGCTGGGTGCTCAGTGCTCAGGGTGCTGGGTGCTCAGTGCTCGGGGTGCTGGGTGCTCAGTGCTCAGTACTCAGGATGCTGGGTGCTCAGTGCTCGGGGTGCTGGGTGCTCAGTGATCAGTACTCAGGGTGCTGGGTAATCAGTACTCAGGGTGCTGGGTGCTCAGTGCTCAGGGTGCTGGGTACTCAGTGCTCAATGTGCTGGGTGCTCAGTACTCAGGGTGCTCAGTGCTCAGTACTCGGGGTGCTGGGTGCTCAGTGCTCAGGGTGCTCAGTGCTCAGTACTCGGGGTGCTGGGTGCTCAGTGCTCAGCGCTCGGGGTGCTGGGTGCTCAGTGCTCGGGGCGCTGCGTGCTCTGTGCTCGGGGTGCTGTGTGCTCAATACTCGGGGTGCTGGGTGCTCAGTGCTCAAGGTGCTCAGTGCTCAGTACTCAGTGCTCAGGGTGCTCAGTGCTCAGTGCTCAGGCTGCTGGGTGTTCAGTACTCAGGGTGCTGGGTGCTCAGTACTCAGGGTGCTGGGTGCTCAGTGCTCAGGGTGCTGGGTGCTCAGTGCTAGGGGCGCTGGGTGCTCAGTACTCAGGGTGCTGGGTGCTCAGTACTTGGGGTGCTGGGTGCTTAGTGCTCAGGGTGCTGGGTGCTCAGTAGTCAGGGTGCTGGGTGCTCAGTGCTCAGGGTGCTCGGTGCTCGGGGCGCTGGGTGCTCAGTGCTCGGGGTGCTGGGTGCTCAGTGCTCGGGGTTCTCGGTGCTCAGTACGTTGGTTGCTCACTACTCAGGGTGCTGTGTGCTCAGAGCTCGGGGTGCTCGGTGCTCAGTACTCAGGGTGCTGGGTGCTCAGTGCTCGGGGTGCTCGGTGCTCAGTACGTTGGGTGCTCACTACTCAGGGTGCTGTGTGCTCAGTGCTCAGGATGCTGGGTGCTCAGTGCTCAGGGTGCTGGGTGCTCAGTGCTCAGGGTGCTGGGTGCTCAGTACTCAGGGTGCTGGGTGCTCAGTGCTCAGGGTGCTGGGTGCTCAGTGCTCAGGGTGCTGGGTGCTCAGTGCTCAGGGTGCTGGGTGCTCAGTACTCAGGGTGCTGGGTGCTCAGTGCTCGGGGTGCTGGGTACTCAGTACTCAGGGTGCTGGGTGCTCAGTACTCAGGGTGCTGGGTGCTCAGTACTCAGGGTGCTGGGTGCTCAGTACTCAGGGTGCTGGGTGCTCAGTGCTCGGGGTGCTCGGTGCTCAGTACGTTGGGTGCTCACTACTCAGGGTGCTGGGTGCTCAGTGCTCAGGGTGCTGGGTGCTCAGTGCTCAGGGTGCTGGGTGCTCAGTGCTCAGGGTGCTGAGTGCTCAGTGCTCAAGGTGCTGGGTGCTCAGTACTCAGGGTGCTCATTGCTCATTGTTCAGGGTGCTCAGTACTCAGGGTGCTGGGTGCTCAGTGCTCAGGGTGCTCGGTGCTCGGGGCGCTGGGTGCTCAGTGCTCGGGGTGCTCGGAGCTCAGTACTCAGGGTGCTGGGTGCTCAGTGCTCAGGGTGCTCGGTGCTCAGTACTCAGGGTGCTGGGTGCTCAGTGCTCGGGCTGCTCGGTGCTCAGTACGTTGGGTGCTCACTACTCAGGGTGCTGGGTGCTCAGTGCTTAGGGTGCTGGGTGCTCAGTGCTCAGGGTGCTGGATGCTCAGTGCTCAGGGTGCTGGGTGCTCAGTACTCAGGGTGCTGGGTGCTCAGTGCTCAGGGTGCTGGGTGCTCAGTGCTCAGGGTGCTGGGTGCTCAGTACTCAGGGTGCTGGGTGCTCAGTACTCGGGGTGCTGGGTGCTCAGTACTCAGGGTGCTGGGTGCTCAGTACTCAGGGTGCTGGGTGCTCAGTACTCAGGGTGCTGGGTGCTCAGTGCTCGGGGTGCTGGGTGCTCAGTGCTCAGGGTGCTGGGTGCTCAGTACTCAGGGTGCTGGGTGCTCAGTTCTCGGGGTGCTGGGTGCTCAGTACTCAGGGTGCTGGGTGCTCAGTACTCCGGGTGCTGAGTGCTCAGTGCTCAAGGTGCTGGGTGCTCAGTACTCAGGGTGCTCATTGCTCATTGTTCAGGGTGCTCAGTACTCAGGGTGCTGGGTGCTCAGTGCTCAGGGTGCTCGGTGCTCGGGGCGCTGGGTGCTCAGTGCTCGGGGTGCTCGAAGCTCAGTACTCAGGGTGCTGGGTGCTCAGTGCTCAGGGTGCTCGGTGCTCAGTACTCAGGGTGCTGGGTGCTCAGTGCTCGGGGTGCTCGGTGCTCAGTACGTTGGGTGCTCACTACTCAGGGTGCTGGGTGCTCAGTGCTCAGGGTGCTGGGTGCTCAGTGCTCAGGGTGCTGGGTGCTCAGTGCTCAGGGTGCTGGGTGCTCAGTACTCAGGGTGCTGGGTGCTCAGTGCTCGGGGTGCTGGGTGCTCAGTGCTCAGGGTGCTGGGTGCTCAGTACTCAGGGTGCTGGGTGCTCAGTACTCGGGGTGCTGGGTGCTCAGTACTCAGGGTGCTGGGTGCTCAGTACTCAGGGTGCTGGGTGCTCAGTACTCGGGTGCTGGGTGCTCAGTGCTCAGGGTGCTGGCTGCTCAGTGCTCGGGGTGCTGGGTGCTCAGTGATCAGTACTCAGGGTGCTGGATGCTCAGTGCTCAGGGTGCTGGGTGCTCAGTGATCAGGGTGCTGGGTACTCAGTGCTCAATGTGCTGGGTGCTCAGTACTCAGGGTGCTCAGTGCTCAGTACTCGGGGTGCTGGGTGCTCAGTGCTCAGCGCTCGGGGTGCTGGGTGCTCAGTGCTCGGGGCGCTGGGTGCTCAGTACTCAGGGTGCTGGGTGCTCAGTGCTTGGGGTGCTGGGTGCTCAGTGCTCAGGGTGCTGGGTGCTCAGTAGTCAGGGTGCTGGGTGCTCAGTGCTCAGGGTGCTCGGTGCTCGGGGCGCTGGGTGCTCAGTGCTCGGGGTGCTGGGTGCTCAGTGCTCGGGGTTCTCGGTGCTCAGTACGTTGGGTGCTCACTACTCAGGGTGCTGTGTGCTCAGTGCTCAGGGTGCTGGGTGCTCAGTGCTCAGGGTGCTGGGTGCTCAGTGCTCAGGGTGCTGGGTGCTCAGTACTCAGGGTGCTGGGTGCTCAGTGCTCAGGGTGCTGGGTGCTCAGTGCTCAGGGTGCTGGGTGCTCAGCGCTCAGGGTGCTGGGTGCACAGTACTTGGGGTGCTGGGTGCTCAGTGCTCGGGGTGCTGGGTGCTCAGTGCTCAGGGTGCTGGGTGCTCAGTACTCAGGGTGCTGGGTGCTCAGTTCTCAGGGTGCTGGGTGCTCAGTACTCAGGGTGCTGGGTGCTCAGTACTCGGGTGCTGGGTGCTCAGTGCTCAGGGTGCTGGGTGCTCAGTGCTCAGGGTGCTGGGTGCTCAGTGCTCGGGGTGCTGGGTGCTCAGTGCTCAGTACTCAGGGTGCTGGGTGCTCAGTGCTCAGTACTCAGGGTGCTGGGTGCCCAGTGCTCAGGGTGCTGGGTGCTCAGTGCTCAGGGTGCTGGGTGCTCAGTGCTCGGGGTGCTGGGTGCTCAGTGCTCAGTACTCAGGGTGCTGGGTGCTCAGTGCTCGGGGTGCTGGGTGCTCAGTGCTCAGTACTCAGGGTGCTGGGTGCTAAGTGCTCGGGGTGCTGGGTGCTCAGTGCTCGGTGTGCTGGGTGCTCAGTACTCGGGGTGCTGGGTGCTCAGTACTCAGGGTGTTGGGTGCTCAGTACTCCGGGTGCTGGGTGCTCAGTTCTCGGGGTGCTCGGTGCTCAGTACTCAGTGATCAGGCTGCTGGGTGCTCATTCTCGGGGTGCTGGGTGCTCAGTGCTCGGGGTGCTGGGTGCTCAGTACTCAGGGTGCTGGGTGCTCAGTGCTC
This sequence comes from Microtus oregoni, assembly GCF_018167655.1. Taxonomy (NCBI): domain Eukaryota; kingdom Metazoa; phylum Chordata; class Mammalia; order Rodentia; family Cricetidae; genus Microtus; species Microtus oregoni. The sequence continues at coordinate 4,307,115 of NW_024544028.1, read as the reverse complement.
AGGGTGCTGGGTGCTCAGTACTCAGGGTGCTGGGTGCTCAGTGCTCAGGGTGCTGGGTGCTCAGTATTCAGGGTGCTGGGTGCTCAGTGCTCAGGGTGCTGGGTGCTCAGTACTCAGGGTGCTGGGAGCTCAGTGCTCAGGGTGATCGGTGCTCAGTACTCAGGGTGCTCAGTACTCAGGGTGCTGGGTGCTCAGTGCTCGGGGTGCTGGGTGCTCAGTATTCAGGGTGCTGGGTGCTCAATGCTTTGGGTTCTGGGTGCTCAGTGCTCAGGGTGATCGGTGCTCAGTACTCAGGGTGCTGGGTGCTCAGTGCTCAGGGTGCTGGGTGCTCAGTCCTCAGGGTGCTTAATGCTCAGGGTGCTGGGTGCTCAGTGCTCGGGGTGCTCGGTGCTCAGTACTCAGGGTGCTGAGTGCTCAGTACTCAGGGTGCTGGGTGCTCAGTACTCAGGGTGCTGGGTGCTCAGTGCTCAGGTTGCTGGGTGATCAGTGCTCAGGGTGCTGGGTGCTCAGTGCTCAGGTTGCTGGGTGCTCAGTGCTCGGGGTGCTGGGTGCTCAGTACTCAGTGTGCTGGGTGCTCAGTGCTCAGGGTGCTGGGTGCTCAGTGCTCAGGGTGCTCGGTGCTTAGTACTCAGGGTGCTCGGTGCTCGGGGTGCTGGGTGCTCAGTGCACGGGGTGCTGGGTGCTCAGTGCTCGGGGTGCTGGGTGCTCAGTGCTCAGGGTGCTGGGTGCTCAGTACTCAAGGTGCTGGCTGCTCAGTACTCAGGGTGCTGGGTGCTCAGTACTCAGGGAGCTCAGTGCTTGGGGTGCAGGGTGCTCAGTACTCAGGGTGCTCAGTGCTTGGGGTGTTGGGTGCTCAGTACTCAGGTTGCTGGGTGCTCAGTGATCAGGGTGTTGGGTGCTCAGTACTCAGGGTGCTGGGTGCTCAGTACTCAGGGTGCTGGGTGCTCAGTGCTCGGGGTGCTGGGTGCTCAGTGCTCGGGGTGCTGGGTGCTCAGTGCTCAGGGTGCTGGGTGCTCAGTGCTCGGGGTGCTGGTTGCTCAGTGCTCGGGGTGCTGGGTGCACAGTGCTCGGGGTGCTGGGTGCTCAGTGCTCGGGGTGCTGGGTTCTCAGTGCTCGGGGTGCTCGGTGCTCAGTGCTCGGGGTGCTGGGTGCTCAGTACTCGTGGTGCTCAGAGCTCAGTACTCAGGGTGCTGGGTGCTCAGTGCTCAGGGCGCTTTGTGCTCAGTGCTCGGGGTGCTGGCTGCTCGGTGCTCAGGTTGCTGGGTGGTCAGTACTCGGGGTGCTGGGTGCTCAGTACTCAGGGTGCGGGGTGCTCATTGCTTGGGGTGCTGGTTGCTCAGTGCTCGGGGTGCTGGGTGCTCAGTGCTCAGGGTGCTTGGTGCTCAGTGCTCAGGGTGCTGGGTGCTCAGTACTCAGGGTGCTGGGTGCTCAGTACTCGGGTGCTGGGTGCTCAGTGCTCAGGGTGCTGGGTGCTCAGTGCTCAGGGTGCTGGGTGCTCAGTGCTCGGGGTGCTGGGTGCTCAGTGCTCAGTACTAAGGGTGCTGGGTGCTCAGTGCTCAGTACTCAGGGTGCTGGGTGCTCAGTGCTCAGGGTGCTGGGTGCTCAGTGCTCAGGGTGCTGGGTGCTCAGTGCTCGGGGTGCTGGGTGCTCAGTGCTCAGTACTCAGGGTGCTGGGTGCTCAGTGCTCGGGGTGCTGGGTGCTCAGTGCTCAGTACTCAGGGTGCTGGGTGCTCAGTGCTCGGGGTGCTGGGTGCTCAGTGCTCGGGGTGCTGGGTGATCAGTACTCGGGGTGCTGGGTGCTCAGTACTCAGGGTGTTGGGTGCTCAGTACTCCGGGTGCTGGGTGCTCAGTTCTCGGGGTGCTCAGTGCTCAGTACTCAGTGATCAGGGTGCTGAGTGCTCAGTGCTCAGGGTGCTGGGTGTTCAGTACTCAGGGAGCTGGGTGCTCAGTACTCAGGGTGCTGGGTGCTCAGTGCTCAGGCTGCTGGGTGCTCAGTACTCGGGGTGCTCGGTGCCCAGTGCTCTGGGTGCTGGTTGCTCAGTACTCAGGGTGCTGGGTACTCAGTGCTCAGGGTGCTCGGTGCTCAGTACTCGGGGTGCTGGGTGCTCATTCTCGGGGTGCTGGGTGCTCAGTGCTCGGGGTGCTGGGTGCTCAGTACTCAGGGTGCTGGGTGCTCAGTGCTCAGGGTGCTGGGTGCTCAGTACTCACGGTGCTGGGTGCTCAGTGCTCAGGGTGCTGGGTGCTCAGTACTCAGGGTGCTGGGTGCTCAGTGCTCAGGGTGCTGGGTGCTCAGTACTCAGGGTGCTGGGAGCTCAGTGCTCAGGGTGAGCGGTGCTCAGTACTCAGGGTGCTCAGTACTCAGGGTGCTGGGTGCTCAGTGCTCGGGGTGCTGGGTGCTCAGTATTCAGGGTGCTGGGTGCTCAGTGCTTTGGGTTCTGGGTGCTCAGTGCTCAGGGTGATCGGTGCTCAGTACTCAGGGTGCTGGGTGCTCAGTGCTCAGGGTGCTGGGTGCTCAGTCCTCAGGGTGCTTAGTGCTCAGGGTGCTGGGTGCTCAGTGCTTGGGTTGCTCGGTGCTCAGTACTCAGGGTGCTGAGTGCTCAGTACTCAGGGTGCTGGGTGCTCAGTACTCAGGGTGCTGGGTGCTCAGTGCTCAGGTTGCTGGGTGATCAGTGCTCAGGGTGCTGGGTGCTCAGTGCTCAGCGTGCTGGGTGCTCAGTGCTTGGTGTGCTCGGTGCTCAGTACGTTGGGTGCTCACTACTCAGGGTGCTGGGTGCTCAGTGCTCGGGGTGATCCGTGCTCAGTACTCAGGTTGCTGGGTGCTCAGTGCTCGGGGTGCTCAGTGCTCAGTACGTTGGGTGCTCACTACTCAGGGTGCTGGGTGCTCAGTGCTCAGGGTGCTGGGTGCTCAGTGCTCAGGGTGCTTGGTGCTCTGTGCTCAGGGTGCTGGGTGCTCAGTACTCAGGGTGCTGGTTGCTCAGTACTCAGGGTGCTCAGTGCTCAGTACTCAGGGTGCTCAGTGCTCAGTACTCAGGGTGCTCAGTTCTCAGGGTGCTGGGTGCTCAGTACTCAGGGTGCATTGTGCTCAGTGCTCGGGGTGCTGGGTGCTCAGTACTCAGAATGCTGGGTGCTCAGTGCTCAGGGTGCTGGGTGCTCAGTGCTCAGGGTGCTCGGTGCTTAGTACTCAGGGTGCTCGGTGCTCGGGGTGCTGGGTGCTCAGTGCACGGGGTGCTGGGTGCTCAGTGCTCGGGGTGCTGGGTGCTCAGTGCTCAGGGTGCTGGGTGCTCAGTACTCAAGGTGCTGGCTGCTCAGTACTCAGGGTGCTGGGTGCTCAGTACTCAGGGAGCTCAGTGCTTGGGGTGCTGGGTGCTCAGTACTCAGGGTGCTCAGTGCTTGGGGTGTTGGGTGCTCAGTACTCAGGTTGCTGGGTGCTCAGTGATCAGGGTGTTGGGTGCTCAGTACTCAGGGTGTTGGGTGCTCAGTACTCAGGGTGCTGGGTGCTCAGTACTCAGGGTGCTGGGTGCTCAGTGCTCGGGGTGCTGGGTGCTCAGTGCTCGGGGTGCTGGGTGCTCAGTGCTCGGGGTGCTGGGTTCTCAGTGCTCGGGGTGCTCGGTGCTCAGTGCTCGGGGTGCTGGGTGCTCAGTACTCGTGGTGCTCAGTGCTCAGTACTCAGGGTGCTGGGTGCCCAGTGCTCAGGGCGCTGGGTGCTCAGTGCTCAGGGTGCTGGCTGCTCGGTGCTCAGGTTGCTGGGTGGTCAGTACTCGGGGTGCTGGGTGCTCAGTACTCAGGGTGCGGGGTGCTCATTGCTTGGGGTGCTGGTTGCTCAGTGCTCGGGGTGCTGGGTGCTCAGTGCTCGGGGCGCTGTGTGCTCAGTGCTCTGGGCGCTGGTTGCTCAGTGCTCGGGGCGCTGGGTGCTCAGTGCTCTGGGTGCTTGGTGCTCAGTACTCAGGGTGCTGGGTTCTCAGTGCTCGGGTTGCACGGTGCTCAGTACGTTGGGTGCTCACTACTCAGGGTGCTGAGTGCTCAGTGCTCAGGGTGCTCATTGCTCAGTACTCAGGGTGCTCAGTGCTCAGTACTCAGGGTGCTCGGTGCTCAGGGTGCTGGGTGCTCAGTGCTCGGGGTGCTGGGTGCTCATTACTCGCGGTGCTGCGTGCTCAGTGCTCGGGGTGCTCGGTGCTCAGCACTCAGGGTGCTGGGTGCTCAGTACTCAGGTGCTGGGTGCTCAGTGCTCAGGGTGCTGGGTGCTCAGTGTTCGGGGTGCTGGGTGCTCAGTGCTCAGTACTCAGGGTGCTTGGTGTTCAGTGCTTGGGGTGCTGGGTGCTCAGTGCTCACGGTGCTCAGTGCTCAGTACTCGGGTGCTGGGTGCTCAGAGCTCAGGGTGCTCAATGCTCAGTACTCGGGGTGCTGTGTGCTCAGTGCTCAGGGTGCTCAGTGCTCGGGGTGCTGGGTGCTCAGTGCTCGGGGCGCTGGGTGCTCAGTGCTCGGGGTGCTGGGTGCTCAGTACACAGGGTGCTGGGTGCTCAGTGCTCAGGGTGCTCAGTGCTCAGTACTCAGTGCTCAGGGTGCTCAGTACTCGGGGTGCTGGGTGCTCAGTGCTCAGGGTGCTCAGTGCTCAGTACTCAGTGCTCAGGGTGCTCAGTGCTCAGTGCTCAGGGTGCTGTATGTTCAGTACTCAGGGTGCTGGTTGCTCAGTACTCAGGGTGCTGGGTGCTCAGTGCTCAGGGTGCTGGGTGCTCAGTGCTCGCGGTGCTCAGTACTCAGGGTGCTGTGTGTTCAGTGCTCAGGGTACTGGATGCTCAGTACTCAGGGTGCTCGGTGCTTAGTACTCAGGGTGCTGGGTGCTCAGTACTCCGGGTGCTGGGTGCTCAGTGCTCGGGGTACTCGGAGCTCAGTACTCAGGGTGCTGGGTGCTCAGTTCTCGGGGTGATCGGTGCTCAGTACTCAGGGTGCTGGGTGCTCAGTGCTCGGGGTGCTTGGTGCTCAGTACGTTGGGTGCTCACTACTCAGGGTGCTGGGTGCTCAGTGCTCAGTGTGCTGGGTGCTCAGTGCTCAGGGTGCTGGGTGCTCAGTGCTCAGGGTGCTGTGTGCACAGTACTCAGGGTGCTGGGTGCTCAGTGCTCGGGGTGCTGGGTGCTCAGTACTCAGGGTGCTGGGTGCTCAGTACTCGGGTGCTGGGTGCTCAGTACTCAGGGTGCTGGGTGCTCAGTGCTCGGGTTGCTGGGTGCTCAGTGCTCAGTACTCAGGGTGCTGGGCGCTCAGTGCTCGGGGTGCTGGGTGCTCAGTGCTCAGGGTGCCGGGTGCTCTGTGCTCGGGGTGCTGGGTGCTCAGTACTCAGGGTGCTGGGTGCTCAGTACTCGGGTGCTGGGTGCTCAGTGCTCAGGGTCCTGGGTGCTCAGTGCTCGGGGTGCTGGGTGCTCAGTGCTCAGTACTCAGGGTGCTGGGTGCTCAGTGCTCGGGGTGCTGGGTGCTCAGTGCTCAGGGTGCTGGGTGCTCAGTGCTCAGGGCGCTGGGTGCTCAGTGCTCAGTCCTCAGGGTGATGGGTGCACAGTGCTCAGGGTGCTGGGTGCTCAGTGCTCAGGGTGCTGGGTACTCAGTGCTCGGGGTGCTGGGTGCTCAGTACTCAGGGTGCTGGGTGCTCAGTACACATGGTGCTGTGTTCTCAGTGCTCGAGGTGCTGGGTGCTCAGTGCTCGGGGTGCTGTGTGTTCAGTGCTCACGGTGCTGGGTGTTCAGTACTCAGGGTGCTGGGTGCTCAGTACTCAGGGTTCTCATTGCTCAGGGTGCTGGGTGCTCAGTACTCAGGGTGCTGGGTGCTCAGTACTCAGGGTGCTCAGTGCTCAGTACTCAGGGTGCTCAGTGCTCAGTACTCAGGGTGCTCGGTGCTCAGGGTGCTGGGTGCTCATTGCTCCGGGTGCTGGGTGCTCATTGCTCGCGGTGCTGCAAGCTCAGTGCTCGGGGTGCTCGGTGCTCAGTACTCAGGGTGCTGGGTACTCAGTGCTCAGGGTGCTCGGTGCTCAGTACTCGGGGTGCTGGGTGCTCATTCTCGGGGTGCTTGGTGCTCAGTGCTCGGGGTGCTGGGTGCTCAGTACTCAGGGTGCTGGGTGCTCAGTGCTCAGGGTGCTGGGTGCTCAGTACTCAGGGTGCTGGGTGCTCAGTGCTCAGGGTGCTGGGTGCTCAGTACTCAGGGTGCTGGGTGCTCAGTGCTCAGGGTACTGGGTGCTCAGTACTCAGGGTGCTGGGAGCTCAGTGCTCAGGGTGATCGGTGCTCAGTACTCAGGGTGCTCAGTGCTCAGGGTGCTTGGTGCTCAGTGCTCAGGGTGCTGGGTGCTCAGTGCTCAGGTTGCTGGGTGATCAGTGCTCAGGGTGCTGGGTGCTCAGTGCTCAGCGTGCTGGGTGCTCAGTGCGCGGGGTGCTGGGTGCTCAGTACTCAGGTTGCTGGGTGCTCAGTGCTTGGTGTGCTCGGTGCTCAGTACGTTGGGTGCTCACTACTCAGGGTGCTGGGTGCTCAGTGCTCGGGGTGATCCGTGCTCAGTACTCAGGTTGCTGGGTGCTCAGTTCTCGGGGTGCTCAGTGCTCAGTACGTTGGGTGCTCACTACTCAGGGTGCTGGGTGCTCAGTGCTCAGGGTGCTTGGTGCTCAGTGCTCAGGTTGCTAGGTGCTCAGTTCTCGGGGTGCTCAGTGCTCAGTACGTTGGGTGCTCACTACTCAGGGTGCTGGGTGCTCAGTGCTCAGGGTGCTGGGTGCTCAGTTCTCGGGGTGCTCAGTGCTCAGTACGTTGGGTGCTCACTACTCAGGGTGCTGGGTGCTCAGTGCTCAGGGTGCTTGGTGCTCAGTGCTCAGGTTGCTGGGTGCTCAGTTCTCGGGGTGCTCAGTGCTCAGTACGTTGGGTGCTCACTACTCAGGGTGCTGGGTGCTCAGTGCTCAGGGTGCTGGGTGCTCAGTGCTCAGGGTGCTTGGTGCTCAGTGCTCAGGGTGCTGGGTGCTCAGTACTCAGGGTGCTGGTTGCTCAGTACTCAGGGTGCTCAGTGCTCAGTACTCAGGGTGCTCAGTGCTCAGTACTCAGGGTGCTCAGTTCTCAGGGTGCTGGGTGCTCAGTCCTCAGGGTGCTGGGTGCTCAGTGCTCAGGGTGCTCTGTGCTCAGTGCTCAGGGTGCTGTGTGCTCAGTACTCAGGGTGCTGTGTGCTCAGTGCTCGGGGTGCTGGGTGCTCAGTACTCAGAGTGCTGGGTGCTCAGTGCTCAGGGTGCTGGGTGCTCAGTGCTCAGGGTGATCGGTGCTTAGTACTCAGGGTGCTCGGGGTGCTGGGTGCTCAGTGCACGGGGTGCTGGGTGCTCAGTGCTCGGGGTGCTGGGTGCTCAGTGCTCAGGGTGCTGGGTGCTCAGTACTCAAGGTGCTGGCTGCTCAGTACTCAGGGTGCTGGGTGCTCAGTACTCAGGGAGCTCAGTGCTTGGGGTGCTGGGTGCTCAGTACTCAGGGTGCTCAGTGCTTGGGGTGTTGGGTGCTCAGTACTCAGGTTGCTGGGTGCTCAGTGATCAGGGTGTTGGGTGCTCAGTACTCAGGGTGCTGGGTGCTCAGTACTCAGGGTACTGGGTGCTCAGTGCTCGGGGTGCTGGGTGCTCAGTGCTCGGGGTGCTGGGTGCTCAGTGCTCGGGGTGCTGGGTGCTCAGTGCTCGCGGTGCTGGGTGCTCAGTGCTCAGGGTGCTGGGTGCTCAGTGCTCGGGGTGCTGGGTGCTCAGTGCTCGGGGTGCTGGGTTCTCAGTGCTCGGGGTGCTCGGTGCTCAGTGCTCGGGGTGCTGGGTGCTCAGTACTCGTGGTGCTCAGTGCTCAGTACTCAGGGTGCTGGGTGCTCAGTGCTCAGGGCGCTGGGTGCTCAGTGCTAGGGGTGCTGGCTGCTCGGTGCTCAGGTTGCTGGGTGGTCAGTACTCGGGGCGCTGGGTGCTCAGTACTCAGGGTGCGGGGTGCTCATTGCTTGGGGTGCTGGTTGCTCAGTGCTCGGGGTGCTGGGTGCTCAGTGCTCAGGGTGCTTGGTGCTCAGTGCTCAGGGTGCTGGGTGCTCAGTACTCAGGGTGCTGGGTGCTCAGTACTCGGGTGCTGGGTGCTCAGTGCTCAGGGTGCTGGGTGCTCAGTGCTAGGGGTGCTGGGTGCTCAGTGCTCAGTACTCAGGGTGCTGGGTGCTCAGTGCTCAGTACTCAGGGTGCTGGGTGCTCAGTGCTTAGGGTGCTGGGTGCTCAGTGCTCAGGGTGCTGGGTGCTCAGTGCTCGGGGTGCTGGGTGCTCAGTGCTCAGTACTCAGGGTGCTGGGTGCTCAGTGCTCGGGGTGCTGGGTGCCCAGTGCTCAGTACTCAGGGTGCTCGGTGCTCAGTGCTCGGGGTGCTGTGTGCTCAGTGCTCGGGGTGCTGGGTGCTCAGTACTCGGGGTGCTGGGTGCTCAGTCCTCAGGGTGTTGGGTGCTCAGTACTCCGGGTGCTGGGTGCTCAGTTCTCGGGGTGCTCGGTGCTCAGTACTCAGTGATCAGGGTGCTGAGTGCTCAGTGCTCAGGGTGCTGGGTGTTCAGTACTCAGGGAGCTGGGTGCTCAGTACTCAGGGTGCTGGGTGCTCAGTGCTCAGGCTGCTGGGTGCTCAGTACTCGGGGTGCTCGGTGCCCAGTGCTCAGGGTGCTGGGTGCTCAGTACTCAGGGTGCTGGGTACTCAGTGCTCAGGGTGCTCGGTGCTCAGTACTCGGGGTGCTGGGTGCTCATTCTCGGGGTGCTGGGTGCTCAGTGCTCGGGGTGCTGGGTGCTCAGTACTCAGGGTGCTGGGTGCTCAGTGCTCAGGGTGCTGGGTGCTCAGTACTCAGGGTGCTGGGTGCTCAGTGCTCAGGGTGCTGGGTGCTCAGTACTCAGGGTGCTGGGTGCTCAGTGCTCAGGGTGCTGGGTGCTCAGTACTCAGGGTGCTGGGAGCTCAGTGCTCAGGGTGATCGGTGCTCAGTACTCAGGGTGCTCAGTGCTCAGGGTGCTTGGTGCTCAGTGCTCAGGGTGCTGGGTGCTCAGTACTCAGGGTTCTCATTGCTCAGGGTGCTGGGTGCTCAGTACTCAGGGTGCTGGGTGCTCAGTACTCAGGGTGCTCAGTGCTCAGTACTCAGGGTGCTCAGTGCTCAGTACTCAGGGTGCTCGGTGCTCAGGGTGCTGGGTGCTCATTGCTCCGGGTGCTGGGTGCTCATTGCTCGCGGTGCTACATGCTCAGTGCTCGGGGTGCTCGGTGCTCAGTACTCAGGGTGCTGGGTACTCAGTGCTCAGGGTGCTCGGTGCTCAGTACTCAGGGTGCTGGGTGCTCATTCTCGGGGTGCTTGGTGCTCAGTGCTCGGGGTGCTGGGTGCTCAGTACTCAGGGTGCTGGGTGCTCAGTGCTCAGGGTGCTGGGTGCTCAGTACTCAGGGTGCTGGGTGCTCAGTGCTCAGGGTGCTGGGTGCTCAGTACTCAGGGTGCTGGGTGCTCAGTGCTCAGGGTGCTGGGTGCTCAGTACTCAGGGTGCTGGGAGCTCAGTGCTCAGGGTGATCGGTGCTCAGTACTCAGGGTGCTCAGTACTCAGGGTGCTGGGTGCTCAGTGCTCGGGGTGCTGGGTGCTCAGTATTCAGGGTGCTGGGTGCTCAGTGCTTTGGGTTCTGGGTGCTCAGTGCTCAGGGTAATCGGTGCTCAGTACTCAGGGTGCTGGGTGCTCAGTGCTCAGGGTGCTGGGTGCTCAGTCCTCAGGGTGCTTAGTGCTCAGGGTGCATGGTGCTCAGTGCTCGGGGTGCTCGGTGCTCAGTACTCAGGCTGCTGAGTGCTCAGTACTCAGGGTGCTGGGTGCTCAGTACTCAGGGTGCTGGATGCTCAGTGCTCAGGTTGCTGGGTGATCAGTGCTCAGGGTGCTGGGTGCTCAGTGCTTGGTATGCTCGGTGCTCAGTAGGTTGGGTGCTCACTACTCAGGGTGCTGGGTGCTCAGTGCTCGGGGTGATCCGTGCTCAGTACTCAGGTTGCTGGGTGCTCAGTGCTCGGGGTGCTCAGTGCTCAGTACGTTGGGTGCTCACTACTCAGGGTGCTGGGTGCTCAGTGCTCAGGGTGCTGGGTGCTCAGTGCTCAGGGTGCTTGGTGCTCTGTGCTCAGGGTGCTGGGTGCTCAGTACTCAGGGTGCTGGGTGCTCAGTACTCAGGGTGCTGGGTGCTCAGTGCTCAGGGTGCTGGGTGCTCAGTACTCAGGGTGCTGGGTGCTCAGTGCTCAGGGTGCTGGGTGCTCAGTACTCAGGGTGCTGGGTGCTCAGTGCTCAGGGTGCTGGGTGCTCAGTACTCAGGGTGCTGGGAGCTCAGTGCTCAGGGTGAGCGGTGCTCAGTACTCAGGGTGCTCAGTACTCAGGGTGCTGGGTGCTCAGTGCTCGGGGTGCTGGGTGCTCAGTATTCAGGGTGCTGGGTGCTCAGTGCTTTGGGTTCTGGGTGCTCAGTGCTCAGGGTGATCGGTGCTCAGTACTCAGGGTGCTGGGTGCTCAGTGCTCAGGGTGCTGGGTGCTCAGTCCTCAGGGTGCTTAGTGCTCAGGGTGCTGGGTGCTCAGTGCTTGGGTTGCTCGGTGCTCAGTACTCAGGGTGCTGAGTGCTCAGTACTCAGGGTGCTGGGTGCTCAGTACTCAGGGTGCTGGGTGCTCAGTGCTCAGGTTGCTGGGTGATCAGTGCTCAGGGTGCTGGGTGCTCAGTGCTCAGCGTGCTGGGTGCTCAGTGCTTGGTGTGCTCGGTGCTCAGTACGTTGGGTGCTCACTACTCAGGGTGCTGGGTGCTCAGTGCTCGGGGTGATCCGTGCTCAGTACTCAGGTTGCTGGGTGCTCAGTGCTCGGGGTGCTCAGTGCTCAGTACGTTGGGTGCTCACTACTCAGGGTGCTGGGTGCTCAGTGCTCAGGGTGCTGGGTGCTCAGTGCTCAGGGTGCTTGGTGCTCTGTGCTCAGGGTGCTGGGTGCTCAGTACTCAGGGTGCTGGTTGCTCAGTACTCAGGGTGCTCAGTGCTCAGTACTCAGGGTGCTCAGTGCTCAGTACTCAGGGTGCTCAGTTCTCAGGGTGCTGGGTGCTCAGTACTCAGGGTGCATTGTGCTCAGTGCTCGGGGTGCTGGGTGCTCAGTACTCAGAATGCTGGGTGCTCAGTGCTCAGGGTGCTCAGTGCTCAGTACTCAGTGCTCAGGGTGCTCAGTGCTCAGTGCTCAGGGTGCTGTATGTTCAGTACTCAGGGTGCTGGTTGCTCAGTACTCAGGGTGCTGGGTGCTCAGTGCTCAGGGTGCTGGGTGCTCAGTGCTCGGGGTGCTCAGTACTCAGGGTGCTGTGTGTTCAGTGCTCAGGGTACTGGATGCTCAGTACTCAGGGTGCTCGGTGCTTAGTACTCAGGGTGCTGGGTGCTCAGTACTCCGGGTGCTGGGTGCTCAGTGCTCGGGGTACTCGGAGCTCAGTACTCAGGGTGCTGGGTGCTCAGTTCTCGGGGTGATCGGTGCTCAGTACTCAGGGTGCTGGGTGCTCAGTGCTCGGGGTGCTTGGTGCTCAGTACGTTGGGTGCTCACTACTCAGGGTGCTGGGTGCTCAGTGCTCAGTGTGCTGGGTGCTCAGTGCTCAGGGTGCTGGGTGCTCAGTGCTCAGGGTGCTGTGTGCACAGTACTCAGGGTGCTGGGTGCTCAGTGCTCGGGGTGCTGGGTGCTCAGTACTCAGGGTGCTGGGTGCTCAGTACTCGGGTGCTGGGTGCTCAGTACTCAGGGTGCTGGGTGCTCAGTGCTCGGGGTGCTGGGTGCTCAGTGCTCAGTACTCAGGGTGCTGGGTACTCAGTGCTCGGGGTGCTGGGTGCTCAGTGCTCAGGGTGCTGGGTGCTCTGTGCTCGGGGTGCTGGATGCTCAGTACTCAGGGTGCTGGGTGCTCAGTACTCGGGTGCTGGGTGCTCAGTGCTCAGGGTGCTGGGTGCTCAGTGCTCGGGGTGCTGGGTGCTCAGTGCTCAGTACTCAGGGTGCTGGGTGCTCAGTGCTCGGGGTGCTGGGTGCTCAGTGCTCAGGGTGCTGGGTGCTCAGTGCTCAGGGCGCTGGGTGCTCAGTGCTCAGTCCTCAGGGTGATGGGTGCACAGTGCTCAGGGTGCTGGGTGCTCAGTGCTCAGGGTGCTGGGTACTCAGTGCTCGGGGTGCTGGGTGCTCAGTACTCAGGGTGCTGGGTGCTCAGTACACATGGTGCTGGGTTCTCATTGCTCGGGTTGCTGGGTGCTCAGTGCTCGGGGTGCTGGGTGCTCAGTGCTCGGGGTGCTGTGTGTTCAGTGCTCACGGTGCTGGGTGTTCAGTACTCAGGGTGCTGGGTGCTCAGTACTCAGGGTTCTCATTGCTCAGTGTGCTGGGTGCTCAGTACTCAGGGTGCTGGGTGCTCAGTACTCAGGGTGCTCAGTGCTCAGTACTCAGGGTGCTCAGTGCTCTGTACTCAGGGTGCTCGGTGCTCAGGGTGCTGGGTGCTCATTGCTCCGTGTGCTGGGTGCTCATTGCTCGCGGTGCTGCAAGCTCAGTGCTCGGGGTGCTCGGTGCTCAGTACTCAGGGTGCTGGGTACTCAGTGCTCAGGGTGCTCGTTGCTCAGTACTCGGGGTGGTGGGTGCTCATTCTCGGGGTGCTTGGTGCTCAGTGCTCGGGGTGCTGGGTGCTCAGTACTCAGTTTGCTGGGTGCTCAGTGCTCAGGGTGCTGGGTGCTCAGTACTCAGGGTGCTGGGTGCTCAGTGCTCAGGGTGCTGGGTGCTCAGTACTCAGGGTGCTGGGTGCTCAGTGCTCAGGGTGCTGAGTGCTCAGTACTCAGGGTGCAGGGAGCTCAGTGCTCAGGGTGATCGGTGCTCAGTACTCAGGGTGCTCAGTACTCAGGGTGCTGGGTGCTCAGTGCTCGGGGTGCTGGGTGCTCAGTATTCAGGGTGCTGGGTGCTCAGTGCTTTGGGTTCTGGGTGCTCAGTGCTCAGGGTGATCGGTGCTCAGTACTCAGGGTGCTGGGTGCTCAGTGCTCAGGGTGCTGGGTGCTCAGTCCTCAGGGTGCTTAGTGCTCAGGGTGCTGGGTGCTCAGTGCTCGGGGTGCTCGGTGCTCAGTACTCAGGGTGCTGAGTGCTCAGTACTCAGGGTGCTGGGTGCTCAGTACTCAGGGTGCTGGGTGCTCAGTGCTCAGGTTGCTGGGTGATCAGTGCTCAGGGTGCTGGGTGCTCAGTGCTCAGCGTGCTGGGTGCTCAGTGCGCGGGGTGCTGGGTGCTCAGTACTCAGGTTGCTGGGTGCTCAGTGCTTGGTGTGCTCGGTGCTCAGTACGTTGTGTGCTCACTACTCAGGGTGCTGGGTGCTCAGTGCTCGGGGTGATCCGTGCTCAGTACTCAGGTTGCTGGATGCTCAGTTCTCGGGGTGCTCAGTGCTCAGTACGTTGGGTGCTCACTACTCAGGGTGCTGGGTGCTCAGTGCTCAGGGTGCTGGGTGCTCAGTGCTCAGGGTGCTTGGTGCTCAGTGCTCAGGGTGCTGGGTGCTCAGTACTCAGGGTGCTGGTTGCTCAGTACTCAGGGTGCTCAGTGCTCAGTACTCAGGGTGCTCAGTGCTCAGTACTCAGGGTGCTCAGTTCTCAGGGTGCTGGGTGCTCAGTCCTCAGGGTGCTGGGTGCTCAGTGCTCAGGGTGCTCAGTGCTCAGTGCTCAGGGTGCTGGGTGCTCAGTACTCAGGGTGCTGTGTGCTCAGTGCTCGGGGTGCTGGGTGCTCAGTACTCAGAGTGCTGGGTGCTCAGTGCTCAGGGTGCTGGGTGCTCAGTGCTCAGGGTGCTCGGTGCTTAGTACTCAGGGTGCTCGGTGCTCGGGGTGCTGGGTGCTCAGTGCACGGGGTGCTGGGTGCTCAGTGCTCGGGGTGCTGGGTGCTCAGTGCTCAGGGTGCTGGGTGCTCAGTACTCAAGGTGCTGGCTGCTCAGTACTCAGGGTGCTGGGTGCTCAGTACTCAGGGAGCTCAGTGCTTGGGGTGCTGGGTGCTCAGTACTCAGGGTGCTCAGTGCTTGGGGTGTTGGGTGCTCAGTACTCAGGTTGCTGGGTGCTCAGTGATCAGGGTGTTGGGTGCTCAGTACTCAGGGTGCTGGGTGCTCAGTACTCAGGGTACTGGGTGCTCAATGCTCGGGGTGCTGGGTGCTCAGTGCTCGGGGTGCTGGGTGCTCAGTGCTCGGGGTGCTGGGTGCTCAGTGCTCGGGGTGCTGGGTGCTCAGTGCTCAGGGTGCTGGGTGCTCAGTGCTCGGGGTGCTGGGTGCTCAGTGCTCGGGGTGCTGGGTTCTCAGTGCTCGGGGTGCTCGGTGCTCAGTGCTCGGGGTGCTGGGTGCTCAGTACTCGTGGTGCTCAGTGCTCAGTACTCAGGGTGCTGGGTGCTCAGTGCTCAGGGCGCTGGGTGCTCAGTGCTAGGGGTACTGGCTGCTCGGTGCTCAGGTTGCTGGGTGGTCAGTACTCGGGGCGCTGGGTGCTCAGTACTCAGGGTGCGGGGTGCTCATTGCTTGGGGTGCTGGTTGCTCAGTGCTCGGGGTGCTGGGTGCTCAGTGCTCAGGGTGCTTGGTGCTCAGTGCTCAGGGTGCTGGGTGCTCAGTACTCAGGGTGCTGGGTGCTCAGTACTCGGGTGCTGGGTGCTCAGTGCTCAGGGTGCTGGGTGCTCAGTGCTCAGGGTGCTGGGTGCTCAGTGCTCGGGGTGCTGGGTGCTCAGTGCTCAGTACTCAGGGTGCTGGGTGCTCAGTGCTCAGTACTCAGGGTGCTGGGTGCTCAGTTCTTAGGGTGCTGGGTGCTCAGTGCTCAGGGTGCTGGGTGCTCAGTGCTCGGGGTGCTGGGTGCTCAGTGCTCCGTACTCAGGGTGCTGGGTGCTCAGTGCTCGGGGTGCTGGGTGCCCAGTGCTCAGTACTCAGGGTGCTCGGTGCTCAGTGCTCGGGGTGCTGGGTGCTCAGTGCTCGGGGTGCTGGGTGCTCAGTACTCGGGGTGCTGGGTGCTCACTCCTCAGGGTGTTGGGTGCTCAGTACTCCGGGTGCTGGGTGCTCAGTTCTCGGGGTGCTCGGTGCTCAGTACTCAGTGATCAGGGTGCTGAGTGCTCAGTGCTCAGGGTGCTGGGTGTTCAGTACTCAGGGAGCTGGGTGCTCAGTACTCAGGGTGCTGGGTGCTCAGTGCTCAGGCTGCTGGGTGCTCAGTACTCGGGGTGCTCGGTGCCCAGTGCTCAGGGTGCTGGGTGCTCAGTACTCAGGGTGCTGGGTACTCAGTGCTCAGGGTGCTCGGTGCTCAGTACTCGGGGTGCTGGGTGCTCATTCTCGGGGTGCTGGGTGCT
Source organism: Microtus oregoni (assembly GCF_018167655.1). NCBI lineage: Eukaryota > Metazoa > Chordata > Mammalia > Rodentia > Cricetidae > Microtus > Microtus oregoni. The sequence goes on along the minus strand of NW_024544028.1, from coordinate 4,291,830 downwards.
CAGTGCTCGGGGTGCTGGGTGCTCAGTACTCAGGGTGCTGGGTGCTCAGTGCTCAGGGTGCTGGGTGCTCAGTACTCAGGGTGCTGGGTGCTCAGTGCTCAGGGTGCTGGGTGCTCAGTACTCAGGGTGCTGGGTGCTGAGTGCTCAGGGTGCTGGGTGCTCAGTACTCAGGGTGCTGGGAGCTCAGTGCTCAGGGTGATCGGTGCTCAGTACTCAGGGTGCTCAGTGCTCAGGGTGCTTGGTGCTCAGTGCTCAGGGTGCTGGGTGCTCAGTACTCAGGGTTCTCATTGCTCAGGGTGCTGGGTGCTCAGTACTCAGGGTGCTGGGTGCTCAGTACTCAGGGTGCTCAGTGCTCAGTACTCAGGGTGCTCAGTGCTCAGTACTCAGGGTGCTCGGTGCTCAGGGTGCTGGGTGCTCATTGCTCCGGGTGCTGGGTGCTCATTGCTCGCGGTGCTACATGCTCAGTGCTCGGGGTGCTCGGTGCTCAGTACTCAGGGTGCTGGGTACTCAGTGCTCAGGGTGCTCGGTGCTCAGTACTCGGGGTGCTGGGTGCTCATTCTCGGGGTGCTTGGTGCTCAGTGCTCGGGGTGCTGGGTGCTCAGTACTCAGGGTGCTGGGTGCTCAGTGCTCAGGGTGCTGGGTGCTCAGTACTCAGGGTGCTGGGTGCTCAGTGCTCAGGGTGCTGGGTGCTCAGTACTCAGGGTGCTGGGTGCTCAGTGCTCAGGGTGCTGGGTGCTCAGTACTCAGGGTGCTGGGAGCTCAGTGCTCAGGGTGATCGGTGCTCAGTACTCAGGGTGCTCAGTACTCAGGGTGCTGGGTGCTCAGTGCTCGGGGTGCTGGGTGCTCAGTATTCAGGGTGCTGGGTGCTCAGTGCTTTGGGTTCTGGGTGCTCAGTGCTCAGGGTGATCGGTGCTCAGTACTCAGGGTGCTGGGTGCTCAGTGCTCAGGGTGCTGGGTGCTCAGTCCTCAGGGTGCTTAGTGCTCAGGGTGCTGGGTGCTCAGTGCTCGGGGTGCTCGGTGCTCAGTACTCAGGGTGCTGAGTGCTCAGTACTCAGGGTGCTGGGTGCTCAGTACTCAGGGTGCTGGGTGCTCAGTGCTCAGGTTGCTGGGTGATCAGTGCTCAGGGTGCTGGGTGCTCAGTGCTCAGCGTACTGGGTGCTCAGTGCTTGGTGTGCTCGGTGCTCAGTACGTTGGGTGCTCACTACTCACGGTGCTGGGTGCTCAGTGCTCGGGGTGATCCGTGCTCAGTACTCAGGTTGCTGGGTGCTCAGTGCTCGGGGTGCTCAGTGCTCAGTACGTTGGGTGCTCACTACTCAGGGTGCTGGGTGCTCAGTGCTCAGGGTGCTGGGTGCTCAGTGCTCAGGGTGCTTGGTGCTCTGTGCTCAGGGTGCTGGGTGCTCAGTACTCAGGGTGCTGGTTGCTCAGTACTCAGGGTGCTCAGTGCTCAGTACTCAGGGTGCTCGGTGCTCAGTACTCGGGGTGCTGGGTGCTCATTCTCGGGGTGCTTGGTGCTCAGTGCTCGGGGTGCTGGGTGCTCAGTACTCAGGGTGCTGGGTGCTCAGTGCTCAGGGTGCTGGGTGCTCAGTACTCAGGGTGCTGGGTGCTCAGTGCTCAGGGTGCTGGGTGCTCAGTACTCAGGGTGCTGGGTGCTCAGTGCTCAGGGTGCTGGGTGCTCAGTACTCAGGGTGCTGGGAGCTCAGTGCTCAGGGTGATCGGTGCTCAGTACTCAGGGTGCTCAGTACTCAGGTTGCTGGGTGCTCAGTTCTCGGGGTGCTCAGTGCTCAGTACGTTGGGTGCTCACTACTCAGGGTGCTGGGTGCTCAGTGCTCAGGGTGCTGGGTGCTCAGTGCTCAGGGTGCTGGGTGCTCAGTGCTCAGGGTGCTGGGTGCTCAGTACTCAGGGTGCTGGTTGCTGAGTACTCAGGGTGCTCAGTGCTCAGTACTCAGGGTGCTCAGTGCTCAGTACTCAGGGTGCTCAGTTCTCAGGGTGCTGGGTGCTCAGTCCTCAGGGTGCTGGGTGCTCAGTGCTCAGGGTGCTCAGTGCTCAGTGCTCAGGGTGCTGGGTGCTCAGTACTCAGGGTGCTGTGTGCTCAGTGCTCGGGGTGCTGGGTGCTCAGTACTCAGAGTGCTGGGTGCTCAGTGCTCAGGGTGCTGGGTGCTCAGTGCTCAGGGTGCTCGGTGCTTAGTACTCAGGGTGCTCGGTGCTCGGGGTGCTGGGTGCTCAGTGCATGGGGTGCTGGGTGCTCAGTGCTCGGGGTGCTGGGTGCTCAGTGCTCAGGGTGCTGGGTGCTCAGTACTCAAGGTGCTGCCTGCTCAGTACTCAGGGTGCTGGGTGCTCAGTACTCAGGGAGCTCAGTGCTTGGGGTGCTGGGTGCTCAGTACTCAGGGTGCTCAGTGCTTGGGGTGTTGGGTGCTCAGTACTCAGGTTGCTGGGTGCTCAGTGATCAGGGTGTTGGGTGCTCAGTACTCAGGGTGCTGGGTGCTCAGTACTCAGGGTGCTGGGTGCTCAGTGCTCGGGGTGCTGGGTGCTCAGTGCTCGGGGTGCTGGGTGCTCAGTGCTCGGGGTGCTGGGTGCTCAGTGCTCGGGGTGCTGGGTGCTCAGTGCTCAGGGTGCTGGGTGCTCAGTGCTCAGGGTGCTGGGTGCTCAGTGCTCGGGGTGCTGGGTTCTCAGTGCTCGGGGTGCTCGGTGCTCAGTGCTCGGGGTGCTGGGTGCTCAGTACTCGTGGTGCTCAGTGCTCAGTACTCAGGGTGCTGGGTGCTCAGTGCTCAGGGCGCTGGGTGCTCAGTGCTAGGGGTGCTGGCTGCTCGGTGTTCAGGTTGCTGGGTGGTCAGTACTCGGGGCGCTGTGTGCTCAGTACTCAGGGTGCGGGGTGCTCATTGCTTGGGGTGCTGGTTGCTCAGTGCTCGGGGTGCTGGGTGCTCAGTGCTCAGGGTGCTTGGTGCTCAGTGCTCAGGGTGCTGGGTGCTCAGTACTCAGGGTGCTGGGTGCTCAGTACTCGGGTGCTGGGTGCTCAGTGCTCAGGGTGCTGGGTGCTCAGTGCTCAGGGTGCTGGGTGCTCAGTGCTCGGGGTGCTGGGTATTCAGTGCTCAGTACTCAGGGTGCTGGGTGCTCAGTGCTCAGTACTCAGGGTGCTGGGTGCTCAGTGCTTAGGGTGCTGGGTGCCAGTGCTCAGGGTGCTGGGTGCTCAGTGCTCGGGGTGCTGGGTGCTCAGTGCTCAGTACTCAGGGTGCTGGGTGCTCAGTGCTCGGGGTGCTGGGTGCACAGTGCTCAGTACTCAGGGTGCTGGGTGCTCAGTGCTCGGGGTGCTGGGTGCTCAGTGCTCGGGGTGCTGGGTGCTCAGTACTCGGGGTGCTGGGTGCTCAGTCCTCAGGGTGTTGGGTGCTCAGTACTCCGGGTGCTGGGTGCTCAGTTCTCGGGGTGCTCGGTGCTCAGTACTCAGTGATCAGGGTGCTGAGTGCTCAGTGCTCAGGGTGCTGGGTGTTCAGTACTCAGGGAGCTGGGTGCTCAGTACTCAGGGTGCTGGGTGCTCAGTGCTCAGGCTGCTGGGTGCTCAGTACTCGGGGTGCTCGGTGCCCAGTGCTCAGCGTGCTGGGTGCTCAGTACTCAGGGTGCTGGGTACTCAGTGCTCAGGGTGCTCGGTGCTCAGTACTCGGGGTGCTGGGTGCTCATTCTTGGGGTGCTGGGTGCTCAGTGCTCGGGGTGCTGGGTGCTCAGTACTCAGGGTGCTGGGTGCTCAGTGCTCAGGGTGCTGGGTGCTCAGTACTCAGGGTGCTGGGTGCTCAGTGCTCAGGGTGCTGGGTGCTCAGTACTCAGGGTGCTGGGTGCTCAGTGCTCAGGGTGCTGGGTGCTCAGTACTCAGGGTGCTGGGAGCTCAGTGCTCAGGGTGATCGGTGCTCAGTACTCAGGTTGCTCAGTGCTCAGGGTGCTTGGTGCTCAGTGCTCAGGGTGCTGGGTGCTCAGTACTCAGGGTTCTCATTGCTCAGGGTGCTGGGTGCTCAGTACTCAGGGTGCTGGGTGCTCAGTACTCAGGGTGCTCAGTGCTCAGTACTCAGGGTGCTCAGTGCTCAGTACTCACGGTGCTCGGTGCTCAGGGTGCTGGGTGCTCATTGCTCCGGGTGCTGGGTGCTCATTGCTCGCGGTGCTACATGCTCAGTGCTCAGGGTGCTCGGTGCTCAGTACTCAGGGTGCTGGGTACTCAGTGCTCAGGGTGCTCGGTGCTCAGTACTCGGGGTGCTGGGTGCTCATTCTCGGGGTGCTTGGTGCTCAGTGCTCGGGGTGCTGGGTGCTCAGTACTCAGGGTGCTGGGTGCTCAGTGCTCAGGGTGCTGGGTGCTCAGTACTCAGGGTGCTGGGTGCTCAGTGCTCAGGGTGCTGGGTGCTCAGTACTCAGGGCGCTGGGTGCTCAGTGCTCAGGGTGCTGGGTGCTCAGTACTCAGGGTGCTGGGAGCTCAGTGCTCAGGGTGATCAGTGCTCAGTACTCAGGGTGCTCAGGACTCAGGGTGATGGGTGCTCAGTGCTCGGGGTGCTGGGTGCTCAGTATTCAGGGTGCTGGGTGCTCAGTGCTTTGGGTTCTGGGTGCTCAGTGCTCAGGGTGATCGGTGCTCAGTACTCAGGGTGCTGGGTGCTCAGTGCTCAGGGTGCTGGGTGCTCAGTCCTCAGGGTGCTTAGTGCTCAGGGTGCTGGGTGCTCAGTGCTCGGGGTGCTCGGTGCTCAGTACTCAGGGTGCTGAGTGCTCAGTACTCAGGGTGCTGGGTGCTCAGTACTCAGGGTGCTGCGTGCTCAGTGCTCAGGTTGCTGGGTGATCAGTGCTCAGGGTGCTGGGTGCTCAGTGCTCAGCGTGCTGGGTGCTCAGTGCTTGGTGTGCTCGGTGCTCAGTACGTTGGGTGCTCACTACTCAGGGTGCTGGGTGCTCAGTGCTCGGGGTGATCCGTGCTCAGTACTCAGGTTGCTGGGTGCTCAGTGCTCGGGGTGCTCAGTGCTCAGTACGTTGGGTGCTCACTACTCAGGGTGCTGGGTGCTCAGTGCTCAGGGTGCTGGGTGCTCAGTGCTCAGGGTGCTTGGTGCTCTGTGCTCAGGGTGCTGGGTGCTCAGTACTCAGGGTGCTGGTTGCTCAGTACTCAGGGTGCTCAATGCTCAGTACTCAGGGTGCTCAGTGCTCAGTACTCAGGGTGCTGGGTGCTCTGTGCTCGGGGTGCTGGGTGCTCAGTACTCAGGGTGCTGGGTGCTCAGTACTCGGGTGCTGGGTGCTCAGTACTCAGGGTGCTGGGTGCTCAGTGCTCGGGGTGCTGGGTGCTCAGTGCTCAGTACTCAGGGTGCTGGGTGCTCAGTGCTCGGGGTGCTGGGTGCTCAGTGCTCAGGGTGCTGGGTGCTCTGTGCTCGGGGTGCTGGGTGCTCAGTACTCAGGGTGTTGGGTGCTCAGTACTCGGGTGCTGGGTGCTCAGTGCTCAGGGTGCTGGGTGCTCAGTGCTCGGGGTGCTGGGTGCTCAGTGCTCAGTACTCAGGGTGCTGGGTGCTCAGTGCTCGGGGTGCTGGGTGCTCAGTGCTCAGGGTGCTGGGTGCTCAGTGCTCAGGGCGCTGGGTGCTCAGTGCTCAGTCCTCAGGGTGATGGGTGCACAGTGCTCAGGGTGCTGGGTGCTCAGTGCTCAGGGTGCTGGGTACTCAGTGCTCGGGGTGCTGGGTGCTCAGTACTCAGGGTGCTGGGTGCTCAGTACACATGGTGCTGGGTTCTCAGTGCTCGGGTTGCTGGGTGCTCAGTGCTCGGGGTGCTGGGTGCTCAGTGCTCGGGGTGCTGTGTGTTCAGTGCTCACGGTGCTGGGTGTTCAGTACTCAGGGTGCTGGGTGCTCAGTACTCAGGGTTCTCATTGCTCAGGGTGCTGGGTGCTCAGTACTCAGGGTGCTGGGTGCTCAGTACTCAGGGTGCTCAGTGCTCAGTACTCAGGGTGCTCAGTGCTCAGTACTCAGGGTGCTCGGTGCTCAGGGTGCTGGGTGCTCATTGCTCCGGGTGCTGGGTGCTCATTGCTCGCGGTGCTGCAAGCTCAGTGCTCGAGGTGCTCGGTGCTCAGTACTCAGGGTGCTGGGTACTCAGTGCTCAGGGTGCTCGGTGCTCAGTACTCGGGGTGCTGGGTGCTCATTCTCGGGGTGCTTGGTGCTCAGTGCTCGGGGTGCTGGGTGCTCAGTACTCAGGGTGCTGGGTGCTCAGTGCTCAGGGTGCTGGGTGCTCAGTACTCAGGGTGCTGGGTGCTCAGTGCTCAGGGTGCTGGGTGCTCAGTACTCAGGGTGCTGGGTGCTCAGTGCTCAGGGTGCTGAGTGCTCAGTACTCAGGGTGCTGGGAGCTCAGTGCTCAGGGTGATCGGTGCTCAGTACTCAGGGTTCTCAGTACTCAGGGTGCTGGGTGCTCAGTGCTCGGGGTGCTGGGTGCTCAGTATTCAGGGTGCTGGGTGCTCAGTGCTTTGGGTTCTGGGTGCTCAGTGCTCAGGGTGATCGGTGCTCAGTACTCAGGGTGCTGGGTGCTCAGTGCTCAGGGTGCTGGGTGCTCAGTCCTCAGGGTGCTTAGTGCTCAGGGTGCTGGGTGCTCAGTGCTCGGGGTGCTCGGTGCTCAGTACTCAGGGTGCTGAGTGCTCAGTACTCAGGGTGCTGGGTGCTCAGTACTCAGGGTGCTGGGTGCTCAGTGCTCAGGTTGCTGGGTGATCAGTGCTCAGGGTGCTGGGTGCTCAGTGCTCAGCGTGCTGGGTGCTCAGTGCGCGGGGTGCTGGGTGCTCAGTACTCAGGTTGCTGGGTGCTCAGTGCTTGGTGTGCTCGGTGCTCAGTACGTTGGGTGCTCACTACTCAGGGTGCTGGGTGCTCAGTGCTCGGGGTGATCCGTGCTCAGTACTCAGGTTGCTGGGTGCTCAGTTCTCGGGGTGCTCAGTGCTCAGTACGTTGGGTGCTCACTACTCAGGGTGCTGGGTGCTCAGTGCTCAGGGTGCTGGGTGCTCAGTGCTCAGGGTGCTGGGTGCTCAGTGCTCAGGGTGCTGGGTGCTCAGTACTCAGGGTGCTGGTTGCTCAGTACTCAGGGTGCTCAGTGCTCAGTACTCAGGGTGCTCAGTGCTCAGTACTCAGGGTGCACAGTTCTCAGGGTGCTGGGAGCTCAGTGCTCAGGGTGCTGGGTGCTCAGTGCTCAGGGTGCTCAGTGCTCAGTGCTCAGGGTGCTGGGTGCTCAGTACTCAGGGTGCTGTGTGCTCAGTGCTCGGGGTGCTGGGTGCTCAGTACTCAGAGTGCTGGGTGCTCAGTGCTCAGGGTGCTGGGTGCTCAGTGCTCAGGTTGCTCGGTGCTTAGTACTCAGGGTGCTCGGTGCTCGGGGTGCTGGGTGCTCAGTGCACGGGGTGCTGGGTGCTCAGTGCTCGGGGTGCTGGGTGCTCAGTGCTCAGGGTGCTGGGTGCTCAGTACTCAAGGTGCTGGCTGCTCAGTACTCAGGGTGCTGGGTGCTCAGTACTCAGGGAGCTCAGTGCTTGGGGTGCTGGGTGCTCAGTACTCAGGGTGCTCAGTGCTTGGGGTGTTGGGTGCTCAGTACTCAGGTTGCTGGGTGCTCAGTGATCAGGGTGTTGGGTGCTCAGTACTCAGGGTGCTGGGTGCTCAGTACTCAGGGTGCTGGGTGCTCAGTGCTCGGGGTGCTGGGTGCTCAGTGCTCGGGGTGCTGGGTGCTCAGTGCTCGGGGTGCTGGGTGCTCAGTGCTCGGGGTGCTGGGTTCTCAGTGCTCGGGGTGCTCGGTGCTCAGTGCTCGGGGTGCTGGGTGCTCAGTACTCGTGGTGCTCAGTGCTCAGTACTCAGGGTGCTGGGTGCTCAGTGCTCAGGGCGCTGGGTGCTCAGTGCTAGGGGTGCTGGCTGCTCGGTGCTCAGGTGGCTGGGTGGTCAGTACTCGGGGCGCTGGGTGCCCGGTACTCAGAGTGCCGGGTGCTCATTGCTTGGGGTGCTGGTTGCTCAGTGCTCGGGGTGCTGGGTGCTCAGTGCTCAGGGTGCTTGGTGCTCAGTGCTCAGGGTGCTGGGTGCTCAGTACTCAGGGTGCTGGGTGCTCAGTACTCGGGTGCTGGGTGCTCAGTGCTCAGGGTGCTGGGTGCTCAGTGCTCAGGGTGCTGGGTGCTCAGTGCTCGGGGTGCTGGGTGCTCAGTGCTCAGTACTCAGGGTACTGGGTGCTCAGTGCTCAGTACTCAGGGTGCTGGGTGCTCAGTGCTTAGGGTGCTGGGTGCTCAGTGCTCAGGGTGCTGGGTGCTCAGTGCTCGGGGTGCTGGGTGCTCAGTGCTCAGTACTCAGGGTGCTGGGTGCTCAGTGCTCGGGGTGCTGGGTGCCCAGTGCTCAGTACTCAGGGTGCTCGGTGCTCAGTGCTCGGGGTGCTGGGTGCTCAGTGCTCGGGGTGCTGGGTGCTCAGTACTCGGGGTGCTGGGTGCTCAGTCCTCAGGGTGTTGGGTGCTCAGTACTCCGGGTGCTGGCTGCTCAGTTCTCGGGGTGCTCGGTGCTCAGTACTCAGTGATCAGGGTGCTGAGTGCTCAGTGCTCAGGGTGCTGGGTGTTCAGTACTCAGGGAGCTGGGTGCTCAGTACTCAGGGTGCTGGGTGCTCAGTGCTCAGGCTGCTGGGTGCTCAGTACTCGGGGTGCTCGGTGCCCAGTGCTCGGGGTGCTGGGTGCTCAGTATTCAGGGTGCTGGGTGCTCAGTGCTTTGGGTTCTGGGTGCTCAGTGCTCAGGGTGATCGGTGCTCAGTACTCAGGGTGCTGGGTGCTCAGTGCTCAGGGTGCTGGGTGCTCAGTCCTCAGGGTGCTTAGTGCTCAGGGTGCTGGGTGCTCAGTGCTCGGGGTGCTCGGTGCTCAGTACTCAGGGTGCTGAGTGCTCAGTACTCAGGGTGCTGGGTGCTCAGTACTCAGGGTGCTGGGTGCTCAGTGCTCAGGTTGCTGGGTGATCAGTGCTCAGGGTGCTGGGTGCCCAGTGCTCAGCGTGCTGGGTGCTCAGTGCTTGGTGTGCTCGGTGCTCAGTACGTTGGGTGCTCACTACTCAGGGTGCTGGGTGCTCAGTGCTCGGGGTGATCCGTGCTCAGTACTCAGGTTGCTGGGTGCTCAGTGCTCGGGGTGCTCAGTGCTCAGTACGTTGGGTGCTCACTACTCAGGGTGCTGGGTGCTCAGTGCTCAGGGTGCTGGGTGCTCAGTGCTCAGGGTGCTTGGTGCTCTGTGCTCAGGGTGCTGGGTGCTCAGTACTCAGGGTGCTGGTTGCTCAGTACTCAGGGTGCTCAGTGCTCAGTACTCAGGGTGCTCAGTGCTCAGTACTCAGGGTGCTCAGTTCTCAGGGTGCTGGGTGCTCAGTACTCAGGGTGCATTGTGCTCAGTGCTCGGGGTGCTGGGTGCTCAGTACTCAGAATGCTGGGTGCTCAGTGCTCAGGGTGCTGGGTGCTCAGTGCTCAGGGTGCTCGGTGCTTAGTACTCAGGGTGCTCGGTGCTCGGGGTGCTGGGTGCTCAGTGCACGGGGTGCTGGGTGCTCAGTGCTCGGGGTGCTGGGTGCTCAGTGCTCAGGGTGCTGGGTGCTCAGTACTCAAGGTGCTGGCTGCTCAGTACTCAGGGTGCTGGGTGCTCAGTACTCAGGGAGCTCAGTGCTTGGGGTGCTGGGTGCTCAGTACTCAGGGTGCTCAGTGCTTGGGGTGTTGGGTGCTCAGTACTCAGGTTGCTGGGTGCTCAGTGATCAGGGTGTTGGGTGCTCAGTACTCAGGGTGCTGGGTGCTCAGTACTCAGGGTGCTGGGTGCTCAGTGCTCGGGGTGCTGGGTGCTCAGTGCTCGGGGTGCTGGGTGCTCAGTGCTCGGGGTGCTGGGTGCTCAGTGCTCGGGGTGCTGGGTGCTCAGTGCTCAGGGTGCTGGGTGCTCAGTGCTCGGGGTGCTGGGTGCTCAGTGCTCGGGGTGCTGGGTTCTCAGTGCTCGGGGTGCTCGGTGCTCAGTGCTCGGGGTGCTGGGTGCTCAGTACTCGTGGTAATCAGTGCTCAGTACTCAGGGTGCTGGGTGCCCAGTGCTCAGGGCGCTGGGTGCTCAGTGCTCAGGGTGCTGGCTGCTCGGTGCTCAGGTTGCTGGGTGGTCAGTACTCGGGGTGCTGGGTGCTCAGTACTCAGGGTGCGGGGTGCTCATTGCTTGGGGTGCTGGTTGCTCAGTGCTCGGGGTGCTGGGTGCTCAGTGCTCGGGGCGCTGGGTGCTCAGTGCTCGGGGCGCTGGTTGCTCAGTGCTCGGGGCGCTGGGTGCTCAGTGCTCTGGGTGCTCGGTGCTCAGTACTCAGGGTACTGGGTTCTCAGTGCTCTAGTTGCACGGTGCTCAGTATGTTGGGTGCTCACTACTCAGGGTGCTGAGTGCTCAGTGCTCAGGGTGCTCAGTGCTCAGTACTCAGGGTGCTCAGTGCTCAGTACTCAGGGTGCTCGGTGCTCAGGGTGCTGGGTGCTCAGTGCTCGGGGTGCTGGGTGCTCATTACTCGCAGTGCTGCGTGCTCAGTGCTCGGGGTGCTCGGTGCTCAGCACTCAGGGTGCTGGGTGCTCAGTACTCAGGTGCTGGGTGCTCAGTGCTCAGGGTGCTGGGTGCTCAGTGTTCGGGGTGCTGGGTGCTCAGTGCTCAGTACTCAGGGTGCTTGGTGTTCAGTGCTTGGGGTGCTGGGTGCTCAGTGCTCAGGGTGCTCAGTGCTCAGTACTCGGGGTGCTGGGTGCTCAGAGCTCAGGGTGCTCAATGCTCAGTACTCGGGGTGCTGTGTGCTCAGTGCTCAGGGTGCTCAGTGCTCGGGGTGCTGGGTGCTCAGTGCTCGGGGCGGTGGGTGCTCAGTGCTCGGGGTGCTGGGTGCTCAGTACTCAGGGTGCTGGGTGCTCAGTGCTCAGGGTGCTCAGTGCTCAGTACTCAGTGCTCAGGGTGCTCAGTACTCGGGGTGCTGGGTGCTCAGTGCTCAGGGTGCTCAGTGCTCAGTACTCAGTGCTCAGGGTGCTCAGTGCTCAGTGCTCAGGGTGCTGTATGTTCAGTACTCAGGGTGCTGGTTGCTCAGTACTCAGGGTGCTGGGTGCTCAGTGCTCAGGGTGCTGGGTGCTCAGTGCTCGGGGTGCTCAGTACTCAGGGTGCTGTGTGTTCAGTGCTCAGGGTACTGGATGCTCAGTACTCAGGGTGCTCGGTGCTTAGTACTCAGGGTGCTGGGTGCTCAGTACTCCGGGTGCTGGGTGCTCAGTGCTCGGGGTACTCGGAGCTCAGTACTCAGGGTGCTGGGTGCTCAGATCTCGGGGTGATCGGTGCTCAGTACTCAGGGTGCTGGGTGCTCAGTGCTCGGGGTGCTTGGTTCTCAGTACGTTGCGTGCTCACTACTCAGGGTGCTGGGTGCTCAGTGCTCAGTGTGCTTTGTGCTCAGTGCTCAGGGTGCTGGGTGCTCAGTGCTCAGGGTGCTGTGTGCACAGTACTCAGGGTGCTGGGTGCTCAGTGCTCGGGGTGCTGGGTGCTCAGTACTCAGGGTGCTGGGTGCTCAGTACTCGGGTGCTGGGTGCTCAGTACTCAGGGTGCTGGGTGCTCAGTGCTCGGGGTGCTGGGTGCTCAGTGCTCAGTACTCAGGGTGCTGGGTGCTCAGTGCTCGGGGTGCTGGGTGCTCAGTGCTCAGGGTGCTGGGTGCTCTGTGCTCGGGGTGCTGGGTGCTCAGTACTCAGGGTGCTGGGTGCTCAGTACTCGGGTGCTGGGTGCTCAGTGCTCAGGGTGCTGGGTGCTCAGTGCTCGGGGTGCTGGGTGATCAGTGCTCAGTACTCAGGGTGCTGGGTGCTCAGTGCTCGGGGTGCTGGGTGCTCAGTGCTCAGGGTGCTGGGTGCTCAGTGCTCAGGGCGCTGGGTGCTCAGTGCTCAGTCCTCAGGGTGATGGGTGCACAGTGCTCAGGGTGCTGGGTGCTCAGTGCTCAGGGTGCTGGGTACTCAGTGCTCGGTGTGCTGGGTGCTCAGTACTCAGGGTGCTGGGTGCTCAGTACACATGGTGCTGGGTTCTCAGTGCTCGGGTTGCTGGGTGCTCAGTGCTCGGGGTGCTGGGTGCTCAGTGCTCGGGGTGCTGGGTGCTCAGTACTCAGGGTTCTCATTGCTCAGGGTGCTGGGTGCTCAGTACTCAGGGTGCTGGGTGCTCAGTACTCAGGGTGCTCAGTGCTCAGTACTCAGGGTGCTCAGTGCTCAGTACTCAGGGTGCTCGGTGCTCAGGGTGCTGGGTGCTCATTGCTCCGGGTGCTGGGTGCTCATTGCTCGCGGTGCTGCAAGCTCAGTGCTCGGGGTGCTCGGTGCTCAGTACTCAGGGTGCTGCGTACTCAGTGCTCAGGGTGCTCGGTGCTCAGTACTCGGGGTGCTGGGTGCTCATTCTCGGGGTGCTTGGTGCTCAGTGCTCGGGGTGCTGGGTGCACAGTACTCAGGGTGCTGGGTGCTCAGTGCTCAGGGTGCTGGGTGCTCAGTACTCAGGGTGCTGGGTGCTCAGTGCTCAGGGTGCTGGGTGCTCAGTACTCAGGGTGCTGGGTGCTCAGTGCTCAGGGTGCTGAGTGCTCAATACTCAGGGTGCTGGGAGCTCAGTGCTCAGGGTGATCGGTGCTCAGTACTCAGGGTGCTCAGTACTCAGGGTGCTGGGTGCTCAGTGCTCGGGGTGCTGGGTGCTCAGTGCTCGGGGTGCTGGGTGCTCAGTGCTCAGTGTGCTGGGTGCTCAGTGCTCAGGTTGCTGGGTGATCAGTGCTCAGGGTGCTGGGTGCTCAGTGCTCAGCGTACTGGGTGCTCAGTGCTTGGTGTGCTCGGTGCTCAGTACGTTGGGTGCTCACTACTCAGGGTGCTGGGTGCTCAGTGCTCGGGGTGATCCGTGCTCAGTACTCAGGTTGCTGGGTGCTCAGTGCTCGGGGTGCTCAGTGCTCAGTACGTTGGGTGCTCACTACTCAGGGTGCTGGGTGCTCAGTGCTCAGGGTGCTGGGTGCTCAGTGCTCAGGGTGCTTGGTGCTCTGTGCTCAGGGTGCTGGGTGCTCAGTACTCAGGGTGCTGGTTGCTCAGTACTCAGGGTGCTCAGTGCTCAGTACTCAGGGTGCTCGGTGCTCAGTACTCGGGGTGCTGGGTGCTCATTCTCGGGGTGCTTGGTGCTCAGTGCTCGGGGTGCTGGGTGCTCAGTACTCAGGGTGCTGGGTGCTCAGTGCTCAGGGTGCTGGGTGCTCAGTACTCAGGGTGCTGGGTGCTCAGTGCTCAGGGTGCTGGGTGCTCAGTACTCAGGGTGCTGGGTGCTCAGTGCTCAGGGTGCTGGGTGCTCAGTACTCAGGGTGCTGGGAGCTCAGTGCTCAGGGTGATCGGTGCTCAGTACTCAGGGTGCTCAGTACTCAGGTTGCTGGGTGCTCAGTTCTCGGGGTGCTCAGTGCTCAGTACGTTGGGTGCTCACTACTCAGGGTGCTGGGTGCTCAGTGCTCAGGGTGCTGGGTGCTCAGTGCTCAGGGTGCTGGGTGCTCAGTGCTCAGGGTGCTGGGTGCTCAGTACTCAGGGTGCTGGTTGCTGAGTACTCAGGGTGCTCAGTGCTCAGTACTCAGGGTGCTCAGTGCTCAGTACTCAGGGTGCTCAGTTCTCAGGGTGCTGGGTGCTCAGTCCTCAGGGTGCTGGGTGCTCAGTGCTCAGGGTGCTCAGTGCTCAGTGCTCAGGGTGCTGGGTGCTCAGTACTCAGGGTGCTGTGTGCTCAGTGCTCGGGGTGCTGGGTGCTCAGTACTCAGAGTGCTGGGTGCTCAGTGCTCAGGGTGCTGGGTGCTCAGTGCTCAGGGTGCTCGGTGCTTAGTACTCAGGGTGCTCGGTGCTCGGGGTGCTGGGTGCTCAGTGCATGGGGTGCTGGGTGCTCAGTGCTCGGGGTGCTGGGTGCTCAGTGCTCAGGGTGCTGGGTGCTCAGTACTCAAGGTGCTGCCTGCTCAGTACTCAGGGTGCTGGGTGCTCAGTACTCAGGGAGCTCAGTGCTTGGGGTGCTGGGTGCTCAGTACTCAGGGTGCTCAGTGCTTGGGGTGTTGGGTGCTCAGTACTCAGGTTGCTGGGTGCTCAGTGATCAGGGTGTTGGGTGCTCAGTACTCAGGGTGCTGGGTGCTCAGTACTCAGGGTGCTGGGTGCTCAGTGCTCGGGGTGCTGGGTGCTCAGTGCTCGGGGTGCTGGGTGCTCAGTGCTCGGGGTGCTGGGTGCTCAGTGCTCGGGGTGCTGGGTGCTCAGTGCTCAGGGTGCTGGGTGCTCAGTGCTCAGGGTGCTGGGTGCTCAGTGCTCGGGGTGCTGGGTTCTCAGTGCTCGGGGTGCTCGGTGCTCAGTGCTCGGGGTGCTGGGTGCTCAGTACTCGTGGTGCTCAGTGCTCAGTACTCAGGGTGCTGGGTGCTCAGTGCTCAGGGCGCTGGGTGCTCAGTGCTAGGGGTGCTGGCTGCTCGGTGTTCAGGTTGCTGGGTGGTCAGTACTCGGGGCGCTGTGTGCTCAGTACTCAGGGTGCGGGGTGCTCATTGCTTGGGGTGCTGGTTGCTCAGTGCTCGGGGTGCTGGGTGCTCAGTGCTCAGGGTGCTTGGTGCTCAGTGCTCAGGGTGCTGGGTGCTCAGTACTCAGGGTGCTGGGTGCTCAGTACTCGGGTGCTGGGTGCTCAGTGCTCAGGGTGCTGGGTGCTCAGTGCTCAGGGTGCTGGGTGCTCAGTGCTCGGGGTGCTGGGTATTCAGTGCTCAGTACTCAGGGTGCTGGGTGCTCAGTGCTCAGTACTCAGGGTGCTGGGTGCTCAGTGCTTAGGGTGCTGGGTGCCAGTGCTCAGGGTGCGGGGTGCTCAGTGCTCGGGGTGCTGGGTGCTCAGTGCTCAGTACTCAGGGTGCTGGGTGCTCAGTGCTCGGGGTGCTGGGTGCACATTGCTCAGTACTCAGGGTGCTGGGTGCTCAGTGCTCGGGGTGCTGGGTGCTCAGTGCTCGGGGTGCTGGGTGCTCAGTACTCGGGGTGCTGGGTGCTCAGTCCTCAGGGTGTTGGGTGCTCAGTACTCCGGGTGCTGGGTGCTCAGTTCTCGGGGTGCTCGGTGCTCAGTACTCAGTGATCAGGGTGCTGAGTGCTCAGTGCTCAGGGTGCTGGGTGTTCAGTACTCAGGGAGCTGGGTGCTCAGTACTCAGGGTGCTGGGTGCTCAGTGCTCAGGCTGCTGGGTGCTCAGTACTCGGGGTGCTCGGTGCCCAGTGCTCAGCGTGCTGGGTGCTCAGTACTCAGGGTGCTGGGTACTCAGTGCTCAGGGTGCTCGGTGCTCAGTACTCGGGGTGCTGGGTGCTCATTCTCGGGGTGCTGGGTGCTCAGTGCTCGGGGTGCTGGGTGCTCAGTACTCAGGGTGCTGGGTGCTCAGTGCTCAGGGTGCTGGGTGCTCAGTACTCAGGGTGCTGGGTGCTCAGTGCTCAGGGTGCTGGGTGCTCAGTACTCAGGGTGCTGGGTGCTCAGTGCTCAGGGTGCTGGGTGCTCAGTACTCAGGGTGCTGGGAGCTCAGTGCTCAGGGTGATCGGTGCTCAGTACTCAGGTTGCTCAGTGCTCAGGGTGCTTGGTGCTCAGTGCTCAGGGTGCTGGGTGCTCAGTACTCAGGGTTCTCATTGCTCAGGGTGCTGGGTGCTCAGTACTCAGGGTGCTGGGTGCTCAGTACTCAGGGTGCTCAGTGCTCAGTACTCAGGGTGCTCAGTGCTCAGTACTCACGGTGCTCGGTGCTCAGGGTGCTGGGTGCTCATTGCTCCGGGTGCTGGGTGCTCATTGCTCGCGGTGCTACATGCTCAGTGCTCAGGGTGCTCGGTGCTCAGTACTCAGGGTGCTGGGTACTCAGTGCTCAGGGTGCTCGGTGCTCAGTACTCGGGGTGCTGGGTGCTCATTCTCGGGGTGCTTGGTGCTCAGTGCTCGGGGTGCTGGGTGCTCAGTACTCAGGGTGCTGGGTGCTCAGTGCTCAGGGTGCTGGGTGCTCAGTACTCAGGGTGCTGGGTGCTCAGTGCTCAGGGTGCTGGGTGCTCAGTACTCAGGGTGCTGGGTGCTCAGTGCTCAGGGTGCTGGGTGCTCAGTACTCAGGGTGCTGGGAGCTCAGTGCTCAGGGTGATCGGTGCTCAGTACTCAGGGTGCTCAGGACTCAGGGTGCTGGGTGCTCAGTGCTCGGGGTGCTGGGTGCTCAGTATTCAGGGTGCTGGGTGCTCAGTGCTTTGGGTTCTGGGTGCTCAGTGCTCAGGGTGATCGGTGCTCAGTACTCAGGGTGCTGGGTGCTCAGTGCTCAGGGTGCTGGGTGCTCAGTCCTCAGGGTGCTTAGTGCTCAGGGTGCTGGGTGCTCAGTGCTCGGGGTGCTCGGTGCTCAGTACTCAGGGTGCTGAGTGCTCAGTACTCAGGGTGCTGGGTGCTCAGTACTCAGGGTGCTGCGTGCTCAGTGCTCAGGTTGCTGGGTGATCAGTGCTCAGGGTGCTGGGTGCTCAGTGCTCAGCGTGCTGGGTGCTCAGTGCTTGGTGTGCTCGGTGCTCAGTACGTTGGGTGCTCACTACTCAGGGTGCTGGGTGCTCAGTGCTCGGGGTGATCCGTGCTCAGTACTCAGGTTGCTGGGTGCTCAGTGCTCGGGGTGCTCAGTGCTCAGTACGTTGGGTGCTCACTACTCAGGGTGCTGGGTGCTCAGTGCTCAGGGTGCTGGGTGCTCAGTGCTCAGGGTGCTTGGTGCTCTGTGCTCAGGGTGCTGGGTGCTCAGTACTCAGGGTGCTGGTTGCTCAGTACTCAGGGTGCTCAATGCTCAGTACTCAGGGTGCTCAGTGCTCAGTACTCAGGGTGCTGGGTGCTCTGTGCTCGGGGTGCTGGGTGCTCAGTACTCAGGGTGCTGGGTGCTCAGTACTCGGGTGCTGGGTGCTCAGTACTCAGGGTGCTGGGTGCTCAGTGCTCGGGGTGCTGGGTGCTCAGTGCTCAGTACTCAGGGTGCTGGGTGCTCAGTGCTCGGGGTGCTGGGTGCTCAGTGCTCAGGGTGCTGGGTGCTCTGTGCTCGGGGTGCTGGGTGCTCAGTACTAAGGGTGTTGGGTGCTCAGTACTCGGGTGCTGGGTGCTCAGTGCTCAGGGTGCTGGGTGCTCAGTGCTCGGGGTGCTGGGTGCTCAGTGCTCAGTACTCAGGGTTCTGGGTGCTCAGTGCTCGGGGTGCTGGGTGCTCAGTGCTCAGGGTGCTGGGTGCTCAGTGCTCAGGGCGCTGGGTGCTCAGTGCTCAGTCCTCAGGGTGATGGGTGCACAGTGCTCAGGGTGCTGGGTGCTCAGTGCTCAGGGTGCTGGGTACTCAGTGCTCGGGGTGCTGGGTGCTCAGTACTCAGGGTGCTGGGTGCTCAGTACACATGGTGCTGGGTTCTCAGTGCTCGGGTTGCTGGGTGCTCAGTGCTCGGGGTGCTGGGTGCTCAGTGCTCGGGGTGCTGTGTGTTCAGTGCTCACGGTGCTGGGTGTTCAGTACTCAGGGTGCTGGGTGCTCAGTACTCAGGGTTCTCATTGCTCAGGGTGCTGGGTGCTCAGTACTCAGGGTGCTGGGTGCTCAGTACTCAGGGTGCTCAGTGCTCAGTACTCAGGGTGCTCAGTGCTCAGTACTCAGGGTGCTCGGTGCTCAGGGTGCTGGGTGCTCATTGCTCCGGGTGCTGGGTGCTCATTGCTCGCGGTGCTGCAAGCTCAGTGCTCGAGGTGCTCGGTGCTCAGTACTCAGGGTGCTGGGTACTCAGTGCTCAGGGTGCTCGGTGCTCAGTACTCGGGGTGCTGGGTGCTCATTCTCGGGGTGCTTGGTGCTCAGTGCTCGGGGTGCTGGGTGCTCAGTACTCAGGGTGCTGGGTGCTCAGTGCTCAGGGTGCTGGGTGCTCAGTACTCAGGGTGCTGGGTGCTCAGTGCTCAGGGTGCTGGGTGCTCAGTACTCAGGGTGCTGGGTGCTCAGTGCTCAGGGTGCTGAGTGCTCAGTACTCAGGGTGCTGGGAGCTCAGTGCTCAGGGTGATCGGTGCTCAGTACTCAGGGTTCTCAGTACTCAGGGTGCTGGGTGCTCAGTGCTCGGGGTGCTGGGTGCTCAGTATTCAGGGTGCTGGGTGCTCAGTGCTTTGGGTTCTGGGTGCTCAGTGCTCAGGGTGATCGGTGCTCAGTACTCAGGGTGCTGGGTGCTCAGTGCTCAGGGTGCTGGGTGCTCAGTGCTCAGGGCGCTGGGTGCTCAGTGCTAGGGGTGCTGGCTGCTCGGTGCTCAGGTGGCTGGGTGGTCAGTACTCGGGGCGCTGGGTGCCCGGTACTCAGAGTGCCGGGTGCTCATTGCTTGGGGTGCTGGTTGCTCAGTGCTCGGGGTGCTGGGTGCTCAGTGCTCAGGGTGCTTGGTGCTCAGTGCTCAGGGTGCTGGGTGCTCAGTACTCAGGGTGCTGGGTGCTCAGTACTCGGGTGCTGGGTGCTCAGTGCTCAGGGTGCTGGGTGCTCAGTGCTCAGGGTGCTGGGTGCTCAGTGCTCGGGGTGCTGGGTGCTCAGTGCTCAGTACTCAGGGTACTGGGTGCTCAGTGCTCAGTACTCAGGGTGCTGGGTGCTCAGTGCTTAGGGTGCTGGGTGCTCAGTGCTCAGGGTGCTGGGTGCTCAGTGCTCGGGGTGCTGGGTGCTCAGTGCTCAGTACTCAGGGTGCTGGGTGCTCAGTGCTCGGGGTGCTGGGTGCCCAGTGCTCAGTACTCAGGGTGCTCGGTGCTCAGTGCTCGGGGTGCTGGGTGCTCAGTGCTCGGGGTGCTGGGTGCTCAGTACTCGGGGTGCTGGGTGCTCAGTCCTCAGGGTGTTGGGTGCTCAGTACTCCGGGTGCTGGCTGCTCAGTTCTCGGGGTGCTCGGTGCTCAGTACTCAGTGATCAGGGTGCTGAGTGCTCAGTGCTCAGGGTGCTGGGTGTTCAGTACTCAGGGAGCTGGGTGCTCAGTACTCAGGGTGCTGGGTGCTCAGTGCTCAGGCTGCTGGGTGCTCAGTACTCGGGGTGCTCGGTGCCCAGTGCTCGGGGTGCTGGGTGCTCAGTATTCAGGGTGCTGGGTGCTCAGTGCTTTGGGTTCTGGGTGCTCAGTGCTCAGGGTGATCGGTGCTCAGTACTCAGGGTGCTGGGTGCTCAGTGCTCAGGGTGCTGGGTGCTCAGTCCTCAGGGTGCTTAGTGCTCAGGGTGCTGGGTGCTCAGTGCTCGGGGTGCTCGGTGCTCAGTACTCAGGGTGCTGAGTGCTCAGTACTCAGGGTGCTGGGTGCTCAGTACTCAGGGTGCTGGGTGCTCAGTGCTCAGGTTGCTGGGTGATCAGTGCTCAGGGTGCTGGGTGCCCAGTGCTCAGCGTGCTGGGTGCTCAGTGCTTGGTGTGCTCGGTGCTCAGTACGTTGGGTGCTCACTACTCAGGGTGCTGGGTGCTCAGTGCTCGGGGTGATCCGTGCTCAGTACTCAGGTTGCTGGGTGCTCAGTGCTCGGGGTGCTCAGTGCTCAGTACGTTGGGTGCTCACTACTCAGGGTGCTGGGTGCTCAGTGCTCAGGGTGCTGGGTGCTCAGTGCTCAGGGTGCTTGGTGCTCTGTGCTCAGGGTGCTGGGTGCTCAGTACTCAGGGTGCTGGTTGCTCAGTACTCAGGGTGCTCAGTGCTCAGTACTCAGGGTGCTCAGTGCTCAGTACTCAGGGTGCTCAGTTCTCAGGGTGCTGGGTGCTCAGTACTCAGGGTGCATTGTGCTCAGTGCTCGGGGTGCTGGGTGCTCAGTACTCAGAATGCTGGGTGCTCAGTGCTCAGGGTGCTGGGTGCTCAGTGCTCAGGGTGCTCGGTGCTTAGTACTCAGGGTGCTCGGTGCTCGGGGTGCTGGGTGCTCAGTGCACGGGGTGCTGGGTGCTCAGTGCTCGGGGTGCTGGGTGCTCAGTGCTCAGGGTGCTGGGTGCTCAGTACTCAAGGTGCTGGCTGCTCAGTACTCAGGGTGCTGGGTGCTCAGTACTCAGGGAGCTCAGTGCTTGGGGTGCTGGGTGCTCAGTACTCAGGGTGCTCAGTGCTTGGGGTGTTGGGTGCTCAGTACTCAGGTTGCTGGGTGCTCAGTGATCAGGGTGTTGGGTGCTCAGTACTCAGGGTGCTGGGTGCTCAGTACTCAGGGTGCTGGGTGCTCAGTGCTCGGGGTGCTGGGTGCTCAGTGCTCGGGGTGCTGGGTGCTCAGTGCTCGGGGTGCTGGGTGCTCAGTGCTCGGGGTGCTGGGTGCTCAGTGCTCAGGGTGCTGGGTGCTCAGTGCTCGGGGTGCTGGGTGCTCAGTGCTCGGGGTGCTGGGTTCTCAGTGCTCGGGGTGCTCGGTGCTCAGTGCTCGGGGTGCTGGGTGCTCAGTACTCGTGGTAATCAGTGCTCAGTACTCAGGGTGCTGGGTGCCCAGTGCTCAGGGCGCTGGGTGCTCAGTGCTCAGGGTGCTGGCTGCTCGGTGCTCAGGTTGCTGGGTGGTCAGTACTCGGGGTGCTGGGTGCTCAGTACTCAGGGTGCGGGGTGCTCATTGCTTGGGGTGCTGGTTGCTCAGTGCTCGGGGTGCTGGGTGCTCAGTGCTCGGGGCGCTGGGTGCTCAGTGCTCGGGGCGCTGGTTGCTCAGTGCTCGGGGCGCTGGGTGCTCAGTGCTCTGGGTGCTCGGTGCTCAGTACTCAGGGTACTGGGTTCTCAGTGCTCTAGTTGCACGGTGCTCAGTATGTTGGGTGCTCACTACTCAGGGTGCTGAGTGCTCAGTGCTCAGGGTGCTCAGTGCTCAGTACTCAGGGTGCTCAGTGCTCAGTACTCAGGGTGCTCGGTGCTCAGGGTGCTGGGTGCTCAGTGCTCGGGGTGCTGGGTGCTCATTACTCGCAGTGCTGCGTGCTCAGTGCTCGGGGTGCTCGGTGCTCAGCACTCAGGGTGCTGGGTGCTCAGTACTCAGGTGCTGGGTGCTCAGTGCTCAGGGTGCTGGGTGCTCAGTGTTCGGGGTGCTGGGTGCTCAGTGCTCAGTACTCAGGGTGCTTGGTGTTCAGTGCTTGGGGTGCTGGGTGCTCAGTGCTCAGGGTGCTCAGTGCTCAGTACTCGGGGTGCTGGGTGCTCAGAGCTCAGGGTGCTCAATGCTCAGTACTCGGGGTGCTGTGTGCTCAGTGCTCAGGGTGCTCAGTGCTCGGGGTGCTGGGTGCTCAGTGCTCGGGGCGGTGGGTGCTCAGTGCTCGGGGTGCTGGGTGCTCAGTACTCAGGGTGCTGGGTGCTCAGTGCTCAGGGTGCTCAGTGCTCAGTACTCAGTGCTCAGGGTGCTCAGTACTCGGGGTGCTGGGTGCTCAGTGCTCAGGGTGCTCAGTGCTCAGTACTCAGTGCTCAGGGTGCTCAGTGCTCAGTGCTCAGGGTGCTGTATGTTCAGTACTCAGGGTGCTGGTTGCTCAGTACTCAGGGTGCTGGGTGCTCAGTGCTCAGGGTGCTGGGTGCTCAGTGCTCGGGGTGCTCAGTACTCAGGGTGCTGTGTGTTCAGTGCTCAGGGTACTGGATGCTCAGTACTCAGGGTGCTCGGTGCTTAGTACTCAGGGTGCTGGGTGCTCAGTACTCCGGGTGCTGGGTGCTCAGTGCTCGGGGTACTCGGAGCTCAGTACTCAGGGTGCTGGGTGCTCAGATCTCGGGGTGATCGGTGCTCAGTACTCAGGGTGCTGGGTGCTCAGTGCTCGGGGTGCTTGGTTCTCAGTACGTTGCGTGCTCACTACTCAGGGTGCTGGGTGCTCAGTGCTCAGTGTGCTGGGTGCTCAGTGCTCAGGGTGCTGGGTGCTCAGTGCTCAGGGTGCTGTGTGCACAGTACTCAGGGTGCTGGGTGCTCAGTGCTCGGGGTGCTGGGTGCTCAGTACTCAGGGTGCTGGGTGCTCAGTACTCGGGTGCTGGGTGCTCAGTACTCAGGGTGCTGGGTGCTCAGTGCTCGGGGTGCTGGGTGCTCAGTGCTCAGTACTCAGGGTGCTGGGTGCTCAGTGCTCGGGGTGCTGGGTGCTCAGTGCTCAGGGTGCTGGGTGCTCTGTGCTCGGGGTGCTGGGTGCTCAGTACTCAGGGTGCTGGGTGCTCAGTACTCGGGTGCTGGGTGCTCAGTGCTCAGGGTGCTGGGTGCTCAGTGCTCGGGGTGCTGGGTGATCAGTGCTCAGTACTCAGGGTGCTGGGTGCTCAGTGCTCGGGGTGCTGGGTGCTCAGTGCTCAGGGTGCTGGGTGCTCAGTGCTCAGGGCGCTGGGTGCTCAGTGCTCAGTCCTCAGGGTGATGGGTGCACAGTGCTCAGGGTGCTGGGTGCTCAGTGCTCAGGGTGCTGGGTACTCAGTGCTCGGTGTGCTGGGTGCTCAGTACTCAGGGTGCTGGGTGCTCAGTACACATGGTGCTGGGTTCTCAGTGCTCGGGTTGCTGGGTGCTCAGTGCTCGGGGTGCTGGGTGCTCAGTGCTCGGGGTGCTGGGTGCTCAGTACTCAGGGTTCTCATTGCTCAGGGTGCTGGGTGCTCAGTACTCAGGGTGCTGGGTGCTCAGTACTCAGGGTGCTCAGTGCTCAGTACTCAGGGTGCTCAGTGCTCAGTACTCAGGGTGCTCGGTGCTCAGGGTGCTGGGTGCTCATTGCTCCGGGTGCTGGGTGCTCATTGCTCGCGGTGCTGCAAGCTCAGTGCTCGGGGTGCTCGGTGCTCAGTACTCAGGGTGCTGGGTACTCAGTGCTCAGGGTGCTCGGTGCTCAGTACTCGGGGTGCTGGGTGCTCATTCTCGGGGTGCTTGGTGCTCAGTGCTCGGGGTGCTGGGTGCACAGTACTCAGGGTGCTGGGTGCTCAGTGCTCAGGGTGCTGGGTGCTCAGTACTCAGGGTGCTGGGTGCTCAGTGCTCAGGGTGCTGGGTGCTCAGTACTCAGGGTGCTGGGTGCTCAGTGCTCAGGGTGCTGAGTGCTCAATACTCAGGGTGCTGGGAGCTCAGTGCTCAGGGTGATCGGTGCTCAGTACTAAGGGTGCTCAGTACTCAGGGTGCTGGGTGCTCAGTGCTCGGGGTGCTGGGTGCTCAGTGCTCGGGGTGCTGGGTGCTCAGTGCTCAGTGTGCTGGGTGCTCAGTGCTCGGGGTGCTGGGTGCTCAGTGCTCGGGGTGCTGGGTTCTCAGTGCTCGGGGTGCTCGGTGCTCAGTGCTCGGGGTGCTGGGTGCTCAGTACTCGTGGTGCTCAGTGCTCAGTACTCAGGGTGCTGGGTGCTCAGTGCTCAGGGCGCTGGGTGCTCAGTCCTAGGGGTGCTGGCTGCTCGGTGCTCAGGTTGCTGGGTGGTCAGTACTCGGGGCGCTGGGTGCTCAGTACTCAGGGTGCGGGGTGCTCATTGCTTGGGGTGCTGGTTGCTCAGTGCTCGGGGTGCTGGGTGCTCAGTGCTCAGGGTGCTTGGTGCTCAGTGCTCAGGGTGCTGGGTGCTCAGTACTCAGGGTGCTGGGTGCTCAGTACTCAGGTGCTGGGTGCTCAGTGCTCAGGGTGCTGGGTGCTCAGTGCTCAGGGTGCTGGGTGCTCAGTGCTCGGGGTGCTGGGTGCTCAGTGCTCAGTACTCAGGGTGCTGGGTGCTCAGTGCTCAGTACTCAGGGTGCTGGGTGCTCAGTGCTTAGGGTGCTGGGTGCTCAGTGCTCAGGGTGCTGGGTGCTCAGTGATCAGGGTGTTGGGTGCTGAGTACTCAGGGTGCTGGGTGCTCAGTACTCAGGGTGCTGGGTGCTCAGTGCTCGGGGTGCTGGGTGCTCAGTGCTCGGGGTGCTGGGTGCTCAGTGCTCGGGGTGCTGGGTGCTCAGTGCTCGGGGTGCTGGGTGCTCAGTGCTCGGGGTGCTGGGTGCTCAGTGCTCGGGGTGCTGGGTGCTCAGTGCTCGGGGTGCTGGGTTCTCAGTGCTCGGGGTGCTCGGTGCTCAGTGCTCGGGGTGCTGGGTGCTCAGTACTCGTGGTAATCAGTGCTCAGTACTCAGGGTGCTGGGTGCCCAGTGCTCAGGGCGCTGGGTGCTCAGTGCTCAGGGTGCTGGCTGCTCGGTGCTCAGGTTGCTGGGTGGTCAGTACTCGGGGTGCTGGGTGCTCAGTACTCAGGGTGCGGGGTGCTCATTGCTTGGGGTGCTGGTTGCTCAGTGCTCGGGGTGCTGGGTGCTCAGTGCTCGGGGCGCTGGGTGCTCAGTGCTAGGGGCGCTGGTTGCTCAGTGCTCGGGGCGCTGGGTGCTCAGTGCTCTGGGTGCTCGGTGCTCAGTACTCAGGGTACTGGGTTCTCAGTGCTCTAGTTGCACGGTGCTCAGTATGTTGGGTGCTCACTACTCAGGGTGCTGAGTGCTCAGTGCTCAGGGTGCTCAGTGCTCAGTACTCAGGGTGCTCAGTGCTCAGTACTCAGGGTGCTCGGTGCTCAGGGTGCTGGGTGCTCAGTGCTCGGGGTGCTGGGTGCTCATTACTCGCGGTGCTGCGTGCTCAGTGCTCGGGGTGCTCGGTGCTCAGCACTCAGGGTGCTGGGTGCTCAGTACTCAGGTGCTGGGTGCTCAGTGCTCAGGGTGCTGGGTGCTCAGTGTTCGGGGTGCTGGGTGCTCAGTGCTCAGTACTCAGGGTGCTTGGTGTTCAGTGCTTGGGGTGCTGGGTGCTCAGTGCTCAGGGTGCTCAGTGCTCAGTACTCGGGGTGCTGGGTGCTCAGAGCTCAGGGTGCTCAATGCTCAGTACACGGGGTGCTGTGTGCTCAGTGCTCAGGGTGCTCAGTGCTCGGGGTGCTGGGTGCTCAGTGCTCGGGGCGGTGGGTGCTCAGTGCTCGGGGTGCTGGGTGCTCAGTACTCAGGGTGCTGGGTGCTCAGTGCTCAGGGTGCTCAGTGCTCAGTACTCAGTGCTCAGGGTGCTCAGTACTCGGGGTGCTGGGTGCTCAGTGCTCAGGGTGCTCAGTGCTCAGTACTCAGTGCTCAGGGTGCTCAGTGCTCAGTGCTCAGGGTGCTGTATGTTCAGTACTCAGGGTGCTGGTTGCTCAGTACTCAGGGTGCTGGGTGCTCAGTGCTCAGGGTGCTGGGTGCTCAGTGCTCGGGGTGCTCAGTACTCAGGGTGCTGTGTGTTCAGTGCTCAGGGTACTGGATGCTCAGTACTCAGGGTGCTCGGTGCATAGTACTCAGGGTGCTGGGTGCTCAGTACTCCGGGTGCTGGGTGCTCAGTGCTCGGGGTACTCGGAGCTCAGTACTCAGGGTGCTGGGTGCTCAGTTCTCGGGGTGATCGGTGCTCAGTACTCAGGGTGCTGGGTGCTCAGTGCTCGGGGTGCTTGGTGCTCAGTACGTTGGGTGCTCACTACTCAGGGTGCTGGGTGCTCAGTGCTCAGTGTGCTGGGTGCTCAGTGCTCAGGGTGCTGGGTGCTCAGTGCTCAGGGTGCTGTGTGCACAGTACTCAGGGTGCTGGGTGCTCAGTGCTCGGGGTGCTGGGTGCTCAGTACTCAGGGTGCTGGGTGCTCAGTACTCGGGTGCTGGGTGCTCAGTACTCAGGGTGCTGGGTGCTCAGTGCTCGGGGTGCTGGGTGCTCAGTGCTCAGTACTCAGGGTGCTGGGTGCTCAGTGCTCGGGGTGCTGGGTGCTCAGTGCTCAGGGTGCTCATTGCTCAGGGTGCTGGGTGCTCAGTACTCAGGGTGCTGGGTGCTCAGTGCTCAGGGAGCTCGGTGCTCGGGGTGCTGGGTGCTCAGTGCTCGGGGTGCTCGGAGCTCAGTACTCAGGGTACTGGGTGCTCAGTGCTCGGGGTGCTCGGTGCTCAGTACTCAGGGTGCTGGGTGCTCAATGCTCGGGGTGCTGGGTGCTCAGTGCTCAGTTCTCAGGGTGCTGGGTGCTCAGTGCTCAGGGTGCTGTGTGCTCAGTGCTCAGGGTGCTGGGTGCTCAGTGCTCAGGGTGCTGGGTACTCAGTACTCAGGGTGCTTGGTGCTCAGTGCTCGGGGTGCTTTGTGCTCAGTGCTCGCGGTGCTGGGAGCTCAGTGCTCGGGGTGCTGGGTGCTCAGTGCTCGGGGTGCTATGTGCTCAGTGCTCGCGGTGCTTGGTGCTCAGGGTGCTGTGTGTTCAGTGCTCAGGGTGCTGGGTGCTCAGTGCTCAGGGTGCTCGGTGCTTAGTACTCAGGGTGCTGGGTGCTCAGTACTCCGGGTGCTGGGTGCTCAGTCCTCGGGGTTCTCGGTGCTCAGTTCTCAAGGTGCTGGGTGCTCAGTACTCAGGGTGCTCATTGCTCAGGGTGCTGGATGCTCAGTACTCAGGGTGCTCATCACTCAGGGTGCTGGGTGCTCAGTGCTCAGGGTGCTCGGTGCTCGGGGCACTGGGTGCTCAGTGCTCAGGGTGCTCAGAGCTCAGTACTCAGGGTGCTGGGTTCTCAGTGCTCGGGGTGCTCGGTGCTCAGTACTCAGGGTGCTTGGTGCTCAGTGCTCGGGGTGCTCGGTGCTCAGTACGTTGGGTGCTCACTACTCAGGGTGCTGGGTGCTCAGTGCTCAGGGTGCTGGGTGCTCGGTGCTCAGGGTGCTGGGAGCTCAGTACTCAGGGTGCTGGGTGCTCAGTGCTCGGGGTGCTGGTTGCTCAGTACTCAGGGTGCTGGGTGCTCAGTACTCAGGGTGCTGGGTGCTCAGTACTCGGGTGCTGGGTGCTCAGTGCTCAGGGTGCTGGGTGCTCAGTGCTCGGGGTGTTGGGTGCTCAGTGCTCGGGGTGCTCGGTGCTCAGTGCTCAAGGTGCTGGGTGCTCAGTACTCAGGGTGCTCATTGCTCAGGGTGCTGGGTGCTCAGTACTCAGGGTCCTGGGTGCTCGTTGCTCAGGTTGCATGGTGCTCGGGGCGCTGGGTGCTCAGTGCTCGGGTTGCTCAGAGCTCAGTATTCAGGTTGCTGGGTGCTCAGTGCTCGGGGTGCTGGGTGCTCAGTGCTCAGTACTCAGGGTGCTGGGTGCTCAGTGCTCAGGGTGCTGTGTGCTCAGTGCTCAGGGTGCTGGGTGCTCAGTGCTCGGGGTGCTGGGTGCTCAGTGCTCAGTACTCAGGGTGCTGAGTGCTCAGTGCTCAGGGTGCTGTGTGCTCAGTGCTCAGGGTGCTGGGTGCTCAGTGCTCAGGGTGCTGGGTACTCAGTACTCAGGGTGCTGCGTGCTCAGTGCTCGGGGTGCTATGTGCTCAGTGATCGCGGTGCTGGGTGCTCAGTGCTCGGGGTGCTGGGTGCTCAGTGCTCGGGGTGCTATGTGCTCAGTGCTCGCGGTGCTGGGTGCTCAGTTCTCGGGGTGCTCGGTGCTCAGTACTCAGGGTGCTGGGTGCTCAGTGCTCGAGGTGCTCAGTACTCAGGGTGCTGTGTGTTCAGTGCTCAGGGTGCTGGGTGCTCAGTACTCAGGGTGCTCGGTGCTTAGTACTCAGTGTGCTGGGTGCTCAGTACTCCGGGTGCTGGGTGCTCAGTGCTCGGGGTTCTCGGTGCTCAGTGCTCAAGGTGCTGGGTGCTCAGTACTCAGGGTGCTAATTGCTCGGGGCACTGGGTGCTCAGTGCTCGGGGTGCTCGGAGCTCAGTACTCAGGGTGATGGGTGCTCAGTGCTCGGGGTGCTCGGTGCTCAGTACTCAGGGTGCTGGGTGCTCAGTGCTCGGGGTGCTCGGTGCTCAGTACGTTGTGTGCTCACTACTCAGGGTGCTGGGTGCTCAGTGCTCAGGGTGCTGGGTGCTCGGTGCTCAGGGTGCTGGGTGCTCAGTACTCAGGGTGCTGGGTGCTCAGTGCTCGGGGTGCTGGGTGCTCAGTTCTCAGGGTGCTGGGTGCTCAGTACTCAGGGTGCTGGGTGCTCAGTACTCGGGTGCTGGGTGCTCAGTGCTCAGGGTGCTGGGTGCTCAGTGCTCGGGGTGCTGGGTGCTCATTGCTCAGTACTCAGGGTGCTGGGTGTTCAGTGCTCGGGGTGCTGGGTGCTCAGTGCTCAGTACTCAGGGTGCTGGGTGCTCAGTGCTCAGGGTGCTGGGTGCTCAGTGCTCAGGGTGCTGGGTGCTCAGTGCTCAGGGTGCTGGGTACTCAGTGCTCAGGGTGCTGGGTGCTCAGTACTCAGGGTGCTCAGTGCTCAGTACTCGGGGTGCTGGGTGCTCAGTGCTCAGGGTGCTCAATGCTCAGTACTCGGGGTGCTGTGTGCTCAGTGCTCAGGGTGCTCAGTGCTCAGTGCTCGGGGTGCTGGGTGCTCCGTACTCGGGGCGCTGGGTGCTCAGTGCTCGGGGTGCTGGGTGCTCAGTACTCGGGGTGCTGGGTGCTCAGTGCTCAGTACTCAGGGTGCTCAGTACTCAGTGCTCAGGGTGCTCAGTGCTCAGTGCTCAGGGTGCTGGGTGTTCAGTACTCAGGGTGCTGGGTGCTCATAACTCAGGGTGCTGGGTGCTCAGTGCTCAGGGTGCTGGGTGCTCAGTGCTCGGGGTGCTCAGTACTCAGGGTGCTGTGTGTTCAGTGCTCAGGGTACTGGGTGTTCAGTACTCAGGGTGCTCGGTGCTTAGTACTCAGGGTGCTGGGTGCTCAGTACTCCGGGTGCTGGGTGCTCAGTGCTCAGGGTGCTCGGAGCTCAGTACTCAGGGTCCTGGGTGCTCAGTTCTCGCGGTGATCGGTGCTCAGTACTCAGGGTGCTGGGTGCTCAGTGCTCGGGGTGTTCGGTGCTCAGTACGTTGGGTGCTCACTACTCAGGGTGCTGGGTGCTCAGTACTCAGGGTGCTCGGTGCTCAGTACTCAGGGTCCTGGGTGCTCAGTGCTCGGGGTGCTGGGTGCTCAGTACTCAGGGTGCTGGGTGCTCAGTGCTCGGGGTGCTCGGTGCTCACTACGCTGGGTGCTCAGTACTCAGGGTGCTGGGTGCTCAGTACTCAGGGTGCTGGGTGCTCAGTACTCAGGGTGCTGGGTGCTTAGTACTCAGGGTGCTGCGTGCTCAGTGCTCGGGGTGCTGGGTGCTCAGTGCTCGGGGTGCTCAGTGCTCAGTGCTCGGGGTGCTGGGTGCTCAGTACTCAGGTTGCTGGGTGCTCAGTACTCGTTGTGGTGGGTGCTCAGTGCTCAGCGTGCTGGGTGCTCAGTACTCAGGGTGCTCGGTGCTCAGTGCTCGGGGTGCTGGGTGCTCAGTACTCAGGGTGCTGGGTGCTCAGTACTCAGGGTGCTCAGTTCTCAGTACTCAGCGTGCTGGCTGCTCAGTGCTCAGGGTGCTCGGTGCTCAGTACTCAGGGTGCTCAGTGCTCAGTACTCAGCGTGCTGGTTGCTCAGTGCTCAGGGTGCTGGGTGCTCAGTACTCAGGGTGCTGGGTGCTTAGTACTCAGGGTGCTCGGTCCTCAGTGCTCAGGGTGCTGGGTGCTCAGTACTCAGGGAGCAGGGTGCTCAGTGCTCAGGGTGCTCAGTGCTCAGTACTCAGGGTGCTCAGTGCTCAGTGCTCAGGGTGCTCAGTGCTCAGTACTCAGGGTGCTCAGTGCTCAGTGCTCTGGGTGCTGGGTGCTGGGTGCTCAGTGCTTGGGGTGCTGGGTGCTCAGTGCTCAGGGTGCTGGGTGCTCAGTACTCAGGGTGCTCAGTGCTCAGGGTGCTGGGTGCTCAGTGCTCGGGGTGCTGGGTACTCAGTGCTCAGTACACAGGGTGCTGGGTGCTCAGTGCTCTGGGTGCTGCGTGCTCAGTACTCAGTACTCAGGGTGCTGGGTGCTCAGTGCTCGGGGTGCTGGATGCTCAGTACTCAGGGTGCTGGGTGCTCAGTGCTCAGGGTGCTGGGTGCTCAGTACTCAGGGTGCTGGGTGCTCAGTGCTCAGGGTGCTGGGTGCACATTACTCAGGGTGCTGGGTCCTCAGTGCTCAGGGTGCTGGGTGCTCAGTGCTCGGGGTGCTCAGTACTCAGGGTGCTGTGTGTTCAGTGCTCAGGGTACTGGGTTCTCAGTACTGAGGGTGCTCGGTGCTTAGTACTCAGGGTGCTGGGTGCTCAGTACTCAGGGTGCTCATTGCTCAGGGTGCTGGGTGCTCAGTACTCAGGGTGCTCATTGCTCAGGGTGCTGGGTGCTCAGTACTCAGGGTGCTGGGTGCTCAGTGCTCGGGGTGCTCGGTGCTCAGTGCTCAGGGTGCTGGGTGCTCAGTACTCAGGGTGCTGGGTGCTCAGTACTCAGGGTGCTCAGTGCTCAGTACTCAGGGAGCTCAGTGCTCATTACTCAGGGTGCTCAGTGCTCAGGGTGCTGGGTGCTCACTGCTCGGGGTGCTGGGTGCTCAGTGCTCAGGTTGCTGGGTGCTCAGTGCTCAGGGTGCTCGGTGCTCAGTGCTCAGGGTGCTGGGTGCTCAGTACTCAGGGTGCTAGGTGCTCAGTACTCAGGGTGCTCAGTGCTCAGTACTCAGGGTGCTCAGTGCTCAGTACTCAGGGTGCTCAATGCTCAGGGTGCTGGGTGCTCAGTGCTCGGGGTGCTTGGTGCTCAGTCCTCAGGGTGCTGGGTGCTCAGTGCTCAGGGTGCTCGGTGCTCAGTGCTCAGGGTGCTGGGTGCTAAGTACT
The DNA here is from genome assembly GCF_018167655.1 of Microtus oregoni. Classification (NCBI taxonomy): domain Eukaryota; kingdom Metazoa; phylum Chordata; class Mammalia; order Rodentia; family Cricetidae; genus Microtus; species Microtus oregoni. The sequence continues at coordinate 4,261,505 of NW_024544028.1, read as the reverse complement.
CAGGGTGCTGGTTGCTCAGTGCTCGGGGTGCTTGGTGCACAGTCCTCAGGATGCTGGGTGCTCAGTGCTCAGGGTGCTGGGTGCTCAGTGCTCAGGGTGCTGGGTGCTCAGTACTCAGGGTGCTGGGTGCTCAGTGCTCGGGGTGCTCGGTGCTCAGTACTCAGGGTGCTGGGTGCTCAGTGCTCGGGGTGCTGGGTGCTCAGTGGTCAGTACTCAGGGTGCTGGGTGCTCAGTACTCAGGGTGCTGTTTGCTCAGTGCTCAGGGTGCTGGGTGCTCATTGCTCAGTGTGCTGGGTACTCAGTACTCAGGGTGCTGCGTGCTCAGTGCTCGGGGTGCTATGTGCTCAGTGCTCGGGGTGCTGGGTGCTCAGTGCTCGGGGTGCTATGTGCTCAGTGCTCGCGGTGCTGGGTGCTCAGTGCTCGGGGTGCTCGGTGCTCAGTACTCAGGGTGCTGGGTGCTCAGTGCTCGAGGTGCTCAGTACTCACGGTGCTGTGTGTTCAGTGCTCAGGGTGCTGGGTGCTCAGTACTCAGGGTGCTCGGTGCTTAGTACTCAGGGTGCTGGGTGCTCAGTACTCCAGGTGCTGGGTGCTCAGTGCTCGGTGTTCTCGGTGCTCAGTGCTCAAGGTGCTGGGTGATCAGTACTCAGGGTGCTCATTGCTCAGGGTGCTGGGTGCTCAGTGCTCAGGGTGCTCGGTGCTCGGGGCACTGGGTGCTCAGTGCTCGGGGTGCTCGGAGCTCAGTACTTAGGGTGCTGGGTGCTCAGTGCTCGGGGTGCTCGGTGCTCAGTACTCAGGGTGCTGGGTGCTCAGTGCTCGGGGTGCTCGGTGCGCAGTACGTTGGGTGCTCACTACTCAGGGTGCTGGGTGCTCAGTGCTCAGGGTGCTGGGTGCTCGGTGCTCAGGGTGCTGGGTGTTCAGTACTCAGGGTGCTGGGTGCTCAGTGCTCGGGGTGCTGGGTGCTCAGTACTCAGGGTGCTGGGTGCTCAGTACTCAGGGTGGTGGGTGCTCAGTACTCGGGTGCTGGGTGCTCAGTGCTCAGGGTGCTGGGTGCTCAGTGCTCGGGGTGCTGGGTGTTCAGTGCTCAGTACTCAGGGTGCTGGGTGTTCAGTGCTCGGGGTGCTGGGTGCTCAGTGCTCAGTACTCAGGGTGCTTGGTGCTCAGTGCTCAGGGTGCTGGGTGCTCAGTGCTCAGGGTGCTGGGTGCTCAGTGCTCAGGGTGCTGGGTACTCAGTGCTCAGGGTGCTGGGTGCTCAGTACTCAGGGTGCTCAGTGCTCAGTACTCGGGGTGCTGGGTGCTCAGTGCTCAGGGTGCTCAATGCTCAGTACTCGGGGTGCTGTGTGCTCAGTGCTCAGGGTGCTCAGTGCTCAGTGCTCGGGGTGCTGGGTGCTCAGTGCTCAGGTTGCTCAATGCTCAGTACTCGGGGTGCTGTGTGCTCAGTGCTCAGGGTGCTCAGTGCTCAGTGCTCGGGGTGCTGGGTGCTCACTACTCGGGGTGCTGGGTGCTCAGTGCTCAGGGTGCTCAGTGCTCAGTACTCAGTGCTCAGGGTGCTCAGTGCTCAGTGCTCAGGGTGCTGGGTGTTCAGTACTCAGGGTGCTGGTTTCTCAGTACTCAGGGTGCTGGGTGTTCAGTGCTCAGGGTGCTGGGTGCTCAGTGCTCGGGGTGCTCAGTACTCAGGGTGCTGTGTGTTCAGTGCTCAGGGTACTGGGTGCTCAGTACTCAGGGTGCTCGGTGATTAGTACTCAGGGTGCTGGGTGCTCAGTACTCCGGGTGCTGGGTGCTCAGTGCTCGGGGTGCTCGGAGCTCAGTACTCAGGGTGCTGGGTGCTCAGTTCTCGGGGTGATCGGTGCTCAGTACTCAGGGTGCTGGGTGCTCAGTGCTCGGGGTGCTCGGTGCTCAGTATGTTGGGTGCTCACTACTCAGGGTGCTGGGTGCTCAGTACTCAGGGTGCTCGGTGCTCAGTACTCAGGGTGCTGGGTGCTCAGTGCTCGGGGTGCTGGGTGCTCAGTACTCAGGGTGCTGGGTGCTCAGTGCTCGGGGTGCTCGGTGCTCAGTACGCTGGGTGCTCAGTACTCAGGGTGCTGGGTGCTCAGTACTCAGGGTGCTGGGTACTCAGTACTCAGGGTGCTGGGTGCTTAGTACTCAGGGTGCTGGGTGCTCAGTGCTCGGGGTGCTGGGTGCTCAGTGCTCGGGGTGCTCAGTGCTCAGTGCTCGGGGTGCTGGGTGCTCAGTACTCAGGGTGCTGGGTGCTCAGTACTCGTTGTGCTGGGTGCTCAGTGCTCAGGGTGCTGGGTGCTCAGTACTCAGGGTGCTCGGTGCTCAGTGTTCGGGGTGCTGGGTGCTAGGTACTCAGGGTGCTGGGTGCTCAGTACTCAGGGTGCTCAGTTCTCAGTACTCAGCGTGCTGGGTGCTCAGTGCTCAGGGTGCTCGGTGCTCAGTACTCAGTGTGCTCAGTGCTCAGTACTCAGCGTGCTGGTTGCTCAGTGCTCAGGGTGCTGGGTGCTCAGTACTCAGGGTGCTGGGTGCTTAGTACTCAGGGTGCTCGGTCCTCAGTGCTCAGGGTGCTGGGTGCTCAGTACTCAGGGAGCAGGGTGCTCAGTGCTCAGGGTGCTCAGTGCTCAGTACTCAGGGTGCTCGGTGCTCAGTGCTCAGGGTGCTCAGTGCTCAGTACTCAGGTTGCTCAGTGCTCAGTGCTCTGGGTGCTGGGTGCTCAGTGCTCTGGGTGCTGGGTGCTCAGTGCTCAGTGTGCTGGGTGCTCAGTACTCAGGGTGCTCAGTGCTCAGGGTGCTGGGTGCTCAGTGCTCGGGGTGCTGGGTACTCAGTGCTCAGTACACAGGGTGCTGGGTGCTCAGTGCTCTGGGTGCTGGGTGCTCAGTACTCAGTACTCAGGGTGCTGGTTGCTCAGTGCTCGGGGTGCTGGATGCTCAGTACTCAGGGTGCTGGGTGCTCAGTGCTCAGGGTGCTGGGTGCTCAGTACTCAGGGTGCTGGGTGCTCAGTGCTCAGGGTGCTGGGTGCACAGTACTCAGGGTGCTTGGTCCTCAGTGCTCAGGGTGCTGGGTGCTCAGTACTCAGGGTGCTGGGTGCTTAGTATTCAGGGTGCTCGGTCCTCAGTGCTCAGGGTGCTGGGTGCTCAGTACTCAGGGAGCAGGGTGCTCAGTGCTCAGGGTGCTCAGTGCTCAGTACTCAGGGTGCTCGGTGCTCAGTGCTCAGGGTGCTCAGGGCTCAGTACTCAGGGTGCTCAGTGCTCTGGGTGCTGGGTGCTCAGTGCTCCGGGTGCTGGGTGCTCAGTGCTCAGTGTGCTGGGTGCTCAGTACTCAGGGTGCTCAGTGCTCAGGGTGCTGGGTGCTCAGTGCTCGGGGTGCTGGGTACTCAGTGCTCAGTACACAGGGTGCTGGGTGCTCAGTGCTCTGGGTGCTGGGTGCTCAGTACTCAGTACTCAGGGTGCTGGGTGCTCAGTGCTCAGGGTGCTGGGTGCTCAGTACTCAGGGTGCTGGGTGCTCAGTGCTCAGGGTGCTGGGTGCACAGTACTCAGGGTGCTGGGTCCTCAGTGCTCAGGGTGCTGGGTTCTCAGTGCTCGGGGTGCTCAGTACTCAGGGTGCTGTGTGTTCAGTGCTCAGGGTACTGGGTGCTCAGTACTGAGGGTGCTCGGTGCTTAGTACTCAGGGTGCTGGGTGCTCAGTACTCAGGGTGCTGGGTGCTCAGTGCTCGGGGTGCTCGGTGCTCAGTGCTCAGATGGTTGGGTGCTCAGTACTCAGGGTGATCATTGCTCAGGGTGCTGGGTGCTCAGTACTCAGGGTGCTCATTGCTCAGGGTGCTGGGTGCTCAGTGCTCAGGGTGCTGGGTGCTCAATGCTCGGGTTGCTGGCTGTTCAGTGCTCAGGTTGCTGGGTGCTCAGTGCTCAGGGTGCTCGGTGCTCAGTGCTCAGGGTGCTGGGTGCTCAGTACTCAGGGTGCTAGGTGCTCAGTACTCAGGGTGCTCAGTGCTCAATACTCAGGGTGCTCAGTGCTCAGTACTCAGGGTGCTCAGTGCTCAGGGTGCTGGGTGCTCAGAGCTCGGGGTGCTTGGTGCTCAGTCCTCAGGGTGCTGGGTGCTCAGTGCTCAGGGTGCTCGGTGCTCAGTGCTCAGGGTGCTGGGTGCTAAGTACTCAGGGTGCTGGGTGCTCAGTGCTCGGGGTGCTGGGTGCTCAGTACTCAGGGTGCTGGGTGCTCAGTGCTCAGGGTGCTCGGTGCTTAGTACTCAGGGTGCTCGGTGCTCGGGGTGCTGGGTGCTCAGTGCTCGGGGTGCTGGGTACTCAGTGCTCGCGGTGCTGGGTGCACAGTGCTTGGGGTGCTGGGTGCTCACTGCTCGGGGTGCTCCGTGCTCAGTGCTCGGGGTGCTGGGTGCTCAGTACTCTGGGTGCTCGGTGCTCAGTACTCAGGGTGCTGGGTGCTCAGTGCTCAGGGTGATGGGTGCTCAGTACTCAGGGTGCTGGGTGCTCGGTGCTCAGTACGCTGGGTGCTCAGTGCTCAGGGTGCTGGGTGCTCAGTGCTCGGGGCGCTGGGTGCTCAGTGCTCGGGGTGCTCGGAGCTCAGTACTCAGGGTGCTGGGTGCTCAGTGCTCGGGGTGATCGGTGCTCAGTACTCAGGGTGCTGGGTGCTCAGTGCTCGGGTTTCTCGGTGCTCAGTACGTTGGGTGCTCACTACTCAGGGTGCTGGGTGCTCAGTGCTCAGGGTGCTGGGTGCTCAGTGCTCAGGGTGCTGGGTGCTCAGGGTGCTGGGTGCTCAGTACTCAGGGTCCTGGGTGCTCAGTGCTCAGGGTGCTTGGTGCTCAGTACTCAGGGTGCTGGGTGCTCAGTACTCGGCGTGCTGGGTGCTCAGTACTCAGGGTGCTGGGTGCTCAGTACTCAGGGTGCTGGGTGCTCAGTCCTCGGGTGCTGGGTGCTCAGTGCTCAGGGTGCTGGGTGCTCAGTGCTCGGGGTGCTGGGTGCTCAGTGCTCAGTACTCAGGGTGCTGGGTGCTCAGTGCTTGGGGTGCTGGGTGCTCAGTGCTCAGAACTCAGGGTGCTGGGTGCTCAGTGCTCAGGGTGCTGTGTGCTCAGTGCTCAGGGTGCTGGGTGCTCAGTGCACAGGGTGCTGGGTACTCAGTGCTCAGGGTGCTGGGTGCTCAGTACTCAGGGTGCTGGGTGCTCTGTACTCAGGGTGCTGGGTGCTCAGTGCTCGGGGTGCTGGGTGCTCATTGCTCGCGGTGCTGGGTGCTCAGTGCTCGGGGTGCTCGGTGCTCAGTACTCAGGGTGCTGGGTGCTCAGTGCTCGAGGTGCTCAGTACTCAGGGTGCTGTGTGTTCAGTGCTCAGGGTGCTGGGTGCTCAGTACTCAGGGTGCTGGGTGCTCAGTGCTCGGGGTGCTGGGTTCTCAGTGCTCAGGGTGCTGGGTGCTCAGTACTCAGGGTGCTGGGTGGTCAGTACTCGGGGTGCTGGGTGCTCAGTACTCAGGGTGCTGGGTGCTCAGTACTCAGGGTGCTGGGTGCTCAGTACTCGGGTGCTGGGTGCTCAGTGCTCAGGGTGCTGGGTGCTCAGTGCTCGGGGTGCTGGGTGCTCAGTGCTCGGGGTGCTCGGTGCTCAGTGCTCAAGGTGCTGGGTGCTCAGTACTCAGGGTGCTCATTGCTCAAGGTGCTGGGTGCTCAGTACTCAGGGTGCTTGGTGCTCAGTGCTCAGGGTGCTCGGTTCTCGGGGCACTGGGTGCTCAGTGCTTGGGGTGCTCGAAGCTCAGTACTCAGGGTGCTGGGTGCTCAGTGCTCGGGGTGCTCGGTGCTCAGTACTCAGGGTGCTGGGTGCTCAGTGCTCGGGGTGCTGGGTGCTCAGTGCTCAGTACTCAGGGTGCTGGGTGCTCAGTGCTCAGGGTGCTGTGTGCTCAGTGCTCAGGGTGCTGGGTGCTCAGTGCTCATGGTGCTGGGTACTCAGTACTAAGGGGGCTGGGTGCTCAGTGCTCGGGGTGCTATGTGCTCAGTGCTCGCGGTGCTGGGTGCTCAGTGCTCGGGGTGCTGGGTGCTCAGTGCTCGGGGTGCTATGTGCTCAGTGCTCGCGGTGCTGGGTGCTCAGTGCTCGGGGTGCTCGGTGCTCAATACTCAGGGTGCTGGGTGCTCAGTGCTCGAGGTGCTCAGTAGTCAGGGTGCTGTGTGTTCAGTGCTCAGGGTGCTGGGTGCTCAGTACTCAGGGTGCTCATTGCTCAGGGTGCTGGGTGCTCAGTACTCCGGGTGCTGGGTGCTCAGTGCTCGGGGTTCTCAGTGCTCAGCGCTCAAGGTGCTGCGTGCTCAGTACTCAGGGTGCTCATTGCTCAGGGTGCTGGGTGCTCAGTGCTCAGGGTGCTCGGTGCTCGGGGCACTGGGTGCTCAGTGCTCAGGGGGCTCAGAGCTCAGTACTCAGGGTGCTGGGTGCTCAGTGCTCGGGGTGCTCGGTGCTCAGTACTCAGTGTGCTGGGTGCTCAGTGCTCGGGGTGCTCGGTGCTCAGTACGTTGGGTGCTCACTACTCAGGGTGCTGGATGCTCAGTGCTCAGGGTGCTGGGTGCTCGGTGCTCAGGGTGCTGGGTGCTCAGTACTCAGGGTGCTGGGTGCTCACTGCTCGGGGTGCTGGGTGCTCAGTACTCAGGGTGCTGGGTGCTCAGTACTCAGGGTGCTGGGTGCTCAGTACTCGGGTGCTAGGTGCTCAGTGCTCAGGGTGCTGGGTGCTCAGTGCTCGGGGTGCTGGGTGCTCAGTGCTCAGTACTCAGGGTGCTGGGTGTTCAGTGCTCGGGGTGCTGGGTGCTCAGTGCTCAGTACTCAGGGTGCTGGGTGCTCAGTGCTCAGGGTGCTGGGTGCTCAGTGCTCAGGGTGCTGGGTGCTCAGTGCTCAGGGTGCTGGGTACTCAGTGCTCAGGGTGCTGGGTGCTCAGTACTCAGGGTGCTCAGTGCTCAGTACTCGGGGTGCTGGGTGCTCAGTGCTCAGGGTGCTCAGTGCTCGGGGTGCTGGGTGCTCAGTGCTCGGGGCGCTGGGTGCTCAGTGCTCGGGGTGCTGGGTGCTCAGTACTCGGGGTGCGTGGTGCTCAGTGCTCAGGGTGCTCAGTGCTCAGTACTCAGTGCTCAGGGTGCTCAGTGCTCAGTGCTCAGGGTGCTGGGTGTTCAGTACTCAGGGTGCTGGGTGCTCAGTACTCAGGGTGCTGGGTGCTCAGTCCTCGGGTGCTGGGTGCGCAGTGCTCAGGGGGGTGGGTGCTCAGTGCTCGGTGTGCTGGGTGCTCAGTGCTCAGTACTCAGGGTGCTGGGTGCTCAGTGCTCGGGGTGCTGGATGCTCAGTGCTCAGGGTGCTGGGTGCTCAGTGCTCGGGGAGCTGGGTGCTCAGGGCTCAGTACTCAGGGTGCTGGGTGCTCAGTGCTCGGGGTGCTGGGTGCTCAGTGCTCAGGGTGCTGGGCGCTCAGTACTCAGGGTGCTGGGTGCTCAGTACTCAGGGTGCTGGGTGCTCAGTACTCGGGTGCTGGGTGCTCAGTGCTCAGGGTGCTGGGTGCTCAGTGCTCGGGGTGCTGGGTGCACAGTGCTCAGGGGGCTGGGTGCTCAGTGCTCAGGGCGCTGGGTGCTCAGTGCTCGGGGTGCTGGGTGCTCAGTGCTCAGTCCTCAGGGTGATGGGTGCTCAGTGCTCAGGGTGCTGGGTGCTCAGTGCTCAGGGTGCTGGGTACTCAGTGCTCGGGGTGCTGGGTGCTCAGTACTCAGGGTGCTGGGTGCTCAGTACACATGGTGCTGGGTTCTCAGTGCTCGGGTTGCTGGGTGCTCAGTGCTCGGGGTGCTGGGTGCTCAGTGCTCGGGGTGCTGTGTGTTCAGTGCTCAGGGTGCTGGGTGTTCAGTACTCAGGATGCTGGGTGCTCAGTACTCAGGGTTCTCATTGCTCAGGGTGCTGGGTGCTCAGTAATCAGGGTGCTGGGTGCTCAGTACTCAGGGTGCTCAGTGCTCAGTACTCAGGGTGCTCAGTGCTCAGTACTCAGGGTGCTCGGTGCTCAGGGTGCTGTGTGCTCAGTGCTCGGGGTGCTCGGTGCTCAGTACTCAGGGTGCTGGGTGCTCAGTGCTCAGGGTGCTGGGTGCTCAGTGCTCAGGGTGCTGGGTGCTCAGTGCTCAGGGTGCTGGGAGCTCAGTACTCAGGGTGCTCGTTGCTCGGGGTGCTGGGTGCTCAGTGCTCAGTGTGTTCGGTGCTCGGGGCACTGGGTGCTCAGTGCTCAGGGGGCTCAGAGCTCAGTACTCAGGGTGCTGGGTGCTCAGTGCTCGGGGTGCTCGGTGCTCAGTACTCAGTGTGCTGGGTGCTCAGTGCTCGGGGTGCTCGGTGCTCAGTACGTTGGGTGCTCACTACTCAGGGTGCTGGATGCTCAGTGCTCAGGGTGCTGGGTGCTCGGTGCTCAGGGTGCTGGGTGCTCAGTACTCAGGGTGCTGGGTGCTCACTGCTCGGGGTGCTGGGTGCTCAGTACTCAGGGTGCTGGGTGCTCAGTACTCAGGGTGCTGGGTGCTCAGTACTCGGGTGCTGGGTGCTCAGTGCTCAGGGTGCTGGGTGCTCAGTGCTCCAGGTGCTGGGTGCTCAGTGCTCAGTACTCAGGGTGCTGGGTGTTCAGTGCTCGGGGTGCTGGGTGCTCAGTGCTCAGTACTCAGGGTGCTGGGTGCTCAGTGCTCAGGGTGCTGGGTGCTCAGTGCTCAGGGTGCTGGGTGCTCAGTGCTCAGGGTGCTGGGTACTCAGTGCTCAGGGTGCTGGGTGCTCAGTACTCAGGGTGCTCAGTGCTCAGTACTCGGGGTGCTGGGTGCTCAGTGCTCAGGGTGCTCAGTGCTCAGTACTCGGGGTGCTGTGTGCTCTGTGCTCAGGGTGCTCAGTGCTCGGGGTGCTGGGTGCTCAGTGCTCGGGGCGCTGGGTGCTCAGTGCTCGGGGTGCTGGGTGCTCAGTACTCGGGGTGCGTGGTGCTCAGTGCTCAGGGTGCTCAGTGCTCAGTACTCAGTGCTCAGGGTGCTCAGTGCTCAGTGCTCAGGGTGCTGGGTGTTCAGTACTCAGGGTGCTGGGTGCTCAGTACTCAGGGTGCTGGGTGCTCAGTCCTCGGGTGCTGGGTGCTCAGTGCTCAGGGTGCTGGGTGCTCAGTGCTCGGGGTGCTGGGTGCTCAGTGCTCAGTACTCAGGGTGCTGGGTGCTCAGTGCTCGGGGTGCTGGGTGCTCAGTGCTCAGGGTGCTGGGTGCTCAGTGCTCGGGGAGCTGGGTGCTCAGGGCTCAGTACTCAGGGTGCTGGGTGCTCAGTGCTCGGGGTGCTGGGTGCTCAGTGCTCAGGCTGCTGGGCGCTCAGTACTCAGGGTGATGGGTGCTCAGTACTCAGGGTGCTGGGTGCTCAGTACTCGGGTGCTGGGTGCTCAGTGCTCAGGGTGCTGGGTGCTCAGTGCTCGGGGTGCTGGGTGCTCAGTGCTCAGGGTGCTGGGTGCTCAGTGCTCAGGGCGCTGGGTGCTCAGTGCTCGGGGTGCTGGGTGCTCAGTGCTCAGTCCTCAGGGTGATGGGTGCTCAGTGCTCAGGGTGCTGGGTGCTCAGTGCTCAGGGTGCTGGGTACTCAGTGCTCGGGGTGCTGGGTGCTCAGTACTCAGGGTGCTGGGTGCTCAGTACACATGGTGCTGGGTTCTCAGTGCTCGGGTTGCTGGGTGCTCAGTGCTCGGGGTGCTGGGTGCTCAGTGCTCGGGGTGCTGTGTGTTCAGTGCTCAGGGTGCTGGGTGTTCAGTTCTCAGGATGCTGGGTGCTCAGTACTCAGGGTTCTCATTGCTCAGGGTGCTGGGTGCTCAGTAATCAGGGTGCTGGGTGCTCAGTACTCAGGGTGCTCAGTGCTCAGTACTCAGGGTGCTCAGTTCTCAGTATTCAGGGTGCTCGGTGCTCAGGGTGCTGTGTGCTCAGTGCTCGGGGTGCTCGGTGCTCAGTACTCAGGGTGCTGGGTGCTCAGTGCTCAGGGTGCTGGGTGCTCAGTGCTCAGGGTGCTGGGTGCTCAGTGCTCAGGGTGCTGGGAGCTCAGTACTCAGGGTGCTCGTTTCTCGGGGTGCTGGGTGCTCAGTGCTCGGGGTGCTCGGTGCTCAGTACTCGGGGTGCTCAGTGCTCAGTACTCAGGGTGCTGGGTGCTCAGTGCTCAGGGTGATGGGTGCTCAGTACTCAGGGTGCTGCGTGCTCGGTGCTCAGGACGCTGGGTGCTCAGTACTCAGGGTGCTGGGTGCTCAGTACTCAGGGTGCTCGGTGCTCAGTACTCAGGGTGCTGGGTGCTCAGTGCTCGGGGTGCTGGGTGCTCAGTTCTCAGGGTGCTCAGTGCTCAGTACTCAGCGTGCTGGGTGCTCAGTGCTCAGGGTGCTCGGTGCTCAGTACTCAGGGTGCTCAGTGCTCAGTACTCAGCGTGCTGGGTGCTCAGTGCTCAGGGTGCTCTCTGCTCAGTTCTCAGGGTGCTCAGTGCTCAGTACTCAGCGTGCTGGGTGCTCAGTGCTCAGGGTGCTCGGTGCTCAGTACTCAGGGTGCTCAGTGCTGAGTACTCAGCGTGCTGGCTGCTCAGTGCTCGGGGTGCTGGGTGCTCAGTACTCAGGGTGCTGGGTGCTCAGTACTCAGGGTGCTGGGTGCTCAGTACTCGTTGTGCTGGGTGCTAAGTGCTCTGGGTGCTGGGTGCTCAGAACTCAGGGTGCTGGGTGCTCAGTACTCAGGGTGCTCAGTGCTTAGTACTCAGCGTGCTGGGTGCTCAGTGCTCAGGGTGCTCGGTGCTCAGTGCTCGGGGTGCTGAGTGCTCAGTGCTCAGGGTGCTGGGTGCTCAGTACTCAGGGTGCTGGGTGCTCAGTACTCAGGGTGCTGGGTGCTCAGTACTCGGGTGCTGGGTGCTCAGTGTTCAGGGTGCTGGGTGCTCAGTGCTCGGGGTGCTGGGTGCTCAGTGCTCGGGGTGCTGGGTGCTCAGTGCTCAGTACTCAGGGTGCTGGGTGCTCAGTGATCGGTGCGCTGGGTGCTCAGTGCACAGTACTCAGGGTGCTGGGTGCTCAGTGCTCGGGGTGCTGGGCGCTCAGTACTCAGGGTGCTGGGTGCTCAGTACTCAGGGTGCTGGGTGCTCAGTGCTCAGGGTGCTGGGTGCTCAGTGCTCGTGGTGCTGGGTGCTCAGTGCTCAGTACTCAGGGTGCTGGGTGATCAGTGCTCGGGCTGCTAGGTGCTCAGTGCTCAGGGTGCTGGGTGCTCAGTGCTCAGGGCGCTGGGTGCTCAGTGCTCGGGGTGCTGGGTGCTCAGTGCTCAGTCCTCAGGGTGATGGGTGCTCAGTGCTCAGGGTGCTGGTTGCTCAGTGCTCAGGGTGCTGGGTACTCAGTGCTCGGGGTGCTGGGTGCTCAGTACTCAGGGTGCTGGGTGCTCAGTACACATGGTGCTGGGTTCTCAGTGCTCGGGTTGCTGGGTGCTCAGTGCTCCGGGTGCTGGGTGCTTAGTACTCAGGGTGCTGGGTGCTCAGTACTCCAGGTGCTGGGTGCTCAGTGCTCGGTGTTCTCGGTGCTCAGTGCTCAAGGTGCTGGGTGATCAGTACTCAGGGTGCTCGGTGCTTAGTACTCAGGGTGCTGGGTGCTCAGTACTCCAGGTGCTGGGTGCTCAGTGCTCGGTGTTCTCGGTGCTCAGTGCTCAAGGTGCTGGGTGATCAGTACTCAGGGTGCTCATTGCTCAGGGTGCTGGGTGCTCAGTGCTCAGGGTGCTCGGTGCTCGGGGCACTGGGTGCTCAGTGCTCGGGGTGCTCGGAGCTCAGTACTTAGGGTGCTGGGTGCTCAGTGCTCGGGGTGCTCGGTGCTCAGTACTCAGGGTGCTGGGTGCTCAGTGCTCGGGGTGCTCGGTGCGCAGTACGTTGGGTGCTCACTACTCAGGGTGCTGGGTGCTCAGTGCTCAGGGTGCTGGGTGCTCGGTGCTCAGGGTGCTGGGTGTTCAGTACTCAGGGTGCTGGGTGCTCAGTGCTCGGGGTGCTGGGTGCTCAGTACTCAGGGTGCTGGGTGCTCAGTACTCAGGGTGGTGGGTGCTCAGTACTCGGGTGCTGGGTGCTCAGTGCTCAGGGTGCTGGGTGCTCAGTGCTCGGGGTGCTGGGTGTTCAGTGCTCAGTACTCAGGGTGCTGGGTGTTCAGTGCTCGGGGTGCTGGGTGCTCAGTGCTCAGTACTCAGGGTGCTTGGTGCTCAGTGCTCAGGGTGCTGGGTGCTCAGTGCTCAGGGTGCTGGGTGCTCAGTGCTCAGGGTGCTGGGTACTCAGTGCTCAGGGTGCTGGGTGCTCAGTACTCAGGGTGCTCAGTGCTCAGTACTCGGGGTGCTGGGTGCTCAGTGCTCAGGGTGCTCAATGCTCAGTACTCGGGGTGCTGTGTGCTCAGTGCTCAGGGTGCTCAGTGCTCAGTGCTCGGGGTGCTGGGTGCTCAGTGCTCAGGTTGCTCAATGCTCAGTACTCGGGGTGCTGTGTGCTCAGTGCTCAGGGTGCTCAGTGCTCAGTGCTCGGGGTGCTGGGTGCTCACTACTCGGGGTGCTGGGTGCTCAGTGCTCAGGGTGCTCAGTGCTCAGTACTCAGTGCTCAGGGTGCTCAGTGCTCAGTGCTCAGGGTGCTGGGTGTTCAGTACTCAGGGTGCTGGTTTCTCAGTACTCAGGGTGCTGGGTGTTCAGTGCTCAGGGTGCTGGGTGCTCAGTGCTCGGGGTGCTCAGTACTCAGGGTGCTGTGTGTTCAGTGCTCAGGGTACTGGGTGCTCAGTACTCAGGGTGCTCGGTGATTAGTACTCAGGGTGCTGGGTGCTCAGTACTCCGGGTGCTGGGTGCTCAGTGCTCGGGGTGCTCGGAGCTCAGTACTCAGGGTGCTGGGTGCTCAGTTCTCGGGGTGATCGGTGCTCAGTACTCAGGGTGCTGGGTGCTCAGTGCTCGGGGTGCTCGGTGCTCAGTATGTTGGGTGCTCACTACTCAGGGTGCTGGGTGCTCAGTACTCAGGGTGCTCGGTGCTCAGTACTCAGGGTGCTGGGTGCTCAGTGCTCGGGGTGCTGGGTGCTCAGTACTCAGGGTGCTGGGTGCTCAGTGCTCGGGGTGCTCGGTGCTCAGTACGCTGGGTGCTCAGTACTCAGGGTGCTGGGTGCTCAGTACTCAGGGTGCTGGGTACTCAGTACTCAGGGTGCTGGGTGCTTAGTACTCAGGGTGCTGGGTGCTCAGTGCTCGGGGTGCTGGGTGCTCAGTGCTCGGGGTGCTCAGTGCTCAGTGCTCGGGGTGCTGGGTGCTCAGTACTCAGGGTGCTGGGTGCTCAGTACTCGTTGTGCTGGGTGCTCAGTGCTCAGGGTGCTGGGTGCTCAGTACTCAGGGTGCTCGGTGCTCAGTGTTCGGGGTGCTGGGTGCTAGGTACTCAGGGTGCTGGGTGCTCAGTACTCAGGGTGCTCAGTTCTCAGTACTCAGCGTGCTGGGTGCTCAGTGCTCAGGGTGCTCGGTGCTCAGTACTCAGTGTGCTCAGTGCTCAGTACTCAGCGTGCTGGTTGCTCAGTGCTCAGGGTGCTGGGTGCTCAGTACTCAGGGTGCTGGGTGCTTAGTACTCAGGGTGCTCGGTCCTCAGTGCTCAGGGTGCTGGGTGCTCAGTACTCAGGGAGCAGGGTGCTCAGTGCTCAGGGTGCTCAGTGCTCAGTACTCAGGGTGCTCGGTGCTCAGTGCTCAGGGTGCTCAGTGCTCAGTACTCAGGTTGCTCAGTGCTCAGTGCTCTGGGTGCTGGGTGCTCAGTGCTCTGGGTGCTGGGTGCTCAGTGCTCAGTGTGCTGGGTGCTCAGTACTCAGGGTGCTCAGTGCTCAGGGTGCTGGGTGCTCAGTGCTCGGGGTGCTGGGTACTCAGTGCTCAGTACACAGGGTGCTGGGTGCTCAGTGCTCTGGGTGCTGGGTGCTCAGTACTCAGTACTCAGGGTGCTGGTTGCTCAGTGCTCGGGGTGCTGGATGCTCAGTACTCAGGGTGCTGGGTGCTCAGTGCTCAGGGTGCTGGGTGCTCAGTACTCAGGGTGCTGGGTGCTCAGTGCTCAGGGTGCTGGGTGCACAGTACTCAGGGTGCTTGGTCCTCAGTGCTCAGGGTGCTGGGTGCTCAGTACTCAGGGTGCTGGGTGCTTAGTATTCAGGGTGCTCGGTCCTCAGTGCTCAGGGTGCTGGGTGCTCAGTACTCAGGGAGCAGGGTGCTCAGTGCTCAGGGTGCTCAGTGCTCAGTACTCAGGGTGCTCGGTGCTCAGTGCTCAGGGTGCTCAGGGCTCAGTACTCAGGGTGCTCAGTGCTCTGGGTGCTGGGTGCTCAGTGCTCCGGGTGCTGGGTGCTCAGTGCTCAGTGTGCTGGGTGCTCAGTACTCAGGGTGCTCAGTGCTCAGGGTGCTGGGTGCTCAGTGCTCGGGGTGCTGGGTACTCAGTGCTCAGTACACAGGGTGCTGGGTGCTCAGTGCTCTGGGTGCTGGGTGCTCAGTACTCAGTACTCAGGGTGCTGGGTGCTCAGTGCTCAGGGTGCTGGGTGCTCAGTACTCAGGGTGCTGGGTGCTCAGTGCTCAGGGTGCTGGGTGCACAGTACTCAGGGTGCTGGGTCCTCAGTGCTCAGGGTGCTGGGTTCTCAGTGCTCGGGGTGCTCAGTACTCAGGGTGCTGTGTGTTCAGTGCTCAGGGTACTGGGTGCTCAGTACTGAGGGTGCTCGGTGCTTAGTACTCAGGGTGCTGGGTGCTCAGTACTCAGGGTGCTGGGTGCTCAGTGCTCGGGGTGCTCGGTGCTCAGTGCTCAGATGGTTGGGTGCTCAGTACTCAGGGTGATCATTGCTCAGGGTGCTGGGTGCTCAGTACTCAGGGTGCTCATTGCTCAGGGTGCTGGGTGCTCAGTGCTCAGGGTGCTGGGTGCTCAATGCTCGGGTTGCTGGCTGTTCAGTGCTCAGGTTGCTGGGTGCTCAGTGCTCAGGGTGCTCGGTGCTCAGTGCTCAGGGTGCTGGGTGCTCAGTACTCAGGGTGCTAGGTGCTCAGTACTCAGGGTGCTCAGTGCTCAATACTCAGGGTGCTCAGTGCTCAGTACTCAGGGTGCTCAGTGCTCAGGGTGCTGGGTGCTCAGAGCTCGGGGTGCTTGGTGCTCAGTCCTCAGGGTGCTGGGTGCTCAGTGCTCAGGGTGCTCGGTGCTCAGTGCTCAGGGTGCTGGGTGCTAAGTACTCAGGGTGCTGGGTGCTCAGTGCTCGGGGTGCTGGGTGCTCAGTACTCAGGGTGCTGGGTGCTCAGTGCTCAGGGTGCTCGGTGCTTAGTACTCAGGGTGCTCGGTGCTCGGGGTGCTGGGTGCTCAGTGCTCGGGGTGCTGGGTACTCAGTGCTCGCGGTGCTGGGTGCACAGTGCTTGGGGTGCTGGGTGCTCACTGCTCGGGGTGCTCCGTGCTCAGTGCTCGGGGTGCTGGGTGCTCAGTACTCTGGGTGCTCGGTGCTCAGTACTCAGGGTGCTGGGTGCTCAGTGCTCAGGGTGATGGGTGCTCAGTACTCAGGGTGCTGGGTGCTCGGTGCTCAGTACGCTGGGTGCTCAGTGCTCAGGGTGCTGGGTGCTCAGTGCTCGGGGCGCTGGGTGCTCAGTGCTCGGGGTGCTCGGAGCTCAGTACTCAGGGTGCTGGGTGCTCAGTGCTCGGGGTGATCGGTGCTCAGTACTCAGGGTGCTGGGTGCTCAGTGCTCGGGTTTCTCGGTGCTCAGTACGTTGGGTGCTCACTACTCAGGGTGCTGGGTGCTCAGTGCTCAGGGTGCTGGGTGCTCAGTGCTCAGGGTGCTGGGTGCTCAGGGTGCTGGGTGCTCAGTACTCAGGGTCCTGGGTGCTCAGTGCTCAGGGTGCTTGGTGCTCAGTACTCAGGGTGCTGGGTGCTCAGTACTCGGCGTGCTGGGTGCTCAGTACTCAGGGTGCTGGGTGCTCAGTACTCAGGGTGCTGGGTGCTCAGTCCTCGGGTGCTGGGTGCTCAGTGCTCAGGGTGCTGGGTGCTCAGTGCTCGGGGTGCTGGGTGCTCAGTGCTCAGTACTCAGGGTGCTGGGTGCTCAGTGCTTGGGGTGCTGGGTGCTCAGTGCTCAGAACTCAGGGTGCTGGGTGCTCAGTGCTCAGGGTGCTGTGTGCTCAGTGCTCAGGGTGCTGGGTGCTCAGTGCACAGGGTGCTGGGTACTCAGTGCTCAGGGTGCTGGGTGCTCAGTACTCAGGGTGCTGGGTGCTCTGTACTCAGGGTGCTGGGTGCTCAGTGCTCGGGGTGCTGGGTGCTCATTGCTCGCGGTGCTGGGTGCTCAGTGCTCGGGGTGCTCGGTGCTCAGTACTCAGGGTGCTGGGTGCTCAGTGCTCGAGGTGCTCAGTACTCAGGGTGCTGTGTGTTCAGTGCTCAGGGTGCTGGGTGCTCAGTACTCAGGGTGCTGGGTGCTCAGTGCTCGGGGTGCTGGGTTCTCAGTGCTCAGGGTGCTGGGTGCTCAGTACTCAGGGTGCTGGGTGGTCAGTACTCGGGGTGCTGGGTGCTCAGTACTCAGGGTGCTGGGTGCTCAGTACTCAGGGTGCTGGGTGCTCAGTACTCGGGTGCTGGGTGCTCAGTGCTCAGGGTGCTGGGTGCTCAGTGCTCGGGGTGCTGGGTGCTCAGTGCTCGGGGTGCTCGGTGCTCAGTGCTCAAGGTGCTGGGTGCTCAGTACTCAGGGTGCTCATTGCTCAAGGTGCTGGGTGCTCAGTACTCAGGGTGCTTGGTGCTCAGTGCTCAGGGTGCTCGGTTCTCGGGGCACTGGGTGCTCAGTGCTTGGGGTGCTCGAAGCTCAGTACTCAGGGTGCTGGGTGCTCAGTGCTCGGGGTGCTCGGTGCTCAGTACTCAGGGTGCTGGGTGCTCAGTGCTCGGGGTGCTGGGTGCTCAGTGCTCAGTACTCAGGGTGCTGGGTGCTCAGTGCTCAGGGTGCTGTGTGCTCAGTGCTCAGGGTGCTGGGTGCTCAGTGCTCATGGTGCTGGGTACTCAGTACTAAGGGGGCTGGGTGCTCAGTGCTCGGGGTGCTATGTGCTCAGTGCTCGCGGTGCTGGGTGCTCAGTGCTCGGGGTGCTGGGTGCTCAGTGCTCGGGGTGCTATGTGCTCAGTGCTCGCGGTGCTGGGTGCTCAGTGCTCGGGGTGCTCGGTGCTCAATACTCAGGGTGCTGGGTGCTCAGTGCTCGAGGTGCTCAGTAGTCAGGGTGCTGTGTGTTCAGTGCTCAGGGTGCTGGGTGCTCAGTACTCAGGGTGCTCATTGCTCAGGGTGCTGGGTGCTCAGTACTCCGGGTGCTGGGTGCTCAGTGCTCGGGGTTCTCAGTGCTCAGCGCTCAAGGTGCTGCGTGCTCAGTACTCAGGGTGCTCATTGCTCAGGGTGCTGGGTGCTCAGTGCTCAGGGTGCTCGGTGCTCGGGGCACTGGGTGCTCAGTGCTCAGGGGGCTCAGAGCTCAGTACTCAGGGTGCTGGGTGCTCAGTGCTCGGGGTGCTCGGTGCTCAGTACTCAGTGTGCTGGGTGCTCAGTGCTCGGGGTGCTCGGTGCTCAGTACGTTGGGTGCTCACTACTCAGGGTGCTGGATGCTCAGTGCTCAGGGTGCTGGGTGCTCGGTGCTCAGGGTGCTGGGTGCTCAGTACTCAGGGTGCTGGGTGCTCACTGCTCGGGGTGCTGGGTGCTCAGTACTCAGGGTGCTGGGTGCTCAGTACTCAGGGTGCTGGGTGCTCAGTACTCGGGTGCTAGGTGCTCAGTGCTCAGGGTGCTGGGTGCTCAGTGCTCGGGGTGCTGGGTGCTCAGTGCTCAGTACTCAGGGTGCTGGGTGTTCAGTGCTCGGGGTGCTGGGTGCTCAGTGCTCAGTACTCAGGGTGCTGGGTGCTCAGTGCTCAGGGTGCTGGGTGCTCAGTGCTCAGGGTGCTGGGTGCTCAGTGCTCAGGGTGCTGGGTACTCAGTGCTCAGGGTGCTGGGTGCTCAGTACTCAGGGTGCTCAGTGCTCAGTACTCGGGGTGCTGGGTGCTCAGTGCTCAGGGTGCTCAGTGCTCGGGGTGCTGGGTGCTCAGTGCTCGGGGCGCTGGGTGCTCAGTGCTCGGGGTGCTGGGTGCTCAGTACTCGGGGTGCGTGGTGCTCAGTGCTCAGGGTGCTCAGTGCTCAGTACTCAGTGCTCAGGGTGCTCAGTGCTCAGTGCTCAGGGTGCTGGGTGTTCAGTACTCAGGGTGCTGGGTGCTCAGTACTCAGGGTGCTGGGTGCTCAGTCCTCGGGTGCTGGGTGCGCAGTGCTCAGGGGGGTCGGTGCTCAGTGCTCGGTGTGCTGGGTGCTCAGTGCTCAGTACTCAGGGTGCTGGGTGCTCAGTGCTCGGGGTGCTGGATGCTCAGTGCTCAGGGTGCTGGGTGCTCAGTGCTCGGGGAGCTGGGTGCTCAGGGCTCAGTACTCAGGGTGCTGGGTGCTCAGTGCTCGGGGTGCTGGGTGCTCAGTGCTCAGGGTGCTGGGCGCTCAGTACTCAGGGTGCTGGGTGCTCAGTACTCAGGGTGCTGGGTGCTCAGTACTCGGGTGCTGGGTGCTCAGTGCTCAGGGTGCTGGGTGCTCAGTGCTCGGGGTGCTGGGTGCACAGTGCTCAGGGGGCTGGGTGCTCAGTGCTCAGGGCGCTGGGTGCTCAGTGCTCGGGGTGCTGGGTGCTCAGTGCTCAGTCCTCAGGGTGATGGGTGCTCAGTGCTCAGGGTGCTGGGTGCTCAGTGCTCAGGGTGCTGGGTACTCAGTGCTCGGGGTGCTGGGTGCTCAGTACTCAGGGTGCTGGGTGCTCAGTACACATGGTGCTGGGTTCTCAGTGCTCGGGTTGCTGGGTGCTCAGTGCTCGGGGTGCTGGGTGCTCAGTGCTCGGGGTGCTGTGTGTTCAGTGCTCAGGGTGCTGGGTGTTCAGTACTCAGGATGCTGGGTGCTCAGTACTCAGGGTTCTCATTGCTCAGGGTGCTGGGTGCTCAGTAATCAGGGTGCTGGGTGCTCAGTACTCAGGGTGCTCAGTGCTCAGTACTCAGGGTGCTCAGTGCTCAGTACTCAGGGTGCTCGGTGCTCAGGGTGCTGTGTGCTCAGTGCTCGGGGTGCTCGGTGCTCAGTACTCAGGGTGCTGGGTGCTCAGTGCTCAGGGTGCTGGGTGCTCAGTGCTCAGGG
Source organism: Microtus oregoni (assembly GCF_018167655.1). Classification (NCBI taxonomy): domain Eukaryota; kingdom Metazoa; phylum Chordata; class Mammalia; order Rodentia; family Cricetidae; genus Microtus; species Microtus oregoni. The sequence continues at coordinate 4,242,421 of NW_024544028.1, read as the reverse complement.
TGCTGGGTGCTCAGTGCTCAGGGTGCTGGGAGCTCAGTACTCAGGGTGCTCGTTGCTCGGGGTGCTGGGTGCTCAGTGCTCAGTGTGTTCGGTGCTCGGGGCACTGGGTGCTCAGTGCTCAGGGGGCTCAGAGCTCAGTACTCAGGGTGCTGGGTGCTCAGTGCTCGGGGTGCTCGGTGCTCAGTACTCAGTGTGCTGGGTGCTCAGTGCTCGGGGTGCTCGGTGCTCAGTACGTTGGGTGCTCACTACTCAGGGTGCTGGATGCTCAGTGCTCAGGGTGCTGGGTGCTCGGTGCTCAGGGTGCTGGGTGCTCAGTACTCAGGGTGCTGGGTGCTCACTGCTCGGGGTGCTGGGTGCTCAGTACTCAGGGTGCTGGGTGCTCAGTACTCAGGGTGCTGGGTGCTCAGTACTCGGGTGCTGGGTGCTCAGTGCTCAGGGTGCTGGGTGCTCAGTGCTCCAGGTGCTGGGTGCTCAGTGCTCAGTACTCAGGGTGCTGGGTGTTCAGTGCTCGGGGTGCTGGGTGCTCAGTGCTCAGTACTCAGGGTGCTGGGTGCTCAGTGCTCAGGGTGCTGGGTGCTCAGTGCTCAGGGTGCTGGGTGCTCAGTGCTCAGGGTGCTGGGTACTCAGTGCTCAGGGTGCTGGGTGCTCAGTACTCAGGGTGCTCAGTGCTCAGTACTCGGGGTGCTGGGTGCTCAGTGCTCAGGGTGCTCAGTGCTCAGTACTCGGGGTGCTGTGTGCTCTGTGCTCAGGGTGCTCAGTGCTCGGGGTGCTGGGTGCTCAGTGCTCGGGGCGCTGGGTGCTCAGTGCTCGGGGTGCTGGGTGCTCAGTACTCGGGGTGCGTGGTGCTCAGTGCTCAGGGTGCTCAGTGCTCAGTACTCAGTGCTCAGGGTGCTCAGTGCTCAGTGCTCAGGGTGCTGGGTGTTCAGTACTCAGGGTGCTGGGTGCTCAGTACTCAGGGTGCTGGGTGCTCAGTCCTCGGGTGCTGGGTGCTCAGTGCTCAGGGTGCTGGGTGCTCAGTGCTCGGGGTGCTGGGTGCTCAGTGCTCAGTACTCAGGGTGCTGGGTGCTCAGTGCTCGGGGTGCTGGGTGCTCAGTGCTCAGGGTGCTGGGTGCTCAGTGCTCGGGGAGCTGGGTGCTCAGGGCTCAGTACTCAGGGTGCTGGGTGCTCAGTGCTCGGGGTGCTGGGTGCTCAGTGCTCAGGCTGCTGGGCGCTCAGTACTCAGGGTGATGGGTGCTCAGTACTCAGGGTGCTGGGTGCTCAGTACTCGGGTGCTGGGTGCTCAGTGCTCAGGGTGCTGGGTGCTCAGTGCTCGGGGTGCTGGGTGCTCAGTGCTCAGGGTGCTGGGTGCTCAGTGCTCAGGGCGCTGGGTGCTCAGTGCTCGGGGTGCTGGGTGCTCAGTGCTCAGTCCTCAGGGTGATGGGTGCTCAGTGCTCAGGGTGCTGGGTGCTCAGTGCTCAGGGTGCTGGGTACTCAGTGCTCGGGGTGCTGGGTGCTCAGTACTCAGGGTGCTGGGTGCTCAGTACACATGGTGCTGGGTTCTCAGTGCTCGGGTTGCTGGGTGCTCAGTGCTCGGGGTGCTGGGTGCTCAGTGCTCGGGGTGCTGTGTGTTCAGTGCTCAGGGTGCTGGGTGTTCAGTTCTCAGGATGCTGGGTGCTCAGTACTCAGGGTTCTCATTGCTCAGGGTGCTGGGTGCTCAGTAATCAGGGTGCTGGGTGCTCAGTACTCAGGGTGCTCAGTGCTCAGTACTCAGGGTGCTCAGTTCTCAGTATTCAGGGTGCTCGGTGCTCAGGGTGCTGTGTGCTCAGTGCTCGGGGTGCTCGGTGCTCAGTACTCAGGGTGCTGGGTGCTCAGTGCTCAGGGTGCTGGGTGCTCAGTGCTCAGGGTGCTGGGTGCTCAGTGCTCAGGGTGCTGGGAGCTCAGTACTCAGGGTGCTCGTTTCTCGGGGTGCTGGGTGCTCAGTGCTCGGGGTGCTCGGTGCTCAGTACTCGGGGTGCTCAGTGCTCAGTACTCAGGGTGCTGGGTGCTCAGTGCTCAGGGTGATGGGTGCTCAGTACTCAGGGTGCTGCGTGCTCGGTGCTCAGGACGCTGGGTGCTCAGTACTCAGGGTGCTGGGTGCTCAGTACTCAGGGTGCTCGGTGCTCAGTACTCAGGGTGCTGGGTGCTCAGTGCTCGGGGTGCTGGGTGCTCAGTTCTCAGGGTGCTCAGTGCTCAGTACTCAGCGTGCTGGGTGCTCAGTGCTCAGGGTGCTCGGTGCTCAGTACTCAGGGTGCTCAGTGCTCAGTACTCAGCGTGCTGGGTGCTCAGTGCTCAGGGTGCTCTCTGCTCAGTTCTCAGGGTGCTCAGTGCTCAGTACTCAGCGTGCTGGGTGCTCAGTGCTCAGGGTGCTCGGTGCTCAGTACTCAGGGTGCTCAGTGCTGAGTACTCAGCGTGCTGGCTGCTCAGTGCTCGGGGTGCTGGGTGCTCAGTACTCAGGGTGCTGGGTGCTCAGTACTCAGGGTGCTGGGTGCTCAGTACTCGTTGTGCTGGGTGCTAAGTGCTCTGGGTGCTGGGTGCTCAGAACTCAGGGTGCTGGGTGCTCAGTACTCAGGGTGCTCAGTGCTTAGTACTCAGCGTGCTGGGTGCTCAGTGCTCAGGGTGCTCGGTGCTCAGTGCTCGGGGTGCTGAGTGCTCAGTGCTCAGGGTGCTGGGTGCTCAGTACTCAGGGTGCTGGGTGCTCAGAACTCAGGGTGCTGGGTGCTCAGTACTCGGGTGCTGGGTGCTCAGTGTTCAGGGTGCTGGGTGCTCAGTGCTCCGGGTGCTGGGTGCTCAGTGCTCGGGGTGCTGGGTGCTCAGTGCTCAGTACTCAGGGTGCTGGGTGCTCAGTGATCGGTGCGCTGGGTGCTCAGTGCACAGTACTCAGGGTGCTGGGTGCTCAGTGCTCGGGGTGCTGGGCGCTCAGTACTCAGGGTGCTGGGTGCTCAGTACTCAGGGTGCTGGGTGCTCAGTGCTCAGGGTGCTGGGTGCTCAGTGCTCGTGGTGCTGGGTGCTCAGTGCTCAGTACTCAGGGTGCTGGGTGATCAGTGCTCGGGCTGCTAGGTGCTCAGTGCTCAGGGTGCTGGGTGCTCAGTGCTCAGGGCGCTGGGTGCTCAGTGCTCGGGGTGCTGGGTGCTCAGTGCTCAGTCCTCAGGGTGATGGGTGCTCAGTGCTCAGGGTGCTGGTTGCTCAGTGCTCAGGGTGCTGGGTACTCAGTGCTCGGGGTGCTGGGTGCTCAGTACTCAGGGTGCTGGGTGCTCAGTACACATGGTGCTGGGTTCTCAGTGCTCGGGTTGCTGGGTGCTCAGTGCTCCGGGTGCTGGGTGCTCAGTGCTCGGGGTGCTGTGTGTTCAGTGCTCAGGGTGCTGGGTGTTCAGTACTCAGGATGCTGGGTGCTCAGTACTCAGGGTTCTCATTGCTCAGGGTGCTGGGTGCTCAGTACTCAGGGTGCTGGGTGCTCAGTACTCAGGGTGCTCAGTGCTCAGTACTCAGGGTGCTCAGTGCTCAGTACTCAGGGTGCTCGGTGCTCAGGGTGCTGGGTGCTCAGTGCTCGGGGTGCTCGGTGCTCAGTACTCAGGGTGCTGGGTGCTCAGTACTCAGGGAGCTGGGTGCTCAGTGCTCAGGGTGCTGGGTGCTCATTGCTCAGTGTGCTGGGTGCTCAGTACTCAGGGTGCTCGGTGCTCAGGGTGCTGGGTGCTCAGTGCTCGGGGTGCTCGGTGCTCAGTCCTCCGGGTGCTCAGTGCTCAGTACTCAGGGTGCTGGGTGCTCAGTGCTCAGGGTGCTGGGTGCTCAGTACTCAGGGTGCTGGGTGCACGGTGCTCAGTACGCTGGGTGCTCAGTACTCAGGTTGCTGGGTGCTCAGTACTCAGGGTGCTCGGTGCTCAGTACTCAGGGTGCTGGGTGCTCAGTGCTCGGGGTGCTGGGTGCTCAGTACTCAGGGTGCTCGGTGCTCAGTACTCAGCGTGCTGGGTGCTCAGTGCTCAGGGTGCTCGGTGCTCAGTACTCAGGGTGCTCAGTGCTAAGTACTCAGCGTGCTGGGTGCTCAGTGCTCAGGGTGCTCGGTGCTCAGTACTCAGGGTGCTCAGTGCTCAGTACTCAGCGTGCTGCGTGCTCAGTGCGCAGGATGCTCTGTGCTCAGTACTCAGGGTGCTCAGTGCTCAGTACTCAGCGTGCTGGGTGCTCAGTGCTCGGGGTGCTGGGTGCTCAGTACTTAGGGTGCTGGGTGCTCAGTACTCGTTGTGCTGGGTGCTCAGTACTCAGGGTGCTGGGTGCTTAGTACTCAGGGTGCTCGGTCCTCAGTGCTCAGGGTGCTGGGTGCTTAGTACTCAGGGAGCAGGGTGCTCAATGCTCAGGGTGCTCAGTGCTCAGTACTCAGGGTGCTCGGTGCTCAGTGATCAGGGTGCTCAGTGCTCAGTACTCAGGGTGCTCAGTGCTCAGTGCTCTGGGTGCTGGGTGCTCAGTGCTCGGGGTGCTGGGTGCTCAGTGCTCAGGGTGCTGGGTGCTCAGTACTCAGGGTGCTCAGTGCTCAGGGTGCTGGGTGCTCAGTGCTCGGGGTAATGGGTACTCAGTGCTCAGTACACAGTGTGCTGGGTGCTCAGTGCTCTGGGTGCTGGGTGCTCAGTACTCAGTACTCAGGGTGCTGGGTGCTCAGTGCTCGGGGTGCTGGATGCTCAGTACTCAGGGTGCTGGGTGCTCAGTGCTCGGGGTGCTGGATGCACAGTACTCAGGGTGCTGGGTCCTCAGTGCTCAGGGTGCTGGGTGCTCAGTGCTCGGGGTGCTCAGTACTGAGGGTGCTGTGTGTTCAGTGCTCAGGGTACTGGGTGCTCAGTACTGAGGGTGTTCGGTGCTTAGTACTCAGGGTGCTGGGTGCTCAGTACTCAGGGTGCTCATTGCTCAGGGTGCTGGGTGCTCAGTACTCAGGGTGCTCATTGCTCAGGGTGCTGGGTGCTCAGTACTCAGTGTGCTGGGTGCTCAGTGCTCGGGGTGCTGGGTGCTCAGTGCTCAGGGTGCTGGGTGCTCAGTACTCAGGGTGCTGGGTGGTCAGTACTCGGGGTGCTGGGTGCTCAGTACTCAGGGTGCTGGGTGCTCAGTACTCAGGGTGCTGGGTGCTCAGTACTCGGGTGCTGGGTGCTCAGTGCTCAGGGTGCTGGGTGCTCAGTGCTCGCCGTGCTGGGTGCTCAGTGCTCGGGGTGCTCGGTGCTCAGTGCTCAAGGTGCTGGGTGCTCAGTACTCAGGGTGCTCATTGCTCAAGGTGCTGGGTGCTCAGTACTCAGGGTGCTTGGTGCTCAGTGCTCAGGGTGCTCGGTTCTCGGGGCACTGGGTGCTCAGTGCTTGGGGTGCTCGAAGCTCAGTACTCAGGGTGCTGGGTGCTCAGTGCTCGGGGTGCTCGGTGCTCAGTACTCAGGGTGCTGGGTGCTCAGTGCTCGGGGTGCTGGGTGCTCAGTGCTCAGTACTCAGGGTGCTGGGTGCTCAGTGCTCAGGCTGCTGTGTGCTCAGTGCTCAGGGTGCTGGGTGCTCAGTGCTCATGGTGCTGGGTACTCAGTACTAAGGGTGCTGGGTGCTAAGTGCTCGGGGTGCTATGTGCTCAGTGCTCGCGGTGCTGGGTGCTCAGTGCTCGGGGTGCTATGTGCTCAGTGCTCGCGGTGCTGGGTGCTCAGTGCTCGGGGTGCTCGGTGCTCAATACTAAGGGTGCTGGGTGCTCAGTGCTCGAGGTGCTCAGTAGTCAGGGTGCTGTGTGTTCAGTGCTCAGGGTGCTGGGTGCTCAGTACTCAGGGTGCTCGGTGCTTAGTACTCAGGGTGCTGGGTGCTCAGTACTCCGGGTGCTGGGTGCTCAGTGCTCGGGGTTCTCAGTGCTCAGCGCTCAAGGTGCTGCGTGCTCAGTACTCAGGGTGCTCATTGCTCAGGTTGCTGGGTGCTCAGTGCTCAGGGTGCTCGGTGCTCGGTGCACTGGGTGCTCAGTGCTCAGGGGGCTCAGAGCTCAGTACTCAGGGTGCTGGGTGCTCAGTGCTCAGGGTGCTCGGTGCTCAGTACTCAGTGTGCTGGGTGCTCAGTGCTCGGGGTGCTCGGTGCTCAGTACGTTGGGTGCTCACTACTCAGGGTGCTGGATGCTCAGTGCTCAGGGTGCTGGGTGCTCGGTGCTCAGGGTGCTGGGTGCTCAGTACTCAGGGTGCTGGGTGCTCACTGCTCGGGGTGCTGGGTGCTCAGTACTCAGGGTGCTGGGTGCTCAGTACTCAGGGTGCTGGGTGCTCAGTACTCGGGTGCTGGGTGCTCAGTGCTCAGGGTGCTGGGTGCTCAGTGCTCGGGGTGCTGGGTGCTCAGTGCTCAGTACTCAGGGTGCTGGGTGTTCAGTGCTCGGGGTGCTGGGTGCTCAGTGCTCAGTACTCAGGGTGCTGGGTGCTCAGTGCTCAGGGTGCTGGGTGCTCAGTGCTCAGGGTGCTGGGTGCTCAGTGCTCAGGGTGCTGGGTACTCAGTGCTCAGGGTGCTGGGTGCTCAGTACTCAGGGTGCTCAGTGCTCAGTACTCGGGGTGCTGGGTGCTCAGTGCTCAGGGTGCTCAGTGCTCAGTACTCGGGGTGCTGTGTGCTCAGTGCTCAGGGTGCTCGGTGCTCAGTACTCAGGGTGCTCAGTGCTGAGTACTCAGCGTGCTGGCTGCTCAGTGCTCGGGGTGCTGGGTGCTCAGTACTCAGGGTGCTGGGTGCTCAGTACTCGTTGTGCTGGGTGCTAAGTGCTCAGGGTGCTGGGTGCTCAGAACTCAGGGTGCTGGGTGCTCAGTACTCAGGGTGCTCAGTGATTAGTACTCAGCGTGCTGGGTGCTCAGTGCTCAGGGTGCTCGGTGCTCAGTGCTCGGGGTGCTGAGTGCTCAGTGCTCAGGGTGCTGGGTGCTCAGTACTCAGGGTGCTGGGTGCTCAGTACTCAGGGTGCTGGGTGCTCAGTACTCGGGTGCTGGGTGCTCAGTACTCAGGGTGCTGGGTGTTCAGTACTCGGGTGCTGGGTGCTCAGTGTTCAGGGTGCTGGGTGCTCAGTGCTCGGGGTGCTGGGTGCTCAGTGCTCAGTACTCAGGGTGCTGGGTGCTCAGTGCTCGGGGTGCTGGGTGCTCAGTGCTCAGGGTGCTGTGTGCTCAGTGATCGGGGTGCTGGGTGCTCAGTGCACAGTACTCAGGGTGCTGGGTGCTCAGTGCTCGGGGTGCTGGGTGCTCAGTACTCAGGGTGCTGGGTGCTCAGTACTCAGGGTGCTGGGTGCTCAGTGCTCAGGGTGCTGGGTGCTCAGTGCTCGTGGTGCTGGGTGCTCAGTGCTCAGTACTCAGGGTGCTGGGTGATCAGTGCTCGGGCTGCTGGGTGCTCAGTGCTCAGGGTGCTGGGTGCTCAGTGCTCAGGGCGCTGGGTGCTCAGTGCTCGGGGTGCTGGGTGCTCAGTGCTCAGTCCTCAGGGTGATGGGTGCTCAGTGCTCAGGGTGCTGGTTGCTCAGTGCTCAGGGTGCTGGGTACTCAGTGCTCGGGGTGCTGGGTGCTCAGTACTCAGGGTGCTGGGTGCTCAGTACACATGGTGCTGGGTTCTCAGTGCTCGGGTTGCTGGGTGCTCAGTGCTCCGGGTGCTGGGTGCTCAGTGCTCGGGGTGCTGTGTGTTCAGTGCTCAGGGTGCTGGGTGTTCAGTACTCAGGATGCTGGGTGCTCAGTACTCAGGGTTCTCATTGCTCAGGGTGCTGGGTGCTCAGTACTCAGGGTGCTGGGTGCTCAGTACTCAGGGTGCTCAGTGCTCAGTACTCAGGGTGCTCAGTGCTCAGTCCTCAGGGTGCTCGGTGCTCAGGGTGCTGGGTGCTCAGTGCTCGGGGTGCTCGGTGCTCAGTACTCAGGGTGCTGGGTGCTCAGTACTCAGGGAGCTGGGTGCTCAGTGCTCAGGGTGCTGGGTGCTCAGTGCTCAGGGTGCTGGGTGCTCAGTACTCAGGGTGCTCGGTGCTCGGGGTGCTGGGTGCTCAGTGCTCGGGGTGCTCGGTGCTCAGTCCTCCGGGTGCTCAGTGCTCAGTACTCAGGGTGCTGGGTGCTCAGTGCTCAGGGTGCTGGGTGCTCAGTACTCAGGGTGCTGGGTGCACGGTGCTCAGTACGCTGGGTGCTCAGTACTCAGGTTGCTGGGTGCTCAGTACTCAGGGTGCTCGGTGCTCAGTACTCAGGGTGCTGGGTGCTCAGTGCTCGGGGTGCTGGGTGCTCAGTACTCAGGGTGCTCGGTGCTCAGTACTCAGCGTGCTGGGTGCTCAGTGCTCAGGGTGCTCGGTGCTCAGTACTCAGGGTGCTCGGTGCTCAGTACTCAGCGTGCTGGGTGCTCAGTGCTCAGGGTGCTCGGTGCTCAGTACTCAGGGTGCTCAGTGCTCAGTACTCAGCGTGCTGGGTGCTCAGTGCTCGGGGTGCTGGGTGCTCAGTACTCAGGGTGCTGGGTGCTCAGTACTCGTTGTGCTGGGTGCTAAGTGCTCAGGGTGCTGGGTGCTCAGAACTGAGGGTGCTGGGTGCTCAGTACTCAGGGTACTCAGTGCTCAGTACTCAGCGTGCTGGGTGCTCAGTGCTCAGGGTGCTCGGTGCTCAGTACTCAGGGTGCTCAGTGCTCAGTACTCAGCGTGCTGGGTGCTCAGTGTTCAGGGTGCTGGGTGCTCAGTACTCAGGGTGCTGGGTGCTTAGTACTCAGGGTGCTCGGTCCTCAGTGCTCAGGGTGCTGGGTGCTTAGTACTCAGGGAGCAGGGTGCTCAATGCTCAGGGTGCTCAGTGCTCAGTACTCAGGGTGCTCGGTGCTCAGAGATCAGGGTGCTCAGTGCTCAGTACTCAGGGTGCTCAGTGCTCAGTGCTCTGGGTGCTGGGTGCTCAGTGCTCGGGGTGCTGGGTGCTCAGTGCTCAGGGTGCTGGGTGCTCAGTACTCAGGGTGCTCAGTGCTCAGGGTGCTGGGTGCTCAGTGCTCGGGGTAATGGGTACTCAGTGCTCAGTACACAGGGTGCTGGGTGCTCAGTGCTCTGGGTGCTGGGTGCTCAGTACTCAGTACTCAGGGTGCTGGGTGCTCAGTGCTCGGGGTGCTGGATGCTCAGTACTCAGGGTGCTGGGTGCTCAGTGCTCGGGGTGCTAGATGCACAGTACTCAGGGTGCTGGGTCCTCAGTGCTCAGGGTGCTGGGTGCTCAGTGCTCGGGGTGCTCAGTACTGAGGGTGCTGTGTGTTCAGTGCTCAGGGTACTGGGTGCTCAGTACTGAGGGTGTTCGGTGCTTAGTACTCAGGGTGCTGGGTGCTCAGTACTCAGGGTGCTCATTGCTCAGGGTGCTGGGTGCTCAGTACTCAGGGTGCTCATTGCTCAGGGTGCTGGGTGCTCAGTACTCAGTGTGCTGGGTGCTCAGTGCTCGGGGTGCTCGGTGCTCAGTGCTCAGGGTGCTGGGTGCTCAGTACTCAGGGTGCTCATTGCTCAGGGTGCTGGGTGCTCAGTACTCAGGGTGCTGGGTGCTCAGTACTCAGGGTGCTCAGTGCTCAGTACTCAGGGAACTCAGTGCTCAGTACTCAGGGTACTGGGTGCTCAGTGCTCAGGGTGCTGGGTGCTCAGTGATGAGGGTGGTCAGTACTCAGGGTGCTGTGTGTTCAGTGCTCAGTGTACTGGGTGCTCAGTACTCAGGGTGCTGGGTGCTCAGTGCTCGGGGTGCTGGGTGCTCAGTGCTCAGTACTCAGTGTGCTGGGTGCTCAGTGCTCAGGGTGCTGGGTGCTCAGTGCTCAGGGTGCTGGGTGCTCAGTGCTCACGGTGCTGGGTACTCAGTGCTCGGGGTGCTCAGTGCTCAGTACTCGGGGTGCTGGGTGCTCAGTGCTCAGGGTGCTCAATGCTCAGTACTCGGGGTGCTGTGTGCTCAGTGCTCAGTGTGCTCAGAGCTCAGTGCTCGGGGTGCTGGGTGCTCAGTGCTCGGGGCGCTGTGTGCTCAGTGCTCGTGGTGCTGGGTGCTCAGTACTCGGGGTGCTGCGTGCTCAGTGCTCAGGGTGCTCAGTGCTCAGTACTCAGTGCTCAGGGTGCTCAGTGCTCAGTGCTCAGGGTGCTGGGTGTTCAGTACTCAGGGTGCTGGTTGCTCAGTACTCAGGGTGCTGGGTACTCAGTGCTCAGGGTGCTGGGTGCTCAGTGCTCGGGGTGCTCAGTACTCAGGCTGCTGTGTGTTCAGTGCTCAGGGTACTGGGTGCTCAGTACTCATAGTGCTCGGTGCTTAGTACTCAGGGTGCTGGGTGCTCAGTACTCCGGTTGCTGGGTGCTCAGTGCTCGGGGTGCTCGGAGCTCAGTACTCAGAGTGCTGGGTGCTCAGTTCTCGGGGTGATCGGTGCTCAGTACTCAGTGTGCTGGGTGCTCAGTGCTCGGGGTGCTCGGTGCTCAGTACGTTGGGTGCTCACTACTCAGGGTGCTGGGTGCTCAGTGCTCAGTGTGCTGGGTGCTCAGTGCTCAGGGTGCTGGGTGATCAGTGCTCAGGGTGCTGGGTGCTCAGTACTCAGGGTGCTGGGTGCTCAGTGCTCGGGGTGCTGGGTGCTCAGTGCTCGGGTTGCTGGGTGCTCAGTGCTCAGTCCTCAGGGTGATTGGTGCTCAGTGCTCAGTGTGCTGGGTGCTCAGTGCTCAGGGTGCTTGGTACTCAGTGCTCGGGGTGCTGGGTGCTCAGTACTCAGGGTGCTGGGTGCTCAGTACACATGGTGCTGGGTTCTCAGTGCTCGGGTTGCTGGGTGCTCAGTGCTCGGGGTGCTGGGTTCTCAGTGCTCGGGGTGCTGTGTGTTCAGTGCTCAGGGTGCTGGGTGTTCAGTACTCAGGATGCTGGGTGCTCAGTACTCAGGGTTCTCATTGCTCAGGGTGCTGGGTGCTCAGTACTCAGGGTGCTGGGTGCTCAGTACTCAGGGTGCTCAGTGCTCAGTACTCAGGGTGCTCAGTGCTCAGTACTCAGGGTGCTCGGTGCTCGGGGTGCTGTGTGCTCAGTGCTCGGGGTGCTCGGTGCTCAGTACTCAGGGTGCTGGGTGCTCAGTGCTCAGGGTGCTGGGTGCTCAGTGCTCAGGGTGCTGGGTGCTCAGTGCTCAGGGTGCTTGGAGCTCAGTACTCAGGGTGCTCGGTGCTCGGGGTGCTGGGTGCTCAGTGCTCGGGGTGCTCGGTGCTCAGTACTCAGGGTGCTGCGTGCTCGGTGCTCAGGACGCTGGGTGCTCAGTACTCAGGGTGCTCGGTGCTCAGTACTCAGGGTGCTCGGTGCTCAGTACTCAGGGTGCTGGGTGCTCAGTGCTCGGGGTCCTGGGTGCTCAGTACTCAGGGTGCTCAGTGCTCAGTACTCAGCGTGCTGGGTGCTCAGTGCTCAGGGTGCTCGGTGCTCAGTACTCAGGGTGCTCAGTGCTCAGTACTCAGCGTGCTGGGTGCTCAGTGCTCAGGGTGCTCGGTGCTCAGTACTCAGGGTGCTCAGTGCTCAGTACTCAGCGTGCTGGGTGCTCAGTGCTCAGGGTGCTCGGTGCTCAGTACTCAGGGTGCTCAGAGCTGAGTACTCAGCGTGCTGGGTGCTCATTGCTCGGGGTGCTGGGTGCTCAGTACTCAGGGTGCTCGGTGCTCAGTGCTCGGGGTGCTGAGTGCTCAGTGCTCAGGGTGCTGGGTGCTCAGTATTCAGGGTGCTGGGTGCTCAGTACTCAGGGTGCTGGGTGCTCAGTACTCGGGTGCTGGGTGCTCAGTACTCAGGGTGCTGGGTGCTCAGTACTCGGGTGCTGGGTGCTCAGTGTTCAGGGTGCTGGGTGCTCAGTGCTCGGGGTGCTGGGTGCTCAGTGCTCAGTACTCAGGGTGCTGGGTGCTCAGTGCTCGGGGTGCTGGGTGCTCAGTGCTCAGGGTGATGGGTGCTCAGTGCTCGGGGTGCTGGGTGCTCAGTGCACAGTACTCAGGGTGCTGGGTGCTCAGTGCTCGGGGTGCTGGGTGCTCAGTGCTCAGGGTGCTGGGCGCTCAGTACTCAGGGTGCTGGGTGCTTAGTACTCAGGGTGCTGGGTGCTCAGTGCTCAGGGTGCTGGGTGCTCAGTGCTCGTGGTGCTGGGTGCTCAGTGCTCAGTACTCAGCATGCTGGGTGCTCAGTGCTCAGGGTGCTCGGTGCTCAGTACTCAGGGTGCTCAGTGCTCAGTACTCAGCCTGCTGGGTGCTCAGTGCTCAGGGTGCTCGGTGCTCAGTACTCAGGGTGCTCAGTGCTCAGTACTCAGCGTGCTGGGTGCTCAGTGCTCAGGGTGCTCGGTGCTCAGTACTCAGGGTGCTCAGTGCTGAGTACTCAGCGTGCTGGGTGCTCAGTGCTCGGGGTGCTGGGTGCTCAGTACTCAGGGTGCTGGGTGCTCAGTACTCGTTGTGCTGGGTGCTAAGTGCTCAGGGTGCTGGGTGCTCAGAACTCAGGGTGCTGGGTGCTCAGTACTCAGGGTGCTCAGTGCTTAGTACTCAGCGTGCTGGGTGCTCAGTGCTCAGGGTGCTCGGTGCTCAGTGCTCGGGGTGCTGAGTGCTCAGTGCTCAGGGTGCTGGGTGCTCAGTACTCAGGGTGCTGGGTGCTCAGTACTCAGGGTGCTGGGTGCTCAGTACTCGGGTGCTTGGTGCTCAGTACTCAGGGTGCTGGGTGCTCAGTACTCGGGTGCTGGGTGCTCAGTGTTCAGGGTGCTGGGTGCTCAGTGTTCGGGGTGCTGGGTGCTCAGTGCTCAGTACTCAGGGTGCTGGGTGCTCAGTGCTCGGGGTGCTGGGTGCTCAGTGCTCAGGGTGCTGGGTGCTCAGTGCTCGGGGTGCTGGGTGCTCAGTGCACAGTACTCAGGGTGCTGGGTGCTCAGTGCTCGGGGTGCTGGGCGCTCAGTACTCAGGGTGCTGGGTGCTCAGTACTCAGGGTGCTGGGTGCTCAGTGCAGAGGGTGCTGGGTGCTCAGTGCTCGTGGTGCTGGGTGCTCAGTGCTCAGTACTCAGGGTGCTGGGTGATCAGTGCTCGGGCTGCTGGGTGCTCAGTGCTCAGGGTGCTGGGTGCTCAGTGCTCAGGGTGCTGGGTGCTCAGTGCTCGTGGTGCTGGGTGCTCAGTGCTCAGTACTCAGGGTGCTGGGTGATCAGTGCTCGGGCTGCTGGGTGCTCAGTGCTCAGGGTGCTGGGTGCTCAGTGCTCGTGGTGCTGGGTGCTCAGTGCTCAGTACTCAGGGTGATGGGTGCTCAGTGCTCAGGGTGCTGGTTGCTCAGTGCTCAGGGTGCTGGGTACTCAGTGCTCGGGGTGCTGGGTGCTCAGTACTCAGGGTGCTGGGTGCTCAGTACACATGGTGCTGGGTTCTCAGTGCTCGGGTTGCTGGGTGCTCAGTGCTCCGGGTGCTGGGTGCTCAGTGCTCGGGGTGCTGTGTGTTCAGTGCTCAGGGTGCTGGGTGTTCAGTACTCAGGATGCTGGGTGCTCAGTACTCAGGGTTCTCATTGCTCAGGGTGCTGGGTGCTCAGTACTCAGGGTGCTGGGTGCTCAGTACTCAGGGTGCTCAGTGCTCAGTACTCAGGGTGCTCAGTGCTCAGTATTCAGGGTGCTCGGTGCTCAGGGTGCTGGGTGATCAGTGCTCGGGGTGCTCGGTGCTCAGTACTCAGGGTGCTGGGTGCTCAGTACTCAGGGAGCTGGGTGCTCAGTGCTCAGGGTGCTGGGTGCTCAGTGCTCAGGGTGCTGGGTGCTCAGTACTCAGGGTGCTCGGTGCTCGGGGTGCTGGGTGCTCGGTGCTCGGGGTGCTGGGTGCTCAGTGCTCAGGGTGCTGGGTGCTCAGTGCTCAGGGTGCTGGGTGCACAGTACTCAGGGTGCTGGGTGCTCAGTGCTCGGGGTGCTGGGTGCTCAGTGCTCAGGGTGCTGGGTGCTCAGTACTCAGGGTGCTGGGTGCTCAGTACTCAGGGTGCTGGGTGCTCAGTACTCGGGTGCTGGGTGCTCAGTACTCAGGGTGCTGGGTGCTCAGTACTCGGGTGCTGGGTGCTCAGTGCTCAGGGTGCTGGGTGCTCAGTGCTCGGGGTGCTGGGTGCTCAGTGCTCAGTACTCAGGGTGCTGGGTGCTCAGTGCTCGGGGTGCTGGGTGCTCAGTGCTCAGGGTGCTGGGTGCTCAGTGCTCGGGGTGCTGGGTGCTCAGTACTCTGGGTGCTGGGTGCTCAGTGCTCGGGGTGCTGGGTGGTCAGTGCTCAGTTCTCAGGGTGCTGGGTGCTCAGGGCTCGGGGTGCTGGGTGCTCAGTGCTCGGGGTGCTGGGTGCTCAGTGCTCAGTACTCAGGGTGCTGGGTGCTCAGTACTCGGGTGCTGGGTGCTCAGTGCTCAGGGTGCTGGGTGCTCAGTGCTCGGGGTGCTGGGTGCTCAGTGCTCAGGGTGCTGGGTGCTCAGTGCTCGGGGTGCTGGGTGCTCAGTGCTCAGGGTGCTGGGTGCTCAGTGCTCGGGGTGCTGGGTGCTCAGTGCTCAGTACTCAGGGTGCTGGGTGCTCAGTGCTCGGGGTGCTGGGTGCTCAGTGCTCGGGGTGCTGGGTGCTCAGTGCTCAGTCCTCAGGGTGATGGGTGCACAGTGCTCAGGGTGCTGGGTGCTCAGTGCTCAGGGTGCTGGGTACTCAGTGCTCGGGGTGCTGGGTGCTCAGTACTCAGGGTGCTGGGTGCTCAGTACACATGGTGCTGGGTTCTCAGTGCTCGGGTTGCTGGGTGCTCAGTGCTCGGGGTGCTGGGTGCTCAGTGCTCGGGGTGCTGTGTGTTCAGTGCTCACGGTGCTGGGTGTTCAGAACTCAGGGTGCTGGGTGCTCAGTACTCAGGGTTCTCATTGCTCAGGGTGCTGGGTGCTCAGTACTCAGGGTGCTCAGTGCTCAGTACTCAGGGTGCTCAGTGCTCAGTACTCAGGGTGCTCGGTGCTCAGGGTGCTGGGTGCTCATTGCTCCGGGTGCTGGGTGCTCATTGCTCGCGGTGCTGCATGCTCAGTGCTCTGGGTGCTCGGTGCTCAGTACTCAGGGTGCTGGGTACTCAGTGCTCGAGGTGCTCAGTACTCAGGGTGCTCTGTGTTCAGTGCTCAGGGTGCTGGGTGCTCAGTACTCAGGGTGCTGGGTCCTCAGTGCTCGGGGTGCTGGGTGCTCAGTGCTCAGGGTGCTGGGTGCTCAGTACTCAGGGTGCTGGGTGCTCAGTACTCGGGGTGCTGGGTGCTCAGTACTCAGGGTGCTGGGTGCTCAGTACTCAGGGTGCTGGTTGCTCAGTACTCGGGTGCTGGGTGCTCAGTGCTCAGGGTGCTGGGTGCTCAGTGCTCGGGGTGCTGGGTGCTCAGTGCTCGGGGTGCTCGGTGCTCAGTGCTCAAGGTGCTGGGTGCTCAGTACTCAGGGTGCTCATTGCTCAGGGTGCTGGGTGCTCAGTACTCAGGGTGCTGGGTGCTCAGTGCTCAGGGAGCTCGGTGCTCGGGGTGCTGGGTGCTCAGTGCTCGGGGTGCTCGGAGCTCAGTACTCAGGGTACTGGGTGCTCAGTGCTCGGGGTGCTCGGTGCTCAGTACTCAGGGTGCTGGGTGCTCAATGCTCGGGGTGCTGGGTGCTCAGTGCTCAGTTCTCAGGGTGCTGGGTGCTCAGTGCTCAGGGTGCTGTGTGCTCAGTGCTCAGGGTGCTGGGTGCTCAGTGCTCAGGGTGCTGGGTACTCAGTACTCAGGGTGCTTGGTGCTCAGTGCTCGGGGTGCTTTGTGCTCAGTGCTCGCGGTGCTGGGAGCTCAGTGCTCGGGGTGCTGGGTGCTCAGTGCTCGGGGTGCTATGTGCTCAGTGCTCGCGGTGCTTGTTGCTCAGGGTGCTGTGTGTTCAGTGCTCAGGGTGCTGGGTGCTCAGTGCTCAGGGTGCTAGGTGCTTAGTACTCAGGGTGCTGGGTGCTCAGTACTCCGGGTGCTGGGTGCTCAGTCCTCGGGGTTCTCGGTGCTCAGTTCTCAAGGTGCTGGGTGCTCAGTACTCAGGGTGCTCATTGCTCAGGTTGCTGGATGCTCAGTACTCAGGGTGCTCATCGCTCAGGGTGCTGGGTGCTCAGTGCTCAGGGTGCTCGGTGCTCGGGGCACTGGGTGCTCAGTGCTCAGGGTGCTCAGAGCTCAGTACTCAGGGTGCTGGGTGCTCAGTGCTCGGGGTGCTCGGTGCTCAGTACTCAGGGTGCTTGGTGCTCAGTGCTCGGGGTGCTCGGTGCTCAGTACGTTGGGTGCTCACTACTCAGGGTGCTGGGTGCTCAGTGCTCAGGGTGCTGGGTGCTCGGTGCTCAGGGTGCTGGGAGCTCAGTACTCAGGGTGCTGGGTGCTCAGTGCTCGGGGTGCTGGTTGCTCAGTACTCAGGGTGCTGGGTGCTCAGTACTCAGGGTGCTGGGTGCTCAGTACTCGGGTGCTGGGTGCTCAGTGCTCAGGGTGCTGGGTGCTCAGTGCTCGGGGTGTTGGGTGCTCAGTGCTCGGGGTGCTCGGTGCTCAGTGCTCAAGGTGCTGGGTGCTCAGTACTCAGGGTGCTCATTGCTCAGGGTGCTGGGTGCTCAGTACTCAGGGTCCTGGGTGCTCGTTGCTCAGGTTGCATGGTGCTCGGGGCGCTGGGTGCTCAGTGCTCGGGTTGCTCAGAGCTCAGTATTCAGGTTGCTGGGTGCTCAGTGCTCGGGGTGCTGGGTGCTCAGTGCTCAGTACTCAGGGTGCTGGGTGCTCAGTGCTCAGGGTGCTGTGTGCTCAGTGCTCAGGGTGCTGGGTGCTCAGTGCTCGGGGTGCTGGGTGCTCAGTGCTCAGTACTCAGGGTGCTGAGTGCTCAGTGCTCAGGGTGCTGTGTGCTCAGTGCTCAGGGTGCTGGGTGCTCAGTGCTCAGGGTGCTGGGTACTCAGTACTCAGGGTGCTGCGTGCTCAGTGCTCGGGGTGCTATGTGCTCAGTGATCGCGGTGCTGGGTGCTCAGTGCTCGGGGTGCTGGGTGCTCAGTGCTCGGGGTGCTATGTGCTCAGTGCTCGCGGTGCTGGGTGCTCAGTGCTCGGGGTGCTCGGTGCTCAGTACTCAGGGTGCTGGGTGCTCAGTGCTCGAGGTGCTCAGTACTCAGGGTGCTGTGTGTTCAGTGCTCAGGGTGCTGGGTGCTCAGTACTCAGGGTGCTCGGTGCTTAGTACTCAGTGTGCTGGGTGCTCAGTACTCCGGGTGCTGGGTGCTCAGTGCTCGGGGTTCTCGGTGCTCAGTGCTCAAGGTGCTGGGTGCTCAGTACTCAGGGTGCTAATTGCTCGGGGCACTGGGTGCTCAGTGCTCGGGGTGCTCGGAGCTCAGTACTCAGGGTGATGGGTGCTCAGTGCTCGGGGTGCTCGGTGCTCAGTACTCAGGGTGCTGGGTGCTCAGTGCTCGGGGTGCTCGGTGCTCAGTACGTTGTGTGCTCACTACTCAGGGTGCTGGGTGCTCAGTGCTCAGGGTGCTGGGTGCTCGGTGCTCAGGGTGCTGGGTGCTCAGTACTCAGGGTGCTGGGTGCTCAGTGCTCGGGGTGCTGGGTGCTCAGTTCTCAGGGTGCTGGGTGCTCAGTACTCAGGGTGCTGGGTGCTCAGTACTCGGGTGCTGGGTGCTCAGTGCTCAGGGTGCTGGGTGCTCAGTGCTCGGGGTGCTGGGTGCTCATTGCTCAGTACTCAGGGTGCTGGGTGTTCAGTGCTCGGGGTGCTGGGTGCTCAGTGCTCAGTACTCAGGGTGCTGGGTGCTCAGTGCTCAGGGTGCTGGGTGCTCAGTGCTCAGGGTGCTGGGTGCTCAGTGCTCAGGGTGCTGGGTACTCAGTGCTCAGGGTGCTGGGTGCTCAGTACTCAGGGTGCTCAGTGCTCAGTACTCGGGGTGCTGGGTGCTCAGTGCTCAGGGTGCTCAATGCTCAGTACTCGGGGTGCTGTGTGCTCAGTGCTCAGGGTGCTCAGTGCTCAGTGCTCGGGGTGTTGGGTGCTCCGTACTCGGGGCGCTGGGTGCTCAGTGCTCGGGGTGCTGGGTGCTCAGTACTCGGGGTGCTGGGTGCTCAGTGCTCAGTACTCAGGGTGCTCAGTACTCAGTGCTCAGGGTGCTCAGTGCTCAGTGCTCAGGGTGCTGGGTGTTCAGTACTCAGGGTGCTGGGTGCTCATAACTCAGGGTGCTGGGTGCTCAGTGCTCAGGGTGCTGGGTGCTCAGTGCTCGGGGTGCTCAGTACTCAGGGTGCTGTGTGTTCAGTGCTCAGGGTACTGGGTGTTCAGTACTCAGGGTGCTCGGTGCTTAGTACTCAGGGTGCTGGGTGCTCAGTACTCCGGGTGCTGGGTGCTCAGTGCTCAGGGTGCTCGGAGCTCAGTACTCAGGGTCCTGGGTGCTCAGTTCTCGCGGTGATCGGTGCTCAGTACTCAGGGTGCTGGGTGCTCAGTGCTCGGGGTGTTCGGTGCTCAGTACGTTGGGTGCTCACTACTCAGGGTGCTGGGTGCTCAGTACTCAGGGTGCTCGGTGCTCAGTACTCAGGGTCCTGGGTGCTCAGTGCTCGGGGTGCTGGGTGCTCAGTACTCAGGGTGCTGGGTGCTCAGTGCTCGGGGTGCTCGGTGCTCAGTACGCTGGGTGCTCAGTACTCAGGGTGCTGGGTGCTCAGTACTCAGGGTGCTGGGTGCTCAGTACTCAGGGTGCTGGGTGCTTAGTACTCAGGGTGCTGCGTGCTCAGTGCTCGGGGTGCTGGGTGCTCAGTGCTCGGGGTGCTCAGTGCTCAATGCTCGGGGTGCTGGGTGCTCAGTACTCAGGTTGCTGGGTGCTCAGTACTCGTTGTGCTGGGTGCTCAGTGCTCAGCGTGCTGGGTGCTCAGTACTCAGGGTGCTCGGTGCTCAGTGCTCGGGGTGCTGGGTGCTCAGTACTCAGGGTGCTGGGTGCTCAGTACTCAGGGTGCTCAGTTCTCAGTACTCAGCGTGCTGGCTGCTCAGTGCTCAGGGTGCTCGGTGCTCAGTACTCAGGGTGCTCAGTGCTCAGTACTCAGCGTGCTGGTTGCTCAGTGCTCAGGGTGCTGGGTGCTCAGTACTCAGGGTGCTGGGTGCTTAGTACTCAGGGTGCTCGGTCCTCAGTGCTCAGGGTGCTGGGTGCTCAGTACTCAGGGAGCAGGGTGCTCAGTGCTCAGGGTGCTCAGTGCTCAGTACTCAGGGTGCTCAGTGCTCAGTGCTCAGGGTGCTCAGTGCTCAGTACTCAGGGTGCTCAGTGCTCAGTGCTCTGGGTGCTGGGTGCTGGGTGCTCAGTGCTTGGGGTGCTGGGTGCTCAGTGCTCAGGGTGCTGGGTGCTCAGTACTCAGGGTGCTCAGTGCTCAGGGTGCTGGGTGCTCAGTGCTCGGGGTGCTGGGTACTCAGTGCTCAGTACACAGGGTGCTGGGTGCTCAGTGCTCTGGGTGCTGCGTGCTCAGTACTCAGTACTCAGGGTAATGGGTGCTCAGTGCTCGGGGTGCTGGATGCTCAGTACTCAGGGTGCTGGGTGCTCAGTGCTCAGGGTGCTGGGTGCTCAGTACTCAGGGTGCTGGGTGCTCAGTGCTCAGGGTGCTGGGTGCACATTACTCAGGGTGCTGGGTCCTCAGTGCTCAGGGTGCTGGGTGCTCAGTGCTCGGGGTGCTCAGTACTCAGGGTGCTGTGTGTTCAGTGCTCAGGGTACTGGGTTCTCAGTACTGAGGGTGCTCGGTGCTTAGTACTCAGGGTGCTGGGTGCTCAGTACTCAGGGTGCTCATTGCTCAGGGTGCTGGGTGCTCAGTACTCAGGGTGCTCATTGCTCAGGGTGCTGGGTGCTCAGTACTCAGGGTGCTGGGTGCTCAGTGCTCGGGGTGCTCGGTGCTCAGTGCTCAGGGTGCTGGGTGCTCAGTACTCAGGGTGCTCATTGCTCAGGGTGCTGGGTGCTCAGTACTCAGGGTGCTGGGTGCTCAGTACTCAGGGTGCTCAGTGCTCAGTACTCAGGGAGCTCAGTGCTCATTACTCAGGGTGCTCAGTGCTCAGGGTGCTGGGTGCTCACTGCTCGGGGTGCTGGGTGCTCAGTGCTCAGGTTGCTGGGTGCTCAGTGCTCAGGGTGCTCGGTGCTCAGTGCTCAGGGTGCTGGGTGCTCAGTACTCAGGGTGCTAGGTGCTCAGTACTCAGGGTGCTCAGTGCTCAGTACTCAGGGTGCTCAGTGCTCAGTACTCAGGGTGCTCAATGCTCAGGGTGCTGGGTGCTCAGTGCTCGGGGTGCTTGGTGCTCAGTCCTCAGGGTGCTGGGTGCTCAGTGCTCAGGGTGCTCGGTGCTCAGTGCTCAGGGTGCTGGGTGCTAAGTACTCAGGGTGCTGGGTGCTCAGTGCTCGGGGTGCTTGGTGCACAGTCCTCAGGATGCTGGGTGCTCAGTGCTCAGGGTGCTGGGTGCTCAGTGCTCAGGGTGCTGGGTGCTCAGTACTCAGGGTGCTGGGTGCTCAGTGCTCGGGGTGCTCGGTGCTCAGTACTCAGGGTGCTGGGTGCTCAGTGCTCGGGGTGCTGGGTGCTCAGTGGTCAGTACTCAGGGTGCTGGGTGCTCAGTGCGCAGGGTGCTGTTTGCTCAGTGCTCAGGGTGCTGGGTGCTCATTGCTCAGTGTGCTGGGTACTCAGTACTCAGGGTGCTGCGTGCTCAGTGCTCGGGGTGCTATGTGCTCAGTGCTCGGGGTGCTGGGTGCTCAGTGCTCAGGGTGCTATGTGCTCAGTGCTCGCGGTGCTGGGTGCTCAGTGCTCGGGGTGCTCGGTGCTCAGTACTCAGGGTGCTGGGTGCTCAGTGCTCGAGGTGCTCAGTACTCACGGTGCTGTGTGTTCAGTGCTCAGGGTGCTGGGTGCTCAGTACTCAGGGTGCTCGGTGCTTAGTACTCAGGGTGCTGGGTGCTCAGTACTCCAGGTGCTGGGTGCTCAGTGCTCGGTGTTCTCGGTGCTCAGTGCTCAAGGTGCTGGGTGCTCAGTACTCAGGGTGCTCATTGCTCAGGGTGCTGGGTGCTAAGTGCTCAGGGTGCTCGGTGCTCGGGGCACTGGGTGCTCAGTGCTCGGGGTGCTCGGAGCTCAGTACATAGGGTGCTGGGTGCTCAGTGCTCGGGGTGCTCGGTGCTCAGTACTCAGGGTGCTGGGTGCTCAGTGCTCGGGGTGCTCGGTGCTCAGTACGTTGGGTGCTCACTACTCAGGGTGCTGGGTGCTCAGTGCTCAGGGTGCTGGGTGCTCGGTGCTCAGGGTGCTGGGTGTTCAGTACTCAGGGTGCTGGGTGCTCAGTGCTCGGGGTGCTGGGTGCTCAGTACTCAGGGTGCTGGGTGCTCAGTACTCAGGGTGGTGGGTGCTCAGTACTCGGGTGCTGGGTGCTCAGTGCTCAGGGTGCTGGGTGCTCAGTGCTCGGGGTGCTGGGTGCTCAGTGCTCAGTACTCAGGGTGCTGGGTGTTCAGTGCTCGGGGTGCTGGGTGCTCAGTGCTCAGTACTCAGGGTGCTTGGTGCTCAGTGCTCAGGGTGCTGGGTGCTCAGTGCTCAGGGTGCTGGGTGCTCAGTGCTCAGGGTGCTGGGTACTCAGTGCTCAGGGTGCTGGGTGCTCAGTACTCAGGGTGCTCAGTGCTCAGTACTCGGGGTGCTGGGTGCTCAGTGCTCAGGGTGCTCAATGCTCAGTACTCGGGGTGCTGTGTGCTCAGTGCTCAGGGTGCTCAGTGCTCAGTGCTCGGGGTGCTGGGTGCTCAGTGCTCAGGTTGCTCAATGCTCAGTACTCGGGGTGCTGTGTGCTCAGTGCTCAGGGTGCTCAGTGCTCAGTGCTCGGGGTGCTGGGTGCTCACTACTCGGGGTGCTGGGTGCTCAGTGCTCAGGGTGCTCAGTGCTCAGTACTCAGTGCTCAGGGTGCTCAGTGCTCAGTGCTCAGGGTGCTGGGTGTTCAGTACTCAGGGTGCTGGTTTCTCAGTACTCAGGGTGCTGGGTGTTCAGTGCTCAGGGTGCTGGGTGCTCAGTGCTCGGGGTGCTCAGTACTCAGGGTGCTGTGTGTTCAGTGCTCAGGGTACTGGGTGCTCAGTACTCAGGGTGCTCGGTGATTAGTACTCAGGGTGCTGGGTGCTCAGTACTCCGGGTGCTGGGTGCTCAGTGCTCGGGGTGCTCGGAGCTCAGTACTCAGGGTGCTGGGTGCTCAGTTCTCGGGGTGATCGGTGCTCAGTACTCAGGGTGCTGGGTGCTCAGTGCTCGGGGTGCTCGGTGCTCAGTATGTTGGGTGCTCACTACTCAGGGTGCTGGGTGCTCAGTACTCAGGGTGCTCGGTGCTCAGTACTCAGGGTGCTGGGTGCTCAGTGCTCGGGGTGCTGGGTGCTCAGTACTCAGGGTGCTGGGTGCTCAGTGCTCGGGGTGCTCGGTGCTCAGTGCGCTGGGTGCTCAGTACTCAGGGTGCTGGGTGCTCAGTACTCAGGGTGCTGGGTACTCAGTACTCAGGGTGCTGGGTGCTTAGTACTCAGGGTGCTGGGTGCTCAGTGCTCGGGGTGCTGGGTGCTCAGTGCTCGGGGTGCTCAGTGCTCAGTGCTCGGGGTGCTGGGTGCTCAGTACTCAGGGTGCTGGGTGCTCAGTACTCGTTGTGCTGGGTGCTCAGTGCTCAGGGTGCTGGGTGCTCAGTACTCAGGGTGCTCGGTGCTCAGTGTTCGGGGTGCTGGGTGCTAGGTACTCAGGGTGCTGGGTGCTCAGTACTCAGGGTGCTCAGTTCTCAGTACTCAGCGTGCTGGGTGCTCAGTGCTCAGGGTGCTCGGTGCTCAGTACTCAGGGTGCTCAGTGCTCAGTACTCAGCGTGCTGGTTGCTCAGTGCTCAGGGTGCTGGGTGCTCAGTACTCAGGGTGCTGGGTGCTTAGTACTCAGGGTGCTCGGTCCTCAGTGCTCAGGGTGCTGGGTGCTCAGTACTCAGGGAGCAGGGTGCTCAGTGCTCAGGGTGCTCAGTGCTCAGTACTCAGGGTGCTCGGTGCTCAGTGCTCAGGGTGCTCAGTGCTCAGTACTCAGGTTGCTCAGTGCTCAGTGCTCTGGGTGCTGGGTGCTCAGTGCTCTGGGTGCTGGGTGCTCAGTGCTCAGTGTGCTGGGTGCTCAGTACTCAGGGTGCTCAGTGCTCAGGGTGCTGGGTGCTCAGTGCTCGGGGTGCTGGGTACTCAGTGCTCAGTACACAGGGTGCTGGGTGCTCAGTGCTCTGGGTGCTGGGTGCTCAGTACTCAGTACTCAGGGTGCTGGTTGCTCAGTGCTCGGGGTGCTGGATGCTCAGTACTCAGGGTGCTGGGTGCTCAGTGCTCAGGGTGCTGGGTGCTCAGTACTCAGGGTGCTGGGTGCTCAGTGCTCAGGGTGCTGGGTGCACAGTACTCAGGGTGCTTGGTCCTCAGTGCTCAGGGTGCTGGGTGCTCAGTACTCAGGGTGCTGGGTGCTTAGTATTCAGGGTGCTCGGTCCTCAGTGCTCAGGGTGCTGGGTGCTCAGTACTCAGGGAGCAGGGTGCTCAGTGCTCAGGGTGCTCAGTGCTCAGTACTCAGGGTGCTCGGTGCTCAGTGCTCAGGGTGCTCAGGGCTCAGTACTCAGGGTGCTCAGTGCTCTGGGTGCTGGGTGCTCAGTGCTCCGGGTGCTGGGTGCTCAGTGCTCAGTGTGCTGGGTGCTCAGTACTCAGGGTGCTCAGTGCTCAGGGTGCTGGGTGCTCAGTGCTCGGGGTGCTGGGTACTCAGTGCTCAGTACACAGGGTGCTGGGTGCTCAGTGCTCTGGGTGCTGGGTGCTCAGTACTCAGTACTCAGGGTGCTGGGTGCTCAGTGCTCAGGGTGCTGGGTGCTCAGTACTCAGGGTGCTGGGTGCTCAGTGCTCAGGGTGCTGGGTGCACAGTACTCAGGGTGCTGGGTCCTCAGTGCTCAGGGTGCTGGGTTCTCAGTGCTCGGGGTGCTCAGTACTCAGGGTGCTGTGTGTTCAGTGCTCAGGGTACTGGGTGCTCAGTACTGAGGGTGCTCGGTGCTTAGTACTCAGGGTGCTGGGTGCTCAGTACTCAGGGTGCTGGGTGCTCAGTGCTCGGGGTGCTCGGTGCTCAGTGCTCAGATGGTTGGGTGCTCAGTACTCAGGGTGATCATTGCTCAGGGTGCTGGGTGCTCAGTACTCAGGGTGCTCATTGCTCAGGGTGCTGGGTGCTCAGTGCTCAGGGTGCTGGGTGCTCAATGCTCGGGTTGCTGGCTGTTCAGTGCTCAGGTTGCTGGGTGCTCAGTGCTCAGGGTGCTCGGTGCTCAGTGCTCAGGGTGCTGGGTGCTCAGTACTCAGGGTGCTAGGTGCTCAGTACTCAGGGTGCTCAGTGCTCAGTACTCAGGGTGCTCAGTGCTCAGTACTCAGGGTGCTCAGTGCTCAGGGTGCTGGGTGCTCAGAGCTCGGGGTGCTTGGTGCTCAGTCCTCAGGGTGCTGGGTGCTCAGTGCTCAGGGTGCTCGGTGCTCAGTGCTCAGGGTGCTGGGTGCTAAGTACTCAGGGTGCTGGGTGCTCAGTGCTCGGGGTGCTGGGTGCTCAGTACTCAGGGTGCTGGGTGCTCAGTGCTCAGGGTGCTCGGTGCTTAGTACTCAGGGTGCTCGGTGCTCGGGGTGCTGGATGCTCAGTGCTCGGGGTGCTGGGTACTCAGTGCTCGCGGTGCTGGGTGCACAGTGCTTGGGGTGCTGGGTGCTCAGTGCTCGGGGTGCTCCGTGCTCAGTGCTCGGGGTGCTGGGTGCTCAGTACTCTGGGTGCTCGGTGCTCAGTACTCAGGGTGCTGGGTGCTCAGTGCTCAGGGTGATGGGTGCTCAGTACTCAGGGTGCTGGGTGCTCGGTGCTCAGTACGCTGGGTGCTCAGTGCTCAGGGTGCTGGGTGCTCAGTGCTCGGGGCGCTGGGTGCTCAGTGCTCGGGGTGCTCGGAGCTCAGTACTCAGGGTGCTGGGTGCTCAGTGCTCGGGGTGATCGGTGCTCAGTACTCAGGGTGCTGGGTGCTCAGTGCTCGGGTTTCTCGGTGCTCAGTACGTTGGGTGCTCACTACTCAGGGTGCTGGGTGCTCAGTGCTCAGGGTGCTGGGTGCTCAGTGCTCAGGGTGCTGGGTGCTCAGGGTGCTGGGTGCTCAGTACTCAGGGTGCTGGGTGCTCAGTGCTCAGGGTGCTTGGTGCTCAGTACTCAGGGTGCTGGGTGCTCAGTACTCGGCGTGCTGGGTGCTCAGTACTCAGGGTGCTGGGTGCTCAGTACTCAGGGTGCTGGGTGCTCAGTCCTCGGGTGCTGGGTGCTCAGTGCTCAGGGTGCTGGGTGCTCAGTGCTCGGGGTGCTGGGTGCTCAGTGCTCAGTACTCAGGGTGCTGGGTGCTCAGTGCTCGGGGTGCTGGGTGCTCAGTGCTCAGAACTCAGGGTGCTGGGTGCTCAGTGCTCAGGGTGCTGTGTGCTCAGTGCTCAGGGTGCTGGGTGCTCAGTGCACAGGGTGCTGGGTACTCAGTGCTCAGGGTGCTGGGTGCTCAGTACTCAGGGTGCTGGGTGCTCTGTACTCAGGGTGCTGGGTGCTCAGTGCTCGGGGTGCTGGGTGCTCATTGCTCGCGGTGCTGGGTGCTCAGTGCTCGGGGTGCTCGGTGCTCAGTACTCAGGGTGCTGGGTGCTCAGTGCTCGAGGTGCTCAGTACTCAGGGTGCTGTGTGTTCAGTGCTCAGGGTGCTGGGTGCTCAGTACTCAGGGTGCTGGGTGCTCAGTGCTCGGGGTGCTGGGTTCTCAGTGCTCAGGGTGCTGGGTGCTCAGTACTCAGGGTGCTGGGTGGTCAGTACTCGGGGTGCTGGGTGCTCAGTACTCAGGGTGCTGGGTGCTCAGTACTCAGGGTGCTGGGTGCTCAGTACTCGGGTGCTGGGTGCTCAGTGCTCAGGGTGCTGGGTGCTCAGTGCTCGGGGTGCTGGGTGCTCAGTGCTCGGGGTGCTCGGTGCTCAGTGCTCAAGGTGCTGGGTGCTCAGTACTCAGGGTGCTCATTGCTCAAGGTGCTGGGTGCTCAGTACTCAGGGTGCTTGGTGCTCAGTGCTCAGGGTGCTCGGTTCTCGGGGCACTGGGTGCTCAGTGCTTGGGGTGCTCGAAGCTCAGTACTCAGGGTGCTGGGTGCTCATTGCTCGGGGTGCTCGGTGCTCAGTACTCAGGGTGCTGGGTGCTCAGTGCTCGGGGTGCTGGGTGCTCAGTGCTCAGTACTCAGGGTGCTGGGTGCTCAGTGCTCAGGGTGCTGTGTGCTCAGTGCTCAGGGTGCTGGGTGCTCAGTGCTCATGGTGCTGGGTACTCAGTACTAAGGGTGCTGGGTGCTCAGTGCTCGGGGTGCTATGTGCTCAGTGCTCGCGGTGCTGGGTGCTCAGTGCTCGGGGTGCTGGGTGCTCAGTGCTCAGGGTGCTATGTGCTCAGTGCTCGCGGTGCTGGGTGCTCAGTGCTCGGGGTGCTCGGTGCTCAATACTCAGGGTGCTGGGTGCTCAGTGCTCGAGGTGCTCAGTAGTCAGGGTGCTGTGTGTTCAGTGCTCAGGGTGCTTGGTGCTCAGTACTCAGGGTGCTCATTGCTCAGGGTGCTGGGTGCTCAGTACTCCGGGTGCTGGGTGCTCAGTGCTCGGGGTTCTCAGTGCTCAGCGCTCAAGGTGCTGCGTGCTCAGTACTCAGGGTGCTCATTGCTCAGGGTGCTGGGTGCTCAGTGCTCAGGGTGCTCGGTGCTCGGGGCACTGGGTGCTCAGTGCTCAGGGGGCTCAGAGCTCAGTACTCAGGGTGCTGGGTGCTCAGTGCTCGGGGTGCTCGGTGCTCAGTACTCAGTGTGCTGGGTGCTCAGTGCTCGGGGTGCTCGGTGCTCAGTACGTTGGGTGCTCACTACTCAGGGTGCTGGATGCTCAGTGCTCAGGGTGCTGGGTGCTCGGTGCTCAGGGTGCTGGGTGCTCAGTACTCAGGGTGCTGGGTGCTCACTGCTCGGGGTGCTGGGTGCTCAGTACTCAGGGTGCTGGGTGCTCAGTACTCAGGGTGCTGGGTGCTCAGTACTCGGGTGCTGGGTGCTCAGTGCTCAGGGTGCTGGGTGCTCAGTGCTCGGGGTGCTGGGTGCTCAGTGCTCAGTACTCAGGGTGCTGGGTGTTCAGTGCTCGGGGTGCTGGGTGCTCAGTGCTCAGTACTCAGGGTGCTGGGTGCTCAGTGCTCAGGGTGCTGGGTGCTCAGTGCTCAGGGTGCTGGGTGCTCAGTGCTCAGGGTGCTGGGTACTCAGTGCTCAGGGTGCTGGGTGCTCAGTACTCAGGGTGCTCAGTGCTCAGTACTCGGGGTGCTGGGTGCTCAGTGCTCAGGGTGCTCAGTGCTCGGGGTGCTGGGTGCTCAGTGCTCGGGGCGCTGGGTGCTCAGTGCTCGGGGTGCTGGGTGCTCAGTACTCGGGGTGCGTGGTGCTCAGTGCTCAGGGTGCTCAGTGCTCAGTACTCAGTGCTCAGGGTGCTCAGTGCTCAGTGCTCAGGGTGCTGGGTGTTCAGTACTCAGGGTGCTGGGTGCTCAGTACTCAGGGTGCTGGGTGCTCAGTCCTCGGGTGCTGGGTGCTCAGTGCTCAGGGTGGTGGGTGCTCAGTGCTCGGTGTGCTGGGTGCTCAGTGCTCAGTACTCAGGGTGCTGGGTGCTCAGTGCTCGGGGTGCTGGGTGCTCAGTGCTCAGGGTGCTGGGTGCTCAGTGCTCGGGGAGCTGGGTGCTCAGGGCTCAGTACTCAGGGTGCTGGGTGCTCAGTGCTCGGGGTGCTGGGTGCTCAGTGCTCAGGGTGCTGGGCGCTCAGTACTCAGGGTGCTGGGTGCTCAGTACTCAGGGTGCTGGGTGCTCAGTACTCGGGTGCTGGGTGCTCAGTGCTCAGGGTGCTGGGTGCTCAGTGCTCGGGGTGCTGGGTGCACAGTGCTCAGGGGGCTGGGTGCTCAGTGCTCAGGGCGCTGGGTGCTCAGTGCTCGGGGTGCTGGGTGCTCAGTGCTCAGTCCTCAGGGTGATGGGTGCTCAGTGCTCAGGGTGCTGGGTGCTCAGTGCTCAGGGTGCTGGGTACTCAGTGCTCGGGGTGCTGGGTGCTCAGTACTCAGGGTGCTGGGTGCTCAGTACACATGGTGCTGGGTTCTCAGTGCTCGGGTTGCTGGGTGCTCAGTGCTCGGGGTGCTGGGTGCTCAGTGCTCGGGGTGCTGTGTGTTCAGTGCTCAGGGTGCTGGGTGTTCAGTACTCAGGATGCTGGGTGCTCAGTACTCAGGGTTCTCATTGCTCAGGGTGCTGGGTGCTCAGTAATCAGGGTGCTGGGTGCTCAGTACTCAGGGTGCTCAGTGCTCAGTACTCAGGGTGCTCAGTGCTCAGTACTCAGGGTGCTCGGTGCTCAGGGTGCTGTGTGCTCAGTGCTCGGGGTTCTCGGTCCTCAGTACTCAGGGTGCTGGGTGCTCAGTGCTCAGGGTGCTGGGTGCTCAGTGCTCAGGGTGCTGGGTGCTCAGTGCTCAGGGTGCTGGGAGCTCAGTACTCAGGGTGCTCGTTGCTCGGGGTGCTGGGTGCTCAGTGCTCAGTGTGTTCGGTGCTCGGGGCACTGGGTGCTCAGTGCTCAGGGGGCTCAGAGCTCAGTACTCAGGGTGCTGGGTGCTCAGTGCTCGGGGTGCTCGGTGCTCAGTACATTGGGTGCTCACTACTCAGGGTGCTGGATGCTCAGTGCTCAGGGTGCTGGGTGCTCGGTGCTCAGGGTGCTGGGTGCTCAGTACTCAGGGTGCTGGGTGCTCACTGCTCGGGGTGCTGGGTGCTCAGTACTCAGGGTGCTGGGTGCTCAGTACTCAGGGTGCTGGGTGCTCAGTACTCGGGTGCTGGGTGCTCAGTGCTCAGGGTGCTGGGTGCTCAGTGCTCCAGGTGCTGGGTGCTCAGTGCTCAGTACTCAGGGTGCTGGGTGTTCAGTGCTCGGGGTGCTGGGTGCTCAGTGCTCAGTACTCAGGGTGCTGGGTGCTCAGTGCTCAGGGTGCTGGGTGCTCAGTGCTCAGGGTGCTGGGTGCTCAGTGCTCAGGGTGCTGGGTACTCAGTGCTCAGGGTGCTGGGTGCTCAGTACTCAGGGTGCTCAGTGCTCAGTACTCGGGGTGCTGGGTGCTCAGTGCTCAGGGTGCTCAGTGCTCAGTACTCGGGGTGCTGTGTGCTCTGTGCTCAGGGTGCTCAGTGCTCGGGGTGCTGGGTGCTCAGTGCTCGGGGCGCTGGGTGCTCAGTGCTCGGGGTGCTGGGTGCTCAGTACTCGGGGTGCGTGGTGCTCAGTGCTCAGGGTGCTCAGTGCTCAGTACTCAGTGCTCAGGGTGCTCAGTGCTCAGTGCTCAGGGTGCTGGGTGTTCAGTACTCAGGGTGCTGGGTGCTCAGTACTCAGGGTGCTGGGTGCTCAGTCCTCGGGTGCTGGGTGCTCAGTGCTCAGGGTGCTGGGTGCTCAGTGCTCGGGGTGCTGGGTGCTCAGAGCTCAGTACTCAGGGTGCTGGGTGCTCAGTGCTCGGGGTGCTGGGTGCTCAGTGCTCAGGGTGCTGGGTGCTCAGTGCTCGGGGAGCTGGGTGCTCAGGGCTCAGTACTCAGGGTGCTGGGTGCTCAGTACTCGGGTGCTGGTTGCTCAGTGCTCAGGGTGCTGGGTGCTCAGTGCTCGGGGTGCTGGGTGCTCAGTGCTCAGGGTGCTGGGTGCTCAGTGCTCAGGGCGCTGGGTGCTCAGTGCTCGGGGTGCTGGGTGCTCAGTTCTCAGTCCTCAGGGTGATGGGTGCTCAGTGCTCAGGGTGCTGGGTGCTCAGTGCTCAGGGTGCTGGGTACTCAGTGCTCGGGGTGCTGGGTGCTCAGTACTCAGGGTGCTGGGTGCTCAGTACACATGGTGCTGGGTTCTCAGTGCTCGGGTTGCTGGGTGCTCAGTGCTCGGGGTGCTGGGTGCTCAGTGCTCGGGGTGCTGTGTGTTCAGTGCTCAGGGTGCTGGGTGTTCAGTACTCAGGATGCTGGGTGCTCAGTACTCAGGGTTCTCATTGCTCAGGGTGCTGGGTGCTCAGTAATCAGGGTGCTGGGTGCTCAGTACTCAGGGTGCTCAGTGCTCAGTACTCAGGGTGCTCAGTTCTCAGTATTCAGGGTGCTCGGTGCTCAGGGTGCTGTGTGCTCAGTGCTCGGGGTGCTTGGTGCTCAGTACTCAGGGTGCTGGGTGCTCAGTGCTCAGGGTGCTGGGTGCTCAGTGCTCAGGGTGCTGGGTGCTCAGTGCTCAGGGTGCTGGGAGCTCAGTACTCAGGGTGCTCGTTTCTCGGGGTGCTGGGTGCTCAGTGCTCGGGGTGCTCGGTGCTCAGTACTCGGGGTGCTCAGTGCTCAGTACTCAGGGTGCTGGGTGCTCAGTGCTCAGGGTGCTGGGTGCTCAGTACTCAGGGTGCTGCGTGCTCGGTGCTCAGGACGCTGGGTGCTCAGTACTCAGGGTGCTGGGTGCTCAGTACTCAGGGTGCTCGGTGCTCAGTACTCAGGGTGCTGGGTGCTCAGTGCTCGGGGTGCTGGTTGCTCAGTTCTCAGGGTGCTCAGTGCTCAGTACTCAGCGTGCTGGGTGCTCAGTGCTCAGGGTGCTCGGTGCTCAGTACTCAGGGTGCTCAGTGCTCAGTACTCAGCGTGCTGGGTGCTCAGTGCTCAGGGTGCTCTCTGCTCAGTACTCAGGGTGCTCAGTGCTCAGTACTCAGCGTGCTGGGTGCTCAGTGCTCAGGGTGCTCGGTGCTCAGTACTCAGGGTGCTCAGTGCTGAGTACTCAGCGTGCTGGCTGCTCAGTGCTCGGGGTGCTGGGTGCTCAGTACTCAGGGTGCTGGGTGCTCAGTACTCGTTGTGCTGGGTGCTAAGTGCTCAGGGTGCTGGGTGCTCAGAACTCAGGGTGCTGGGTGCTCAGTACTCAGGGTGCTCAGTGCTTAGTACTCAGCGTGCTGGGTGCTCAGTGCTCAGGGTGCTCGGTGCTCAGTGCTCGGGGTGCTGAGTGCTCAGTGCTCAGGGTGCTGGGTGCTCAGTACTCAGGGTGCTGGGTGCTCAGTACTCAGGGTGCTGGGTGCTCAGTACTCGGGTGCTGGGTGCTCAGTGTTCAGGGTGCTGGGTGCTCAGTGCTCGGGGTGCTGGGTGCTCAGTGCTCGGGGTGCTGGGTGCTCAGTGCTCAGTACTCAGGGTGCTGGGTGCTCAGTGATCGGTGTGCTGGGTGCTCAGTGCACAGTACTCAGGGTGCTGGGTGCTCAGTGCTCGGGGTGCTGGGCGCTCAGTACTCAGGGTGCTGGGTGCTCAGTACTCAGGGTGCTGGGTGCTCAGTGCTCAGGGTGCTGGGTGCTCAGTGCTCGTGGTGCTGGGTGCTCAGTGCTCAGTACTCAGGGTGCTGGGTGATCAGTTCTCGGGCTGCTAGGTGCTCAGTGCTCAGGGTGCTGGGTGCTCAGTGCTCAGGGCGCTGGGTGCTCAGTGCTCGGGGTGCTGGGTGCTCAGTGCTCAGTCCTCAGGGTGATGGGTGCTCAGTGCTCAGGGTGCTGGTTGCTCAGTGCTCAGGGTGCTGGGTACTCAGTGCTCGGGGTGCTGGGTGCTCAGTACTCAGGGTGCTGGGTGCTCAGTACACATGGTGCTGGGTTCTCAGTGCTCGGGTTGCTGGGTGCTCAGTGCTCCGGGTGCTGGGTGCTCAGTGCTCGGGGTGCTGTGTGTTCAGTGCTCAGGGTGCTGGGTGTTCAGTACTCAGGATGCTGGGTGCTCAGTACTCAGGGTTCTCATTGCTCAGGGTGCTGGGTGCTCAGTACTCAGGGTGCTGGGTGCTCAGTACTCAGGGTGCTCAGTGCTCAGTACTCAGGGTGCTCAGTGCTCAGTACTCAGGGTGCTCGGTGCTCAGGGTGCTGGGTGCTCAGTGCTCGGGGTGCTCGGTGCTCAGTACTCAGGGTGCTGGGTGCTCAGTACTCAGGGAGCTGGGTGCTCAGTGCTCAGGGTGCTGGGTGCTCAGTGCTCAGTGTGCTGGGTGCTCAGTACTCAGGGTGCTCAATGCTCGGGGTGCTGGGTGCTCAGTGCTCGGGGTGCTCGGTGCTCAGTCCTCCGGGTGCTCAGTGCTCAGTACTCAGGGTGCTGGGTGCTCAGTGCTCAGGGTGCTGGGTGCTCAGTACTCAGGGTGCTGGGTGCACGGTGCTCAGTACGCTGGGTGCTCAGTACTCAGGTTGCTGGGTGCTCAGTACTCAGGGTGCTCGGTGCTCAGTACTCAGGGTGCTGGGTGCTCAGTGCTCGGGGTGCTGGGTGCTCAGTACTCAGGGTGCTCGGTGCTCAGTACTCAGCGTGCTGGGTGCTCAGTGCTCAGGGTGCTCGGTGCTCAGTACTCAGGGTGCTCAGTGCTCAGTACTCAGCGTGCTGGGTGCTCAGTGCTCAGGGTGCTCGGTGCTCAGTACTCAGGGTGCTCAGTGCTCAGTACTCAGCGTGCTGGGTGCTCAGTGCTCAGGATGCTCTGTGCTCAGTACTCAGGGTGCTCAGTGCTCAGTACTCAGCGTGCTGGGTGCTCAGTGCTCGGGGTGCTGGGTGCTCAGTACTTAGGGTGCTGGGTGCTCAGTACTCGTTGTGCTGGGTGCTAAGTGCTCAGGGTGCTGGGTGCTCAGAACTGAGGGTGCTGGGTGCTCAGTACTCAGGGTACTCAGTGCTCAGTACTCAGCGTGCTGGGTGCTCAGTGCTCAGGGTGCTCGGTGCTCAGTACTCAGGGTGCTCAGTGCTCAGTACTCAGCGTGCTGGGTGCTCAGTGTTCAGGGTGCTGGGTGCTCAGTACTCAGGGTGCTGGGTGCTTAGTACTCAGGGTGCTCGGTCCTCAGTGCTCAGGGTGCTGGGTGCTTAGTACTCAGGGAGCAGGGTGCTCAATGCTCAGGGTGCTCAGTGCTCAGTACTCAGGGTGCTCGGTGCTCAGTGATCAGGGTGCTCAGTGCTCAGTACTCAGGGTGCTCAGTGCTCAGTGCTCTGGGTGCTGGGTGCTCAGTGCTCGGGGTGCTGGGTGCTCAGTGCTCAGGGTGCTGGGTGCTCAGTACTCAGGGTTCTCAGTGCTCAGGGTGCTGGGTGCTCAGTGCTCGGGGTAATGGGTACTCAGTGCTCAGTACACAGGTTGCTGGGTGCTCAGTGCTCTGGGTGCTGGGTGCTCAGTACTCAGTACTCAGGGTGCTGGGTGCTCAGTGCTCGGGGTGCTGGATGCTCAGTACTCAGGGTGCTGGGTGCTCAGTGCTCGGGGTGCTGGATGCACAGTACTCAGGGTGCTGGGTCCTCAGTGCTCAGGGTGCTGGGTGCTCAGTGCTCGGGGTGCTCAGTACTGAGGGTGCTGTGTGTTCAGTGCTCAGGGTACTGGGTGCTCAGTACTGAGGGTGTTCGGTGCTTAGTACTCAGGGTGCTGGGTGCTCAGTACTCAGGGTGCTCATTGCTCAGGGTGCTGGGTGCTCAGTACTCAGGGTGCTCATTGCTCAGGGTGCTGGGTGCTCAGTACTCAGTGTGCTGGGTGCTCAGTGCTCGGGGTGCTGGGTGCTCAGTGCTCAGGGTGCTGGGTGCTCAGTACTCAGGGTGCTGGGTGGTCAGTACTCGGGGTGCTGGGTGCTCAGTACTCAGGGTGCTGGGTGCTCAGTACTCAGGGTGCTGGGTGCTCAGTACTCGGGTGCTGGGTGCTCAGTGCTCAGGGTGCTGGGTGCTCAGTGCTCGGGGTGCTGGGTGCTCAGTGCTCGGGGTGCTCGGTGCTCAGTGCTCAAGGTGCTGGGTGCTCAGTACTCAGGGTGCTCATTGCTCAAGGTGCTGGGTGCTCAGTACTCAGGGTGCTTGGTGCTCAGTGCTCAGGGTGCTCGGTTCTCGGGGCACTGGGTGCTCAGTGCTAGGGGTGCTCGAAGCTCAGTACTCAGGGTGCTGGGTGCTCAGTGCTCGGGGTGCTCGGTGCTCAGTACTCAGGGTGCTGGGTGCTCAGTGCTCGGGGTGCTGGGTGCTCAGTGCTCAGTACTCAGGGTGCTGGGTGCTCAGTGCTCAGGCTGCTGTGTGCTCAGTGCTCAGGGTGCTGGGTGCTCAGTGCTCATGGTGCTGGGTACTCAGTACTAAGGGTGCTGGGTGCTAAGTGCTCGGGGTGCTATGTGCTCAGTGCTCGCGGTGCTGGGTGCTCAGTGCTCGGGGTGCTATGTGCTCAGTGCTCGCGGTGCTGGGTGCTCAG
The DNA here is from genome assembly GCF_018167655.1 of Microtus oregoni. Taxonomy (NCBI): domain Eukaryota; kingdom Metazoa; phylum Chordata; class Mammalia; order Rodentia; family Cricetidae; genus Microtus; species Microtus oregoni. The sequence continues at coordinate 4,208,445 of NW_024544028.1, read as the reverse complement.
TGCTCGGGGTGCTCGGTGCTCAATACTCAGGGTGCTGGGTGCTCAGTGCTCGAGGTGCTCAGTAGTCAGGGTGCTGTGTGTTCAGTGCTCAGGGTGCTGGGTGCTCAGTACTCAGGGTGCTCGGTGCTTAGTACTCAGGGTGCTGGGTGCTCAGTACTCCGGGTGCTGGGTGCTCAGTGCTCGGGGTTCTCAGTGCTCAGCGCTCAAGGTGCTGCGTGCTCAGTACTCAGGGTGCTCATTGCTCAGGTTGCTGGGTGCTCAGTGCTCAGGGTGCTCGGTGCTCGGGGCACTGGGTGCTCAGTGCTCAGGGGGCTCAGAGCTCAGTACTCAGGGTGCTGGGTGCTATGTGCTCGGGTGCTCGGTGCTCAGTACTCAGTGTGCTGGGTGCTCAGTGCTCGGGGTGCTCGGTGCTCAGTACGTTGGGTGCTCACTACTCAGGGTGCTGGATGCTCAGTGCTCAGGGTGCTGGGTGCTCGGTGCTCAGGGTGCTGGGTGCTCAGTACTCAGGGTGCTGGGTGCTCACTGCTCGGGGTGCTGGGTGCTCAGTACTCAGGGTGCTGGGTGCTCAGTACTCAGGGTGCTGGGTGCTCAGTACTCGGGTGCTGGGTGCTCAGTGCTCAGGGTGCTGGGTGCTCAGTGCTCCAGGTGCTGGGTGCTCAGTGCTCAGTACTCAGGGTGCTGGGTGTTCAGTGCTCGGGGTGCTGGGTGCTCAGTGCTCAGTACTCAGGGTGCTGGGTGCTCAGTGCTCAGGGTGCTGGGTGCTCAGTGCTCAGGGTGCTGGGTGCTCAGTGCTCAGGGTGCTGGGTACTCAGTGCTCAGGGTGCTGGGTGCTCAGTACTCAGGGTGCTCAGTGCTCAGTACTCGGGGTGCTGGGTGCTCAGTGCTCAGGGTGCTCAGTGCTCAGTACTCGGGGTGCTGTGTGCTCTGTGCTCAGGGTGCTCAGTGCTCGGGGTGCTGGGTGCTCAGTGCTCGGGGCGCTGGGTGCTCAGTGCTCGGGGTGCTGGGTGCTCAGTACTCGGGGTGCGTGGTGCTCAGTGCTCAGGGTGCTCAGTGCTCAGTACTCAGTGCTCAGGGTGCTCAGTGCTCAGTGCTCAGGGTGCTGGGTGTTCAGTACTCAGGGTGCTGGGTGCTCAGTACTCAGTGTGCTGGGTGCTCAGTCCTCGGGTGCTGGGTGCTCAGTGCTCAGGGTGCTGGGTGCTCAGTGCTCGGGGTGCTGGGTGCTCAGTGCTCAGTACTCAGGGTGCTGGGTGCTCAGTGCTCGGGGTGCTGGGTGCTCAGTGCTCAGGGTGCTGGGTGCTCAGTGCTCGGGGAGCTGGGTGCTCAGGGCTCAGTATTCAGGGTGCTGGGTGCTCAGTGCTCGGGGTGCTGGGTGCTCAGTGCTCAGGCTGCTGGGCGCTCAGTACTCAGGGTGATGGGTGCTCAGTACTCAGGGTGCTGGGTGCTCAGTACTCGGGTGCTGGTTGCTCAGTGCTCAGGGTGCTGGGTGCTCAGTGCTCGGGGTGCTGGGTGCTCAGTGCTCAGGGTGCTGGGTGCTCAGTGCTCAGGGCGCTGGGTGCTCAGTGCTCGGGGTGCTGGGTGCTCAGTGCTCAGTCCTCAGGGTGATGGGTGCTCAGTGCTCAGGGTGCTGGGTGCTCAGTGCTCAGGGTGCTGGGTACTCAGTGCTCGGGGTGCTGGGTGCTCAGTACTCAGGGTGCTGGGTGCTCAGTACACATGGTGCTGGGTTCTCAGTGCTCGGGTTGCTGGGTGCTCAGTGCTCGGGGTGCTGGGTGCTCAGTGCTCGGGGTGCTGTGTGTTCAGTGCTCAGGGTGCTGGGTGTTCAGTACTCAGGATGCTGGGTGCTCAGTACTCAGGGTTCTCATTGCTCAGGGTGCTGGGTGCTCAGTAATCAGGGTGCTGGGTGCTCAGTACTCAGGGTGCTCAGTGCTCAGTACTCAGGGTGCTCAGTTCTCAGTATTCAGGGTGCTCGGTGCTCAGGGTGCTGTGTGCTCAGTGCTCGGGGTGCTCGGTGCTCAGTACTCAGGGTGCTGGGTGCTCAGTGCTCAGGGTGCTGGGTGCTCAGTGCTCAGGGTGCTGGGTGCTCAGTGCTCAGGGTGCTGGGAGCTCAGTACTCAGGGTGCTCGTTTCTCGGGGTGCTGGGTGCTCAGTGCTCAGGGTGCTCGGTGCTCAGTACTCGGGGTGCTCAGTGCTCAGTACTCAGGGTGCTGGGTGCTCAGTGCTCAGGGTGCTGGGTGCTCAGTACTCAGGGTGCTGCGTGCTCGGTGCTCAGGACGCTGGGTGCTCAGTACTCAGGGTGCTGGGTGCTCAGTACTCAGGGTGCTCGGTGCTCAGTACTCAGGGTGCTGGGTGCTCAGTGCTCGGGGTGCTGGGTGCTCAGTTCTCAGGGTGCTCAGTGCTCAGTACTCAGCGTGCTGGGTGCTCAGTGCTCAGGGTGCTCGGTGCTCAGTACTCAGGGTGCTCAGTGCTCAGTACTCAGCGTGCTGGGTGCTCAGTGCTCAGGGTGCTCTCTGCTCAGTACTCAGGGTGCTCAGTGCTCAGTACTCAGCGTGCTGGGTGCTCAGTGCTCAGGGTGCTCGGTGCTCAGTACTCAGGGTGCTCAGTGCTGAGTACTCAGCGTGCTGGCTGCTCAGTGCTCGGGGTGCTGGGTGCTCAGTACTCAGGGTGCTGGGTGCTCAGTACTCGTTGTGCTGGGTGCTAAGTGCTCAGGGTGCTGGGTGCTCAGAACTCAGGGTGCTGGGTGCTCAGTACTCAGGGTGCTCAGTGCTTAGTACTCAGCGTGCTGGGTGCTCAGTGCTCAGGGTGCTCGGTGCTCAGTGCTCGGGGTGCTGAGTGCTCAGTGCTCAGGGTGCTGGGTGCTCAGTACTCAGGGTGCTGGGTGCTCAGTACTCAGGGTGCTGGGTGCTCAGTACTCGGGTGCTGGGTGCTCAGTGTTCAGGGTGCTGGGTGCTCAGTGCTCGGGGTGCTGGGTGCTCAGTGCTCGGGGTGCTGGGTGCTCAGTGCTCAGTACTCAGGGTGCTGGGTGCTCAGTGATCGGTGTGCTGGGTGCTCAGTGCACAGTACTCAGGGTGCTGGGTGCTCAGTGCTCGGGGTGCTGGGCGCTCAGTACTCAGGGTGCTGGGTGCTCAGTACTCAGGGTGCTGGGTGCTCAGTGCTCAGGGTGCTGGGTGCTCAGTGCTCGTGGTGCTGGGTGCTCAGTGCTCAGTACTCAGGGTGCTGGGTGATCAGTTCTCGGGCTGCTAGGTGCTCAGTGTTCAGGGTGCTGGGTGCTCAGTGCTCAGGGCGCTGGGTGCTCAGTGCTCGGGGTGCTGGGTGCTCAGTGCTCAGTCCTCAGGGTGATGGGTGCTCAGTGCTCAGGGTGCTGGTTGCTCAGTGCTCAGGGTGCTGGGTACTCAGTGCTCGGGGTGCTGGGTGCTCAGTACTCAGGGTGCTGGGTGCTCAGTACACATGGTGCTGGGTTCTCAGTGCTCGGGTTGCTGGGTGCTCAGTGCTCCGGGTGCTGGGTGCTCAGTGCTCGGGGTGCTGTGTGTTCAGTGCTCAGGGTGCTGGGTGTTCAGTACTCAGGATGCTGGGTGCTCAGTACTCAGGGTTCTCATTGCTCAGGGTGCTGGGTGCTCAGTACTCAGGGTGCTGGGTGCTCAGTACTCAGGGTGCTCAGTGCTCAGTACTCAGGGTGCTCAGTGCTCAGTACTCAGGGTTCTCGGTGCTCAGGGTGCTGGGTGCTCAGTGCTCGGGGTGCTCGGTGCTCAGTACTCAGGGTGCTGGGTGCTCAGTACTCAGGGAGCTGGGTGCTCAGTGCTCAGGGTGCTGGGTGCTCAGTGCTCAGGGTGCTGGGTGCTCAGTACTCAGGGTGCTCGGTGCTCGGGGTGCTGGGTGCTCAGTGCTCGGGGTGCTCGGTGCTCAGTCCTCCGGGTGCTCAGTGCTCAGTACTCAGGGTGCTGGGTGCTCAGTGCTCAGGGTGCTGGGTGCTCAGTACTCAGGGTGCTGGGTGCACGGTGCTCAGTACGCTGGGTGCTCAGTACTCAGGTTGCTGGGTGCTCAGTACTCAGGGTGCTCGGTGCTCAGTACTCAGGGTGCTGGGTGCTCAGTGCTCGGGGTGCTGGGTGCTCAGTACTCAGGGTGCTCGGTGCTCAGTACTCAGCGTGCTGGGTGCTCAGTGCTCAGGGTGCTCGGTGCTCAGTACTCAGGGTGCTCAGTGCTCAGTACTCAGCGTGCTGGGTGCTCAGTGCTCAGGGTGCTCGGTGCTCAGTACTCAGGGTGCTCAGTGATCAGTACTCAGCGTGCTGGGTGCTCAGTGCTCAGGATGCTCTGTGCTCAGTACTCAGGGTGCTCAGTGCTCAGTACTCAGCGTGCTGGGTGCTCAGTGCTCGGGGTGCTGGGTGCTCAGTACTTAGGGTGCTGGGTGCTCAGTACTCGTTGTGCTGGGTGCTAAGTGCTCAGGGTGCTGGGTGCTCAGAACTGAGGGTGCTGGGTGCTCAGTACTCAGGGTACTCAGTGCTCAGTACTCAGCGTGCTGGGTGCTCAGTGCTCAGGGTGCTCGGTGCTCAGTACTCAGGGTGCTCAGTGCTCAGTACTCAGCGTGCTGGGTGCTCAGTGTTCAGGGTGCTGGGTGCTCAGTACTCAGGGTGCTGGGTGCTTAGTACTCAGGGTGCTCGGTCCTCAGTGCTCAGGGTGCTGGGTGCTTAGTACTCAGGGAGCAGGGTGCTCAATGCTCAGGGTGCTCAGTGCTCAGTACTCAGGGTGCTCGGTGCTCAGTGATCAGGGTGCTCAGTGCTCAGTACTCAGGGTGCTCAGTGCTCAGTGCTCTGGGTGCTGGGTGCTCAGTGCTCGGGGTGCTGGGTGCTCAGTGCTCAGGGTGCTGGGTGCTCAGTACTCAGGGTGCTCAGTGCTCAGGGTGCTGGGTGCTCAGTGCTCGGGGTAATGGGTACTCAGTGCTCAGTACACAGGGTGCTGGGTGCTCAGTGCTCTGGGTGCTGGGTGCTCAGTACTCAGTACTCAGGGTGCTGGGTGCTCAGTGCTCGGGGTGCTGGATGCTCAGTACTCAGGGTGCTGGGTGCTCAGTGCTCGGGGTGCTGGATGCACAGTACTCAGGGTGCTGGGTCCTCAGTGCTCAGGGTGCTGGGTGCTCAGTGCTCGGGGTGCTCAGTACTGAGGGTGCTGTGTGTTCAGTGCTCAGGGTACTGGGTGCTCAGTACTGAGGGTGTTCGGTGCTTAGTACTCAAGGTGCTGGGTGCTCAGTACTCAGGGTGCTCATTGCTCAGGGTGCTGGGTGCTCAGTACTCAGGGTGCTCATTGCTCAGGGTGCTGGGTGCTCAGTACTCAGTGTGCTGGGTGCTCAGTGCTCGGGGTGCTGGGTGCTCAGTGCTCAGGGTGCTGGGTGCTCAGTACTCAGGGTGCTGGGTGGTCAGTACTCGGGGTGCTGGGTGCTCAGTACTCAGGGTGCTGGGTGCTCAGTACTCAGGGTGCTGGGTGCTCAGTACTCGGGTGCTGGGTGCTCAGTGCTCAGGGTCCTGGGTGCTCAGTGCTCGGGGTGCTGGGTGCTCAGTGCTCGGGGTGCTCGGTTCTCAGTGCTCAAGGTGCTGGGTGCTCAGTACTCAGGGTGCTCATTGCTCAAGGTGCTGGGTGCTCAGTACTCAGGGTGCTTGGTGCTCAGTGCTCAGGGTGCTCGGTTCTCGGGGCACTGGGTGCTCAGTGCTTGGGGTGCTCGAAGCTCAGTACTCAGGGTGCTGGGTGCTCAGTGCTCGGGGTGCTCGGTGCTCAGTACTCAGGGTGCTGGGTGCTCAGTGCTCGGGGTGCTGGGTGCTCAGTGCTCAGTACTCAGGGTGCTGGGTGCTCAGTGCTCAGGCTGCTGTGTGCTCAGTGCTCAGGGTGCTGGGTGCTCAGTGCTCATGGTGCTGGGTACTCAGTACTAAGGGTGCTGGGTGCTAAGTGCTCGGGGTGCTATGTGCTCAGTGCTCGCGGTGCTGGGTGCTCAGTGCTCGGGGTGCTATGTGCTCAGTGCTCGCGGTGCTGGGTGCTCAGTGCTCGGGGTGCTCGGTGCTCAATACTCAGGGTGCTGGGTGCTCAGTGCTCGAGGTGCTCAGTAGTCAGGGTGCTGTGTGTTCAGTGCTCAGGGTGCTGGGTGCTCAGTACTCAGGGTGCTCGGTGCTTAGTACTCAGGGTGCTGGGTGCTCAGTACTCCGGGTGCTGGGTGCTCAGTGCTCGGGGTTCTCAGTGCTCAGCGCTCAAGGTGCTGCGTGCTCAGTACTCAGGGTGCTCATTGCTCAGGTTGCTGGGTGCTCAGTGCTCAGGGTGCTCGGTGCTCGGGGCACTGGGTGCTCAGTGCTCAGGGGGCTCAGAGCTCAGTACTCAGGGTGCTGGGTGCTCAGTGCTCGGGTGCTCGGTGCTCAGTACTCAGTGTGCTGGGTGCTCAGTGCTCGGGGTGCTCGGTGCTCAGTACGTTGGGTGCTCACTACTCAGGGTGCTGGATGCTCAGTGCTCAGGGTGCTGGGTGCTCGGTGCTCAGGGTGCTGGGTGCTCAGTACTCAGGGTGCTGGGTGCTCACTGCTCGGGGTGCTGGGTGCTCAGTACTCAGGGTGCTGGGTGCTCAGTACTCAGGGTGCTGGGTGCTCAGTACTCGGGTGCTGGGTGCTCAGTGCTCAGGGTGCTGGGTGCTCAGTGCTCGGGGTGCTGGGTGCTCAGTGCTCAGTACTCAGGGTGCTGGGTGTTCAGTGCTCGGGGTGCTGGGTGCTCAGTGCTCAGTACTCAGGGTGCTGGGTGCTCAGTGCTCAGGGTGCTGGGTGCTCAGTGCTCAGGGTGCTGGGTGCTCAGTGCTCAGGGTGCTGGGTACTCAGTGCTCAGGGTGCTGGGTGCTCAGTACTCAGGGTGCTCAGTGCTCAGTACTCGGGGTGCTGGGTGCTCAGTGCTCAGGGTGCTCAGTGCTCAGTACTCGGGGTGCTGTGTGCTCAGTGCTCAGGGTGCTCGGTGCTCAGTACTCAGGGTGCTCAGTGCTGAGTACTCAGCGTGCTGGCTGCTCAGTGCTCGGGGTGCTGGGTGCTCAGTACTCAGGGTGCTGGGTGCTCAGTACTCGTTGTGCTGGGTGCTAAGTGCTCAGGGTGCTGGGTGCTCAGAACTCAGGGTGCTGGGTGCTCAGTACTCAGGGTGCTCAGTGCTTAGTACTCAGCGTGCTGGGTGCTCAGTGCTCAGGGTGCTCGGTGCTCAGTGCTCGGGGTGCTGAGTGCTCAGTGCTCAGGGTGCTGGGTGCTCAGTACTCAGGGTGCTGGGTGCTCAGTACTCAGGGTGCTGGGTGCTCAGTACTCGGGTGCTGGGTGCTCAGTACTCAGGGTGCTGGGTGTTCAGTACTCGGGTGCTGGGTGCTCAGTGTTCAGGGTGCAGGGTGCTCAGTGCTTGGGGTGCTGGGTGCTCAGTGCTCAGTACTCAGGGTGCTGGGTGCTCAGTGCTCGGGGTGCTGGGTGCTCAGTGCTCAGGGTGCTGTGTGCTCAGTGATCGGGGTGCTGGGTGCTCAGTGCACAGTACTCAGGGTGCTGGGTGCTCAGTGCTCGGGGTGCTGGGTGCTCAGTACTCAGGGTGCTGGGTGCTCAGTACTCAGGGTGCTGGGTGCTCAGTGCTCAGGGTGCTGGGTGCTCAGTGCTCGTGGTGCTGGGTGCTCAGTGCTCAGTACTCAGGGTGCTGGGTGATCAGTGCTCGGGCTGCTGGGTGCTCAGTGCTCAGGGTGCTGGGTGCTCAGTGCTCAGGGCGCTGGGTGCTCAGTGCTCGGGGTGCTGGGTGCTCAGTGCTCAGTCCTCAGGGTGATGGGTGCTCAGTGCTCAGGGTGCTGGTTGCTCAGTGCTCAGGGTGCTGGGTACTCAGTGCTCGGGTTGCTGGGTGCTCAGTGCTCCGGGTGCTGGGTGCTCAGTGCTCGGGGTGCTGTGTGTTCAGTGCTCAGGGTGCTGGGTGTTCAGTACTCAGGATGCTGGGTGCTCAGTACTCAGGGTTCTCATTGCTCAGGGTGCTGGGTGCTCAGTACTCAGGGTGCTGGGTGCTCAGTACTCAGGGTGCTCAGTGCTCAGTACTCAGGGTGCTCAGTGCTCAGTCCTCAGGGTGCTCGGTGCTCAGGGTGCTGGGTGCTCAGTGCTCGGGGTGCTCGGTGCTCAGTACTCAGGGTGCTGGGTGCTCAGTACTCAGGGAGCTGGGTGCTCAGTGCTCAGGGTGCTGGGTGCTCAGTGCTCAGGGTGCTGGGTGCTCAGTACTCAGGGTGCTCGGTGCTCGGGGAGCTGGGTGCTCAGTGCTCGGGGTGCTCGGTGCTCAGTCCTCCGGGTGCTCAGTGCTCAGTACTCAGGGTGCTGGGTGCTCAGTGCTCAGGGTGCTGGGTGCTCAGTACTCAGGGTGCTGGGTGCACGGTGCTCAGTACGCTGGGTGCTCAGTACTCAGGTTGCTGGGTGCTCAGTACTCAGGGTGCTCGGTGCTCAGTACTCAGGGTGCTGGGTGCTCAGTGCTCGGGGTGCTGGGTGCTCAGTACTCAGGGTGCTCGGTGCTCAGTACTCAGCGTGCTGGGTGCTCAGTGCTCAGGGTGCTCGGTGCTCAGTACTCAGGGTGCTCAGTGCTCAGTACTCAGCGTGCTGGGTGCTCAGTGCTCAGGGTGCTCGGTGCTCAGTACTCAGGGTGCTCAGTGCTCAGTACTCTGCGTGCTGGGTGCTCAGTGCTCAGGGTGCTCGGTGCTCAGTACTCAGGGTGCTCAGTGCTCAGTACTCAGCGTGCTGGGTGCTCAGTGCTCGGGGTGCTGGGTGCTCAGTACTCAGGGTGCTGGGTGCTCAGTACTCGTTGTGCTGGGTGCTAAGTGCTCAGGGTGCTGGGTGCTCAGAACTGAGGGTGCTGGGTGCTCAGTACTCAGGGTACTCAGTGCTCAGTACTCAGCGTGCTGGGTGCTCAGTGCTCAGGGTGCTCGGTGCTCAGTACTCAGTGTGCTCAGTGCTCAGTACTCAGCGTGCTGGGTGCTCAGTGTTCAGGGTGCTGGGTGCTCAGTACTCAGGGTGCTGGGTGCTTAGTACTCAGGGTGCTCGGTCCTCAGTGCTCAGGGTGCTGGGTGCTTAGTACTCAGGGAGCAGGGTGCTCAATGCTCAGGGTGCTCAGTGCTCAGTACTCAGGGTGCTCGGTGCTCAGAGATCAGGGTGCTCAGTGCTCAGTACTCAGGGTGCTCAGTGCTCAGTGCTCTGGGTGCTGGGTGCTCAGTGCTCGGGGTGCTGGGTGCTCAGTGCTCAGGGTGCTGGGTGCTCAGTACTCAGGGTGCTCAGTGCTCAGGGTGCTGGGTGCTCAGTGCTCGGGGTAATGGGTACTCAGTGCTCAGTACACAGGGTGCTGGGTGCTCAGTGCTCTGGGTGCTGGGTGCTCAGTACTCAGTACTCAGGGTGCTGGGTGCTCAGTGCTCGGGGTGCTGGATGCTCAGTACTCAGGGTGCTGGGTGCTCAGTGCTCGGGGTGCTGGATGCACAGTACTCAGGGTGCTGGGTCCTCAGTGCTCAGGGTGCTGGGTGCTCAGTGCTCGGGGTGCTCAGTACTGAGGGTGCTGTGTGTTCAGTGCTCAGGGTACTGGGTGCTCAGTACTGAGGGTGTTCGGTGCTTAGTACTCAGGGTGCTGGGTGCTCAGTACTCAGGGTGCTCATTGCTCAGGGTGCTGGGTGCTCAGTACTCAGGGTGCTCATTGCTCAGGGTGCTGGGTGCTGAGTACTCAGTGTGCTGGGTGCTCAGTGCTCGGGGTGCTCGGTGCTCAGTGCTCAGGGTGCTGGGTGCTCAGTACTCAGGGAGCTCATTGCTCAGGGTGCTGGGTGCTCAGTACTCAGGGTGCTGGGTGCTCAGTACTCAGGGTGCTCAGTGCTCAGTACTCAGGGAACTCAGTGCTCAGTACTCAGGGTACTGGGTGCTCAGTGCTCAGGGTGCTGGGTGCTCAGTGATGAGGGTGGTCAGTACTCAGGGTGCTGTGTGTTCAGTGCTCAGTGTACTGGGTGCTCAGTACTCAGGGTGCTGGGTGCTCAGTGCTCGGGGTGCTGGGTGCTCAGTGCTCAGTACTCAGTGTGCTGGGTGCTCAGTGCTCAGGGTGCTGGGTGCTCAGTGCTCAGGGTTCTGGGTGCTCAGTGCTCACGGTGCTGGGTACTCAGTGCTCGGGGTGCTCAGTGCTCAGTACTCGGGGTGCTGGGTGCTCAGTGCTCAGGGTGCTCAATGCTCAGTACTCGGGGTGCTGTGTGCTCAGTGCTCAGGGTGCTCAGAGCTCAGTGCTCGGGGTGCTGGGTGCTCAGTGCTCGGGGCGCTGTGTGCTCAGTGCTCGTGGTGCTGGGTGCTCAGTACTCGGGGTGCTGCGTGCTCAGTGCTCAGGGTGCTCAGTGCTCAGTACTCAGTGCTCAGGGTGCTCAGTGCTCAGTGCTCAGGGTGCTGGGTGTTCAGTACTCAGGGTGCTGGTTGCTCAGTACTCAGGGTGCTGGGTACTCAGTGCTCAGGGTGCTGGGTGCTCAGTGCTCGGGGTGCTCAGTACTCAGGCTGCTGTGTGTTCAGTGCTCAGGGTACTGGGTGCTCAGTACTCATAGTGCTCGGTGCTTAGTACTCAGGGTGCTGGGTGCTCAGTACTCCGGTTGCTGGGTGCTCAGTGCTCGGGGTGCTCGGAGCTCAGTACTCAGAGTGCTGGGTTGTCAGTTCTCGGGGTGATCGGTGCTCAGTACTCAGGGTGCTGGGTGCTCAGTGCTCGGGGTGCTCGGTGCTCAGTACGTTGGGTGCTCACTACTCAGGGTGCTGGGTGCTCAGTGCTCAGTGTGCTGGGTGCTCAGTGCTCAGGGTGCTGGGTGATCAGTGCTCAGGGTGCTGGGTGCTCAGTACTCAGGGTGCTGGGTGCTCAGTGCTCGGGGTGCTGGGTGCTCAGTGCTCGGGTTGCTGGGTGCTCAGTGCTCAGTCCTCAGGGTGATTGGTGCTCAGTGCTCAGTGTGCTGGGTGCTCAGTGCTCAGGGTGCTGGGTACTCAGTGCTCGGGGTGCTGGGTGCTCAGTACTCAGGGTGCTGGGTGCTCAGTACACATGGTGCTGGGTTCTCAGTGCTCGGGTTGCTGGGTGCTCAGTGCTCGGGGTGCTGGGTTCTCAGTGCTCGGGGTGCTGTGTGTTCAGTGCTCAGGATGCTGGGTGCTCAGTACTCAGGGTTCTCATTGCTCAGGGTGCTGGGTGCTCAGTACTCAGGGTGCTGGGTGCTCAGTACTCAGGGTTCTCATTGCTCAGGGTGCTGGGTGCTCAGTACTCAGGGTGCTGGGTGCTCAGTACTCAGCGTGCTGGGTGCTCAGTGCTCAGGGTGCTCGGTGCTCAGTACTCAGGGTGCTCAGTGCTCAGTACTCAGCGTGCTGGGTGCTCAGTGCTCAGGGTGCTCGGTGCTCAGTACTCAGGGTGCTCAGTGCTCAGTACTCTGCGTGCTGGGTGCTCAGTGCTCAGGGTGCTCGGTGCTCAGTACTCAGGGTGCTCAGTGCTCAGTACTCAGCGTGCTGGGTGCTCAGTGCTCGGGGTGCTGGGTGCTCAGTACTCAGGGTGCTGGGTGCTCAGTACTCGTTGTGCTGGGTGCTAAGTGCTCAGGGTGCTGGGTGCTCAGAACTGAGGGTGCTGGGTGCTCAGTACTCAGGGTACTCAGTGCTCAGTACTCAGCGTGCTGGGTGCTCAGTGCTCAGGGTGCTCGGTGCTCAGTACTCAGGGTGCTCAGTGCTCAGTACTCAGCGTGCTGGGTGCTCAGTGTTCAGGGTGCTGGGTGCTCAGTACTCAGGGTGCTGGGTGCTTAGTACTCAGGGTGCTCGGTCCTCAGTGCTCAGGGTGCTGGGTGCTTAGTACTCAGGGAGCAGGGTGCTCAATGCTCAGGGTGCTCAGTGCTCAGTACTCAGGGTGCTCGGTGCTCAGAGATCAGGGTGCTCAGTGCTCAGTACTCAGGGTGCTCAGTGCTCAGTGCTCTGGGTGCTGGGTGCTCAGTGCTCGGGGTGCTGGGTGCTCAGTGCTCAGGGTGCTGGGTGCTCAGTACTCAGGGTGCTCAGTGCTCAGGGTGCTGGGTGCTCAGTGCTCGGGGTAATGGGTACTCAGTGCTCAGTACACAGGGTGCTGGGTGCTCAGTGCTCTGGGTGCTGGGTGCTCAGTACTCAGTACTCAGGGTGCTGGGTGCTCAGTGCTCGGGGTGCTGGATGCTCAGTACTCAGGGTGCTGGGTGCTCAGTGCTCGGGGTGCTGGATGCACAGTACTCAGGCTGCTGGGTCCTCAGTGCTCAGGGTGCTGGGTGCTCAGTGCTCGGGGTGCTCAGTACTGAGGGTGCTGTGTGTTCAGTGCTCAGGGTACTGGGTGCTCAGTACTGAGGGTGTTCGGTGCTTAGTACTCAGGGTGCTGGGTGCTCAGTACTCAGGGTGCTCATTGCTCAGGGTGCTGGGTGCTCAGTACTCAGGGTGCTCATTGCTCAGGGTGCTGGGTGCTGAGTACTCAGTGTGCTGGGTGCTCAGTGCTCGGGGTGCTCCGTGCTCAGTGCTCAGGGTGCTGGGTGCTCAGTACTCAGGGAGCTCATTGCTCAGGGTGCTGGGTGCTCAGTACTCAGGGTGCTGGGTGCTCAGTACTCAGGGTGCTCAGTGCTCAGTACTCAGGGAACTCAGTGCTCAGCACTCAGGGTACAGGGTGCTCAGTGCTCAGGGTGCTGGGTGCTCAGTGATGAGGGTGGTCAGTACTCAGGGTGCTGTGTGTTCAGTGCTCAGTGTACTGGGTGCTCAGTACTCAGGGTGCTGGGTGCTCAGTGCTCGGGGTGCTGGGTGCTCAGTGCTCAGTACTCAGTGTGCTGGGTGCTCAGTGCTCAGGGTGCTGGGTGCTCAGTGCTCAGGGTTCTGGGTGCTCAGTGCTCACGGTGCTGGGTACTCAGTGCTCGGGGTGCTCAGTGCTCAGTACTCGGGGTGCTGGGTGCTCAGTGCTCAGGGTGCTCAATGCTCAGTACTCGGGGTGCTGTGTGCTCAGTGCTCAGGGTGCTCAGAGCTCAGTGCTCGGGGTGCTGGGTGCTCAGTGCTCGGGGCGCTGTGTGCTCAGTGCTCGTGGTGCTGGGTGCTCAGTACTCGGGGTGCTGCGTGCTCAGTGCTCAGGGTGCTCAGTGCTCAGTACTCAGTGCTCAGGGTGCTCAGTGCTCAGTGCTCAGGGTGCTGGGTGTTCAGTACTCAGGGTGCTGGTTGCTCAGTACTCAGGGTGCTGGGTACTCAGTGCTCAGGGTGCTGGGTGCTCAGTGCTCGGGGTGCTCAGTACTCAGGCTGCTGTGTGTTCAGTGCTCAGGGTACTGGGTGCTCAGTACTCATAGTGCTCGGTGCTTAGTACTCAGGGTGCTGGGTGCTCAGTACTCCGGTTGCTGGGTGCTCAGTGCTCGGGGTGCTCGGAGCTCAGTACTCAGAGTGCTGGGTTGTCAGTTCTCGGGGTGATCGGTGCTCAGTACTCAGGGTGCTGGGTGCTCAGTGCTCGGGGTGCTCGGTGCTCAGTACGTTGGGTGCTCACTACTCAGTGTGCTGGGTGCTCAGTGCTCAGGGTCCTGGGTGATCAGTGCTCAGGGTGCTGGGTGCTCAGTACTCAGGGTGCTGGGTGCTCAGTGCTCGGGGTGCTGGGTGCTCAGTGCTCGGGTTGCTGGGTGCTCAGTGCTCAGTCCTCAGGGTGATTGGTGCTCAGTGCTCAGTGTGCTGGGTGCTCAGTGCTCAGGGTGCTGGGTACTCAGTGCTCGGGGTGCTGGGTGCTCAGTACTCAGGGTGCTGGGTGCTCAGTACACATGGTGCTGGGTTCTCAGTGCTCGGGTTGCTGGGTGCTCAGTGCTCGGGGTGCTGGGTTCTCAGTGCTCGGGGTGCTGTGTGTTCAGTGCTCAGGGTGCTGGGTGTTCAGTACTCAGGATGCTGGGTGCTCAGTACTCAGGGTTCTCATTGCTCAGGGTGCTGGGTGCTCAGTACTCAGGGTGCTGGGTGCTCAGTACTCAGGGTGCTCAGTGCTCAGTACTCAGGGTGCTCAGTGCTCAGTACTCAGGGTGCTCAGTGCTCAGTACTCAGGGTGCTCAGTGCTCAGTGCTCGGGGTGCTCGGTGCTCAGTACTCAGGGTGCTGGGTGCTCAGTGCTCAGGGTGCTGGGTGCTCAGTGCTCAGGGTGCTGGGTGCTCAGTGCTCAGGGTGCTTGGAGCTCAGTACTCAGGGTGCTCGGTGCTCGGGGTGCTGGGTGCTCAGTGCTCGGGGTGCTCGGTGCTCAGTACTCGGGGTGCTCAGTGCTCAGTACTCAGGGTGCTGGGTGCTCAGTGCTCAGGGTGCTGGGTGCTCAGTACTCAGGGTGCTGCGTGCTCGGTGCTCAGGACGCTGGGTGCTCAGTACTCAGGGTGCTGGGTGCTCAGTACTCAGGGTGCTCGGTGCTCAGTACTCAGGGTGCTGGGTGCTCAGCGCTCGGGGTGCTGGGTGCTCAGTACTTAGGGTGCTGGGTGCTCAGTACTCGTTGTGCTGGGTGCTAAGTGCTCAGGGTGCTGGGTGCTCAGAACTGAGGGTGCTGGGTGCTCAGTACTCAGGGTACTCAGTGCTCAGTACTCAGCGTGCTGGGTGCTCAGTGCTCAGGGTGCTCGGTGCTCAGTACTCAGGGTGCTCAGTGCTCAGTACTCAGCGTGCTGGGTGCTCAGTGTTCAGGGTGCTGGGTGCTCAGTACTCAGGGTGCTGGGTGCTTAGTACTCAGGGTGCTCGGTCCTTAGTGCTCAGGGTGCTGGGTGCTTAGTACTCAGGGAGCAGGGTGCTCAATGCTCAGGGTGCTCAGTGCTCAGTACTCAGGGTGCTCGGTGCTCAGTGATCAGGGTGCTCAGTGCTCAGTACTCAGGGTGCTCAGTGCTCAGTGCTCTGGGTGCTGGGTGCTCAGTGCTCGGGGTGCTGGGTGCTCAGTGCTCAGGGTGCTGGGTGCTCAGTACTCAGGGTGCTCAGTGCTCAGGGTGCTGGGTGCTCAGTGCTCGGGGTAATGGGTACTCAGTGCTCAGTACACAGGGTGCTGGGTGCTCAGTGCTCTGGGTGCTGGGTGCTCAGTACTCAGTACTCAGGGTGCTGGGTGCTCAGTGCTCGGGGTGCTGGATGCTCAGTACTCAGGGTGCTGGGTGCTCAGTGCTCGGGGTGCTGGATGCACAGTACTCAGGGTGCTGGGTCCTCAGTGCTCAGGGTGCTGGGTGCTCAGTGCTCGGGGTGCTCAGTACTGAGGGTGCTGTGTGTTCAGTGCTCAGGGTACTGGGTGCTCAGTACTGAGGGTGTTCGGTGCTTAGTACTCAGGGTGCTGGGTGCTCAGTACTCAGGGTGCTCATTGCTCAGGGTGCTGGGTGCTCAGTACTCAGGGTGCTCATTGCTCAGGGTGCTGGGTGCTCAGTACTCAGTGTGCTGGGTGCTCAGTGCTCGGGGTGCTGGGTGCTCAGTGCTCAGGGTGCTGGGTGCTCAGTACTCAGGGTGCTGGGTGGTCAGTACTCGGGGTGCTGGGTGCTCAGTACTCAGGGTGCTGGGTGCTCAGTACTCAGGGTGCTGGGTGCTCAGTACTCGGGTGCTGGGTGCTCAGTGCTCAGGGTGCTGGGTGCTCAGTGCTCGGGGTGCTGGGTGCTCAGTGCTCGGGGTGCTCGGTTCTCAGTGCTCAAGGTGCTGGGTGCTCAGTACTCAGGGTGCTTGGTGCTCAGTGCTCAGGGTGCTCGGTTCTCGGGGCACTGGGTGCTCAGTGCTTGGGGTGCTCGAAGCTCAGTACTCAGGGTGCTGGGTGCTCAGTGCTCGGGGTGCTCTGTGCTCAGTACTCAGGGTGCTGGGTGCTCAGTGCTCGGGGTGCTGGGTGCTCAGTGCTCAGTACTCAGGGTGCTGGGTGCTCAGTGCTCAGGCTGCTGTGTGCTCAGTGCTCAGGGTGCTGGGTGCTCAGTGCTCATGGTGCTGGGTACTCAGTACTAAGGGTGCTGGGTGCTAAGTGCTCGGGGTGCTATGTGCTCAGTGCTCGCGGTGCTGGGTGCTCAGTGCTCGGGGTGCTATGTGCTCAGTGCTCGCGGTGCTGGGTGCTCAGTGCTCGGGGTGCTCGGTGCTCAATACTCAGGGTGCTGGGTGCTCAGTGCTCGAGGTGCTCAGTAGTCAGGGTGCTGTGTGTTCAGTGCTCAGGGTGCTGGGTGCTCAGTACTCAGGGTGCTCGGTGCTTAGTACTCAGGGTGCTGGGTGCTCAGTACTCCGGGTGCTGGGTGCTCAGTGCTCGGGGTTCTCAGTGCTCAGCGCTCAAGGTGCTGCGTGCTCAGTACTCAGGGTGCTCATTGCTCAGGTTGCTGGGTGCTCAGTGCTCAGGGTGCTCGGTGCTCGGGGCACTGGGTGCTCAGTGCTCAGGGGGCTCAGAGCTCAGTACTCAGGGTGCTGGGTGCTCAGTGCTCGGGTGCTCGGTGCTCAGTACTCAGTGTGCTGGGTGCTCAGTGCTCGGGGTGCTCGGTGCTCAGTACGTTGGGTGCTCACTACTCAGGGTGCTGGATGCTCAGTGCTCAGGGTGCTGGGTGCTCGGTGCTCAGGGTGCTGGGTGCTCAGTACTCAGGGTGCTGGGTGCTCACTGCTCGGGGTGCTGGGTGCTCAGTACTCAGGGTGCTGGGTGCTCAGTACTCAGGGTGCTGGGTGCTCAGTACTCGGGTGCTGGGTGCTCAGTGCTCAGGGTGCTGGGTGCTCAGTGCTCGGGGTGCTGGGTGCTCAGTGCTCAGTACTCAGGGTGCTGGGTGTTCAGTGCTCGGGGTGCTGGGTGCTCAGTGCTCAGTACTCAGGGTGCTGGGTGCTCAGTGCTCAGGGTGCTGGGTGCTCAGTGCTCAGGGTGCTGGGTGCTCAGTGCTCAGGGTGCTGGGTACTCAGTGCTCAGGGTGCTGGGTGCTCAGTACTCAGGGTGCTCAGTGCTCAGTACTCGGGGTGCTGGGTGCTCAGTGCTCAGGGTGCTCAGTGCTCAGTACTCGGGGTGCTGTGTGCTCAGTGCTCAGGGTGCTCGGTGCTCAGTACTCAGGGTGCTCAGTGCTGAGTACTCAGCGTGCTGGCTGCTCAGTGCTCGGGGTGCTGGGTGCTCAGTACTCAGGGTGCTGGGTGCTCAGTACTCGTTGTGCTGGGTGCTAAGTGCTCAGGGTGCTGGGTGCTCAGAACTCAGGGTGCTGGGTGCTCAGTACTCAGGGTGCTCAGTGCTTAGTACTCAGCGTGCTGGGTGCTCAGTGCTCAGGGTGCTCGGTGCTCAGTGCTCGGGGTGCTGAGTGCTCAGTGCTCAGGGTGCTGGGTGCTCAGTACTCAGGGTGCTGGGTGCTCAGTACTCAGGGTGCTGGGTGCTCAGTACTCGGGTGCTGGGTGCTCAGTACTCAGGGTGCTGGGTGTTCAGTACTCGGGTGCTGGGTGCTCAGTGTTCAGGGTGCTGGGTGCTCAGTGCTCGGGGTGCTGGGTGCTCAGTGCTCAGTACTCAGGGTGCTGGGTGCTCAGTGCTCGGGGTGCTGGGTGCTCAGTGCTCAGGGTGCTGTGTGCTCAGTGATCGGGGTGCTGGGTGCTCAGTGCACAGTACTCAGGGTGCTGGGTGCTCAGTGCTCGGGGTGCTGGGTGCTCAGTACTCAGGGTGCTGGGTGCTCAGTACTCAGGGTGCTGGGTGCTCAGTGCTCAGGGTGCTGGGTGCTCAGTGCTCGTGGTGCTGGGTGCTCAGTGCTCAGTACTCAGGGTGCTGGGTGATCAGTGCTCGGGCTGCTGGGTGCTCAGTGCTCAGGGTGCTGGGTGCTCAGTGCTCAGGGCGCTGGGTGCTCAGTGCTCGGGGTGCTGGGTGCTCAGTGCTCATTCCTCAGGGTGATGGGTGCTCAGTGCTCAGGGTGCTGGTTGCTCAGTGCTCAGGGTGCTGGGTACTCAGTGCTCGGGGTGCTGGGTGCTCAGTACTCAGGGTGCTGGGTGCTCAGTACACATGGTGCTGGGTTCTCAGTGCTCGGGTTGCTGGGTGCTCAGTGCTCCGGGTGCTGGGTGCTCAGTGCTCGGGGTGCTGTGTGTTCAGTGCTCAGGGTGCTGGGTGTTCAGTACTCAGGATGCTGGGTGCTCAGTACTCAGGGTTCTCATTGCTCAGGGTGCTGGGTGCTCAGTACTCAGGGTGCTGGGTGCTCAGTACTCAGGGTGCTCAGTGCTCAGTACTCAGGGTGCTCAGTGCTCAGTCCTCAGGGTGCTCGGTGCTCAGGGTGCTGGGTGCTCAGTGCTCGGGGTGCTCGGTGCTCAGTACTCAGGGTGCTGGGTGCTCAGTACTCAGGGAGCTGGGTGCTCAGTGCTCAGGGTGCTGGGTGCTCAGTGCTCAGGGTGCTGGGTGCTCAGTACTCAGGGTGCTCGGTGCTCGGGGAGCTGGGTGCTCAGTGCTCGGGGTGCTCGGTGCTCAGTCCTCCGGGTGCTCAGTGCTCAGTACTCAGGGTGCTGGGTGCTCAGTGCTCAGGGTGCTGGGTGCTCAGTACTCAGGGTGCTGGGTGCACGGTGCTCAGTACGCTGGGTGCTCAGTACTCAGGTTGCTGGGTGCTCAGTACTCAGGGTGCTCGGTGCTCAGTACTCAGGGTGCTGGGTGCTCAGTGCTCGGGGTGCTGGGTGCTCAGTACTCAGGGTGCTCGGTGCTCAGTACTCAGCGTGCTGGGTGCTCAGTGCTCAGGGTGCTCGGTGCTCAGTACTCAGGGTGCTCAGTGCTCAGTACTCAGCGTGCTGGGTGCTCAGTGCTCAGGGTGCTCGGTGCTCAGTACTCAGGGTGCTCAGTGCTCAGTACTCTGCGTGCTGGGTGCTCAGTGCTCAGGGTGCTCGGTGCTCAGTACTCAGGGTGCTCAGTGCTCAGTACTCAGCGTGCTGGGTGCTCAGTGCTCGGGGTGCTGGGTGCTCAGTACTCAGGGTGCTGGGTGCTCAGTACTCGTTGTGCTGGGTGCTAAGTGCTCAGGGTGCTGGGTGCTCAGAACCGAGGGTGCTGGGTGCTCAGTACTCAGGGTACTCAGTGCTCAGTACTCAGCGTGCTGGGTGCTCAGTGCTCAGGGTGCTCGGTGCTCAGTACTCAGGGTGCTCAGTGCTCAGTACTCAGCGTGCTGGGTGCTCAGTGTTCAGGGTGCTGGGTGCTCAGTACTCAGGGTGCTGGGTGCTTAGTACTCAGGGTGCTCGGTCCTCAGTGCTCAGGGTGCTGGGTGCTTAGTACTCAGGGAGCAGGGTGCTCAATGCTCAGGGTGCTCAGTGCTCAGTACTCAGGGTGCTCGGTGCTCAGAGATCAGGGTGCTCAGTGCTCAGTACTCAGGGTGCTCAGTGCTCAGTGCTCTGGGTGCTGGGTGCTCAGTGCTCGGGGTGCTGGGTGCTCAGTGCTCAGGGTGCTGGGTGCTCAGTACTCAGGGTGCTCAGTGCTCAGGGTGCTGGGTGCTCAGTGCTCGGGGTAATGGGTACTCAGTGCTCAGTACACAGGGTGCTGGGTGCTCAGTGCTCTGGGTGCTGGGTGCTCAGTACTCAGTACTCAGGGTGCTGGGTGCTCAGTGCTCGGGGTGCTGGATGCTCAGTACTCAGGGTGCTGGGTGCTCAGTGCTCGGGGTGCTGGATGCACAGTACTCAGGGTGCTGGGTCCTCAGTGCTCAGGGTGCTGGGTGCTCAGTGCTCGGGGTGCTCAGTACTGAGGGTGCTGTGTGTTCAGTGCTCAGGGTACTGGGTGCTCAGTACTGAGGGTGTTCGGTGCTTAGTACTCAGGGTGCTGGGTGCTCAGTACTCAGGGTGCTCATTGCTCAGGGTGCTGGGTGCTCAGTACTCAGGGTGCTCATTGCTCAGGGTGCTGGGTGCTGAGTACTCAGTGTGCTGGGTGCTCAGTGCTCGGGGTGCTCGGTGCTCAGTGCTCAGGGTGCTGGGTGCTCAGTACTCAGGGAGCTCATTGCTCAGGGTGCTGGGTGCTCAGTACTCAGGGTGCTGGGTGCTCAGTACTCAGGGTGCTCAGTGCTCAGTACTCAGGGAACTCAGTGCTCAGTACTCAGGGTACTGGGTGCTCAGTGCTCAGGGTGCTGGGTGCTCAGTGATGAGGGTGGTCAGTACTCAGGGTGCTGTGTGTTCAGTGCTCAGTGTACTGGGTGCTCAGTACTCAGGGTGCTGGGTGCTCAGTGCTCGGGGTGCTGGGTGCTCAGTGCTCAGTACTCAGTGTGCTGGGTGCTCAGTGCTCAGGGTGCTGGGTGCTCAGTGCTCAGGGTTCTGGGTGCTCAGTGCTCACGGTGCTGGGTACTCAGTGCTCGGGGTGCTCAGTGCTCAGTACTCGGGGTGCTGGGTGCTCAGTGCTCAGGGTGCTCAATGCTCAGTACTCGGGGTGCTGTGTGCTCAGTGCTCAGGGTGCTCAGAGCTCAGTGCTCGGGGTGCTGGGTGCTCAGTGCTCGGGGCGCTGTGTGCTCAGTGCTCGTGGTGCTGGGTGCTCAGTACTCGGGGTGCTGCGTGCTCAGTGCTCAGGGTGCTCAGTGCTCAGTACTCAGTGCTCAGGGTGCTCAGTGCTCAGTGCTCAGGGTGCTGGGTGTTCAGTACTCAGGGTGCTGGTTGCTCAGTACTCAGGGTGCTGGGTACTCAGTGCTCAGGGTGCTGGGTGCTCAGTGCTCGGGGTGCTCAGTACTCAGGCTGCTGTGTGTTCAGTGCTCAGGGTACTGGGTGCTCAGTACTCATAGTGCTCGGTGCTTAGTACTCAGGGTGCTGGGTGCTCAGTACTCCGGTTGCTGGGTGCTCAGTGCTCGGGGTGCTCGGAGCTCAGTACTCAGAGTGCTGGGTTGTCAGTTCTCGGGGTGATCGGTGCTCAGTACTCAGGGTGCTGGGTGCTCAGTGCTCGGGGTGCTCAGTGCTCAGTACGTTGGGTGCTCACTACTCAGGGTGCTGGGTGCTCAGTGCTCAGTGTGCTGGGTGCTCAGTGCTCAGGGTGCTGGGTGATCAGTGCTCAGGGTGCTGGGTGCTCAGTACTCAGGGTGCTGGGTGCTCAGTGCTCGGGGTGCTGGGTGCTCAGTGCTCGGGTTGCTGGGTGCTCAGTGCTCAGTCCTCAGGGTGATTGGTGCTCAGTGCTCAGTGTGCTGGGTGCTCAGTGCTCAGGGTGCTGGGTACTCAGTGCTCGGGGTGCTGGGTGCTCAGTACTCAGGGTGCTGGGTGCTCAGTACACATGGTGCTGGGTTCTCAGTGCTCGGGTTGCTGGGTGCTCAGTGCTCGGGGTGCTGGGTTCTCAGTGCTCGGGGTGCTGTGTGTTCAGTGCTCAGGGTGCTGGGTGTTCAGTACTCAGGATGCTGGGTGCTCAGTACTCAGGGTTCTCATTGCTCAGGGTGCTGGGTGCTCAGTACTCAGGGTGCTGGGTGCTCAGTACTCAGGGTGCTCAGTGCTCAGTACTCAGGGTGCTCAGTGCTCAGTACTCAGGGTGCTCAGTGCTCAGTACTCAGGGTGCTCAGTGCTCAGTGCTCGGGGTGCTCGGTGCTCAGTACTCAGGGTGCTGGGTGCTCAGTGCTCAGGGTGCTGGGTGCTCAGTGCTCAGGGTGCTGGGTGCTCAGTGCTCAGGGTGCTTGGAGCTCAGTACTCAGGGTGCTCGGTGCTCGGGGTGCTGGGTGCTCAGTGCTCGGGGTGCTCGGTGCTCAGTACTCGGGGTGCTCAGTGCTCAGTACTCAGGGTGCTGGGTGCTCAGTGCTCAGGGTGCTGGGTGCTCAGTACTCAGGGTGCTGCGTGCTCGGTGCTCAGGACGCTGGGTGCTCAGTACTCAGGGTGCTGGGTGCTCAGTACTCAGGGTGCTCGGTGCTCAGTACTCAGGGTGCTGGGTGCTCAGCGCTCGGGGTGCTGGGTGCTCAGTACTTAGGGTGCTGGGTGCTCAGTACTCGTTGTGCTGGGTGCTAAGTGCTCAGGGTGCTGGGTGCTCAGAACTGAGGGTGCTGGGTGCTCAGTACTCAGGGTACTCAGTGCTCAGTACTCAGCGTGCTGGGTGCTCAGTGCTCAGGGTGCTCGGTGCTCAGTACTCAGGGTGCTCAGTGCTCAGTACTCAGCGTGCTGGGTGCTCAGTGTTCAGGGTGCTGGGTGCTCAGTACTCAGGGTGCTGGGTGCTTAGTACTCAGGGTGCTCGGTCCTTAGTGCTCAGGGTGCTGGGTGCTTAGTACTCAGGGAGCAGGGTGCTCAATGCTCAGGGTGCTCAGTGCTCAGTACTCAGGGTGCTCGGTGCTCAGTGATCAGGGTGCTCAGTGCTCAGTACTCAGGGTGCTCAGTGCTCAGTGCTCTGGGTGCTGGGTGCTCAGTGCTCGGGGTGCTGGGTGCTCAGTGCTCAGGGTGCTGGGTGCTCAGTACTCAGGGTGCTCAGTGCTCAGGGTGCTGGGTGCTCAGTGCTCGGGGTAATGGGTACTCAGTGCTCAGTACACAGGGTGCTGGGTGCTCAGTGCTCTGGGTGCTGGGTGCTCAGTACTCAGTACTCAGGGTGCTGGGTGCTCAGTGCTCGGGGTGCTGGATGCTCAGTACTCAGGGTGCTGGGTGCTCAGTGCTCGGGGTGCTGGATGCACAGTACTCAGGGTGCTGGGTCCTCAGTGCTCAGGGTGCTGGGTGCTCAGTGCTCGGGGTGCTCAGTACTGAGGGTGCTGTGTGTTCAGTGCTCAGGGTACTGGGTGCTCAGTACTGAGGGTGTTCGGTGCTTAGTACTCAGGGTGCTGGGTGCTCAGTACTCAGGGTGCTCATTGCTCAGGGTGCTGGGTGCTCAGTACTCAGGGTGCTCATTGCTCAGGGTGCTGGGTGCTCAGTACTCAGTGTGCTGGGTGCTCAGTGCTCGGGGTGCTGGGTGCTCAGTGCTCAGGGTGCTGGGTGCTCAGTACTCAGGGTGCTGGGTGGTCAGTACTCGGGGTGCTGGGTGCTCAGTACTCAGGGTGCTGGGTGCTCAGTACTCAGGGTGCTGGGTGCTCAGTACTCGGGTGCTGGGTGCTCAGTGCTCAGGGTGCTGGGTGCTCAGTGCTCGGGGTGCTGGGTGCTCAGTGCTCGGGGTGCTCGGTTCTCAGTGCTCAAGGTGCTGGGTGCTCAGTACTCAGGGTGCTTGGTGCTCAGTGCTCAGGGTGCTCGGTTCTCGGGGCACTGGGTGCTCAGTGCTTGGGGTGCTCGAAGCTCAGTACTCAGGGTGCTGGGTGCTCAGTGCTCGGGGTGCTCGGTGCTCAGTACTCAGGGTGCTGGGTGCTCAGTGCTCGGGGTGCTGGGTGCTCAGTGCTCAGTACTCAGGGTGCTGGGTGCTCAGTGCTCAGGCTGCTGTGTGCTCAGTGCTCAGGGTGCTGGGTGCTCAGTGCTCATGGTGCTGGGTACTCAGTACTAAGGGTGCTGGGTGCTAAGTGCTCGGGGTGCTATGTGCTCAGTGCTCGCGGTGCTGGGTGCTCAGTGCTCGGGGTGCTATGTGCTCAGTGCTCGCGGTGCTGGGTGCTCAGTGCTCGGGGTGCTCGGTGCTCAATACTCAGGGTGCTGGGTGCTCAGTGCTCGAGGTGCTCAGTAGTCAGGGTGCTGTGTGTTCAGTGCTCAGGGTGCTGGGTGCTCAGTACTCAGGGTGCTCGGTGCTTAGTACTCAGGGTGCTGGGTGCTCAGTACTCCGGGTGCTGGGTGCTCAGTGCTCGGGGTTCTCAGTGCTCAGCGCTCAAGGTGCTGCGTGCTCAGTACTCAGGGTGCTCATTGCTCAGGTTGCTGGGTGCTCAGTGCTCAGGGTGCTCGGTGCTCGGGGCACTGGGTGCTCAGTGCTCAGGGGGCTCAGAGCTCAGTACTCAGGGTGCTGGGTGCTCAGTGCTCGGGTGCTCGGTGCTCAGTACTCAGTGTGCTGGGTGCTCAGTGCTCGGGGTGCTCGGTGCTCAGTACGTTGGGTGCTCACTACTCAGGGTGCTGGATGCTCAGTGCTCAGGGTGCTGGGTGCTCGGTGCTCAGGGTGCTGGGTGCTCAGTACTCAGGGTGCTGGGTGCTCACTGCTCGGGGTGCTGGGTGCTCAGTACTCAGGGTGCTGGGTGCTCAGTACTCAGGGTGCTGGGTGCTCAGTACTCGGGTGCTGGGTGCTCAGTGCTCAGGGTGCTGGGTGCTCAGTGCTCGGGGTGCTGGGTGCTCAGTGCTCAGTACTCAGGGTGCTGGGTGTTCAGTGCTCGGGGTGCTGGGTGCTCAGTGCTCAGTACTCAGGGTGCTGGGTGCTCAGTGCTCAGGGTGCTGGGTGCTCAGTGCTCAGGGTGCTGGGTGCTCAGTGCTCAGGGTGCTGGGTACTCAGTGCTCAGGGTGCTGGGTGCTCAGTACTCAGGGTGCTCAGTGCTCAGTACTCGGGGTGCTGGGTGCTCAGTGCTCAGGGTGCTCAGTGCTCAGTACTCGGGGTGCTGTGTGCTCAGTGCTCAGGGTGCTCGGTGCTCAGTACTCAGGGTGCTCAGTGCTGAGTACTCAGCGTGCTGGCTGCTCAGTGCTCGGGGTGCTGGGTGCTCAGTACTCAGGGTGCTGGGTGCTCAGTACTCGTTGTGCTGGGTGCTAAGTGCTCAGGGTGCTGGGTGCTCAGAACTCAGGGTGCTGGGTGCTCAGTACTCAGGGTGCTCAGTGCTTAGTACTCAGCGTGCTGGGTGCTCAGTGCTCAGGGTGCTCGGTGCTCAGTGCTCGGGGTGCTGAGTGCTCAGTGCTCAGGGTGCTGGGTGCTCAGTACTCAGGGTGCTGGGTGCTCAGTACTCAGGGTGCTGGGTGCTCAGTACTCGGGTGCTGGGTGCTCAGTACTCAGGGTGCTGGGTGTTCAGTACTCGGGTGCTGGGTGCTCAGTGTTCAGGGTGCTGGGTGCTCAGTGCTCGGGGTGCTGGGTGCTCAGTGCTCAGTACTCAGGGTGCTGGGTGCTCAGTGCTCGGGGTGCTGGGTGCTCAGTGCTCAGGGTGCTGTGTGCTCAGTGATCGGGGTGCTGGGTGCTCAGTGCACAGTACTCAGGGTGCTGGGTGCTCAGTGCTCGGGGTGCTGGGTGCTCAGTACTCAGGGTGCTGGGTGCTCAGTACTCAGGGTGCTGGGTGCTCAGTGCTCAGGGTGCTGGGTGCTCAGTGCTCGTGGTGCTGGGTGCTCAGTGCTCAGTACTCAGGGTGCTGGGTGATCAGTGCTCGGGCTGCTGGGTGCTCAGTGCTCAGGGTGCTGGGTGCTCAGTGCTCAGGGCGCTGGGTGCTCAGTGCTCGGGGTGCTGGGTGCTCAGTGCTCATTCCTCAGGGTGATGGGTGCTCAGTGCTCAGGGTGCTGGTTGCTCAGTGCTCAGGGTGCTGGGTACTCAGTGCTCGGGGTGCTGGGTGCTCAGTACTCAGGGTGCTGGGTGCTCAGTACACATGGTGCTGGGTTCTCAGTGCTCGGGTTGCTGGGTGCTCAGTGCTCCGGGTGCTGGGTGCTCAGTGCTCGGGGTGCTGTGTGTTCAGTGCTCAGGGTGCTGGGTGTTCAGTACTCAGGATGCTGGGTGCTCAGTACTCAGGGTTCTCATTGCTCAGGGTGCTGGGTGCTCAGTACTCAGGGTGCTGGGTGCTCAGTACTCAGGGTGCTCAGTGCTCAGTACTCAGGGTGCTCAGTGCTCAGTCCTCAGGGTGCTCGGTGCTCAGGGTGCTGGGTGCTCAGTGCTCGGGGTGCTCGGTGCTCAGTACTCAGGGTGCTGGGTGCTCAGTACTCAGGGAGCTGGGTGCTCAGTGCTCAGGGTGCTGGGTGCTCAGTGCTCAGGGTGCTGGGTGCTCAGTACTCAGGGTGCTCGGTGCTCGGGGAGCTGGGTGCTCAGTGCTCGGGGTGCTCGGTGCTCAGTCCTCCGGGTGCTCAGTGCTCAGTACTCAGGGTGCTGGGTGCTCAGTGCTCAGGGTGCTGGGTGCTCAGTACTCAGGGTGCTGGGTGCACGGTGCTCAGTACGCTGGGTGCTCAGTACTCAGGTTGCTGGGTGCTCAGTACTCAGGGTGCTCGCTGCTCAGTACTCAGGGTGCTGGGTGCTCAGTGCTCGGGGTGCTGGGTGCTCAGTACTCAGGGTGCTCGGTGCTCAGTACTCAGCGTGCTGGGTGCTCAGTGCTCAGGGTGCTCGGTGCTCAGTACTCAGGGTGCTCAGTGCTCAGTACTCAGCGTGCTGGGTGCTCAGTGCTCAGGGTGCTCGGTGCTCAGTACTCAGGGTGCTCAGTGCTCAGTACTCTGCGTGCTGGGTGCTCAGTGCTCAGGGTGCTCGGTGCTCAGTACTCAGGGTGCTCAGTGCTCAGTACTCAGCGTGCTGGGTGCTCAGTGCTCGGGGTGCTGGGTGCTCAGTACTCAGGGTGCTGGGTGCTCAGTACTCGTTGTGCTGGGTGCTAAGTGCTCAGGGTGCTGGGTGCTCAGAACCGAGGGTGCTGGGTGCTCAGTACTCAGGGTACTCAGTGCTCAGTACTCAGCGTGCTGGGTGCTCAGTGCTCAGGGTGCTCGGTGCTCAGTACTCAGGGTGCTCAGTGCTCAGTACTCAGCGTGCTGGGTGCTCAGTGTTCAGGGTGCTGGGTGCTCAGTACTCAGGGTGCTGGGTGCTTAGTACTCAGGGTGCTCGGTCCTCAGTGCTCAGGGTGCTGGGTGCTTAGTACTCAGGGAGCAGGGTGCTCAATGCTCAGGGTGCTCAGTGCTCAGTACTCAGGGTGCTCGGTGCTCAGAGATCAGGGTGCTCAGTGCTCAGTACTCAGGGTGCTCAGTGCTCAGTGCTCTGGGTGCTGGGTGCTCAGTGCTCGGGGTGCTGGGTGCTCAGTGCTCAGGGTGCTGGGTGCTCAGTACTCAGGGTGCTCAGTGCTCAGGGTGCTGGGTGCTCAGTGCTCGGGGTAATGGGTACTCAGTGCTCAGTACACAGGGTGCTGGGTGCTCAGTGCTCTGGGTGCTGGGTGCTCAGTACTCAGTACTCAGGGTGCTGGGTGCTCAGTGCTCGGGGTGCTGGATGCTCAGTACTCAGGGTGCTGGGTGCTCAGTGCTCGGGGTGCTGGATGCACAGTACTCAGGGTGCTGGGTCCTCAGTGCTCAGGGTGCTGGGTGCTCAGTGCTCGGGGTGCTCAGTACTGAGGGTGCTGTGTGTTCAGTGCTCAGGGTACTGGGTGCTCAGTACTGAGGGTGTTCGGTGCTTAGTACTCAGGGTGCTGGGTGCTCAGTACTCAGGGTGCTCATTGCTCAGGGTGCTGGGTGCTCAGTACTCAGGGTGCTCATTGCTCAGGGTGCTGGGTGCTGAGTACTCAGTGTGCTGGGTGCTCAGTGCTCGGGGTGCTCGGTGCTCAGTGCTCAGGGTGCTGGGTGCTCAGTACTCAGGGAGCTCATTGCTCAGGGTGCTGGGTGCTCAGTACTCAGGGTGCTGGGTGCTCAGTACTCAGGGTGCTCAGTGCTCAGTACTCAGGGAACTCAGTGCTCAGTACTCAGGGTACTGGGTGCTCAGTGCTCAGGGTGCTGGGTGCTCAGTGATGAGGGTGGTCAGTACTCAGGGTGCTGTGTGTTCAGTGCTCAGTGTACTGGGTGCTCAGTACTCAGGGTGCTGGGTGCTCAGTGCTCGGGGTGCTGGGTGCTCAGTGCTCAGTACTCAGTGTGCTGGGTGCTCAGTGCTCAGGGTGCTGGGTGCTCAGTGCTCAGGGTTCTGGGTGCTCAGTGCTCACGGTGCTGGGTACTCAGTGCTCGGGGTGCTCAGTGCTCAGTACTCGGGGTGCTGGGTGCTCAGTGCTCAGGGTGCTCAATGCTCAGTACTCGGGGTGCTGTGTGCTCAGTGCTCAGGGTGCTCAGAGCTCAGTGCTCGGGGTGCTGGGTGCTCAGTGCTCGGGGCGCTGTGTGCTCAGTGCTCGTGGTGCTGGGTGCTCAGTACTCGGGGTGCTGCGTGCTCAGTGCTCAGGGTGCTCAGTGCTCAGTACTCAGTGCTCAGGGTGCTCAGTGCTCAGTGCTCAGGGTGCTGGGTGTTCAGTACTCAGGGTGCTGGTTGCTCAGTACTCAGGGTGCTGGGTACTCAGTGCTCAGGGTGCTGGGTGCTCAGTGCTCGGGGTGCTCAGTACTCAGGCTGCTGTGTGTTCAGTGCTCAGGGTACTGGGTGCTCAGTACTCATAGTGCTCGGTGCTTAGTACTCAGGGTGCTGGGTGCTCAGTACTCCGGTTGCTGGGTGCTCAGTGCTCGGGGTGCTCGGAGCTCAGTACTCAGAGTGCTGGGTTGTCAGTTCTCGGGGTGATCGGTGCTCAGTACTCAGGGTGCTGGGTGCTCAGTGCTCGGGGTGCTCAGTGCTCAGTACGTTGGGTGCTCACTACTCAGGGTGCTGGGTGCTCAGTGCTCAGTGTGCTGGGTGCTCAGTGCTCAGGGTGCTGGGTGATCAGTGCTCAGGGTGCTGGGTGCTCAGTACTCAGGGTGCTGGGTGCTCAGTGCTCGGGGTGCTGGGTGCTCAGTGCTCGGGTTGCTGGGTGCTCAGTGCTCAGTCCTCAGGGTGATTGGTGCTCAGTGCTCAGTGTGCTGGGTGCTCAGTGCTCAGGGTGCTGGGTACTCAGTGCTCGGGGTGCTGGGTGCTCAGTACTCAGGGTGCTGGGTGCTCAGTACACATGGTGCTGGGTTCTCAGTGCTCGGGTTGCTGGGTGCTCAGTGCTCGGGGTGCTGGGTTCTCAGTGCTCGGGGTGCTGTGTGTTCAGTGCTCAGGGTGCTGGGTGTTCAGTACTCAGGATGCTGGGTGCTCAGTACTCAGGGTTCTCATTGCTCAGGGTGCTGGGTGCTCAGTACTCAGGGTGCTGGGTGCTCAGTACTCAGCGTGCTGGGTGCTCAGTGCTCAGGGTGCTCGGTGCTCAGTACTCAGGGTGCTCAGTGCTCAGTACTCAGCGTGCTGGGTGCTCAGTGCTCAGGGTGCTCGGTGCTCAGTACTCAGGGTGCTCAGTGCTCAGTACTCTGCGTGCTGGGTGCTCAGTGCTCAGGGTGCTCGGTGCTCAGTACTCAGGGTGCTCAGTGCTCAGTACTCAGCGTGCTGGGTGCTCAGTGCTCGGGGTGCTGGGTGCTCAGTACTCAGGGTGCTGGGTGCTCAGTACTCGTTGTGCTGGGTGCTAAGTGCTCAGGGTGCTGGGTGCTCAGAACTGAGGGTGCTGGGTGCTCAGTACTCAGGGTACTCAGTGCTCAGTACTCAGCGTGCTGGGTGCTCAGTGCTCAGGGTGCTCGGTGCTCAGTACTCAGGGTGCTCAGTGCTCAGTACTCAGCGTGCTGGGTGCTCAGTGTTCAGGGTGCTGGGTGCTCAGTACTCAGGGTGCTGGGTGCTTAGTACTCAGGGTGCTCGGTCCTCAGTGCTCAGGGTGCTGGGTGCTTAGTACTCAGGGAGCAGGGTGCTCAATGCTCAGGGTGCTCAGTGCTCAGTACTCAGGGTGCTCGGTGCTCAGAGATCAGGGTGCTCAGTGCTCAGTACTCAGGGTGCTCAGTGCTCAGTGCTCTGGGTGCTGGGTGCTCAGTGCTCGGGGTGCTGGGTGCTCAGTGCTCAGGGTGCTGGGTGCTCAGTACTCAGGGTGCTCAGTGCTCAGGGTGCTGGGTGCTCAGTGCTCGGGGTAATGGGTACTCAGTGCTCAGTACACAGGGTGCTGGGTGCTCAGTGCTCTGGGTGCTGGGTGCTCAGTACTCAGTACTCAGGGTGCTGGGTGCTCAGTGCTCGGGGTGCTGGATGCTCAGTACTCAGGGTGCTGGGTGCTCAGTGCTCGGGGTGCTGGATGCACAGTACTCAGGCTGCTGGGTCCTCAGTGCTCAGGGTGCTGGGTGCTCAGTGCTCGGGGTGCTCAGTACTGAGGGTGCTGTGTGTTCAGTGCTCAGGGTACTGGGTGCTCAGTACTGAGGGTGTTCGGTGCTTAGTACTCAGGGTGCTGGGTGCTCAGTACTCAGGGTGCTCATTGCTCAGGGTGCTGGGTGCTCAGTACTCAGGGTGCTCATTGCTCAGGGTGCTGGGTGCTGAGTACTCAGTGTGCTGGGTGCTCAGTGCTCGGGGTGCTCGGTGCTCAGTGCTCAGGGTGCTGGGTGCTCAGTACTCAGGGAGCTCATTGCTCAGGGTGCTGGGTGCTCAGTACTCAGGGTGCTGGGTGCTCAGTACTCAGGGTGCTCAGTGCTCAGTACTCAGGGAACTCAGTGCTCAGTACTCAGGGTACTGGGTGCTCAGTGCTCAGGGTGCTGGGTGCTCAGTGATGAGGGTGGTCAGTACTCAGGGTGCTGTGTGTTCAGTGCTCAGTGTACTGGGTGCTCAGTACTCAGGGTGCTGGGTGCTCAGTGCTCGGGGTGCTGGGTGCTCAGTGCTCAGTACTCAGTGTGCTGGGTGCTCAGTGCTCAGGGTGCTGGGTGCTCAGTGCTCAGGGTTCTGGGTGCTCAGTGCTCACGGTGCTGGGTACTCAGTGCTCGGGGTGCTCAGTGCTCAGTACTCGGGGTGCTGGGTGCTCAGTGCTCAGGGTGCTCAATGCTCAGTACTCGGGGTGCTGTGTGCTCAGTGCTCAGGGTGCTCAGAGCTCAGTGCTCGGGGTGCTGGGTGCTCAGTGCTCGGGGCGCTGTGTGCTCAGTGCTCGTGGTGCTGGGTGCTCAGTACTCGGGGTGCTGCGTGCTCAGTGCTCAGGGTGCTCAGTGCTCAGTACTCAGTGCTCAGGGTGCTCAGTGCTCAGTGCTCAGGGTGCTGGGTGTTCAGTACTCAGGGTGCTGGTTGCTCAGTACTCAGGGTGCTGGGTACTCAGTGCTCAGGGTGCTGGGTGCTCAGTGCTCGGGGTGCTCAGTACTCAGGCTGCTGTGTGTTCAGTGCTCAGGGTACTGGGTGCTCAGTACTCATAGTGCTCGGTGCTTAGTACTCAGGGTGCTGGGTGCTCAGTACTCCGGTTGCTGGGTGCTCAGTGCTCGGGGTGCTCGGAGCTCAGTACTCAGAGTGCTGGGTTGTCAGTTCTCGGGGTGATCGGTGCTCAGTACTCAGGGTGCTGGGTGCTCAGTGCTCGGGGTGCTCGGTGCTCAGTACGTTGGGTGCTCACTACTCAGGGTGCTGGGTGCTCAGTGCTCAGTGTGCTGGGTGCTCAGTGCTCAGGGTGCTGGGTGATCAGTGCTCAGGGTGCTGGGTGCTCAGTACTCAGGGTGCTGGGTGCTCAGTGCTCGGGGTGCTGGGTGCTCAGTGCTCGGGTTGCTGGGTGCTCAGTGCTCAGTCCTCAGGGTGATTGGTGCTCAGTGCTCAGTGTGCTGGGTGCTCAGTGCTCAGGGTGCTGGGTACTCAGTGCTCGGGGTGCTGGGTGCTCAGTACTCAGGGTGCTGGGTGCTCAGTACACATGGTGCTGGGTTCTCAGTGCTCGGGTTGCTGGGTGCTCAGTGCTCGGGGTGCTGGGTTCTCAGTGCTCGGGGTGCTGTGTGTTCAGTGCTCAGGGTGCTGGGTGTTCAGTACTCAGGATGCTGGGTGCTCAGTACTCAGGGTTCTCATTGCTCAGGGTGCTGGGTGCTCAGTACTCAGGGTGCTGGGTGCTCAGTACTCAGGGTGCTCAGTGCTCAGTACTCAGGGTGCTCAGTGCTCAGTACTCAGGGTGCTCGGTGCTCGGGGTGCTGTGTGCTCAGTGCTCGGGGTGCTCGGTGCTCAGTACTCAGGGTGCTGGGTGCTCAGTGCTCGGGGTGCTGTGTGCTCAGTGCTCGGGGTGCTCGGTGCTCAGTACTCAGGGTGCTGGGTGCTCAGTGCTCAGGGTGCTGGGTGCTCACTACTCAGGGTGCTGGGTGCTCAGTGCTCAGTGTGCTGGGTGCTCAGTGCTCAGGGTGCTGGGTGATCAGTGCTCAGGGTGCTGGGTGCTCAGTACTCAGGGTGCTGGGTGCTCAGTGCTCGGGGTGCTGGGTGCTCAGTGCTCGGGTTGCTGGGTGCTCAGTGCTCAGTCCTCAGGGTGATTGGTGCTCAGTGCTCAGTGTGCTGGGTGCTCAGTGCTCAGGGTGCTGGGTACTCAGTGCTCGGGGTGCTGGGTGCTCAGTACTCAGGGTGCTGGGTGCTCAGTACACATGGTGCTGGGTTCTCAGTGCTCGGGTTGCTGGGTGCTCAGTGCTCGGGGTGCTGGGTTCTCAGTGCTCGGGGTGCTGTGTGTTCAGTGCTCAGGGTGCTGGGTGTTCAGTACTCAGGATGCTGGGTGCTCAGTACTCAGGGTTCTCATTGCTCAGGGTGCTGGGTGCTCAGTACTCAGGGTGCTGGGTGCTCAGTACTCAGCGTGCTGGGTGCTCAGTGCTCAGGGTGCTCGGTGCTCAGTACTCAGGGTGCTCAGTGCTCAGTACTCAGCGTGCTGGGTGCTCAGTGCTCAGGGTGCTCGGTGCTCAGTACTCAGGGTGCTCAGTGCTCAGTACTCTGCGTGCTGGGTGCTCAGTGCTCAGGGTGCTCGGTGCTCAGTACTCAGGGTGCTCAGTGCTCAGTACTCAGCGTGCTGGGTGCTCAGTGCTCGGGGTGCTGGGTGCTCAGTACTCAGGGTGCTGGGTGCTCAGTACTCGTTGTGCTGGGTGCTAAGTGCTCAGGGTGCTGGGTGCTCAGAACTGAGGGTGCTGGGTGCTCAGTACTCAGGGTACTCAGTGCTCAGTACTCAGCGTGCTGGGTGCTCAGTGCTCAGGGTGCTCGGTGCTCAGTACTCAGGGTGCTCAGTGCTCAGTACTCAGCGTGCTGGGTGCTCAGTGTTCAGGGTGCTGGGTGCTCAGTACTCAGGGTGCTGGGTGCTTAGTACTCAGGGTGCTCGGTCCTCAGTGCTCAGGGTGCTGGGTGCTTAGTACTCAGGGAGCAGGGTGCTCAATGCTCAGGGTGCTCAGTGCTCAGTACTCAGGGTGCTCGGTGCTCAGAGATCAGGGTGCTCAGTGCTCAGTACTCAGGGTGCTCAGTGCTCAGTGCTCTGGGTGCTGGGTGCTCAGTGCTCGGGGTGCTGGGTGCTCAGTGCTCAGGGTGCTGGGTGCTCAGTACTCAGGGTGCTCAGTGCTCAGGGTGCTGGGTGCTCAGTGCTCGGGGTAATGGGTACTCAGTGCTCAGTACACAGGGTGCTGGGTGCTCAGTGCTCTGGGTGCTGGGTGCTCAGTACTCAGTACTCAGGGTGCTGGGTGCTCAGTGCTCGGGGTGCTGGATGCTCAGTACTCAGGGTGCTGGGTGCTCAGTGCTCGGGGTGCTGGATGCACAGTACTCAGGCTGCTGGGTCCTCAGTGCTCAGGGTGCTGGGTGCTCAGTGCTCGGGGTGCTCAGTACTGAGGGTGCTGTGTGTTCAGTGCTCAGGGTACTGGGTGCTCAGTACTGAGGGTGTTCGGTGCTTAGTACTCAGGGTGCTGGGTGCTCAGTACTCAGGGTGCTCATTGCTCAGGGTGCTGGGTGCTCAGTACTCAGGGTGCTCATTGCTCAGGGTGCTGGGTGCTGAGTACTCAGTGTGCTGGGTGCTCAGTGCTCGGGGTGCTCGGTGCTCAGTGCTCAGGGTGCTGGGTGCTCAGTACTCAGGGAGCTCATTGCTCAGGGTGCTGGGTGCTCAGTACTCAGGGTGCTGGGTGCTCAGTACTCAGGGTGCTCAGTGCTCAGTACTCAGGGAACTCAGTGCTCAGTACTCAGGGTACTGGGTGCTCAGTGCTCAGGGTGCTGGGTGCTCAGTGATGAGGGTGGTCAGTACTCAGGGTGCTGTGTGTTCAGTGCTCAGTGTACTGGGTGCTCAGTACTCAGGGTGCTGGGTGCTCAGTGCTCGGGGTGCTGGGTGCTCAGTGCTCAGTACTCAGTGTGCTGGGTGCACAGTGCTCAGGGTGCTGGGTGCTCAGTGCTCAGGGTTCTGGGTGCTCAGTGCTCACGGTGCTGGGTACTCAGTGCTCGGGGTGCTCAGTGCTCAGTACTCGGGGTGCTGGGTGCTCAGTGCTCAGGGTGCTCAATGCTCAGTACTCGGGGTGCTGTGTGCTCAGTGCTCAGGGTGCTCAGAGCTCAGTGCTCGGGGTGCTGGGTGCTCAGTGCTCGGGGCGCTGTGTGCTCAGTGCTCGTGGTGCTGGGTGCTCAGTACTCGGGGTGCTGCGTGCTCAGTGCTCAGGGTGCTCAGTGCTCAGTACTCAGTGCTCAGGGTGCTCAGTGCTCAGTGCTCAGGGTGCTGGGTGTTCAGTACTCAGGGTGCTGGTTGCTCAGTACTCAGGGTGCTGGGTACTCAGTGCTCAGGGTGCTGGGTGCTCAGTGCTCGGGGTGCTCAGTACTCAGGCTGCTGTGTGTTCAGTGCTCAGGGTACTGGGTGCTCAGTACTCATAGTGCTCGGTGCTTAGTACTCAGGGTGCTGGGTGCTCAGTACTCCGGTTGCTGGCTGCTCAGTGCTCGGGGTGCTCGGAGCTCAGTACTCAGAGTGCTGGGTTGTCAGTTCTCGGGGTGATCGGTGCTCAGTACTCAGGGTGCTGGGTGCTCAGTGCTCGGGGTGCTCGGTGCTCAGTACGTTGGGTGCTCACTACTCAGGGTGCTGGGTGCTCAGTGCTCAGTGTGCTGGGTGCTCAGTGCTCAGGGTGCTGGGTGATCAGTGCTCAGGGTGCTGGGTGCTCAGTACTCAGGGTGCTGGGTGCTCAGTGCTCGGGGTGCTGGGTGCTCAGTGCTCGGGTTGCTGGGTGCTCAGTGCTCAGTCCTCAGGGTGATTGGTGCTCAGTGCTCAGTGTGCTGGGTGCTCAGTGCTCAGGGTGCTGGGTACTCAGTGCTCGGGGTGCTGGGTGCTCAGTACTCAGGGTGCTGGGTGCTCAGTACACATGGTGCTGGGTTCTCAGTGCTCGGGTTGCTGGGTGCTCAGTGCTCGGGGTGCTGGGTTCTCAGTGCTCGGGGTGCTGTGTGTTCAGTGCTCAGGGTGCTGGGTGTTCAGTACTCAGGATGCTGGGTGCTCAGTACTCAGGGTTCTCATTGCTCAGGGTGCTGGGTGCTCAGTACTCAGGGTGCTGGGTGCTCAGTACTCAGGGTGCTCAGTGCTCAGTACTCAGGGTGCTCAGTGCTCAGTACTCAGGGTGCTCGGTGCTCGGGGTGCTGTGTGCTCAGTGCTCGGGGTGCTCGGTGCTCAGTACTCAGGGTGCTGGGTGCTCAGTGCTCAGGGTGCTGGGTGCTCAGTGCTCAGGGTGCTGGGTGCTCAGTGCTCAGGGTGCTTGGAGCTCAGTACTCAGGGTGCTCGGTGCTCGGGGTGCTGGGTGCTCAGTGCTCGGGGTGCTCGGTGCTCAGTACTCGGGGTGCTCAGTGCTCAGTACTCAGGGTGCTGGGTGCTCAGTGCTCAGGGTGCTGGGTGCTCAGTACTCAGGGTGCTGCGTGCTCGGTGCTCAGGACGCTGGGTGCTCAGTACTCAGGGTGCTGGGTGCTCAGTACTCAGGGTGCTCGGTGCTCAGTACTCAGGGTGCTGGGTGCTCAGTGCTCGGGGTCCTGGGTGCTCAGTACTCAGGGTGCTCAGTGCTCAGTACTCAGCGTGCTGGGTGCTCAGTGCTCAGGGTGCTCGGTGCTCAGTACTCAGGGTGCTCAGTGCTCAGTACTCAGCGTGCTGGGTGCTCAGTGCTCAGGGTGCTCGGTGCTCAGTACTCAGGGTGCTCAGTGCTCAGTACTCAGCGTGCTGGGTGCTCAGTGCTCAGGGTGCTCGGTGCTCAGTACTCAGGGTGCTCAGAGCTGAGTACTCAGCGTGCTGGGTGCTCATTGCTCGGGGTGCTGGGTGCTCAGTACTCAGGGTGCTGGGTGCTCAGTACTCGTTGTGCTGGGTGCTAAGTGCTCAGGGTGCTGGGTGCTCAGAACTCAGGGTGCTGGGTGCTCAGTACTCAGGGTGCTCAGTGCTTATTACTCAGCGTGCTGGGTGCTCAGTGCTCAGGGTGCTCGGTGCTCAGTGCTCGGGGTGCTGAGTGCTCAGTGCTCA
This sequence comes from Microtus oregoni, assembly GCF_018167655.1. Lineage (NCBI taxonomy): Eukaryota > Metazoa > Chordata > Mammalia > Rodentia > Cricetidae > Microtus > Microtus oregoni. Next base: position 4,172,751 of record NW_024544028.1, on the reverse strand, counting down.
GGGTGCTGGGTGCTCAGTATTCAGGGTGCTGGGTGCTCAGTACTCAGGGTGCTGGGTGCTCAGTACTCGGGTGCTGGGTGCTCAGTACTCAGGGTGCTGGGTGCTCAGTACTCGGGTGCTGGGTGCTCAGTGTTCAGGGTGCTGGGTGCTCAGTGCTCGGGGTGCTGGGTGCTCAGTGCTCAGTACTCAGGGTGCTGGGTGCTCAGTGCTCGGGGTGCTGGGTGCTCAGTGCTCAGGGTGATGGGTGCTCAGTGCTCGGGGTGCTGGGTGCTCAGTGCACAGTACTCAGGGTGCTGGGTGCTCAGTGCTCGGGGTGCTGGGTGCTCAGTGCTCAGGGTGCTGGGCGCTCAGTACTCAGGGTGCTGGGTGCTTAGTACTCAGGGTGCTGGGTGCTCAGTGCTCAGGGTGCTGGGTGCTCAGTGCTCGTGGTGCTGGGTGCTCAGTGCTCAGTACTCAGCGTGCTGGGTGCTCAGTGCTCAGGGTGCTCGGTGCTCAGTACTCAGGGTGCTCAGTGCTCAGTACTCAGCCTGCTGGGTGCTCAGTGCTCAGGGTGCTCGGTGCTCAGTACTCAGGGTGCTCAGTGCTCAGTACTCAGCGTGCTGGGTGCTCAGTGCTCAGGGTGCTCGGTGCTCAGTACTCAGGGTGCTCAGTGCTGAGTACTCAGCGTGCTGGGTGCTCAGTGCTCGGGGTGCTGGGTGCTCAGTACTCAGGGTGCTGGGTGCTCAGTACTCGTTGTGCTGGGTGCTAAGTGCTCAGGGTGCTGGGTGCTCAGAACTCAGGGTGCTGGGTGCTCAGTACTCAGGGTGCTCAGTGCTTAGTACTCAGCGTGCTGGGTGCTCAGTGCTCAGGGTGCTCGGTGCTCAGTGCTCGGGGTGCTGAGTGCTCAGTGCTCAGGGTGCTGGGTGCTCAGTACTCAGGGTGCTGGGTGCTCAGTACTCAGGGTGCTGGGTGCTCAGTACTCGGGTGCTTGGTGCTCAGTACTCAGGGTGCTGGGTGCTCAGTACTCGGGTGCTGGGTGCTCAGTGTTCAGGGTGCTGGGTGCTCAGTGCTCGGGGTGCTGGGTGCTCAGTGCTCAGTACTCAGGGTGCTGGGTGCTCAGTGCTCGGGGTGCTGGGTGCTCAGTGCTCAGGGTGCTGGGTGCTCAGTGCTCGGGGTGCTGGGTGCTCAGTGCACAGTACTCAGGGTGCTGGGTGCTCAGTGCTCGGGGTGCTGGGCGCTTAGTACTCAGGGTGCTGGGTGCTCAGTACTCAGGGTGCTGGGTGCTCAGTGCAGAGGGTGCTGGGTGCTCAGTGCTCGTGGTGCTGGGTGCTCAGTGCTCAGTACTCAGGGTGCTGGGTGATCAGTGCTCGGGCTGCTGGGTGCTCAGTGCTCAGGGTGCTGGGTGCTCAGTGCTCAGGGTGCTGGGTGCTCAGTGCTCGTGGTGCTGGGTGCTCAGTGCTCAGTACTCAGGGTGCTGGGTGATCAGTGCTCGGGCTGCTGGGTGCTCAGGGCTCAGGGTGCTGGGTGCTCAGTGCTCGTGGTGCTGGGTGCTCAGTGCTCAGTACTCAGGGTGATGGGTGCTCAGTGCTCAGGGTGCTGGTTGCTCAGTGCTCAGGGTGCTGGGTACTCAGTGCTCGGGGTGCTGGGTGCTCAGTACTCAGGGTGCTGGGTGCTCAGTACACATGGTGCTGGGTTCTCAGTGCTCGGGTTGCTGGGTGCTCAGTGCTCCGGGTGCTGGGTGCTCAGTGCTCGGGGTGCTGTGTGTTCAGTGCTCAGGGTGCTGGGTGTTCAGTACTCAGGATGCTGGGTGCTCAGTACTCAGGGTTCTCATTGCTCAGGGTGCTGGGTGCTCAGTACTCAGGGTGCTGGGTGCTCAGTACTCAGGGTGCTCAGTGCTCAGTACTCAGGGTGCTCAGTGCTCAGTATTCAGGGTGCTCGGTGCTCAGGGTGCTGGGTGCTCAGTGCTCGGGGTGCTCGGTGCTCAGTACTCAGGGTGCTGGGTGCTCAGTACTCAGGGAGCTGGGTGCTCAGTGCTCAGGGTGCTGGGTGCTCAGTGCTCAGGGTGCTGGGTGCTCAGTACTCAGGGTGCTCGGTGCTCGGGTGCTGGGTGCTCGGTGCTCGGGGTGCTCGGTGCTCAGTCCTCCGGGTGCTCAGTGCTCAGTACTCAGGGTGCTGGGTGCTCAGTGCTCAGGGTGCTGGGTGCTCAGTACTCAGGGTGCTAGGTGCACGGTGCTCAGTACGCTGGGTGCTCAGTACTCAGGGTGCTGGGTGCTCAGTACTCAGGGTGCTCGGTGCTCAGTACTCAGGGTGCTGGGTGCTCAGTGCTCGGGGTGCTGGGTGCTCAGTACTCAGGGTGCTCAGTGCTCAGTACTCAGCGTGCTGGGTGCTCAGTGCTCAGGGTGCTCGGTGCTCAGTACTCAGGGTGCTCAGTGCTCAGTACTCAGCGTGCTGGGTGCTCAGTGCTCAGGGTGCTCGGTGCTCAGTACTCAGGGTGCTCAGTGCTCAGTACTCAGCGTGCTGGGTGCTCAGTGCTCAGGGTGCTCGGTGCTCATTACTCAGGGTGCTCAGTGCTCAGTACTCAGCGTGCTGGGTGCTCAGTGCTCGGGGTGCTGGATGCTCAGTACTCAGGGTGCTGGGTGCTCAGTGCTCGGGGTGCTGGATGCACAGTACTCAGGGTGCTGGGTCCTCAGTGCTCAGGGTGCTGGGTGCTCAGTGCTCGGGGTGCTCAGTACTCAGGGTGCTGTGTGTTCAGTGATCAGGGTATTGGGTACTCAGTACTGAGGGTGCTCGGTGCTTAGTACGCAGGGTGCTGGGTGCTCAGTACTCAGGGTGCTCATTGCTCAGGGTGCTGGGTGCTCAGTACTCGTTGTGCTGGGTGCTAAGTGCTCAGGGTGCTGGGTGCTCAGAACTGAGGGTGCTGGGTGCTCAGTACTCAGGGTGCTCAGTGCTCAGTACTCAGCGTGCTGGGTGCTCAGTGCTCAGGGTGCTCAGTGCTCAGTACTCAGGGTGCTCAGTGCTCAGTACTCAGCGTGCTGGGTGCTCAGTGCTCAGGGTGCTGGGTGCTCAGTACTCAGGGTGCTGGGTGCTTAGTACTCAGGGTGCTCGGTCCTCAGTGCTCAGGGTGCTGGGTGCTTAGTACTCAGAGAGCAGGGTGCTCAATGCTCAGGGTGCTCAGTGCTCAGTACTCAGGGTGCTCGGTGCTCAGTGATCAGGGTGCTCAGTGCTCAGTACTCAGGGTGCTCAGTGCTCAGTGCTCTGGGTGCTGGGTGCTCAGTGCTCGGGGTGCTGGGTGCTCAGTGCTCAGGGTGCTGGGTGCTCAGTACTCAGGGTGCTCAGTGCTCAGGGTGCTGGGTGCTCAGTGCTCGGGGTAATGGGTACTCAGTGCTCAGTACACAGGGTGCTGGGTGCTCAGTGCTCTGGGTGCTGGGTGCTCAGTACTCAGTACTCAGGGTGCTGGGTGCTCAGTGCTCGGGGTGCTGGATGCTCAGTACTCAGGGTGCTGGGTGCTCAGTGCTCGGGGTGCTGGATGCACAGTACTCAGGGTGCTGGGTCCTCAGTGCTCAGGGTGCTGGGTGCTCAGTGCTCGGGGTGCTCAGTACTCAGGGTGCTGTGTGTTCAGTGCTCAGGGTACTGGGTGCTCAGTACTGAGGGTGCTCGGTGCTTAGTACGCAGGGTGCTGGGTGCTCAGTACTCAGGGTGCTCATTGCTCAGGGTGCTGGGTGCTCAGTACTCAGGGTGCTCATTGCTCAGGGTGCTGGGTGCTCAGTACTCAGTGTGCTGGGTGCTCAGTGCTCGGGGTGCTCGGTGCTCAGTGCTCAGGGTGCTGGGTGCTCAGTACTCAGGGTGCTCATTGCTCAGGGTGCTGGGTGCTCAGTACTCAGGGTGCTGGGTGCTCAGTACTCAGGGTGCTCAGTGCTCAGTACTCAGGGAGCTCAGTGCTCAGTACTCAGGGTGCTGGGTGCTCAGTGCTCAGGGTGCTGGGTTCTCAGTGCTGAGGGTGCTCAGTACTCAGGGTGCTGTGTGTTCAGTGCTCAGGGTACTGGGTGCTCAGTACTCAGGGTGCTGGGTGCTCAGTGCTCGGGGTGCTGGGTGCTCAGTGCTCAGTACTCAGTGTGCTGGGTGCTCAGTGCTCAGGGTGCTGGGTGCTCAGTGCTCAGGGTGCTGGGTGCTCAGTGCTCACGGTGCTGGGTACTCAGTGCTCGGGGTGCTCAGTGCTCAGTACTCGGGGTGCTGGGTGCTCAGTGCTCAGGGTGCTCAATGCTCAGTACTCGGGGTGCTGTGTGCTCAGTGCTCAGGGTGCTCAGAGCTCAGTGCTCGGGGTGCTGGGTGCTCAGTGCTCGGGGCGCTGGGTGCTCAGTGCTCGTGGTGCTGGGTGCTCAGTACTCGGGGTGCTGCGTGCTCAGTGCTCAGGTTGCTCAGTTCTCAGTACACAGTGCTCAGGGTGCTCAGTGCTCAGTGCTCAGGGTGCTGGGTGTTCAGTACTCAGGGTGCTGGGTGCTCAGTACTCAGGGTGCTGGGTACTCAGTGCTCAGGGTGCTGGGTGCTCAGTGCTCGGTGTGCTCAGTACTCAGGCTGCTGTGTGTTCAGTGCTCAGGGTACTGGGTGCTCAGTACTCAGGGTGCTCGGTGCTTAGTACTCAGGGTGCTGGGTGCTCAGTACTCCGGTTGCTGGGTGCTCAGTGCTCGGGGTGCTCGGAGCTCAGTACTCAGAGTGCTGGGTGCTCAGTTCCCGGGTGATCGGTGCTCAGTACTCAGGGTGCTGGGTGCTCAGTGCTCGGGGTGCTCGGTGCTCAGTACGTTGGGTGCTCACTACTCAGGGTGCTGGGTGCTCAGTGCTCAGTGTGCTGGGTGCTCAGTGCTCAGGGTGCTGGGTGCTCAGTGCTCAGGGTGCTGGGTGCTCAGTACTCAGGGTGCTGGGTGCTCAGTGCTTGCGGTGCTGGGTGCTCAGTGCTCGGGTTGCTGGGTGCTCAGTGCTCAGTCCTCAGGGTGATGGGTGCTCAGTGCTCAGGGTGCTGGGTGCTCAGTGCTCAGGGTGCTGGGTACTCAGTGCTCGGGGTGCTGGGTGCTCAGTACTCAGGGTGCTGGGTGCTCAGTACACATGGTGCTGGGTTCTCAGTGCTCGGGTTGCTGGGTACTCAGTGCTCGGGGTGCTGGGTTCTCAGTGCTCGGGGTGCTGTGTGTTCAGTGCTCAGGGTGCTGGGTGTTCAGTACTCAGGATGCTGGGTGCTCAGTACTCAGGGTTCTCATTGCTCAGGGTGCTGGGTGCTCAGTACTCAGGGTGCTGGGTGCTCAGTACTCAGGGTGCTCGGTGCTCAGGGTGCTGTGTGCTCAGTGCTCGGGGTGCTCAGTGCTCAGTACTCAGGGTGCTCAGTGCTCAGTACTCAGGGTGCTCGGTGCTCAGGGTGCTGTGTGCTCAGTGCTCGGGGTGCTCGGTGCTCAGTACTCAGGGTGCTGGGTGCTCAGTGCTCAGGGTACTGGGTGCTCAGTGCTCAGGGTGCTGGGTGCTCAGTGCTCAGGGTGCTGGGAGCTCAGTACTCAGGGTGCTCGGTGCTCAGGGTGCTGGGTGCTCAGTGCTCGGGGTGCTCGGTGCTCAGTACTCGGGGTGCTCAGTGCTCAGTACTCAGGGTGCTGGGTGCTCAGTGCTCAGGGTGCTGGGTGCTCAGTACTCAGGGTGCTGCGTGCTCGGTGCTCAGGACGCTGGGTGCTCAGTACTCAGGGTGCTGGGTGCTCAGTACTCAGGGTGCTCGGTGCTCAGTACTCAGGGTGCTGGGTGCTCAGTGCTCGGGGTGCTGGGTGCTAAGTACTCAGGGTGCTCAGTGCTCAGTACTCAGCGTGCTGGGTGCTCAGTGCTCAGGGTGCTCGGTGCTCAGTACTCAGGGTGCTCAGTGCTCAGTACTCAGCGTGCTGGGTGCTCAGTGCTCAGGGTGCTCGGTGCTCAGTACTCAGGGTGCTCAGTGCTCAGTACTCAGCGTGCTGGGTGCTCAGTGCTCAGGGTGCTCGGTGCTCAGTACTCAGGGTGCTCAGTGCTGAGTACTCAGCGTGCTGGGTGCTCATTGCTCGGGGTGCTGGGTGCTCAGTACTCAGGGTGCTGGGTGCTCAGTACTCGTTGTGCTGGGTGCTATGTGCTCAGGGTGCTGGGTGCTCAGAACTCAGGGTGTTGGGTGCTCAGTATTCAGGGTGCTCAGTGCTTAGTACTCAGCGTGCTGGGTGCTCAGTGCTCAGGCTGCTCGGTGCTCAGTGCTCGGGGTGCTGAGTGCTCAGTGCTCAGGGTGCTGGGTGCTCAGTATTCAGGGTGCTGGGTGCTCAGTACTCAGGGTGCTGGGTGCTCAGTACTCGGGTGCTGGGTGCTCAGTACTCAGGGTGCTGGGTGCTCAGTACTCGGGTGCTGGGTGCTCAGTGTTCAGGGTGCTGGGTGCTCAGTGCTCGGGGTGCTGGGTGCTCAGTGCTCAGTACTCAGGGTGCTGGGTGCTCAGTGCTCGGGGTGCTGGGTGCTCAGTGCTCAGGGTGATGGGTGCTCAGTGCTCGGGGTGCTGGGTGCTCAGTGCACAGTACTCAGGGTGCTGGGTGCTCAGTGCTCGGGGTGCTGGGTGCTCAGTGCTCAGGGTGCTGGGCGCTCAGTACTCAGGGTGCTGGGTGCTCAGTACTCAGGGTGCTGGGTGCTCAGTGCTCAGGGTGCTGGGTGCTCAGTGCTCGTGGTGCTGGGTGCTCAGTGCTCAGTACTCAGGGTGCTGGGTGATCAGTGCTCGGGGTGCTGGGTGCTCAGTGCTCAGGGTGCTGGGTGCTCAGTGCTCAGGGCGCTGGGTGCTCAGTGCTCGGGGTGCTGGGTGCTCAGTGCTCAGTCCTCAGGGTGATGGGTGCTCAGTGCTCAGGGTGCTGGGTGCTCAGTACTCAGGGTGCTGGGTGCACGGTGCTCAGTACGCTGGGTGCTCAGTACTCAGGGTGCTGGGTGCACGGTGCTCAGTACGCTGGGTGCTCAGTACTCAGGGTGCTGGGTGCTCAGTACTCAGGGTGCTGGGTGCTCAGTGCTCAGGGTGCTGGGTGCTCAGTGCTCAGGGTTCTGGGTGCTCAGTACTCAGGGTGCTCGGTGCTCGGGTTGCTGGGTGCTCAGTGCTCGGGGTGCTCGGTGCTCAGTCCTCCGGGTGCTCAGTGCTCAGTACTCAGGGTGCTGGGTGCTCAGTGCTCAGGGTGCTGGGTGCTCAGTTCTCAGGGTGCTGGGTGCACGGTGCTCAGTACGCTGGGTGCTCAGTACTCAGGGTGCTGGGTGCACAGTACTCAGGGTGCTCGGTGCTCAGTACTCAGGGTGCTGGGTGCTCAGTGCTCGGGGTGCTGGGTGCTCAGTACTCAGGGTGCTCAGTGCTCAGTACTCAGCGTGCTGGGTGCTCAGTGCTCAGGGTGCTCGGTGTTCAGTACTCAGGGTGCTCAGTGCTCAGTACTCAGCGTGCTGGGTGCTCAGTGCTCAGGGTGCTCGGTGCTCAGTACTCAGGGTGCTCAGTGCTCAGTACTCAGCGTGCTGGGTGCTCAGTGCTCAGGGTGCTCGGTGCTCAGTACTCAGGGTGCTCAGTGCTCAGTACTCAGCGTGCTGGGTGCTCAGTGCTCGGGGTGCTGGGTGCTCAGTACTCAGGGTGCTGTGTGTTCAGTGCTCAGGGTACTGGGTGCTCAGTACTCAGGGTGCTGGGTGCTCAGTGCTCGGGGTGCTTGGTGCTCAGTGCTCAGTACTCAGTGTGCTGGGTGCTCAGTGCTCAGGGTGCTGGGTGCTCAGTGCTCAGGGTGCTGGGTGCTCAGTGCTCACGGTGCTGGGTACTCAGTGCTCGGGGTGCTCAGTGCTCAGTACTCGGGGTGCTGGGTGCTCAGTGCTCAGGGTGCTCAATGCTCAGTACTCGGGGTGCTGTGTGCTCAGTGCTCAGGGTGCTCAGAGCTCAGTGCTCGGGGTGCTGGGTGCTCAGTGCTCGGGGCGCTGGGTGCTCAGTGCTCGTGGTGCTGGGTGCTCAGTACTCGGCGTGCTGCGTGCTCAGTGCTCAGGTTGCTCAGTTCTCAGTACACAGTGCTCAGGGTGCTCAGTGCTCAGTGCTCAGGGTGCTGGGTGTTCAGTACTCAGGGTGCTGGGTGCTCAGTACTCAGGGTGCTGGGTACTCAGTGCTCAGGGTGCTGGGTGCTCAGTGCTCGGGGTGCTCAGTACTCAGGCTGCTGTGTGTTCAGTGCTCAGGGTACTGGGTGCTCAGTACTCAGGGTGCTCGGTGCTTAGTACTCAGGGTGCTGGGTGCTCAGTACTCCGGTTGCTGGGTGCTCAGTGCTCGGGGTGCTCGGAGCTCAGTACTCAGAGTGCTGGGTGCTCAGTTCTCGGGGTGATCGGTGCTCAGTACTCAGGGTGCTGGGTGCTCAGTGCTCGGGGTGCTCGGTGCTCAGTACGTTGGGTGCTCACTACTCAGGGTGCTGGGTGCTCAGTGCTCAGTGTGCTGGGTGCTCAGTGCTCAGGGTGCTGGGTGCTCAGTGCTCAGGGTGCTGGGTGCTCAGTACTCAGGGTGCTGGGTGCTCAGTGCTCAGTCCTCAGGGTGATGGGTGCTCAGTGCTCAGGGTGCTGGGTGCTCAGTGCTCAGGGTGCTGGGTACTCAGTGCTCGGGGTGCTGGGTGCTCAGTACTCAGGGTGCTGGGTGCTCAGTACACATGGTGCTGGGTTCTCAGTGCTCGGGTTGCTGGGTACTCAGTGCTCGGGGTGCTGGGTTCTCAGTGCTCGGGGTGCTGTGTGTTCAGTGCTCAGGGTGCTGGGTGTTCAGTACTCAGGATGCTGGGTGCTCAGTACTCAGGGTTCTCATTGCTCAGGGTGCTGGGTGCTCAGTACTCAGGGTGCTGGGTGCTCAGTACTCAGGGTGCTCGGTGCTCAGGGTGCTGTGTGCTCAGTGCTCGGGGTGCTCAGTGCTCAGTACTCAGGGTGCTCAGTGCTCAGTACTCAGGGTGCTCGGTGCTCAGGGTGCTGTGTGCTCAGTGCTCGGGGTGCTGGGTGCTCAGTGCTCAGTCCTCAGGGTGATGGGTGCTCAGTGCTCAGGGTGCTGGGTGCTCAGTACTCAGGGTGCTGGGTGCACGGTGCTCAGTACGCTGGGTGCTCAGTACTCAGGGTGCTGGGTGCACGGTGCTCAGTACGCTGGGTGCTCAGTACTCAGGGTGCTGGGTGCTCAGTACTCAGGGTGCTGGGTGCTCAGTGCTCAGGGTGCTGGGTGCTCAGTGCTCAGGGTTCTGGGTGCTCAGTACTCAGGGTGCTCGGTGCTCGGGTTGCTGGGTGCTCAGTGCTCGGGGTGCTCGGTGCTCAGTCCTCCGGGTGCTCAGTGCTCAGTACTCAGGGTGCTGGGTGCTCAGTGCTCAGGGTGCTGGGTGCTCAGTTCTCAGGGTGCTGGGTGCACGGTGCTCAGTACGCTGGGTGCTCAGTACTCAGGGTGCTGGGTGCACAGTACTCAGGGTGCTCGGTGCTCAGTACTCAGGGTGCTGGGTGCTCAGTGCTCGGGGTGCTGGGTGCTCAGTACTCAGGGTGCTCAGTGCTCAGTACTCAGCGTGCTGGGTGCTCAGTGCTCAGGGTGCTCGGTGTTCAGTACTCAGGGTGCTCAGTGCTCAGTACTCAGCGTGCTGGGTGCTCAGTGCTCAGGGTGCTCGGTGCTCAGTACTCAGGGTGCTCAGTGCTCAGTACTCAGCGTGCTGGGTGCTCAGTGCTCAGGTTGCTCGGTGCTCAGTACTCAGGGTGCTCAGTGCTCAGTACTCAGCGTGCTGGGTGCTCAGTGCTCGGGGTGCTGGGTGCTCAGTACTCAGGGTGCTGTGTGTTCAGTGCTCAGGGTACTGGGTGCTCAGTACTCAGGGTGCTGGGTGCTCAGTGCTCGGGGTGCTTGGTGCTCAGTGCTCAGTACTCAGTGTGCTGGGTGCTCAGTGCTCAGGGTGCTGGGTGCTCAGTGCTCAGGGTGCTGGGTGCTCAGTGCTCACGGTGCTGGGTACTCAGTGCTCGGGGTGCTCAGTGCTCAGTACTCGGGGTGCTGGGTGCTCAGTGCTCAGGGTGCTCAATGCTCAGTACTCGGGGTGCTGTGTGCTCAGTGCTCAGGGTGCTCAGAGCTCAGTGCTCGGGGTGCTGGGTGCTCAGTGCTCGGGGCGCTGGGTGCTCAGTGCTCGTGGTGCTGGGTGCTCAGTACTCGGCGTGCTGCGTGCTCAGTGCTCAGGTTGCTCAGTTCTCAGTACACAGTGCTCAGGGTGCTCAGTGCTCAGTGCTCAGGGTGCTGGGTGTTCAGTACTCAGGGTGCTGGGTGCTCAGTACTCAGGGTGCTGGGTACTCAGTGCTCAGGGTGCTGGGTGCTCAGTGCTCGGGGTGCTCAGTACTCAGGCTGCTGTGTGTTCAGTGCTCAGGGTACTGGGTGCTCAGTACTCAGGGTGCTCGGTGCTTAGTACTCAGGGTGCTGGGTGCTCAGTACTCCGGTTGCTGGGTGCTCAGTGCTCGGGGTGCTCGGAGCTCAGTACTCAGAGTGCTGGGTGCTCAGTTCTCGGGGTGATCGGTGCTCAGTACTCAGGGTGCTGGGTGCTCAGTGCTCGGGGTGCTCGGTGCTCAGTACGTTGGGTGCTCACTACTCAGGGTGCTGGGTGCTCAGTGCTCAGTGTGCTGGGTGCTCAGTGCTCAGGGTGCTGGGTGCTCAGTGCTCAGGGTGCTGGGTGCTCAGTACTCAGGGTGCTGGGTGCTCAGTGCTCAGTCCTCAGGGTGATGGGTGCTCAGTGCTCAGGGTGCTGGGTGCTCAGTGCTCAGGGTGCTGGGTACTCAGTGCTCGGGGTGCTGGGTGCTCAGTACTCAGGGTGCTGGGTGCTCAGTACACATGGTGCTGGGTTCTCAGTGCTCGGGTTGCTGGGTACTCAGTGCTCGGGGTGCTGGGTTCTCAGTGCTCGGGGTGCTGTGTGTTCAGTGCTCAGGGTGCTGGGTGTTCAGTACTCAGGATGCTGGGTGCTCAGTACTCAGGGTTCTCATTGCTCAGGGTGCTGGGTGCTCAGTACTCAGGGTGCTGGGTGCTCAGTACTCAGGGTGCTCGGTGCTCAGGGTGCTGTGTGCTCAGTGCTCGGGGTGCTCAGTGCTCAGTACTCAGGGTGCTCAGTGCTCAGTACTCAGGGTGCTCGGTGCTCAGGGTGCTGTGTGCTCAGTGCTCGGGGTGCTCGGTGCTCAGTACTCAGGGTGCTGGGTGCTCAGTGCTCAGGGTGCTGGGTGCTCAGTGCTCAGGGTGCTGGGTGCTCAGTGCTCAGGGTGCTGGGAGCTCAGTACTCAGGGTGCTCGGTGCTCAGGGTGCTGGGTGCTCAGTGCTCGGGGTGCTCGGTGCTCAGTACTCGGGGTGCTCAGTGCTCAGTACTCAGGGTGCTGGGTGCTCAGTGCTCAGGGTGCTGGGTGCTCAGTACTCAGGGTGCTGCGTGCTCGGTGCTCAGGACGCTGGGTGCTCAGTACTCAGGGTGCTGGGTGCTCAGTACTCAGGGTGCTCGGTGCTCAGTACTCAGGGTGCTGGGTGCTCAGTGCTCGGGGTGCTGGGTGCTCAGTACTCAGGGTGCTCAGTGCTCAGTACTCAGCGTGCTGGGTGCTCAGTGCTCAGGGTGCTCGGTGCTCAGTACTCAGGGTGCTCAGTGCTCAGTACTCAGCGTGCTGGGTGCTCAGTGCTCAGGGTGCTCGGTGCTCAGTACTCAGGGTGCTCAGTGCTCAGTACTCAGCGTGGTGGGTGCTCAGTGCTCAGGGTGCTCGGTGCTCAGTACTCAGGGTGCTCAGTGCTGAGTACTCAGCGTGCTGGGTGCTCATTGCTCGGGGTGCTGGGTGCTCAGTACTCAGGGTGCTGGGTGCTCAGTACTCGTTGTGCTGGGTGCTAAGTGCTCAGGGTGCTGGGTGCTCAGAACTCAGGGTGCTGGGTGCTCAGTATTCAGGGTGCTCAGTGCTTAGTACTCAGCGTGCTGGGTGCTCAGTGCTCAGGCTGCTCGGTGCTCAGTGCTCGGGGTGCTGAGTGCTCAGTGCTCAGGGTGCTGGGTGCTCAGTATTCAGGGTGCTGGGTGCTCAGTACTCAGGGTGCTGGGTGCTCAGTACTCGGGTGCTGGGTGCTCAGTACTCAGGGTGCTGGGTGCTCAGTACTCGGGTGCTGGGTGCTCAGTGTTCAGGGTGCTGGGTGCTCAGTGCTCGGGGTGCTGGGTGCTCAGTGCTCAGTACTCAGGGTGCTGGGTGCTCAGTGCTCGGGGTGCTGGGTGCTCAGTGCTCAGGGTGATGGGTGCTCAGTGCTCGGGGTGCTGGGTGCTCAGTGCACAGTACTCAGGGTGCTGGGTGCTCAGTGCTCGGGGTGCTGGGTGCTCAGTGCTCAGGGTGCTGGGCGCTCAGTACTCAGGGTGCTGGGTGCTCAGTACTCAGGGTGCTGGGTGCTCAGTGCTCAGGGTGCTGGGTGCTCAGTGCTCGTGGTGCTGGGTGCTCAGTGCTCAGTACTCAGGGTGCTGGGTGATCAGTGCTCGGGGTGCTGGGTGCTCAGTGCTCAGGGTGCTGGGTGCTCAGTGCTCAGGGCGCTGGGTGCTCAGTTCTCGGGGTGCTGGGTGCTCAGTGCTCAGTCCTCAGGGTGATGGGTGCTCAGTGCTCAGGGTGCTGGGTGCTCAGTACTCAGGGTGCTGGGTGCACGGTGCTCAGTACGCTGGGTGCTCAGTACTCAGGGTGCTGGGTGCACGGTGCTCAGTACGCTGGGTGCTCAGTACTCAGGGTGCTGGGTGCTCAGTACTCAGGGTGCTGGGTGCTCAGTGCTCAGGGTGCTGGGTGCTCAGTGCTCAGGGTTCTGGGTGCTCAGTACTCAGGGTGCTCGGTGCTCGGGTTGCTGGGTGCTCAGTGCTCGGGGTGCTCGGTGCTCAGTCCTCCGGGTGCTCAGTGCTCAGTACTCAGGGTGCTGGGTGCTCAGTGCTCAGGGTGCTGGGTGCTCAGTACTCAGGGTGCTGGGTGCACGGTGCTCAGTACGCTGGGTGCTCAGTACTCAGGGTGCTGGGTGCACAGTACTCAGGGTGCTCGGTGCTCAGTACTCAGGGTGCTGGGTGCTCAGTGCTCGGGGTGCTGGGTGCTCAGTACTCAGGGTGCTCAGTGCTCAGTACTCAGCGTGCTGGGTGCTCAGTGCTCAGGGTGCTCGGTGTTCAGTACTCAGGGTGCTCAGTGCTCAGTACTCAGCGTGCTGGGTGCTCAGTGCTCAGGGTGCTCGGTGCTCAGTACTCAGGGTGCTCAGTGCTCAGTACTCAGCGTGCTGGGTGCTCAGTGCTCAGGGTGCTCGGTGCTCAGTACTCAGGGTGCTCAGTGCTCAGTACTCAGCGTGCTGGGTGCTCAGTGCTCGGGGTGCTGGGTGCTCAGTACTCAGGGTGCTGGGTGCTCAGTACTCGTTGTGCTGGGTGCTAAGTGCTCAGGGTGCTGGGTTCTCAGAACTGAGGGTGCTGTGTGCTCAGTACTCAGAGTGCTCAGTGCTCAGTACTCAGCGTGCTGGGTGCTCAGTGCTCAGGGTGCTCGGTGCTCAGTACTCAGGGTGCTCAGTGCTCAGTACTCAGCGTGCTGGGTGCTCAGTGCTCAGGGTGCTGGGTGCTCAGTACTCAGGGTGCTGGGTGCTTAGTACTCAGGGTGCTCGGTCCTCAGTGCTCAGGGTGCTGGGTGCTCAGTACTCAGGGAGCAGGGTGCTCAGTGCTCAGGGTGCTCAGTGCTCAGTACTCAGGGTGCTCGGTGCTCAGTGATCAGGTTGCTCAGTGCTCAGTACTCAGGGTGCTCAGTGCTCAGTGCTCTGGGTGCTGAGTGCTCAGTGCTCGGGGTGCTGGGTGCTCAGTGCTCAGGGTGCTGGGTGCTCAGTACTCAGGGTGCTCAGTGCTCAGGGTGCTGGGTGCTCAGTGCTCGGGGTGCTGGGTACTCAGTGCTCAGTACACAGGGTGCTGGGTGCTCAGTGCTCTGGGTGCTGGGTGCTCAGTACTCAGTACTCAGGGTGCTGGGTGCTCAGTGCTCGGGGTGCTTGATGCTCAGTACTCAGGGTGCTGGGTGCTCAGTGCTCAGGGTGCTGGATGCACAGTACTCAGGGTGCTGGGTCCTCAGTGCTCAGGGTGCTGGGTGCTCAGTGCTCGGGGTGCTCAGTACTCAGGGTGCTTTGTGTTCAGTGCTCAGGGTACTGGGTGCTCAGTACTGAGGGTGCTCGGTGCTTAGTACTCAGGGTGCTGGGTGCTCAGTACTCAGGGTGCTCATTGCTCAGGGTGCTGCGTGCTCAGTACTCAGGGTGCTCATTGCTCAGGGTGCTGGGTGCTCAGTACTCAGTGTGCTGGGTGCTCAGTGCTCGGGGTGCTCGGTGCTCAGTGCTCAGGGTGCTGGGTGCTCAGTACTCAGGGTGCTCATTGCTCAGGGTGCTGGGTGCTCAGTACTCAGGGTGCTGGGTGCTCAGTACTCAGGGTGCTCAGTGCTCAGTACTCAGGTCGCTCAGTGCTCAGTACTCAGGGTGCTGGGTGCTCAGTGCTCAGGGTGCTGGGTGCTCAGTGCTGAGGGTGCTCAGTACTCAGGGTGCTGTGTGTTCAGTGCTCAGGGTACTGGGTGCTCAGTACTCAGGGTGCTGGGTGCTCAGTGCTCGGGGTGCTGGGTGCTCAGTGCTCAGTACTCAGTGTGCTGGGTGCTCAGTGCTCATGGTGCTGGGTGCTCAGTGCTCAGGGTGCTGGGTGCTCAGTGCTCACGGTGCTGGGTACTCAGTGCTCGGGGTGCTCAGTGCTCAGTACTCGCGGTGCTGGGTGCTCAGTGCTCAGGGTGCTCAATGCTCAGTACTCGGGGTGCTGTGTGCTCAGTGCTCAGGGTCCTCAGTGCTCAGTGCTCGGGGTGCTGGGTGCTCAGTGCTCGGGGCGCTGGGTGCTCAGTGCTCGTGGTGCTGGGTGCTCAGTACTCGGGGTGCTGCGTGCTCAGTGCTCAGGGTGCTCAGTGCTCAGTACTCAGTGCTCAGGGTGCTCAGTGCTCAGTGCTCAGGGTGCTGGGTGTTCAGTACTCAGGGTGCTGGGTGCTCAGTACTCAGGGTGCTGGGTACTCAGTGCTCAGGGTGCTGGGTGCTCAGTGCTCGGGGTGCTCAGTACTCAGGCTGCTGTGTGTTCAGTGCTCAGGGTACTGAGTGCTCAGTACTCTGGGTGCTCGGTGCTTAGTACTCAGGGTGCTGGGTGCTCAGTACTCCGGTTGCTGGGTGCTCAGTGCTCGGGGTGCTCGGAGCTCAGTACTCAGAGTGCTGGGTGCTCAGTTCTCGGGATGATCGGTGCTCAGTACACAGGGTGCTGGGTGCTCAGTGCTCGGGGTGCTCGGTGCTCAGTACGTTGGGTGCTCACTACTCAGGGTGCTGGGTGCTCAGTGCTCAGTGTGCTGGGTGCTCAGTGCTCAGGGTGCTGGGTGCTCAGTGCTCAGGGTGCTGGGTGCTCAGTACTCAGGGTGCTGGGTGCTCAGTGCTCGGGGTGCTGGGTGCTCAGTGCTCAGGGTGCTGGGTGCTCAGTACTCAGGGTGCTGGGTGCTCAGTACTCAGGGTGCTGGGTGCTCAGTACTCGGGTGCTGGGTGCTCAGTGCTCAGGGTGCTGGGTGCTCAGTGCTCGGGGTGCTGGGTGCTCAGTGCTCAGTACTCAGGGTGCTGGGTGCTCAGTGCTCAGGGTGCTGGGTGCTCAGTGCTCAGGGTGCTGGGTGCTCAGTGCTCGGGGTGCTGGGTGCTCAGTGCTCAGTACTCAGGGTGCTGGGTACTCAGTGCTCGGGGTGCTGGGTGCTCAGTGCTCAGGGTGCTGGGCGCTCAGTACTCAGGGTGCTGGGTGCTCAGTACTCAGGGTGCTGGGTGCTCAGTACTCGGGTGCTGGGTGCTCAGTGCTCAGGGTGCTGGGTGCTCAGTGCTCGGGGTGCTGGGTGCTCAGTGCTCAGTACTCAGGGTGCTGGGTGCTCAGTGCTCGGGGTGCTGGGTGCTCAGTGCTCAGGGTGCTGGGTGCTCAGTGCTCAGGGCGCTGGGTGCTCAGTGCTCATGGTGCTGGGTGCTCAGTGCACAGTCCTCAGGGTGATGGGTGCACAGTGCTCAGGGTGCTGGGTGCTCAGTGCTCAGGGTGCTGGGTACTCAGTGCTCGGGGTGCTGGGTGCTCAGTACTCAGGGTGCTGGGTGCTCAGTACACATGGTGCTGGGTTCTCAGTGCTCGGGTTGCTGGGTGCTCAGTGCTCGGGGTGCTGGGTGCTCAGTGCTCGGGGTGCTGTGTGTTCAGTGCTCAGGGTGCTGGGTGTTCAGTACTCAGGGTGCTGGGTGCTCAGTACTCAGGGTTCTCATTGCTCAGGGTGCTGGGTGCTCAGTACTCAGGGTGCTCAGTGCTCAGTACTCAGGGTGCTCAGTGCTCAGTACTCAGGGTGCTCGGTGCTCAGGGTGCTGGGTGCTCAGTGCTCGGGGTGCTCGGTGCTCAGTACTCAGGGTGCTGTGTGCTCAGTGCTCAGGGTGCTGGGTGCTCAGTGCTCAGGGTGCTGGGTGCTCAGTGCTCAGGATGCTGGGTGCTCAGTACTCAGGGTGCTCGGTGCTCGGGGTGCTGGGTGCTCAGTGCTTGGGGTGCTCGGTGCTGAGTACTCGGGGTGCTCAGTGCTCAGTACTCAGGGTGCTGGGTGCTCAGTGCTCAGGGTGCTGGGTGCTCAGTACTCAGGGTGCTGCGTGCTCAGTGCTCAGTACGCTGGGTGCTCAGTACTCAGGGTGCTGGGTGCTCAGTACTCAGGGTGCTCGGTTCTCAGTACTCAGGGTGCTGGGTGCTCAGTGCTCGGGGTGCTGGGTGCTCAGTACTCAGGGTGCTCAGTGCTCAGTACTCAGCGTGCTGGGTGCTCAGTGCTCAGGGTGCTCGGTGCTCAGTACTCAGGGTGCTCAGTGCTCAGTACTCAGCGTGCTGGTTGCTCAGTGCTCAGGGTGCTCGGTGCTCAGTACTCAGGGTGCTCAGTGCTCAGTACTCAGCGTGCTGGGTGCTCAGTGCTCAGGGTGCTCGATGCTCAGTACTTAGGGTGCTCAGTGCTCAGTACTCAGCGTGCTGGGTGCTCAGTGCTCAGGGTGCTCGGTGCTCAGTACTCAGGGTGCTCATTGCTCAGTACTCAGCGTGCTGGGTGCTCAGTGCTCGGGATGCTGGGTGCTCAGTACTCAGGGTGCTGGGTGCTCAGTACTCGTTTTGCTGGGTGCTAAGTGCTCAGGGTGCTGGGTGCTCAGAACTCAGGGTGCTGGGTGCTCAGTACTCAGGGTGCTCAGTGCTCATTACTCAGCGTGCTGGGTGCTCAGTGCTCAGGGTGCTGGGTGCTCAGTACTCAGGGTGCTGGGTGCTTAGTACTCAGTGTGCTCGGTCCTCAGTGCTCAGGGTGCTGGGTGCTCAGTACTCAGGGAGCAGGGTGCTCAGTGCTCAGGGTGCTCAGTGTTCAGTACTCAGGGTGCTCTGTGCTCAGTGCTCAGGGTGCTCAGTGCTCAGTACTCAGGGTGCTCAGTGCTCAGTGCTCTGGGTGCTGGGTGCTCAGTGCTCGGGGTGCTGGGTGCTCAGTGCTCAGGGTGCTGGGTGCTCAGTACTCAGGGTGCTCAGTGCTCAGGGTGCTGGGTGCTCAGTACTCAGGGTGCTGGGTGCTCAGTACTCGGGTGCTGGGTGCTCAGTGCTCAGGGTGCTGGGTGCTCAGTGCTCGGGGTGCTGGGTGCTCAGTGCTCAGTACTCAGGGTGCTGGGTGCTCAGTGCTCAGGGTGCTGGGTGCTCAGTGCTCAGGGTGCTGGGTGCTCAGTGCTCGGGGTGCTGGGTGCTCAGTGCTCAGTACTCAGGGTGCTGGGTACTCAGTGCTCGGGGTGCTGGGTGCTCAGTGCTCAGGGTGCTGGGCGCTCAGTACTCAGGGTGCTGGGTGCTCAGTACTCAGGGTGCTGGGTGCTAAGTACTCGGGTGCTGGGTGCTCAGTGCTCAGGGTGCTGGGTGCTCAGTGCTCGCTGTGCTGGGTGCTCAGTGCTCAGTACTCAGGGTGCTGGGTGCTCAGTGCTCGGGGTGCTGGGTGCACAGTGCTCAGGGTGCTGGGTGCTCAGTGCTCAGGGCGCTGGGTGCTCAGTGCTCATGGTGCTGGGTGCTCAGTGCACAGTCCTCAGGGTGATGGGTGCACAGTGCTCAGGGTGCTGGGTGCTCAGTGCTCAGGGTGCTGGGTACTCAGTGCTCGGGGTGCTGGGTGCTCAGTACTCAGGGTGCTGGGTGCTCAGTACACATGGTGCTGGGTTCTCAGTGCTCGATTTGCTGGGTGCTCAGTGCTCGGGGTGCTGGGTGCTCAGTGCTCGGGGTGCTGTGTGTTCAGTGCTCAGGGTGCTGGGTGCTCAGTGCTCAGGGTGCTGGGTGCTCAGTGCTCAGGATGCTGGGTGCTCAGTACTCAGGGTGCTCGGTGCTCGGGGTGCTGGGTGCTCAGTGCTTGGGGTGCTCGGTGCTGAGTACTCGGGGTGCTCAGTGCTCAGTACTCAGGGTTCTGGGTGCTCAGTGCTCAGGGTGCTGGGTGCTCAGTACTCAGGGTGCTGCGTGCTCAGTGCTCAGTACGCTGGGTGCTCAGTACTCAGGGTGCTGGGTGCTCAGTACTCAGGGTGCTCGGTTCTCAGTACTCAGGGTGCTGGGTGCTCAGTGCTCGGGGTGCTGGGTGCTCAGTACTCAGGGTGCTCAGTGCTCAGTACTCAGCGTGCTGGGTGCTCAGTGCTCAGGGTGCTCGGTGCTCAGTACTCAGGGTGCTCAGTGCTCAGTACTCAGCGTGCTGGGTGCTCAGTGCTCAGGGTGCTCGGTGCTCAGTACTCAGGGTGCTCAGTGCTCAGTACTCAGCGTGCTGGGTGCTCAGTGCTCAGGGTGCTCGGTGCTCAGTACTTAGGGTGCTCAGTGCTCAGTACTCAGCGTGCTGGGTGCTCAGTGCTCAGGGTGCTCGGTGCTCAGTACTCAGGGTGCTCATTGCTCAGTACTCAGCGTGCTGGGTGCTCAGTGCTCGGGATGCTGGGTGCTCAGTACTCAGGGTGCTGGGTGCTCAGTACTCGTTTTGCTGGGTGCTAAGTGCTCAGGGTGCTGGGTGCTCAGAACTCAGGGTGCTGGGTGCTCAGTACTCAGGGTGCTCAGTGCTCATTACTCAGCGTGCTGGGTGCTCAGTGCTCAGGGTGCTGGGTGCTCAGTACTCAGGGTGCTGGGTGCTTAGTACTCAGTGTGCTCGGTCCTCAGTGCTCAGGGTGCTGGGTGCTCAGTACTCAGGGAGCAGGGTGCTCAGGGTGCTGGGTGCTCAGTGCTCGTTGTGCTGGGTACTCAGTGCTCAGTACACAGGGTGCTGGGTGCTCAGTGCTCTGGGTGCTGGGTGCTCAGTACTCAGTACTCAGGGTGCTGGGGGCTCAGTGCTCGGGGTGCTGGATGCTCAGTACTCAGGGTGCTGGGTGCTCAGTGCTCGGGGTGCTGGATGCACAGTACTCAGTGTGCTGGGTCCTCAGTGCTCAGGGTGCTCAGTACTCAGGGTGCTGTGTGTTCATTGCTCAGGGTACTGTGTGCTCAGTACTGAGGTTGCTCGGAGCTTAGTACTCAGAGTGCTGGGTGCTCAGTACTCAGGGTGCTCATTGCTCAGGGTGCTGGGTGCTCAGTACTCAGGGTGCTCATTGCTCAGGGTGCTGGGTGCTCAGTACTCAGGGTGCTGGGTGCTCAGTGCTCGGGGTGCTCGGTGCTCAGTGCTCAGGGTGCTGTGTGCTCAGTACTCAGGGTGCTCATTGCTCAGGGTGCTGGGTGCTCAGTACTCAGGGTGCTGGGTGCTCAGTACTCACGGTGCTCAGTGCTCAGTACTCAGGGAGCTCAGTGCTCAGTACTCAGGGTGCTCAGTGCTCAAGGTGCTGGGTGCTCACTGCTCGGGGTGCTGGGTGCTCAGTGCTCAGGTTGCTGGGTGCTCAGTGCTCAGGGTGCTCGGTGCTCAGTGCTCTGGGTGCTGGGTGCTCAGTACTCAGTGCTCAGGGTGCTGGGTGCTCAGTTCTCGGGGTGCTGGGTGCTCAGTCCTCAGGGTGTTGGGTGCTCAGTGCTCAGGGTTGTCGGTGCTCAGTGCTCAGGGTGCTGGGTGCTAAGTACTCAGGGTGCTGGGTGCTCAGTGCTCGGGGTGCTGGGTGCTCAGTACTCAGTCAGGGTGCTCAGTGCTCAGTACTCGGGGTGCTGGGTGCTCAGTACTCAGGGTGCTGGGTGCTTAGTACTCAGGGTGCTCAGTGCTCAGTACACAGGGTGCTGGGTCCTCAGTGCTCGGGGTGCTGGGTGCTCAGTGCTCAGTACTCAGGGTGCTGGGTGCTCAGTGCTCGGGGTGCTGGGTGCTCAGTACTCAGCGTGCTGGGTGCTCAGTACTCAGGGTGCTGGGTGCTCAGTGCTCAGGATGCTGGGTGCTCAGTGCTCAGGGTGCTGGGTGCTCAGTGATCGGGGTGCTGGGTGCTCAGTACTCAGGGTGCTCAGTGCTCAGTACTCAGTGCTCGGGGTCCTGGGTGCTCCGTGCTCGGGGTGCTGGGTGCTCAGTGCTCTGGGTGCTTAGTGCTCAGTACTCAGGGTGCTGGGTGCTCAGTACTCAGGGTGCTGGGTGCTCATTCTCGGGGTGCTGGGTGCTCAGTGCTCGGGGTGCTGGGTGCTCAGTACTCAGGGTGCTGGGGGCTCAGTACTCAGGGTGCTGGGTGCTCAGTACTCAGGTTGCTCGGTTCTCAGTACTCAGGGTGTTGGGTGCTCATTCTCGGGGTGCTGAGTGCTCAGTGCTCGGGGTGCTGGGTGCTCAGTACTCAGGGTGCTGGGGGCTCAGTACTCAGGGTGCTGGGTGCTCAGTACTCAGGGTGATCTGTTCTCAGTACTCAGGTTGCTGGGTGCTCAGTGCTCGGGGTGCTGGGTGCTCAGTACTCGGGGTGCTCAGTGCTCAGTACTCAGGGTGCTGGGAGCTCAGTACTCAGGGTGCTGGGTGTTCAGTGCTCGGGGTGCTCGGTGCTCAGTACTCGGGGTGCTGGGTGCGCAGTACTCGGGGTGCTGGGTGCTCAGTGCTCTGGGTGCTGGGTGCTCAGTGCTCAGGGTGCTGGGTGCTCAGTGCTGAGGGTGGTGCTGTGTGCTCAGTACTCAGGGTGCTGGGTGCTCAGTGCTCAGGGTGCTGGGTGCTCAGTACTAAGGGTGCTGGGTGCTCAGTACTCAGGGTGCTCGGTGCTCAGTACTCAGGGTGCTGAGTGCTCAGTGCTCAGGGTGCTGGGTACTCAGTACTCAGGGTGCTGGGTGCTCAGTGCTCAGGGTGATCGGTGCTCAGTACTCAGGATGCTCAGTACTCAGGGTGCTGGGTGCTCAGTGCTCGGGGTGCTGGGTGCTCAGTACTCGGGGTGCTGGATGCTCTGTACTCAGGGTGCTGGGTGCTCAGTGCTCGGGGTCCTGGGTGCTCAGTGCTCAGGGTGATCGGTGCTCAGTACTCAGGGTGCTGGGTGCTCAGTGCTCAGGGTGCTGGGTGCTCAGTCCTCAGGGTGCTCAGTGCTCAGGGTGCTGGGTGCTCAGTGCTCGGGGTGCTGGGTGCTCAGTGCTCAGGGTGCTGGGTGCTCAGTACTAAGGGTGCTGGGTGCTCAGTACTCAGGGTGCTCGGTGCTCAGTACTCAGGGTGCTGATTGCTCAGTGCTCAGGGTGCTGGGTACTCAGTACTCAGGGTGCTGGGTGCTCAGTGCTCAGGGTGATCGGTGCTCAGTACTCAGGATGCTCAGTACTCAGGGTGCTGGGTGCTCAGTGCTCGGGGTGCTGGGTGCTCAGTACTCGGGGTGCTGGATGCTCTGTACTCAGGGTGCTGGGTGCTCAGTGCTCAGGGTGCTGGGTGCTCAGTGCTCAGTACTCAGGGTGCTGGGTGCTCAGTGCTCGGGGTGCTGGGTGCTCAGTACTCAGCATGCTCCGTGCTCAGTACTCAGGGTGCTGGGTGCTCAGTGCTCAGGGTGCTGGGTGCTCAGTGATCAGGTTGCTGGGTGCTCAGTGCTCAGGGTGCTCGGTGCTCAGTGCTCTGGGTGCTGGGTGCTCAGTACTCAGTGCTCAGGGTGCTGGGTGCTCAGTGCTCGGGGTGCTGGGTGCTCAGTCCTCAGGGTGTTGGGTGCTCAGTGCTCAGGGTTGTCGGTGCTCAGTGCTCAGGGTGCTGGGTGCTAAGTACTCAGGGTGCTGGGTGCTCAGTGCTCGGGGTGCTGGGTGCTCAGTACTCAGTCAGGGTGCTCAGTGCTCAGTACTCGGGGTGCTGGGTGCTCAGTACTCAGGGTGCTGGGTGCTTAGTACTCAGGGTGCTCAGTGCTCAGTACACAGGGTGCTGGGTCCTCAGTGCTCGGGGTGCTGGGTGCTCAGTGCTCAGTACTCAGGGTGCTGGGTGCTCAGTGCTCGGGGTGCTGGGTGCTCAGTACTCAGCGTGCTGGGTGCTCAGTACTCAGGGTGCTGGGTGCTCAGTGCTCAGGATGCTGGGTGCTCAGTGCTCAGGGTGCTGGGTGCTCAGTGATCGGGGTGCTGGGTGCTCAGTACTCAGGGTGCTCAGTGCTCAGTACTCAGTGCTCGGGGTCCTGGGTGCTCCGTGCTCGGGGTGATGGGTGCTCAGTGCTCTGGGTGCTTAGTGCTCAGTACTCAGGGTGCTGGGTGCTCAGTACTCAGGGTGCTGGGTGCTCATTCTCGGGGTGCTGGGTGCTCAGTGCTCGGGGTGCTGGGTGCTCAGTACTCAGGGTGCTGGGGGCTCAGTACTCAGGGTGCTGGGTGCTCAGTACTCAGGTTGCTCGGTTCTCAGTACTCAGGGTGTTGGGTGCTCATTCTCGGGGTGCTGAGTGCTCAGTGCTCGGGGTGCTGGGTGCTCAGTACTCAGGGTGCTGGGGGCTCAGTACTCAGGGTGCTGGGTGCTCAGTACTCAGGGTGATCTGTTCTCAGTTCTCAGGTTGCTGGGTGCTCAGTGCTCGGGGTGCTGGGTGCTCAGTACTCGGGGTGCTCAGTGCTCAGTACTCAGGGTGCTGGGAGCTCAGTACTCAGGGTGCTGGGTGTTCAGTGCTCGGGGTGCTCGGTGCTCAGTACTCGGGGTGCTGGGTGCGCAGTACTCGGGGTGCTGGGTGCTCAGTGCTCTGGGTGCTGGGTGCTCAGTGCTCGGGGTGCTGGGTGCTCAGTGCTGAGGGTGGTGCTGTGTGCTCAGTACTCAGGGTGCTGGGTGCTCAGTGCTCAGGGTGCTGGGTGCTCAGTACTAAGGGTGCTGGGTGCTCAGTACTCAGGGTGCTCGGTGCTCAGTACTCAGGGTGCTGAGTGCTCAGTGCTCAGGGTGCTGGGTACTCAGTACTCAGGGTGCTGGGTGCTCAGTGCTCAGGGTGATCGGTGCTCAGTACTCAGGATGCTCAGTACTCAGGGTGCTGGGTGCTCAGTGCTCGGGGTGCTGGGTGCTCAGTACTCGGGGTGCTGGATGCTCTGTACTCAGGGTGCTGGGTGCTCAGTGCTCGGGGTCCTGGGTGCTCAGTGCTCAGGGTGATCGGTGCTCAGTACTCAGGGTGCTGGGTGCTCAGTGCTCAGGGTGCTGGGTGCTCAGTCCTCAGGGTGCTCAGTGCTCAGGGTGCTGGGTGCTCAGTGCTCGGGGTGCTGGGTGCTCAGTGCTCTGGGTGCTGGGTGCTCAGTACTCAGTACTCAGGGTGCTGGGGGCTCAGTGCTCGGGGTGCTGGATGCTCAGTACTCAGGGTGCTGGGTGCTCAGTGCTCGGGGTGCTGGATGCACAGTACTCAGTGTGCTGGGTCCTCAGTGCTCAGGGTGCTCAGTACTCAGGGTGCTGTGTGTTCATTGCTCAGGGTACTGTGTGCTCAGTACTGAGGTTGCTCGGAGCTTAGTACTCAGAGTGCTGGGTGCTCAGTACTCAGGGTGCTCATTGCTCAGGGTGCTGGGTGCTCAGTACTCAGGGTGCTCATTGCTCAGGGTGCTGGGTGCTCAGTACTCAGGGTGCTGGGTGCTCAGTGCTCGGGGTGCTCGGTGCTCAGTGCTCAGGGTGCTGTGTGCTCAGTACTCAGGGTGCTCATTGCTCAGGGTGCTGGGTGCTCAGTACTCAGGGTGCTGGGTGCTCAGTACTCACGGTGCTCAGTGCTCAGTACTCAGGGAGCTCAGTGCTCAGTACTCAGGGTGCTCAGTGCTCAAGGTGCTGGGTGCTCACTGCTCGGGGTGCTGGGTGCTCAGTGCTCAGGTTGCTGGGTGCTCAGTGCTCAGGGTGCTCGGTGCTCAGTGCTCTGGGTGCTGGGTGCTCAGTACTCAGTGCTCAGGGTGCTGGGTGCTCAGTTCTCGGGGTGCTGGGTGCTCAGTCCTCAGGGTGTTGGGTGCTCAGTGCTCAGGGTTGTCGGTGCTCAGTGCTCAGGGTGCTGGGTGCTAAGTACTCAGGGTGCTGGGTGCTCAGTGCTCGGGGTGCTGGGTGCTCAGTACTCAGTCAGGGTGCTCAGTGCTCAGTACTCGGGGTGCTGGGTGCTCAGTACTCAGGGTGCTGGGTGCTTAGTACTCAGGGTGCTCAGTGCTCAGTACACAGGGTGCTGGGTCCTCAGTGCTCGGGGTGCTGGGTGCTCAGTGCTCAGTACTCAGGGTGCTGGGTGCTCAGTGCTCGGGGTGCTGGGTGCTCAGTACTCAGCGTGCTGGGTGCTCAGTACTCAGGGTGCTGGGTGCTCAGTGCTCAGGATGCTGGGTGCTCAGTGCTCAGGGTGCTGGGTGCTCAGTGATCGGGGTGCTGGGTGCTCAGTACTCAGGGTGCTCAGTGCTCAGTACTCAGTGCTCGGGGTCCTGGGTGCTCCGTGCTCGGGGTGCTGGGTGCTCAGTGCTCTGGGTGCTTAGTGCTCAGTACTCAGGGTGCTGGGTGCTCAGTACTCAGGGTGCTGGGTGCTCATTCTCGGGGTGCTGGGTGCTCAGTGCTCGGGGTGCTGGGTGCTCAGTACTCAGGGTGCTGGGGGCTCAGTACTCAGGGTGCTGGGTGCTCAGTACTCAGGTTGCTCGGTTCTCAGTACTCAGGGTGTTGGGTGCTCATTCTCGGGGTGCTGAGTGCTCAGTGCTCGGGGTGCTGGGTGCTCAGTACTCAGGGTGCTGGGGGCTCAGTACTCAGGGTGCTGGGTGCTCAGTACTCAGGGTGATCTGTTCTCAGTACTCAGGTTGCTGGGTGCTCAGTGCTCGGGGTGCTGGGTGCTCAGTACTCGGGGTGCTCAGTGCTCAGTACTCAGGGTGCTGGGAGCTCAGTACTCAGGGTGCTGGGTGTTCAGTGCTCGGGGTGCTCGGTGCTCAGTACTCGGGGTGCTGGGTGCGCAGTACTCGGGGTGCTGGGTGCTCAGTGCTCTGGGTGCTGGGTGCTCAGTGCTCAGGATGCTGGGTGCTCAGTGCTCAGGGTGCTGGGTGCTCAGTGATCGGGGTGCTGGGTGCTCAGTACTCAGGGTGCTCAGTGCTCAGTACTCAGTGCTCGGGGTCCTGGGTGCTCCGTGCTCGGGGTGATGGGTGCTCAGTGCTCTGGGTGCTTAGTGCTCAGTACTCAGGGTGCTGGGTGCTCAGTACTCAGGGTGCTGGGTGCTCATTCTCGGGGTGCTGGGTGCTCAGTGCTCGGGGTGCTGGGTGCTCAGTACTCAGGGTGCTGGGGGCTCAGTACTCAGGGTGCTGGGTGCTCAGTACTCAGGTTGCTCGGTTCTCAGTACTCAGGGTGTTGGGTGCTCATTCTCGGGGTGCTGAGTGCTCAGTGCTCGGGGTGCTGGGTGCTCAGTACTCAGGGTGCTGGGGGCTCAGTACTCAGGGTGCTGGGTGCTCAGTACTCAGGGTGATCTGTTCTCAGTTCTCAGGTTGCTGGGTGCTCAGTGCTCGGGGTGCTGGGTGCTCAGTACTCGGGGTGCTCAGTGCTCAGTACTCAGGGTGCTGGGAGCTCAGTACTCAGGGTGCTGGGTGTTCAGTGCTCGGGGTGCTCGGTGCTCAGTACTCGGGGTGCTGGGTGCGCAGTACTCGGGGTGCTGGGTGCTCAGTGCTCTGGGTGCTGGGTGCTCAGTGCTCGGGGTGCTGGGTGCTCAGTGCTGAGGGTGGTGCTGTGTGCTCAGTACTCAGGGTGCTGGGTGCTCAGTGCTCAGGGTGCTGGGTGCTCAGTACTAAGGGTGCTGGGTGCTCAGTACTCAGGGTGCTCGGTGCTCAGTACTCAGGGTGCTGAGTGCTCAGTGCTCAGGGTGCTGGGTACTCAGTACTCAGGGTGCTGGGTGCTCAGTGCTCAGGGTGATCGGTGCTCAGTACTCAGGATGCTCAGTACTCAGGGTGCTGGGTGCTCAGTGCTCGGGGTGCTGGGTGCTCAGTACTCGGGGTGCTGGATGCTCTGTACTCAGGGTGCTGGGTGCTCAGTGCTCGGGGTCCTGGGTGCTCAGTGCTCAGGGTGATCGGTGCTCAGTACTCAGGGTGCTGGGTGCTCAGTGCTCAGGGTGCTGGGTGCTCAGTCCTCAGGGTGCTCAGTGCTCAGGGTGCTGGGTGCTCAGTGCTCGGGGTGCTGGGTGCTCAGTGCTCTGGGTGCTGGGTGCTCAGTACTCAGTACTCAGGGTGCTGGGGGCTCAGTGCTCGGGGTGCTGGATGCTCAGTACTCAGGGTGCTGGGTGCTCAGTGCTCGGGGTGCTGGATGCACAGTACTCAGTGTGCTGGGTCCTCAGTGCTCAGGGTGCTCAGTACTCAGGGTGCTGTGTGTTCATTGCTCAGGGTACTGTGTGCTCAGTACTGAGGTTGCTCGGAGCTTAGTACTCAGAGTGCTGGGTGCTCAGTACTCAGGGTGCTCATTGCTCAGGGTGCTGGGTGCTCAGTACTCAGGGTGCTCATTGCTCAGGGTGCTGGGTGCTCAGTACTCAGGGTGCTGGGTGCTCAGTGCTCGGGGTGCTCGGTGCTCAGTGCTCAGGGTGCTGTGTGCTCAGTACTCAGGGTGCTCATTGCTCAGGGTGCTGGGTGCTCAGTACTCAGGGTGCTGGGTGCTCAGTACTCACGGTGCTCAGTGCTCAGTACTCAGGGAGCTCAGTGCTCAGTACTCAGGGTGCTCAGTGCTCAAGGTGCTGGGTGCTCACTGCTCGGGGTGCTGGGTGCTCAGTGCTCAGGTTGCTGGGTGCTCAGTGCTCAGGGTGCTCGGTGCTCAGTGCTCTGGGTGCTGGGTGCTCAGTACTCAGTGCTCAGGGTGCTGGGTGCTCAGTTCTCGGGGTGCTGGGTGCTCAGTCCTCAGGGTGTTGGGTGCTCAGTGCTCAGGGTTGTCGGTGCTCAGTGCTCAGGGTGCTGGGTGCTAAGTACTCAGGGTGCTGGGTGCTCAGTGCTCGGGGTGCTGGGTGCTCAGTACTCAGTCAGGGTGCTCAGTGCTCAGTACTCGGGGTGCTGGGTGCTCAGTACTCAGGGTGCTGGGTGCTTAGTACTCAGGGTGCTCAGTGCTCAGTACACAGGGTGCTGGGTCCTCAGTGCTCGGGGTGCTGGGTGCTCAGTGCTCAGTACTCAGGGTGCTGGGTGCTCAGTGCTCGGGGTGCTGGGTGCTCAGTACTCAGCGTGCTGGGTGCTCAGTACTCAGGGTGCTGGGTGCTCAGTGCTCAGGATGCTGGGTGCTCAGTGCTCAGGGTGCTGGGTGCTCAGTGATCGGGGTGCTGGGTGCTCAGTACTCAGGGTGCTCAGTGCTCAGTACTCAGTGCTCGGGGTCCTGGGTGCTCCGTGCTCGGGGTGCTGGGTGCTCAGTGCTCGGGGTGCTGGGTGCTCAGTGCTCAGTACTCAGGGTGCTGGGGGCTCAGTACTCAGGGTGCTGGGTGCTCAGTACTCAGGTTGCTCGGTTCTCAGTACTCAGGGTGTTGGGTGCTCATTCTCGGGGTGCTGAGTGCTCAGTGCTCGGGGTGCTGGGTGCTCAGTACTCAGGGTGCTGGGGGCTCAGTACTCAGGGTGCTGGGTGCTCAGTACTCAGGGTGATCTGTTCTCAGTTCTCAGGTTGCTGGGTGCTCAGTGCTCGGGGTGCTGGGTGCTCAGTACTCGGGGTGCTCAGTGCTCAGTACTCAGGGTGCTGGGAGCTCAGTACTCAGGGTGCTGGGTGTTCAGTGCTCGGGGTGCTCGGTGCTCAGTACTCGGGGTGCTGGGTGCGCAGTACTCGGGGTGCTGGGTGCTCAGTGCTCTGGGTGCTGGGTGCTCAGTGCTCGGGGTGCTGGGTGCTCAGTGCTGAGGGTGGTGCTGTGTGCTCAGTACTCAGGGTGCTGGGTGCTCAGTGCTCAGGGTGCTGGGTGCTCAGTACTAAGGGTGCTGGGTGCTCAGTACTCAGGGTGCTCGGTGCTCAGTACTCAGGGTGCTGAGTGCTCAGTGCTCAGGGTGCTGGGTACTCAGTACTCAGGGTGCTGGGTGCTCAGTGCTCAGGGTGATCGGTGCTCAGTACTCAGGATGCTCAGTACTCAGGGTGCTGGGTGCTCAGTGCTCGGGGTGCTGGGTGCTCAGTACTCGGGGTGCTGGATGCTCTGTACTCAGGGTGCTGGGTGCTCAGTGCTCGGGGTCCTGGGTGCTCAGTGCTCAGGGTGATCGGTGCTCAGTACTCAGGGTGCTGGGTGCTCAGTGCTCAGGGTGCTGGGTGCTCAGTCCTCAGGGTGCTCAGTGCTCAGGGTGCTGGGTGCTCAGTGCTCGGGGTGCTGGGTGCTCAGTGCTCAGGGTGCTGGGTGCTCAGTACTAAGGGTGCTGGGTGCTCAGTACTCAGGGTGCTCGGTGCTCAGTACTCAGGGTGCTGATTGCTCAGTGCTCAGGGTGCTGGGTACTCAGTACTCAGGGTGCTGGGTGCTCAGTGCTCAGGGTGATCGGTGCTCAGTACTCAGGATGCTCAGTACTCAGGGTGCTGGGTGCTCAGTGCTCGGGGTGCTGGGTGCTCAGTACTCGGGGTGCTGGATGCTCTGTACTCAGGGTGCTGGGTGCTCAGTTCTCAGGGTGCTGGGTGCTCAGTGCTCAGTACTCAGGGTGCTGGGTGCTCAGTGCTCGGGGTGCTGGGTGCTCAGTACTCAGCATGCTCCGTGCTCAGTACTCAGGGTGCTGGGTGCTCAGTGCTCAGGGTGCTGGGTGCTCAGTGATCAGGGTGCTTGGTGCTCAGTGATCGGGGTGCTGGGTGCTCAGTACTCAGGGTGCTCAGTGCTCGGGGAGCTAGGTGCTCAGTACTCAGGGTGCTGGGTGCTCAGTACTCAGTGCTCGGGGTCCTGGGTGCTCCGTGCTCGGGGTGCTGGGCGCTCAGTGCTCTGGGTGTTTAGTGCTCAGTACTCACGGTGCTGGGTGCTCAGTACTCAGGGTGCTGGGTGCTCAGTGCGCGGGGTGCTGGGTGCTCAGTACTCGGGGTGTTCAGTGCTCAGTGCTGAGAGTGGTGCTGGGTGCTCAGTACTCAGGGTGCTGGTGGCTCAGTACTCAGGGTGCTGGGTGCTCAGTACTCAGGGTGATCTGTTCTCAGTACTCAGGTTGCAGGGTGCTCAGTGCTCGGGGTGCTGGGTGCTCAGTACTCGGGGTGTTCAGTGCTCAGTGCTCAGGGTGTTGGGTGCTCAGTACTCAGGGTGCTGGGTGTTCAGTGCTCGGGGTGCTCGGTGCTCAGTACTCGGGGTGCTGGGTGCTCAGTGCTGAGAGTGGTGCTGGGTGCTCAGTACTCAGGGTGCTGGGTGCTCAGTGCTCAGGGTGCTGGGTGCTCAGTACTAAGGGTGCTGGGTGCTCAGTACTCAGGGTGCTGGGTGCTCAGTACTCAGGGTGCTGGGTGCTCAGTGCTCAGGGTGCTGGGTACTCAGTACTCAGTGTGCTGGGTGCTCAGTACTCACTGTGCTGGGTGCTCAGTGCTCAGGGTGCTGGGTGCTCAGTGCTCATGGTGCTGGGTGCTCAGTACTCAGGGTGCTGGGTGCTCAGTGCTCAGGGTGATCGGTGCTCAGTTCTCAGGGTGCTCAGTACTCAGGGTGCTGGGTGCTCAGTGCTCGGGGTGCTGGGTGCTCAGTACTCGGGGTGCTGTGTGCTCTGTACTCAGGGTGCTGGGTGCTCAGTGCTCGGGGTCCTGGGTGCTCAGTCTCAGGGTGCTGGATTCTCAGTGCTCAGGGTGCTGGGTGGGCAGTCCTCAGGGTGCTCAGTGCTCAGAGTGCTGGGTGCTCAGTGCTCGGGGTGCTCGGTGCTCAGTACTCAGGGTGCTGAGTGCTCAGTACTCAGGATGCTGCGTGCTCCGTACTCATGGTGCTGGGTGCTCAGTACTCAGGGGGCTGGCTGCTCAGTGCTCAGGGTGCTGGGTGCTCCGTGCTCAGGGTGCTGGGTGCTCAGTACTAAGGGTGCTGGGTGCTCAGTACTCAGGGTGCTGGGTGCTCAGTACTCAGGGTGCTGGGTGCTCAGTGCTCAGGGTGCTGGGTACTCAGTAGTCAGTGTGCTGGGTGCTCAGTACTCACTGTGCTGGGTGCTCAGTGCTCAGGGTGCTGGGTGCTCAGTGCTCATGGTGCTGGGTGCTCAGTACTCAGGGTGCTGGGTTCTCAGTGCTCAGGGTGATCGGTGCTCAGTACTCAGGGTGCTCAGTACTCAGGGTGCTGGGTGCTCAGTGCTCGGGGTAATGGGTGCTCAGTGCTCAGTGCTCAGGGTGTTGGGTGCTCAGTGCTCAGTGCTCAGGGTGCTGGGTGCTCAGTACTCAGGGTGCTGGGTGCTCAGTACTCAGGGTGCTGGGTGCTGAGTGCTCAGGGTGCTGGGTGGTCAGTACTCTGGGTGTTGGATGCTCAGTACTCAGGGTGCTGGGTGCTCAGTGCTCGGGGTGCTGGGTGCTCAGTGCTCGGGGTGCTGTGTGCTCAGTGCTCAGGGTGCTGGGTGCTCAGTACTCAAGGTGCTGGGTGCTCAGTGCTCAGGGTGCTGGGTGCTCAGTCCTCGGGGTGCTCCGTGCTCAGTGCTCAGGGTGCTGGGTGTTCAGTGCTTGGGGTGCTCGGTGCTCAGTACTCTGGGTGCTGGGTGCTCAGTGCTGAGAGTGGTGCTGGGTGCTCAGTACTCAGGGTGCTGGGTGCTCAGTGCTCAGGGTGCTGGGTGCTCAGTACTAAGGGTGCTGGGTGCTCAGTACTCAGGGTGCTGGGTGCTCAGTACTCAGGGTGCTGGGTGCTCAGTGCTCAGGGTGCTGGGTGCTCAGTTCTCAGGGTGCTCAGTGCTCAGTACTCGGGGTGCTGGGTGCTCAGTACTCAGGGTGCTGGGTGCTTAGTACTCAGGGTGCTCAGTGCTCAGTACACAGGGTGCTGGGTCCTCAGTGCTCGGGGTGCTGGGTGCTCAGTGCTCAGTACTCAGGGTGCTGGGTGCTCAGTGCTCGGGGTGCTGGGTGCTCAGTACTCAGCGTGCTGGGTGCTCAGTACTCAGGGTGCTGGGTGCTCAGTGCTCAGGATGCTGGGTGCTCAGTGCTCAGCGTGCTGGGAGCTCAGTGATCGGGGTGCTGGGTGCTCAGTACTCAGGGTGCTCAGTGCTCAGTACTCAGTGCTCGGGGTCCTGGGTGCTCCGTGCTCGGGGTGCTGGGTGCTCAGTGCTCTGGGTGCTTAGTGCTCAGTACTCAGGGTGCTGGGTGCTCAGTACTCAGGGTGCTGGGTGCTCATTCTCGGGGTGCTGGGTGCTCAGTGCTCGGGGTGCTGGGTGCTCAGTACTCAGGGTGCTGGGGGCTCAGTACTCAGGGTGCTGGGTGCTCAGTACTCAGGGTGCTCGGTTCTCAGTACTCAGGGTGTTGGGTGCTCATTCTCGGGGTGCTGAGTGCTCAGTGCTCGGGGTGCTGGGTGCTCAGTACTCAGGGTGCTGGGGGCTCAGTACTCAGGGTGCTGGGTGCTCAGTACTCAGGGTGATCTGTTCTCAGTACTCAGGTTGCTGGGTGCTCAGTGCTCGGGGTGCTGGGTGCTCAGTACTCGGGGTGCTCAGTGCTCAGTACTCAGGGTGCTGGGAGCTCAGTACTCAGGGTGCTGGGTGTTCAGTACTCGGGGTGCTCGGTGCTCAGTACTCGGGGTGCTGGGTGCGCAGTACTCGGGGTGCTGGGTGCTCAGTGCTCTGGGTGCTGGGTGCTCAGTGCTCGGGGTGCTGGGTGCTCAGTGCTGAGGGTGGTGCTGTGTGCTCAGTACTCAGGGTGCTGGGTGCTCAGTGCTCAGGGTGCTGGGTGCTCAGTACTAAGGGTGCTGGGTGCTCAGTACTCAGGGTGCTCGGTGCTCAGTACTCAGGGTGCTGAGTGCTCAGTGCTCAGGGTGCTGGGTACTCAGTACTCAGGGTGCTGGGTGCTCAGTGCTCAGGGTGATCGGTGCTCAGTACTCAGGATGCTCATTACTCAGGGTGCTGGGTGCTCAGTGCTCGGGGTGCTGGGTGCTCAGTACTCGGGGTGCTGGATGCTCTGTACTCAGGGTGCTGGGTGCTCAGTGCTCGGGGTCCTGGGTGCTCAGTGCTCAGGGTGATCGGTGCTCAGTACTCAGGGTGCTGGGTGCTCAGTGCTCAGGGTGCTGGGTGCTCAGTCCGCAGGGTGCTCAGTGCTCAGGGTGCTGGGGGCTCAGTGCTCGGGGTGCTGGGTGCTCAGTGCTCAGGGTGCTGGGTGCTCAGTACTAAGGGTGCTGGGTGCTCAGTACTCAGGGTGCTGATTGCTCAGTGCTCAGGGTGCTGGGTACTCAGTACTCAGGGTGCTGGGTGCTCAGTGCTCAGGGTGATCGGTGCTCAGTACTCAGGGTGCTGAGTGCTCAGTGTTCAGGGTGCTGGGTACTCAGTACTCAGGGTGCTGGGTGCTCAGTGCTCAGGGTGATCGGTGCTCAGTACTCAGGATGCTCAGTACTCAGGGTGCTGGGTGCTCAGTGCTCGGGGTGCTGGGTGCTCAGTACTCGGGGTGCTGGATGCTCTGTACTCAGGGTGCTGGGTGCTCAGTGCTCGGGGTCCTGGGTGCTCAGTGCTCAGGGTGATCGGTGCTCAGTACTCAGGGTGCTGGGTGCTCAGTGCTCAGGGTGCTGGGTGCTCAGTCCTCAGGGTGCTCAGTGCTCAGGGTGCTGGGTGCTCAGTGATCGGGGTGCTGGGTGCTCAGTGCTCAGGGTGCTGGGTGCTCAGTACTAAGGGTGCTGGGTGCTCAGTACTCAGGGTGCTGATTGCTCAGTGCTCAGGGTGCTGGGTACTCAGTACTCAGGGTGCTGGGTGCTCAGTACTCAGGGTGCTGGGTGCTGAGTGCTCAGGGTGCTGGGTGGTCAGTACTCTGGGTGTTGGATGCTCAGTACTCAGGGTGCTGGGTGCTCAGTGCTCGGGGTGCTGGGTGCTCAGTGCTCGGGGTGCTGTGTGCTCAGTGCTCAGGGTGCTGGGTGCTCAGTACTCAAGGTGCTGGGTGCTCAGTGCTCAGGGTGCTGGGTGCTCAGTCCTCGGGGTGCTCCGTGCTCAGTGCTCAGGGTGCTGGGTGTTCAGTGCTCGGGGTGCTCGGTGCTCAGTACTCTGGGTGCTGGGTGCTCAGTGCTGAGAGTGGTGCTGGGTGCTCAGTACTCAGGGTGCTGGGTGCTCAGTGCTCAGGGTGCTGGGTGCTCAGTACTAAGGGTGCTGGGTGCTCAGTACTCAGGGTGCTGGGTGCTCAGTACTCAGGGTGCTGGGTGCTCAGTGCTCAGGGTGCTGGGTGCTCAGTTCTCAGGGTGCTCAGTGCTCAGTACTCGGGGTGCTGGGTGCTCAGTACTCAGGGTGCTGGGTGCTTAGTACTCAGGGTGCTCAGTGCTCAGTACACAGGGTGCTGGGTCCTCAGTGCTCGGGGTGCTGGGTGCTCAGTGCTCAGTACTCAGGGTGCTGGGTGCTCAGTGCTCGGGGTGCTGGGTGCTCAGTACTCAGCGTGCTGGGTGCTCAGTACTCAGGGTGCTGGGTGCTCAGTGCTCAGGATGCTGGGTGCTCAGTGCTCAGGGTGCTGGGAGCTCAGTGATCGGGGTGCTGGGTGCTCAGTACTCAGGGTGCTCAGTGCTCAGTACTCAGTGCTCGGGGTCCTGGGTGCTCCGTGCTCGGGGTGCTGGGTGCTCAGTGCTCTGGGTGCTTAGTGCTCAGTACTCAGGGTGCTGGGTGCTCAGTACTCAGGGTGCTGGGTGCTCATTCTCGGGGTGCTGGGTGCTCAGTGCTCGGGGTGCTGGGTGCTCAGTACTCAGGGTGCTGGGGGCTCAGTACTCAGGGTGCTGGGTGCTCAGTACTCAGGGTGCTCGGTTCTCAGTACTCAGGGTGTTGGGTGCTCATTCTCGGGGTGCTGAGTGCTCAGTGCTCGGGGTGCTGGGTGCTCAGTACTCAGGGTGCTGGGGGCTCAGTACTCAGGGTGCTGGGTGCTCAGTACTCAGGGTGATCTGTTCTCAGTACTCAGGTTGCTGGGTGCTCAGTGCTCGGGGTGCTGGGTGCTCAGTACTCGGGGTGCTCAGTGCTCAGTACTCAGGGTGCTGGGAGCTCAGTACTCAGGGTGCTGGGTGTTCAGTACTCGGGGTGCTCGGTGCTCAGTACTCGGGGTGCTGGGTGCGCAGTACTCGGGGTGCTGGGTGCTCAGTGCTCTGGGTGCTGGGTGCTCAGTGCTCGGGGTGCTGGGTGCTCAGTGCTGAGGGTGGTGCTGTGTGCTCAGTACTCAGGGTGCTGGGTGCTCAGTGCTCAGGGTGCTGGGTGCTCAGTACTAAGGGTGCTGGGTGCTCAGTACTCAGGGTGCTCGGTGCTCAGTACTCAGGGTGCTGAGTGCTCAGTGCTCAGGGTGCTGGGTACTCAGTACTCAGGGTGCTGGGTGCTCAGTGCTCAGGGTGATCGGTGCTCAGTACTCAGGATGCTCATTACTCAGGGTGCTGGGTGCTCAGTGCTCGGGGTGCTGGGTGCTCAGTACTCGGGGTGCTGGATGCTCTGTACTCAGGGTGCTGGGTGCTCAGTGCTCGGGGTCCTGGGTGCTCAGTGCTCAGGGTGATCGGTGCTCAGTACTCAGGGTGCTGGGTGCTCAGTGCTCAGGGTGCTGGGTGCTCAGTCCGCAGGGTGCTCAGTGCTCAGGGTGCTGGGTGCTCAGTGCTCGGGGTGCTGGGTGCTCAGTGCTCAGGGTGCTGGGTGCTCAGTACTAAGGGTGCTGGGTGCTCAGTACTCAGGGTGCTGATTGCTCAGTGCTCAGGGTGCTGGGTACTCAGTACTCAGGGTGCTGGGTGCTCAGTGCTCAGGGTGATCGGTGCTCAGTACTCAGGGTGCTGAGTGCTCAGTGTTCAGGGTGCTGGGTACTCAGTACTCAGGGTGCTGGGTGCTCAGTGCTCAGGGTGATCGGTGCTCAGTACTCAGGATGCTCAGTACTCAGGGTGCTGGGTGCTCAGTGCTCGGGGTGCTGGGTGCTCAGTACTCGGGGTGCTGGATGCTCTGTACTCAGGGTGCTGGGTGCTCAGTGCTCGGGGTCCTGGGTGCTCAGTGCTCAGGGTGATCGGTGCTCAGTACTCAGGGTGCTGGGTGCTCAGTGCTCAGGGTGCTGGGTGCTCAGTCCTCAGGGTGCTCAGTGCTCAGGGTGCTGGGTGCTCAGTGATCGGGGTGCTGGGTGCTCAGTGCTCAGGGTGCTGGGTGCTCAGTACTAAGGGTGCTGGGTGCTCAGTACTCAGGGTGCTGATTGCTCAGTGCTCAGGGTGCTGGGTACTCAGTACTCAGGGTGCTGGGTGCTCAGTGCTCAGGGTGATCGGTGCTCAGTACTCAGGATGCTCAGTACTCAGGGTGCTGGGTGCTCAGTGCTCGGGGTGCTGGGTGCTCAGTACTCGGGGTGCTGGATGCTCTGTACTCAGGGTGCTGGGTGCTCAGTGCTCAGGGTGCTGGGTGCTCAGTGCTCAGTACTCAGGGTGCTGGGTGCTCAGTGCTCGGGGTGCTGGGTGCTCAGTACTCAGCATGCTCCGTGCTCAGTACTCAGGGTGCTGGGTGCTCAGTGCTCAGGGTGCTGGGTGCTCAGTGATCAGGGTGCTTGGTGCTCAGTGATCGGGGTGCTGGGTGCTCAGTACTCAGGGTGCTCAGTGCTCGGGGAGCTAGGTGCTCAGTACTCAGGGTGCTGGGTGCTCAGTACTCAGTGCTCGGGGTCCTGGGTGCTCCGTGCTCGGGGTGCTGGGCGCTCAGTGCTCTGGGTGTTTAGTGCTCAGTACTCAGGGTGCTGGGTGCTCAGTACTCAGGGTGCTGGGTGCTCATTCTCGGGGTGCTGGGTGCTCAGTGCGCGGGGTGCTGGGTGCTCAGTACTCAGGGTGCTGGGGGCTCAGTACTCAGGGTGCTGGGTGCTCAGTACTCAGGGTGCTCGGTTCTCAGTACTGAGGGTGCTGGGTGCTCATTCTCGGGGTGCTGGGTGCTCAGTGCTCGGGGTGCTGGGTGCTCAGTACTCAGGGTGCTGGTGGCTCAGTACTCAGGGTGCTGGGTGCTCACTACTCAGGGTGATCTGTTCTCAGTACTCAGGTTGCAGGGTGCTCAGTGCTCGGGGTGCTGGGTCCTCAGTGCTCGGTGTGCTGGGTGCTCAGTGCTCAGTACTCAGGGTGCTGGGTGCTCAGTGCTCGGGGTGCTGGGTGCTCAGTACTCAGCGTGCTGGGTGCTCAGTACTCAGGGTGCTGGGTGCTCAGTGCTCAGGATGCTGGGTGCTCAGTGCTCAGGGTGCTGGGAGCTCAGTGATCGGGGTGCTGGGTGCTCAGTACTCAGGGTGCTCAGTGCTCAGTACTCAGTGCTCGGGGTCCTGGGTGCTCCGTGCTCGGGGTGCTGGGTGCTCAGTGCTCTGGGTGCTTAGTGCTCAGTACTCAGGGTGCTGGGTGCTCAGTACTCAGGGTGCTGGGTGCTCATTCTCGGGGTGCTGGGTGCTCAGTGCTCGGGGTGCTGGGTGCTCAGTACTCAGGGTGCTGGGGGCTCAGTACTCAGGGTGCTGGGTGCTCAGTACTCAGGGTGCTCGGTTCTCAGTACTCAGGGTGTTGGGTGCTCATTCTCAGGGTGCTGAGTGCTCAGTGCTCGTCGTGCTGGGTGCTCAGTACTCAGGGTGCTGGGGGCTCAGTACTCAGGGTGCTGGGTGCTCAGTTCTCAGGGTGCTCTGTTCTCAGTACTCAGGTTGCTGGGTGCTCAGTGCTCGGGGTGCTGGGTGCTCAGTACTCGGGGTGCTCAGTGCTCAGTACTCAGGTTGCTGGGAGCTCAGTACTCAGGGTGCTGGGTGTTCAGTGCTCGGGGTGCTCGGTGCTCAGTACTCGGGGTGCTGGGTGCGCAGTACTCGGGGTGCTGGGTGCTCAGTGCTCTGGGTGCTGGGTGCTCAGTGCTCGGGGTGCTGGGTGCTCAGTGCTGAGGGTGGTGCTGGGTGCTCAGTACTCAGGGTGCTGGGTGCTCAGTGCTCAGGGTGCTGGGTGCTCAGTACTAAGGGTGCTGGGTGCTCAGTACTCAGGGTGCTCGGTGCTCAGTACTCAGGGTGCTGAGTGCTCAGTGCTCAGGGTGCTGGGTACTCAGTACTCACTGTGCTGGGTGCTCAGTGCTCAGGGTGATCGGTGCTCAGTACTCAGGATGCTCAGTACTCAGGGTGCTGGGTGCTCAGTGCTCGGGGTGCTGGGTGCTCAGTACTCGGGGTGCTGGATGCTCTGTACTCAGGGTGCTGGGTGCTCAGTGCTCGGGGTCCTGGGTGCTCAGTGCTCAGGGTGATCGGTGCTCAGTACTCAGGGTGCTGGGTGCTCAGTGCTCAGGGTGCTGGGTGCTCAGTCCTCAGGGTGCTCAGTGCTCAGGGTGCTGGGTGCTCAGTGCTCGGGGTGCTGGGTGCTCAGTGCTCAGGGTGCTGGGTGCTCAGTACTAAGGGTGCTGGGTGCTCAGTACTCAGGGTGCTCGGTGCTCAGTACTCAGGGTGCTGAGTGCTCAGTGCTCAGGGTGCTGGGTACTCAGTACTCAGGGTGCTGGGTGCTCAGTGCTCAGGGTGATCGGTGCTCAGTACTCAGGATGCTCAGTACTCAGGGTGCTGGGTGCTCAGTGCTCGGGGTGCTGGGTGCTCAGTACTCGGGGTGCTGGATGCTCTGTACTCAGGGTGCTGGGTGCTCAGTGCTCGGGGTCCTGGGTGCTCAGTGCTCAGGGTGATCGGTGCTCAGTACTCAGGGTGCTGGGTGCTCAGTGCTCAGGGTGCTGGGTGCTCAGTCCGCAGGGTGCTCAGTGCTCAGGGTGCTGGGTGCTCAGTGCTCGGGGTGCTCGGTGCTCAGTACTCAGGGTGCTGAGTGCTCAGTACTCAGGGTGCTGGGTGCTCAGTACTCAGGGTGCTGGGTGCTCAGTACTCAGGGGGCTGGGTGCTCAGTGCTCAGGGTGCTGGGTGCTCAGTGCTCAGGGTGCTAGGTGCTCAGTGCTCGGGGTGCTGGGTGCTCAGTGCTCGGGGTGCTGGGTGCTCAGTGATCAGTGCTCAGGGTGTTGGGTGCTCAGTGCTCAGTGCTCAGGGTGCTGGGTGCTCAGTACTCAGGGTGCTGGGTGCTCAGTACTCAGGGTGCTGGGTGCTCAGTGCTCAGGGTGCTGGGTGCTCAGTACTCTGGGTGTTGGGTGCTCAGTACTCAGGGTGCTGGGTGCTCAGTGCTCGGGGTGCTGGGTGCTCAGTGCTCGGGGTGCTGGGTGCTCAGTGCTCAGTGAGCTGGGTGCTTAGTATTCAGGGTGCTGGGTGCTCAGTGCTCGGGGTGCTCGGTGCTCAGTACTCAAGGTGCTGGGTGCTCAGTGCTCAGGGTGCTGGGTGCTCAGTCTTCGGGGTGCTCCGTGCTCAGTGCTCAGGGTGCTAGGTGCTCAGTACTCAGGGTGCTCAGTGCTCAGTACTCAGGATTCTCAGTGCTCAGTGCTCAGGGTGCTGGGTGCTCAGTTCTCAGGGTGCTCAGTGCTCAGCACTCGGGGTGCTGGGTGCTCAGTGCTCAGGGTGCTCAGTGCTCAGCACTCGGGGTGCTGGGTACTCAGTGCTCAGGGTGCTCAGTGCTCAGTGCTCGGGGAGCTGGGTGCTCAGTGCTCGGAGTTCTGCGTGCTCAGTACTCGGGGTGCTGGGTGCTCAGTGCTCAGGGTGCTGGGTGCTCAGTGCTCAGGGTGCTGGGTGCTCAGTACTCAGGGTGCTCAGTGCTCAGTACTCGGAGTGCTTGGTGCTCAGTACTCAGGGTGCTCAGTGCTCAGTACTCGGGGTGCTGGGTGCTCAGTGCTCAGGGTGCTCAGTGCTCAGTGCTCGTGTTGCTGTGTGCTCAGTGCTCGGGGCGCTGGGTGCTCAGTGCTCGGGGTGCTGGGTGCTCAGTGCTCTGGGTGCTGGGTGCTCAGTGCTCGGGGCGCTGGGTGCTCAGTGCTCGGGGTGCTGGGTGCTCAGTACTCGGGGTGCTGGGTGCTCAGTGCTCAGGGTGCTCAGTGCTCAGTACTCAGTGCTCAGGGTGCTCAGTGCTCAGTGCTCAGGGTGCTGGGTGCTCAGTACTCAGGGTGCTGGGTGCTCAGTACTCAGGGTGCTGGGTGCTCAGTGATCGGGGTGCTGGGTGCTCAGTACTCAGGGTGCTCAGTGCTCGGGGAGCTCTGTGCTCAGTACTCAGGGTGCTGGGTGCTCAGTACTCAGTGCTCGGGGTCCTGGGTGCTCCGTGCTCGGGATGCTGGGTGCTCAGTGCTCTGGGTGCTCAGTGCTCAGTGCACGGCGAGCAGGGTGCTCAGTGCTCGGAGTTCTGCGTGCTCAGTACTCGGGGTGCTCGGTGCTCAGTGCTCAGGGTGCTGGGTGCTCAGTGCTCAGGGTGCTGGGTGCTCAGTACTCAGGGTGCTCAGTGCTCAGTACTCGGAGTGCTTGGTGCTCAGTGCTCAGGGTGCTCAGTGCTCAGTGCTCGGGGTGCTGGGTGCTCAGTGCTCGGGGCGCTGGGTGCTCAGTGCTCTGGGTGCTTAGTGCTCAGTACTCAGGGTGCTGGGTGCTCAGTGCTCAGTGCTCAGGGTGCTGGTTGTTCAGTACTCAGGGTGCTGGGTGCTCAGTACTCAGGGTGCTGGGTGCTCAGTGCTCAGGGTGCTGGGTGCTCAGTACTCAGGGTGCTGGGTGCTCAGTACTCAGGGTGCTGGGTGCTGAGTGCTCAGGGTGCTGGGTGCTCAGTACTCTGGGTGTTGGGTGCTCAGTACTCAGGGTGCTGGGTGCTCAGTGCTCGGGGTGCTGGGTGCTCAGTGCTCGGGGTGCTGTGTGCTCAGTGCTCAGGGTGCTGGGTGCTCAGTACTCAAGGTGCTGGGTGCTCAGTGCTCAGGGTGCTGGGTGCTCAGTCCTCGGGGTGCTCCGTGCTCAGTGCTCAGGGTGCTGGGTGTTCAGTGCTCGGGGTGCTCGGTGCTCAGTACTCGGGGTGCTGGGTGCTCAGTGCTGAGAGTGGTGCTGGGTGCTCAGTACTCAGGGTGCTGGGTGCTCAGTGCTCAGGGTGCTGGGTGCTCAGTACTAAGGGTGCTGGGTGCTCAGTACTCAGGGTGCTGGGTGCTCAGTACTCAGGGTGCTGGGTGCTCAGTGCTCAGGGTGCTGGGTGCTCAGTTCTCAGGGTGCTCAGTGCTCAGTACACAGGGTGCTGGGTCCTCAGTGCTCGGGGTGCTGGGTGCTCAGTGCTCAGTACTCAGGGTGCTGGGTGCTCAGTGCTCGGGGTGCTGGGTGCTCAGTACTCAGCGTGCTGGGTGCTCAGTACTCAGGGTGCTGGGTGCTCAGTGCTCAGGATGCTGGGTGCTCAGTGCTCAGGGTGCTGGGAGCTCAGTGATCGGGGTGCTGGGTGCTCAGTACTCAGGGTGCTCAGTGCTCAGTACTCAGTGCTCGGGGTCCTGGGTGCTCCGTGCTCGGGGTGCTGGGTGCTCAGTGCTCTGGGTGCTTAGTGCTCAGTACTCAGGGTGCTGGGTGCTCAGTACTCAGGGTGCTGGGTGCTCATTCTCGGGGTGCTGGGTGCTCAGTGCTCGGGGTGCTGGGTGCTCAGTACTCAGGGTGCTCGGGGCTCAGTACTCAGGGTGCTGTGTGCTCAGTACTCAGGGTGCTCGGTTCTCAGTACTCAGGGTTATCTGTTCTCAGTACTCAGGTTGCTGGGTGCTCAGTGCTCGGGGTGCTGGGTGCTCAGTACTCGGGGTGCTCAGTGCTCAGTACTCAGGTTGCTGGGAGCTCAGTACTCAGGGTGCTGGGTGTTCAGTGCTCGGGGTGCTCGGTGCTCAGTACTCGGGGTGCTGGGTGCTCAGTGCTCTGGGTGCTGGGTGCTCAGTGCTCGGGGTGCTGGGTGCTCAGTGCTGAGGGTGGTGCTGGGTGCTCAGTACTCAGGGTGCTGGGTGCTCAGTGCTCAGGGTGCTGGGTGCTCAGTACTAAGGGTGCTGGGTGCTCAGTACTCAGGGTGCTCGGTGCGCAGTACTCAGGGTGCTGAGTGCTCAGTGCTCAGGTTGCTGGGTACTCAGTACTCAGGGTGCTGGGTGCTCAGTGCTCAGGGTGATCTGTGCTCAGTACTCAGGATGCTCAGTACTCAGGGTGCTAGGTGCTCATTGCTCGGGGTGCTGGGTGCTCAGTACTCGGGGTGCTGGATGCTCTGTACTCAGGGTGCTGGGTGCTCAGTGCTCGGGGTCCTGGGTGCTCAGTGCTCAGGGTGATCGGTGCTCAGTACTCAGGGTGCTGGGTGCTCAGTGCTCAGGGTGCTGGGTGCTCAGTCCTCAGGGTGCTCAGTGCTCAGGGTGCTGGGTGCTCAGTGCTCGGGGTGCTGGGTGCTCAGTGCTCAGGGTGCTGGGTGCTCAGTACTAAGGGTGCTGGGTGCTCAGTACTCAGGGTGCTCGGTGCTCAGTACTCAGGGTGCTGAGTGCTCAGTGCTCAGGGTGCTGGGTACTCAGTACTCAGGGTGCTGGGTGCTCAGTGCTCAGGGTGATCGGTGCTCAGTACTCAGGATGCTCAGTACTCAGGGTGCTGGGTGCTCAGTGCTCGGGGTGCTGGGTGCTCAGTACTCGGGGTGCTGGATGCTCTGTACTCAGGGTGCTGGGTGCTCAGTGCTCGGGGTCCTGGGTGCTCAGTGCTCAGGGTGATCGGTGCTCAGTACTCAGGGTGCTGGGTGCTCAGTGCTCAGGGTGCTGGGTGCTCAGTCCTCAGGGTGCTCAGTGCTCAGGGTGCTGGGTGCTCAGTGCTCGGGGTGCTCGGTGCTCAGTACTCAGGGTGCTGAGTGCTCAGTACTCAGGGTGCTGGGTGCTCAGTACTCAGGGTGCTGGGTGCTCAGTACTCAGGGGGCTGGGTGCTCAGTGCTCAGGGTGCTGGGTGCTCAGTGCTCAGGGTGCTAGGTGCTCAGTGCTCGGGGTGCTGGGTGCTCAGTGCTCGGGGTGCTGGGTGCTCAGTGATCAGTGCTCAGGGTGTTGGGTGCTCAGTGCTCAGGGTGCTGGGTGCTCAGTACTCAGGGTGCTGGGTGCTCAGTACTCAGGGTGCTGGGTGCTCAGTGCTCAGGGTGCTGGGTGCTCAGTACTCTGGGTGTTGGGTGCTCAGTACTCAGGGTGCTGGGTGCTCAGTGCTCAGGGTGCTGGGTGCTCAGTGCTCAGGGTGCTGGGTGCTCAGTACTCAGGGTGCTGGGTGCTCAGTGCTCGGGGTGCTGGGTGCTCAGTGCTCAGGGAGCTGGGTGCTTAGTATTCAGGGTGCTGGGTGCTCAGTGCTCGGGGTGCTGGGTGCTCAGTACTCAGGGTGCTGGGTGCTCAGTGCTCAGGGTGCTGGGTGCTCAGTACTCAGGGGGCTGGGTGCTCAGTACTCAGGGTGCTGGGTGCTCAGTACTCAGGGTGCTGGGTGCTCAGTGCTCAGGGAGCTGGGTGCTCAGTACTCTGGGTGTTGGGTGCTCAGTGCTCGGGGTGCTGGGTGCTCAGTGCTCAGGGAGCTGGGTGCTTAGTATTCAGGGTGCTGGGTGCTCAGTGCTCGGGGTGCTCGGTGCTCAGTACTCAAGGTGCTGGGTGCTCAGTGCTCAGGGTGCTGGGTGCTCAGTCCTCGGGGTGCTCCGTGCTCAGTGCTCAGGGTGCTGGCTGCTCAGTACTCAGGGTGCTCGGTGCTCAGTACTCAGGATTCTCAGTGCTCAGTGCTCAGGGTGCTGGGTGCTCAGTTCTCAGGGTGCTCAGTGCTCAGCACTCGGGGTGCTGGGTGCTCAGTGCTCAGGGTGCTCAGTGCTCAGCACTCGGGGTGCTGGGTGCTCAGTGCTCAGGGTGCTCAGTGCTCAGTGCTCGGGGAGCTGGATGCTCAGTGCTCGGAGTTCTGCGTGCTCAGTACTCGGGGTGCTGGGTGCTCAGTGCTCAGGGTGCTGGGTGCTCAGTGCACAGGGTGCTGGGTGCTCAGTACTCAGGGTGCTCAGTGCTCAGTACTCGGAGTGCTTGGTGCTCAGTACTCAGGGTGCTCAGTGCTCAGTACTCGGGGTGCTGGGTGCTCAGTGCTCAGGGTGCTCAGTGCTCAGTGCTCGTGGTGCTGGGTGCTCAGTGCTCGGGGCGCTGGGTGCTCAGTGCTCGGGGTGCTGGGTGCTCAGTGCTCTGGGTGCTGGGTGCTCAGTGCTCGGGGCGCTGGGTGCTCAGTGCTCGGGGTGCTGGGTGCTCAGTACTCGGGGTGCTGGGTGCTCTGTGCTCAGGGTGCTCAGTGCTCAGTACTCAGTGCT
This sequence comes from Microtus oregoni, assembly GCF_018167655.1. Taxonomy (NCBI): domain Eukaryota; kingdom Metazoa; phylum Chordata; class Mammalia; order Rodentia; family Cricetidae; genus Microtus; species Microtus oregoni. The sequence continues at coordinate 4,129,352 of NW_024544028.1, read as the reverse complement.
CAGGGTGCTCAGTGCTCAGTGCTCAGGGTCCTGGGTGTTCAGTACTCAGGGTGCTGGGTGCTCAGTACTCAGGGTGCTGGGTGCTCAGTACTCTGGGTGTTGGGTGCTCAGTACACAGGGTGCTGGGTGCTCCGTGCTCGGGGTGCTGGGTGCTCATTGCTCAGGGTGCTGGGTGCTCAGTGCTCAGGGTGCTGTGTGCTCAGTACTAAGGGTGCTGGGTGCTCAGTACTCAGGGTGCTGGGTGCTCAGTGATCGGGGTGCTGGGTGCTCAGTACTCAGGGTGCTCAGTGCTCGGGGAGCTCTGTGCTCAGTACTCAGGGTGCTGGGTGCTCAGTACTCAGTGCTCGGGGTCCTGGGTGCTCCGTGCTCGGGGTGCTGGGTGCTCAGTGCTCTGGGTGCTCAGTGCTCAGTGCTCGGGGAGCTGGGTGCTCAGTGCTCGGAGTTCTGCATGCTCAGTACTCGGGGTGCTGGGTGCTCAGTGCTCAGGGTGCTGGGTGCTCAGTGCTCAGGGTGCTGGGTTCTCAGTACTCAGGGTGCTCAGTGCTCAGTACTCGGAGTGCTTGGTGCTCAGTGCTCAGGGTGCTCAGTGCTCAGTGCTCGGGGTGCTGGGTGCTCAGTGCTCGGGGCGCTGGGTACTCAGTGCTCTGGGTGCTTAGTGCTCAGTACTCAGGGTGCTGGGTGCTCAGTGCTCAGTGCTCAGGGTGCTGGTTGTTCAGTACTCAGGGTGCTGGGTGCTCAGTACTCAGGGTGCTGGGTGCTCAGTGCTCAGGGTGCTGGGTGCTCAGTACTCTGGGTGTTGGGTGCTCAGTACACAGGGTGCTGGGTGCTCAGTGATCGGGGTGCTGGGTGCTCAGTACTCAGGTTGCTCAGTGCTCGGGGAGCTCTGTGCTCAGTACTCAGGGTGCTGGGTGCTCAGTACTCAGTGCTCGGGGTCCTGGGTGCTCCGTGCTCAGGGTGCTGGGTGCTCAGTGCTCTGGGTGCTTAGTGCTCAGTACTCAGGGTGCACGGTTCTCAGTATTCAGGGTGCTGGGTGCTCATTCTCGGGGTGCTGGGTGCTCAGTGCTCAGGGTGCTGGGTGCTCAGTACTCAGGGTGCTGGGGGCTCAGTACTCAGGGTGCTGGGTGCTCAGTACTCAGGGTGATCTGTTCTCAGTACTCAGGTTGCTGGGTGCTCAGTGCTCGGGGTGATGGGTGCTCAGTACTCGGGGTGCTCAGTGCTCAGTACTCAGGGTGCTGGGTGCTCAGTACTCAGGGTGCTGGGTGCTCAGTGCTCGGGGTGCTTGGTGCTCTGTACTCGGGGTGCTGGGTACTCAGTACTCGGGGTGCTGGGTGCTCAGTGCTCAAGGTGCTGGGTGCTCAGTGCTCGGGGTGCTGGGTGCTAAGTGCTGAGGGTGGTGCTGGGTGCTCAGTACTCAGGGTGCTGGGTGCTCAGTGCTCAGGGTGCTGGGTGCTCAGTACTAAGGTTGCTGGGTGCTCAGTACTCAGGGTGCTCGGTGCTCAGTACTCAGGGTGCTGGGTGCTCAGTGCTCAGGGTGCTGGGTACTCAGTACTCAGGGTGCTGGGTACTCAGTACTCAGGGTGCTGTTTGCTCAGTGCTCAGGGTGCTTGGTGCTCAGTGCTCAGGGTGCTGGGTGCTCAGTACTCAGGGTGCTGGGTGCTCAGTGCTCAGGGTGATCGGTGCTCCGTACTCAGGGTGCTCAGTACTCAGGGTGCTGGCTGCTCAGTGCTCGCTGTGCTGGGTGCTCAGTACTCGGGGAGCTGGGTGCTCAGTGCTCAGGGTGCTGGGTGCTCAGTGCTCGGCGTGCTCGGTGCTCAGTACTCAGGGTGCTGAGTGCTCAGTACTCAGGTTGCTGGGTGCTCAGTTCTCATGGTGCTGGGTGCTCAGTACTCAGGGGGCTGGGTGCTCAGTGCTCAGGGTGCTGGATGCTCAGTGCTCAGGGTGCTGGGTGCTCAGTGCTCGGAGTGCTAGGTGCTCAGTGCTCGGGGTGCTGGGTGCTCAGTGCTCAGTGCTCAGTTTGTTGGGTGCTCAGTGCTCAGTGCTCAGGGTGCTGGGTGCTCAGTACTCAGGTTCCTGGGTGCTCAGTACTCAGGGTGCTGGGTGCTCAGTGCTCAGGGTGCTGGGTGCTCAGGACTCTGGGTGTTGGGTGCTCAGTACTCAGGGTGCTGGGTGCTCAGTGCTCGGGGTGCTGGGTGCTCAGTGCTCGGGGTGCTGGGTGCTCAGTACTCAGGGTGCTGGGTGCTCAGTATTCAGGGTGCTGGGTGCTCAGTGCTCGGGGTGCTCGGTGCTCAGTACTCAAGGTGCTGGGTGCTCAGTGCTCAGGGTGCTGGGCGCTCAGTCCTCGGGGTGCTCCGTGCTCAGTGCTCAGAGTGCTGGGTGCTCAGTACTCAGGGTGCTCGGTGCTCAGTACTCAGGGTTCTCAGTGCTCAGGGTGCTGGGTGCTCAGTACTCAGGGTGCTCCGTGCTCAGTACTCGGGGTGCGGGTGCTCAGTACTCAGGGTGCTCAGTGCTCAGTACTCAGGGTGCTGGGTGCTCAGTGCTCAGTGTGCTCAGTGCTCAGTGCTCGGGGTGCTGGATGCTCAGTGCTCGGGGCGCTGGGTGCTCAGTGCTCGAGGTGCTGGTTGCTCAGTACTCAGGGTGCTGTGTGCTCAGTGCTCAGTACTCAGCGTGCTGGGTGCTCACTGCTCAGAGTGTTGGGTGCTCAGTGCTCAGGGTGCTCTGTGCTCAGTACTCAGGGTGCTGGGTGCTCAGTGCTCGGGGTGCTGCGTGCTCAGTGCTCAGGGTGCTGGGTGCTCTGTGCTCAGGGTGCTGGGTGCTCAGTACTCAGGGTGCTGGGTGCTCAGTGCTCGGGGTGCTCGGTGCTCAGTACTCAAGGTGCTGGGTGCTCAGTGCTCTGGGTGCTGGGTGCTCAGTGCTCGGGGTGCTGGGTGCTCAGTGCTGAGGGTGGTGCTGGGTGCTCAGTACTCAGGGTGCTGGGTGCTCAGTGCTCAGGGTGCTGGGTGCTCAGTACTAAGGGTGCTGGGTGCTCAGTACTCAGGGTGCTCGGTGCGCAGTACTCAGGGTGCTGAGTGCTCAGTGCTCAGGTTGCTGGGTACTCAGTACTCAGGGTGCTGGGTGCTCAGTGCTCAGGGTGATCTGTGCTCAGTACTCAGGATGCTCAGTACTCAGGGTGCTAGGTGCTCAGTGCTCGGGGTGCTGGGTGCTCAGTACTCGGGGTGCTGGATGCTCTGTACTCAGGGTGCTGGGTGCTCAGTGCTCGGGGTCCTGGGTGCTCAGTGCTCAGGGTGATCGGTGCTCAGTACTCAGGGTGCTGGGTGCTCAGTGCTCAGGGTGCTGGGTGCTCAGTCCTCAGGGTGCTCAGTGCTCAGGGTGCTGGGTGCTCAGTGCTCGGGGTGCTGGGTGCTCAGTGCTCGGGGTGCTGGGTGCTCAGTACTCGGGGTGCTGGATGCTCTGTACTCAGGGTGCTGGGTGCTCAGTGCTCGGGGTCCTGGGTGCCCAGTGCTCAGGGTGATCGGTGCTCAGTACTCAGGGTGCTCAGTGCTCAGGGTGCTGGGTGCTCAGTCCTCAGGGTGCTCAGTGCTCAGGGTGCTGGGTGCTCAGAGCTCGGGGTGCTCGGTGCTCAGTACTCAGGGTGCTGAGTGCTCAGTACTCAGGGTGCTGGGTGCTCAGTACTCAGGGTGCTGGGTGCTCAGTACTCAGGGGGCTGGGTGCTCAGTGCTCAGGGTGCTGGGTGCTCAGTGCTCAGGGTGCTAGGTGCTCAGTGCTCGGGGTGCTGGGTGCTCAGTGCTCGGGGTGCTGGGTGCTCAGTGATCAGTGCTCAGGGTGTTGGGTGCTCAGTGCTCAGGGTGCTGGGTGCTCAGTACTCAGGGTGCTGGGTGCTCAGTACTCAGGGTGCTGGGTGCTCAGTGCTCAGGGTGCTGGGTGCTCAGTACTCTGGGTGTTGGGTGCTCAGTACTCAGGGTGCTGGGTGCTCAGTGCTCAGGGTGCTGGGTGCTCAGTGCTCAGGGTGCTGGGTGCTCAGTACTCAGGGTGCTGGGTGCTCAGTGCTCGGGGTGCTGGGTGCTCAGTGCTCAGGGAGCTGGGTGCTTAGTATTCAGGGTGCTGGGTGCTCAGTGCTCGGGGTGCTGGGTGCTCAGTACTCAGGGTGCTGGGTGCTCAGTGCTCAGGGTGCTGGGTGCTCAGTACTCAGGGGGCTGGGTGCTCAGTACTCAGGGTGCTGGGTGCTCAGTACTCAGGGTGCTGGGTGCTCAGTGCTCAGGGAGCTGGGTGCTCAGTACTCTGGGTGTTGGGTGCTCAGTGCTCGGGGTGCTGGGTGCTCAGTGCTCAGGGAGCTGGGTGCTTAGTATTCAGGGTGCTGGGTGCTCAGTGCTCGGGGTGCTCGGTGCTCAGTACTCAAGGTGCTGGGTGCTCAGTGCTCAGGGTGCTGGGTGCTCAGTCCTCGGGGTGCTCCGTGCTCAGTGCTCAGGGTGCTGGCTGCTCAGTACTCAGGGTGCTCGGTGCTCAGTACTCAGGATTCTCAGTGCTCAGTGCTCAGGGTGCTGGGTGCTCAGTTCTCAGGGTGCTCAGTGCTCAGCACTCGGGGTGCTGGGTGCTCAGTGCTCAGGGTGCTCAGTGCTCAGCACTCGGGGTGCTGGGTGCTCAGTGCTCAGGGTGCTCAGTGCTCAGTGCTCGGGGAGCTGGATGCTCAGTGCTCGGAGTTCTGCGTGCTCAGTACTCGGGGTGCTGGGTGCTCAGTGCTCAGGGTGCTGGGTGCTCAGTGCACAGGGTGCTGGGTGCTCAGTACTCAGGGTGCTCAGTGCTCAGTACTCGGAGTGCTTGGTGCTCAGTACTCAGGGTGCTCAGTGCTCAGTACTCGGGGTGCTGGGTGCTCAGTGCTCAGGGTGCTCAGTGCTCAGTGCTCGTGGTGCTGGGTGCTCAGTGCTCGGGGCGCTGGGTGCTCAGTGCTCGGGGTGCTGGGTGCTCAGTGCTCTGGGTGCTGGGTGCTCAGTGCTCGGGGCGCTGGGTGCTCAGTGCTCGGGGTGCTGGGTGCTCAGTACTCGGGGTGCTGGGTGCTCTGTGCTCAGGGTGCTCAGTGCTCAGTACTCAGTGCTCAGGGTGCTCAGTGCTCAGTGCTCAGGGTCCTGGGTGTTCAGTACTCAGGGTGCTGGGTGCTCAGTACTCAGGGTGCTGGGTGCTCAGTACTCTGGGTGTTGGGTGCTCAGTACACAGGGTGCTGGGTGCTCCGTGCTCGGGGTGCTGGGTGCTCATTGCTCAGGGTGCTGGGTGCTCAGTGCTCAGGGTGCTGTGTGCTCAGTACTAAGGGTGCTGGGTGCTCAGTACTCAGGGTGCTGGGTGCTCAGTGATCGGGGTGCTGGGTGCTCAGTACTCAGGGTGCTCAGTGCTCGGGGAGCTCTGTGCTCAGTACTCAGGGTGCTGGGTGCTCAGTAATCAGTGCTCGGGGTCCTGGGTGCTCCGTGCTCGGGGTGCTGGGTGCTCAGTGCTCTGGGTGCTCAGTGCTCAGTGCTCGGGGAGCTGGGTGCTCAGTGCTCGGAGTTCTGCATGCTCAGTACTCGGGGTGCTGGGTGCTCAGTGCTCAGGGTGCTGGGTGCTCAGTGCTCAGGGTGCTGGGTTCTCAGTACTCAGGGTGCTCAGTGCTCAGTACTCGGAGTGCTTGGTGCTCAGTGCTCAGGGTGCTCAGTGCTCAGTGCTCGGGGTGCTGGGTGCTCAGTGCTCGGGGCGCTGGGTACTCAGTGCTCTGGGTGCTTAGTGCTCAGTACTCAGGGTGCTGGGTGCTCAGTGCTCAGTGCTCAGGGTGCTGGTTGTTCAGTACTCAGGGTGCTGGGTGCTCAGTACTCAGGGTGCTGGGTGCTCAGTGCTCAGGGTGCTGGGTGCTCAGTACTCTGGGTGTTGGGTGCTCAGTACACAGGGTGCTGGGTGCTCAGTGATCGGGGTGCTGGGTGCTCAGTACTCAGGTTGCTCAGTGCTCGGGGAGCTCTGTGCTCAGTACTCAGGGTGCTGGGTGCTCAGTACTCAGTGCTCGGGGTCCTGTGTGCTCCGTGCTCAGGGTGCTGGGTGCTCAGTGCTCTGGGTGCTTAGTGCTCAGTACTCAGGGTGCACGGTTCTCAGTATTCAGGGTGCTGGGTGCTCATTCTCGGGGTGCTGGGTGCTCAGTGCTCAGGGTGCTGGGTGCTCAGTACTCAGGGTGCTGGGGGCTCAGTACTCAGGGTGCTGGGTGCTCAGTACTCAGGGTGATCTGTTCTCAGTACTCAGGTTGCTGGGTGCTCAGTGCTCGGGGTGATGGGTGCTCAGTACTCGGGGTGCTCAGTGCTCAGTACTCAGGGTGCTGGGTGCTCAGTACTCAGGGTGCTGGGTGCTCAGTGCTCGGGGTGCTTGGTGCTCTGTACTCGGGGTGCTGGGTACTCAGTACTCGGGGTGCTGGGTGCTCAGTGCTCAAGGTGCTGGGTGCTCAGTGCTCGGGGTGCTGGGTGCTAAGTGCTGAGGGTGGTGCTGGGTGCTCAGTACTCAGGGTGCTGGGTGCTCAGTGCTCAGGGTGCTGGGTGCTCAGTACTAAGGTTGCTGGGTGCTCAGTACTCAGGGTGCTCGGTGCTCAGTACTCAGGGTGCTGGGTGCTCAGTGCTCAGGGTGCTGGGTACTCAGTACTCAGGGTGCTGGGTACTCAGTACTCAGGGTGCTGTTTGCTCAGTGCTCAGGGTGCTTGGTGCTCAGTGCTCAGGGTGCTGGGTGCTCAGTACTCAGGGTGCTGGGTGCTCAGTGCTCAGGGTGATCGGTGCTCCGTACTCAGGGTGCTCAGTACTCAGGGTGCTGGCTGCTCAGTGCTCGCTGTGCTGGGTGCTCAGTACTCGGGGAGCTGGGTGCTCAGTGCTCAGGGTGCTGGGTGCTCAGTGCTCGGCGTGCTCGGTGCTCAGTACTCAGGGTGCTGAGTGCTCAGTACTCAGGTTGCTGGGTGCTCAGTTCTCATGGTGCTGGGTGCTCAGTACTCAGGGGGCTGGGTGCTCAGTGCTCAGGGTGCTGGATGCTCAGTGCTCAGGGTGCTGGGTGCTCAGTGCTCGGGGTGCTAGGTGCTCAGTGCTCGGGGTGCTGGGTGCTCAGTGCTCAGTGCTCAGTTTGTTGGGTGCTCAGTGCTCAGTGCTCAGGGTGCTGGGTGCTCAGTACTCAGGTTCCTGGGTGCTCAGTACTCAGGGTGCTGGGTGCTCAGTGCTCAGGGTGCTGGGTGCTCAGGACTCTGGGTGTTGGGTGCTCAGTACTCAGGGTGCTGGGTGCTCAGTGCTCGGGGTGCTGGGTGCTCAGTGCTCGGGGTGCTGGGTGCTCAGTACTCAGGGTGCTGGGTGCTCAGTATTCAGGGTGCTGGGTGCTCAGTGCTCGGGGTGCTCGGTGCTCAGTACTCAAGGTGCTGGGTGCTCAGTGCTCAGGGTGCTGGGCGCTCAGTCCTCGGGGTGCTCCGTGCTCAGTGCTCAGAGTGCTGGGTGCTCAGTACTCAGGGTGCTCGGTGCTCAGTACTCAGGGTTCTCAGTGCTCAGGGTGCTGGGTGCTCAGTACTCAGGGTGCTCCGTGCTCAGTACTCGGGGTGCGGGTGCTCAGTACTCAGGGTGCTCAGTGCTCAGTACTCAGGGTGCTGGGTGCTCAGTGCTCAGTGTGCTCAGTGCTCAGTGCTCGGGGTGCTGGATGCTCAGTGCTCGGGGCGCTGGGTGCTCAGTGCTCGAGGTGCTGGTTGCTCAGTACTCAGGGTGCTGTGTGCTCAGTGCTCAGTACTCAGCGTGCTGGGTGCTCACTGCTCAGAGTGTTGGGTGCTCAGTGCTCAGGGTGCTCTGTGCTCAGTACTCAGGGTGCTGGGTGCTCAGTGCTCGGGGTGCTGCGTGCTCAGTGCTCAGGGTGCTGGGTGCTCTGTGCTCAGGGTGCTGGGTGCTCAGTACTCAGGGTGCTGGGTGCTCAGTGCTCGGGGTGCTCGGTGCTCAGTACTCAAGGTGCTGGGTGCTCAGTGCTCAGGGTGCCGGGTGCTCAGTCCTCGGGGTGCTCCGTGCTCAGTGATCAGGGTGCTGGGTGCTCAGTACTCAGGGTGCTCGGTGCTCAGTACTCAGGGTTCTCAGTGCTCATTACTCAGGGTGCTGGGTGCTCAGTGCTCAGGGTGCTGGGTGCTCAGTACTCAGGGTGCTCAGTGCTCAGTACTCGGAGTGCTTGGTGCTCAGTACTCAGGGTTGCTCAGTGCTCAGTGCTCGGGGTGCTGGGTGCTCAGTGCTCGGGGCGCTGGGTGCTCAGTGATCGGGGTGCTGGGTGCTCAGTACTCAGGGTGCTCAGTGCTCGGGGAGCTCGGTGCTCAGTACTCAGGTTGCTGGGTGCTCAGTACTCAGTGCTCGGGGTCCTGGGTGCTCCGTGCTCGGGGTGCTGGTCGCTCAGTGTTCTGGGTGTTTAGTGCTCAGTACTCAGGGTGCTGGGTGCTCAGTACTCAGGGTGCTGCGTGCTCATTCTCGGGGTGCTGGGTGCTCAGTGCTCGGGGTGCTGGGTGCTCAGTACTCAGGGTGCTGGGGGCTCAGTACTCAGGGTTCTGGGTGCTCAGTACTCAGGGTGCTCGGTTCTCAGTACTGAGGGTGCTGGGTGCTCATTCTCGGGGGGCTGGGTGCTCAGTGCTCGGGGTGCTGGGTGCTCAGTACTCAGGGTGCTGGTGGCTCAGTACTCAGGGTGCTGGGTGCTCAGTACTCAGGGTGATCTGTTCTCAGTACTCAGGTAGCAGGGTGCTCAGTGCTCGGGGTGCTGGGTGCTCAGTACTCGGGGTGCTCAGTGCTCAGTGCTCAGGGTGCTGGGTGCTCAGTACTCAGGGTGCTGGGTTTTCAGTGCTCGGGGTGCTCGGTGCTCAGTACTCGGGGTGCTGGGTGCTCAGTACTCGGGGTGCTGGGTGCTCAGTGCTCAGGGTGCTGGGTGCTCAGTGCTCGGGGTGCTGGGTGCTCAGTGCTGAGGGTGGTGCTGGGTGCTCAGTACTCAGGGTGCTGGGTGCACAGTGCTCAGGGTGCTGGGTGCTCAGTGCTCAGGGTGTTCGGTGCTCAGTACTCAGGTTGCTCAGTGCTCAGGGTGGTGCTGGGTGCTCAGTACTCGGGGTGCTGGGTGCTCTGTACTCAGGGTGCTGGGTGCTCAGTGCTCGGGGTCCTGGGTGCTCAGTCTCAGGGTGCTGGATGCTCAGTGCTCAGGGTGCTGGGTGCGCAGTCCTCAGGGTGCTCAGTGCTCAGAGTGCTGGGTGCTCAGTGCTCGGGGTGCTCGGTGCTCAGTACTCAGGGTGCTGAGTGCTCAGTACTCAGGATGCTGGGTGCTCAGTACTCATGGTGCTGGGTGCTCAGTACTCAGGGGGCTGGCTGCTCAGTGCTCAGGGTGCTGGGTGCTCAGTGCTCAGAGTTCTGGGTGCTCAGTGCTCGGGGTGCTGGGTGCTCAGTGCTCGGGGTGATGGGTGCTCAGTGCTCAGTGCTCAGGTTGTTGGGTTCTCAGTGCTCAGTGCTCAGGGTGCTCGGTGCTCAGTACTCGGGGTGCTGGGTGCGCAGTACTCGGGATGCTGGGTGCTCAGTGCTCTGGGTGCGGGGTGCTCAGTGCTCGGGGTGCTGGGTGCTCAGTGCTGAGGGTGGTGCTGGGTGCTCAGTACTCAGGGTGCTGGGTGCTCAGTGCTCAGGGTGCTGGGTGCTCAGTACTAAGGGTCCTGGGTGCTCAGTACTCAGGGTGCTCGGTGCTCAGTACTCAGGGTGCTGAGTGCTCAGTGCTCAGGGTGCTGGGTACTCAGTACTCAGGGTGCTGGGTGCTCAGTACTCACTGTGCTGGGTGCTCAGTGCTCAGGGTGCTGGGTGCTCAGTGCTCAGGGTGCTGGGTGCTCAGTACTCAGGGTGCTGGGTGCTCAGTGCTCAGGGTGATCGGTGCTCAGTACTCAGGATGCTCAGTACTCAGGGTGCTGGGTGCTCAGTGCTCGGGGTGCTGGGTGCTCAGTACTCGGGGTGCTGGATGCTCTGTACTCAGGGTGCTGGGTGCTCAGTGCTCGGGGTCCTGGGTGCTCAGTGCTCAGGGTGATCGGTGCTCAGTACTCAGGGTGCTGGGTGCTCAGTGCTCAGGGTGCTGGGTGCTCTGTCCTCAGGGTGCTCAGTGCTCAGGGTGCTGGGTGCTCAGTGCTCGGGGTGCTCGGTGCTCAGTACTCAGGGTGCTGAGAGCTCAGTACTCAGGGTGCTGGGTGCTCAGTACTCATGGTGCTGGGTGCTCAGTACTCAGGGGGCTGGGTGCTCAGTGCTCAGGGTGCTGGGTGCTCAGTGCTCAGGGTGCTAGGTGCTCAGTGCTCGGGGTGCTGGGTGCTCAGTGCTCGGGGTGCTGTGTGCTCAGTGCTCAGGGTGCTGGGTGCTCAGTACTCAAGGTGCTGGGTGCTCAGTGCTCAGGGTGCTGGGTGCTCAGTCCTCGGGGTGCTCCGTGCTCAGTGCTCAGGGTGCTGGGTGCTCAGTACTCAGGGTGCTCGGTGCTCAGTACTCAGGGTTCTCAGTGCTCAGTGCTCAGGGTGCTGGGTGCTCAGTTCTCAGGGTGCTCAGTGCTCAGTACTCGGGGTGCTGGGTGCTCAGTACTCAGAGAGCTGGGTGCTTAGTACTCAGGGTGCTCAGTGCTCAGTACACAGGGTGCTGGGTCCTCAGTGCTCGGGGTGGTGGGTGCTCAGTTCTCAGTACTCCGGGTGCTGGGTGCTCAGTGCTCGGGGTGCTGAGTGCTCAGTACTCAGCGTGCTGGGTGCTCAGTACTCAGGGTGCTGGGTGCTCAGTGCTCAGGGTGCTGGGTGCTCAGTGCTCAGGGTGCTGGGTGCTCAGTGATCGGGGTGCTGGGTGCTCAGTACTCAGGGTGCTCTGTGCTCAGTACTCAGTGCTCGGGGTCCTGGGTGCTCCGTGCTCGGGGTGCTGGGTGCTCAGTGCTCTGGGTGCTTAGTGCTCAGTACTCAGGGTGCTGGGTGCTCAGTACTCAGGGTGCTGGGTGCTCATTCTCGGGGTGCTGGGTGCTCAGTGCTCGGGGTGCTGGGTGCTCAGTACTCAGGGTGCTGGGGGCTCAGTACTTAGGGTTCTGGGTGCTCAGTACTCAGGGTGCTCGGTTCTCAGTACTCAGGGTGTTGGGTGCTCATTCTCGGGGTGCTGAGTGCTCAGTGCTCGGGGTGCTGGGTGCTCAGTACTCAGGGTGCTGGGGGCTCAGTACTCAGGGTGCTGGGGGCTCAGTACTCAGGGTGCTGGGTGCTCATTACTCAGGGTGATCTGTTCTCAGTACTCAGGTTGCTGGGTGCTCAGTGCTCAGGGTGCTGGGTGCTCAGTACTCGGGGTGCTCAGTGCTCAGTACTCAGGGTGCTGGGTGCTCAGTACTCAGGGTGCTGGGTGTTCAGTTCTCGGGGTGCTCGGTGCTCAGTACTCGGGGTGCTGGGTGCGCAGTACTCGGGGTGCTGGGTGCTCAGTGCTCTGGGTGCTGGGTGCTCAGTGCTCGGGGTGCTGGGTGCTCAGTGCTGAGGGTGCTGCTGGGTGCTCAGTACTCAGGGTGCTGGGTGCTCAGTGCTCAGGGTGCTGGGTGCTCAGTGCTCAGGGTGCTGGGTACTCAGTACTCAGGGTGCTGGGTGCTCAGTACTCACTGTGCTGGGTGCTCAGTGCTCAGGGTGCTGGGTGCTCAGTGCTCAGGGTGCTGGGTGCTCAGTACTCAGGGTGCTGGGTGCTCAGTGCTCAGGGTGATCGGTGCTCAGTACTCAGGATGCTCAGTACTCAGGGTGCTGGGTGCTCAGTGCTCGGGGTGCTGGGTGCTCAGTACTCGGGGTGCTGGATGCTCTGTACTCAGGGTGCTGGGTGCTCAGTGCTCGGGGTCCTGGGTGCTCAGTGCTCAGGGTGATCGGTGCTCAGTACTCAGGGTGCTGGGTGCTCAGTGCTCAGGGTGCTGGGTGCTCTGTCCTCAGGGTGCTCAGTGCTCAGGGTGCTGGGTGCTCAGTGCTCGGGGTGCTCGGTGCTCAGTACTCAGGGTGCTGAGTGCTCAGTACTCAGGGTGCTGGGTGCTCAGTACTCATGGTGCTGGGTGCTCAGTACTCAGGGGGCTGGGTGCTCAGTGCTCAGGGTGCTGGGTGCTCAGTGCTCGGGGTGCTCGGTGCTCAGTACGTTGGGTGCTCACTACTCAGGGTGCTGGGTGCTCAGTGCTCGGGGTGCTGGGTGCTCAGTACTCTGGGTGCTGGGTGCTCAGTACTCTGGGTGCTGGGTGCTCAGGACTCTGGGTGTTGGGTGCTCAGTACTCAGGGTGCTGGGTGCTCAGTGCTCGGGGTGCTGGGTGCTCAGTGCTCAGGGTGCTGTGTGCTCAGTATTCAGGGTGCTGGGTGCTCAGTGCTCGGGGTGCTCGGTGCTCAGTACTCAAGGTGCTGGGTGCTCAGTGCTCAGGGTGCTGGGTGCTCAGTCCTCGGGGTGCTCCGTGCTCAGTGCTCAGAGTGCTGGGTGCTCAGTACTCAGGGTGCTCGGTGCTCAGTACTCAGGGTTCTCAGTGCTCAGGGTGCTGGGTGCTCAGTACTCAGGGTGCTCAGTGCTCAGTACTCGGGGTGCTGGGTGCTCAGTACTCAGGGTGTTCAGTGCTCAGTACTCAGGGTGCTGGGTGCTCAGTGCTCAGTGTGCTCAGTGCTCAGTGCTCGGGGTGCTGGGTGCTCAGTGCTCGGGGCGCTGGGTGCTCAGTGCTCGAGGTGCTGGTTGCTCAGTACTCAGGGTTCTGTGTGCTCAGTGCTCAGTACTCAGCGTGGTGGGTGCTCAGTGCTAAGAGTGTTGGGTGCTCAGTGCTCAGGGTGCTCTGTGCTCAGTACTCAGGGTGTTGGGTGCTCAGTGCTCGGGGTGCTGCGTGCTCAGTGCTCAGGGTGCTGGGTGCTCTGTGCTCAGGGTGCTGGGTGCTCAGTACTCAGGGTGCTGGGTGCTCAGTGCTCGGGGTGCTCGGTGCTCAGTACTCAAGGTGCTGGGTGCTCAGTGCTCAGGGTGCCGGGTGCTCAGTCCTCAGGGTGCTCCGTGCTCAGTGATCAGGGTGCAGGGTGCTCAGTACTCAGGGTGCTCGGTGCTCAGTACTCAGGGTTCTCAGTGCTCATTACTCAGGGTGCTGGGTGCTCAGTGCTCAGGGTGCTGGGTGCTCAGTACTCAGGGTGCTCTGTTCTCAGTACTCGGAGTGCTTGGTGCTCAGTACTCAGGGTACTCAGTGCTCAGTACTCGGGGTGCTCTTTGCTCAGTGCTCAGGGTGCTCAGTGCTCAGTGCTCGGAGTGCTGGGTGCTCAGTGCTCGGGGCGCTGGGTGCTCAGTGATCGGGGTGCTGGGTGCTCATTCTCGGGGTGCTGGGTGCTCAGTGCTCGGGGTGCTGGGTGCTCAGTACTCAGGGTGCTGGGAGCTCAGTACTCAGGGTGCTGGGTGCTCAGTACTCAGGGTGCTGGGTGCTCAGTACTCAGGGTGCTGGGTGCTCAGTACTCTGGGTGTTGGGTGCTCAGTACACAGGGTGCTGGGTGCTCCGTGCTCGGGGTGCTGGGTGCTCATTGCTCAGGGTGCTGGGTGCTGAGTGCTCAGGGTGCTGGGTGCTCAGTACTCAGGGTGCTGGGTGCTCAGTACTCAGGGTGCTGGGTGCTCAGTGATCGGGGTGCTGGGTGCTCAGTACTCAGGGTGCTCAGTGCTCGTGGAGCTCTGTGCTCAGTACTCAGGGTGCTGGGTGCTCAGTACTCAGTGCTTGGGGTCCTGGGTGCTCCGTGCTCAGGGTGCTGGGTGCTCAGTGCTCTGGGTGCTTAGTGCTCAGTACTCAGGGTGCTGGGTGCTCAGTACTCAGGGTGCTGGGTGCTCATTCTCGGGGTGCTGGGTGCTCAGTGCTCGGGGTGCTTGGTGCTCAGTACTCAGGGTGCTGGGGGCTCAGTACTCAGGGTGCTGGGTGCTCAGTACTCAGGGTGCTCGGTTCTCAGTATTCAGGGTGCTGGGTGCTCATTCTCGGGGTGCTGGGTGCTCAGTGCTCTTGGTGCTGGGTGCTCAGTACTCAGGGCGCTGGGGGCTCAGTACTCAGGGTGCTGGGTGCTCAGTACTCAGGGTGCTCGGTTCTCAGTATTCAGGGTGCTGGGTGCTCAGTGCTCAGGGTGCTGGGTGCTCAGTGCTCGGGTTGCTGGGTGCTCAGTGCTGAGGGTGGTGCTGGGTGCTCAGTACTCAGGGTGCTGGGTGCTCAGTGCTCAGGGTGCTGGGTGCTCAGTACTAAGGGTGCTGGGAGCTCAGTACTCAGGGTGCTCGGTGCTCAGTACTCAGGGTGCTGGATGCTCAGTGCTCAGGGTGCTGGGTACTCAGTACTCAGGGTGCTGGGTACTCAGTACTCAGGGTGCTGTTTGCTCAGTGCTCAGGGTGCTTGGTGCTCAGTGCTCAGGGTGCTGGGTGCTCAGTACTCAGGGTGCTGGGTGCTCAGTGCTCAGGGTGATCGGGGCTCCATACTCAGGGTGCTCAGTACTCAGGGTGCTGGCTGCTCAGTGCTCGCTGTGCTGGGTGCTCAGTACTCAGGGAGCTGGGTGCTCTGTACTCAGGGTGCTGGGTGCTCAGTGCTCGGGGTCCTGGGTGCTCAGTGCTCAGGGTGATCGGTGCTCAGTACTCAGGGTGCTGGGTGCTCAGTGCTCAGGGTGCTGGGTACTCAGTCCTCAGGGTGCTCAGTGCTCAGGGTGCTGGGTGCTCAGTGCTCGGGGTGCTCGGTGCTCAGTACTCAGGGTGCTGAGTGCTCAGTACTCAGGGTGCTGGGTGCTCAGTTCTCATGGTGCTGGGTGCTCAGTACTCAGGGGGCTGGGTGCTCAGTGCTCAGGGTGCTGGGTGCTCAGTGCTCAGGGTGCTGGGTGCTCAGTGCTCGGGGTGCTGGGTGCTCAGTGCTCGGGGTGCTGGGTGCTCAGTGCTCAGTGCTCAGTTTGTTGGGTGCTCAGTGCTCAGTGCTCAGGGTGCTGGGTGCTCAGTACTCAGGGTCCTGGGTGCTCAGTACTCAGGGTGCTGGATGCTCAGTGCTCAGGGTGCTGGGTGCTCAGGACTCTGGGTGTTGGGTGCTCAGTACTCAGGGTGCTGGGTGCTCAGTGCTCGGGGTGCTGGGTGCTCAGTGCTCGGGGTGCTGGGTGCTCAGTGCTCAGGGTGCTGGGTGCTCAGTATTCAGGGTGCTGGGTGCTCAGTGCTCGGGGTGCTCGGTGCTCAGTACTCAAGGTGCTGGGTGCTCAGTGCTCAGGGTGCTGGGTGCTCAGTCCTCGGGGTGCTCCGTGCTCAGTGCTCAGAGTGCTGGGTGCTCAGTACTCAGGGTGCTCGGTGCTCAGTACTCAGGGTTCTCAGTGCTCAGGGTGCTGGGTGCTCAGTACTCAGGGTGCTCAGTGCTCAGTACTCGGGGTGCTGGGTGCTCAGTACTCAGGGTGCTCAGTGCTCAGTACTCAGGGTGCTGGGTGCTCAGTGCTCAGTGTGCTCAGTGCTCAGTGCTCGGGGTGCTGGGTGCTCAGTGCTCGGGGCGCTGGGTGCTCAGTGCTCGAGGAGCTGGATGCTCAGTACTCAGGGTGCTGTGTGCTCAGTGCTCAGTACTCAGCGTGCTGGGTGCTCAGTGCTCAGAGTGTTGGGTGCTCAGTGCTCAGGGTGCTCTGTGCTCAGTACTCAGGGTGCTGGGTGCTCAGTGCTCGGGGTGCTGCGTGCTCAGTGCTCAGGGTGCTTGGTGCTCTGTGCTCAGGGTGCTGGGTGCTAAGTGCTCAGGGTGCTGGGTGCTCAGTACTCAGGGTGCTCTGTGCTCAGTACTCGGAGTGCTTGGTGCTCAGTACTCAGGGTGCTCAGTGCTCAGTACTCGGGGTGCTGTTTGCTCAGTGCTCAGGGTGCTCAGTGCTCAGTGCTCGGGGTGCTGGGTGCTCAGTGCTCGGGGCGCTGGGTGCTCAGTGCTCGGGGTGCTGGGTGCTCAGTACTCGGGGTGCTGGGTGCTCAGTACTCAGGGTGCTCAGTGCTCAGTACTCAGTGCTCAGGGTGCTCAGTGCTCAGTGGTCGGGGTGCTGGGTGCTCAGTGCTCGGGGCGCTGGGTGCTCAGTGCTCGGGGTGCTGGGTGCTCAGTACTCGGGGTGCTGGGTGCTCAGTACTCTGGGTGTTGGGTGCTCAGTACTCAGTGTGCTGGGTGCTACGTGCTCGGGGTGCTGGGTGCTCAGTACTCAGGGTGCTGGGTGCTCAGGACTCAGGGTGCTGGGTGCTTAGTGCTCGAGGTGCTCTGTGCTCAGTACTCAAGGTGCTGGGTGCTCAGTTCTCAGGGTGCTGGGTGCTCAGTCCTCGGGGTGCTCCATGCTCAGGGTGCTGGGTGCTCAGTGCTCAGGGTGCTGGGTGCTCAGTGCTCGGGGTGCTGGGTGCTCAGTGCTCAGGGTGCTGGGTGCTTAGTACTCAGGGTGCTCAGTGCTCAGTACACAGGGTGCTGGGTGCTCAGTGCTCGGGGTGCTGGGTGCTCAGTGCTCAGTACTCAGGGTGCTGGGTGCTCAGTGCTCGGGGTGCTGGGAGCTCAGTACTCAGCGTGCTGGGTGCTCAGTACTCAGGGTGCTGGGTGCTCAGTGCTCAGGGTGCTGGGTGCTCAGTGCTCAGGGTGCTGGGTGCTCAGTGATCGGGGTGCTGGGTGCTCAGTACTCAGGGTGCTCAGTGCTCGGGGAGCTCGGTGCTCAGTACTCAGGGTGCAGGGTGCTCAGTACTCAGTGCTCGGGGTCCTGGGTGCTCCGTGCTCGGGGTGCTGGGCGCTCAGTGCTCGGGGTGCTTAGTGCTCAGTACTCAGGGTGCTGGGTGCTCAGTACTCAGGGTGCGGGGTGCTCATTCTCGGGGTGCTGGGTGCTCAGTGCTCGGGGTGCTGGGTGCTCAGTACTCAGGGTGCTGGGGGCTCAGTACTCAGGGTGCTGGGTGCTCAGTGCTCAGGGTGATCGGTGCTCAGTACTCAGGGTGCTGGGTGCTCAGTGCTCAGGGTGCTGGGTACTCAGTCCTAAGGGTGCTCAGTGCTCAGGGTGCTGGGTGCTCAGTGCTCGGGGTGCTCGGTGCTCAGTACTCAGGGTGCTGAGTGCTCAGTACTCAGGGTGCTGGGTGCTCAGTACTCATGGTGCTGGGTGCTCAGTACTCAGGGTGCTGGGTGCTCAGTGCTCAGGGTGCTGGGTGCTCAGTGCGCGGGGTGCTGGGTGCTCAGTGCTCGGGGTGCTGGGTGCTCAGTGCTCAGTGCTCTGGGTGTTGGGTGCTCAGTGCTCAGTGCTCAGGGTGCTGGGTGCTCAGTACTCAGGGTGCTGGGTGCTCAGTACACAAGGTGCTGGGTGCTCAGTGCTCAGGGTGCTGGGTGCTCAGGACTCTGGGTGTTGGGCGCTCAGTACTCAGGGTGCTGGGTGCTCAGTGCTCGGGGTGCTGGGTGCTCAGTGCTCGGGGTGCTGGGTGCTCAGTGCTCAGGGTGCTGGGTGCTCAGTATTCAGCGTGCTGGGTGCTCAGTTCTCGGGGTGCTCGGTGCTCAGTACTCAAGGTGCTGGGTGCTCAGTGCTCAGGGTGCTGGGTGCCCAGTCCTCGGGGTGCTCCGTTCTCAGTGCTCAGGGTGCTGGGTGCTCAGTACTCAGGGTGCTCAGTGCTCAGTACTCAGGGTGCTGGGTGCTCAGTACTCAGGGTGCTGGGTGCTCAGTGCTCGGGGTGCTGGGTGCTCAGTGCTCGGGGTGCTGGGTGCTCAGTGCTGAGGGTGGTGCTGGGTGCTCAGTACTCAGGGTGCCGGGTGCTCAGTGCTCAGGGTGCTGGGTGCTCAGTACTAAGGCTCCTGGGTGCTCAGTATTCAGGGTGCTCGGTGCTCAGTACTCAGGGTGCTGGGTGCTCAGTGCTCAGGGTGCTGGGTACTCAGTACTCAGGGTGCTGGGTGCTCAGTACTCAGGGTGCTGGGTGCTCAGTGCTCAGGGTGCTTGGTGCTCAGTGCTCAGGGTGCTGGGTGCTCAGTACTCAGGGTGCTGGGTGCTCAGTGCTCAGGGTGCTGGGTGCTCAGTGCTCGGGGTCCTGGGTGCTCAATGCTCAGGGTGCTGGGTGCTCAGTACTCAGGGTGCTGGGTGCTCAGTGCTCAGGGTGCTGGGTACTCAGTCCTCAGGGTGCTCAGTGCTCAGGGTGCTGGGTGCTCAGTGCTCGGGGTGCTCGGTGCTCAGTACTCAGGGTGCTGAGTGCTCAGTACTCAGGGTGCTGGGTGCTCAGTACTCATGGTGCTGGGTGCTCAGTACTCAGGGTGCTGGGTGCTCAGTGCTCAGGGTGCTGGGTGCTCAGTGCGCGGGGTGCTGGGTGCTCAGTGCTCGGGGTGCTGGGTGCTCAGTGCTCAGTGCTCAGGGTGTTGGGTGCTCAGTGCTCAGTGCTCAGGGTGCTGGGTGCTCAGTACTCAGGGTGCTGGGTGCTCAGTACTCAGGGTGCTCAGTGCTCAGTACTCGGGGTGCTGTTTGCTCAGTGCTCAGGGTGCTCAGTGCTCAGTGCTCGGGGTGCTGGGTGCTCAGTGCTCGGGGCGCTGGGTGCTCAGTGCTCGGGGTGCTGGGTGCTCAGTACTCGGGGTGCTGGGTGCTCAGTACTCAGGGTGCTCAGTGCTCAGTACTCAGTGCTCAGGGTGCTCAGTGCTCAGTGGTCGGGGTGCTGGGTGCTCAGTGCTCGGGGCGCTGGGTGCTCAGTGCTCGGGGTGCTGGGTGCTCAGTACTCGGGGTGCTGGGTGCTCAGTACTCTGGGTGTTGGGTGCTCAGTACTCAGTGTGCTGGGTGCTACGTGCTCGGGGTGCTGGGTGCTCAGTACTCAGGGTGCTGGGTGCTCAGGACTCAGGGTGCTGGGTGCTTAGTGCTCGAGGTGCTCTGTGCTCAGTACTCAAGGTGCTGGGTGCTCAGTTCTCAGGGTGCTGGGTGCTCAGTCCTCGGGGTGCTCCATGCTCAGGGTGCTGGGTGCTCAGTGCTCAGGGTGCTGGGTGCTCAGTGCTCGGGGTGCTGGGTGCTGAGTGCTCAGGGTGCTGGCTGCTCAGTGCTCGAGGTGCTCCGTGCTCAGTGCTCAGGGTCCTGGGTGCTCAGTACTCAGGGTGCTGGGTGCTTAGTACTCAGGGTGCTCAGTGCTCAGTACACAGGGTGCTGGGTGCTCAGTGCTCGGGGTGCTGGGTGCTCAGTGCTCAGTACTCAGGGTGCTGGGTGCTCAGTGCTTGGGGTGCTGGGAGCTCAGTACTCAGCGTGCTGGGTGCTCAGTACTCAGGGTGCTGGGTGCTCAGTGCTCAGGGTGCTGGGTGCTCAGTGCTCAGGGTGCTGGGTGCTCAGTGATCGGGGTGCTGGGTGCTCAGTACTCAGGGTGCTCAGTGCTCGGGGAGCTCGGTGCTCAGTACTCAGGGTGCAGGGTGCTCAGTACTCAGTGCTCGGGGTCCTGGGTGCTCCGTGCTCGGGGTGCTGGGCGCTCAGTGCTCGGGGTGCTTAGTGCTCAGTACTCAGGGTGCTGGGTGCTCAGTACTCAGGGTGCGGGGTGCTCATTCTCGGGGTGCTGGGTGCTCAGTGCTCGGGGTGCTGGGTGCTCAGTACTCAGGGTGCTGGGGGCTCAGTACTCAGGGTGCTGGGTGCTCAGTGCTCAGGGTGATCGGTGCTCAGTACTCAGGGTGCTGGGTGCTCAGTGCTCAGGGTGCTGGGTACTCAGTCCTAAGGGTGCTCAGTGCTCAGGGTGCTGGGTGCTCAGTGCTCGGGGTGCTCGGTGCTCAGTACTCAGGGTGCTGAGTGCTCAGTACTCAGGGTGCTGGGTGCTCAGTACTCATGGTGCTGGGTGCTCAGTACTCAGGGTGCTGGGTGCTCAGTGCTCAGGGTGCTGGGTGCTCAGTGCGCGGGGTGCTGGGTGCTCAGTGCTCGGGGTGCTGGGTGCTCAGTGCTCAGTGCTCTGGGTGTTGGGTGCTCAGTGCTCAGTGCTCAGGGTGCTGGGTGCTCAGTACTCAGGGTGCTGGGTGCTCAGTACACAAGGTGCTGGGTGCTCAGTGCTCAGGGTGCTGGGTGCTCAGGACTCTGGGTGTTGGGCGCTCAGTACTCAGGGTGCTGGGTGCTCAGTGCTCGGGGTGCTGGGTGCTCAGTGCTCGGGGTGCTGGGTGCTCAGTGCTCAGGGTGCTGGGTGCTCAGTATTCAGCGTGCTGGGTGCTCAGTTCTCGGGGTGCTCGGTGCTCAGTACTCAAGGTGCTGGGTGCTCAGTGCTCAGGGTGCTGGGTGCCCAGTCCTCGGGGTGCTCCGTTCTCAGTGCTCAGGGTGCTGGGTGCTCAGTACTCAGGGTGCTCAGTGCTCAGTACTCAGGGTGCTGGGTGCTCAGTACTCAGGGTGCTGGGTGCTCAGTGCTCGGGGTGCTGGGTGCTCAGTGCTCGGGGTGCTGGGTGCTCAGTGCTGAGGGTGGTGCTGGGTGCTCAGTACTCAGGGTGCCGGGTGCTCAGTGCTCAGGGTGCTGGGTGCTCAGTACTAAGGCTCCTGGGTGCTCAGTATTCAGGGTGCTCGGTGCTCAGTACTCAGGGTGCTGGGTGCTCAGTGCTCAGGGTGCTGGGTACTCAGTACTCAGGGTGCTGGGTGCTCAGTACTCAGGGTGCTGGGTGCTCAGTGCTCAGGGTGCTTGGTGCTCAGTGCTCAGGGTGCTGGGTGCTCAGTACTCAGGGTGCTGGGTGCTCAGTGCTCAGGGTGCTGGGTGCTCAGTGCTCGGGGTCCTGGGTGCTCAATGCTCAGGGTGCTGGGTGCTCAGTACTCAGGGTGCTGGGTGCTCAGTGCTCAGGGTGCTGGGTACTCAGTCCTCAGGGTGCTCAGTGCTCAGGGTGCTGGGTGCTCAGTGCTCGGGGTGCTCGGTGCTCAGTACTCAGGGTGCTGAGTGCTCAGTACTCAGGGTGCTGGGTGCTCAGTACTCATGGTGCTGGGTGCTCAGTACTCAGGGTGCTGGGTGCTCAGTGCTCAGGGTGCTGGGTGCTCAGTGCGCGGGGTGCTGGGTGCTCAGTGCTCGGGGTGCTGGGTGCTCAGTGCTCAGTGCTCAGGGTGTTGGGTGCTCAGTGCTCAGTGCTCAGGGTGCTGGGTGCTCAGTACTCAGGGTGCTGGGTGCTCAGTACTCAGGGTGCTGGGTGCTCAGTGCTCAGGGTGCTGGGTGCTCAGGACTCTGGGTGTTGGGTGCTCAGTACTCAGGGTGCTGGGTGCTCAGTGCTCGGGGTGCTGGGTGCTCAGTGCTCGGGGTGCTTGGTGCTCTGTGCTCAGGGTGCTGGGTGCTCAGTATTCAGCGTGCTCGGTGCTCAGTTCTCGGGGTGCTCGGTGCTCAGTACTCAAGGTGCTGGGTGCTCAGTACTCAGGGTGCTGGGTGCTCAGTCCTCGGGGTGCTACGTGCTCAGTGCTCAGGGTGCTGGGTGCTCAGTATTCAGGGTGCTCGGTGCTCAGTACTCAGGGTTCTCAGTGATCAGGGTGCTGGGTACTCAGTACTCAGGGTGCTCAGTGCTCAGTACTCGGGGTGCTGGGTGCTCAGTACTCAGGGTGCTCAGTGCTCAGTACTCGGGGTGCTGGGTGCTCAGTGCTCAGTGTGCTCAGTGCTCAGTGCTCATGGTGCTGTGTGCTCAGTGCTCGGGGCGCTGGGTGCTCAGTGCTCGAGGTTCTGGTTGCTCAGTACTCAGGGTGCTGTGTGCTCAGTGCTCAGTACTCAGCGTGCTGGGTGCTCAGTGCTCAGAGTGTTGGGTGCTCAGTCCTCAGGGTGCTGGGTGCTCAGTACTCTGGTTGTTGGGTGCTCAGTACTCAGGGTGCTGGGTGCTCAGTGCTCAGGGTGCTGGGTGATCAGTGCTCAGGGTGCTGGGTGCTCAGTGATCGGGGTGCTGGGTGCTCAGTACTCAGGGTGCTCAGTGCTCGGGGAGCTCGGTGCTCAGTACTCAGGGTGCTGGGTGCTCAGTACTCAGTGCTCGGGGTCCTGGGTGCTCCGTGCTCGGGGTGCTGGGTGCTCAGTGCTCTGGGTGCTTAGTGCTCAGTGCTCAGGGTGCTGGGTGCCCAGTCCTCGGGGTGCTCCGTTCTCAGTGCTCAGGGTGCTGGGTGCTCAGTACTCAGGGTGCTCAGTGCTCAGTACTCAGGGTGCTGGGTGCTCAGTACTCAGGGTGCTGGGTGCTCAGTGCTCGGTGTGCTGGGTGCTCAGTGCTCGGGGTGCTGGGTGCTCAGTGCTGAGGGTGGTGCTGGGTGCTCAGTACTCAGGGTGCCGGGTGCTCAGTGCTCAGGGTGCTGGGTGCTCAGTACTAAGGCTCCTGGGTGCTCAGTATTCAGGGTGCTCGGTGCTCAGTACTCAGGGTGCTGGGTGCTCAGTGCTCAGGGTGCTGGGTACTCAGTACTCAGGGTGCTGGGTGCTCAGTACTCAGGGTGCTGGGTGCTCAGTGCTCAGGGTGCTTGGTGCTCAGTGCTCAGGGTGCTGGGTGCTCAGTACTCAGGGTGCTGGGTGCTCAGTGCTCAGGGTGCTGGGTGCTCAGTGCTCGGGGTCCTGGGTGCTCAGTGCTCAGGGTGCTGGGTGCTCAGTACTCAGGGTGCTGGGTGCTCAGTGCTCAGGGTGCTGGGTACTCAGTCCTCAGGGTGCTCAGTGCTCAGGGTGCTGGGTGCTCAGTGCTCGGGGTGCTCGGTGCTCAGTACTCAGGGTGCTGAGTGCTCAGTACTCAGGGTGCTGGGTGCTCAGTACTCATGGTGCTGGGTGCTCAGTACTCAGGGTGCTGGGTGCTCAGTGCTCAGGGTGCTGGGTGCTCAGTGCGCGGGGTGCTGGGTGCTCAGTGCTCGGGGTGCTGGGTGCTCAGTGCTCAGTGCTCAGGGTGTTGGGTGCTCAGTGCTCAGTGCTCAGGGTGCTGGGTGCTCAGTACTCAGGGTGCTGGGTGCTCAGTACTCAGGGTGCTGGATGCTCAGTGCTCAGGGTGCTGGGTGCTCAGGACTCTGGGTGTTGGGTGCTCAGTACTCAGGGTGCTGGGTGCTCAGTGCTCGGGGTGCTGGGTGCTCAGTGCTCGGGGTGCTTGGTGCTCTGTGCTCAGGGTGCTGGGTGCTCAGTATTCAGCGTGCTCGGTGCTCAGTTCTCGGGGTGCTCGGTGCTCAGTACTCAAGGTGCTGGGTGTTCAGTACTCAGGGTGCTGGGTGCTCAGTCCTCGGGGTGCTACGTGCTCAGTGCTCAGGGTGCTGGGTGCTCAGTAGTCAGGGTGCTCGGTGCTCAGTACTCAGGGTTCTCAGTGATCAGGGTGCTGGGTACTCAGTACTCAGGGTGCTCAGTGCTCAGTACTCGGGGTGCTGGGTGCTCAGTACTCAGGGTGCTCAGTGCTCAGTACTCGGGGTGCTGGGTGCTCAGTGCTCAGTGTGCTCAGTGCTCAGTGCTCATGGTGCTGTGTGCTCAGTGCTCGGGGCGCTGGGTGCTCAGTGCTCGAGGTTCTGGTTGCTCAGTACTCAGGGTGCTGTGTGCTCAGTGCTCAGTACTCAGCGTGCTGGGTGCTCAGTGCTCAGAGTGTTGGGTGCTCAGTCCTCAGGGTGCTGGGTGCTCAGTGCTCAGTGCTCAGGGTGCTCAGTGCTCAGGGTGCTCAGTGCTCAGGGTGCTGGGTGCTCAGGGTGCTGGGTGCTCAGTGCTCGGGGTGCTGGGTGCTCAGTGCTCAGTGCTCAGGGTGTTGGGTGCTCAGTGCTCAGTGCTCAGGGTGCTGGGTGTTCAGTACTCAGGGTGCTCGGTGCTCAGTGCTCAGGGTGCTGGGTGCTCAGTACTCAGGGTTCTGGGTGCTCAGTGCTCGGGGTGCTGGGTGCTCAGTGCTCAGGGTGATCAGTGCTCAGTACTAAGGGTGCTGGGTGCTCAGTGCTCAGGGTGCTTGGTGCTCAGTCCTCAGGGTGCTCAGTACTCAGGGTGCTCGGTGCTCAGTGCTCAGTACTCAGTGTGCTCAGTACTCAGGGTGCTGGGTGCTCAGTGCTCGGGGTGATGGGTGCTCAGTACTCAGGGTGCTGGGTGCTCAGTACTCGGGGTGCTGGGTGCTCAGTACTCAGGGTGCTGGGTGCTCAGTGCTCGGGGTGCTGGGTGCTCAGTGCTCAGGGTGATCGGTGCTCAGTGCTCAGGGTGCTGGGTGCTCAGTCCTCCGGGTGCTCAGTGCTCAGGGTGCTGGGTGCTCAGTGCTCGGGGTCCTCGGTGCTCAGTACTCAGGGTGCTGATTGCTCAGTACTCAGGGTGCTGGGTGCTCAGTACTCATGGTGCAGGGTGCTCAGTACTCAGGGTGCTGGGTGCTCAGTGCTCAGGGTGCTGGGTGCTCAGTGCGCGGTGTGCTGGGTGCTCAGTGCTCAGTGCTCAGGGTGTTGGGTGCTCAGTGCTCAGTGCTCAGGGTGCTGGGTGCTCAGTACTCAGGGTGCTGGGTGCTCAGTACTCAGGGTGCTGGGTGATCAGTGCTCAGGGTGCTGGGTGCTCAGGACTCTGGGTGTTGGGTGCTCAGTACTCAGGGTGCTGGGTGCTCAGTGCTCGGGGTGCTGGGTGCTCAGTGCTCGGGGTGCTGGGTGCTCAGTGCTCAGGGTGCTGGGTGCTCAGTATTCAGCGTGCTGGGTGCTCAGTGCTCGGGGTGCTCGGTGCTCAGTACTCAAGGTGCTGGGTGCTCAGTGCTCAGGGTGCTGGGTGCTCACTCCTCGGGGTGCTCCGTGCTCACTACTCGGGGTGCTGGGTGCTCAGTGCTCGGGGTGCTGGGTGCTCAGTGCTCAGGGTGCTGGGTGATCAGTATTCAGCGTGCTGGGTGCTCAGTTCTCGGGGTGCTCGGTGCTCAGTACTCAAGGTGCTGGGTGCTCAGTGCTCAGGGTGCTGGGTGCCCAGTCCTCGGGGTGCTCCGTTCTCAGTGCTCAGGGTGCTGGGTGCTCAGTACTCAGGGTGCTCAGTGCTCAGTACTCAGGGTGCTGGGTGCTCAGTACTCAGGGTGCTGGGTGCTCAGTGCTCGGGGTGCTGGGTGCTCAGTGCTGAGGGTGGTGCTGGGTGCTCAGTACTCAGGGTGCTGGGTGCTCAGTGCTCAGGGTGCTGGGTGCTCAGTACTAAGGTTCCTGGGTACTAAGTATTCAGGGTGCTCGGTGCTCAGTACTCAGGGTGCTGGGTGCTCAGTGCCCAGGGTGCTGGGTACTCAGTACTCAGGGTGCTGGGTGCTCAGTACTCAGGGTGCTGGGTGCTCAGTGCTCAGGGTGCTTGGTGCTCAGTGCTCAGGGTGCTGGGTGCTCAGTACTCAGGGTGCTGGGTGCTCAGTGCTCAGGGTGCTGGGTGCTCAGTGCTCGGGGTCCTGGGTGCTCAGTGCTCAGGGTGCTGGGTGCTCAGTACTCAGGGTGCTGGGTGCTCAGTGCTCAGGGTGCTGGGTACTCAGTCCTCAGGGTGCTCAGTGCTCAGGGTGCTGGGTGCTCAGTACTCAGGGTGCTGGGTGCTCAGTACTCGGGGTGCTGGGTGCTCCTTGCTCGGGGTGCTGGGTGCTCAGTGCTGAGGGTGGTGCTGGGTGCTCAGTACTCAGGGTGCTGGGTGCTCAGTGCTCAGGGTGCTGGGTGCTCAGTACTAAGCGTCCTGGGTGCTCAGTATTCAGGGTGCTCGGTGCTCAGTACTCAGGGTGCTGGGTGCTCAGTGCTCAGGGTGCTTTGTACTCAGTACTCAGGGGGCTGGGTGCTCAGTACTCAGGGTGCTGGGTGCTCAGTGCTCAGGGTGCTTGGTGCTCAGTGCTCAGGGTGCTGGGTGATCAGTACTCAGCGTGCTGGGTGCTCAGTGCTCAGGGTGATCGGTGCTCAGTACTCAGGGTGCTCAGTACTCAGGGTACTGGCTGCTCAGTGCTCGGGGTGCTGGGTGCTCAGTACTCGGGGTGCTGGGTGCTCTGTACTCAGGGTGCTGGGTGCTCAATGCTCGGGGTCCTGGGTGCTCAGTGCTCAGGGTGATCGGTGCTCAGTACTCAGGGTGCTGGGTGCTCAGTGCTCAGGGTGCTGGGTACTCAGTCCTCAGGGTGCTCAGTGCTCAGGGTGCTGGGTGCTCAGTGCTCGGGGTGCTCGGTGCTCAGTACTCAGGGTGCTGAGTGCTCAGTACTCAGGGTGCTGGGTGCTCAGTACTCATGGTGCTGGGTGCTCAGTACTCAGGGTGCTGGGTGCTCAGTGCTCAGGGTGCTGGGTGCTCAGTGCGCGGGGTGCTGGGTGCTCAGTGCTCGGGGTGCTGGGTGCTCAGTGCTCAGTGCTCTGGGTGTTGGGTGCTCAGTGCTCAGTGCTCAGGGTGCTGGGTGCTCAGTACTCAGGGTGCTGGGTGCTCAGTACACAGGGTGCTGGGTGCTCAGTGCTCAGGGTGCTGGGTGCTCAGGACTCTGGGTGTTGGGTGCTCAGTACTCAGGGTGCTGGGTGCTCAGTGCTCGGGGTGCTGGGTGCTCAGTGCTCGGGGTGCTGGGTGCTCAGTGCTCAGGGTGCTGGGTGCTCAGTATTCAGCGTGCTGGGTGCTCAGTTCTCGGGGTGCTCGGTGCTCAGTACTCAAGGTGCTGGGTGCTCAGTGCTCAGGGTGCTGGGTGCCCAGTCCTCGGGGTGCTCCGTTCTCAGTGCTCAGGGTGCTGGGTGCTCAGTACTCAGGGTGCTCAGTGCTCAGTACTCAGGGTGCTGGGTGCTCAGTACTCAGGGTGCTGGGTGCTCAGTGCTCGGGGTGCTGGGTGCTCAGTGCTCGGGGTGCTGGGTGCTCAGTGCTGAGGGTGGTGCTGGGTGCTCAGTACTCAGGGTGCCGGGTGCTCAGTGCTCAGGGTGCTGGGTGCTCAGTACTAAGGCTCCTGGGTGCTCAGTATTCAGGGTGCTCGGTGCTCAGTACTCAGGGTGCTGGGTGCTCAGTGCTCAGGGTGCTGGGTACTCAGTACTCAGGGTGCTGGGTGCTCAGTACTCAGGGTGCTGGGTGCTCAGTGCTCAGGGTGCTTGGTGCTCAGTGCTCAGGGTGCTGGGTGCTCAGTACTCAGGGTGCTGGGTGCTCAGTGCTCAGGGTGCTGGGTGCTCAGTGCTCGGGGTCCTGGGTGCTCAGTGCTCAGGGTGCTGGGTGCTCAGTACTCAGGGTGCTGGGTGCTCAGTGCTCAGGGTGCTGGGTACTCAGTCCTCAGGGTGCTCAGTGCTCAGGGTGCTGGGTGCTCAGTGCTCGGGGTGCTCGGTGCTCAGTACTCAGGGTGCTGAGTGCTCAGTACTCAGGGTGCTGGGTGCTCAGTACTCATGGTGCTGGGTGCTCAGTACTCAGGGTGCTGGGTGCTCAGTGCTCAGGGTGCTGGGTGCTCAGTGCGCGGGGTGCTGGGTGCTCAGTGCTCGGGGTGCTGGGTGCTCAGTGCTCAGTGCTCAGGGTGTTGGGTGCTCAGTGCTCAGTGCTCAGGGTGCTGGGTGCTCAGTACTCAGGGTGCTGGGTGCTCAGTACTCAGGGTGCTGGGTGCTCAGTGCTCAGGGTGCTGGGTGCTCAGGACTCTGGGTGTTGGGTGCTCAGTACTCAGGGTGCTGGGTGCTCAGTGCTCGGGGTGCTGGGTGCTCAGTGCTCGGGGTGCTTGGTGCTCTGTGCTCAGGGTGCTGGGTGCTCAGTATTCAGCGTGCTCGGTGCTCAGTTCTCGGGGTGCTCGGTGCTCAGTACTCAAGGTGCTGGGTGCTCAGTACTCAGGGTGCTGGGTGCTCAGTCCTCGGGGTGCTACGTGCTCAGTGCTCAGGGTGCTGGGTGCTCAGTAGTCAGGGTGCTCGGTGCTCAGTACTCAGGGTTCTCAGTGATCAGGGTGCTGGGTACTCAGTACTCAGGGTGCTCAGTGCTCAGTACTCGGGGTGCTGGGTGCTCAGTACTCAGGGTGCTCAGTGCTCAGTACTCGGGGTGCTGGGTGCTCAGTGCTCAGTGTGCTCAGTGCTCAGTGCTCATGGTGCTGTGTGCTCAGTGCTCGGGGCGCTGGGTGCTCAGTGCTCGAGGTTCTGGTTGCTCAGTACTCAGGGTGCTGTGTGCTCAGTGTTCAGTACTCAGCGTGCTGGGTGCTCAGTGCTCAGAGTGTTGGGTGCTCAGTCCTCAGGGTGCTGGGTGCTCAGTACTCTGGTTGTTGGGTGCTCAGTACTCAGGGTGCTGGGTGCTCAGTGCTCAGGGTGCTGGGTGATCAGTGCTCAGGGTGCTGGGTGCTCAGTGATCGGGGTGCTGGGTGCTCAGTACTCAGGGTGCTCAGTGCTCGGGGAGCTCGGTGCTCAGTACTCAGGGTGCTGGGTGCTCAGTACTCAGTGCTCGGGGTCCTGGGTGCTCCGTGCTCGGGGTGCTGGGTGCTCAGTGCTCTGGGTGCTTAGTGCTCACTGCTCAGGGTGCTGGGTGCCCAGTCCTCGGGGTGCTCCGTTCTCAGTGCTCAGGGTGCTGGTTGCTCAGTACTCAGGGTGCTCAGTGCTCAGTACTCAGGGTGCTGGGTGCTCAGTACTCAGGGTGCTGGGTGCTCAGTGCTCGGGGTGCTGGGTGCTCAGTGCTCGGGGTGCTGGGTGCTCAGTGCTGAGGGTGGTGCTGGGTGCTCAGTACTCAGGGTGCCGGGTGCTCAGTGCTCAGGGTGCTGGGTGCTCAGTACTAAGGCTCCTGGGTGCTCAGTATTCAGGGTGCTCGGAGCTCAGTACTCAGGGTGCTGGGTGCTCAGTGCTCAGGGTGCTGGGTACTCAGTACTCAGGGTGCTGGGTGCTCAGTACTCAGGGTGCTGGGTGCTCAGTGCTCAGGGTGCTTGGTGCTCAGTGCTCAGGGTGCTGGGTGCTCAGTACTCAGGGTGCTGGGTGCTCAGTGCTCAGGGTGCTGGGTGCTCAGTGCTCGGGGTCCTGGGTGCTCAGTGCTCAGGGTGCTGGGTGCTCAGTACTCAGGGTGCTGGGTGCTCAGTGCTCAGGGTGCTGGGTACTCAGTCCTCAGGGTGCTCAGTGCTCAGGGTGCTGGGTGCTCAGTGCTCGGGGTGCTCGGTGCTCAGTACTCAGGGTGCTGAGTGCTCAGTACTCAGGGTGCTGGGTGCTCAGTACTCATGGTGCTGGGTGCTCAGTACTCAGGGTGCTGGGTGCTCAGTGCTCAGGGTGCTGGGTGCTCAGTGCGCGGGGTGCTGGGTGCTCAGTGCTCGGGGTGCTGGGTGCTCAGTGCTCAGTGCTCAGGGTGTTGGGTGCTCAGTGCTCAGTGCTCAGGGTGCTGGGTGCTCAGTACTCAGGGTGCTGGGTGCTCAGTACTCAGGGTGCTGGGTGCTCAGTGCTCAGGGTGCTGGGTGCTCAGGACTCTGGGTGTTGGGTGCTCAGTACTCAGGGTGCTGGGTGCTCAGTGCTCGGGGTGCTGGGTGCTCAGTGCTCGGGGTGCTTGGTGCTCTGTGCTCAGGGTGCTGGGTGCTCAGTATTCAGCGTGCTCGGTGCTCAGTTCTCGGGGTGCTCTGTGCTCAGTACTCAAGGTGCTGGGTGCTCAGTACTCAGGGTGCTGGGTGCTCAGTCCTCGGGGTGCTACGTGCTCAGTGCTCAGGGTGCTGGGTGCTCAGTAGTCAGGGTGCTGGGTGCTCAGTGCGCGGGGTGCTGGGTGCTCAGTGCTCGGGGTGCTGGGTGCTCAGTGCTCAGTGCTCAGGGTGTTGGGTGCTCAGTGCTCAGTGCTCAGGGTGCTGGGTGCTCAGTACTCAGGGTGCTGGGTGCTCAGTACTCAGGGTGCTGGGTGCTCAGTGCTCAGGGTGCTGGGTGCTCAGGACTCTGGGTGTTGGGTGCTCAGTACTCAGGGTGCTGGGTGCTCAGTGCTCGGGGTGCTGGGTGCTCAGTGCTCGGGGTGCTTGGTGCTCAGGGTGCTGGGTGCTCAGTGCTCGGGGTGCTCGGTGCTCAGTACTCAGGGTGCTGGGTGCTCAGTGCTCAGGGTGATCGGTGCTCAGTACTCAGGGTGCTGAGTGCTCAGTACTCAGGGTGCTGGGTGCTCAGTACTCATGGTGCTGGGTGCTCAGTACTCAGGGTGCTGGGTGCTCAGTGCTCAGGGTGCTGGGTGCTCAGTGCGCGGGGTGCTGGGTGCTCAGTGCTCGGGGTGCTGGGTGCTCAGTGCTCAGTGCTCAGGGTGTTGGGTGCTCAGTGCTCAGTGCTCAGGGTGCTGGGTGCTCAGTACTCAGGGTGCTGGGTGCTCAGTACTCAGGGTGCTGGGTGCTCAGTGCTCAGGGTGCTGGGTGCTCAGGACTCTGGGTGTTGGGTGCTCAGTACTCAGGGTGCTGGGTGCTCAGTGCTCGGGGTGCTGGGTGCTCAGTGCTCGGGGTGCTTGGTGCTCTGTGCTCAGGGTGCTGGGTGCTCAGTATTCAGCGTGCTCGGTGCTCAGTTCTCGGGGTGCTCTGTGCTCAGTACTCAAGGTGCTGGGTGCTCAGTACTCAGGGTGCTGGGTGCTCAGTCCTCGGGGTGCTACGTGCTCAGTGCTCAGGGTGCTGGGTGCTCAGTAGTCAGGGTGCTGGGTGCTCAGTGCGCGGGGTGCTGGGTGCTCAGTGCTCGGGGTGCTGGGTGCTCAGTGCTCAGTGCTCAGGGTGTTGGGTGCTCAGTGCTCAGTGCTCAGGGTGCTGGGTGCTCAGTACTCAGGGTGCTGGGTGCTCAGTACTCAGGGTGCTGGGTGCTCAGTGCTCAGGGTGCTGGGTGCTCAGGACTCTGGGTGTTGGGTGCTCAGTACTCAGGGTGCTGGGTGCTAAGTGCTCGGGGTGCTGGGTGCTCAGTGCTCGGGGTGCTTGGTGCTCAGGGTGCTGGGTGCTCAGTGCTCGGGGTGCTCGGTGCTCAGTACTCAGGGTGCTGGGTGCTCAGTGCTCAGGGTGATCGGTGCTCAGTACTCAGGGTGCTGGGTGCTCAGTGCTCAGGGTGCTGGGTACTCAGTCCTCAGGGTGCTCAGTGCTCAGGGTGCTGGGTGCTCAGTGCTCGGGGTGCTCGGTGCTCAGTACTCAGGGTGCTGAGTGCTCAGTACTCAGGGTGCTGGGTGCTCAGTACTCATGGTGCTGGGTGCTCAGTACTCAGGGTGCTGGGTGCTCAGTGCTCAGGGTGCTGGGTGCTCAGTGCGCGGGGTGCTGGGTGCTCAGTGCTCTGGGTGCTGGGTGCTCAGTGCTCAGTGCTCTGGGTGTTGGGTGCTCAGTGCTCAGTGCTCAGGGTGCTGGGTGCTCAGTACTCAGGGTGCTGGGTGCTCAGTACACAGGGTGCTGGGTGCTCAGTGCTCAGGGTGCTGGGTGCTCAGGACTCTGGGTGTTGGGTGCTCAGTACTCAGGGTGCTGGGTGCTCAGTGCTCGGGGTGCTGGGTGCTCAGTGCTCGGGGTGCTGGGTGCTCAGTGCTCAGGGTGCTGGGTGCTCAGTATTCAGCGTGCTGGGTGCTCAGTTCTCGGGGTGCTCGGTGCTCAATACTCAAGGTGCTGGGTGCTCAGTGCTCAGGGTGCTGGGTGCCCAGTCCCCGGGGTGCTCCGTTCTCAGTGCTCAGGGTGCTGGGTGCTCAGTACTCAGGGTGCTCAGTGCTCAGTACTCAGGGTGCTGGGTGCTCAGTACTCAGGGTGCTGGGTGCTCAGTGCTCGGGGTGCTGGGTGCTCAGTGCTCGGGGTGCTGGGTGCTCAGTGCTGAGGGTGGTGCTGGGTGCTCAGTACTCAGGGTGCCGGGTGCTCAGTGCTCAGGGTGCTGGGTGCTCAGTACTAAGGCTCCTGGGTGCTCAGTATTCAGGGTGCTCGGTGCTCAGTACTCAGGGTGCTGGGTGCTCAGTGCTCAGGGTGCTGGGTACTCAGTACTCAGGGTGCTGGGTGCTCAGTACTCAGGGTGCTGGGTGCTCAGTGCTCAGGGTGCTTGGTGCTCAGTGCTCAGGGTGCTGGGTGCTCAGTACTCAGGGTGCTGGGAGCTCAGTGCTCAGGGTGCTGGGTGCTCAGTGCTCAGGGTCCTGGGTGCTCAGTGCTCAGGGTGCTGGGTGCTCAGTACTCAGGGTGCTGGGTGCTCAGTGCTCAGGGTGCTGGGTACTCAGTCCTCAGGGTGCTCAGTGCTCAGGGTGCTGGGTGCTCAGTGCTCGGGGTGCTCGGTGCTCAGTACTCAGGGTGCTGAGTGCTCAGTACTCAGGGTGCTGGGTGCTCAGTACTCATGGTGCTGGGTGCTCAGTACTCAGGGTGCTGGGTGCTCAGTGCTCAGGGTGCTGGGTGCTCAGTGCGCGGGGTGCTGGGTGCTCAGTGCTCGGGGTGCTGGGTGCTCAGTGCTCAGTGCTCAGGGTGTTGGGTGCTCAGTGCTCAGTGCTCAGGGTGCTGGGTGCTCAGTACTCAGGGTGCTGGGTGCTCAGTACTCAGGGTGCTGGGTGCTCAGTGCTCAGGGTGCTGGGTGCTCAGGACTCTGGGTGTTGGGTGCTCAGTACTCAGGGTGCTGGGTGCTCAGTGCTCGGGGTGCTGGGTGCTCAGTGCTCGGGGTGCTTGGTGCTCTGTGCTCAGGGTGCTGGGTGCTCAGTATTCAGCGTGCTCGGTGCTCAGTTCTCGGGGTGCTCGGTGCTCAGTACTCAAGGTGCTGGGTGCTCAGTACTCAGGGTGCTGGGTGCTCAGTCCTCGTGGTGCTACGTGCTCAGTGCTCAGGGTGCTGGGTGCTCAGTAGTCAGGGTGCTCGGTGATCAGTACTCAGGGTTCTCAGTGATCAGGGTGCTGGGTACTCAGTACTCAGGGTGCTCAGTGCTCAGTACTCGGGGTGCTGGGTGCTCAGTACTCAGGGTGCTCAGTGCTCAGTACTCGGGGTGCTGGGTGCTCAGTGCTCAGTGTGCTCAGTGCTCAGTGCTCATGGTGCTGTGTGCTCAGTGCTCGGGGCGCTGGGTGCTCAGTGCTCGAGGTTCTGGTTGCTCAGTACTCAGGGTGCTGTGTGCTCAGTGCTCAGTACTCAGCGTGCTGGGTGCTCAGTGCTCAGAGTGTTGGGTGCTCAGTCCTCAGGGTGCTGGGTGCTCAGTACTCTGGTTGTTGGGTGCTCAGTACTCAGGGTGCTGGGTGCTCAGTGCTCAGGGTGCTGGGTGATCAGTGCTCAGGGTGCTGGGTGCTCAGTGATCGGGGTGCTGGGTGCTCAGTACTCAGGGTGCTCAGTGCTCGGGGAGCTCGGTGCTCAGTACTCAGGGTGCTGGGTGCTCAGTACTCAGTGCTCGGGGTCCTGGGTGCTCCGTGCTCGGGGTGCTGGGTGCTCAGTGCTCTGGGTGCTTAGTGCAAACTGCTCAGGGTGCTGGGTGCCCAGTCCTCGGGGTGCTCCGTTCTCAGTGCTCAGGGTGCTGGGTGCTCAGTACTCAGGGTGCTCAGTGCTCAGTACTCAGGGTGCTGGGTGCTCAGTACTCAGGGTGCTGGGTGCTCAGTGCTCGGGGTGCTGGGTGCTCAGTGCTCGGGGTGCTGGGTGCTCAGTGCTGAGGGTGGTGCTGGGTGCTCAGTACTCAGGGTGCCGGGTGCTCAGTGCTCAGGGTGCTGGGTGCTCAGTACTAAGGCTCCTGGGTGCTCAGTATTCAGGGTGCTCGGTGCTCAGTACTCAGGGTGCTGGGTGCTCAGTGCTCAGGGTGCTGGGTACTCAGTACTCAGGGTGCTGGGTGCTCAGTACTCAGGGTGCTGGGTGCTCAGTGCTCAGGGTGCTTGGTGCTCAGTGCTCAGGGTGCTGGGTGCTCAGTACTCAGGGTGCTGGGTGCTCAGTGCTCAGGGTGCTGGGTGCTCAGTGCTCGGGGTCCTGGGTGCTCAGTGCTCAGGGTGCTGGGTGCTCAGTACTCAGGGTGCTGGGTGCTCAGTGCTCAGGGTGCTGGGTACTCAGTCCTCAGGGTGCTCAGTGCTCAGGGTGCTGGGTGCTCAGTGCTCGGGGTGCTCGGTGCTCAGTACTCAGGGTGCTGAGTGCTCAGTACTCAGGGTGCTGGGTGCTCAGTACTCATGGTGCTGGGTGCTCAGTACTCAGGGTGCTGGGTGCTCAGTGCTCAGGGTGCTGGGTGCTCAGTGCGCGGGGTGCTGGGTGCTCAGTGCTCGGGGTGCTGGGTGCTCAGTGCTCAGTGCTCAGGGTGTTGGGTGCTCAGTGCTCAGTGCTCAGGGTGCTGGGTGCTCAGTACTCAGGGTGCTGGGTGCTCAGTACTCAGGGTGCTGGGTGCTCAGTGCTCAGGGTGCTGGGTGCTCAGGACTCTGGGTGTTGGGTGCTCAGTACTCAGGGTGCTGGGTGCTCAGTGCTCGGGGTGCTGGGTGCTCAGTGCTCGGGGTGCTTGGTGCTCTGTGCTCAGGGTGCTGGGTGCTCAGTATTCAGCGTGCTCGGTGCTCAGTTCTCGGGGTGCTCGGTGCTCAGTACTCAAGGTGCTGGGTGCTCAGTACTCAGGGTGCTGGGTGCTCAGTCCTCGGGGTGCTACGTTCTCAGTGCTCAGGGTGCTGGGTGCTCAGTAGTCAGGGTGCTGGGTGCTCAGTGCGCGGGGTGCTGGGTGCTCAGTGCTCGGGGTGCTGGGTGCTCAGTGCTCAGTGCTCAGGGTGTTGGGTGCTCAGTGCTCAGTGCTCAGGGTGCTGGGTGCTCAGTACTCAGGGTGCTGGGTGCTCAGTACTCAGGGTGCTGGGTGCTCAGTGCTCAGGGTGCTGGGTGCTCAGTCCTCTGGG
Source organism: Microtus oregoni (assembly GCF_018167655.1). Lineage (NCBI taxonomy): Eukaryota > Metazoa > Chordata > Mammalia > Rodentia > Cricetidae > Microtus > Microtus oregoni. The sequence continues at coordinate 4,094,927 of NW_024544028.1, read as the reverse complement.
TGTTGGGTGCTCAGTACTCAGGGTGCTGGGTGCTCAGTGCTCGGGGTGCTGGGTGCTCAGTGCTCGGGGTGCTTGGTGCTCTGTGCTCAGGGTGCTGGGTGCTCAGTATTCAGCGTGCTCGGTGCTCAGTTCTCGGGGTGCTCGGTGCTCAGTACTCAAGGTGCTGGGTGCTCAGTACTCAGGGTGCTGGGTGCTCAGTCCTCGGGGTGCTACGTGCTCAGTGCTCAGGGTGCTGGGTGCTCAGTAGTCAGGGTGCTCGGTGCTCAGTATTCAGGGTTCTCAGTGATCAGGGTGCTGGGTACTCAGTACTCAGGGTGCTCAGTGCTCAGTACTCGGGGTGCTGGGTGCTCAGTACTCAGGGTGCTCAGTGCTCAGTACTCGGGGTGCTGGGTGCTCAGTGCTCAGTGTGCTCAGTGCTCAGTGCTCATGGTGCTGTGTGCTCAGTGCTCGGGGCGCTGGGTGCTCAGTGCTCGAGGTTCTGGTTGCTCAGTACTCAGGGTGCTGTGTGCTCAGTGCTCAGTACTCAGCGTGCTGGGTGCTCAGTGCTCAGAGTGTTGGGTGCTCAGTCCTCAGGGTGCTGGGTGCTCAGTACTCTGGTTGTTGGGTGCTCAGTACTCAGGGTGCTGGGTGCTCAGTGCTCAGGGTGCTGGGTGATCAGTGCTCAGGGTGCTGGGTGCTCAGTGATCGGGGTGCTGGGTGCTCAGTACTCAGGGTGCTCAGTGCTCGGGGAGCTCGGTGCTCAGTACTCAGGGTGCTGGGTGCTCAGTACTCAGTGCTCAGGGTCCTGGGTGCTCCGTGCTCGGGGTGCTGGGTGCTCAGTGCTCTGGGTGCTTAGTGTTCACTGCTCAGGGTGCTGGGTGCCCAGTCCTCGGGGTGCTCCGTTCTCAGTGCTCAGGGTGCTGGGTGCTCAGTACTCAGGGTGCTCAGTGCTCAGTACTCAGGGTGCTGGGTGCTCAGTACTCAGGGTGCTGGGTGCTCAGTGCTCGGGGTGCTGGGTGCTCAGTGCTCGGGGTGCTGGGTGCTCTGTGCTGAGGGTGGTGCTGGGTGCTCAGTACTCAGGGTGCCGGGTGCTCAGTGCTCAGGGTGCTGGGTACTCAGTCCTCAGGGTGCTCAGTGCTCAGGGTGCTGGGTGCTCAGTGCTCGGGGTGCTCGGTGCTCAGTACTCAGGGTGCTGAGTGCTCAGTACTCAGGGTGCTGGGTGCTCAGTACTCATGGTGCTGGGTGCTCAGTACTCAGGGTGCTGGGTGCTCAGTGCTCAGGGTGCTGGGTGCTCAGTGCGCGGGGTGCTGGGTGCTCAGTGCTCGGGGTGCTGGGTGCTCAGTGCTCAGTGCTCAGGGTGTTGGGTGCTCAGTGCTCAGTGCTCAGGGTGCTGGGTGCTCAGTACTCAGGGTGCTGGGTGCTCAGTACTCAGGGTGCTGGGTGCTCAGTGCTCAGGGTGCTGGGTGCTCAGGACTCTGGGTGTTGGGTGCTCAGTACTCAGGGTGCTGGGTGCTCAGTGCTCGGGGTGCTGGGTGCTCAGTGCTCGGGGTGCTTGGTGCTCTGTGCTCAGGGTGCTGGGTGCTCAGTATTCAGCGTGCTCGGTGCTCAGTTCTCGGGGTGCTCGGTGCTCAGTACTCAAGGTGCTGGGTGCTCAGTACTCAGGGTGCTGGGTGCTCAGTCCTCGGGGTGCTACGTGCTCAGTGCTCAGGGTGCTGGGTGCTCAGTAGTCAGGGTGCTCGGTGCTCAGTACTCAGGGTTCTCAGTGATCAGGGTGCTGGGTACTCAGTACTCAGGGTGCTCAGTGCTCAGTACTCGGGGTGCTGGGTGCTCAGTACTCAGGGTGCTCAGTGCTCAGTACTCGGGGTGCTGGGTGCTCAGTGCTCAGTGTGCTCAGTGCTCAGTGCTCATGGTGCTGTGTGCTCACTGCTCGGGGCGCTGGGTGCTCAGTGCTCGAGGTTCTGGTTGCTCAGTACTCAGGGTGCTGTGTGCTCAGTGCTCAGTACTCAGCGTGCTGGGTGCTCAGTGCTCAGAGTGTTGGGTGCTCAGTCCTCAGGGTGCTGGGTGCTCAGTGCTCAGTGCTCAGGGTGCGCAGTGCTCAGGGTGCTCAGTGCTCAGGGTGCTGGGTGCTCAGGGTGCTGGGTGCTCAGTGCTCGGGGTGCTGGGTGCTCAGTGCTCAGGGTGTTGGGTGCTCAGTGCTCAGTGCTCAGGGTGCTGGGTGTTCAGTACTCAGGGTGCTCGGTGCTCAGTGCTCAGGGTGCTGGGTGCTCAGTACTCAGGGTTCTGGGTGCTCAGTGCTCGGGGTGCTGGGTGCTCAGTGCTCAGGGTGATCAGTGCTCAGTACTAAGGGTGCTGGGTGCTCAGTGCTCAGGGTGCTGGGTGCTCAGTCCTCAGGGTGCTCAGTACTCAGGGTGCTCGGTGCTCAGTGCTCAGTACTCAGTGTGCTCAGTACTCAGGGTGCTGGGTGCTCAGTGCTCGGGGTGATGGGTGCTCAGTACTCAGGGTGCTGGGTGCTCAGTACTCGGGGTGCTGGGTGCTCAGTACTCAGGGTGCTGGGTGCTCAGTGCTCGGGGTGCTGGGTGCTCAGTGCTCAGGGTGATCGGTGCTCAGTGCTCAGGGTGCTGGGTGCTCAGTCCTCCGGGTGCTCAGTGCTCAGGGTGCTGGGTGCTCAGTGCTCGGGGTCCTCGGTGCTCAGTACTCAGGGTGCTGATTGCTCAGTACTCAGGGTGCTGGGTGCTCAGTACTCATGGTGCAGGGTGCTCAGTACTCAGGGTGCTGGGTGCTCAGTGCTCAGGGTGCTGGGTGCTCAGTGCGCGGTGTGCTGGGTGCTCAGTGCTCAGTGCTCAGTGTGTTGGGTGCTCAGTGCTCAGTGCTCAGGGTGCTGGGTGCTCAGTACTCAGGGTACTGGGTGCTCAGTACTCAGGGTGCTGGGTGATCAGTGCTCAGGGTGCTGGGTGCTCAGGACTCTGGGTGTTGGGTGCTCAGTACTCAGGGTGCTGGGTGCTCAGTGCTCGGGGTGCTGGGTGCTCAGTGCTCGGGGTGCTGGGTGCTCAGTGCTCAGGGTGCTGGGTGCTCAGTATTCAGCGTGCTGGGTGCTCAGTGCTCGGGGTGCTCGGTGCTCAGTACTCAAGGTGCTGGGTGCTCAGTGCTCAGGGTGCTGGGTGCTCACTCCTCGGGGTGCTCCGTGCTCAGTGCTCGGGGTGCTGGGTGCTCAGTGCTCGGGGTGCTGGGTGCTCAGTGCTCAGGGTGCTGGGTGATCAGTATTCAGCGTGCTGGGTGCTCAGTTCTCGGGGTGCACGGTGCTCAGTACTCAAGGTGCTGGGTGCTCAGTGCTCAGGGTGCTGGGTGCCCAGTCCTCGGGGTGCTCCGTTCTCAGTGCTCAGGGTGATGGGTGCTCAGTACTCAGGGTGCTCAGTGCTCAGTACTCAGGGTGCTGGGTGCTCAGTACTGAGGGTGCTGGGTGCTCAGTGCTCGGGGTGCTGGGTGCTCAGTGCTGAGGGTGGTGCTGGGTGCTCAGTACTCAGGGTGCTGGGTGCTCAGTGCTCAGGGTGCTGGGTGCTCAGTACTAAGGTTCCTGGGTACTAAGTATTCAGGGTGCTCGGTGCTCAGTACTCAGGGTGCTGGGTGCTCAGTGCCCAGGGTGCTGGGTACTCAGTACTCAGGGTGCTGGGTGCTCAGTACTCAGGGTGCTGGGTGCTCAGTGCTCAGGGTGCTTGGTGCTCAGTGCTCAGGGTGCTGGGTGCTCAGTACTCAGGGTGCTGGGTGCACAGTGCTCAGGGTGCTGGGTGCTCAGTGCTCGGGGTCCTGGGTGCTCAGTGCTCAGGGTGCTGGGTGCTCAGTACTCAGGGTGCTGGGTGCTCAGTGCTCAGGGTGCTGGGTACTCAGTCCTCAGGGTGCTCAGTGCTCAGGGTGCTGGGTGCTCAGTACTCAGGGTGCTGGGTGCTCAGTACTCGGGGTGCTGGGTGCTCCTTGCTCGGGGTGCTGGGTGCTCAGTGCTGAGGGTGGTGCTGGGTGCTCAGTACTCAGGGTGCTGGGTGCTCAGTGCTCAGGGTGCTGGGTGCTCAGTACTAAGCGTCCTGGGTGCTCAGTATTCAGGGTGCTCGGTGCTCAGTACTCAGGGTGCTGGGTGCTCAGTGCTCAGGGTGCTGGGTACTCAGTACTCAGGGGGCTGGGTGCTCAGTACTCAGGGTGCTGGGTGCTCAGTGCTCAGGGTGCTTGGTGCTCAGTGCTCAGGGTGCTGGGTGATCAGTACTCAGCGTGCTGGGTGCTCAGTGCTCAGGGTGATCGGTGCTCAGTACTCAGGGTGCTCAGTACTCAGGGTACTGGCTGCTCAGTGCTCGGGGTGCTGGGTGCTCAGTACTCGGGGTGCTGGGTGCTCTGTACTCAGGGTGCTGGGTGCTCAATGCTCGGGGTCCTGGGTGCTCAGTGCTCAGGGTGATCGGTGCTCAGTACTCAGGGTGCTGGGTGCTCAGTGCTCAGGGTGCTGGGTACTCAGTCCTCAGGGTGCTCAGTGCTCAGGGTGCTGGGTGCTCAGTGCTCGGGGTGCTCGGTGCTCAGTACTCAGGGTGCTGAGTGCTCAGTACTCAGGGTGCTGGGTGCTCAGTACTCATGGTGCTGGGTGCTCAGTACTCAGGGTGCTGGGTGCTCAGTGCTCAGGGTGCTGGGTGCTCAGTGCGCGGGGTGCTGGGTGCTCAGTGCTCGGGGTGCTGGGTGCTCAGTGCTCAGTGCTCTGGGTGTTGGGTGCTCAGTGCTCAGTGCTCAGGGTGCTGGGTGCTCAGTACTCAGGGTGCTGGGTGCTCAGTACACAGGGTGCTGGGTGCTCAGTGCTCAGGGTGCTGGGTGCTCAGGACTCTGGGTGTTGGGTGCTCAGTACTCAGGGTGCTGGGTGCTCAGTGCTCGGGGTGCTGGGTGCTCAGTGCTCGGGGTGCTGGGTGCTCAGTGCTCGGGGTGCTGGGTGCTCAGTGCTCAGGGTGCTGGGTGCTCAGTATTCAGCGTGCTGGGTGCTCAGTGCTCGGGGTGCTCGGTGCTCAGTACTCAAGGTGCTGGGTGCTCAGTGCTCAGGGTGCTGGGTGCTCACTCCTCGGGGTGCTCCGTGCTCAGTGCTCGGGGTGCTGGGTGCTCAGTGCTCGGGGTGCTGGGTGCTCAGTGCTCAGGGTGCTGGGTGATCAGTATTCAGCGTGCTGGGTGCTCTGTTCTCGGGGTGCACGGTGCTCAGTACTCAAGGTGCTGGGTGCTCAGTGCTCAGGGTGCTGGGTGCCCAGTCCTCGGGGTGCTCCGTTCTCAGTGCTCAGGGTGCTGGGTGCTCAGTACTCAGGGTGCTCAGTGCTCAGTACTCAGGGTGCTGGGTGCTCAGTACTGAGGGTGCTGGGTGCTCAGTGCTCGGGGTGCTGGGTGCTCAGTGCTGAGGGTGGTGCTGGGTGCTCAGTACTCAGGGTGCTGGGTGCTCAGTGCTCAGGGTGCTGGGTGCTCAGTACTAAGGTTCCTGGGTACTAAGTATTCAGGGTGCTCGGTGCTCAGTACTCAGGGTGCTGGGTGCTCAGTGCCCAGGGTGCTGGGTACTCAGTACTCAGGGTGCTGGGTGCTCAGTACTCAGGGTGCTGGGTGCTCAGTGCTCAGGGTGCTTGGTGCTCAGTGCTCAGGGTGCTGGGTGCTCAGTACTCAGGGTGCTGGGTGCACAGTGCTCAGGGTGCTGGGTGCTCAGTGCTCGGGGTCCTGGGTGCTCAGTGCTCAGGGTGCTGGGTGCTCAGTACTCAGGGTGCTGGGTGCTCAGTGCTCAGGGTGCTGGGTACTCAGTCCTCAGGGTGCTCAGTGCTCAGGGTGCTGGGTGCTCAGTACTCAGGGTGCTGGGGGCTCAGTACTCGGGGTGCTGGGTGCTCCTTGCTCGGGGTGCTGGGTGCTCAGTGCTGAGGGTGGTGCTGGGTGCTCAGTACTCAGGGTGCTGGGTGCTCAGTGCTCAGGGTGCTGGGTGCTCAGTACTAAGCGTCCTGGGTGCTCAGTATTCAGGGTGCTCGGTGCTCAGTACTCAGGGTGCTGGGTGCTCAGTGCCCAGGGTGCTGGGTACTCAGTACTCAGGGGGCTGGGTGCTCAGTACTCAGGGTGCTGGGTGCTCAGTGCTCAGGGTGCTTGGTGCTCAGTGCTCAGGGTGCTGGGTGATCAGTACTCAGCGTGCTGGGTGCTCAGTGCTCAGGGTGATCGGTGCTCAGTACTCAGGGTGCTCAGTCCTCAGGGTACTGGCTGCTCAGTGCTCGGGGTGCTGGGTGCTCAGTACTCGGGGTGCTGGGTGCTCTGTACTCAGGGTGCTGGGTGCTCAATGCTCGGGGTCCTGGGTGCTCAGTGCTCAGGGTGATCGGTGCTCAGTACTCAGGGTGCTGGGTGCTCAGTGCTCAGGGTGCTGGGTACTCAGTCCTCAGGGTGCTCAGTGCTCAGGGTGCTGGGTGCTCAGTGCTCGGGGTGCTCGGTGCTCAGTACTCAGGGTGCTGAGTGCTCAGTACTCAGGGTGCTGGGTGCTCAGTACTCATGGTGCTGGGTGCTCAGTACTCAGGGTGCTGGGTGCTCAGTGCTCAGGGTGCTGGGTGCTCAGTGCGCGGGGTGCTGGGTGCTCAGTGCTCGGGGTGCTGGGTGCTCAGTGCTCAGTGCTCTGGGTGTTGGGTGCTCAGTGCTCAGTGCTCAGAGTGCTGGGTGCTCAGTACTCAGGGTGCTGGGTGCTCAGTACACAGGGTGCTGGGTGCTCAGTGCTCAGGGTGCTGGGTGCTCAGGACTCTGGGTGTTGGGTGCTCAGTACTCAGGGTGCTGGGTGCTCAGTGCTCGGGGTGCTGGGTGCTCAGTGCTCGGGGTGCTGGGTGCTCAGTGCTCATGGTGCTGTGTGCTCAGTATTCAGCGTGCTGGGTGCTCAGTTCTCGGGGTGCTCGGTGCTCAGTACTCAAGGTGCTGGGTGCTCAGTGCTCAGGGTGCTGGGTGCCCAGTCCTCGGGGTGCTCCGTTCTCAGTGCTCAGGGTGCTGGGTGCTCAGTACTCAGGGTGCTCAGTGCTCAGTACTCAGGGTGCTGGGTGCTCAGTACTAGGGTGCTGGGTGCTCAGTGCTCGGGGTGCTGGGTGCTCAGTGCTCGGGGTGCTGGGTGCTCAGTGCTGAGGGTGGTGCTGGGTGCTCAGTACTCAGGGTGCCGGGTGCTCAGTGCTCAGGGTGCTGGGTGCTCAGTACTAAGGCTCCTGGGTGCTCAGTATTCAGGGTGCTCGGTGCTCAGTACTCAGGGTGCTGGGTGCTCAGTGCTCAGGGTGCAGGGTACTCAGTACTCAGGGTGCTGGGTGCTCAGTACTCAGGGTGCTGGGTGCTCAGTGCTCAGGGTGCTTGGTGCTCAGTGCTCAGGGTGCTGGGTGCTCAGTACTCAGGGTGCTGGGTGCTCAGTGCTCAGGGTGCTGGGTGCTCAGTGCTCGGGGTCCTGGGTGCTCAGTGCTCAGGGTGCTGGGTGCTCAGTACTCAGGGTGCTGGGTGCTCAGTGCTCAGGGTGCTGGGTACTCAGTCCTCAGGGTGCTCAGTGCTCAGGGTGCTGGGTGCTCAGTGCTCGGGGTGCTCGGTGCTCAGTACTCAGGGTGCTGAGTGCTCAGTACTCAGGGTGCTGGGTGCTCAGTACTCATGGTGCTGGGTGCTCAGTACTCAGGGTGCTGGGTGCTCAGTGCTCAGGGTGCTGGGTGCTCAGTGCTCTGGGTGCTTAGTGCTCACTGCTCAGGGTGCTGGGTGCCCAGTCCTCGGGGTGCTCCGTTCTCAGTGCTCAGGGTGCTGGGTGCTCAGTACTCAGGGTGCTCAGTGCTCAGTACTCAGGGTGCTGGGTGCTCAGTACTCAGGGTGCTGGGTGCTCAGTGCTCGGGGTGCTGGGTGCTCAGTGCTCGGGGTGCTGGGTGCTCAGTGCTGAGGGTGGTGCTGGGTGCTCAGTACTCAGGGTGCCGGGTGCTCAGTGCTCAGGGTGCTGGGTGCTCAGTACTAAGGCTCCTGGGTGCTCAGTATTCAGGGTGCTCGGTGCTCAGTACTCAGGGTGCTGGGTGCTCAGTGCTCAGGGTGCTGGGTACTCAGTACTCAGGGTGCTGGGTGCTCAGTACTCAGGGTGCTGGGTGCTCAGTGCTCAGGGTGCTTGGTGCTCAGTGCTCAGGGTGCTGGGTGCTCAGTACTCAGGGTGCTGGGTGCTCAGTGCTCAGGGTGCTGGGTGCTCAGTGCTCGGGTTCCTGGGTGCTCAGTGCTCAGGGTGCTGGGTGCTCAGTACTCAGGGTGCTGGGTGCTCAGTGCTCAGGGTGCTGGGTACTCAGTCCTCAGGGTGCTCAGTGCTCAGGGTGCTGGGTGCTCAGTGCTCGGGGTGCTCGGTGCTCAGTACTCAGGGTGCTGAGTGCTCAGTACTCAGGGTGCTGGGTGCTCAGTACTCATGGTGCTGGGTGCTCAGTACTCAGGGTGCTGGGTGCTCAGTGCTCAGGGTGCTGGGTGCTCAGTGCGCGGGGTGCTGGGTGCTCAGTGCTCGGGGTGCTGGGTGCTCAGTGCTCAGTGCTCAGGGTGTTGGGTGCTCAGTGCTCAGTGCTCAGGGTGCTGGGTGCTCAGTGCTCAGGGTGCTGGGTGCTCAGGACTCTGGGTGTTGGGTGCTCAGTACTCAGGGTGCTGGGTGCTCAGTGCTCGGCGTGCTGGGTGCTCAGTGCTCGGGGTGCTTGGTGCTCTGTGTTCAGGGTGCTGGGTGCTCAGTATTCAGCGTGCTCTGTGCTCAGTTCTCGGGGTGCTCGGTGCTCAGTACTCAAGGTGCTGGGTGCTCAGTACTCAGGGTGCTGGGTGCTCAGTCCTCGGGGTGCTACGTGCTCAGTGCTCAGGGTGCTGGGTGCTCAGTAGTCAGGGTGCTGGGTGCTCAGTGCGCGGGGTGCTGGGTGCTCAGTGCTCGGGGTGCTGGGTGCTCAGTGCTCAGTGTTCAGGGTGTTGGGTGCTCAGTGCTCAGTGCTCAGGGTGCTGGGTGCTCAGTACTCAGGGTGCTGGGTGCTCAGTACTCAGGGTGCTGGGTGCTCAGTGCTCAGGGTGCTGGGTGCTCAGGACTCTGGGTGTTGGGTGCTCAGTACTCAGGGTGCTGGGTGCTCAGTGCTCGGGGTGCTGGGTGCTCAGTGCTCGGGGTGCTTGGTGCTCAGGGTGCTGGGTGCTCAGTGCTCGGGGTGCTCGGTGCTCAGTACTCAGGGTGCTGGGTGCTCAGTGCTCAGGGTGATCGGTGCTCAGTACTCAGGGTGCTGGGTGCTCAGTGCTCAGGGTGCTGGGTACTCAGTCCTCAGGGTGCTCAGTGCTCAGGGTGCTGGGTGCTCAGTGCTCGGGGTGCTCGGTGCTCAGTACTCAGGGTGCTGAGTGCTCAGTACTCAGGGTGCTGGGTGCTCAGTACTCATGGTGCTGGGTGCTCAGTACTCAGGGTGCTGGGTGCTCAGTGCTCAGGGTGCTGGGTGCTCAGTGCGCGGGGTGCTGGGTGCTCAGTGCTCGGGGTGCTGGGTGCTCAGTGCTCAGTGCTCTGGGTGTTGGGTGCTCAGTGCTCAGTGCTCAGGGTGCTGGGTGCTCAGTACTCAGGGTGCTGGGTGCTCAGTACACAGGGTGCTGGGTGCTCAGTGCTCAGGGTGCTGGGTGCTCAGGACTCTGGTTGTTGGGTGCTCAGTACTCAGGGTGCTGGGTGCTCAGTGATCGGGGCGCTGGGTGCTCAGTGCTCGGGGTGCTGGGTGCTCAGTGCTCAGGGTGCTGGGTGCTCAGTATTCAGCGTGCTGGGTGCTCAGTTCTCGGGGTGCTCGGTGCTCAGTACTCAAGGTGCTGGGTGCTCAGTGCTCAGGGTGCTGGGTGCCCAGTCCTCGGGGTGCTCCGTTCTCAGTGCTCAGGGTGCTGGGTGCTCAGTACTCAGGGTGCTCAGTGCTCAGTACTCAGGGTGCTGGGTGCTCAGTACTCAGGGTGCTGGGTGCTCAGTGCTCGGGGTGCTGGGTGCTCAGTGCTCGGGGTGCTGGGTGCTCAGTGCTGAGGGTGGTGCTGGGTGCTCAGTACTCAGGGTGCCGGGTGCTCAGTGCTCAGGGTGCTGGGTGCTCAGTACTAAGGCTCCTGGGTGCTCAGTATTCAGGGTGCTCGGTGCTCAGTACTCAGGGTGCTGGGTGCTCAGTGCTCAGGGTGCTGGGTACTCAGTACTCAGGGTGCTGGGTGCTCAGTACTCAGGGTGCTGGGTGCTCAGTGCTCAGGGTGCTTGGTGCTCAGTGCTCAGGGTGCTGGGTGCTCAGTACTCAGGGTGCTGGGTGCTCAGTGCTCAGGGTGCTGGGTGCTCAGTGCTCGGGGTCCTGGGTGCTCAGTGCTCAGGGTGCTGGGTGCTCAGTACTCAGGGTGCTGGGTGCTCAGTGCTCAGGGTGCTGGGTACTCAGTCCTCAGGGTGCTCAGTGCTCAGGGTGCTGGGTGCTCAGTGCTCGGGGTGCTCGGTGCTCAGTACTCAGGGTGCTGAGTGCTCAGTACTCAGGGTGCTGGGTGCTCAGTACTCATGGTGCTGGGTGCTCAGTACTCAGGGTGCTGGGTGCTCAGTGCTCAGGGTGCTGGGTGCTCAGTGCGCGGGGTGCTGGGTGCTCAGTGCTCGGGGTGCTGGGTGCTCAGTGCTCAGTGCTCAGGGTGTTGGGTGCTCAGTGCTCAGTGCTCAGGGTGCTGGGTGCTCAGTACTCAGGGTGCTGGGTGCTCAGTACTCAGGGTGCTGGGTGCTCAGTGCTCAGGGTGCTGGGTGCTCAGGACTCTGGGTGTTGGGTGCTCAGTACTCAGGGTGCTGGGTGCTCAGTGCTCGGGGTGCTGGGTGCTCAGTGCTCGGGGTGCTTGGTGCTCTGTGCTCAGGGTGCTGGGTGCTCAGTATTCAGCGTGCTCGGTGCTCAGTTCTCGGGGTGCTCGGTGCTCAGTACTCAAGGTGCTGGGTGCTCAGTACTCAGGGTGCTGGGTGCTCAGTCCTCGGGGTGCTACGTGCTCAGTGCTCAGGGTGCTGGGTGCTCAGTAGTCAGGGTGCTCGGTGCTCAGTACTCAGGGTTCTCAGTGATCAGGGTGCTGGGTACTCAGTACTCAGGGTGCTCAGTGCTCAGTACTCGGGGTGCTGGGTGCTCAGTACTCAGGGTGCTCAGTGCTCAGTACTCGGGGTGCTGGGTGCTCAGTGCTCAGTGTGCTCAGTGCTCAGTGCTCATGGTGCTGTGTGCTCAGTGCTCGGGGCGCTGGGTGCTCAGTGCTCGAGGTTCTGGTTGCTCAGTACTCAGGGTGCTGTGTGCTCAGTGCTCAGTACTCAGCGTGCTGGGTGCTCAGTGCTCAGATTGTTGGGTGCTCAGTCCTCAGGGTGCTGGGTGCTCAGTACTCTGGTTGTTGGGTGCTCAGTACTCAGGGTGCTGGGTGCTCAGTGCTCAGGGTGCTGGGTGATCAGTGCTCAGGGTGCTGGGTGCTCAGTGATCGGGGTGCTGGGTGCTCAGTACTCAGGGTGCTCAGTGCTCGGGGAGCTCGGTGCTCAGTACTCAGGGTGCTGGGTGCTCAGTACTCAGTGCTCGGGGTCCTGGGTGCTCCGTGCTCCTGGTGCTGGGTGCTCAGTGCTCTGGGTGCTTAGTGCAAACTGCTCAGGGTGCTGGGTGCCCAGTCCTCGGGGTGCTCCGTTCTAAGTGCTCAGGGTGCTGGGTGCTCAGTACTCAGGGTGCTCAGTGCTCAGTACTCAGGGTGCTGGGTGCTCAGTACTCAGGGTGCTGGGTGCTCAGTGCTCGGGGTGCTGGGTGCTCAGTGCTCGGGGTGCTGGGTGCTCAGTGCTGAGGGTGGTGCTGGGTGCTCAGTACTCAGGGTGCCGGGTGCTCAGTGCTCAGGGTGCTGGGGGCTCAGTACTAAGGCTCCTGGGTGCTCAGTATTCAGGGTGCTCGGTGCTCAGTACTCAGGGTGCTGGGTGCTCAGTGCTCAGGGTGCTGGGTACTCAGTACTCAGGGTGCTGGGTGCTCAGTACTCAGGGTGCTGGGTGCTCAGTGCTCAGGGTGCTTGGTGCTCAGTGCTCAGGGTGCTGGGTGCTCAGTACTCAGGGTGCTGGGTGCTCAGTGCTCAGGGTGCTGGGTGCTCAGTGCTCAGGGTCCTGGGTGCTCAGTGCTCAGGGTGCTGGGTGCTCAGTACTCAGGGTGCTGGGTGCTCAGTGCTCAGGGTGCTGGGTACTCAGTCCTCAGGGTGCTCAGTGCTCAGGGTGCTGGGTGCTCAGTGCTCGGGGTGCTCGGTGCTCAGTACTCAGGGTGCTGAGTGCTCAGTACTCAGGGTGCTGGGTGCTCAGTACTCATGGTGCTGGGTGCTCAGTACTCAGGGTGCTGGGTGCTCAGTGCTCAGGGTGCTGGGTGCTCAGTGCGCGGGGTGCTGGGTGCTCAGTGCTCGGGGTGCTGGGTGCTCAGTGCTCAGTGCTCAGGGTGTTGGGTGCTCAGTGCTCAGTGCTCAGGGTGCTGGGTGCTCAGTACTCAGGGTGCTGGGTGCTCAGTACTCAGGGTGCTGGGTGCTCAGTGCTCAGGGTGCTGGGTGCTCAGGACTCTGGGTGTTGGGTGCTCAGTACTCAGGGTGCTGGGTGCTCAGTGCTCGGGGTGCTGGGTGCTCAGTGCTCGGGGTGCTTGGTGCTCTGTGCTCAGGGTGCTGGGTGCTCAGTATTCAGCGTGCTCGGTGCTCAGTTCTCGGGGTGCTCGGTGCTCAGTACTCAAGGTGCTGGGTGCTCAGTACTCAGGGTGCTGGGTGCTCAGTCCTCGGGGTGCTACGTGCTCAGTGCTCAGGGTGCTGGGTGCTCAGTAGTCAGGGTGCTGGGTGCTCAGTGCGCGGGGTGCTGGGTGCTCAGTGCTCGGGGTGCTGGGTGCTCAGTGCTCAGTGCTCAGGGTGTTGGGTGCTCAGTGCTCAGTGCTCAGGGTGCTGGGTGCTCAGTACTCAGGGTGCTGGGTGCTCAGTACTCAGGGTGCTGGGTGCTCAGTGCTCAGGGTGCTGGGTGCTCAGGACTCTGGGTGTTGGGTGCTCAGTACTCAGGGTGCTGGGTGCTCAGTGCTCGGGGTGCTGGGTGCTCAGTGCTCGGGGTGCTTGGTGCTCTGTGCTCAGGGTGCTGGGTGCTCAGTATTCAGCGTGCTCGGTGCTCAGTTCTCGGGGTGCTCGGTGCTCAGTATTCAGCGTGCTCGGTGCTCAGTTCTCGGGGTGCTCGGTGCTCAGTACTCAAGGTGCTGGGTGCTCAGTACTCAGGGTGCTGGGTGCTCAGTCCTCGGGGTGCTACGTGCTCAGTGCTCAGGGTGCTGGGTGCTCAGTAGTCAGGGTGCTCGGTGCTCAGTACTCAGGGTTCTCAGTGATCAGGGTGCTGGGTACTCAGTACTCAGGGTGCTCAGTGCTCAGTACTCGGGGTGCTGGGTGCTCAATACTCAGGGTGCTCAGTGCTCAGTACTCGGGGTGCTGGGTGCTCAGTGCTCAGTGTGCTCAGTGCTCAGTGCTCATGGTGCTGTGTGCTCAGTGCTCGGGGCGCTGGGTGCTCAGTGCTCGAGGTTCTGGTTGCTCAGTACTCAGGGTGTTGTGTGCTCAGTGCTCAGTACTCAGCGTGCTGGGTGCTCAGTGCTCAGAGTGTTGGGTGCTCAGTCCTCAGGGTGCTGGGTGCTCAGTACTCTGGTTGTTGGGTGCTCAGTACTCAGGGTGCTGGGTGCTCAGTGCTCAGGGTGCTGGGTGATCAGTGCTCAGGGTGCTGGGTGCTCAGTGATCGGGGTGCTGGGTGCTCAGTACTCAGGGTGCTCAGTGCTCGGGGAGCTCGGTGCTCAGTACTCAGGGTGCTGGGTGCTCAGTACTCAGTGCTCGGGGTCCTGGGTGCTCCGTGCTCGGGGTGCTGGGTGCTCAGTGCTCTGGGTGCTTAGTGCTCACTGCTCAGGGTGCTGGGTGCCCAGTCCTCGGGGTGCTCCGTTCTCAGTGCTCAGGGTGCTGGGTGCTCAGTACTCAGGGTGCTCAGTGCTCAGTACTCAGGGTGCTGGGTGCTCAGTACTCAGGGTGCTGGGTGCTCAGTGCTCGGGGTGCTGGGTGCTCAGTGCTCGGGGTGCTGGGTGCTCTGTGCTGAGGGTGTTGCTGGGTGCTCAGTACTCAGGGTGCCGGGTGCTCAGTGCTCAGGGTGCTGGGTGCTCAGTACTAAGGCTCCTGGGTGCTCAGTATTCAGGGTTCTCGGTGCTCAGTACTCAGGGTGCTGGGTGCTCAGTGCTCAGGGTGCTGGGTACTCAGTACTCAGGGTGCTGGGTGCTCAGTACTCAGGGTGCTGGGTGCTCAGTGCTCAGGGTGCTTGGTGCTCAGTGCTCAGGGTGCTGGGTGCTCAGTACTCAGGGTGCTGGGTGCTCAGTGCTCAGGGTGCTGGGTGCTCAGTGCTCGGGGTCCTGGGTGCTCAGTGCTCAGGGTGCTGGGTGCTCAGTACTCAGGGTGCTGGGTGCTCAGTGCTCAGGGTGCTGGGTACTCAGTCCTCAGGGTGCTCAGTGCTCAGGGTGCTGGGTGCTCAGTGCTCGGGGTGCTCGGTGCTCAGTACTCAGGGTGCTGAGTGCTCAGTACTCAGGGTGCTGGGTGCTCAGTACTCATGGTGCTGGGTGCTCAGTACTCAGGGTGCTGGGTGCTCAGTGCTCAGGGTGCTGGGTGCTCAGTGCGCGGGGTGCTGGGTGCTCAGTGCTCGGGGTGCTGGGTGCTCAGTGCTCAGTGCTCAGGGTGTTGGGTGCTCAGTGCTCAGTGCTCAGGGTGCTGGGTGCTCAGTACTCAGGGTGCTGGGTGCTCAGTACTCAGGGTGCTGGGTGCTCAGTGCTCAGGGTGCTGGGTGCTCAGGACTCTGGGTGTTGGGTGCTCAGTACTCAGGGTGCTGGGTGCTCAGTGCTCGGGGTGCTGGGTGCTCAGTGCTCGGGGTGCTTGGTGCTCTGTGCTCAGGGTGCTGGGTGCTCAGTATTCAGCGTGCTCGGTGCTCAGTTCTCGGGGTGCTCGGTGCTCAGTACTCAAGGTGCTGGGTGCTCAGTACTCAGGGTGCTGGGTGCTCAGTCCTCGGGGTGCTACGTGCTCAGTGCTCAGGGTGCTGGGTGCTCAGTAGTCAGGGTGCTCGGTGCTCAGTACTCAGGGTTCTCAGTGATCAGGGTGCTGGGTACTCAGTACTCAGGGTGCTCAGTGCTCAGTACTCGGGGTGCTGGGTGCTCAGTACTCAGGGTGCTCAGTGCTCAGTACTCGGGGTGCTGGGTGCTCAGTGCTCAGTGTGCTCAGTGCTCAGTGCTCATGGTGCTGTGTGCTCACTGCTCGGGGCGCTGGGTGCTCAGTGCTCGAGGTTCTGGTTGCTCAGTACTCAGGGTGCTGTGTGCTCAGTGCTCAGTACTCAGCGTGCTGGGTGCTCAGTGCTCAGAGTGTTGGGTGCTCAGTCCTCAGGGTGCTGGGTGCTCAGTGCTCAGTGCTCAGGGTGCTCAGTGCTCAGGGTGCTCAGTGCTCAGGGTGCTGGGTGCTCAGGGTGCTGGGTGCTCAGTGCTCGGGGTGCTGGGTGCTCAGTGCTCAGTGCTCAGGGTGTTGGGTGCTCAGTGCTCAGTGCTCAGGGTGCTGGGTGTTCAGTACTCAGGGTGCTCGGTGCTCAGTGCTCAGGGTGCTGGGTGCTCAGTACTCAGGGTTCTGGGTGCTCAGTGCTCGGGGTGCTGGGTGCTCAGTGCTCAGGGTGATCAGTGCTCAGTACTAAGGGTGCTGGGTGCTCAGTGCTCAGGGTGCTGGGTGCTCAGTCCTCAGGGTGCTCAGTACTCAGGGTGCTCGGTGCTCAGTGCTCAGTACTCAGGGTGCTCAGTACTCAGGGTGCTGGGTGCTCAGTGCTCGGGGTGATGGGTGCTCAGTACTCAGGGTGCTGGGTGCTCAGTACTCGGGGTGCTGGGTGCTCAGTACTCAGGGTGCTTGGTGCTCAGTGCTCGGGGTGCTGGGTGCTCAGTGCTCAGGGTGATCGGTGCTCAGTGCTCAGGGTGCTGGGTGCTCAGTCCTCCGGGTGCTCAGTGCTCAGGGTGCTGGGTGCTCAGTGCTCGGGGTCCTCGGTGCTCAGTACTCAGGGTGCTGATTGCTCAGTACTCAGGGTGCTGGGTGCTCAGTACTCATGGTGCAGGGTGCTCAGTACTCAGGGTGCTGGGTGCTCAGTGCTCAGGGTGCTGGGTGCTCAGTGCGCGGTGTGCTGGGTGCTCAGTGCTCAGTGCTCAGGGTGTTGGGTGCTCAGTGCTCAGTGCTCAGGGTGCTGGGTGCTCAGTACTCAGGGTGCTGGGTGCTCAGTACTCAGGGTGCTGGGTGATCAGTGCTCAGGGTGCTGGGTGCTCAGGACTCTGGGTGTTGGGTGCTCAGTACTCAGGGTGCTGGGTGCTCAGTGCTCGGGGTGCTGGGTGCTCAGTGCTCGGGGTGCTGGGTGCTCAGTGCTCAGGGTGCTGGGTGCTCAGTATTCAGCGTGCTGGGTGCTCAGTGCTCGGGGTGCTCGGTGCTCAGTACTCAAGGTGCTGGGTGCTCAGTGCTCAGGGTGCTGGGTGCTCACTCCTCGGGGTGCTCCGTGCTCAGTGCTCGGGGTGCTGGGTGCTCAGTGCTCGGGGTGCTGGGTGCTCAGTGCTCAGGGTGCTGGGTGATCAGTATTCAGCGTGCTGGTTGCTCAGTTCTCGGGGTGCACGGTGCTCAGTACTCAAGGTGCTGGGTGCTCAGTGCTCAGGGTGCTGGGTGCCCAGTCCTCGGGGTGCTCCGTTCTCAGTGCTCAGGGTGCTGGGTGCTCAGTACTCAGGGTGCTCAGTGCTCAGTACTCAGGGTGCTGGGTGCTCAGTACTGAGGGTGCTGGGTGCTCAGTGCTCGGGGTGCTGGGTGCTCAGTGCTGAGGGTGGTGCTGGGTGCTCAGTACTCAGGGTGCTGGGTGCTCAGTGCTCAGGGTGCTGGGTGCTCAGTACTAAGGTTCCTGGGTACTAAGTATTCAGGGTGCTCAGTGCTCAGTACTCAGGGTGCTGGGTGCTCAGTGCCCAGGGTGCTGGGTACTCAGTACTCAGGGTGCTGGGTGCTCAGTACTCAGGGTGCTGGGTGCTCAGTGCTCAGGGTGCTTGGTGCTCAGTGCTCAGGGTGCTGGGTGCTCAGTACTCAGGGTGCTGGGTGCACAGTGCTCAGGGTGCTGGGTGCTCAGTGCTCGGGGTCCTGGGTGCTCAGTGCTCAGGGTGCTGGGTGCTCAGTACTCAGGGTGCTGGGTGCTCAGTGCTCAGGGTGCTGGGTACTCAGTCCTCAGGGTGCTCAGTGCTCAGGGTGCTGGGTGCTCAGTACTCAGGGTGCTGGGTGCTCAGTACTCGGGGTGCTGGGTGCTCCTTGCTCGGGGTGCTGGGTGCTCAGTGCTGAGGGTGGTGCTGGGTGCTCAGTACTCAGGGTGCTGGGTGCTCAGTGCTCAGGGTGCTGGGTGCTCAGTACTAAGCGTCCTGGGTGCTCAGTATTCAGGGTGCTCGGTGCTCAGTACTCAGGGTGCTGGGTGCTCAGTGCTCAGGGTGCTGGGTACTCAGTACTCAGGGGGCAGGGTGCTCAGTACTCAGGGTGCTGGGTGCTCAGTGCTCAGGGTGCTTGGTGCTCAGTGCTCAGGGTGCTGGGTGATCAGTACTCAGCGTGCTGGGTGCTCAGTGCTCAGGGTGATCGGTGCTCAGTACTCAGGGTGCTCAGTACTCAGGGTACTGGCTGCTCAGTGCTCGGGGTGCTGGGTGCTCAGTACTCGGGGTGCTGGGTGCTCTGTACGCAGGGTGCTGGGTGCTCAATGCTCGGGGTCCTGGGTGCTCAGTGCTCAGGGTGATCGGTGCTCAGTACTCAGGGTGCTGGGTGCTCAGTGCTCAGGGTGCTGGGTACTCAGTCCTCAGGGTGCTCAGTGCTCAGGGTGCTGGGTGCTCAGTGCTCGGGGTGCTCGGTGCTCAGTACTCAGGGTGCTGAGTGCTCAGTACTCAGGGTGCTGGGTGCTCAGTACTCATGGTGCTGGGTGCTCAGTACTCAGGGTGCTGGGTGCTCAGTGCTCAGGGTGCTGGGTGCTCAGTGCGCGGGGTGCTGGGTGCTCAGTGCTCGGGGTGCTGGGTGCTCAGTGCTCAGTGCTCAGGGTGTTGGGTGCTCAGTGCTCAGTGCTCAGGGTGCTGGGTGCTCAGTACTCAGGGTGCTGGGTGCTCAGTACTCAGGGTGCTGGGTGCTCAGTGCTCAGGGTGCTGGGTGCTCAGGACTCTGGGTGTTGGGTGCTCAGTACTCAGGGTGCTGGGTGCTCAGTGCTCGGGGTGCTGGGTGCTCAGTACTCAGGGTGCTGGGTGCTCAGTGCTCGGGGTGCTGGGTGCTCAGTGCTCGGGGTGCTGGGTGCTCTGTGCTCAGGGTGCTGGGTGCTCAGTATTCAGCGTGCTCGGTGCTCAGTTCTCGGGGTGCTCGGTGCTCAGTACTCAAGGTGCTGGGTGCTCAGTACTCAGGGTGCTGGGTGCTCAGTCCTCGGGGTGCTACGTGCTCAGTGCTCAGGGTGCTGGGTGCTCAGTTGTCAGGGTGCTCGGTGCTCAGTACTCAGGGTTCTCAGTGATCAGGGTGCTGGGTACTCAGTACTCAGGGTGCTCAGTGCTCAGTACTCGGGGTGCTGGGTGCTCAGTACTCAGGGTGCTCAGTGCTCAGTACTCGGGGTGCTGGGTGCTCAGTGCTCAGTGTGCTCAGTGCTCAGTGCTCATGGTGCTGTGTGCTCACTGCTCGGGGCGCTGGGTGCTCAGTGCTCGAGGTTCTGGTTGCTCAGTACTCAGGGTGCTGTGTGCTCAGTGCTCAGTACTCAGCGTGCTGGGTGCTCAGTGCTCAGAGTGTTGGGTGCTCAGTCCTCAGGGTGCTGGGTGCTCAGTGCTCAGTGCTCAGGGTGCTCAGTGCTCAGGGTGCTCAGTGCTCAGGGTGCTGGGTGCTCAGGGTGCTGGGTGCTCAGTGCTCGGGGTGCTGGGTGCTCAGTGCTCAGTGCTCAGGGTGTTGGGTGCTCAGTGCTCAGTGCTCAGGGTGCTGGGTGTTCAGTACTCAGGGTGCTCGGTGCTCAGTGCTCAGGGTGCTGGGTGCTCAGTACTCAGGGTTCTGGGTGCTCAGTGCTCGGGGTGCTGGGTGCTCAGTGCTCAGGGTGATCAGTGCTCAGTACTAAGGGTGCTGGGTGCTCAGTGCTCAGGGTGCTGGGTGCTCAGTCCTCAGGGTGCTCAGTACTCAGGGTGCTCGGTGCTCAGTTCTCAGTACTCAGTGTGCTCAGTACTCAGGGTGCTGGGTGCTCAGTGCTCGGGGTGATGGGTGCTCAGTACTCAGGGTGCTGGGTGCTCAGTACTCGGGGTGCTGGGTGCTCAGTACTCAGGGTGCTGGGTGCTCAGTGCTCGGGGTGCTGGGTGCTCAGTGCTCAGGGTGATCGGTGCTCAGTGCTCAGGGTGCTGGGTGCTCAGTCCTCCGGGTGCTCAGTGCTCAGGGTGCTGGGTGCTCAGTGCTCGGGGTCCTCGGTGCTCAGTACTCAGGGTGCTGATTGCTCAGTACTCAGGGTGCTGGGTGCTCAGTACTCATGGTGCAGGGTGCTCAGTACTCAGGGTGCTGGGTGCTCAGTGCTCAGGGTGCTGGGTGCTCAGTGCGCGGTGTGCTGCGTGCTCAGTGCTCAGTGCTCAGGGTGTTGGGTGCTCAGTGCTCAGTGCTCTGGGTGCTGGGTGCTCAGTACTCAGGGTGCTGGGTGCTCAGTACTCAGGGTGCTGGGTGATCAGTGCTCAGGGTGCTGGGTGCTCAGGACTCTGGGTGTTGGGTGCTCAGTACTCAGGGTGCTGGGTGCTCAGTGCTCGGGGTGCTGGGTGCTCAGTGCTCGGGGTGCTGGGTGCTCAGTGCTCAGTGCTCAGGGTGTTGGGTGCTCAGTGCTCAGTGCTCAGGGTGCTGGGTGCTCAGTACTCAGGGTGCTGGGTGCTCAGTACTCAGGGTGCTGGGTGCTCAGTGCTCAGGGTGCTGGGTGCTCAGGACTCTGGGTGTTGGGTGCTCAGTACTCAGGGTGCTGGGTGCTCAGTGCTCGGGGTGCTGGGTGCTCAGTGCTCGGGGTGCTTGGTGCTCTGTGCTCAGGGTGCTGGGTGCTCAGTATTCAGCGTGCTCGGTGCTCAGTTCTCGGGGTGCTCGGTGCTCAGTACTCAAGGTGCTGGGTGCTCAGTACTCAGGGTGCTGGGTGCTCAGTCCTCGGGGTGCTACGTGCTCAGTGCTCAGGGTGCTGGGTGCTCAGTAGTCAGGGTGCTCGGTGCTCAGTACTCAGGGTTCTCAGTGATCAGGGTGCTGGGTACTCAGTACTCAGGGTGCTCAGTGCTCAGTACTCGGGGTGCTGGGTGCTCAGTACTCAGGGTGCTCAGTGCTCAGTACTCGGGGTGCTGGGTGCTCAGTGCTCAGTGTGCTCAGTGCTCAGTGCTCATGGTGCTGTGTGCTCAGTGCTCGGGGCGCTGGGTGCTCAGTGCTCGAGGTTCTGGTTGCTCAGTACTCAGGGTGCTGTGTGCTCAGTGCTCAGTACTCAGCGTGCTGGGTGCTCAGTGCTCAGAGTGTTGGGTGCTCAGTCCTCAGGGTGCTGGGTGCTCAGTACTCTGGTTGTTGGGTGCTCAGTACTCAGGGTGCTGGGTGCTCAGTGCTCAGGGTGCTGGGTGATCAGTGCTCAGGGTGCTGGGTGCTCAGTGATCGGGGTGCTGGGTGCTCAGTACTCAGGGTGCTCAGTGCTCGGGGAGCTCGGTGCTCAGTACTCAGGGTGCTGGGTGCTCAGTACTCAGTGCTCGGGGTCCTGGGTGCTCCGTGCTCGGGGTGCTGGGTGCTCAGTGCTCTGGGTGCTTAGTGCAAACTGCTCAGGGTGCTGGGTGCCCAGTCCTCGGGGTGCTCCGTTCTAAGTGCTCAGGGTGCTGGGTGCTCAGTACTCAGGGTGCTCAGTGCTCAGTACTCAGGGTGCTGGGTGCTCAGTACTCAGGGTGCTGGGTGCTCAGTGCTCGGGGTGCTGGGTGCTCAGTGCTCGGGGTGCTGGGTGCTCAGTGCTGAGGGTGGTGCTGGGTGCTCAGTACTCAGGGTGCCGGGTGCTCAGTGCTCAGGGTGCTGGGTGCTCAGTACTAAGGCTCCTGGGTGCTCAGTATTCAGGGTGATCGGTGCTCAGTACTCAGGGTGCTGGGTGCTCAGTGCTCAGGGTGCTGGGTACTCAGTACTCAGGGTGCTGGGTGCTCAGTACTCAGGGTGCTGGGTGCTCAGTGCTCAGGGTGCTTGGTGCTCAGTGCTCAGGGTGCTGGGTGCTCAGTACTCAGGGTGCTGGGTGCTCAGTGCTCAGGGCGCTGGGTGCTCAGTGCTCGGGGTCCTGGGTGCTCAGTGCTCAGGGTGCTGGGTGCTCAGTACTCAGGGTGCTGGGTGCTCAGTGCTCAGGGTGCTGGGTACTCAGTCCTCAGGGTGCTCAGTGCTCAGGGTGCTGGGTGCTCAGTGCTCGGGGTGCTCGGTGCTCAGTACTCAGGGTGCTGAGTGCTCAGTACTCAGGGTGCTGGGTGCTCAGTACTCATGGTGCTGGGTGCTCAGTACTCAGGGTGCTGGGTGCTCAGTGCTCAGGGTGCTGGGTGCTCAGTGCGCGGGGTGCTGGGTGCTCAGTGCTCGGGGTGCTGGGTGCTCAGTGCTCAGTGCTCAGGGTGTTGGGTGCTCAGTGCTCAGTGCTCAGGGTGCTGGGTGCTCAGTACTCAGGGTGCTGGGTGCTCAGTACTCAGGGTGCTGGGTGCTCAGTGCTCAGGGTGCTGGGTGCTCAGGACTCTGGGTGTTGGGTGCTCAGTACTCAGGGTGCTGGGTGCTCAGTGCTCGGGGTGCTGGGTGCTCAGTGCTCGGGGTGCTTGGTGCTCTGTGCTCAGGGTGCTGGGTGCTCAGTATTCAGCGTGCTCGGTGCTCAGTTCTCGGGGTGCTCGGTGCTCAGTACTCAAGGTGCTGGGTGCTCAGTACTCAGGGTGCTGGGTGCTCAGTCCTCGGGGTGCTACGTGCTCAGTGCTCAGGGTGCTGGGTGCTCAGTAGTCAGGGTGCTGGGTGCTCAGTGCGCGGGGTGCTGGGTGCTCAGTGCTCGGGGTGCTGGGTGCTCAGTGCTCAGTGCTCAGGGTGTTGGGTGCTCAGTGCTCAGTGCTCAGGGTGCTGGGTGCTCAGTACTCAGGGTGCTGGGTGCTCAGTACTCAGGGTGCTGGGTGCTCAGTGCTCAGGGTGCTGGGTGCTCAGGACTCTGGGTGTTGGGTGCTCAGTACTCAGGGTGCTGGGTGCTCAGTGCTCGGGGTGCTGGGTGCTCAGTGCTCGGGGTGCTTGGTGCTCTGTGCTCAGGGTGCTGGGTGCTCAGTATTCAGCGTGCTCGGTGCTCAGTTCTCGGGGTGCTCGGTGCTCAGTACTCAAGGTGCTGGGTGCTCAGTACTCAGGGTGCTGGGTGCTCAGTCCTCGGGGTGCTACGTGCTCAGTGCTCAGGGTGCTGGGTGCTCAGTAGTCAGGGTGCTCGGTGCTCAGTACTCAGGGTTCTCAGTGATCAGGGTGCTGGGTACTCAGTACTCAGGGTGCTCAGTGCTCAGTACTCGGGGTGCTGGGTGCTCAGTACTCAGGGTGCTCAGTGCTCAGTACTCGGGGTGCTGGGTGCTCAGTGCTCAGTGTGCTCAGTGCTCAGTGCTCATGGTGCTGTGTGCTCAGTGCTCGGGGCGCTGGGTGCTCAGTGCTCGAGGTTCTGCTTGCTCAGTACTCAGGGTGCTGTGTGCTCAGTGCTCAGTACTCAGCGTGCTGGGTGCTCAGTGCTCAGAGTGTTGGGTGCTCAGTCCTCAGGGTGCTGGGTGCTCAGTACTCTGGTTGTTGGGTGCTCAGTACTCAGGGTGCTGGGTGCTCAGTGCTCAGGGTGCTGGGTGATCAGTGCTCAGGGTGCTGGGTGCTCAGTGATCGGGGTGCTGGGTGCTCAGTACTCAGGGTGCTCAGTGCTCGGGGAGCTCGGTGCTCAGTACTCAGGGTGCTGGGTGCTCAGTACTCAGTGCTCGGGGTCCTGGGTGCTCCGTGCTCGGGGTGCTGGGTGCTCAGTGCTCTGGGTGCTTAGAGCTCACTGCTCAGGGTGCTGGGTGCCCAGTCCTCGGGGTGCTCCGTTCTCAGTGCTCAGGGTGCTGGGTGCTCAGTACTCAGGGTGCTCAGTGCTCAGTACTCAGGGTGCTGGGTGCTCAGTACTCAGGGTGCTGGGTGCTCAGTGCTCGGGGTGCTGGGTGCTCAGTGCTCGGGGTGCTGGGTGCTCTGTGCTGAGGGTGTTGCTGGGTGCTCAGTACTCAGGGTGTCGGGTGCTCAGTGCTCAGGGTGCTGGGTGCTCAGTACTAAGGCTCCTGGGTGCTCAGTATTCAGGGTGCTCGGTGCTCAGTACTCAGGGTGCTGGGTGCTCAGTGCTCAGGGTGCTGGGTACTCAGTACTCAGGGTGCTGGGTGCTCAGTACTCAGGGTGCTGGGTGCTCAGTGCTCAGGGTGCTTGGTGCTCAGTGCTCAGGGTGCTGGGTGCTCAGTACTCAGGGTGCTGGGTGCTCAGTGCTCAGGGTGCTGGGTGCTCAGTGCTCGGGGTCCTGGGTGCTCAGTGCTCAGGGTGCTGGGTGCTCAGTACTCAGGGTGCTGGGTGCTCAGTGCTCAGGGTGCTGGGTACTCAGTCCTCAGGGTGCTCAGTGCTCAGGGTGCTGGGTGCTCAGTGCTCGGGGTGCTCGGTGCTCAGTACTCAGGGTGCTGAGTGCTCAGTACTCAGGGTGCTGGGTGCTCAGTACTCATGGTGCTGGGTGCTCAGTACTCAGGGTGCTGGGTGCTCAGTGCTCAGGGTGCTGGGTGCTCAGTGCGCGGGGTGCTGGGTGCTCAGTGCTCGGGGTGCTGGGTGCTCAGTGCTCAGTGCTCAGGGTGTTGGGTGCTCAGTGCTCAGTGCTCAGGGTGCTGGGTGCTCAGTACTCAGGGTGCTGGGTGCTCAGTGCTCGGGGTGCTGGGTGCTCAGTGCTCGGGGTGCTTGGTGCTCTGTGCTCAGGGTGCTGGGTGCTCAGTATTCAGCGTGCTCGGTGCTCAGTTCTCGGGGTGCTCGGTGCTCAGTACTCAAGGTGCTGGGTGCTCAGTACTCAGGGTGCTGGGTGCTCAGTCCTCGGGGTGCTACGTGCTCAGTGCTCAGGGTGCTGGGTGCTCAGTAGTCAGGGTGCTCGGTGCTCAGTACTCAGGGTTCTCAGTGATCAGGGTGCTGGGTACTCAGTACTCAGGGTGCTCAGTGCTCAGTACTCGGGGTGCTGGGTGCTCAGTACTCAGGGTGCTCAGTGCTCAGTACTCGGGGTGCTGGGTGCTCAGTGCTCAGTGTGCTCAGTGCTCAGTGCTCATGGTGCTGTGTGCTCAGTGCTCGGGGCGCTGGGTGCTCAGTGCTCGAGGTTCTGCTTGCTCAGTACTCAGGGTGCTGTGTGCTCAGTGCTCAGTACTCAGCGTGCTGGGTGCTCAGTGCTCAGAGTGTTGGGTGCTCAGTCCTCAGGGTGCTGGGTGCTCAGTACTCTGGTTGTTGGGTGCTCAGTACTCAGGGTGCTGGGTGCTCAGTGCTCAGGGTGCTGGGTGATCAGTGCTCAGGGTGCTGGGTGCTCAGTGATCGGGGTGCTGGGTGCTCAGTACTCAGGGTGCTCAGTGCTCGGGGAGCTCGGTGCTCAGTACTCAGGGTGCTGGGTGCTCAGTACTCAGTGCTCGGGGTCCTGGGTGCTCCGTGCTCGGGGTGCTGGGTGCTCAGTGCTCTGGGTGCTTAGAGCTCACTGCTCAGGGTGCTGGGTGCCCAGTCCTCGGGGTGCTCCGTTCTCAGTGCTCAGGGTGCTGGGTGCTCAGTACTCAGGGTGCTCAGTGCTCAGTACTCAGGGTGCTGGGTGCTCAGTACTCAGGGTGCTGGGTGCTCAGTGCTCGGGGTGCTGGGTGCTCAGTGCTCGGGGTGCTGGGTGCTCTGTGCTGAGGGTGTTGCTGGGTGCTCAGTACTCAGGGTGTCGGGTGCTCAGTGCTCAGGGTGCTGGGTGCTCAGTACTAAGGCTCCTGGGTGCTCAGTATTCAGGGTGCTCGGTGCTCAGTACTCAGGGTGCTGGGTGCTCAGTGCTCAGGGTGCTGGGTACTCAGTACTCAGGGTGCTGGGTGCTCAGTACTCAGGGTGCTGGGTGCTCAGTGCTCAGGGTGCTTGGTGCTCAGTGCTCAGGGTGCTGGGTGCTCAGTACTCAGGGTGCTGGGTGCTCAGTGCTCAGGGTGCTGGGTGCTCAGTGCTCGGGGTCCTGGGTGCTCAGTGCTCAGGGTGCTGGGTGCTCAGTACTCAGGGTGCTGGGTGCTCAGTGCTCAGGGTGCTGGGTACTCAGTCCTCAGGGTGCTCAGTGCTCAGGGTGCTGGGTGCTCAGTGCTCGGGGTGCTCGGTGCTCAGTACTCAGGGTGCTGAGTGCTCAGTACTCAGGGTGCTGGGTGCTCAGTACTCATGGTGCTGGGTGCTCAGTACTCAGGGTGCTGGGTGCTCAGTGCTCAGGGTGCTGGGTGCTCAGTGCGCGGGGTGCTGGGTGCTCAGTGCTCGGGGTGCTGGGTGCTCAGTGCTCAGTGCTCAGGGTGTTGGGTGCTCAGTGCTCAGTGCTCAGGGTGCTGGGTGCTCAGTACTCAGGGTGCTGGGTGCTCAGTACTCAGGGTGCTGGG
This sequence comes from Microtus oregoni, assembly GCF_018167655.1. Lineage (NCBI taxonomy): Eukaryota > Metazoa > Chordata > Mammalia > Rodentia > Cricetidae > Microtus > Microtus oregoni. The sequence goes on along the minus strand of NW_024544028.1, from coordinate 4,069,338 downwards.
TGCTCAGTGCTCAGGGTGCTGGGTGCTCAGGACTCTGGGTGTTGGGTGCTCAGTACTCAGGGTGCTGGGTGCTCAGTGCTCGGGGTGCTGGGTGCTCAGTGCTCGGGGTGCTTGGTGCTCTGTGCTCAGGGTGCTGGGTGCTCAGTATTCAGCGTGCTCGGTGCTCAGTTCTCGGGGTGCTCGGTGCTCAGTACTCAAGGTGCTGGGTGCTCAGTACTCAGGGTGCTGGGTGCTCAGTCCTCGGGGTGCTACGTGCTCAGTGCTCAGGGTGCTGGGTGCTCAGTAGTCAGGGTGCTCGGTGCTCAGTACTCAGGGTTCTCAGTGATCAGGGTGCTGGGTACTCAGTACTCAGGGTGCTCAGTGCTCAGTACTCGGGGTGCTGGGTGCTCAGTACTCAGGGTGCTCAGTGCTCAGTACTCGGGGTGCTGGGTGCTCAGTGCTCAGTGTGCTCAGTGCTCAGTGCTCATGGTGCTGTGTGCTCAGTGCTCGGGGCGCTGGGTGCTCAGTGCTCGAGGTTCTGGTTGCTCAGTACTCAGGGTGCTGTGTGCTCAGTGCTCAGTACTCAGCGTGCTGGGTGCTCAGTGCTCAGAGTGTTGGGTGCTCAGTCCTCAGGGTGCTGGGTGCTCAGTGCTCAGTGCTCAGGGTGCTCAGTGCTCAGGGTGCTCAGTGTTCAGGGTGCTGGGTGCTCAGGGTGCTGGGTGCTCAGTGCTCGGGGTGCTGGGTGCTCAGTGCTCAGTGCTCAGGGTGTTGGGTGCTCAGTGCTCAGTGCTCAGGGTGCTGGGTGTTCAGTACTCAGGGTGCTCGGTGCTCAGTGCTCAGGGTGCTGGGTGCTCAGTACTCAGGGTTCTGGGTGCTCAGTGCTCGGGGTGCTGGGTGCTCAGTGCTCAGGGTGATCAGTGGTCAGTACTAAGGGTGCTGGGTGCTCAGTGCTCAGGGTGCTGGGTGCTCAGTCCTCAGGGTGCTCAGTACTCAGGGTGCTCGGTGCTCAGTGCTCAGTACTCAGTGTGCTCAGTACTCAGGGTGCTGGGTGCTCAGTGCTCGGGGTGATGGGTGCTCAGTACTCAGGGTGCTGGGTGCTCAGTACTCGGGGTGCTGGGTGCTCAGTACTCAGGGTGCTGGGTGCTCAGTGCTCGGGGTGCTGGGTGCTCAGTGCTCAGGGTGATCGGTGCTCAGTGCTCAGGGTGCTGGGTGCTCAGTCCTCCGGGTGCTCAGTGCTCAGGTTGCTGGGTGCTCAGTGCTCGGGGTCCTCGGTGCTCAGTACTCAGGGTGCTGATTGCTCAGTACTCAGGGTGCTGGGTGCTCAGTACTCATGGTGCAGGGTGCTCAGTACTCAGGGTGCTGGGTGCTCAGTGCTCAGGGTGCTGGGTGCTCAGTGCGCGGTGTGCTGGGTGCTCAGTGCTCAGTGCTCAGGGTGTTGGGTGCTCAGTGCTCAGTGCTCAGGGTGCTGGGTGCTCAGTACTCAGGGTGCTGGGTGCTCAGTACTCAGGGTGCTGGGTGATCAGTGCTCAGGGTGCTGGGTGCTCAGGACTCTGGGTGTTGGGTGCTCAGTACTCAGGGAGCTGGGTGCTCAGTGCTCGGGGTGCTGGGTGCTCAGTGCTCGGGGTGCTGGGTGCTCAGTGCTCAGGGTGCTGGGTGCTCAGTATTCAGCGTGCTGGGTGCTCAGTGCTCGGGGTGCTCGGTGCTCAGTACTCAAGGTGCTGGGTGCTCAGTGCTCAGGGTGCTGGGTGCTCACTCCTCGGGGTGCTCCGTGCTCAGTGCTTGGGGTGCTGGGTGCTCAGTGCTCGGAGTGCTGGGTGCTCAGTGCTCAGGGTGCTGGGTGATCAGTATTCAGCGTGCTGGTTGCTCAGTTCTCGGGGTGCACGGTGCTCAGTACTCAAGGTGCTGGGTGCTCAGTGCTCAGGGTGCTGGGTGCCCAGTCCTCGGGGTGCTCCGTTCTCAGTGCTCAGGGTGCTGGGTGCTCAGTACTCAGGGTGCTCAGTGCTCAGTACTCAGGGTGCTGGGTGCTCAGTACTGAGGGTGCTGGGTGCTCAGTGCTCGGGGTGCTGGGTGCTCAGTGCTGAGGGTGGTGCTGGGTGCTCAGTACTCAGGGTGCTGGGTGCTCAGTGCTCAGGGTGCTGGGTGCTCAGTACTAAGGTTCCTGGGTACTAAGTATTCAGGGTGCTCAGTGCTCAGTACTCAGGGTGCTGGGTGCTCAGTGCCCAGGGTGCTGGGTACTCAGTACTCAGGGTGCTGGGTGCTCAGTACTCAGGGTGCTGGGTGCTCAGTGCTTAGGGTGCTTGGTGCTCAGTGCTCAGGGTGCTGGGTGCTCAGTACTCAGGGTGCTGGGTGCACAGTGCTCAGGGTGCTGGGTGCTCAGTGCTCGGGGTCCTGGGAGCTCAGTGCTCAGGGTGCTGGGTGCTCAGTACTCAGGGTGCTGGGTGCTCAGTGCTCAGGGTGCTGGGTACTCAGTCCTCAGGGTGCTCAGTGCTCAGGGTGCTGGGTGCTCAGTACTCAGGGTGCTGGGTGCTCAGTACTCGGGGTGCTGGGTGCTCCTTGCTCGGGGTGCTGGGTGCTCAGTGCTGAGGGTGGTGCTGGGTGCTCAGTACTCAGGGTGCTGGGTGCTCAGTGCTCAGGGTGCTGGGTACTCAGTACTCAGGGGGCTGGGTGCTCAGTACTCAGGGTGCTGGGTGCTCAGTGCTCAGGGTGCTTGGTGCTCAGTGCTCAGGGTGCTGGGTGATCAGTACTCAGCGTGCTGGGTGCTCAGTGCTCAGGGTGATCGGTGCTCAGTACTCAGGGTGCTCAGTACTCAGGGTACTGGCTGCTCAGTGCTCGGGGTGCTGGGTGCTCAGTACTCGGGGTGCTGGGTGCTCTGTACGCAGGGTGCTGGGTGCTCAATGCTCGGGGTCCTGGGTGCTCAGTGCTCAGGGTGATCGGTGCTCAGTACTCAGGGTGCTGGGTGCTCAGTGCTCAGGGTGCTGGGTACTCAGTCCTCAGGGTGCTCAGTGCTCAGGGTGCTGGGTGCTCAGTGCTCGGGGTGCTCGGTGCTCAGTACTCAGAGTGCTGAGTGCTCAGTACTCAGGGTGCTGGGTGCTCAGTACTCATGGTGCTGGGTGCTCAGTACTCAGGGTGCTGGGTGCTCAGTGCTCAGGGTGCTGGGTGCTCAGTGCGCGGGGTGCTGGGTGCTCAGTGCTCGGGGTGCTGGGTGCTCAGTGCTCAGTGCTCAGGGTGTTGGGTGCTCAGTGCTCAGTGCTCAGGGTGCTGGGTGCTCAGTACTCAGGGTGCTGGGTGCTCAGTACTCAGGGTGCTGGGTGCTCAGTGCTCAGGGTGCTGGGTGCTCAGGACTCTGGGTGTTGGGTGCTCAGTACTCAGGGTGCTGGGTGCTCAGTGCTCGGGGTGCTGGGTGCTCAGTGCTCGGGGTGCTTGGTGCTCTGTGCTCAGGGTGCTGGGTGCTCAGTATTCAGCGTGCTCGGTGCTCAGTTCTCGGGGTGCTCGGTGCTCAGTACTCAAGGTGCTGGGTGCTCAGTACTCAGGGTGCTGGGTGCTCAGTCCTCGGGGTGCTACGTGCTCAGTGCTCAGGGTGCTGGGTGCTCAGTAGTCAGGGTGCTCGGTGCTCAGTACTCAGGGTTCTCAGTGATCAGGGTGCTGGGTACTCAGTACTCCGGGTGCTCAGTGCTCAGTACTCGGGGTGCTGGGTGCTCAGTACTCAGGGTGCTCAGTGCTCAGTACTCGGGGTGCTGGGTGCTCAGTGCTCAGTGTGCTCAGTGCTCAGTGCTCATGGTGCTGTGTGCTCACTGCTCGGGGCGCTGGGTGCTCAGTGCTCGAGGTTCTGGTTGCTCAGTACTCAGGTTGCTGTGTGCTCAGTGCTCAGTACTCAGCGTGCTGGGTGCTCAGTGCTCAGAGTGTTGGGTGCTCAGTCCTCAGGGTGCTGGGTGCTCAGTGCTCAGTGCTCAGGGTGCTCAGTGCTCAGGGTGCTCAGTGCTCAGGGTGCTGGGTGCTCAGGGTGCTGGGTGCTCAGTGCTCGGGGTGCTGGGTGCTCAGTGCTCAGTGCTCAGGGTGTTGGGTGCTCAGTGCTCAGTGCTCAGGGTGCTGGGTGTTCAGTACTCAGGGTGCTCGGTGCTCAGTGCTCAGGGTGCTGGGTGCTCAGTACTCAGGGTTCTGGGTGCTCAGTGCTCGGGGTGCTGGGTGCTCAGTGCTCAGGGTGATCAGTGCTCAGTACTAAGGGTGCTGGGTGCTCAGTGCTCAGGGTGCTGGGTGCTCAGTCCTCAGGGTGCTCAGTACTCAGGGTGCTCGGTGCTCAGTTCTCAGTACTCAGTGTCCTCAGTACTCAGGGTGCTGGGTGCTCAGTGCTCGGGGTGCTGGGTGCTCAGTACTCAGGGTGCTGGGTGCTCAGTGCTCGGGGTGCTGGGTGCTCAGTGCTCAGGGTGATCGGTGCTCAGTGCTCAGGGTGCTGGGTGCTCAGTCCTCCGGGTGCTCAGTGCTCAGGGTGCTGGGTGCTCAGTGCTCGGGGTCCTCGGTGCTCAGTACTCAGGGTGCTGATTGCTCAGTACTCAGGGTGCTGGGTGCTCAGTACTCATGGTGCAGGGTGCTCAGTACTCAGGGTGCTGGGTGCTCAGTGCTCAGGGTGCTGGCTGCTCAGTGCGCGGTGTGCTGGGTGCTCAGTGCTCAGTGCTCAGGGTGTTGGGTGCTCAGTGCTCAGTGCTCAGGGTGCTGGGTGCTCAGTACTCAGGGCGCTGGGTGCTCAGTACTCAGGGTGCTGGGTGATCAGTGCTCAGGGTGCTGGGTGCTCAGGACTCTGGGTGTTGGGTGCTCAGTACTCAGGGTGCTGGGTGCTCAGTGCTCGGGGTGCTGGGTGCTCAGTGCTCGGGGTGCTGGGTGCTCAGTGCTCAGGGTGCTGGGTGCTCAGTATTCAGCGTGCTGGGTGCTCAGTGCTCGGGGTGCTCGGTGCTCAGTACTCAAGGTGCTGGGTGCTCAGTGCTCAGGGTGCTGGGTGCTCACTCCTCGGGGTGCTCCGTGCTCAGTGCTCGGGGTGCTGGGTGCTCAGTGCTCGGGGTGCTGGGTGCTCAGTGCTCAGGGTGCTGGGTGATCAGTATTCAGCGTGCTGGTTGCTCAGTTCTCGGGGTGCACGGTGCTCAGTACTCAAGGTGCTGGGTGCTCAGTGCTCAGGGTGCTGGGTGCCCAGTCCTCGGGGTGCTCCGTTCTCAGTGCTCAGGGTGCTGGGTGCTCAGTACTCAGGGTGCTCAGTGCTCAGTACTCAGGGTGCTGGGTGCTCAGTACTGAGGGTGCTGGGTGCTCAGTGCTCGGGGTGCTGGGTGCTCAGTGCTGAGGGTGGTGCTGGGTGCTCAGTACTCAGGGTGCTGGGTGCTCAGTGCTCAGGGTGCTGGGTGCTCAGTACTAAGGTTCCTGGGTACTAAGTATTCAGGGTGCTCGGTGCTCAGTACTCAGGGTGCTGGGTGCTCAGTGCCCAGGGTGCTGGGTACTCAGTACTCAGGGTGCTGGGTGCTCAGTACTCAGGGTGCTGGGTGCTCAGTGCTCAGGGTGCTTGGTGCTCAGTGCTCAGGGTGCTGGGTGCTCAGTACTCAGGGTGCTGGGGGCACAGTGCTCAGGGTGCTGGGTGCTCAGTGCTCGGGGTCCTGGGTGCTCAGTGCTCAGGGTGCTGGGTGCTCAGTACTCAGGGTGCTGGGTGCTCAGTGCTCAGGGTGCTGGGTACTCAGTCCTCAGGGTGCTCAGTGCTCAGGGTGCTGGGTGCTCAGTACTCAGGGTGCTGGGTGCTCAGTACTGAGGGTGCTGGGTGCTCAGTGCTCGGGGTGCTGGGTGCTCAGTGCTGAGGGTGGTGCTGGGTGCTCAGTACTCAGGGTGCTGGGTGCTCAGTGCTCAGGGTGCTGGGTGCTCAGTACTAAGGTTCCTGGGTACTAAGTATTCAGGGTGCTCGGTGCTCAGTACTCAGGGTGCTGGGTGCTCAGTGCCCAGGGTGCTGGGTACTCAGTACTCAGGGTGCTGGGTGCTCAGTACTCAGGGTGCTGGGTGCTCAGTGCTCAGGGTGCTTGGTGCTCAGTGCTCAGGGTGCTGGGTGCTCAGTACTCAGGGTGCTGGGTGCACAGTGCTCAGGGTGCTGGGTGCTCAGTGCTCGGGGTCCTGGGTGCTCAGTGCTCAGGGTGCTGGGTGCTCAGTACTCAGGGTGCTGGGTGCTCAGTGCTCAGGGTGCTGGGTACTCAGTCCTCAGGGTGCTCAGTGCTCAGGGTGCTGGGTGCTCAGTACTCAGGGTGCTGGGTGCTCAGTACTCGGGGTGCTGGGTGCTCCTTGCTCGGGGTGCTGGGTGCTCAGTGCTGAGGGTGGTGCTGGGTGCTCAGTACTCAGGGTGCTGGGTGCTCAGTGCTCAGGGTGCTGGGTGCTCAGTACTAAGCGTCCTGGGTGCTCAGTATTCAGGGTGCTCGGTGCTCAGTACTCAGGGTGCTGGGTGCTCAGTGCTCAGGGTGCTGGGTACTCAGTACTCAGGGGGCTGGGTGCTCAGTACTCAGGGTGCTGGGTGCTCAGTGCTCAGGGTGCTTGGTGCTCAGTGCTCAGGGTGCTGGGTGATCAGTACTCAGCGTGCTGGGTGCTCAGTGCTCAGGGTGATCGGTGCTCAGTACTCAGGGTGCTCAGTACTCAGGGTACTGGCTGCTCAGTGCTCGGGGTGCTGGGTGCTCAGTACTCGGGGTGCTGGGTGCTCTGTACGCAGGGTGCTGGGTGCTCAATGCTCGGGGTCCTGGGTGCTCAGTGCTCAGGGTGATCGGTGCTCAGTACTCAGGGTGCTGGGTGCTCAGTGCTCAGGGTGCTGGGTACTCAGTCCTCAGGGTGCTCAGTGCTCAGGGTGCTGGGTGCTCAGTACTCAGGGTGCTGGGTGCTCAGTACTCATGGTGCTCAGTGCTCAGTACTCAGGGTGCTGGGTGCTCAGTACTGAGGGTGCTGGGTGCTCAGTGCTCGGGGTGCTGGGTGCTCAGTGCTGAGGGTGGTGCTGGGTGCTCAGTACTCAGGGTGCTGGGTGCTCAGTGCTCAGGGTGCTGGGTGCTCAGTACTAAGGTTCCTGGGTACTAAGTATTCAGGGTGCTCGGTGCTCAGTACTCAGGGTGCTGGGTGCTCAGTGCCCAGGGTGCTGGGTACTCAGTACTCAGGGTGCTGGGTGCTCAGTACTCAGGGTGCTGGGTGCTCAGTGCTCAGGGTGCTTGGTGCTCAGTGCTCAGGGTGCTGGGTGCTCAGTACTCAGGGTGCTGGGTGCACAGTGCTCAGGGTGCTGGGTGCTCAGTGCTCGGGGTCCTGGGTGCTCAGTGCTCAGGGTGCTGGGTGCTCAGTACTCAGGGTGCTGGGTGCTCAGTGCTCAGGGTGCTGGGTACTCAGTCCTCAGGGTGCTCAGTGCTCAGGGTGCTGGGTGCTCAGTACTCAGGGTGCTGGGTGCTCAGTACTGAGGGTGCTGGGTGCTCAGTGCTCGGGGTGCTGGGTGCTCAGTGCTGAGGGTGGTGCTGGGTGCTCAGTACTCAGGGTGCTGGGTGCTCAGTGCTCAGGGTGCTGGGTGCTCAGTACTAAGGTTCCTGGGTACTAAGTATTCAGGGTGCTCGGTGCTCAGTACTCAGGGTGCTGGGTGCTCAGTGCCCAGGGTGCTGGGTACTCAGTACTCAGGGTGCTGGGTGCTCAGTACTCAGGGTGCTGGGTGCTCAGTGCTCAGGGTGCTTGGTGCTCAGTGCTCAGGGTGCTGGGTGCTCAGTACTCAGGGTGCTGGGTGCACAGTGCTCAGGGTGCTGGGTGCTCAGTGCTCGGGGTCCTGGGTGCTCAGTGCTCAGGGTGCTGGGTGCTCAGTACTCAGGGTGCTGGGTGCTCAGTGCTCAGGGTGCTGGGTACTCAGTCCTCAGGGTGCTCAGTGCTCAGGGTGCTGGGTGCTCAGTACTCAGGGTGCTGGGTGCTCAGTACTCGGGGTGCTGGGTGCTCCTTGCTCGGGGTGCTGGGTGCTCAGTGCTGAGGGTGGTGCTGGGTGCTCAGTACTCAGGGTGCTGGGTGCTCAGTGCTCAGGGTGCTGGGTGCTCAGTACTAAGCGTCCTGGGTGCTCAGTATTCAGGGTGCTCGGTGCTCAGTACTCAGGGTGCTGGGTGCTCAGTGCTCAGGGTGCTGGGTACTCAGTACTCAGGGGGCTGGGTGCTCAGTACTCAGGGTGCTGGGTGCTCAGTGCTCAGGGTGCTTGGTGCTCAGTGCTCAGGGTGCTGGGTGATCAGTACTCAGCGTGCTGGGTGCTCAGTGCTCAGGGTGATCGGTGCTCAGTACTCAGGGTGCTCAGTACTCAGGGTACTGGCTGCTCAGTGCTCGGGGTGCTGGGTGCTCAGTACTCGGGGTGCTGGGTGCTCTGTACGCAGGGTGCTGGGTGCTCAATGCTCGGGGTCCTGGGTGCTCAGTGCTCAGGGTGATCGGTGCTCAGTACTCAGGGTGCTGGGTGCTCAGTGCTCAGGGTGCTGGGTACTCAGTCCTCAGGGTGCTCAGTGCTCAGGGTGCTGGGTGCTCAGTACTCAGGGTGCTGGGTGCTCAGTACTCATGGTGCTCAGTGCTCAGTACTCAGGGTGCTGGGTGCTCAGTACTGAGGGTGCTGGGTGCTCAGTGCTCGGGGTGCTGGGTGCTCAGTGCTGAGGGTGGTGCTGGGTGCTCAGTACTCAGGGTGCTGGGTGCTCAGTGCTCAGGGTGCTGGGTGCTCAGTACTAAGGTTCCTGGGTACTAAGTATTCAGGGTGCTCGGTGCTCAGTACTCAGGGTGCTGGGTGCTCAGTGCCCAGGGTGCTGGGTACTCAGTACTCAGGGTGCTGGGTGCTCAGTACTCAGGGTGCTGGGTGCTCAGTGCTCAGGGTGCTTGGTGCTCAGTGCTCAGGGTGCTGGGTGCTCAGTACTCAGGGTGCTGGGTGCACAGTGCTCAGGGTGCTGGGTGCTCAGTGCTCGGGGTCCTGGGTGCTCAGTGCTCAGGGTGCTGGGTGCTCAGTACTCAGGGTGCTGGGTGCTCAGTGCTCAGGGTGCTGGGTACTCAGTCCTCAGGGTGCTCAGTGCTCAGGGTGCTGGGTGCTCAGTACTCAGGGTGCTGGGTGCTCAGTACTGAGGGTGCTGGGTGCTCAGTGCTCGGGGTGCTGGGTGCTCAGTGCTGAGGGTGGTGCTGGGTGCTCAGTACTCAGGGTGCTGGGTGCTCAGTGCTCAGGGTGCTGGGTGCTCAGTACTAAGGTTCCTGGGTACTAAGTATTCAGGGTGCTCGGTGCTCAGTACTCAGGGTGCTGGGTGCTCAGTGCCCAGGGTGCTGGGTACTCAGTACTCAGGGTGCTGGGTGCTCAGTACTCAGGGTGCTGGGTGCTCAGTGCTCAGGGTGCTTGGTGCTCAGTGCTCAGGGTGCTGGGTGCTCAGTACTCAGGGTGCTGGGTGCACAGTACTCAGGGTGCTGGGTGCTCAGTGCTCGGGGTCCTGGGTGCTCAGTGCTCAGGGTGCTGGGTGCTCAGTACTCAGGGTGCTGGGTGCTCAGTGCTCAGGGTGCTGGGTACTCAGTCCTCAGGGTGCTCAGTGCTCAGGGTGCTGGGTGCTCAGTACTCAGGGTGCTGGGTGCTCAGTACTCGGGGTGCTGGGTGCTCCTTGCTCGGGGTGCTGGGTGCTCAGTGCTGAGGGTGGTGCTGGGTGCTCAGTACTCAGGGTGCTGGGTGCTCAGTGCTCAGGGTGCTGGGTGCTCAGTACTAAGCGTCCTGGGTGCTCAGTATTCAGGGTGCTCGGTGCTCAGTACTCAGGGTGCTGGGTGCTCAGTGCTCAGGGTGCTGGGTACTCAGTACTCAGGGGGCTGGGTGCTCAGTACTCAGGGTGCTGGGTGCTCAGTGCTCAGGGTGCTTGGTGCTCAGTGCTCAGGGTGCTGGGTGATCAGTACTCAGCGTGCTGGGTGCTCAGTGCTCAGGGTGATCGGTGCTCAGTACTCAGGGTGCTCAGTACTCAGGGTACTGGCTGCTCAGTGCTCGGGGTGCTGGGTGCTCAGTACTCGGGGTGCTGGGTGCTCTGTACGCAGGGTGCTGGGTGCTCAATGCTCGGGGTCCTGGGTGCTCAGTGCTCAGGGTGATCGGTGCTCAGTACTCAGGGTGCTGGGTGCTCAGTGCTCAGGGTGCTGGGTACTCAGTCCTCAGGGTGCTCAGTGCTCAGGGTGCTGGGTGCTCAGTGCTCGGGGTGCTCGGTGCTCAGTACTCAGGGTGCTGAGTGCTCAGTACTCAGGGTGCTGGGTGCTCAGTACTCATGGTGCTGGGTGCTCAGTACTCAGGGTGCTGGGTGCTCAGTGCTCAGGGTGCTGGGTGCTCAGTGCGCGGGGTGCTGGGTGCTCAGTGCTCGGGGTGCTGGGTGCTCAGTGCTCAGTGCTCTGGGTGTTGGGTGCTCAGTGCTCAGTGCTCAGGGTGCTGGGTGCTCAGTACTCAGGGTGCTGGGTGCTCAGTACACAGGGTGCTGGGTGCTCAGTGCTCAGGGTGCTGGGTGCTCAGTACTCAGGGTGCTGGGTGCTCAGTACTCGGGGTGCTGGGTGCTCCTTGCTCGGGGTGCTGGGTGCTCAGTGCTGAGGGTGGTGCTGGGTGCTCAGTACTCAGGGTGCTGGGTGCTCAGTGCTCAGGGTGCTGGGTGCTCAGTACTAAGCGTCCTGGGTGCTCAGTATTCAGGGTGCTCGGTGCTCAGTACTCAGGGTGCTGGGTGCTCAGTGCTCAGGGTGCTGGGTACTCAGTACTCAGGGGGCTGGGTGCTCAGTACTCAGGGTGCTGGGTGCTCAGTGCTCAGGGTGCTTGGTGCTCAGTGCTCAGGGTGCTGGGTGATCAGTACTCAGCGTGCTGGGTGCTCAGTGCTCAGGGTGATCGGTGCTCAGTACTCAGGGTGCTCAGTACTCAGGGTACTGGCTGCTCAGTGCTCGGGGTGCTGGGTGCTCAGTACTCGGGGTGCTGGGTGCTCTGTACGCAGGGTGCTGGGTGCTCAATGCTCGGGGTCCTGGGTGCTCAGTGCTCAGGGTGATCGGTGCTCAGTACTCAGGGTGCTGGGTGCTCAGTGCTCAGGGTGCTGGGTACTCAGTCCTCAGGGTGCTCAGTGCTCAGGGTGCTGGGTGCTCAGTGCTCGGGGTGCTCGGTGCTCAGTACTCAGGGTGCTGAGTGCTCAGTACTCAGGGTGCTGGGTGCTCAGTACTCATGGTGCTGGGTGCTCAGTACTCAGGGTGCTGGTTGCTCAGTGCTCAGGGTGCTGGGTGCTCAGTGCGCGGGGTGCTGGGTGCTCAGTGCTCGGGGTGCTGGGTGCTCAGTGCTCAGTGCTCTGGGTGTTGGGTGCTCAGTGCTCAGTGCTCAGGGTGCTGGGTGCTCAGTACTCAGGGTGCTGGGTGCTCAGTACACAGGGTGCTGGGTGCTCAGTGCTCAGGGTGCTGGGTGCTCAGGACTCTGGGTGTTGGGTGCTCAGTACTCAGGGTGCTGGGTGCTCAGTGCTCGGGGTGCTGGGTGCTCAGTGCTCGGGGTGCTGGGTGCTCAGTGCTCGGGGTGCTGGGTGCTCAGTGCTCAGGGTGCTGGGTGCTCAGTATTCAGCGTGCTGGGTGCTCAGTGCTCGGGGTGCTCGGTGCTCAGTACTCAAGGTGCTGGGTGCTCAGTGCTCAGGGTGCTGGGTGCTCACTCCTCGGGGTGCTCCGTGCTCAGTGCTCGGGGTGCTGGGTGCTCAGTGCTCGGGGTGCTGGGTGCTCAGTGCTCAGGGTGCTGGGTGATCAGTATTCAGCGTGCTGGGTGCTCTGTTCTCGGGGTGCACGGTGCTCAGTACTCAAGGTGCTGGGTGCTCAGTGCTCAGGGTGCTGGGTGCCCAGTCCTCGGGGTGCTCCGTTCTCAGTGCTCAGGGTGCTGGGTGCTCAGTACTCAGGGTGCTCAGTGCTCAGTACTCAGGGTGCTGGGTGCTCAGTACTGAGGGTGCTGGGTGCTCAGTGCTCGGGGTGCTGGGTGCTCAGTGCTGAGGGTGGTGCTGGGTGCTCAGTACTCAGGGTGCTGGGTGCTCAGTGCTCAGGGTGCTGGGTGCTCAGTACTAAGGTTCCTGGGTACTAAGTATTCAGGGTGCTCGGTGCTCAGTACTCAGGGTGCTGGGTGCTCAGTGCCCAGGGTGCTGGGTACTCAGTACTCAGGGTGCTGGGTGCTCAGTACTCAGGGTGCTGGGTGCTCAGTGCTCAGGGTGCTTGGTGCTCAGTGCTCAGGGTGCTGGGTGCTCAGTACTCAGGGTGCTGGGTGCACAGTGCTCAGGGTGCTGGGTGCTCAGTGCTCGGGGTCCTGGGTGCTCAGTGCTCAGGGTGCTGGGTGCTCAGTACTCAGGGTGCTGGGTGCTCAGTGCTCAGGGTGCTGGGTACTCAGTCCTCAGGGTGCTCAGTGCTCAGGGTGCTGGGTGCTCAGTACTCAGGGTGCTGGGGGCTCAGTACTCGGGGTGTTGGGTGCTCCTTGCTCGGGGTGCTGGGTGCTCAGTGCTGAGGGTGGTGCTGGGTGCTCAGTACTCAGGGTGCTGGGTGCTCAGTGCTCAGGGTGCTGGGTGCTCAGTACTAAGCGTCCTGGGTGCTCAGTATTCAGGGTGCTCGGTGCTCAGTACTCAGGGTGCTGGGTACTCAGTACTCAGGGGGCTGGGTGCTCAGTACTCAGGGTGCTGGGTGCTCAGTGCTCAGGGTGCTTGGTGCTCAGTGCTCAGGGTGCTGGGTGATCAGTACTCAGCGTGCTGGGTGCTCAGTGCTCAGGGTGATCGGTGCTCAGTACTCAGGGTGCTCAGTACTCAGGGTACTGGCTGCTCAGTGCTCGGGGTGCTGGGTGCTCAGTACTCGGGGTGCTGGGTGCTCTGTACTCAGGGTGCTGGGTGCTCAATGCTCGGGGTCCTGGGTGCTCAGTGCTCAGGGTGATCGGTGCTCAGTACTCAGGGTGCTGGGTGCTCAGTGCTCAGGGTGCTGGGTACTCAGTCCTCAGGGTGCTCAGTGCTCAGGGTGCTGGGTGCTCAGTGCTCGGGGTTCTCGGTGCTCAGTACTCAGGGTGCTGAGTGCTCAGTACTCAGGGTGCTGGGTGCTCAGTACTCATGGTGCTGGGTGCTCAGTACTCAGGGTGCTGGGTGCTCAGTGCTCAGGGTGCTGGGTGCTCAGTGCGCGGGGTGCTGGGTGCTCAGTGCTCGGGGTGCTGGGTGCTCAGTGCTCAGTGCTCTGGGTGTTGGGTGCTCAGTGCTCAGTGCTCAGGGTGCTGGGTGCTCAGTACTCAGGGTGCTGGGTGCTCAGTATACAGGGTGCTGGGTGCTCAGTGCTCAGGGTGCTGGGTGCTCAGGACTCTGGGTGTTGGGTGCTCAGTACTCAGGGTGCTGGGTGCTCAGTGCTCGGGGTGCTGGGTGCTCAGTGCTCGGGGTGCTGGGTGCTCAGTGCTCATGGTGCTGTGTGCTCAGTATTCAGCGTGCTGGGTGCTCAGTTCTCGGGGTGCTCGGTGCTCAGTACTCAAGGTGCTGGGTGCTCAGTGCTCAGGGTGCTGGGTGCCCAGTCCTCGGGGTGCTCCGTTCTCAGTGCTCAGGGTGCTGGGTGCTCAGTACTCAGGGTGCTCAGTGCTCAGTACTCAGGGTGCTGGGTGCTCAGTACTCAGGGTGCTGGGTGCTCAGTGCTCGGGGTGCTGGGTGCTCAGTGCTCGGGGTGCTGGGTGCTCAGTGCTGAGGGTGGTGCTGGGTGCTCAGTACTCAGGGTGCCGGGTGCTCAGTGCTCAGGGTGCTGGGTGCTCAGTACTAAGGCTCCTGGGTGCTCAGTATTCAGGGTGCTCGGTGCTCAGTACTCAGGGTGCTGGGTGCTCAGTGCTCAGGGTGCAGGGTACTCAGTACTCAGGGTGCTGGGTGCTCAGTACTCAGGGTGCTGGGTGCTCAGTGCTCAGGGTGCTTGGTGCTCAGTGCTCAGGGTGCTGGGTGCTCAGTACTCAGGGTGCTGGGTGCTCAGTGCTCAGGGTGCTGGGTGCTCAGTGCTCGGGGTCCTGGGTGCTCAGTGCTCAGGGTGCTGGGTGCTCAGTACTCAGGGTGCTGGGTGCTCAGTGCTCAGGGTGCTGGGTACTCAGTCCTCAGGGTGCTCAGTGCTCAGGGTGCTGGGTGCTCAGTGCTCGGGGTGCTCGGTGCTCAGTACTCAGGGTGCTGAGTGCTCAGTACTCAGGGTGCTGGGTGCTCAGTACTCATGGTGCTGGGTGCTCAGTACTCAGGGTGCTGGGTGCTCAGTGCTCAGGGTGCTGGGTGCTCAGTGCGCGGGGTGCTGGGTGCTCAGTGCTCAGTGCTCAGGGTGTTGGGTGCTCAGTGCTCAGTGCTCAGGGTGCTGGGTGCTCAGTACTCAGGGTGCTGGGTGCTCAGTACTCAGGGTGCTGGGTGCTCAGTGCTCAGGGTGCTGGGTGCTCAGGACTCTGGGTGTTGGGTGCTCAGTACTCAGGGTGCTGGGTGCTCAGTGCTCGGGGTGCTGGGTGCTCAGTGATCGGGGTGCTTGGTCCTCAGTGCTCAGGGTGCTGGGTGCTCAGTATTCAGCGTGCTCGGTGCTCAGTTCTCGGGGTGCTCGGTGCTCAGTACTCAAGGTGCTGGGTGCTCAGTGCTCAGGGTGCTGGGTGCTCAGTCCTCCGGGTGCTTCGTGCTCAGTGCTCAGGGTGCTGGGTGCTCAGTAGTCAGGGTGCTCGGTGCTCAGTACTCAGGGTTCTCAGTGCTCAGGGTGCTGGGTGCTCAGTACTCAGGGTGCTCAGTGCTCAGTACTCGGGGTGCTGGGTGCTCAGTGCTCAGTGCTCAGGGTGTTGGGTGCTCAGTGCTCAGTGCTCAGGGTGCTTGGTGTTCAGTACTCAGGGTGCTCGGTGCTCAGTGCTCAGGGTGCTGGGTGCTCAGTACTCAGGGTTCTGGGTGCTCAGTGCTCGGGGTGCTGGGTGCTCAGTGCTCAGGGTGATCAGTGCTCAGTACTAAGGGTGCTGGGTGCTCAGTGCTCAGGGTGCTCGGTGCTCAGTCCTCAGGGTGCTCAGTACTCAGGGTGCTCAGTGCTCAGTGCTCAGTACTCAGTGTGCTCAGTACTCAGGGTGCTGGGTGCTCAGTGCTCGGGGTGATGGGTGCTCAGTACTCAGGGTGCTGGGTGCTCAGTACTCGGGGTGCTGGGTGCTCAGTACTCAGGGTGCTGGGTGCTCAGTGCTCGGGGTGCTGGGTGCTCAGTGCTCAGGGTGATCGGTGCTCAGTGCTCAGGGTCCTGGGTGCTCAGTCCTCCGGGTGCTCAGTGCTCAGGGTGCTGGGTGCTCAGTGCTCGGGTCCTCGGTGCTCAGTACTCAGGGTGCTGATTGCTCAGTACTCAGGGTGCTGGGTGCTCAGTACTCATGGTGCAGGGTGCTCAGTACTCAGGGTGCTGGGTGCTCAGTGATCAGGGTGCTGGGTGCTCAGTGCGCGGTGTGCTGGGTGCTCAGTGCTCAGTGCTCAGGGTGTTGGGTGCTCAGTGCTCAGTGCTCAGGGTGCTGGGTGCTCAGTACTCAGGGTGCTGGGTGCTCAGTACTCAGGGTGCTGGGTGATCAGTGCTCAGGGTGCTGGGTGCTCAGGACTCTGGGTGTTGGGTGCTCAGTACTCAGGGTGCTGGGTGCTCAGTGCTCGGGGTGCTGGGTGCTCAGTGCTCGGGGTGCTGGGTGCTCAGTGCTCAGGGTGCTGGGTGCTCAGTATTCAGCGTGCTGGGTGCTCAGTGCTCGGGGTGCTCGGTGCGCAGTACTCAAGGTGCTGGGTGCTCAGTGCTCAGGGTGCTGGGTGCTCACTCCTCGGGGTGCTCCGTGCTCAGTGCTCGGGGTGCTGGGTGCTCAGTGCTCGGGGTGCTGGGTGCTCAGTGCTCAGGGTGCTGGGTGATCAGTATTCAGCGTCCTGGGTGCTCAGTTCTCGGGGTGCTCGGTGCTCAGTACTCAAGGTGCTGGGTGCTCAGTGCTCAGGGTGCTGGGTGCCCAGTCCTCGGGGTGCTCCGTTCTCCGTGCTCAGGGTGCTGGGTGCTCAGTACTCAGGGTGCTCAGTGCTCAGTACTCAGGGTGCTGGCTGCTCAGTACTCAGGGTGCTGGGTGCTCAGTGCTCGGGGTGCTGGGTGCTCAGTGCTGAGGGTGGTGCTGGGTGCTCAGTACTCAGGGTGCTGGTTGCTCACTGCTCAGGGTGCTGGGTGCTCAGTACTAAGGTTCCTGGGTACTAAGTATTCAGGGTGCTCGGTGCTCAGTACTCAGGGTGCTGGGTGCTCAGTGCCCAGGGTGCTGGGTACTCAGTACTCAGGGTGCTGGGTGCTCAGTACTCAGGGTGCTGGGTGCTCAGTACTCAGGGTGCTTGGTGCTCAGTGCTCAGGGTGCTGGGTGCTCAGTACTCAGGGTGCTGGGTGCTCAGTGCTCAGGGTGCTGGGTGCTCAGTGCTCGGGGTCCTGGGTGCTCAGTGCTCAGGGTGCTGGGTGCTCAGTACTCAGGGTGCTGGGTGCTCAGTGCTCAGGGTGCTGGGTACTCAGTCCTCAGGGTGCTCAGTGCTCAGGGTGCTGGGTGCTCAGTGCTCGGGGTGCTCGGTGCTCAGTACTCAGGGTGCTGAGTGCTCAGTACTCAGGGTGCTGGGTGCTCAGTACTCATGGTGCTGGGTGCTCAGTACTCAGGGTGCTGGGTGCTCAGTGCTCAGGGTGCTGGGTTCTCAGTGCGCGGGGTGCTGGGTGCTCAGTGCTCGGGGTGCTGGGTGCTCAGTGCTCAGTGCTCAGGGTATTCTGTGCTCAGTGCTCAGTGCTCAGGGTGCTGGGTGCTCAGTACTCAGGGTGCTGGGTGCTCAGTACTCAGGGTGCTGGGTGCTCAGTGCTCAGCGTGCTGGGTGCTCAGGACTCTGGGTGTTGGGTGCTCAGTACTCAGGGTGCTGGGTGCTCAGTGCTCGGGGTGCTGGGTGCTCAGTGCTCGGGGTGCTTGGTGCTCAGTGCTCAGGGTGCTGGGTGCTCAGTATTCAGCGTGCTGGGTGCTCAGTTCTCGGGGTGCTCGGTGCTCAGTACTCAAGGTGCTGGGTGCTCAGTGCTCAGGGTGCTGGGTGCTCAGTCCACGGGGTGCTCCGTGCTCAGTGCTCAGGGTGCTGTGTGCTCAGTACTCAGGGTGCTCGGTGCTCAGTACTCAGGGTTCTCAGTGCTCAGGGTGCTGGGTGCTCAGTACTCAGGGTGCTCAGTGCTCAGTGCTCAGGGTGAAGGGTGCTCAGTACTCAGGGTGCTCAGTGCTCAGTACTCGGGGTGCTGGGTGCTCAGTACTCAGGGTGCTCAGTGCTCAGTACTCGGGGTGCTGGGTGCTCAGTGCTCAGGGTGCTCAGTGCTCAGTGCTCGGGGTGCTGGGTGCTCAGTGCTCGGGGCGGTGGGTGCTCAGTGCTCGAGGTGCTGGTTGCTCAGTACTCAGGGTGCTGTGTGCTCAGTGCTCAGTACTCAGCGTGCTGGGTGCTCAGTGCTCAGAGTGTTGGGTGCTCAGTACTCAGGGTGCTGGGTGCTCAGTGCTCAGTGCTCAGGGTGCTCAGTTCTCAGGGTGCTCAGTGCTCAGGGTGCTGGGTGCTCAGGGTGCTGGCTGCTCAGTGCTCGGGGTGCTGGGTGCTCAGTGCTCAGTGCTCAGGGTGCTGGGTGCTCAGTGCTCAGTGCTCAGTGCTCAGGGTGCTGGGTGTTCAGTACTCAGGGTGCTCGGTGCTCAGTGCTCAGGGTGCTGGGTGCTCAGTACTCAGGGTTCTGGGTGCTCAGTGCTCGGGGTGCTGGGTGCTCAGTGCTCAGGGTGATCAGTGCTCAATACTAAGGGTGCTGGGTGCTCAGTGCTCAGGGTGATGGGTGCTCAGTCCTCAGGGTGCTCAGTACTCAGGGTGCTCGATGCTCAGTGCTCAGTACTCAGGGTGCTCAGTACTCAGGGTGCTGGGTGCTCAGTGCTCGGGGTGCTGGGTGCTCAGTACTCAGGGTGCTGGGTGCTCAGTACTCGGGGTGCTGGGTGCTCAGTACTCAGGGTGCTGGGTGCTCAGTGCTCGGGGTGCTGGGTGCTCAGTGCTCAGGGTGATCGGTGCTCAGTGCTCAGGGTGCTGGGTGCTCAGTCCTCCGGGTGCTCAGTGCTCAGGGTGCTGGGTGCTCAGTACTCATGGTGCTGGGTGCTCAGTACTCAGGGTGCTGGGTGCTCAGTGCTCAGGGTGCTGGGTGTTCAGTGCGCGGGGTGCTGGGTGCTCAGTGCTCGGGGTGCTGGGTGCTCAGTGCTCAGTGCTCAGGGTGTTGGGTGCTCAGTGCTCAGTGCTCAGGGTGCTGGGTGCTCACTACTCAGGGTGCTGGGTGCTCAGTACTCAGGGTGCTGGGTGATCAGTGCTCAGGGTGCTGGGTGCTCAGGACTCTGGGTGTTGGGTGCTCAGTACTCAGGGTGCTGGGTGCTCAGTGCTCGGTGTGCTGGGTGCTCAGTGCTCGGGGTGCGGGGTGCTCAGTGCTCAGGGTGCTGGGTGCTCAGTACTCAGGGTGCTGGGTGCTCAGTGCTCGGGGTGCTCGGTGCTCAGTACTCAAGTTGCTGGGTGCTCAGTGCTCAGGGTGCTGGGTGCTCACTCCTCGGGGTGCTCCGTGCTCAGTGCTCAGGGTGCTGGGTGTTCAGTACTCAGGTTGCTCGGTGCTCAGTACTCCGGGTTCTCAGTGCTCAGGGTGCTCAGTGCTCAGTACTCGGGGTGCTGGGTGCTCAGTACTCAGGGTGCTCAGTGCTCAGTACTCGGGGTGCTGGGTGCTCAGTGCTCAGTGTGCTCAGTGCTCAGTGCTCGGGGTGCTGGGTGCTCAGTGCTCGGGGCGCTGGGTGCTCAGTGCTCGAGGTGCTGGTTGCTCAGTACTCAGGGTGCTGTGTGCTCAGTGCTCAGTACTCAGCGTGCTGGGTGCTCAGTGCTCAGAGTGTTGGGTGCTCAGTACTCAGGGTGCTGGGTGCTCAGTGCTCAGTGCTCAGGGTGCTCAGAGCTCAGGGTGATCAGTGCTCAGGGTGCTGGGTGCTCAGTGCTCAGGGTGATCGGTGCTCAGTGCTCAGGGTGCTGGGTGCTCAGTCCTCCGGGTGCTCAGTGCTCAGGGTGCTGGGTGCTCAGTGCTCGGGGTGCTCGGTGCTCAGTACTCAGGGTGCTGAGTGCTCAGTACTCAGGGTGCTGGGTGCTCAGTACTCAGGGTGCTGGGTGCTCAGTACTCAGGGTGCTGGGTGCTCAATGCTCAGGGTGATGGGTGCTCAGTGCTCAGGGTGCTGGGTGCTCAGTGCTCGGGGTGCTGGGTGCTCAGGGCTGTGGTGCTGGGTGCTCAGTAATCAGTGCTCAGGGTGCTGGGTGCTCAGTGCTCAGTGCTCAGGGTGCTGGTTGCTCAGTACTCAGGGTGCTGGGTGCTCAGTACTCAGGGTGCTGGGTGCTCAGTGCTCAGGGTGCTCTGTGCTCAGTACTCAGGGTGCTGGGAGCTCAGTGCTCGGGGTGCTGCGTGCTCTGTGCTCAGGGTGCTGGGTGCTCAGTGCTCAGGGTGCTGGGTGCTCAGTGCTCAGGGTGCTGGGTGCTCAGTCCTCCGGGTGCTCAGTGCTCAGGGTGCTGGGTGCTCAGTGCTCGGGGTCCTCGGTGCTCAGTACTCAGGGTGCTGAGTGCGCAGTACTCAGGGTGCTGGGTGCTCAGTACTCATGGTGCTGGGTGCTCAGTACTCAGGGTGCTGGGTGCTCAGTGCTCAGGGTGCTGGGTGCTCAGTGCGCGGGGTGCTGGGTGCTCAGTGCTCAGTGCTCAGGGTGTTGTGTGCTCAGTGCTCAGTGCTCAGGGTGCTGGGTGCTCAGTACTCAGGGTGCTGGGTGCTCAGTACTCAGGGTGCTGGGTGATCAGTGCTCAGGGTGCTGGGTGCTCAGGACTCTGGGTGTTGGGTGCTCAGTACTCAGGGTGCTGGGTGCTCAGTGCTCGGGGTGCTGGGTGCTCAGTGCTCGGGGTGCTGGGTGCTCAGTGCTCAGGGTGCTGGGTGCTCAGTATTCAGCGTGCTGGGTGCTCAGTGCTCTTGGTGCTCGGTGCTCAGTACTCAAGGTGCTGGGTGCTCAGTGCTCAGGGTGCTGGGTGATCAGTATTCAGCGTGCTGGGTGCTCAGTTCTCGGGGTGCTCGGTGCTCAGTACTCAAGGTGCTGGGTACTCAGTGCTCAGGGTGCTGGGTGCCCAGTCCTCGGGGTGCTCCGTTCTCAGTGCTCAGGGTGCTTTGTGCTCAGTACTCAGGGTGCTCAGTCCTCAGTACTCAGGGTGCTGGGTGCTCAGTACTCAGGGTGCTGGGTGCTCAGTGCTCGGGGTGCTGGGTGCTCAGTGCTGAGGGTGGTGCTGGGTGCTCAGTACTCAGGGTGCTGGGTGCTCAGTGCTCAGGGTGCTGGGTGCTCAGTACTAAGGTTCCTGGGTACTAAGTATTCAGGGTGCTCGGTGCTCAGTACTCAGGGTGCTGGGTGCTCAGTGCTCAGGGTACTGGGTACTCAGTACTCAGGGTGCTGGGTGCTCAGTACTCAGGGTGCTGGGTGCTCAGTGCTCAGGGTGCTTGGTGCTCAGTGCTCAGGGTGCTGGGTGCTCAGTACTCAGGGTGCTGGGTGCTCAGTGCTCAGGGTGCTGGGTGCTCAGTGCTCGGGGTCCTGGGTGCTCAGTGCTCAGGGTGCTGGGTGCTCAGTACTCAGGGTGCTGGGTGCTCAGTGCTCAGGGTGCTGGGTACTCAGTCCTCAGGGTGCTCCGTGCTCAGGGTGCTGGGTGCTCAGTGCTCGGGGTGCTCGGTGCTCAGTACTCAGGGTGCTGGTTGCTCAGTACTCATGGTGCTGGGTGCTCAGTACTCAGGGTGCTGGGTGCTCAGTGCTCAGGGTGCTGGGTGCTCAGTGCGCGGGGTTCTGGGTGCTCAGTGCTCGGGGTGCTGGGTGCTCAGTGCTCAGTGCTCAGGGTGTTCTGTGCTCAGTGCTCAGTGCTCTGGGTGCTGGGTGCTCAGTACTCAGGGTGCTGGGTGCTCAGTACTCAGGGTGCTGGGTGCTCAGTGCTCAGGGTGCTGGGTGCTCAGGACTCTGGGTGTTGGGTGCTCAGTACTCAGGGTGCTGGGTGCTCAGTGCTCGGTGTGCTTGGTGCTCATTGCTCGGGGTGCTTGGTGCTCAGTGCTCAGGGTGCTGGTTGCTCAGTATTCAGCGTGCTGGGTGCTCAGTTCTCGGGGTGCTCGGTGCTCAGTACTCAAGGTGCTGGGTGCTCACTGCTCAGGGTGCTGGGTGCTCAGTCCTCGGGGTGCTCGGTGCTCAGTACTCAGGGTGCTGGGTGCTCAGTGCTCAGGGTGCTGGGTGCTCACTCCTCGGGGTGCTCCCTGCTCAGTGCTCAGGGTGCTGGGTGTTCAGTACTCAGGTTGCTCGGTGCTCAGTACTCCGGGGTCTCAGTGCTCAGGGTGCTCAGTGCTCAGTACTCGGGGTGCTGGGTGATCAGTACTCAGGGTGCTCAGTGCTCAGTACTCGGGGTGCTGGGTGCTCAGTGCTCAGTGTGCTCAGTGCTCAGTGCTCGGGGTGCTGGGTGCTCAGTGCTCGGGGCGCTGGGTGCTCAGTGCTCGAGGTGCTGGTTGCTCAGTACTCAGGGTGCTGTGTGCTCAGTGCTCAGTACTCAGCGTGCTGGGTGCTCAGTGCTCAGAGTGTTGGGTGCTCAGTACTCAGGGTGCTGGGTGCTCAGTGCTCAGTGCTCAGGGTGCTCAGTGCTCAGGGTGCTCAGTGCTCAGGGTGCTGGGTGCTCAGTGCTCGGGGTGCTGGGTGCTCAGTACTCGGGGTGCTCAGTGCTCAGTACTCAGGGTGCTGGGTGCTCAGTACTCTGGGTGCTGGGTGCTCAGTACTCAGGGTGCTGGGTGCTCAGTGCTCGGGGTGCTGGGTGCTCAGTGCTCAGGGTGATCGGTGCTCAGTGCTCAGGGTGCTGGGTGCTCAGTCCTCCGGGTGCTCAGTGCTCAGGGTGCTGGGTGCTCAGTGCTCGGGGTGCTCGGTGCTCAGTACTCAGGGTGCTGAGTGCTCAGTACTCAGGGTGCTGGGTGCTCAGTACTCAGGGTGCTGGGTGCTCAGTACTCAGGGTGCTGGGTGCTCAATGCTCAGGGTGCTGGGTGCTCAGTGCTCAGGGTGCTGGGTGCTCAGTGCTCGGGGTGCTGGGTGCTCAGGGCTGTGGTGCTGGGTGCTCAGTGCTCAGTGCTCAGGGTGCTGGGTGCTCAGTGCTCAGTGCTCAGGGTGCTGGTTGCTCAGTACTCAGGGTGCTGGGTGCTCAGTACTCAGGGTGCTGGGTGCTCAGTGCTCAGGGTCATCTGTGCTCAGTACTCAGGGTGCTGGGAGCTCAGTGCTAGGGGTGCTGCGTGCTCTGTGCTCAGGGTGCTGGGTGCTCAGTGCTCAGGGTGCTGGGTGCTCAGTACTCAGGGTGCTGGGTGCTCAGTGCTCGGGGTGCTCGGTGCTCAGTACTCAAGGTGCTGGGTGCTCAGTGCTCAGGTTGCTGGGTGCTCAGTCCTCGGGGTGCTCTGTGCTCAGTGATCAGGGTGCTGAGTGCTCAGTACTCAGGGTGCTCGGTGCTCAGTACTCAGGGTTCTCAGTGCTCAGTACTCAGGGTGCTGGGTGCTCAGTGCTCAGGGTGCTGGGTGCTCACTACCCAGGGTGCTCAGTGCTCAGTACTCGGAGTGCTTGGTGCTCAGTACTCAGGGTGCTCAGTGCTCAGTACTCGGTGTGCTGGGTGCTCAGTGCTCAGGGTGCTCAGTGTTCAGTGCTCGGGGTGCTGGGTGCTCAGTGCTCGGGGCGCTGGGTGCTCAGTACTCAGGGTGCTCTGTGCTCAGTACTCAGTACTCAGGGTGCTGGGTGCTCAGTGCTCAGGGTGCTGTGTGCTCAGTAATCTGGGTATTGGGTGCTCAGTACTCAGCGTGCTGGGTGCTCAGTGCTCGGGCTGCTGGGTGCTCAGTGCTCGGGGCGCTGGGTGCTCAGTGCTCGAGGTGCTGGTTGCTCAGTACTCAGGGTGCTGTGTGCTCAGTGCTCAGTACTCAGCGTGCTGGGTGCTCAGTGCTCAGAGTGTTGGGTGCTCAGTACTCAGGGTGCTGGGTGCTCAGTGCTCAGTGCTCAGGGTGCTCAGAGCTCAGGGTGCTCAGTGCTCAGGGTGCTGGGTGCTCAGTGCTCGGGGTGCTGGGTGCTCAGTACTCGGGGTGCTCAGTGCTCAGTACTCAGGGTGCTGTGTGCTCAGTACTCTGGGTGCTGGGTGCTCAGTACTCAGGGTGCTGGGTGCTCAGTGCTCGGGGTGCTGGGTGCTCAGGGCTCAGGGTGATCGGTGCTCAGTGCTCAGGGTTCTGGGTGCTCAGTCCTCCGGGTGCTCAGTGCTCAGGGTGCTGGGTGCTCAGTGCTCGGGGTGCTCGGTGCTCAGTACTCAGGGTGCTGAGTGCTCAGTACTCAGGGTGCTGGGTGCTCAGTACTCAGGGTGCTGGGTGCTCAGTACTCAGGGTGCTGGGTGCTCAATGCTCAGGGTGCTGGGTGCTCAGTGCTCAGGGTGCTGGGTGCTCAGTGCTCGGGGTGCTGGGTGCTCAGGGCTGTGGTGCTGGGTGCTCAGTGCTCAGTGCTCAGGGTGCTAGGTGCTCAGTGCTCAGTGCTCAGGGTGCTGGTTGCTCAGAACTCAGGGTGCTGGGTGCTCAGTACTCAGGGTGCTGGGTGCTCAGTGCTCAGGGTGCTCTGTGCTCAGTACTCAGGGTGCTGGGAGCTCAGTGCTCGGTGTGCTGCGTGCTCTGTGCTCAGGGTGCTGGGTGCTCAGTGCTCAGGGTGCTGGGTGCTCAGTGCTCAGGGTGCTGGGTGCTCAGTCCTCCGGGTGCTCAGTGCTCAGGGTGCTGGGTGCTCAGTGCTCGGGGTCCTCGGTGCTCAGTACTCAGGGTGCTGAGTGCTCAGTACTCAGGGTGCTGGGTGCTCAGTACTCATGGTGCTGGGTGCTCAGTACTCAGGGTGCTGGGTGCTCAGTGCTCAGGGTGCTGGGTGCTCAGTGCGCGGGGTGCTGGGTGTTCAGTGCTCAGGGTGTTGGGTGCTCAGTGCTCAGGGTGCTGGGTGCTCAGTACTCAGGGTGCTGGGTGCTCAGTACTCAGGGTGCTGGGTGATCAGTGCTCAGGGTGCTGGGTGCTCAGGACTCTGGGTGTTGGGTGCTCAGTACTCAGGGTGCTGGGTGCTCAGTGCTCGGGG
Source organism: Microtus oregoni (assembly GCF_018167655.1). Lineage (NCBI taxonomy): Eukaryota > Metazoa > Chordata > Mammalia > Rodentia > Cricetidae > Microtus > Microtus oregoni. Next base: position 4,045,229 of record NW_024544028.1, on the reverse strand, counting down.
TGCTGGGTGCTCAGTGCTCGGGGTGCTGGGTGCTCAGTGCTCAGGGTGCTGGGTGCTCAGTATTCAGCGTGCTGGGTGCTCAGTGCTCGGGGTGCTCGGTGCTCAGTACTCAAGGTGCTGGGTGCTCAGTGCTCAGGGTGCTGGGTGATCAGTATTCAGCGTGCTGGTTGCTCAGTTCTCGGGGTGCTCGGTGCTCAGTACTCAAGGTGCTGGGTGCTCAGTGCTCAGGGTGCTGGGTGCCCAGTCCTCGGGGTGCTCCGTTCTCAGTGCTCAGGGTGCTTTGTGCTCAGTTCTCAGGGTGCTCAGTGCTCAGTACTCAGGGTGCTGGGTGCTCAGTACTCAGGGTGCTGGGTGCTCAGTGCTCAGGGTGCTGGGTGCTCAGTGCTGAGTGTGGTGCTGGGTGCTCAGTACTCAGGGTGCTGGGTGCTCAGTGCTCAGGGTGCTGGGGGCTCAGTACTAAGGTTCCTGGGTACTAAGTATTCAGGGTGCTCGGTGCTCAGTACTCAGGGTGCTGGGTGCTCAGTGCTCAGGGTACTGGGTACTCAGTACTCAGGGTGCTGGGTGCTCAGTACTCAGGGTGCTGGGTGCTCAGTGCTCAGGGTGCTTGGTGCTCAGTGCTCAGGGTGCTGGGTGCTCAGTACTCAGGGTGCTGGGTGCTCAGTGCTCAGGGTGCTGGGTGCTCAGTGCTCAGGGTCCTGGGTGCTCAGTGCTCAGGGTGCTGGGTGCTCAGTACTCAGGGTGCTGGGTGCTCAGTGCTCAGGGTGCTGGGTACTCAGTCCTCAGGGTGCTCAGTGCTCAGGGTGCTGGGTGCTCAGTGCTCGGGGTGCTCGGTGCTCAGTACTCAGGGTGCTGAGTGCTCAGTACTCAGGGTGCTGGTTGCTCAGTACTCATGGTGCTGGGTGCTCAGTACTCAGGGTGCTGGGTGCTCAGTGCTCAGGGTGCTGGGTGCTCAGTGCGCGGGGTGCTGGGTGCTCAGTGCTCGGGGTGCTGGGTGCTCAGTGCTCAGTGCTCAGGGTGTTCTGTGCTCAGTGCTCAGTGCTCAGGGTGCTGGTTGCTCAGTACTCAGGGTTCTGGGTGCTCAGTACTCAGGGTGCTGGGTGCTCAGTGCTCAGGGTGCTGGGTGCTCAGGACTCTGGGTGTTGGGTGCTCAGTACTCAGGGTGCTGGGTGCTCAGTGCTCGGTGTGCTGGGTGCTCAGTGCTCGGGGTGCTTGGTGCTCAGTGCTCAGGGTGCTGGGTGCTCAGTCCTCGGGGTGCTCGGTGCTCAGTACTCAGGGTGCTGGGTGCTCAGTGCTCAGGGTGCTGGGTGCTCACTCCTCGGGGTGCTCCCTGCTCAGTGCTCAGGGTGCTGGGTGTTCAGTACTCAGGTTGCTCGGTGCTCAGTACTCCGGGTTCTCAGTGCTCAGGGTGCTCAGTGCTCAGTACTCGGGGTGCTGGGTGCCCAGTCCTCGGGGTGCTCCGTTCTCAGTGCTCAGGGTGCTTTGTGCTCAGTTCTCAGGGTGCTCAGTGCTCAGTACTCAGGGTGCTGGGTGCTCAGTACTCAGGGTGCTGGGTGCTCAGTGCTCAGGGTGCTGGGTGCTCAGTGCTGAGTGTGGTGCTGGGTGCTCAGTACTCAGGGTGCTGGGTGCTCAGTGCTCAGGGTGCTGGGTGCTCAGTACTAAGGTTCCTGGGTACTAAGTATTCAGGGTGCTCGGTGCTCAGTACTCAGGGTGCTGGGTGCTCAGTGCTCAGGGTACTGGGTACTCAGTACTCAGGGTGCTGGGTGCTCAGTACTCAGGGTGCTGGGTGCTCAGTGCTCAGGGTGCTTGGTGCTCAGTGCTCAGGGTGCTGGGTGCTCAGTACTCAGGGTGCTGGGTGCTCAGTGCTCAGGGTGCTGGGTGCTCAGTGCTCAGGGTCCTGGGTGCTCAGTGCTCAGGGTGCTGGGTGCTCAGTACTCAGGGTGCTGGGTGCTCAGTGCTCAGGGTGCTGGGTACTCAGTCCTCAGGGTGCTCAGTGCTCAGGGTGCTGGGTGCTCAGTGCTCGGGGTGCTCGGTGCTCAGTACTCAGGGTGCTGAGTGCTCAGTACTCAGGGTGCTGGTTGCTCAGTACTCATGGTGCTGGGTGCTCAGTACTCAGGGTGCTGGGTGCTCAGTGCTCAGGGTGCTGGGTGCTCAGTGCGCGGGGTGCTGGGTGCTCAGTGCTCGGGGTGCTGGGTGCTCAGTGCTCAGTGCTCAGGGTGTTCTGTGCTCAGTGCTCAGTGCTCAGGGTGCTGGTTGCTCAGTACTCAGGGTTCTGGGTGCTCAGTACTCAGGGTGCTGGGTGCTCAGTGCTCAGGGTGCTGGGTGCTCAGGACTCTGGGTGTTGGGTGCTCAGTACTCAGGGTGCTGGGTGCTCAGTGCTCGGTGTGCTGGGTGCTCAGTGCTCGGGGTGCTTGGTGCTCAGTGCTCAGGGTGCTGGGTGCTCAGTCCTCGGGGTGCTCGGTGCTCAGTACTCAGGGTGCTGGGTGCTCAGTGCTCAGGGTGCTGGGTGCTCACTCCTCGGGGTGCTCCCTGCTCAGTGCTCAGGGTGCTGGGTGTTCAGTACTCAGGTTGCTCGGTGCTCAGTACTCCGGGTTCTCAGTGCTCAGGGTGCTCAGTGCTCAGTACTCGGGGTGCTGGGTGCTCAGTACTCAGGGTGCTCAGTGCTCAGTACTCGGGGTGCTGGGTGCTCAGTGCTCAGTGTGCTCAGTGCTCAGTGCTCGGGGTGCTGGGTGCTCAGTGCTCGGCGCTGGGTGCTCAGTGCTCGAGGTGCGGTTTGCTCAGTACTCAGGGTGCTGTGTGCTCAGTGCTCAGTACTCAGCGTGCTGGGTGCTCAGTGCTCAGAGTGTTGGGTGCTCAGTACTCAGGGTGCTGGGTGCTCAGTGCTCAGTGCTCAGGGTGCTCAGTGCTCAGGGTGCTCAGTGCTCAGGGTGCTGGGTGCTCAGTGCTCGGGGTGCTGGGTGCTCAGTACTCGGGGTGCTCAGTGCTCAGTACTCAGGGTGCTGGGTGCTCAGTACTCTGGGTGCTGGGTGCTCAGTACTCAGGGTCCTGGGTGCTCAGTGCTCGGGGTGCTGGGTGCTCAGTGCTCAGGGTGATAGGTGCTCAGTGCTCAGGGTGCTGGGTGCTCAGTCCTCCGGGTGCTCAGTGCTCAGGGTGCTGGGTGCTCAGTGCTCGGGGTGCTCGGTGCTCAGTACTCAGGGTGCTGAGTGCTCAGTACTCAGGGTGCTGGGTGCTCAGTACTCAGGGTGCTGGGTGCTCAGTACTCAGGGTGCTGGGTGCTCAATGCTCAGGGTGCTGGGTGCTCAGTGCTCAGGGTGCTGGGTGCTCAGGGCTGTGGTGCTGGGTGCTCAGTGCTCAGTGCTCAGGGTGCTGGGTGCTCAGTGCTCAGTGCTCAGTGCTCAGGGTGCTGGTTGCTCAGTACTCAGGGTGCTGGGTGCTCAGTACTCAGGGTGCTGGGTGCTCAGTGCTCAGGGTGCTCTGTGCTCAGTACTCAGGGTGCTGGGAGCTCAGTGCTCGGGGTGCTGCGTGCTCTGTGCTCAGGGTGCTGGGTGCTCAGTGCTCAGGGTGCTGGGTGCTCAGTACTCAGGGTGCTGGGTGCTCAGTGCTCGGGGTGCTCGGTGCTCAGTACTCAAGGTGCTGGGTGCTCAGTGCTCACGGTGCTGGGTGCTCAGTCCTCGGGGTGCTCTGTGCTCAGTGATCAGTGTGCTGGGTGCTCAGTACTCAGGGTGCTCGGTGCTCAGTACTCAGGGTTCTCAGTGCTCAGTACTCAGGGTGCTGGGTGCTCAGTGCTCAGGGTGCTGGGTGCTCAGTACCCAGGGTGCTCAGTGCTCAGTACTCGGAGTGCTTGGTGCTCAGTACTCAGGGTGCTCAGTGCTCAGTACTCAGGGTGCTCAGTGCTCAGTACTCAGGGTGCTGGGTGCTCAGTGCTCGGGCTGCTGGGTGCTCAGTGCTCGGGACGCTGGGTGCTCAGTGCTCGAGGTGCTGGTTGCTCAGTACTCAGGGTGCTCTGTGCTCAGTACTCAGTACTCAGGGTGCTGGGTGCTCAGTGCTCAGGGTGCTGTGTGCTCAGTAATCTGGGTATTGGGTGCTCAGTACTCAGCGTGCTGGGTGCTCAGTGCTCGGGCTGCTGGGTGCTCAGTGCTCGGGACGCTGGGTGCTCAGTGCTCGAGGTGCTGGTTGCTCAGTACTCAGGGTGCTGTGTGCTCAGTGCTCAGTACTCAGCGTGCTGGGTGCTCAGTGCTCAGAGTGTTGGGTGCTCAGTACTCAGGGTGCTGGGTGCTCAGTGCTCAGTGCTCAGGGTGCTCAGAGCTCAGGGTGCTCAGTGCTCAGGGTGCTGGGTGCTCAGTGCTCGGGGTGCTGGGTGCTCAGTACTCGGGGTGCTCAGTGCTCAGTACTCAGGGTGCTGTGTGCTCAGTACTCTGGGTGCTGGGTGCTCAGTACTCAGGGTGCTGGGTGCTCAGTGCTCGGGGTGCTGGGTGCTCAGGGCTCAGGGTGATCGGTGCTCAGTGCTCAGGGTTCTGGGTGCTCAGTCCTCCGGGTGCTCAGTGCTCAGGGTGCTGGGTGCTCAGTGCTCGGGGTGCTCGGTGCTCAGTACTCAGGGTGCTGAGTGCTCAGTACTCAGGGTGCTGGGTGCTCAGTACTCAGGGTGCTGGGTGCTCAGTACTCAGGGTGCTGGGTGCTCAATGCTCAGGGTGCTGGGTGCTCAGTGCTCAGGGTGCTGGGTGCTCAGTGCTCGGGGTGCTGGGTGCTCAGGGCTGTGGTGCTGGGTGCTCAGTGCTCAGTGCTCAGGGGGCTAGGTGCTCAGTGCTCAGTGCTCAGGGTGCTGGTTGCTCAGAACTCAGGGTCCTGGGTGCTCAGTACTCAGGGTGCTGGGTGCTCAGTGCTCAGGGTGCTCTGTGCTCAGTACTCAGGGTGCTGGGAGCTCAGTGCTCGGGGTGCTGCGTGCTCTGTGCTCAGGGTGCTGGGTGCTCAGTGCTCAGGGTGCTGGGTGCTCAGTGCTCAGGGTGCTGGGTGCTCAGTCCTCCGGGTGCTCAGTGCTCAGGGTGCTGGGTGCTCAGTGCTCGGGGTCCTCGGTGCTCAGTACTCAGGGTGCTGAGTGCTCAGTACTCAGGGTGCTGGGTGCTCAGTACTCATGGTGCTGGGTGCTCAGTACTCAGGGTGCTGGGTGCTCAGTGCTCAGGGTGCTGGGTGCTCAGTGCGCGGGGTGCTGGGTGCTCAGTGCTCAGGGTGTTGGGTGCTCAGTGCTCAGTGCTCAGGGTGCTGGGTGCTCAGTACTCAGGGTGCTGGGTGCTCAGTACTCAGGGTGCTGGGTGATCAGTGCTCAGGGTGCTGGGTGCTCAGGACTCTGGGTGTTGGGTGCTCAGTACTCAGGGTGCTGGGTGCTCAGTGCTCGGGGTGCTGGGTGCTCAGTGCTCGGGGTGCTGGGTGCTCAGTGCTCAGGGTGCTGGGTGCTCAGTATTCAGCGTGCTGGGTGCTCAGTGCTCGGGGTGCTCGGTGCTCAGTACTCAAGGTGCTGGGTGCTCAGTGCTCAGGGTGCTGGGTGATCAGTATTCAGCGTGCTGGTTGCTCAGTTCTCGGGGTGCTCGGTGCTCAGTACTCAAGGTGCTGGGTGCTCAGTGCTCAGGGTGCTGGGTGCCCAGTCCTCGGGGTGCTCCGTTCTCAGTGCTCAGGGTGCTTTGTGCTCAGTTCTCAGGGTGCTCAGTGCTCAGTACTCAGGGTGCTGGGTGCTCAGTACTCAGGGTGCTGGGTGCTCAGTGCTCAGGGTGCTGGGTGCTCAGTGCTGAGTGTGGTGCTGGGTGCTCAGTACTCAGGGTGCTGGGTGCTCAGTGCTCAGGGTGCTGGGTGCTCAGTACTAAGGTTCCTGGGTACTAAGTATTCAGGGTGCTCGGTGCTCAGTACTCAGGGTGCTGGGTGCTCAGTGCTCAGGGTACTGGGTACTCAGTACTCAGGGTGCTGGGTGCTCAGTACTCAGGGTGCTGGGTGCTCAGTGCTCAGGGTGCTTGGTGCTCAGTGCTCAGCGTGCTGGGTGCTCAGTACTCAGGGTGCTGGGTGCTCAGTGCTCAGGGTGCTGGGTGCTCAGTGCTCAGGGTCCTGGGTGCTCAGTGCTCAGGGTGCTGGGTGCTCAGTACTCAGGGTGCTGGGTGCTCAGTGCTCAGGGTGCTGGGTACTCAGTCCTCAGGGTGCTCAGTGCTCAGGGTGCTGGGTGCTCAGTGCTCGGGGTGCTCGGTGCTCAGTACTCAGGGTGCTGAGTGCTCAGTACTCAGGGTGCTGGTTGCTCAGTACTCATGGTGCTGGGTGCTCAGTACTCAGGGTGCTGGGTGCTCAGTGCTCAGGGTGCTGGGTGCTCAGTGCGCGGGGTGCTGGGTGCTCAGTGCTCGGGGTGCTGGGTGCTCAGTGCTCAGTGCTCAGGGTGTTCTGTGCTCAGTGCTCAGTGCTCAGGGTGCTGGTTGCTCAGTACTCAGGGTTCTGGGTGCTCAGTACTCAGGGTGCTGGGTGCTCAGTGCTCAGGGTGCTGGGTGCTCAGGACTCTGGGTGTTGGGTGCTCAGTACTCAGGGTGCTGGGTGCTCAGTGCTCGGTGTGCTGGGTGCTCAGTGCTCGGGGTGCTTGGTGCTCAGTGCTCAGAGTGCTGGGTGCTCAGTCCTCGGGGTGCTCGGTGCTCAGTACTCAGGGTGCTGGGTGCTCAGTGCTCAGGGTGCTGGGTGCTCACTCCTCGGGGTGCTCCCTGCTCAGTGCTCAGGGTGCTGGGTGTTCAGTACTCAGGTTGCTCGGTGCTCAGTACTCCGGGTTCTCAGTGCTCAGGGTGCTCAGTGCTCAGTACTCGGGGTGCTGGGTGCTCAGTACTCAGGGTGCTCAGTGCTCAGTACTCGGGGTGCTGGGTGCTCAGTGCTCAGTGTGCTCAGTGCTCAGTGCTCGGGGTGCTGGGTGCTCAGTGCTCGGCGCTGGGTGCTCAGTGCTCGAGGTGCTGTTTGCTCAGTACTCAGGGTGCTGTGTGCTCAGTGCTCAGTACTCAGCGTGCTGGGTGCTCAGTGCTCAGAGTGTTGGGTGCTCAGTACTCAGGGTGCTGGGTGCTCAGTGCTCAGTGCTCAGGGTGCTCAGTGCTCAGGGTGCTCATTGCTCAGGGTGCTGGGTGCTCAGTGCTCGGGGTGCTGGGTGCTCAGTACTCGGGGTGCTCAGTGCTCAGTACTCAGGGTGCTGGGTGCTCAGTACTCTGGGTGCTGGGTGCTCAGTACTCAGGGTCCTGGGTGCTCAGTGCTCGGGGTGCTGGGTGCTCAGTGCTCAGGGTGATAGGTGCTCAGTGCTCAGGGTGCTGGGTGCTCAGTCCTCCGGGTGCTCAGTGCTTAGGGTGCTGGGTGCTCAGTGCTCGGGGTGCTCGGTGCTCAGTACTCAGGGTGCTGAGTGCTCAGTACTCAGGGTGCTGGGTGCTCAGTACTCAGGGTGCTGGGTGCTCAGTACTCAGGGTGCTGGGTGCTCAATGCTCAGGGTGCTGGGTGCTCAGTGCTCAGGGTGCTGGGTGCTCAGTGCTCGGGGTGCTAGGTGCTCAGGGCTGTGGTGCTGGGTGCTCAGTGCTCAGTGCTCAGGGTGCTGGGTGCTCAGTGCTCAGTGCTCAGTGCTCAGGGTGCTGGTTGCTCAGTACTCAGGGTGCTGGGTGCTCAGTACTCAGGGTGCTGGGTGCTCAGTGCTCAGGGTGCTCTGTGCTCAGTACTCAGGGTGCTGGGAGCTCAGTGCTCGGGGTGCTGCGTGCTCTGTGCTCAGGGTGCTGGGTGCTCAGTGCTCAGGGTGCTGGGTGCTCAGTACTCAGGGTGCTGGGTGCTCAGTGCTCGGGGTGCTCGGTGCTCAGTACTCAAGGTGCTGGGTGCTCAGTGCTCACGGTGCTGGGTGCTCAGTCCTCGGGGTGCTCTGTGCTCAGTGATCAGGGTGCTGGGTGCTCAGTACTCAGGGTGCTCGGTGCTCAGTACTCAGGGTTCTCAGTGCTCAGTACTCAGGGTGCTGGGTGCTCAGTGCTCAGGGTGCTGGGTGCTCAGTACCCAGGGTGCTCAGTGCTCAGTACTCGGAGTGCTTGGTGCTCAGTACTCAGGGTGCTCAGTGCTCAGTACTCGGTGTGCTGGGTGCTCAGTGCTCAGGGTGCTCAGTGTTCAGTGCTCGGGGTGCTGGGTGCTCAGTGCTCGGGGCGCTGGGTGCTCAGTGCTCGGGGTGCTGGGTGCTCAGTACTCGGGGTGCTGGGTGCTCAGTACTCAGGGTGCTCTGTGCTCAGTACTCAGTACTCAGGGTGCTGGGTGCTCAGTGCTCAGGGTGCTGGGTGCTCAGTAATCTGGGTATTGGGTGCTCAGTACTCAGCGTGCTGGGTGCTCCGTGCTCGGGGTGCTGGGTGCTCAGTGCTCGGGGAGCTCGGTGCTCAGTACTCAGGGTGCTGGGTGCTCAGTACTCAGTGCTCGGGGTCCTGGGTGCTCCGTGCTCGGGGTGCTTAGTGCTCAGTAGTCAGGGTGCTGGGTGCTCAGTACTCAGGGTGCTGGGTGCTCATTCTCGGGGTGCTGGGTGCTCAGTGCTCGGGGTGCTCGGTGCTCATTACTCAAGGTGCTGGGTGCTCAGTTCTCAGGGTGCTGGGTGCTCAGTGCTCGGGGTGCTCGGTGCTCAGTACTCAAGGTGCTGTGTGCTCAGTTCTCAGGGTGCTGGGTGCTCAGTTCTCAGGGTGCTGGGTGCTCAGTGCTCGGGGTGCTCAGTACTCAGTGCTCGGGGTCCTGGGTGCTCCGTGCTCGGGGTGCTGGGCGCTCAGTGCTCTGGGTGCATAGTGCTCAGTACTCAGGGTGCTGGGTGCTCAGTACTCAGGGTGCTGGGTGCTCATTCTCGGGGTGCTGGGTGCTCAGTGCTCGGGGTGCTGGGTGCTCAGTACTCAGGGTGCTGGGGGCTCAGTACTCGGGGTGCTGGGTGCTCTGTACTCAGGGTGCTGGGTGCTCAGTGCTCGGGGTCCTGGGTGCTCAGTCTCAGGGTGCTGGGTGCTCAGGGCTCAGGGTGCTGGGTGCGCAGTCCTCAGGGTGCTCAGTGCTCAGGGTGCTGGGTGCTCAGTGCTCGGGGTGCTCGGTGCTCAGTACTCAGGGTGCTGAGTGCTCAGTACTCAGGATGCTGGGTGCTCAGTACTCATGGTGCTGGGTGCTCAGTACTCAGGGGGCTGGGTGCTCAGTGCTCAGGGTGCTGGGTGCTCAGTGCTCAGGGTGCTGGGTGCTCAGTGCTCGGGGTGCTGTGTGCTCAGTGCTCGGGGTGATGGGTGCTCAGTGCTCAGTGCTCAGGGTGTTGGGTGCTCAGTGCTCAGTGCTCAGGGTGCTGGGTGCTCAGTACTCAGGGTGCTGGGTGCTCATTACTCAGGGTGCTGGGTGCTCAGTGCTCAGGGTGCTGGGTGCTCAGTACTCTGGGTGTTGGGTGCTCAGTACTCAGGGTGCTGGGTGCTCAGTGCTCGGGGTGCTGGGTGCTCAGTGCTCAGGGTGCTGTGTGCTCAGTGCTCAGGGTTCTGGGTGCTTAGTACTCAAGGTGCTGGTTGCTCAGTGCTCAGGGTGCTGGGTGCTCAGTCCTCGGGGTGCTCCGTGCTCAGTGCTCAGGGTGCTGGGTGCTCAGTACTCAGGGTACTCGGTGCTCAGTACTCAGGGTTCTCAGTGCTCAGTGCTCAGGGTGCTGGGTGCTCAGTGCTCGGGGTGCTCGGTGCTCAGTACTCAAGGTGCTGGGTGCTCAGTGCTCAGGGTGCTGGATGCTCAGTCCTCGGGGTGCTCCGTGCTCAGTGCTCAGGGTGCTGGGTGCTCAGTACTCAGGGTGCTGGGTGCTCAGTGCTCGGGGTGCTCGGTGCTCAGTACTCAAGGTGCTGGGTGCTCAGTGCTCAGGGTGCTGGGTGCTCAGTCCTCGGGGTGCTCCGTGCTCAGTGATCAGGGTGCTGGGTGCTCAGTACTCAGGGTGCTCAGTGTTCAGTACTCAGGGTTCTCAGTGCTCAGTACTCAGGGTGCTGGGTGCTCAGTGCTCAGGGTGCTGGGTGCTCAGTGCTCAGGGTGCTCAGTGCTCAGTACTCGGGGTGCTGGGTGCTCAGTGCTCAGTACTCAGCGTGCTGGGTGCTCAGTGCTCGGGGTGCTGGGTCCTCAGTGCTCAGGGTGCTGGGTGCTCAGTGCTCAGGGTGCTGGGTGCTCAGTCCTCGGGGTGCTCAGTGCTCAGGGCTCGGGGTGCTGGGTGCTCAGTACTCAGGGTGCTCGGTGCTCAGTACTAAGGGTACTCAGTGCTCAGTACTCAGGTTGCTCAGTGCTCAGTGCTTGGGGTGCTGGGTGCTCAGTACTCAGGGTGCTGGGTGCTCAGTACTCAGGGTGCTGGGTGCTCAGTGCTCAGTACTCAGCGTGCTGGGTGCTCAGTGCTTGGGGTGCTGGGTCCTCAGTGCTCAGGGTGCTGGGTGCTCAGTACTCAGGGTGCTGGGTGCTCAGTGCTCGGGGTGCTGGGTGCTCAGTACTCAGGGTGCTAAGTGCTCAGTACTCGGGTTGCTTGGTGCTCAGTACTCAGGGTGCTCAGTGCTCAGTACTCGGGGTGCTGGGTGCTCAGTGCTCAGGGTGCTCAGTGCTCAGTGCTCGGGGTGCTGTGTGCTCAGTGCTCGGGGCGCTGGGTGTTCAGTGCTCGGGGTGCTGGGTGCTCAGTACTCGGCGTGCTGGTTGCTCAGTGCTCAGGGTGCTCATTGCTCAGTACTCAGTGCTCAGGGTGCTCAGTGCTCAGGGTGCTGGGTGTTCAGTACTCAGGGTGCTGGGTGCTCAGTGCTCAGGGTGCTGGGTGCTCAGTACTCTGGGTGTTGGGTGCTCAGTACTCAGGGTGCTTTGTGCTCCGTGCTCGGGGTGCTGGGTGCTCATTACTCAGGGTGCTGGGTGCTCAGTACTCAGGGTGCAGGGTGCTTAGTACTAGGGGTGCTGGGTGCTCAGTGCCCAGTGCTCAGGATGCTGGGTGCTCAGTACTCGGGCTGCTGGGTGCTCAGTGCTCAGGGTGCTGGGTGCTCAGTACTCAGGGTGCTGGGTTCTCAGTACTCAGGGTGCTGGGTGCACAGTGCTAGGGGTGCTGGGTCCTCAGTGCTCGGGGTCTGGGTGCTCAGTACTCAGGGTGCTGGGTGCTCAGTACTCAGGGTGCTGGGTGCTCAGTGCTCAGGGTGCTGGGTGCTCAGTGCTCTGGGTGCTGGGTGCTCAGTGCTCAGGGTGCTGGGTGCTCAGTGCTCAGGGTGCTGGGTGCTCAGTGATCGGGGTGTTGGGTGCTGAGTGCTCAGGGTGCTGGGTGCTCAGTGCTCGGGGTGCTCGGTGCTCAGTGCTCAGGGTCTTGGGTGCTCAGTACTCAGGGTGCTGGGTGCTTAGTATTCAGGGTGCTCAGTGCTCAGTACACAGGGTGTTGGGTGCTCAGTGCTAGGGGTGCTGGGTGCTCAGTGCTCAGTACTCAGGGTGCTGGGTGCTCAGTGCTCAGGGTGCTGAGTGCTCAGTACTCAGCGTGCTGGGTGCTCAGTACTCAGGGTGTTGGGTGCTCAGTGCTCAGGGTGCTGGGTGCTCCGTGCTCAGTGTGCTGGGTGCTCAGTGCTCAGGGTGCTGGGTGCTCAGTACTCAGCGTGCTGGGTGCTCAGTACTCAGGGTGCTGGGTGCTCAGTGCTCAGGGTGCTGAGTGCTCAGTACTCAGCGTGCTGGGTGCTCAGTTCTCAGGGTGCTGGGTGCTCAGTGCTCAGGGTGCTGGGTGCTCAGTACTCAGGGTACTGGGTGCTCAGTGCTCAGTGTGCTGGGTGTTCAGTGCTCAGGGTGCTGGGTGCTCAGTTCTCAGTGCTCGGGGTCCTGGGTGATCCGTGCTCGGGGTGCTGGGTGCTCAGTACTCAGGGTGCTGGGTGCTCATTCTCGGGGTGCTGGGTGCTCAGTGCTCGGTGTGCCGGGTGCTCAGTGCTCAGGGAGCTTGGGGCTCAGTACTCAGGGTGCTGGGTGCTCAGTACTCAGGGTGCTCGGTTCTCAGTACTCAGGGTGCTGGGTGCTCATTCTCGGGGTGCTGGGTGCTCAGTGCTCGGGTTGCTGGGTGGTCAGTACTCAGGGTGCTGGGGGCTCAGTACTCAGGGTGCTGGGTGCTCAGTACTCAGGGTGATCTGTTCTCAGTACTCAGGGTGCTGGGTGCTCAGTGCTCGGGGTGCTGGGTGCTCAGTACTCGGGGTGCTCAGTACTCAGGGTACTGGGTGCTCAGTACTCAGGGTGCTGGGTGCTCAGTGCTCGGGGTGCTCGGTGCTCAGTACTCGGGGTGCTGGGTGCTCAGTACTCGGGGTGCTGGTTGCTCAGTGCTCAGGGTGCTGGGTGCTCAGTGCTCGGGGTGCTGGGTGCTCAGTGCTGAGGGTGCTGGCTGCTCAGTGCTCAGGGTGCTGGGTGCTCAGTACTCAGTGTGCTAGGTGCTCAGTACTCAGGGTGCTCAGTGCTCAGTACTCAGCGTGCTGGGTGCTCAGTGCTCAGGGTCCTCGGTGCTCAGGACTCAGGGTGCTCAGTGCTCAGTACTCAGCGTGCTTTGTGCTCAGTGCTCAGGGTGCTGGGTGCTCAGTACTCAGGGTGCTGGGTGCTCAGTACTCAGGGTGCTGGGTGCTCAGTACTCAGGGTGCTGGGTGCTCAGTGCTCGGGGTGCTCGGTGATCAGTACTCAGGGTGCTGGGTGCTCAGTGCTCAGGGTGCTGAGTACTCAGTACTCAGGGTGCTGGGTGCTCAGTGCTCAGGGTGCTGGGTGCTCAGTGCTCAGGGTGCTGGGTGCTCAGTGCTCGGGGTGCTGGGTGCTCAGTGCTCGGGGTGCTGGGTGCTCAGTGCTCGGGGTGCTGGGTGCTCAGTGCTCGGGGTGCTGGGTGCTCAGTACTCAGGGTGCTGGGGGCTCAGTACTCAGGGTGCTGGGTGCTCAGTGTTCAGGGTGCTGGGTGCTCAGTCCTCAGGGTGCTGGGTGCTCAGTACGCAGGGTGTTCGGTGCTCAGTACTCAGGGTGCTCAGTGCTCAGTACTCAGGGTGCTGGTTGCTCAGTGCTCGGGGTGCTCGGTGCTCAGTACTCAGAGTGCTGGGTGCTCAGTACTCAGGGTGCTGGGTCCTCAGTACTCAGGGTGCTGGGTGCTCAGTACTCAGTGTGCTGGGTGCTCAGTACTCAGGGTGCTGGGTGCTCAGTTCTCAGGGTGCTGTGTGCTCAGTACTCAGGGTGCTTGGTGCTCAGTACTTAGTGTGCTCGGTGCTCAGTACTCAGGGTGCTGGGTGCTCAGTGCTCAGGGTGCTTTGTACTCAGTACTCAGGGTTCTGGGTGCTCAGTACTCAGGGTGCTGGGTGCTCAGTGCTCAGGGTGCTGGGTGCTCAGTGCTCAGGGTGCTGGGTGCTCAGTACTCAGGGTGCTGGGTGCTCAGTGCTCAGGGAGATCGGTGCTCAGTACTCAGGGTGCTCAGTACTCAGGGTGCTGGGTGCTCAGTGCTCGGTGTGCTGGGTGCTCAGTGCTCAGGGTGCTGGGTGCTCAGTGCTCGGGGTGCTCGCTGCTCAGGGTGCTGGGTGCTCAGTCCTCAGGGTGCTCAGTGCTCAGGGTGCTGGGTGCTCAGTGCTCGGGGTGCTCGGTGCTCAGTACTCAGGGTGCTGGGTGCTCAGTACTCATGGTGCTGGGTGCTCAGTACTCAGGGGGCTGGGTGCTCAGTGCTCAGGGTGCTGGGTGCTCAGTGCTCAGGGCGCTATGTGCTCAGTGCTCTGGGTGCTGGGTGCTCAGTGCTCGGGGTGCTGGGTGATCAGTGCTCAGTGCTCAGGGTGCTGGGTGCTCAGTGCTCAGTGCTCAGGGTGCTGGGTGCTCAGTACTCAGGGTGCTGGGTGCTCAGTACTCAGGGTGCTGGGAGCTCAGTGATCAGGGTGCTGGGTGCTCAGTACTCAAGGTGCTGGGTGCTCAGTGCTCAGGTTGCGGGGTGCTCAGTCCTCGGGGTGCTCCGTGCTCAGTGCTCAGGGGGCTGGGTGCTCAGTACTCAGGGTGCTCGGTGCTCAGTACTCAGGGTTCTCAGTGCTCAGGGTGCTGGGTGCTCAGTACTCAGGGTGCTCAGTGCTCAGTACTCGGGGTGCTGGGTGCTCAGTACTCAGGGCGCTCAGTGCTCAGTACTCGGGGTGCTGGGTGCTCAGTGCTCAGTGTGCTCAGTGCTCAGTGCTTGGGGTGCTGGGTGCTCAGTGCTCGGGGCGCTGGGTGCTCAGTGCTCGGGGTGCTGGGTGCTCAGTACTCAGGGTGCTGGGGGCTCAGTACTCAGGGTGCTGGGTGCTCAGTGTTCAGGGTGCTGGGTGCTCAGTCCTCAGGGTGCTGGGTGCTCAGTACGCAGGGTGTTCGGTGCTCAGTACTCAGGGTGCTCAGTGCTCAGTACTCAGGGTGCTTTTTGCTCAGTGCTCGGGGTGCTCGGTGCTCAGTACTCAGAGTGCTGGGTGCTCAGTACTCAGGGTGCTGGGTCCTCAGTACTCAGGGTGCTGGGTGCTCAGTACTCAGTGTGCTGGGTGCTCAGTACTCAGGGTGCTGGGTGCTCAGTTCTCAGGGTGCTGTGTGCTCAGTACTCAGGGTGCTTGGTGCTCAGTACTTAGTGTGCTCGGTGCTCAGTACTCAGGGTGCTGGGTGCTCAGTGCTCAGGGTGCTTTGTACTCAGTACTCAGGGTTCTGGGTGCTCAGTACTCAGGGTGCTGGGTGCTCAGTGCTCAGGGTGCTGGGTGCTCAGTGCTCAGGGTGCTGGGTGCTCAGTACTCAGGGTGCTGGGTGCTCAGTGCTCAGGGTGATCGGTGCTCAGTACTCAGGGTGCTCAGTACTCAGGGTGCTGGGTGCTCAGTGCTCGGTGTGCTGGGTGCTCAGTGCTCAGGGTGCTGGGTGCTCAGTGCTCGGGGTGCTCGCTGCTCAGGGTGCTGGGTGCTCAGTCCTCAGGGTGCTCAGTGCTCAGGGTGCTGGGTGCTCAGTGCTCGGGGTGCTCGGTGCTCAGTACTCAGGGTGCTGGGTGCTCAGTACTCATGGTGCTGGGTGCTCAGTACTCAGGGGGCTGGGTGCTCAGTGCTCAGGGTGCTGGGTGCTCAGTGCTCAGGGCGCTGGGTGCTCAGTGCTCTGGGTGCTGGGTGCTCAGTGCTCGGGGTGCTGGGTGGTCAGTGCTCAGTGCTCAGGGTGCTGGGTGCTCAGTGCTCAGTGCTCAGGGTGCTGGGTGCTCAGTACTCAGGGTGCTGGGTGCTCAGTACTCAGGGTGCTGGGAGCTCAGTGATCAGGGTGCTGGGTGCTCAGTACTCAAGGTGCTGGGTGCTCAGTGCTCAGGTTGCGGGGTGCTCAGTCCTCGGGGTGCTCCGTGCTCAGTGCTCAGGGGGCTGGGTGCTCAGTACTCAGGGTGCTCGGTGCTCAGTACTCAGGGTTCTCAGTGCTCAGGGTGCTGGGTGCTCAGTACTCAGGGTGCTCAGTGCTCAGTACTCGGGGTGCTGGGTGCTCAGTACTCAGGGCGCTCAGTGCTCAGTACTCGGGGTGCTGGGTGCTCAGTGCTCAGTGTGCTCAGTGCTCAGTGCTTGGGGTGCTGGGTGCTCAGTGCTCGGGGCGCTGGGTGCTCAGTGCTCGGGGTGCTGGGTGCTCAGTACTCAGGGTGCTGTGTGCTCAGTGCTCAGTACTCAGCGTGCTGGGTGCTCAGTGCTCAGAGTGTTGGGTGCTCAGTACTCAGGGTGCTGGGTGCTCAGTGCTCAGTGCTCAGGGTGCTCAGTGCTCAGGGTGCTCAGTGCTCAGGGTGCTGGGTGCTCAGGGTGCTGGGTGCTCAGTTCTCGGGGTGCTGGGTGCTCTGTGCTCAGGGTGCTGGGTGCTCAGTGCTGAGTGCTCAGGGTGCTGGGTGTTCAGTACTCATGGTGCTCGGTGCTCAGTGCTCAGGGTGCTGGGTGCTCAGTACTCAGGGTGCTGGGTGCTCAGTGCTCGGGGTGCTGGGTGCTCAGTGCTCAGGGTGATCAGTGCTCAGTACTCAGGGTGCTGGGTTCTCAGTGCTCTGGGTGCTGGGTGCTCAGTCCTCAGGTTGCTCAGTACTCAGGATGCTCTGTGCTCAGTGCTCAGTACTCAGGGTGCTCAGTACTCAGGGTGCTGGGTGCTCAGTGCTCAGGGTGCTGGGTGCTCAGTACTCAGGGTGCTGGGTGCTCAGTACTCGGGGTGCTGGGTGCTCAGTGCTCAGGGTGCTGGGTGCTCAGTGCTCGGGGTGCTGGGTGCTCACTGCTCAGAGTGATCGGTGCTCAGTGCTCAGAGTGCTGGGTGCTCAGTCCTCCGGGTGCTCAGTGCTCAGGGTACTGGGTGCTCATTGCTCGGTGTGCTCGGTGCTCAGTACTCAGGGTGCTCAGTGCTCAGTACTCAGGGTGCTGGGTGCTCAGTACTCAGGTTGCTTGTTGCTCAGTACTCAGGGTGCTGGGTGCTCAGTGCTCAGGGTGCTGGCTGCTCAGTGCTCAGGGTGCTGGGTGCTCAGTACTTAGTGCTCAGGATGCTGGGTGCTCAGTGCTCAGGGTGCTGGGTGCTCAGTGCTCAGGGTGGTCAGTGCTCAGTGCTCAGTACTCAGGGTGCTTGGTGCTCAGTACTCAGGGTGCTGGGTGCTCAGTGCTCGGGTTACCCGGTGCTCAGTGCTCGGGTTGCTCGGTGCTCAGTACTCAAGGTGCTGAGTTCTCAGTGCTCAGGGTGCTGGGTGCTCAGTGCTCAGGGTGCTGGGTGCTCAGTGCTCAGCGTGCTTGATGCTCAGTACTCAGGGTGTTGGGTGCTCAGTGCTCAGGGTGCTGGGTGCTCAGTGCTCGGGGTGCTGGGTGCTCATTACTCAGGGTGCTGGGTGCTCAGTACTCAGGGTGCAGGGTGCTTAGTACTAGGGGTGCTGGGTGCTCAGTGCCCAGTGCTCAGGATGCTGGGTGCTCAGTGCTCGGGCTGCTGGGTGCTCAGTGCTCAGGGTGCTTTGTGCCCAGTACTCAGGGTGCTGGGTTCTCAGTACTCAGGGTGCAGGGTGCACTGTGCTAGGGGTGCTGGGTCCTCAGTGCTCGGGGTCTGGGTGCTCAGTACTCAGGGTGCTGGGTGCTCAGTACTCAGGGTGCTGGGTGCTCAGTGCTCAGGGTGCTGGGTGCTCAGTGCTCTGGGTGCTGGGTGCTCAGTGCTCAGGGTGCTGGGTGCTCAGTGCTCAGGGTGCTGGGTGCTCAGTGATCGGGGTGTTGGGTGCTGAGTGCTCAGGGTGCTGGGTGCTCAGTGCTCGGGGTGCTCGGTGCTCAGTGCTCAGGGTCCTGGGTGCTCAGTACTCAGGGTGCTGGGTGCTTAGTACTCAGGGTGCTCAGTGCTCAGTACACAGGGTGCTGGGTGCTCAGTGCTAGGGGTGCTGGGTGCTCAGTGCTGAGTACTCAGGGTGCTGGGTGCTCAGTGCTCAGGGTGCTGAGTGCTCAGTACTCAGCGTGCTGGGTGCTCAGTACTCAGGGTGCTGGGTGCTCAGTGCTCAGGGTGCTGGGTGCTCCGTGCTCAGTTTGCTGGGTGCTCAGTGCTCAGGGTGCTGGGTGCTCAGTACTCAGCGTGCTGGGTGCTCAGTACTCAGGGTGCTGGGTGCTCAGTGCTCAGGGTGCTGAGTGCTCAGTACTCAGCGTGCTGGGTGCTCAGTTCTCAGGGTGCTGGGTGCTCAGTGCTCAGGGTGCTGGGTGCTCAGTACTCAGGGTGCTGGGTGCTCAGTGCTCAGTGTGCTGGGTGTTCAGTGCTCATGGTGCTGGGTGCTCAGTACTCAGTGCTCGGGGTCCTGGGTGATCCGTGCTCGGGGTCCTGGGTGCTCAGTACTCAGGGTGCTGGGTGCTCATTCTCGGGGTGCTGGGTGCTCAGTGCTCGGTGTGCCGGGTGCTCAGTGCTCAGGGTGCTGGGGGCTCAGTACTCAGGGTGCTGGGTGCTCAGTACTCAGGGTGCTCGGTTCTCAGTACTCAGGCTGCTGGGTGCTCATTCTCGGGGTGCTGGGTGCTCAGTGCTCGGGTTGCTGGGTGGTCAGTACTCAGGGTGCTGGGGGCTCAGTACTCAGGGTGCTGGGTGCTCAGTACTCAGGGTGATCTGTTCTCAGTACTCAGGGTGCTGGGTGCTCAGTGCTCGGGGTGCTGGGTGCTCAGTACTCGGGGTGCTCAGTACTCAGGGTACTGGGTGCTCAGTACTCAGGGTGCTGGGTGCTCAGTGCTCGGGGTGCTCGGTGCTCAGTACTCGGGGTGCTGGGTGCTCAGTACTCGGGGTGCTGGTTGCTCAGTGCTCAGGGTGCTGGGTGCTCAGTGCTCGGGGTGCTGGGTGCTCAGTGCTGAGGGTGCTGGCTGCTCAGTGCTCAGGGTGCTGGGTGCTCAGTACTCAGTGTGCTAGGTGCTCAGTACTCATGGTGCTCAGTGCTCAGTACTCAGCGTGCTGGGTGCTCAGTGCTCAGGGTCCTCGGTGCTCAGTACTCAGGGTGCTCAGTGCTCAGTACTCAGCGTGCTTTGTGCTCAGTGCTCAGGGTGCTGGGTGCTCAGTACTCAGGGTGCTGGGTGCTCAGTACTCAGGGTGCTGGGTGCTCAGTACTCAGGGTGCTGGGTGCTCAGTGCTCGGGGTGCTCGGTGATCAGTACTCAGGGTGCTGGGTGCTCAGTGCTCAGGGTGCTGAGTACTCAGTACTCAGGGTGCTGGGTGCTCAGTGCTCGGGGTTTTGGGTGCTGAGTGCTCAGGGTGCTGGGTGCTCAGTGCTCAGTGCTCAGGGTGCTCAGTGCTCAGGGTGCTCAGTGCTCAGGGTGCTGGGTGCTCAGGGTGCTGGGTGCTCAGTTCTCGGGGTGCTGGGTGCTCAGTGCTCAGTGCTCAGGGTGCTGGGTGCTCAGTGCTGAGTGCTCAGGGTGCTGGGTGTTCAGTACTCAGGGTGCTCGGTGCTCAGTGCTCAGGGTGCTGGGTGCTCAGTACTCAGGGTGCTGGGTGCTCAGTGCTCGGGGTGCTGGGTGCTCAGTGCTCAGGGTGATCAGTGCTCAGTACTCAGGGTGCTGGGTTCTCAGTGCTCTGGGTGCTGGGTGCTCAGTCCTCAGGGTGCTCAGTACTCAGGATGCTCTGTGCTCAGTGCTCAGTACTCAGGGTGCTCAGTACTCAGGGAGCTGGGTGCTCAGTGCTCGGGGTGCTGGGTGCTCAGTACTCAGGGTGCTGGGTGCTCAGTACTCGGGGTGCTGGGTGCTCAGTGCTCAGGGTGCTGGGTGCTCAGTGCTCGGGGTGCTGGGTGCTCACTGCTCAGAGTGATCGGTGCTCAGTGCTCAGAGTGCTGGGTGCTCATTGCTCGGTGTGCTCGGTGCTCAGTACTCAGGGTGCTCAGTGCTCAGTACTCAGGGTGCTGGGTGCTCAGTACTCAGGTTGCTTGTTGCTCAGTACTCAGGGTGCTGGGTGCTCAGTGCTCAGGGTGCTGGCTGCTCAGTGCTCAGGGTGCTGGGTGCTCAGTACTTAGTGCTCAGGATGCTGGGTGCTCAGTGCTCAGGCTGCTGGGTGCTCAGTGCTCAGGGTGGTCAGTGCTCAGTGCTCAGTACTCAGGGTGCTTGGTGCTCAGTACTCAGGGTGCTGGGTGCTCAGTGCTCGGGTTACCCGGTGCTCAGTGCTCGGGTTGCTCGGTGCTCAGTACTCAAGGTGCTGAGTGCTCAGTGCTCAGGGTGCTGGGTGCTCAGTGCTCAGGGTGCTGGGTGCTCAGTGCTCAGCGTGCTTGATGCTCAGTACTCAGGGTGTTGGGTGCTCAGTGCTCAGGGTGCTGGGTGCTCAGTGCTCGGGGTGCTGGGTGCTCATTACTCAGGGTGCTGGGTGCTCAGTACTCAGGGTGCAGGGTGCTTAGTACTAGGGGTGCTGGGTGCTCAGTGCCCAGGGCTCAGGATGCTTGGTGCTCAGTGCTCGGGCTGCTGGGTGCTCAGTGCTCAGGGTGCTTTGTGCCCAGTACTCAGGGTGCTGGGTTCTCAGTACTCAGGGTGCTGGGTGCACTGTGCTAGGGGTGCTGGGTCCTCAGTGCTCGGGGTCTGGGTGCTCAGTACTCAGGGTGCTGGGTGCTCAGTACTCAGGGTGCTGGGTGCTCAGTGCTCAGGGTGCTGGGTGCTCAGTGCTCTGGGTGCTGGGTGCTCAGTGCTCAGGGTGCTGGGTGCTCAGTGCTCAGGGTGCTGGGTGCTCAGTGATCGGGGTGTTGGGTGCTGAGTGCTCAGGGTGCTGGGTGCTCAGTGCTCGGGGTGCTCGGTGCTCAGTGCTCAGGGTCCTGGGTGCTCAGTACTCAGGGTGCTGGGTGCTTAGTACTCAGGGTGCTCAGTGCTCAGTACACAGGGTGCTGGGTGCTCAGTGCTAGGGGTGCTGGGTGCTCAGTGCTCAGTACTCAGGGTGCTGGGTGCTCAGTGCTCAGGGTGCTGAGTGCTCAGTACTCAGCGTGCTGGGTGCTCAGTACTCAGGGTGCTGGGTGCTCAGTGCTCAGGGTGCTGGGTGCTCCGTGCTCAGTGTGCTGGGTGCTCAGTGCTCAGGGTGCTGGGTGCTCAGTACTCAGCGTGCTGTGTGCTCAGTACTCAGGGTGCTGGGTGCTCAGTGCTCAGGGTGCTGAGTGCTCAGTACTCAGCGTGCTGGGTGCTCAGTTCTCAGGGTGCTGGGTGCTCAGTGCTCAGGGTGCTGGGTGCTCAGTACTCAGGGTGCTGGGTGCTCAGTGCTCAGTGTGCTGGGTGTTCAGTGCTCAGGGTGCTGGGTGCTCAGTACTCAGTGCTCGGGGTCCTGGGTGATCCGTGCTCGGGGTCCTGGGTGCTCAGTACTCAGGGTGCTGGGTGCTCATTCTCGGGGTGCTGGGTGCTCAGTGCTCGGTGTGCCGGGTGCTCAGTGCTCAGGGTGCTGGGGGCTCAGTACTCAGGGTGCTGGGTGCTCAGTACTCAGGGTGCTCGGTTCTCAGTACTCAGGGTGCTGGGTGCTCATTCTCGGGGTGCTGGGTGCTCAGTGCTCGGGTTGCTGGGTGGTCAGTACTCAGGGTGCTGGGGGCTCAGTACTCAGGGTGCTGGGTGCTCAGTACTCAGGGTGATCTGTTCTCAGTACTCAGGGTGCTGGGTGCTCAGTGCTCGGGGTGCTGGGTGCTCAGTACTCGGGGTGCTCAGTACTCAGGGTACTGGGTGCTCAGTACTCAGGGTGCTGGGTGCTCAGTGCTCGGGGTGCTCGGTGCTCAGTACTCGGGGTGCTGGGTGCTCAGTACTCGGGGTGCTGGTTGCTCAGTGCTCAGGGTGCTGGGTGCTCAGTGCTCGGGGTGCTGGGTGCTCAGTGCTGAGGGTGCTGGCTGCTCAGTGCTCAGGGTGCTGGGTGCTCAGTACTCAGTGTGCTAGGTGCTCAGTACTCATGGTGCTCAGTGCTCAGTACTCAGCGTGCTGGGTGCTCAGTGCTCAGGGTCCTCGGTGCTCAGTACTCAGGGTGCTCAGTGCTCAGTACTCAGCGTGCTTTGTGCTCAGTGCTCAGGGTGCTGGGTGCTCAGTACTCAGGGTGCTGGGTGCTCAGTACTCAGGGTGCTGGGTGCTCAGTACTCAGGGTGCTGGGTGCTCAGTGCTCGGGGTGCTCGGTGATCAGTACTCAGGGTGCTGGGTGCTCAGTGCTCAGGGTGCTGAGTACTCAGTACTCAGGGTGCTGGGTGCTCAGTGCTCAGGGTGCTGGGTGCTCAGTGCTCAGGGTGCTGGGTGCTCAGTGCTCGGGGTGCTGGGTGCTCAGTGCTCGGGGTGCTGGGTGCTCAGTGCTCGGGGTGCTGGGTGCTCAGTGCTCGGGGTGCTGGGTGCTCAGTACTCAGGGTGCTGGGGGCTCAGTACTCAGGGTGCTGGGTGCTCAGTGTTCAGGGTGCTGGGTGCTCAGTCCTCAGGGTGCTGGGTGCTCAGTACTCAGGGTGTTCGGTGCTCAGTACTCAGGGTGCTCTGTACTCAGGGTGCTGGTTGCTCAGTGCTCGGGGTGCTCGGTGCTCAGTACTCAGAGTGCTGGGTGCTCAGTACTCAGGGTGCTGGGTGCTCAGTACTCAGGGTGCTGGGTGCTCAGTACTCAGGGTGCTGGGTGCTCAGTACTCAGGGTGCTGGGTGCTCAGTTCTCAGGGTGCTGTGTGCTAAGTACTCAGGGTGCTTGGTGCTCAGTACTTAGTGTGCTCGGTGCTCAGTACTCAGGGTGCTGGGTGCTCAGTGCTCAGGGTGCTTTGTACTCAGTACTCAGGGTTCTGGGTGCTCAGTACTCAGGGTGCTGGGTGCTCAGTGCTCAGGGTGCTGGGTGCTCAGTGCTCAGGGTGCTGGGTGCTCAGTACTCAGGGTGCTGGGTGCTCAGTGCTCAGGGTGATCGGTGCTCAGTACTCAGGGTGCTCAGTACTAAGGGTGCTGGGTGCTCAGTGCTCGGTGTGCTGGGTGCTCAGTGCTCAGGGTGCTGGGTGCACAGTGCTCGGGGTGCTCGGTGCTCAGGGTGCTGGGTGCTCAGTCCTCAGGGTGCTCAGTGCTCAGGGTGCTGGGTGCTCAGTGCTCGGGGTGCTCGGTGCTCAGTACTCAGGGTGCTGGGTGCTCAGTACTCATGGTGCTGGGTGCTCAGTACTCAGGGGGCTGGGTGCTCAGTGCTCAGGGTGCTGGGTGCTCAGTGCTCAGGGCGCTGGGTGCTCAGTGCTCGGGGTGCTGGGTGCTCAGTGCTCGGGGTGCTGGGTGGTCAGTGCTCAGTGCTCAGGGTGCTGGGTGCTCAGTGCTCAGTGCTCAGGGTGCTGGGTGCTCAGTACTCAGGGTGCTGGGTGCTCAGTACTCAGGGTGCTGGGAGCTCAGTGATCAGGGTGCTGGGTGCTCAGTACTCAAGGTGCTGGGTGCTCAGTGCTCAGGTTGCGGGGTGCTCAGTACTCAGGGTGCTCGGTGCTCAGTACTCAGTGTTCTCAGTGCTCAGGGTGCTGGGTGCTCAGTACTCAGGGCGCTCAGTGCTCAGTACTCGGGGTGCTGGGTGCTCAGTGCTCAGTGTGCTCAGTGCTCAGTGCTCGGGGTGCTGGGTGCTCAGTGCTCGGGGCGCTGGGTGCTCAGTGCTCGGGGTGCTGGGTGCTCAGTGCTCAGTGTGCTCAGTGCTCAATGCTCGGGGTGCTGGGTGCTCAGTGCTCGGGGCGCTGGGTGCTCAGTGCTCGGGGTGCTGGGTGCTCAGTACTCAGGGTGCTGTGTGCTCAGTGCTCAGTACTCAGCGTGCTGGGTGCTCAGTGCTCAGAGTGTTGGGTGCTCAGTACTCAGGGTGCTGGGTGCTCAGTGCTCAGTGCTCAGGGTGCTCAGTGCTCAGGGTGCTCAGTGCTCAGGGTGCTGGGTGCTCAGGGTGCTGGGTGCTCAGTGCTCAGTGCTCAGGGTGCTGGGTGCTCAGTGCTGAGTGCTCAGGGTGCTGGGTGTTCAGTACTCAGGGTGCTCGGTGCTCAGTGCTCAGGGTGCTGGGTGCTCAGTACTCAGGGTGCTGGGTGCTCAGTGCTCGTGGTGCTTTGTGCTCAGTGCTCAGGGTGATCAGTGCTCAGTACTCAGGGTGCTGGGTTCTCAGTGCTCTGGGTGCTGGGTGCTCAGTCCTCAGGGTGCTCAGTACCCAGGATGCTCTGTGCTCAGTGCTCAGTACTCAGGGTGCTCAGTACTCAGGGTGCTGGGTGCTCAGTACTCGGGGTGCTGGGTGCTCAGTGCTCAGGGTGCTGGGTGCTCAGTGCTCGGGGTGCTGGGTGCTCACTGCTCAGAGTGATCGGTGCTCAGTGCTCAGAGTGCTGGGTGCTCAGTCCTCCGGGTGCTCAGTGCTCAGGGTGCTGGGTGCTCATTGCTCGGTGTGCTCGGTGCTCAGTACTCAGGGTGCTGAGTGCTCAGTACTCAGGGTGCTGGGTGCTCAGTACTCAGGTTGCTTGTTGCTCAGTACTCAGGGTGCTGGGTGCTCAGTGCTCAGGGTGCTGGGTGCTCAGTGCTCGGGGTGCTGGGTGCTCAGGGCTGTGGTGCTGGGTGCTCAGTGCTCAGTGCTCAGGGTGCTGGGTGCTCAGTGCTCAGTGCTCAGGGTGCTGGTTGCTCAGTACTCAGGGTGCTGGGTGCTCAGTACTCAGGGTGCTGGGTGCTCAGTACTCAGGGTGCAGGGTGCTTAGTACTAGGGGTGCTGGGTGCTCAGTGCCCAGTGCTCAGGATGCTGGGTGCTCAGTGCTCGGGCTGCTGGGTGCTCAGTGCTCATGGTGCTTTGTGCCCAGTACTCAGGGTGCTGGGTTCTCAGTACTCAGGGTGCAGGGTGCACTGTGCTAGGGGTGCTGGGTCCTCAGTGCTCGGGGTCTGGGTGCTCAGTACTCAGGGTGCTGGGTGCTCAGTACTCAGGGTGCTGGGTGCTCAGTGCTCAGGGTGCTGGGTGCTCAGTGCTCTGGGTGCTGGGTGCTCAGTGCTCAGGGTGCTGGGTGCTCAGTGCTCAGGGTGCTGGGTGCTCAGTGATCGGGGTGTTGGGTGCTGAGTGCTCAGGGTGCTGGGTGCTCAGTGCTCGGGGTGCTCGGTGCTCAGTGCTCAGGGTCCTGGGTGCTCAGTACTCAGGGTGCTGGGTGCTTAGTACTCAGGGTGCTCAGTGCTCAGTACACAGGGTGCTGGGTGCTCAGTGCTAGGGGTGCTGGGTGCTCAGTGCTCAGTACTCAGGGTGCTGGGTGCTCAGTGCTCAGGGTGCTGAGTGCTCAGTACTCAGCGTGCTGGGTGCTCAGTACTCAGGGTGCTGGGTGCTCAGTGCTCAGGGTGCTGGGTGCTCCGTGCTCAGTTTGCTGGGTGCTCAGTGCTCAGGGTGCTGGGTGCTCAGTACTCAGCGTGCTGGGTGCTCAGTACTCAGGGTGCTGGGTGCTCAGTGCTCAGGGTGCTGAGTGCTCAGTACTCAGCGTGCTGGGTGCTCAGTTCTCAGGGTGCTGGGTGCTCAGTGCTCAGGGTGCTGGGTGCTCAGTACTCAGGGTGCTGGGTGCTCAGTGCTCAGTGTGCTGGGTGTTCAGTGCTCAGGGTGCTGGGTGCTCAGTACTCAGTGCTCGGGGTCCTGGGTGATCCGTGCTCGGGGTCCTGGGTGCTCAGTACTCAGGGTGCTGGGTGCTCATTCTCGGGGTGCTGGGTGCTCAGTGCTCGGTGTGCCGGGTGCTCAGTGCTCAGGGTGCTGGGGGCTCAGTACTCAGGGTGCTGGGTGCTCAGTACTCAGGGTGCTCGGTTCTCAGTACTCAGGGTGCTGGGTGCTCATTCTCGGGGTGCTGGGTGCTCAGTGCTCGGGTTGCTGGGTGGTCAGTACTCAGGGTGCTGGGGGCTCAGTACTCAGGGTGCTGGGTGCTCAGTACTCAGGGTGATCTGTTCTCAGTACTCAGGGTGCTGGGTGCTCAGTGCTCGGGGTGCTGGGTGCTCAGTACTCGGGGTGCTCAGTACTCAGGGTACTGGGTGCTCAGTACTCAGGGTGCTGGGTGCTCAGTGCTCGGGGTGCTCGGTGCTCAGTACTCAGGGTGCTGGGTGCTCAGTACTCGGGGTGCTGGTTGCTCAGTGCTCAGGGTGCTGGGTGCTCAGTGCTCGGGATGCTGGGTGCTCAGTGCTGAGGGTGCTGGCTGCTCAGTGCTCAGGGTGCTGGGTGCTCAGTACTCAGTGTGCTAGGTGCTCAGTACTCATGGTGCTCAGTGCTCAGTACTCAGCGTGCTGGGTGCTCAGTGCTCAGGGTCCTCGGTGCTCAGTACTCAGGGTGCTCAGTGCTCAGTACTCAGCGTGCTTTGTGCTCAGTGCTCAGGGTGCTGGGTGCTCAGTACTCAGGGTGCTGGGTGCTCAGTACTCAGGGTGCTGGGTGCTCAGTACTCAGGGTGCTGGGTGCTCAGTGCTCGGGGTGCTCGGTGATCAGTACTCAGGGTGCTGGGTGCTCAGTGCTCAGGGTGCTGAGTACTCAGTACTCAGGGTGCTGGGTGCTCAGTGCTCGGGGTGTTGGGTGCTGAGTTCTCAGGGTGCTGGGTGCTCAGTGCTCAGTGCTCAGGGTGCTCAGTGCTCAGGGTGCTCAGTGCTCAGGGTGCTGGGTGCTCAGGGTGCTGGGTGCTCAGTTCTCGGGGTGCTGGGTGCTCAGTGCTCAGTGCTCAGGGTGCTGGGTGCTCAGTGCTGAGTGCTCAGGGTGCTGGGTGTTCAGTACTCAGGGTGCTCGGTGCTCAGTGCTCAGGGTGCTGGGTGCTCAGTACTCAGGGTGCTGGGTGCTCAGTGCTCGGGGTGCTGGGTGCTCAGTGCTCAGGGTGATCAGTGCTCAGTACTCAGGGTGCTGGGTTCTCAGTGCTCTGGGTGCTGGGTGCTCAGTCCTCAGGGTGCTCAGTACTCAGGATGCTCTGTGCTCAGTGCTCAGTACTCAGGGTGCTCAGTACTCAGGGAGCTGGGTGCTCAGTGCTCGGGGTGCTGGGTGCTCAGTACTCAGGGTGCTGGGTGCTCAGTACTCGGGGTGCTGGGTGCTCAGTGCTCAGGGTGCTGGGTGCTCAGTGCTCGGGGTGCTGGGTGCTCACTGCTCAGAGTGATCGGTGCTCAGTGCTCAGAGTGCTGGGTGCTCATTGCTCGGTGTGCTCGGTGCTCAGTACTCAGGGTGCTCAGTGCTCAGTACTCAGGGTGCTGGGTGCTCAGTACTCAGGTTGCTTGTTGCTCAGTACTCAGGGTGCTGGGTGCTCAGTGCTCAGGGTGCTGGCTGCTCAGTGCTCAGGGTGCTGGGTGCTCAGTACTTAGTGCTCAGGATGCTGGGTGCTCAGTGCTCAGGCTGCTGGGTGCTCAGTGCTCAGGGTGGTCAGTGCTCAGTGCTCAGTACTCAGGGTGCTTGGTGCTCAGTACTCAGGGTGCTGGGTGCTCAGTGCTCGGGTTACCCGGTGCTCAGTGCTCGGGTTGCTCGGTGCTCAGTACTCAAGGTGCTGAGTGCTCAGTGCTCAGGGTGCTGGGTGCTCAGTGCTCAGGGTGCTGGGTGCTCAGTGCTCAGCGTGCTTGATGCTCAGTACTCAGGGTGTTGGGTGCTCAGTGCTCAGGGTGCTGGGTGCTCAGTGCTCGGGGTGCTGGGTGCTCATTACTCAGGGTGCTGGGTGCTCAGTACTCAGGGTGCAGGGTGCTTAGTACTAGGGGTGCTGGGTGCTCAGTGCCCAGTGCTCAGGATGCTGGGTGCTCAGTGCTCGGGCTGCTGGGTGCTCAGTGCTCAGGGTGCTTTGTGCCCAGTACTCAGGGTGCTGGGTTCTCAGTACTCAGGGTGCTGGGTGCACTGTGCTAGGGGTGCTGGGTCCTCAGTGCTCGGGGTCTGGGTGCTCAGTACTCAGGGTGCTGGGTGCTCAGTACTCAGGGTGCTGGGTGCTCAGTGCTCAGGGTGCTGGGTGCTCAGTGCTCTGGGTGCTGGGTGCTCAGTGCTCAGGGTGCTGGGTGCTCAGTGCTCAGGGTGCTGGGTGCTCAGTGATCGGGGTGTTGGGTGCTGAGTGCTCAGGGTGCTGGGTGCTCAGTGCTCGGGGTGCTCGGTGCTCAGTGCTCAGGGTCCTGGGTGCTCAGTACTCAGGGTGCTGGGTGCTTAGTACTCAGGGTGCTCAGTGCTCAGTACACAGGGTGCTGGGTGCTCAGTGCTAGGGGTGCTGGGTGCTCAGTGCTCCGTACTCAGGGTGCTGGGTGCTCAGTGCTCAGGGTGCTGAGTGCTCAGTACTCAGCGTGCTGGGTGCTCAGTACTCAGGGTGCTGGGTGCTCAGTGCTCAGGGTGCTGGGTGCTCCGTGCTCAGTGTGCTGGGTGCTCAGTGCTCAGGGTGCTGGGTGCTCAGTACTCAGCGTGCTGTGTGCTCAGTACTCAGGGTGCTGGGTGCTCAGTGCTCAGGGTGCTGAGTGCTCAGTACTCAGCGTGCTGGGTGCTCAGTTCTCAGGGTGCTGGGTGCTCAGTGCTCAGGGTGCTGGGTGCTCAGTACTCAGGGTGCTGGGTGCTCAGTGCTCAGTGTGCTGGGTGTTCAGTGCTCAGGGTGCTGGGTGCTCAGTACTCAGTGCTCGGGGTCCTGGGTGATCCGTGCTCGGGGTCCTGGGTGCTCAGTACTCAGGGTGCTGGGTGCTCATTCTCGGGGTGCTGGGTGCTCAGTGCTCGGTGTGCCGGGTGCTCAGTGCTCAGGGTGCTGGGGGCTCAGTACTCAGGGTGCTGGGTGCTCAGTACTCAGGGTGCTCGGTTCTCAGTACTCAGGGTGCTGGGTGCTCATTCTCGGGGTGCTGGGTGCTCAGTGCTCGGGTTGCTGGGTGGTCAGTACTCAGGGTGCTGGGGGCTCAGTACTCAGGGTGCTGGGTGCTCAGTACTCAGGGTGATCTGTTCTCAGTACTCAGGGTGCTGGGTGCTCAGTGCTCGGGGTGCTGGGTGCTCAGTACTCGGGGTGCTCAGTACTCAGGGTACTGGGTGCTCAGTACTCAGGGTGCTGGGTGCTCAGTGCTCGGGGTGCTCGGTGCTCAGTACTCGGGGTGCTGGGTGCTCAGTACTCGGGGTGCTGGTTGCTCAGTGCTCAGGGTGCTGGGTGCTCAGTGCTCGGGGTGCTGGGTGCTCAGTGCTGAGGGTGCTGGCTGCTCAGTGCTCAGGGTGCTGGGTGCTCAGTACTCAGTGTGCTAGGTGCTCAGTACTCATGGTGCTCAGTGCTCAGTACTCAGCGTGCTGGGTGCTCAGTGCTCAGGGTCCTCGGTGCTCAGTACTCAGGGTGCTCAGTGCTCAGTACTCAGCGTGCTTTGTGCTCAGTGCTCAGGGTGCTGGGTGCTCAGTACTCAGGGTGCTGGGTGCTCAGTACTCAGGGTGCTGGGTGCTCAGTACTCAGGGTGCTGGGTGCTCAGTGCTCGGGGTGCTCGGTGATCAGTACTCAGGGTGCTGGGTGCTCAGTGCTCAGGGTGCTGAGTACTCAGTACTCAGGGTGCTGGGTGCTCAGTGCTCAGGGTGCTGGGTGCTCAGTGCTCAGGGTGCTGGGTGCTCAGTGCTCGGGGTGCTGGGTGCTCAGTGCTCGGGGTGCTGGGTGCTCAGTGCTCGGGGTGCTGGGTGCTCAGTGCTCGGGGTGCTGGGTGCTCAGTACTCAGGGTGCTGGGGGCTCAGTACTCAGGGTGCTGGGTGCTCAGTGTTCAGGGTGCTGGGTGCTCAGTCCTCAGGGTGCTGGGTGCTCAGTACTCAGGGTGTTCGGTGCTCAGTACTCAGGGTGCTCTGTACTCAGGGTGCTGGTTGCTCAGTGCTCGGGGTGCTCGG
This sequence comes from Microtus oregoni, assembly GCF_018167655.1. Taxonomy (NCBI): domain Eukaryota; kingdom Metazoa; phylum Chordata; class Mammalia; order Rodentia; family Cricetidae; genus Microtus; species Microtus oregoni. The sequence goes on along the minus strand of NW_024544028.1, from coordinate 4,016,124 downwards.
TGCTCAGTACTCAGAGTGCTGGGTGCTCAGTACTCAGGGTGCTGGGTGCTCAGTACTCAGGGTGCTGGGTGCTCAGTACTCAGGGTGCTGGGTGCTCAGTACTCAGGGTGCTGGGTGCTCAGTTCTCAGGGTGCTGTGTGCTCAGTACTCAGGGTGCTTGGTGCTCAGTACTTAGTGTGCTCGGTGCTCAGTACTCAGGGTGCTGGGTGCTCAGTGCTCAGGGTGCTTTGTACTCAGTACTCAGGGTTCTGGGTGCTCAGTACTCAGGGTGCTGGGTGCTCAGTGCTCAGGGTGCTGGGTGCTCAGTGCTCAGGGTGCTGGGTGCTCAGTACTCAGGGTGCTGGGTGCTCAGTGCTCAGGGTGATCGGTGCTCAGTACTCAGGGTGCTCAGTACTAAGGGTGCTGGGTGCTCAGTGCTCGGTGTGCTGGGTGCTCAGTGCTCAGGGTGCTGGGTGCTCAGTGCTCGGGGTGCTCGGTGCTCAGGGTGCTGGGTGCTCAGTCCTCAGGGTGCTCAGTGCTCAGGGTGCTGGGTGCTCAGTGCTCGGGGTGCTCGGTGCTCAGTACTCAGGGTGCTGGGTGCTCAGTACTCATGGTGCTGGGTGCTCAGTACTCAGGGGGCTGGGTGCTCAGTGCTCAGGGTGCTGGGTGCTCAGTGCTCAGGGCGCTGGGTGCTCAGTGCTCGGGGTGCTGGGTGCTCAGTGCTCGGGGTGCTGGGTGGTCAGTGCTCAGTGCTCAGGGTGCTGGGTGCTCAGTGCTCAGTGCTCAGGGTGCTGGGTGCTCAGTACTCAGGGTGCTGGGTGCTCAGTACTCAGGGTGCTGGGAGCTCAGTGATCAGGGTGCTGGGTGCTCAGTACTCAAGGTGCTGGGTGCTCAGTGCTCAGGTTGCGGGGTGCTCAGTACTCAGGGTGCTCGGTGCTCAGTACTCAGGGTTCTCAGTGCTCAGGGTGCTGGGTGCTCAGTACTCAGGGCGCTCAGTGCTCAGTACTCGGGGTGCTGGGTGCTCAGTGCTCAGTGTGCTCAGTGCTCAGTGCTCGGGGTGCTGGGTGCTCAGTGCTCGGGGCGCTGGGTGCTCAGTGCTCGGGGTGCTGGGTGCTCAGTGCTCAGTGTGCTCAGTGCTCAATGCTCGGGGTGCTGGGTGCTCAGTGCTCGGGGCGCTGGGTGCTCAGTGCTCGGGGTGCTGGGTGCTCAGTACTCAGGGTGCTGTGTGCTCAGTGCTCAGTACTCAGCGTGCTGGGTGCTCAGTGCTCAGAGTGTTGGGTGCTCAGTACTCAGGGTGCTGGGTGCTCAGTGCTCAGTGCTCAGGGTGCTCAGTGCTCAGGGTGATCAGTGCTCAGGGTGCTGGGTGCTCAGGGTGCTGGGTGCTCAGTGCTCGGGGTGCTGGGTGCTCAGTGCTCAGTGCTCAGGGTGCTGGGTGCTCAGTGCTGAGTGCTCAGGGTGCTGGGTGTTCAGTACTCAGGGTGCTCGGTGCTCAGTGCTCAGGGTGCTGGGTGCTCAGTACTCAGGGTGCTGGGTGCTCAGTGCTCGTGGTGCTTTGTGCTCAGTGCTCAGGGTGATCAGTGCTCAGTACTCAGGGTGCTGGGTTCTCAGTGCTCTGGGTGCTGGGTGCTCAGTCCTCAGGGTGCTCAGTACCCAGGATGCTCTGTGCTCAGTGCTCAGTACTCAGGGTGCTCAGTACTCAGGGTGCTGGGTGCTCAGTACTCGGGGTGCTGGGTGCTCACTGCTCAGAGTGATCGGTGCTCAGTGCTCAGAGTGCTGGGTGCTCAGTCCTCCAGGTGCTCAGTGCTCAGGGTGCTGGGTGCTCATTGCTCGGTGTGCTCGGTGCTCAGTACTCAGGGTGCTGAGTGCTCAGTACTCAGGGTGCTGGGTGCTCAGTACTCAGGTTGCTTGTTGCTCAGTACTCAGGGTGCTGGGTGCTCAGTGCTCAGGGTGCTGGGTGCTCAGTGCTCGGGGTGCTGGGTGCTTAGGGCTGTGGTGCTGGGTGCTCAGTGCTCAGTGCTCAGGGTGCTGGGTGCTCAGTGCTCAGTGCTCAGGGTGCTGGTTGCTCAGTACTCAGGGTGCTGGGTGCTCAGTACTCAGGGTGCTGGGTGCTCAGTGCTCAGGGTGCTCTGTGCTCAGTACTCAGGGTGCTGGGTTCTCAGTGCTTGGGGTGCTGCGTGCTCAGTGCTCAGGGAGCTGGGTGCTCAGTGCTCAGGGTGCTGCGTGCTCAGTACTCAGGGTGCTGGGTTCTCAGTACTCAGGGTGCTGGGTGCTCAGTCCTCGGGGTGCTCCGTGCTCAGTGATCAGGGTGCTGGGTGCTCAGTACTCAGGGTGCTGGGTGCTCAGTGCTCAGGGTGCTGGGTGCTCAGTACTCAGGGTGCTCAGTGCTCAGTACTCGGGGTACTTGGTGCTCAGTACTCAGGGTGCTCAGTGCTCAGTACTCGGGGTGCTGGGTGCTCAGTGCTCAATGTGCTCAGTGCTCAGTGCTCGGGGTGCTGGGTGCTCAGTGCTCGGGGCGCTGGGTGCTCAGTGCTCGGGGTGCTTGGTGCTCAGTACTCGGGGTGCTGGGTGCTCAGTGCTCAGGGTGCTCAGTGCTCAGTACTCAGTGCTCAGGGTGCTCAGTGCTCAGTGCTCAGGGTGCTGGGTGTTCAGTACTCAGGGTGCTGGGTGCTCAGTACTCAGGGTGCTGGGTGCTCCGTGCTCAGGGTGCTGGGTGCTCAGTGCTCAGGGTTCTGGGTGCTCAGTGCTCAGGGTGCTGGGTGCTCAGTACTCAGGGTGCTGGGTGCTTAGTGCTCGAGGTGCTCGGTGCTCAGTACTCAAGGTGCTGGGTGCTCAGTGCTCAGGGTGCTGGGTGCTCAGTACTCGGGGTGCTCCGTGCTCATGGTGCTGGGTGCTCAGTGCTCAGGGTGCCTGGTGCTCAGTGCTCGGGGTGCTGGGTGCTGAGTGCTCAGGGTGCTGGGTGCTCAGTGCTCGGGGTGCTCGGTGCTCAGTGCTCAGGGTGCTGGATGCTCAGTACTCAGGGTGCTGGGTGCTCAGTGCTCAGGGTGCTGGGTGCTCAGTACTCAGCGTGCTGGGTGCTCAGTACTCAGGGTGCTGGGTGCTCAGTGCTCAGGGTGCTGGTTGCTCAGTGCTCAGGGTGCTGGGTGCTCAGTGATCGGGGTGCTGGGTGCTCAGTACTCAGGGTGCTCAGTGCTCGGTTAGCTCGGTGCTCAGTACTCAGGGTGCTGGGTGCTCAGTACTCAGTGCTCGGGGTCCTGGGTGCTCCGTGCTCGGGGTGCTGGGTGCTCAGTGCTCTGGGTGCTGGGTGCTCAGTACTCAGGGTGCTGGGTGCTCAGTACTCAGGGTGCTGGGTGCTCAGTGCTCAGGGTGCTGTGTGCTCAGTACTCAGGGTGCTGGGTGCTCAGTACTCAGGGTGCTCGGTGCTCAGTACTCAGGGTGCTGGGTGCTCAGTGCTCAGGGTGATCGGTGCTCAGTACTCAGGGTGCTCAGTACTCAGGGTGCTGGGTGCTCAGTGCTCAGGGTGCTGGGTGCTCAGTACTCAGGGTGCTGGGTGCTCAGTGCTCGGGGTGCTGGGTGCTCAGTGCTCAGGGTGATCGGTGCTCAGTACTCAGTGTGCTGGGTGCTCAGTGCTCAGGGTGCTGGGTGCTCAGACCTCAGGGTGCTCAGTGCTCAGGGTGCTGGGTGCTCAGTACTCATGGTGCTGGGTGCTCAGTACTCAGGGGGCTGGGTGCTCAGTGCTCAGTGTGCTGGGTGCTCAGTGCTCAGGGCGCTGGGTGCTCAGTGCTCGGGGTCCTGGGTGCTCAGTGCTCGGGGTGCTGGGATGTCAGTGCTCAGTGCTCAAGGTGCTGGGTGCTCAGTGCTCAGTGCTCAGGGTGCTGGGTGCTCAGTACTCAGGGTGCTGGGTGCTCAGTACTCAGGGTGCTGGTTGCTCAGTTCTCAGGGTGCTGGGTGATCAGTACTCTGGGTGTTGGGTGCTCAGTACTCAGGTTGTTCAGTGCTCAGTACTCGGGGTGCTGGGTGCTCAGTGCTCAGTGTGCTCAGTGCTCAGTGCTCAGGGTGCTGGGTGCTCAGTGCTCGGGGCGCTGGGTGCTCAGTGCTCGGTGTGCCGGGTGCTCAGTGCTCAGGGTGCTGGGGGCTCAGTACTCAGGGTGCTGGGTGCTCAGTACTCAGGGTGCTCGGTTCTCAGTACTCAGGGTGCTGGGTGCTCATTCTCGGGGTGCTGGGTGCTCAGTGCTCGGGTTGCTGGGTGGTCAGTACTCAGGGTGCTGGGGGCTCAGTACTCAGGGTGCTGGGTGCTCAGTACTCAGGGTGATCTGTTCTCAGTACTCAGGGTGCTGGGTGCTCAGTGCTCGGGGTGCTGGGTGCTCAGTACTCGGGGTGCTCAGTACTCAGGGTACTGGGTGCTCAGTACTCAGGGTGCTGGGTGCTCAGTGCTCGGGGTGCTCGGTGCTCAGTACTCGGGGTGCTGGGTGCTTAGGGCTGTGGTGCTGGGTGCTCAGTGCTCAGTGCTCAGGGTGCTGGGTGCTCAGTGCTCAGTGCTCAGGGTGCTGGTTGCTCAGTACTCAGGGTGCTGGGTGCTCAGTACTCAGGGTGCTGGGTGCTCAGTGCTCAGGGTGCTCTGTGCTCAGTACTCAGGGTGCTGGGTTCTCAGTGCTTGGGGTGCTGCGTGCTCAGTGCTCAGGGAGCTGGGTGCTCAGTGCTCAGGGTGCTGCGTGCTCAGTACTCAGGGTGCTGGGTTCTCAGTACTCAGGGTGCTGGGTGCTCAGTCCTCGGGGTGCTCCGTGCTCAGTGATCAGGGTGCTGGGTGCTCAGTACTCAGGGTGCTGGGTGCTCAGTGCTCAGGGTGCTGGGTGCTCAGTACTCAGGGTGCTCAGTGCTCAGTACTCGGGGTACTTGGTGCTCAGTACTCAGGGTGCTCAGTGCTCAGTACTCGGGGTGCTGGGTGCTCAGTGCTCAATGTGCTCAGTGCTCAGTGCTCGGGGTGCTGGGTGCTCAGTGCTCGGGGCGCTGGGTGCTCAGTGCTCGGGGTGCTTGGTGCTCAGTACTCGGGGTGCTGGGTGCTCAGTGCTCAGGGTGCTCAGTGCTCAGTACTCAGTGCTCAGGGTGCTCAGTGCTCAGTGCTCAGGGTGCTGGGTGTTCAGTACTCAGGGTGCTGGGTGCTCAGTACTCAGGGTGCTGGGTGCTCCGTGCTCAGGGTGCTGGGTGCTCAGTGCTCAGGGTTCTGGGTGCTCAGTGCTCAGGGTGCTGGGTGCTCAGTACTCAGGGTGCTGGGTGCTTAGTGCTCGAGGTGCTCGGTGCTCAGTACTCAAGGTGCTGGGTGCTCAGTGCTCAGGGTGCTGGGTGCTCAGTACTCGGGGTGCTCCGTGCTCATGGTGCTGGGTGCTCAGTGCTCAGGGTGCCTGGTGCTCAGTGCTCGGGGTGCTGGGTGCTGAGTGCTCAGGGTGCTGGGTGCTCAGTGCTCGGGGTGCTCGGTGCTCAGTGCTCAGGGTGCTGGATGCTCAGTACTCAGGGTGCTGGGTGCTTAGTACTCAGGGTGCTCAGTGCTCAGTACACAGGGTGCTGGGTGCTCAGTGCTCGGGGTGCTGGGTGCTCAGTGCTCAGTACTCAGGGTGCTGGGTGCTCAGTGCTCAGGGTGCTGGGTGCTCAGTACTCAGCGTGCTGGGTGCTCAGTACTCAGGGTGCTGGGTGCTCAGTGCTCAGGGTGCTGGTTGCTCAGTGCTCAGGGTGCTGGGTGCTCAGTGATCGGGGTGCTGGGTGCTCAGTACTCAGGGTGCTCAGTGCTCGGTTAGCTCGGTGCTCAGTACTCAGGGTGCTGGGTGCTCAGTACTCAGTGCTCGGGGTCCTGGGTGCTCCGTGCTCGGGGTGCTGGGTGCTCAGTGCTCTGGGTGCTGGGTGCTCAGTACTCAGGGTGCTGGGTGCTCAGTACTCAGGGTGCTGGGTGCTCAGTGCTCAGGGTGCTGTGTGCTCAGTACTCAGGGTGCTGGGTGCTCAGTACTCAGGGTGCTCGGTGCTCAGTACTCAGGGTGCTGGGTGCTCAGTGCTCAGGGTGATCGGTGCTCAGTACTCAGGGTGCTCAGTACTCAGGGTGCTGGGTGCTCAGTGCTCAGGGTGCTGGGTGCTCAGTACTCAGGGTGCTGGGTGCTCAGTGCTCGGGGTGCTGGGTGCTCAGTGCTCAGGGTGATCGGTGCTCAGTACTCAGTGTGCTGGGTGCTCAGTGCTCAGGGTGCTGGGTGCTCAGACCTCAGGGTGCTCAGTGCTCAGGGTGCTGGGTGCTCAGTACTCATGGTGCTGGGTGCTCAGTACTCAGGGGGCTGGGTGCTCAGTGCTCAGTGTGCTGGGTGCTCAGTGCTCAGGGCGCTGGGTGCTCAGTGCTCGGGGTCCTGGGTGCTCAGTGCTCGGGGTGCTGGGATGTCAGTGCTCAGTGCTCAAGGTGCTGGGTGCTCAGTGCTCAGTGCTCAGGGTGCTGGGTGCTCAGTACTCAGGGTGCTGGGTGCTCAGTACTCAGGGTGCTGGTTGCTCAGTTCTCAGGGTGCTGGGTGATCAGTACTCTGGGTGTTGGGTGCTCAGTACTCAGGTTGCTCAGTGCTCAGTACTCGGGGTGCTGGGTGCTCAGTGCTCAGTGTGCTCAGTGCTCAGTGCTCAGGGTGCTGGGTGCTCAGTGCTCGGGGCGCTGGGTGCTCAGTGCTCGGTGTGCCGGGTGCTCAGTGCTCAGGGTGCTGGGGGCTCAGTACTCAGGGTGCTGGGTGCTCAGTACTCAGGGTGCTCGGTTCTCAGTACTCAGGGTGCTGGGTGCTCATTCTCGGGGTGCTGGGTGCTCAGTGCTCGGGTTGCTGGGTGGTCAGTACTCAGGGTGCTGGGGGCTCAGTACTCAGGGTGCTGGGTGCTCAGTACTCAGGGTGATCTGTTCTCAGTACTCAGGGTGCTGGGTGCTCAGTGCTCGGGGTGCTGGGTGCTCAGTACTCGGGGTGCTCAGTACTCAGGGTACTGGGTGCTCAGTACTCAGGGTGCTGGGTGCTCAGTGCTCGGGGTGCTCGGTGCTCAGTACTCGGGGTGCTGGGTGCTCACTACTCGGGGTGCTGGTTGCTCAGTGCTCAGGGTGCTGGGTGCTCAGTGCTCGGGGTGCTGGGTGCTCAGTGCTGAGGGTGCTGGCTGCTCAGTGCTCAGGGTGCTGGGTGCTCAGTACTCAGTGTGCTAGGTGCTCAGTACTCATGGTGCTCAGTGCTCAGTACTCAGCGTGCTGGGTGCTCAGTGCTCAGGGTCCTCGGTGCTCAGTACTCAGGGTGCTCAGTGCTCAGTACTCAGCGTGCTTTGTGCTCAGTGCTCAGGGTGCTGGGTGCTCAGTACTCAGGGTGCTGGGTGCTCAGTACTCAGGGTGCTGGGTGCTCAGTACTCAGGGTGCTGGGTGCTCAGTGCTCGGGGTGCTCGGTGATCAGTACTCAGGGTGCTGGGTGCTCAGTGCTCAGGGTGCTGAGTACTCAGTACTCAGGGTGCTGGGTGCTCAGTGCTCAGGGTGCTGGGTGCTCAGTGCTCAGGGTGCTGGGTGCTCAGTGCTCGGGGTGCTGGGTGCTCAGTGCTCGGGGTGCTGGGTGCTCAGTGCTCGGGGTGCTGGGTGCTCAGTGCTCGGGGTGCTGGGTGCTCAGTACTCAGGGTGCTGGGGGCTCAGTACTCAGGGTGCTGGGTGCTCAGTGTTCAGGGTGCTGGGTGCTCAGTCCTCAGGGTGCTGGGTGCTCAGTACTCAGGGTGTTCGGTGCTCAGTACTCAGGGTGCTCAGTACTCAGGGTGCTGGTTGCTCAGTGCTCGGGGTGCTCGGTGCTCAGTACTCAGAGTGCTGGGTGCTCAGTACTCAGGGTGCTGGGTGCTCAGTACTCAGGGTGCTGGGTGCTCAGTACTCAGGGTGCTGGGAGCTCAGTACTCAGGGTGCTGGGTGCTCAGTTCTCAGGGTGCTGTGTGCTCAGTACTCAGGGTGCTTGGTGCTCAGTACTTAGTGTGCTCGGTGCTCAGTACTCAGGGTGCTGGGTGCTCAGTGCTCAGGGTGCTTTGTACTCAGTACTCAGGGTTCTGGGTGCTCAGTACTCAGGGTGCTGGGTGCTCAGTGCTCAGGGTGCTGGGTGCTCAGTGCTCAGGGTGCTGGGTGCTCAGTACTCAGGGTGCTGGGTGCTCAGTGCTCAGGGTGATCGGTGCTCAGTACTCAGGGTGCTCAGTACTCAGGGTGCTGGGTGCTCAGTGCTCGGTGTGCTGGGTGCTCAGTGCTCAGGGTGCTGGGTGCTCAGTGCTTGGGGTGCTCGGTGCTCAGGGTGCTGGGTGCTCAGTCCTCAGGGTGCTCAGTGCTCAGGGTGCTGGGTGCTCAGTGCTCGGGGTGCTCGGTGCTCAGTACTCAGGGTGCTGTGTGCTCAGTACTCATGGTGCTGGGTGCTCAGTACTCAGGGGGCTGGGTGCTCAGTGCTCAGGGTGCTGGGTGCTCAGTGCTCAGGGCGCTGGGTGCTCAGTGCTCGGGGTGCTGGGTGCTCAGTGCTCGGGGTGCTGGGTGGTCAGTGCTCAGTGCTCAGGGTGCTGGGTGCTCAGTGCTCAGTGCTCAGGGTGCTGGGTGCTCAGTACTCAGGGTGCTGGGTGCTCAGTACTCAGGGTGCTGGGAGCTCAGTGATCAGGGTGCTGGGTGCTCAGTACTCAAGGTGCTGGGTGCTCAGTGCTCAGATTGCGGGGTGCTCAGTACTCAGGGTGCTCGGTGCTCAGTACTCAGGGTTCTCAGTGCTCAGGGTGCTGGGTGCTCAGTACTCAGGGCGCTCAGTGCTCAGTACTCGGGGTGCTGGGTGCTCAGTGCTCAGTGTGCTCAGTGCTCAGTGCTCGGGGTGCTGGGTGCTCAGTGCTCGGGGCGCTGGGTGCTCAGTGCTCGGGGTGCTGGGTGCTCAGTGCTCAGTGTGCTCAGTGCTCAATGCTCGGGGTGCTGGGTGCTCAGTGCTCGGGGCGCTGGGTGCTCAGTGCTCGGGGTGCTGGGTGCTCAGTACTCAGGGTGCTGTGTGCTCAGTGCTCAGTACTCAGCGTGCTGGGTGCTCAGTGCTCAGAGTGTTGGGTGCTCAGTACTCAGGGTGCTGGGTGCTCAGTGCTCAGTGCTCAGGGTGCTCAGTGCTCAGGGTGCTCAGTGCTCAGGGTGCTGGGTGCTCAGGGTGCTGGGTGCTCAGTGCTCGGGGTGCTGGGTGCTCAGTGCTCAGTGCTCAGGGTGCTGGGTGCTCAGTGCTGAGTGCTCAGGGTGCTGGGTGTTCAGTACTCAGGGTGCTCGGTGCTCAGTGCTCAGGGTGCTGGGTGCTCAGTACTCAGGTTGCTGGGTGCTCAGTGCTCGTGGTGCTTTGTGCTCAGTGCTCAGGGTGATCAGTGCTCAGTACTCAGGGTGCTGGGTTCTCAGTGCTCTGGGTGCTGGGTGCTCAGTCCTCAGGGTGCTCAGTACCCAGGATGCTCTGTGCTCAGTGCTCAGTACTCAGGGTGCTCAGTACTCAGGGTGCTGGGTGCTCAGTGCTCGGGGTGCTGGGTGCTCAGTACTCAGGGTGCTGGGTGCTCAGTACTCGGGGTGCTGGGTGCTCAGTGCTCAGGGTGCTGGGTGCTCAGTGCTCGGTGTGCTGGGTGCTCACTGCTCAGAGTGATCGGTGCTCAGTGCTCAGAGTGCTGGGTGCTCAGTCCTCCGGGTGCTCAGTGCTCAGGGTGCTGGGTGCTCATTGCTCGGTGTGCTCGGTGCTCAGTACTCAGGGTGCTGAGTGCTCAGTACTCAGGGTGCTGGGTGCTCAGTACTCAGGTTGCTTGTTGCTCAGTACTCAGGGTGCTGGGTGCTCAGTGCTCAGGGTGCTGGGTGCTCAGTGCTCGGGGTGCTGGGTGCTCAGGGCTGTGGTGCTGGGTGCTCAGTGCTCAGTGCTCAGGGTGCTGGGTGGTCAGTGCTCAGTGCTCAGGGTGCTGGGTGCTCAGTGCTCAGTGCTCAGGGTGCTGGGTGCTCAGTACTCAGGGTGCTGGGTGCTCAGTACTCAGGGTGCTGGGAGCTCAGTGATCAGGGTGCTGGGTGCTCAGTACTCAAGGTGCTGGGTGCTCAGTGCTCAGGTTGCGGGGTGCTCAGTACTCAGGGTGCTCGGTGCTCAGTACTCAGGGTTCTCAGTGCTCAGGGTGCTGGGTGCTCAGTACTCAGGGCGCTCAGTGCTCAGTACTCGGGGTGCTGGGTGCTCAGTGCTCAGTGTGCTCAGTGCTCAGTGCTCGGGGTGCTGGGTGCTCAGTGCTCGGGGCGCTGGGTGCTCAGTGCTCGGGGTGCTGGGTGCTCAGTGCTCAGTGTGCTCAGTGCTCAATGCTCGGGGTGCTGGGTGCTCAGTGCTCGGGGCGCTGGGTGCTCAGTGCTCGGGGTGCTGGGTGCTCAGTACTCAGGGTGCTGTGTGCTCAGTGCTCAGTACTCAGCGTGCTGGGTGCTCAGTGCTCAGAGTGTTGGGTGCTCAGTACTCAGGGTGCTGGGTGCTCAGTGCTCAGTGCTCAGGGTGCTCAGTGCTCAGGGTGCTCAGTGCTCAGGGTGCTGGGTGCTCAGGGTGCTGGGTGCTCAGTGCTCGGGGTGCTGGGTGTTCAGTACTCAGGGTGCTCGGTGCTCAGTGCTCAGGGTGCTGGGTGCTCAGTACTCAGGGTGCTGGGTGCTCAGTGCTCGTGGTGCTTTGTGCTCAGTGCTCAGGGTGATCAGTGCTCAGTACTCAGGGTGCTGGGTTCTCAGTGCTCTGGGTGCTGGGTGCTCAGTCCTCAGGGTGCTCAGTACCCAGGATGCTCTGTGCTCAGTGCTCAGTACTCAGGGTGCTCAGTACTCAGGGTGCTGGGTGCTCAGTGCTCGGGGTGCTGGGTGCTCAGTACTCAGGGTGCTGGGTGCTCAGTACTCGGGGTGCTGGGTGCTCAGTGCTCAGGGTGCTGGGTGCTCAGTGCTCGGTGTGCTGGGTGCTCACTGCTCAGAGTGATCGGTGCTCAGTGCTCAGAGTGCTGGGTGCTCAGTCCTCCGGGTGCTCAGTGCTCAGGGTGCTGGGTGCTCATTGCTCGGTGTGCTCGGTGCTCAGTACTCAGGGTGCTGAGTGCTCAGTACTCAGGGTGCTGGGTGCTCAGTACTCAGGTTGCTTGTTGCTCAGTACTCAGGGTGCTGGGTGCTCAGTGCTCAGTGTGCTGGGTGCTCAGTGCTCGGGGTGCTGGGTGCTCAGGGCTGTGGTGCTGGGTTCTCAGTGCTCAGTGCTCAGGGTGCTGGGTGCTCAGTGCTCAGTGCTCAGGGTGCTGGTTGCTCAGTACTCAGGGTGCTGGGTGCTCAGTACTCAGGGTGCTGGGTGCTCAGTGCTCAGGGTGCTCTGTGCTCAGTACTCAGGGTGCTGGGTTCTCAGTGCTTGGGGTGCTGCGTGCTCAGTGCTCAGGGAGCTGGGTGCTCAGTGCTCAGGGTGCTGGGTGCTCAGTACTCAGGGTGCTGGGTTCTCAGTACTCAGGGTGCTGGGTGCTCAGTCCTCGGGGTGCTCCGTGCTCAGTGATCAGGGTGCTGGGTGCTCAGTACTCAGGGTGCTCGGTGCTCAGTACTCAGGGTTTTCAGTGCTCAGTACTCAGGGTGCTGGGTGCTCAGTGCTCAGGGTGCTGGGTGCTCAGTACTCAGGGTGCTCAGTGCTCAGTACTCGGGGTACTTGGTGCTCAGTACTCAGGGTGCTCAGTGCTCAGTACTCGGGGTGCTGGGTGCTCAGTGCTCAATGTGCTCAGTGCTCAGTGCTCGGGGTGCTGGGTGCTCAGTGCTCGGGGCGCTGGGTGCTCAGTGCTCGGGGTGCTGGGTGCTCAGTACTCGGGGTGCTGGGTGCTCAGTGCTCAGGGTGCTCAGTGCTCAGTACTCAGTGCTCAGGGTGCTCAGTGCTCAGTGCTCAGGGTGCTGGGTGTTCAGTACTCAGGGTGCTGGGTGCTCAGTACTCAGGGTGCTGGGTGCTCAGTGCTCAGGGTGCTGGGAGCTCAGTAGTCTGGGTGTTGGGTGCTCAGTACTCAGGGTGCTGGGTGCTCCGTGCTCAGGGTGCTGGGTGCTCAGTGCTCAGGGTTCTGGGTGCTCAGTGCTCAGGGTGCTGGGTGCTCAGTACTCAGGGTGCTGGGTGCTTAGTGCTCGAGGTGCTCGGTGCTCAGTACTCAAGGTGCTGGGTGCTCAGTGCTCAGGGTGCTGGGTGCTCAGTACTCGGGGTGCTCCGTGCTCATGGTGCTGGGTGCTCAGTGCTCAGGGTGCCTGGTGCTCAGTGCTCGGGGTGCTGGGTGCTGAGTGCTCAGGGTGCTGGGTGCTCAGTGCTCGGGGTGCTCGGTGCTCAGTGCTCAGGGTGCTGGGTGCTCAGTGCTCAGGGTGCTGGGTGCTCAGTACTCAGCGTGCTGGGTGCTCAGTACTCAGGGTGCTGGGTGCTCAGTGCTCAGGGTGCTGGTTGCTCAGTGCTCAGGGTGCTGGGTGCTCAGTGATCGGGGTGCTGGGTGCTCAGTACTCAGGGTGCTCAGTGCTCGGTTAGCTCGGTGCTCAGTACTCAGGGTGCTGGGTGCTCAGTACTCAGTGCTCGGGGTCCTGGGTGCTCCGTGCTCGGGGTGCTGGGTGCTCAGTGCTCTGGGTGCTGGGTGCTCAGTACTCAGGGTGCTGGGTGCTCAGTACTCAGGGTGCTGGGTGCTCAGTGCTCAGGGTGCTGTGTGCTCAGTACTCAGGGTGCTGGGTGCTCAGTACTCAGGGTGCTCGGTGCTCAGTACTCAGGGTGCTGGGTGCTCAGTGCTCAGGGTGATCGGTGCTCAGTACTCAGGGTGCTCAGTACTCAGGGTGCTGGGTGCTCAGTGCTCAGGGTGCTGGGTGCTCAGTACTCAGGGTGCTGGGTGCTCAGTGCTCGGGGTGCTGGGTGCTCAGTGCTCAGGGTGATCGGTGCTCAGTACTCAGTGTGCTGGGTGCTCAGTGCTCAGGGTGCTGGGTGCTCAGACCTCAGGGTGCTCAGTGCTCAGGGTGCTGGGTGCTCAGTACTCAGGGGGCTGGGTGCTCAGTGCTCAGTGTGCTGGGTGCTCAGTGCTCAGGGCGCTGGGTGCTCAGTGCTCGGGGTCCTGGGTGCTCAGTGCTCGGGGTGCTGGGTTGTCAGTGCTCAGTGCTCAAGGTCCTGGGTGCTCAGTGCTCAGTGCTCAGGGTGCTGGGTGCTCAGTACTCAGGGTGCTGGGTGCTCAGTACTCAGGGTGCTGGTTGCTCAGTTCTCAGGGTGCTGGGTGATCAGTACTCTGGGTGTTGGGTGCTCAGTACTCAGGGTGCTCAGTGCTCAGTACTCGGGGTGCTGGGTGCTCAGTGCTCAGTGTGCTCAGTGCTCAGTGCTCAGGGTGCTGGGTGCTCAGTGCTCGGGGCGCTGGGTGCTCAGTGCTCGGGGTGCTGGGTGCTCAGTACTCAGGGTTCTGTGTGCTCAGTGCTCAGTACTCAGCGTGCTGGGTGCTCAGTGCTCAGAGTGTTGGGTGCTCAGTACTCAGGGTGCTGGGTGCTCAGTGCTCAGCGCTCAGGGTGCTCAGTGCTCATGGTGCTCAGTGCTCAGGGTGCTGGGTGCTCAGGGTGCTGGGTGTTCAGTGCTCAGGGTGCTGGGTGCTCAGTGCTCTGGGTGCTGCGTGCTCAGTGCTCAGGGTGCTGGGTGCTCAGTGCTCAGGGTGCTGGGTGCTCAGTGATCGGGGTGATGGGTGCTGAGTGCTCAGGGTGCTGAGTGCTCAGTGCTCGGGGTGTTCGGTGCTCAGTGCTCAGGGTCCTTGGTGCTCAGTACTCAGTGTGCTGGGTGCTTAGTAATCAGGGTGCTCAGTGCTCAGTACACAGGGTGCTGGGTGCTCAGTGCTCGGGGTGCTGGGTGCTCAGTGCTCAGTACTCAGGGTGCTGGGTGCTCAGTGCTCAGGGTGCTGAGTGCTCAGTACTCAGCGTGCTGGGTGCTCAGTACTCAGGGTGCTGGGTGTTCAGTGCTCAGGGTGCTGGGTGCTCAGTGCTCAGGGTGCTGGGTGCTCAGTGCTCGGGGAGCTCGGTGCTCAGTACTCAGGGTGCTGGGTCCTCAGTACTCAGTGCTCGGGGTCCTGGGTGCTCCGTGCTCGGGGTGATCTGTTCTCAGTACTCAGGGTGCTGGGTGCTCAGTGCTCGGGGTGCTCGGTGCTCAGTACTCGGGGTGCTCAGTACTCAGGGTACTGGGTGCTCAGTACTCAGGGTGCTGGGTGCTCAGAGCTCGGGGTGCTCGGTGCTCAGTACTCGGGGTGCTGGGTGCTCAGTGCTCAGGGTGCTGGGTGCTCAGTGCTCGGGGTGCTGGGTGCTCAGTGCTGAGGGTGCTGGCTGCTCAGTGCTCAGGGTGCTGGGTGCTCAGTACTCAGGGTGCTAGGTGCTCAGTACTCAGGGTGCTCAGTGCTCAGTACTCAGCGTGCTGGGTGCTCAGTGCTCAGGGTCCTCGGTGCTCAGTACTCAGGGTGTTCAGTGCTCAGTACTCAGCGTGCTTTGTGCTCAGTGCTCAGGGTGCTCGGTGCTCAGTACTCAGGGTGCTGGGTGCTCAGTATTCAGGGTGCTGGGTGCTCAGTACTCAGGGTGCTGGGTGCTTAGTGCTCGGGGTGCTCGGTGATCAGTACTCAGGGTGCTGGGTGCTCAGTGCTCAGGGTGCTGAGTACTCAGTACTCAGGGTGCTGGGTGCTCAGTGCTCAAGGTGCTGGGTGCTCAGTGCTCAGGGTGCTGGGTGCTCAGTGCTCGGGGTGCTGGGTGCTCAGTGCTCAGGGTGCTGGGTGCTCATTACTCAGGGTGCTGGGTGCTCAGTCCTCAGGGTGCTGGGTGCTCCGTACTCAGGGTGCTGGGTGCTCAGTACTCAGGGTGCTGGGTGCTCAGTACTCAGGGTGCTGGGTGCTCAGTGCTCAGGGTGCTGGGTGCTCAGTATTCAGGGTGCTGGGTGCTCAGTACTCAGGGTGCTCGGTGCTCAGTACTCAGGGTGCTGGGTGCTCAGTGCTCAGGGTGATTTGTACTCAGTACTCAGGGTTCTGGGTGCTCAGTACTCAGGGTGCTGGGTGCTCAGTGCTCAGGGTGCTGGGTGCTCAGTGCTCAGGGTGCTGTGTGCTCAGTACTCAGGGTGCTGGGTGCTCAGTGCTCAGGGTGATCGGTGCTCAGTACTCAGGGTGCTCAGTACTCAGGGTGCTGTGTGCTCAGTGCTCAGGGTGCTGGGTGCTCAGTACTCAGGGTGCTCAGTGCTCAGGGTGCTGGGTGCTCAGGGTGCTGGGTGCTCAGTGCTCGGGGTGCTGGGTGCTCAGTGCTCAGTTCTCAGGGTGCTGGGTGCTCAGTGCTCAGGGTGCTGTGTGCTCAGTGCTCAGTACTCAGCGTGCTGGGTGCTCAGTGCTCAGAGTGTTGGGTGCTCAGTACTCAGGGTGCTGGGTGATCAGTGCTCAGTGCTCAGGGTGCTCAGTGCTCATTGTGCTCAGTGCTCAGGGTGCTGGGTGCTCAGGGTGCTGGGTGATCAGTGTTCGGGGTGCTGGGTGCTCAGTGCTCAGTGCTCAGGGTGCTGGGTGCTCAGTGCTCAGTGCTCAGGGTGCTGGGTGTTCAGTACTCAGGGTGCTCGGTGCTCAGTGCTCAGGGTGCTAGGTGCTCAGTACTCAGGGTGCTGGGTGCTCAGTGCTCGGGGTGCTGGGTGCTCAGTGCTCAGGGTGATCAGTGCTCAGTACTCAGGGTGCTGGGTGCTCAGTTCTCAGGGTGCTGGGTGCTCAGTGCTCAGGGTGCTGGGTGCTCAGTACTCAGGGTGCTGGGTGCTCAGTACTCAGGGTGCTCCGTGCTCAGTACTCAGGGTGCTGGGTGCTCAGTGCTCAGGGTGCTTTGTACTCAGTACTCAGGGTTCTGGGTGCTCAGTACTCAGGGTGCTGGGTGCTCAGTGCTCAGGGTGCTGGGAGCTCAGTAGTCTGGGTGTTGGGTGCTCAGTACTCAGGGTGCTGGGTGCTCCGTGCTCAGGGTGCTGGGTGCTCAGTGCTCAGGGTTCTGGGTGCTCAGTGCTCAGGGTGCTGGGTGCTAAGTACTCAGGGTGCTGGGTGCTTAGTGCTCGAGGTGCTCGGTGCTCAGTGCTCAGGGTGCTCAGTGCTCAGTGCTCGGTGTGCTGGGTGCTCAGTGCTCGGGGCGCTGGGTGCTCAGTGCTCGGGGTGCTGGGTGCTCAGTACTCGGGGTGCTCAGTGCTCAGGGTGCTGGGTGCTCATTGCTCGGTGTGCTCAGTGCTCAGTACTCAGGGTGCTGAGTGCTCAGTACTCAGGGTGCTGGGTGCTCAGTACTCAGGTTGCTGGTTGCTCAGTACTCGGGGTGCTGGGTGCTCAGTGCTCAGTGCTCAGGGTGCTGGTTGCTCGGTACTCAGGGTGCTGGGTGCTCAGTACTCAGTGCTCAGGGTGCTGGGTGCTCAGTGCTCAGTGCTCAGGGTGCTGGTTGCTCAGTACTCAGGGTGCTGGGTGCTCAGTACTCAGGGTGCTGGGTGCTCAGTGCTCAGGGTGCTCTGTGCTCAGTACTCAGGGTGCTGGGTGCTCAGTGCTTGGGGTGCTGCGTGCTCAGTGCTCAGGGAGCTGGGTGCTCAGTGCTCAGGGTGCTGGGTGCTCAGTACTCAGGGTGCTGGGTGCTCAGTGCTCGTTGTGCTCGGTGCTCAGTACTCAAGGTGCTGGGTGCTCAGTGCTCAGGGTGCTGGGTGCTCAGTCCTCGGTGTGCTCCGTGCTCAGTGATCAGGGTGCTGGGTGCTCAGTACTCAGGGTGCTCGGTGCTCAGTACTCAGGGTTTTCAGTGCTCAGTACTCAGGGTGCTGTGTGCTCAGTGCTCAGGGTGCTGGGTGCTCAGTACTCAGGGTGCTCAGTGCTCAGTACTCGGGGTGCTTGGTGCTCAGTACTCAGGGTGATCAGTGCTCAGTACTCGGGGTGCTGGGTGCTCAGTGCTCAGGGTGCTCAGTGCTCAGTGCTCGGGGTGCTGGGTGCTCAGTGCTCGGGGCGCTGGGTGCTCAGTGCTCGGGGTGCTGGGTGCTCAGTACTCGGGGTGCTGGGTGCTCAGTGCTAGGGTGCTCAGTGCTCAGTACTCAGTGCTCAGGGTGCTCAGTGCTCAGTGCTCAGGGTGCTGGGTGTTCATTACTCAGGGTGCTGGGTGCTCAGTACTCAGGGTGCTGGGTGCTCAGTGCTCAGGGTGCGGGGAGCTCAGTAGTCTGGGTGTTGGGTGCTCAGTACTCAGGGTGCTGGGTGCTCCGTGCTCAGGGTGCTGGGTGCTCAGTGCTCAGGGTTCTGGGTGCTCAGTGCTCAGGGTGCTGGGTGCTAAGTACTCAGGGTGCTGGGTGCTCATTCTCGGGGTGCTGGGTGCTCAGTGCTCGCTGTGCTGGGTGCTCAGTGCTCAGGGTGCTGGGGGCTCAGTACTCAGGGTGCTGGGTGCTCAGTACTCAGGGTGCTCGGTTCTCCGTACTCAGGGTGCTGGGTGCTCATTCTCGGGGTGCTGGGTGCTCAGTGCTCGGGTTGCTGGGTGCTCAGTACTCAGGGTGCTGGGGGCTCAGTACTCAGGGTGCTGGGTGCTCAGTACTCAGGGTGATCTGTTCTCAGTACTCAAGGTGCTGGGTGCTCAGTGCTCGGGGTGCTGGGTGCTCAGTACTCGGGGTGCTCAGTACTCAGGGTACTGGGTGCTCAGTACTCAGGGTGCTGGGTGCTCAGTGCTCGGGGTGCTCGGTGCTCAGTACTCGGGGTGCTGGGTGCTCAGTACTCGGGGTGCTGTGTGCTCAGTGCTCAGGGTGCTGGGTGCTCAGTGCTCGGGGTGCTGGGTGCTCAGTGCTCAGGGTGCTCAGTGCTCAGGGTGCTGGGTGCTCAGTGCTCGGGGTGCTCGGTCCTCAGGGTGCTGGGTGCTCAGTCCTCAGGGTGCTCAGTGCTCAGGGTGCTGGGTGCTCAGTGCTCGGGGTGCTCGGTGCTCAGTACTCAGGGTGCTGGGTGCTCAGTACTCATGGTGCTGGGTGCCCAGTACTCAGGGGGCTGGGTGCTCAGTGCTCAGGGTGCTGGGTGCTCAGTGCTCAGGGCGCTGGGTGCTCAGTGCTCGGGGTGCTGGGTGCTCAGTGCTCGGGGTGCTGGGTGGTCAGTGCTCAGTGCTCAGGGTGCTGGGTGCTCAGTGCTCAGTGCTCAGGGTGCTGGGTGCTCAGTACTCAGGGTGCTGGGTGCTCAGTACTCAGGGTGCTGGGTGCTCAGTGATCAGGGTGCTGGGTGCTCAGTACTCTGGGTGTTGGGTGCTCAGTTCTCAGGGTGCTGGGTGCTCAGTGCTCGGGGTGCTCGGTGCTCAGTACTCAAGGTGCTGGGTGCTCAGTGCTCAGGGTGCGGGGTGCTCAGTCCTCGGGGTGCTCCGTGCTCAGTGCTCAGGGGGCTGGGTGCTCAGTACACAGGGAGCTCGGTGCTCAGTACTCAGGGTTCTCAGTGCTCAGGGTGCTGGGTGCTCAGTACTCAGGGTGCTCACTGCTCAGTACTCGGGGTGCTGGGTGCTCAGTACTCAGGGCGCTCAGTGCTCAGTACTCGGGGTGCTGGGTGCTCAGTGCTCAGTGTGCTCAGTGCTCAGTGCTCGGGGTGCTGGGTGCTCAGTGCTCGGGGCGCTGGGTGCTCAGTGCTCGGGGTGCTGGGTGCTCAGTACTCAGGGTGCTGTGTGCTCAGTGCTCAGTACTCAGCGTGCTGGGTGCTCAGTGCTCAGAGTGTTGGGTGCTCAGTACTCAGGGTGCTGGGTGCTCAGTGCTCAGTGCTCAGGGTGTTCAGTGCTCAGGGTGCTCAGTGCTCAGGGTGCTGGGTGCTCAGGGTGCTGGGTGCTCAGTGCTCGGGGTGCTGGGTGCTCAGTGCTCAGGGTGCTGGGTGCTCAGTGCTGAGTGCTCAGGGTGCTGGGTGTTCAGTACTCAGGGTGCTCGGTGCTCAGTGCTCAGGGTGCTGGGTGCTCAGTACTCAGGGTGCTGGGTGCTCAGTGCTCGGGGTGCTGGGTGCTCAGGGTGATCAGTGCTCAGTACTCAGGGTGCTGGGTTCTCAGTGCTCTGGGTGCTGGGTGCTCAGTCCTCAGGGTGCTCAGTACTCAGGATGCTCTGTGCTCAGTGCTCAGTACTCAGGGTGCTCAGGACTCAGGGTGCTGGGTGCTCAGTGCTCGGGGTGCTGGGTGCTCAGTACTCAGGGTGCTGGGTGCTCAGTACTCGGGGTGCTGGGTGCTCAGTACTCAGGGTGCTGGGTGCTCAGTGCTCGGGGTGCTGGGTGCTCACTGCTCAGAGTGATCGGTGCTCAGTGCTCAGGGTGCTGTTTGCTCAGTCCTCCGGGTGCTCAGTGCTCAGGGTGCTGGGTGCTCATTGCTCGGTGTGCTCAGTGCTCAGTACTCAGGGTGCTGAGTGCTCAGTACTCAGGGTGCTGGGTGCTCAGTACTCAGGTTGCTGGTTGCTCAGTACTCAGGGTGCTGGGTGCTCAGTGCTCAGGGTGCTGGGTGCTCAGTGCTCGGGGTGTTGGGTGCTCAGGGCTGTGGTGCTGGGTGCTCAGTGCTCAGTGCTCAGGGTGCTGGGTGCTCAGTGCTCAGTGCTCAGGGTGCTGGTTGCTCAGTACTCAGGGTGCTGGGTGCTCAGTACTCAGGGTGCTGGGTGCTCAGTGCTCAGGGTGCTCTGTGCTCAGTACTCAGGGTGCTGGGTGCTCAGTGCTTGGGGTGCTGCGTGCTCAGTGCTCAGGGAGCTGGGTGCTCAGTGCTCAGGGTGCTGGGTGCTCAGTACTCAGGGTGCTGGGTGCTCAGTGCTCGTTGTGCTCGGTGCTCAGTACTCAAGGTGCTGGGTGCTCAGTGCTCAGGGTGCTGGGTGCTCAGTCCTCGGGGTGCTCCGTGCTCAGTGATCAGGGTGCTGGGTGCTCAGTACTCAGGGTGCTCGGTGCTCAGTACTCAGGGTTTTCAGTGCTCAGTACTCAGGGTGCTGGGTGCTCAGTGCTCAGGGTGCTGGGTGCTCAGTACTCAGGGTGCTCAGTGCTCAGTACTCGGGGTGCTTGGTGCTCAGTACTCAGGGTGCTCAGTGCTCAGTACTCGGGGTGCTGGGTGCTCAGTGCTCAGGGTGCTCAGTGCTCAGTGCTCGGGGTGCTGGGTGCTCAGTGCTCGGGGCGCTGGGTGCTCAGTGCTCGGGGTGCTCAGTACTCGGGGTGCTGGGTGCTCACTGCTCAGGGTGCTCAGTGCTCAGTACTCAGTGCTCAGGGTGCTCAGTGCTCAGTGCTCAGGGTGCTGGGTGCTCAGTGCTCGGGGTGTTGGGTGCTCAGGGCTGTGGTGCTGGGTGCTCAGTGCTCAGTGCTCAGGGTGCTGGGTGCTCAGTGCTCAGTGCTCAGGGTGCTGGTTGCTCAGTACTCAGGGTGCTGGGTGCTCAGTACTCAGGGTGCTGGGTGCTCAGTGCTCAGGGTGCTCTGTGCTCAGTACTCAGGGTGCTGGGTGCTCAGTGCTTGGGGTGCTGCGTGCTCAGTGCTCAGGGAGCTGGGTGCTCAGTGCTCAGGGTGCTGGGTGCTCAGTACTCAGGGTGCTGGGTGCTCAGTGCTCGTTGTGCTCCGTGCTCAGTACTCAAGGTGCTGGGTGCTCAGTGCTCAGGGTGCTGGGTGCTCAGTCCTCGGGGTGCTCCGTGCTCAGTGATCAGGGTGCTGGGTGCTCAGTACTCAGGGTGCTCGGTGCTCAGTACTCAGGGTTTTCAGTGCTCAGTACTCAGGGTGCTGGGTGCTCAGTGCTCAGGGTGCTGGGTGCTCAGTACTCAGGGTGCTCAGTGCTCAGTACTCGGGGTGCTTGGTGCTCAGTACTCAGGGTGCTCAGTGCTCAGTACTCGGGGTGCTGGGTGCTCAGTGCTCAGGGTGCTCAGTGCTCAGTGCTCGGGGTGCTGGGTGCTCAGTGCTCGGGGCGCTGGGTGCTCAGTGCTCGGGGTGCTGGGTGCTCAGTACTCGGGGTGCTGGGTGCTCAGTGCTCAGGGTGCTCAGTGCTCAGTACTCAGTGCTCAGGGTGCTCAGTGCTCAGTGCTCAGGGTGCTGGGTGTTCAGTACTCAGGGTGCTGGGTGCTCAGTACTCAGGGTGCTGGGTGCTCCGTGCTCAGTGTGCTTGGTGCTCAGTGCTCAGGGTTCTGGGGGCTCAGTGCTCAGGGTGCGGGGTGCTAAGTACTCAGGGTGCTGGGTGCTTAGTGCTCGAGGTGCTCGGTGCTCAGTACTCAAGGTGCTGGGTGCTCAGTGCTCAGGGTGCTGGGTGCTCAGTACTCGGGGTTCTCCGTGCTCATGGTGCTGGGTGCTCAGTGCTCAGGGTGCTGGGTGCTCAGTGCTCGGGGTGCTGGGTGCTGAGTGCTCAGGGTGCTGGGTGCTCAGTGCTCGGGGTGCTCGGTGCTCAGTGCTCAGGGTGCTGGGTGCTCAGTACTCAGGGTGCTGGGTGCTTAGTACTCAGGGTGCTCAGTGCTCAGTACACAGGGTGCTGGGTGCTCAGTGCTCGGGGTGCTGGGTGCTCAGTGCTCAGTACTCAGGGTGCTGGGTGCTCAGTGCTCAGGGTGCTGGTTGCTCAGTACTCAGTGTGCTGGGTGCTCAGTACTCAGGGTGCTGGGTGCTCAGTGCTCAGGGTGCTGGGTGCTCAGTGCTCAGGGTGCTGGGTGCTCAGTGATCGGGGTGCTGGGTGCTCAGTACTCAGGGTGCTCAGTGCTCGGTTAGCTCGGTGCTCAGTACTCAGGGTGCTGGGTGCTCAGTACTCAGTGCTCGGGGTCCTGGGTGCTCCGTGCTCGGGGTGCTGGGTGCTCAGTGCTCTGGGTGCTGGGTGCTCAGTACTCAGGGTGCTGGGTGCTCAGTACTCAGGGTGCTGGGTGCTCAGTGCTCAGGGTGCTGTGTGCTCAGTACTCAGGGTGCTGGGTGCTCAGTACTCAGGGTGCTCGGTGCTCAGTACTCAGGGTGCTGGGTCCTCAGTGCTCAGGGTGCTGGGTACTCAGTACTCAGGGTGCTGGGTGCTCAGTACTCAGGGTGCTGGGTGCTCAGTGCTCAGGGTGCTGGGTGCTCAGTGCTCAGGGTGCTGGGTGCTCAGTACTCAGGGTGCTGGGTGCTCAGTGCTCAGGGTGATCGGTGCTCAGTACTCAGGGTGCTCAGTACTCAGGGTGCTGGGTGCTCAGTGCTCAGGGTGCTGGGTGCTCAGTACTCAGGGTGCTGGGTGCTCAGTGCTCGGGGTGCTGGGTGCTCAGTCCTCAGGGTGCTCAGTGCTCAGGGTGCTGGGTGCTCAGTACTCATGGTGCTGGGTGCTCAGTACTCAGGGGGCTGGGTGCTCAGTGCTCAGTGTGCTGGGTGCTCAGTGCTCAGGGCGCTGGGTGCTCCGTGCTCGGGGTGCTGGGTGCTCAGTGCTCGGGGTGCTGGGTGGTCAGTGCTCAGTCCTCAAGGTGCTGGGTGCTCAGTGCTCAGTGCTCAGGGTGCTGGGTGATCAGTACTCAGGGTGCTGGGTGCTCAGTACTCAGGGTGCTGGGTGCTCAGTTCTCAGGGTGCTGGGTGATCAGTACTCAGGGTGCTGGGTGCTCAGTACTCAGGGTGCTCAGTGCTCAGTACTCGGGGTGCTGGGTGCTCAGTGCTCAGTGTGCTCAGTGCTCAGTGCTCAGGGTGCTGGGTGCTCAGTGCTCGGGGCGCTGGGTGCTCAGTGCTCGGGGTGCTGGGTGCTCAGTACGCAGGGTGCTGTGTGCTCAGTGCTCAGTACTCAGCGTGCTGGGTGCTCAGTGCTCAGAGTGTTGGGTGCTCAGTACTCAGGGTGCTGGGTGCTCAGTGCTCAGTGCTGAGGGTGCTCAGTGCTCAGGGTGCTCAGTGCTCAGGGTGCTGGGTGCTCAGGGTGCTGGGTGCTCAGTGCTCGGGGTGCTGGGTGCTCAGTTCTCAGTGCTCAGGGTGCTGGGTGCTCAGTGCTCAGTGCTCAGGGTGCTGGGTGTTCAGTACTCAGGGTGCTCGGTGCTCAGTGCTCAGGGTGCTAGGTGCTCAGTACTCAGGGTGCTGGGTGCTCAGTGCTCGGGGTGCTGGGTGCTCAGTACTCAGTTTGCTGGGTGCTCAGTACTCAGGGTGCTGGGTGCTCAGTGCTCAGGGTGCTGGGTGCTCAGTACTCAGGGTGCTCGGTGCTCAGTACTCAGGGTGCTCGGTGCTCAGTACTCAGGGTGCTGGGTGCTCAGTAATCAGGGTGCTGGGTGCTCAGTACTCAGGGTGCTGGGTGCTCAGTGCTCAGGGTGCTGGGTGCTCAGTGCTCTGGGTGCTGGGTGCTCAGTGCTCAGGGTGCTGGGTGCTCAGTGCTCAGGGTGCTGGGTGCTCAGTGATCGGGGTGATGGGTGCTGAGTTCTCAGGGTGCTGAGTGCTCAGTGCTCGGGGTGCTCGGTGCTCAGTGCTCAGGGTCCTGGGTGCTCAGTACTCAGGGTGCTGGGTGCTTAGTAATCAGGGTGCTCAGTGCTCAGTACACAGGGTGCTGGGTGCTCAGTGCTCGGGGTGCTGGGTGCTCAGTGCTCAGTACTCAGGGTGCTGGGTGCTCAGTGCTCAGGGTGCTAAGTGCTCAGTACTCAGCGTGCTGGGTGCTCAGTACTCAGGGTGCTGGGTGTTCAGTGCTCAGGGTGCTGGGTGCTCAGTGCTCAGGGTGCTGGGTGCTCAGTGCTCGGGGGCTCGGTGCTCAGTACTCAGGGTGCTGGGTGCTCAGTACTCAGTGCTCGGGGTCCTGGGTGCTCCGTGCTCGGGGTGATCTGTTCTCAGTACTCAGGGTGCTGGGTGCTCAGTGCTCGGGGTGCTGGGTGCTCAGTACTCGGGGTGCTCAGTACTCAGGGTACTGGGTGCTCAGTACTCAGGGTGCTGGGTGCTCAGAGCTCGGGGTGCTCGGTGCTCAGTACTCGGGGTGCTGGGTGCTCAGTGCTCAGGGTGCTGGGTGCTCAGTGCTCAGGGTGCTGGGTGCTCAGTGCTGAGGGTGCTGTCTGCTCAGTGCTCAGGGTGCTGGGTGCTCAGTACTCAGGGTGCTAGGTGCTCAGTACTCAGGGTGCTCAGTGCTCAGTACTCAGCGTGCTGGGTGCTCAGTGCTCAGGGTCCTCGGTGCTCAGTACTCAGGGTGTTCAGTGCTCAGTATTCAGCGTGCTTTGTGCTCAGTGCTCAGGGTGCTGGGTGCTCAGTACTCAGGGTGCTGGGTGCTCAGTATTCAGGGTGCTGGGTGCTCAGTACTCAGGGTGCTGGGTGCTCAGTGCTCAGGGTGCTCGGTGATCAGTACTCAGGGTGCTGTGTGCTCATTACTCAGGGTGCTGTGTACTCAGTACTCAGGGTTCAGGGTGCTCAGTACTCAGGGTGCTGGGTGCTCAGTGCTCAGGGTGCTGGGTGCTCAGTGCTCAGGGTGCTGTGTGCTCAGTACTCAGGGTGCTGGGTGCTCAGTGCTCAGGGTGATCGGTGCTCAGTACTCAGGGTGCTCAGTACTCTTGGTGCTGTGTGCTCAGTGCTCAGGGTGCTGGGTGCTCAGTACTCTGGGTGCTCAGTGCTCAGGGTGCTGGGTGCTCAGGGTGCTGGGTGCTCAGTGCTCGGGGTGCTGGGTGCTCAGTGCTCAGTGCTCAGGGTGCTGGGTGCTCAGTGCTCAGGGTGCTGTGTGCTCAGTGCTCAGTACTCAGCGTGCTGGGTGCTCAGTGCTCAGAGTGTTGGGTGCTCAGTACTCAGGGTGCTGGGTGCTCAGTGCTCAGTGCTCAGGGTGCTCAGTGCTCAGGGTGCTCAGTGCTCAGGGTGCTGGGTGCTCAGGGTGCTGGGTGCTCAGTGCTTGGGGTGCTGGGTGCTCAGTGCTCAGTGCTCAGGGTGCTGGGTGCTCAGTGCTCAGTGCTCAGGGTGCTGGGTGTTCAGTACTCAGGGTGCTCGGTGCTCAGTGCTCAGGGTGCTAGGTGTTCAGTACTCAGGGTGCTGGGTGCTCAGTGCTCGGGGTGCTGGGTGCTCAGTGCTCAGGGTGATCAGTGCTCAGTACTCAGGGTGCTGGGTGCTCAGTACTCAGGGTGCTGGGTGCTCAGTGCTCAGGGTGCTGGGTGCTCAGTACTCAGGGTGCTGGGTGCTCAGTACTCAGGGTGCTCCGTGCTCAGTACTCAGGGTGCTGGGTGCTCAGTGCTCAGGGTGCTTTGTACTCAGTACTCAGGGTTCTGGGTGCTCAGTACTCAGGGTGCTGGGTGCTCAATGCTCAGGGTGCTGGGTGCTCAGTGCTCAGGGTGCTGGGGGCTCAGTACTCAGGGTGCGGGGTGCTAAGTACTCAGGGTGCTGGGTGCTCAGTGCTCAGGGTGCTGGGGGCTCAGTACTCAGGGTGCTGGGTGCTCAGTACTCGGGGTGCTGGGTGCTCAGTGCTCAGGGTGCTCAGTGCTCAGTACTCAGTGCTCAGGGTGCTCAGTGCTCAGTGCTCAGGGTGCTGGGTGTTCAGTACTCAGGGTGCTGGGTGCTCAGTACTCAGGGTGCTGGGTGCTCCGTGCTCAGGGTGCTTGGTGCTCAGTGCTCAGGGTTCTGGGGGCTCAGTGCTCAGGGTGCGGGGTGCTAAGTACTCAGGGTGCTGGGTGCTTAGTGCTCGAGGTGCTCGGTGCTCAGTACTCAAGGTGCTGGGTGCTCAGTGCTCAGGGTGCTGGGTGCTCAGTACTCGGGGTTCTCCGTGCTCATGGTGCTGGGTGCTCAGTGCTCAGGGTGCTGGGTGCTCAGTGCTCGGGGTGCTGGGTGCTGAGTGCTCAGGGTGCTGGGTGCTCAGTGCTCGGGGTGCTCGGTGCTCAGTGCTCAGGGTGCTGGGTGCTCAGTACTCAGGGTGCTGGGTGCTTAGTACTCAGGGTGCTCAGTGCTCAGTACACAGGGTGCTGGGTGCTCAGTGCTCGGGGTGCTGGGTGCTCAGTGCTCAGTACTCAGGGTGCTGGGTGCTCAGTGCTCAGGGTGCTGGTTGCTCAGTACTCAGTGTGCTGGGTGCTCAGTACTCAGGGTGCTGGGTGCTCAGTGCTCAGGGTGCTGGGTGCTCAGTGCTCAGGGTGCTGGGTGCTCAGTGATCGGGGTGCTGGGTGCTCAGTACTCAGGGTGCTCAGTGCTCGGTTAGCTCGGTGCTCAGTACTCAGGGTGCTGGGTGCTCAGTACTCAGTGCTCGGGGTCCTGGGTGCTCCGTGCTCGGGGTGCTGGGTGCTCAGTGCTCTGGGTGCTGGGTGCTCAGTACTCAGGGTGCTGGGTGCTCAGTACTCAGGGTGCTGGGTGCTCAGTGCTCAGGGTGCTGTGTGCTCAGTACTCAGGGTGCTGGGTGCTCAGTACTCAGGGTGCTCGGTGCTCAGTACTCAGGGTGCTGGGTCCTCAGTGCTCAGGGTGCTGGGTACTCAGTACTCAGGGTGCTGGGTGCTCAGTACTCAGGGTGCTGGGTGCTCAGTGCTCAGGGTGCTGGGTGCTCAGTGCTCAGGGTGCTGGGTGCTCAGTACTCAGGGTGCTGGGTGCTCAGTGCTCAGGGTGATCGGTGCTCAGTACTCAGGGTGCTCAGTACTCAGGGTGCTGGGTGCTCAGTGCTCAGGGTGCTGGGTGCTCAGTACTCAGGGTGCTGGGTGCTCAGTGCTCGGGGTGCTGGGTGCTCAGTCCTCAGGGTGCTCAGTGCTCAGGGTGCTGGGTGCTCAGTACTCATGGTGCTGGGTGCTCAGTACTCAGGGGGCTGGGTGCTCAGTGCTCAGTGTGCTGGGTGCTCAGTGCTCAGGGCCCTGGGTGCTCCGTGCTCGGGGTGCTGGGTGCTCAGTGCTCGGGGTGCTGGGTGGTCAGTGCTCAGTGCTCAAGGTGCTGGGTGCTCAGTGCTCAGTGCTCAGGGTGCTGGGTGATCAGTACTCAGGGTGCTGGGTGCTCAGTACTCAGGGTGCTGGGTGCTCAGTTCTCAGGGTGCTGGGTGATCAGTACTCTGGGTGTTGGGTGCTCAGTACTCAGGGTGCTCAGTGCTCAGTACTCGGGGTGCTGGGTGCTCAGTGCTCAGTGTGCTCAGTGCTCAGTGCTCAGGGTGCTGGGTGCTCAGTGCTCGGGGCGCTGGGTGCTCAGTGCTCGGGGTGCTGGGTGCTCAGTACGCAGGGTGCTGTGTGCTCAGTGCTCAGTACTCAGCGTGCTGGGTGCTCAGTGCTCAGAGTGTTGGGTGCTCAGTACTCAGGGTGCTGGGTGCTCAGTGCTCAGTGCTGAGGGTGCTCAGTGCTCAGGGTGCTCAGTGCTCAGGGTGCTGGGTGCTCAGGGTGCTGGGTGCTCAGTGCTCGGGGTGCTGGGTGCTCAGTTCTCAGTGCTCAGGGTGCTGGGTGCTCAGTGCTCAGTGCTCAGGGTGCTGGGTGTTCAGTACTCAGGGTGCTCGGTGCTCAGTGCTCAGGGTGCTAGGTGCTCAGTACTCAGGGTGCTGGGTGCTCAGTGCTCGGGGTGCTGGGTGCTCAGTACTCAGTTTGCTGGGTGCTCAGTACTCAGGGTGCTGGGTGCTCAGTGCTCAGGGTGCTGGGTGCTCAGTACTCAGGGTGCTCGGTGCTCAGTACTCAGGGTGCTCGGTGCTCAGTACTCAGGGTGCTGGGTGCTCAGTAATCAGGGTGCTGGGTGCTCAGTACTCAGGGTGCTGGGTGCTCAGTGCTCAGGGTGCTGGGTGCTCAGTGCTCTGGGTGCTGGGTGCTCAGTGCTCAGGGTGCTGGGTGCTCAGTGCTCAGGGTGCTGGGTGCTCAGTGATCGGGGTGATGGGTGCTGAGTGCTCAGGGTGCTGAGTGCTCAGTGCTCGGGGTGCTCGGTGCTCAGTGCTCAGGGTCCTGGGTGCTCAGTACTCAGGGTGCTGGGTGCTTAGTAATCAGGGTGCTCAGTGCTCAGTACACAGGGTGCTGGGTGCTCAGTGCTCGGGGTGCTGGGTGCTCAGTGCTCAGTACTCAGGGTGCTGGGTGCTCAGTGCTCAGGGTGCTGAGTGCTCAGTACTCAGCGTGCTGGGTGCTCAGTACTCAGGGTGCTGGGTGTTCAGTGCTCAGGGTGCTGGGTGCTCAGTGCTCAGGGTGCTGGGTGCTCAGTGCTCGGGGGCTCGGTGCTCAGTACTCAGGGTGCTGGGTGCTCAGTACTCAGTGCTCGGGGTCCTGGGTGCTCCGTGCTCGGGGTGATCTGTTCTCAGTACTCAGGGTGCTGGGTGCTCAGTGCTCGGGGTGCTGGGTGCTCAGTACTCGGGGTGCTCAGTACTCAGGGTACTGGGTGCTCAGTACTCAGGGTGCTGGGTGCTCAGAGCTCGGGGTGCTCGGTGCTCAGTACTCGGGGTGCTGGGTGCTCAGTGCTCAGGGTGCTGGGTGCTCAGTGCTCAGGGTGCTGGGTGCTCAGTGCTGAGGGTGCTGTCTGCTCAGTGCTCAGGGTGCTGGGTGCTCAGTACTCAGGGTGCTAGGTGCTCAGTACTCAGGGTGCTCAGTGCTCAGTACTCAGCGTGCTGGGTGCTCAGTGCTCAGGGTCCTCGGTGCTCAGTACTCAGGGTGTTCAGTGCTCAGTATTCAGCGTGCTTTGTGCTCAGTGCTCAGGGTGCTGGGTGCTCAGTACTCAGGGTGCTGGGTGCTCAGTATTCAGGGTGCTGGGTGCTCAGTACTCAGGGTGCTGGGTGCTCAGTGCTCAGGGTGCTCGGTGATCAGTACTCAGGGTGCTGTGTGCTCATTACTCAGGGTGCTGTGTACTCAGTACTCAGGGTTCAGGGTGCTCAGTACTCAGGGTGCTGGGTGCTCAGTGCTCAGGGTGCTGGGTGCTCAGTGCTCAGGGTGCTGTGTGCTCAGTACTCAGGGTGCTGGGTGCTCAGTGCTCAGGGTGATCGGTGCTCAGTACTCAGGGTGCTCAGTACTCTTGGTGCTGTGTGCTCAGTGCTCAGGGTGCTGGGTGCTCAGTACTCTGGGTGCTCAGTGCTCAGGGTGCTGGGTGCTCAGGGTGCTGGGTGCTCAGTGCTCGGGGTGCTGGGTGCTCAGTGCTCAGTGCTCAGGGTGCTGGGTGCTCAGTGCTCAGGGTGCTGTGTGCTCAGTGCTCAGTACTCAGCGTGCTGGGTGCTCAGTGCTCAGAGTGTTGGGTGCTCAGTACTCAGGGTGCTGGGTGCTCAGTGCTCAGTGCTCAGGGTGCTCAGTGCTCAGGGTGCTCAGTGCTCAGGGTGCTGGGTGCTCAGGGTGCTGGGTGCTCAGTGCTTGGGGTGCTGGGTGCTCAGTGCTCAGTGCTCAGGGTGCTGGGTGCTCAGTGCTCAGTGCTCAGGGTGCTGGGTGTTCAGTACTCAGGGTGCTCGGTGCTCAGTGCTCAGGGTGCTAGGTGTTCAGTACTCAGGGTGCTGGGTGCTCAGTGCTCGGGGTGCTGGGTGCTCAGTGCTCAGGGTGATCAGTGCTCAGTACTCAGGGTGCTGGGTGCTCAGTACTCAGGGTGCTGGGTGCTCAGTGCTCAGGGTGCTGGGTGCTCAGTACTCAGGGTGCTGGGTGCTCAGTACTCAGGGTGCTCCGTGCTCAGTACTCAGGGTGCTGGGTGCTCAGTGCTCAGGGTGCTTTGTACTCAGTACTCAGGGTTCTGGGTGCTCAGTACTCAGGGTGCTGGGTGCTCAATGCTCAGGGTGCTGGGTGCTCAGTGCTCAGGGTGCTGGGGGCTCAGTACTCAGGGTGCTGGGTGCTAAGTGCTCAGGGTGATCGGTGCTCAGTACTCAGGGTGCTCAGTACTCAGGGTGCTGGGTGCTCAGTACTCAGGGTGCTGGGTGCTCAGTGCTCAGGGTGCTGGGTGCTCAGTGCTCTGGGTGCTGGGTGCTCAGTGCTCAGGTTGCTGAGTGCTCAGTGCTCAGGGTGCTGGGTGCTCAGTGATCGGGGTGATGGGTGCTGAGTGCTCAGGGTGCTGGGTCCTCAGTGCTCGGGGTGCTCGGTGCTCAGTGCTCAGTGTCCTGGGTGCTCAGTACTCAGGGTGCTGGGTGCTTAGTAATCAGGGTGCTCAGTGCTCAGTACACAGGGTGCTGGGTGCTCAGTGGTCGGGGTGCTGGGTGCTCAGTGCTCAGTACTCAGGGTACTGGGTGCTCAGTGCTCAGGGTGCTGAGTGCTCAGTACTCAGCGTGCTGGGTGCTCAGTACTCAAGGTGCTGGGTGCTCAGTGCTCAGGGTGCTGGGTGCTCAGTGCTCAGGGTGCTGGGTGCTCAGTGCTCGGGGAGCTCGGTGCTCAGTACTCAGGGTGCTGGGTGCTCAGTACTCAGTGCTCGGGGTCCTGGGTGCTCCGTGCTCGGGGTGCTGGGTGCTCAGTATTCAGGGTGCTGGGTGCTCATTCTCGGGGTGCTGGGTTCTCAGTGCTCGGGGTGCTGGGTGCTCAGTACTCAGGGTGCTGGGGGCTCAGTACTCAGGGTGCTGGGTGCTCAGTACTCAGGGTGCTCGGTTCTCAGTACTCAGGGTGCTGGGTGCTCATTCTCGGGCTGCTGGGTGCTCAGTGCTCGGGGTGCTGTGTGCTCAGTACTCAGGGTGCTGGGTGCTCAGTACTCAGGGTGATCTGTTCTCAGTACTCAGGGTGCTGGGTGCTCAGTGCTCGGGGTGCTGGGTGCTCAGTACTCGGGGAGCTCAGTACTCAGGGTACTGGGTGCTCAGTACTCAGGGTGCTGGGTGCTCAGTGCTCGGGGTGCTCGGTGCTCAGTACTCGGGGTGCTGTGTGCTCAGTACTCGGGGTGCTGGGTGCTCAGTGCTCAGGGTGCTGGGTGCTCAGTGCTCGGGGTGGTGGGTGCTCAGTGCTGAGGGTGCTGGCTGCTCAGTGCTCAGGGTGCTGGGTGCTCAGTACTCAGGGTGCTAGGTGCTCAGGACTCAGGGTGCTCAGTGCTCAGTACTCAGCGTGCTGGGTGCTCAGTGCTCAGGGTCCTCGGTGCTCAGTACTCAGGGTGCTCAGTGCTCAGTACTCAGCGTGCTTTGTGCTCAGTGCTCAGGGTGCTGGGTGCTCAGTACTCAGGGTGCTGCCTGCTCAGTACTCAGGGTGCTGGGTGCTCAGTACTCAGGGTGCTGGGTGCTCAGTGCTCGGGGTGCTCGGTGATCAGTACTCAGGGTGCTGGGTGCTCAGTGCTCAGGGTGCTGAGTACTCAGTACTCAGGGTGCTGGGTGCTCAGTGCTCAGGGTGCTGGGTGCTCAGTGCTCAGGGTGCTGGGTGCTCAGTGCTCGGGGTGCTGGGTGCTCAGTGCTCGGGGTGCTGGGTGCTCAGTGCTCGGGGTGCTGGGTGCTCAGTGCTCGGGGCGCTGGGTGCTCAGTGCTCGGGGTGCTGGGTGCTCAGTACTCGGGGTGCTGGGTGCTCAGTGCTCAGGGTGCTCAGTGCTCAGTACTCAGTGCTCAGGGTGCTCAGTGCTCAGTGCTCAGGGTGCTGGGTGTTCAGTACTCAGGGTGCTGGGTGCTCAGTACTCAGGGTGCTGGGTGCTCATTGCTCAGGGTGCTGGGAGCTCAGGAGTCTGGGTGTTGGGTGCTCAGTACTCAGGGTGCTGGGTGCTCCGTGCTCAGGGTGCTGGGTGCTCAGTGCTCAGGGTTCTGGGTGCTCAGTGCTCAGGGTCCGGGGTGCTAAGTACTCAGGGTGCTGGGTGCTTAGTGCTCGAGGTGCTCGGTGCTCAGTACTCAAGGTGCTGGGTGCTCAGTGCTCAGGGTGCTGGGTGCTCAGTACTCGGGGTTCTCCGTGCTCATGGTGCTGGGTGCTCAGTGCTCAGGGTGCTGGGTGCTCAGTGCTCGGGGTGCTGGGTGCTGAGTGCTCAGGGTGCTGGGTGCTCAGTGCTCGGGGTGCTCGGTGCTCAGTGCTCAGGGTGCTGGGTGCTCAGTACTCAGGGTGCTGGGTGCTTAGTACTCAGGGTGCTCAGTGCTCAGTACACAGGGTGCTGGGTGCTCAGTGCTCGGGGTGCTGGGTGCTCAGTGCTCAGTACTCAGGGTGCTGGGTGCTCAGTGCTCAGGGTGCTGGGTGCTCAGTACTCAGTGTGCTGGGTGCTCAGTACTCAGGGTGCTGGGTGCTCAGTGCTCAGGGTGCTGGGTGCTCAGTGCTCAGGGTGCTGGGTGCTCAGTGATCGGGGTGCTGGGTGCTCAGTACTCAGGGTGCTCAGTGCTCGGTTAGCTCGTTGCTCAGTACTCAGGGTGCTGGGTGCTCAGTACTCAGTGCTCGGGGTCCTGGGTGCTCCGTGCTCGGGGTGCTGGGTGCTCAGTGCTCTGGGTGCTGGGTGCTCAGTCCTCAGGGTGCTGGGTGCTCAGTACTCAGGGTGCTGGGTGCTCAGTGCTCAGGGTGCTGTGTGCTCAGTACTCAGGGTGCTGGGTGCTCAGTACTCAGGGTGCTCGGTGCTCAGTACTCAGGGTGCTGGGTCCTCAGTGCTCAGGGTGCTGGGTACTCAGTACTCAGGGTGCTGGGTGCTCAGTACTCAGGGTGCTGGGTGCTCAGTGCTCAGGGTGCTGGGTGCTCAGTGCTCAGGGTGCTGGGTGCTCAGTACTCAGGGTGCTGGGTGCTCAGTGCTCAGGGTGATCAGTGCTCAGTACTCAGGGTGCTCAGTACTCAGGGTGCTGGGTGCTCAGTGCTCAGGGTGCTGGGTGCTCAGTACTCAGGGTGCTGGGTGCTCAGTGCTCGGGGTGCTGGGTGCTCAGTCCTCAGGGTGCTCAGTGCTCAGGGTGCTGGGTGCTCAGTACTCATGGTGCTGGGTGCTCAGTACTCAGGGGGCTGGGTGCTCAGTGCTCAGTGTGCTGGGTGCTCAGTGCTCAGGGCGCTGGGTGCTCAGTGCTCGGGGTGCTGGGTGCTCAGTGCTCGGGGTGCTGGGTGGTCAGTGCTCAGTGCTCAAGGTGCTGGGTGCTCAGTGCTCAGTGCTCAGGGTGCTGGGTGATCAGTACTCAGGGTGCTGGGTGCTCAGTACTCAGGGTGCTGGGTGCTCAGTTCTCAGGGTGCTGGGTGATCAGTACTCTGGGTGTTGGGTGCTCAGTACTCAGGGTGCTCAGTGCTCAGTACTCGGGGTGCTGGGTGCTCAGTGCTCAGTGTGTCCAGTGCTCAGTGCTCAGGGTGCTGGGTGCTCAGTGCTCGGGGCGCTGGGTGCTCAGTGCTCGGGGTGCTGGGTGCTCAGTACGCAGGGTGCTGTGTGCTCAGTGCTTAGTACTCAGCGTGCTGGGTGCTCAGTGCTCAGAGTGTTGGGTGCTCAGTACTCAGGGTGCTGGGTGCTCAGTGCTCAGTGCTGAGGGTGCTCAGTGCTCAGGGTGCTCAGTGCTCAGGGTGCTGGGTGCTCAGGGTGCTGGGTGCTCAGTGCTCGGGGTGCTGGGTGCTCAGTTCTCAGTGCTCAGGGTGCTGGGTGCTCAGTGCTCAGTGCTCAGCGTGCTGGGTGTTCAGTAATCAGGGTGCTCGGTGCTCAGTGCTCAGGGTGCTAGGTGCTCAGTACTCAGGGTGCTGGGTGCTCAGTGCTCGGGGTGCTGGGTGCTCAGTACTCAGGGTGCTGGGTGCTCAGTACTCAGGGTGCTGGGTGCTCAGTATTCAGGGTGCTAGGTGCTCAGTACTCAGGGTGCTCAGTGCTCAGTACTCAGCGTGCTGGGTGCTCAGTGCTCAGGGTCCTCGGTGCTCAGTACTCAGGGTGTTCAGTGCTCAGTATTCAGCGTGCTTTGTGCTCAGTGCTCAGGGTGCTGGGTGCTCAGTACTCAGGGTGCTGGGTGCTCAGTATTCAGGGTGCTGGGTGCTCAGTACTCAGGGTGCTGGGTGCTCAGTGCTCAGGGTGCTCGGTGATCAGTACTCAGGGTGCTGTGTGCTCATTACTCAGGGTGCTGTGTACTCAGTACTCAGGGTTCAGGGTGCTCAGTACTCAGGGTGCTGGGTGCTCAGTGCTCAGGGTGCTGGGTGCTCAGTGCTCAGGGTGCTGTGTGCTCAGTACTCAGGGTGCTGGGTGCTCAGTGCTCAGGGTGATCGGTGCTCAGTACTCAGGGTGCTCAGTACTCTTGGTGCTGTGTGCTCAGTGCTCAGGGTGCTGGGTGCTCAGTACTCTGGGTGCTCAGTGCTCAGGGTGCTGGGTGCTCAGGGTGCTGGGTGCTCAGTGCTCGGGGTGCTGGGTGCTGGGTGCTCAGTGCTCAGGGTGCTGGGTGCTCAGTGCTCAGGGTGCTGTGTGCTCAGTGCTCAGTACTCAGCGTGCTGGGTGCTCAGTGCTCAGAGTGTTGGGTGCTCAGTACTCAGGGTGCTGGGTGCTCAGTGCTCAGTGCTCAGGGTGCTCAGTGCTCAGGGTGCTCAGTGCTCAGGGTGCTGGGTGCTCAGGGTGCTGGGTGCTCAGTGCTCGGGGTGCTGGGTGCTCAGTGCTCAGTGCTCAGGGTGCTGGGTGCTCAGTGCTCAGTGCTCAGGGTGCTGGGTGTTCAGTACTCAGGGTGCTCGGTGCTCAGTGCTCAGGGTGCTAGGTGTTCAGTACTCAGGGTGCTGGGTGCTCAGTGCTCGGGGTGCTGGGTGCTCAGTGCTCAGGGTGATCAGTGCTCAGTACTCAGGGTGCTGGGTGCTAAGTGCTCAGGGTGCTCGGTGCTCAGTACTCAGGGTTCTGGGTGCTCAGTACTCAGGGTGCTGGGTGCTCAATGCTCAGGGTGCTGGGTGCTCAGTGCTCAGGGTTCTGGGGGCTCAGTACTCAGGGTGCTGGGTGCTAAGTGCTCAGGGTGATCGGTGCTCAGTACTCAGGGTGCTCAGTACTCAGGGTGCTGGGTGCTCAGTACTCAGGGTGCTGGGTGCTCAGTGCTCAGGGTGCTGGGTGCTCAGTGCTCTGGGTGCTGGGTGCTCAGTGCTCAGGGTGCTGAGTGCTCAGTGCTCAGGGTGCTGGGTGCTCAGTGATCGGGGTGATGGGTGCTGAGTGCTCAGGGTGCTGGGTCCTCAGTGCTCGGGGTGCTCGGTGCTCAGTGCTCAGTGTCCTGGGTGCTCAGTACTCAGGGTGCTGGGTGCTTAGTAATCAGGGTGCTCAGTGCTCAGTACACAGGGTGCTGGGTGCTCAGTGGTCGGGGTGCTGGGTGCTCAGTGCTCAGTACTCAGGGTGCTGGGTGCTCAGTGCTCAGGGTGCTGAGTGCTCAGTACTCAGCGTGCTGGGTGCTCAGTACTCAAGGTGCTGGGTGCTCAGTGCTCAGGGTGCTGGGTGCTCAGTGCTCAGGGTGCTGGGTGCTCAGTGCTCGGGGAGCTCGGTGCTCAGTACTCAGGGTGCTGGGTGCTCAGTACTCAGTGCTCGGGGTCCTGGGTGCTCCGTGCTCGGGGTGCTGGGTGCTCAGTATTCAGGGTGCTGGGTGCTCATTCTCGGGGTGCTGGGTTCTCAGTGCTCGGGGTGCTGGGTGCTCAGTACTCAGGGTGCTGGGGGCTCAGTACTCAGGGTGCTGGGTGCTCAGTACTCAGGGTGCTCGGTTCTCAGTACTCAGGGTGCTGGGTGCTCATTCTCGGGCTGCTGGGTGCTCAGTGCTCGGGGTGCTGGGTGCTCAGTACTCAGGGTGCTGGGTGCTCAGTACTCAGGGTGATCTGTTCTCAGTACTCAGGGTGCTGGGTGCTCAGTGCTCGGGGTGCTGGGTGCTCAGTACTCGGGGAGCTCAGTACACAGGGTACTGGGTGCTCAGTACTCAGGGTGCTGGGTGCTCAGTGCTCGGGGTGCTCGGTGCTCAGTACTCGGGGTGCTGTGTGCTCAGTACTCGGGGTGCTGGGTGCTCAGTGCTCAGGGTGCTGGGTGCTCAGTGCTCGGGGTGGTGGGTGCTCAGTGCTGAGGGTGCTGGCTGCTCAGTGCTCAGGGTGCTGGGTGCTCAGTACTCAGGGTGCTAGGTGCTCAGGACTCAGGGTGCTCAGTGCTCAGTACTCAGCGTGCTGGGTGCTCAGTGCTCAGGGTCCTCGGTGCTCAGTACTCAGGGTGCACAGTGCTCAGTACTCAGCGTGCTTTGCGCTCAGTGCTCAGGGTGCTGGGTGCTCAGTACTCAGGGTGCTGCCTGCTCAGTACTCAGGGTGCTGGGTGCTCAGTACTCAGGGTGCTGGGTGCTCAGTGCTCGGGGTGCTCGGTGATCAGTACTCAGGGTGCTGAGTACTCAGTACTCAGGGTGCTGGGTGCTCAGTGCTCAGGGTGCTGGGTGCTCAGTGCTCAGGGTGCTGGGTGCTCAGTGCTCGGCGTGCTGGGTGCTCAGTGCTCGGGGTGCTGGGTGCTCAGTGCTCGGGGTGCTGGGTGCTCAGTGCTCGGGGCGCTGGGTGCTCAGTGCTCGGGGTGCTGGGTGCTCAGTACTCGGGGTGCTGGGTGCTCAGTGCTCAGGGTGCTCAGTGCTCAGTACTCAGTGCTCAGGGTGCTCAGTGCTCAGTGCTCAGGGTGCTGGGTGTTCAGTACTCAGGGTGCTGGGTGCTCAGTACTCAGGGTGCTGGGTGCTCATTGCTCAGGGTGCTGGGAGCTCAGTAGTCTGGATGTTGGGTGCTCAGTACTCAGGGTGCTGGGTGCTCCGTGCTCAGGGTGCTGGGTGCTCAGTGCTCAGGGTTCTGGGTGCTCAGTGCTCAGGGTACGGGGTGCTAAGTACTCAGGGTGCTGGGTGCTTAGTGCTCGAGGTGCTCGGTGCTCAGTACTCAAGGTGCTGGGTGCTCAGTGCTCAGGGTGCTGGGTGCTCAGTACTCGGGGTTCTCCGTGCTCATGGTGCTGGGTGCTCAGTGCTCAGGGTGCTGGGTGCTCAGTGCTCGGGGTGCTGGGTGCTGAGTGCTCAGGGTGCTGGGTGCTCAGTGCTCGGGGTGCTCGGTGCTCAGTGCTCAGGGTGCTGGGTGCTCAGTACTCAGGGTGCTGGGTGCTTAGTACTCAGGGTGCTCAGTGCTCAGTACACAGGGTGCTGGGTGCTCAGTGCTCGGGGTGCTGGGTGCTCAGTGCTCAGTACTCAGGGTGCTGGGTGCTCAGTGCTCAGGGTGCTGGGTGCTCAGTACTCAGTGTGCTGGGTGCTCAGTACTCAGGGTGCTGGGTGCTCAGTGCTCAGGGTGCTGGGTGCTCAGTGCTCAGGGTGCTGGGTGCTCAGTGATCGGGGTGCTGGGTGCTCAGTACTCAGGGTGCTCAGTGCTCGGTTAGCTCGTTGCTCAGTACTCAGGGTGCTGGGTGCTCAGTACTCAGTGCTCGGGGTCCTGGGTGCTCCGTGCTCGGGGTGCTGGGTGCTCAGTGCTCTGGGTGCTGGGTGCTCAGTCCTCAGGGTGCTGGGTGCTCAGTACTCAGGGTGCTGGGTGCTCAGTGCTCAGGGTGCTGTGTGCTCAGTACTCAGGGTGCTGGGTGCTCAGTACTCAGGGTGCTCGGTGCTCAGTACTCAGGGTGCTGGGTCCTCAGTGCTCAGGGTGCTGGGTACTCAGTACTCAGGGTGCTGGGTGCTCAGTACTCAGGGTGCTGGGTGCTCAGTGCTCAGGGTGCTGGGTGCTCAGTGCTCAGGGTGCTGGGTGCTCAGTACTCAGGGTGCTGGGTGCTCAGTGCTCAGGGTGATCAGTGCTCAGTACTCAGGGTGCTCAGTACTCAGGGTGCTGGGTGCTCAGTGCTCAGGGTGCTGGGTGCTCAGTACTCAGGGTGCTGGGTGCTCAGTGCTCGGGGTGCTGGGTGCTCAGTCCTCAGGGTGCTCAGTGCTCAGGGTGCTGGGTCCTCAGTACTCATGGTGCTGGGTGCTCAGTACTCAGGGGGCTGGGTGCTCAGTGCTCAGTGTGCTGGGTGCTCAGTGCTCAGGGCGCTGGGTGCTCAGTGCTCGGGGTGCTGGGTGCTCAGTGCTCGGGGTGCTGGGTGGTCAGTGCTCAGTGCTCAAGGTGCTGGGTGCTCAGTGCTCAGTGCTCAGGGTGCTGGGTGATCAGTACTCAGGGTGCTGGGTGCTCAGTACTCAGGGTGCTGGGTGCTCAGTTCTCAGGGTGCTGGGTGATCAGTACTCTGGGTGTTGGGTGCTCAGTACTCAGGGTGCTCAGTGCTCAGTACTCGGGGTGCTGGGTGCTCAGTGCTCAGTGTGCTCAGTGCTCAGTGCTCAGGGTGCTGGGTGCTCAGTGCTCGGGGCGCTGGGTGCTCAGTGCTCGGGGTGCTGGGTGCTCAGTACGCAGGGTGCTGTGTGCTCAGTGCTCAGTACTCAGCGTGCTGGGTGCTCAGTGCTCAGAGTGTTGGGTGCTCAGTACTCAGGGTGCTGGGTGCTCAGTGCTCAGTGCTGAGGGTGCTCAGTGCTCAGGGTGCTCAGTGCTCAGGGTGCTGGGTGCTCAGGGTGCTGGGTGCTCAGTGCTCGGGGTGCTGGGTGCTCAGTTCTCAGTGCTCAGGGTGCTGGGTGCTCAGTGCTCAGTGCTCAGCGTGCTGGGTGTTCAGTACTCAGGGTGCTCGGTGCTCAGTGCTCAGGGTGCTAGGTGCTCAGTACTCAGGGTGCTGGGTGCTCAGTGCTCGGGGTGCTGGGTGCTCAGTACTCAGGGTGCTGGGTGCTCAGTACTCAGGGTGCTGGGTGCTCAGTACTCAGGGTGCTCGGTGCTCAGTACTCAGGGTGCTCGGTGCTCAGTACTCAGGGTGCTGGGTGCTCAGTACTCAGGGTGCTGGGTGCTCAGTACTCAGGGTGCTGGGTGCTCAGTGCTCAGGGTGCTGGGTGCTCAGTGCTCTGGGTGCTGGGTGCTCAGTGCTCAGGGTGCTGGGTGCTCAGTGCTCAGGGTGCTGGGTGCTCAGTGATCGGGGTGATGGGTGCTGAGTGCTCAGGGTGCTGAGTGCTCAGTGCTCGGGGTGCTCGGTGCTCAGTGCTCAGGGTCCTGGGTGCTCAGTACTCAGGGTGCTGGGTGCTTAGTAATCAGGGTGCTCAGTGCTCAGTACACAGGGTGCTGGGTGCTCAGTGCTCGGGGTGCTGGGTGCTCAGTGCTCAGTACTCAGGGTGCTGGGTGCTCAGTGCTCAGGGTGCTGAGTGCTCAGTACTCAGCGTGCTGGGTGCTCAGTACTCAGGGTGCTGGGTGTTCAGTGCTCAGGGTGCTGGGTGCTCAGTACTCAGTGTGCTGGGTGCTCAGTACTCAGGGTGCTGGGTGCTCAGTGCTCAGGGTGCTGGGTGCTCAGTGCTCAGGGTGCTGGGTGCTCAGTGATCGGGGTGCTGGGTGCTCAGTACTCAGGGTGCTCAGTGCTCGGTTAGCTCGGTGCTCAGTACTCAGGGTGCTGGGTGCTCAGTACTCAGTGCTCGGGGTCCTGGGTGCTCCGTGCTCGGGGTGCTGGGTGCTCAGTGCTCTGGGTGCTGGGTGCTCAGTACTCAGGGTGCTCAGTGCTCAGTACTCAGGGTGCTGGGTGCTCAGTGCTCAGGGTGCTGTGTGCTCAGTACTCAGGGTGCTGGGTGCTCAGTACTCAGGGTGCTCGGTGCTCAGTACTCAGGGTGCTGGGTCCTCAGTGCTCAGGGTGCTGGGTACTCAGTACTCAGGGTGCTGGGTGCTCAGTACTCAGGGTGCTGGGTGCTCAGTGCTCAGGGTGCTGGGTGCTCAGTGCTCAGGGTGCTGGGTGCTCAGTACTCAGGGTGCTGGGTGCTCAGTGCTCAGGGTGTTCGGTGCTCAGTACTCAGGGTGCTGGGTGCTCAGTACTCAGGGTGCTGGGTGCTCAGTGCTCGGGGTGCTGGGTGCTCAGTCCTCAGGGTGCTCAGTGCTCAGGGTGCTGGGTGCTCAGTACTCATGGTGCTGGGTGCTCAGTACTCAGGGGGCTGGGTGCTCAGTGCTCAGTGTGCTGGGTGCTCAGTGCTCAGGGCGCTGGGTGCTCAGTGCTCGGGGTGCTGGGTGCTCAGTGCTCGGGGTGCTGGGTGGTCAGTGCTCAGTGCTCAAGGTGCTGGGTGCTCAGTGCTCAGTGCTCAGGGTGCTGGGTGATCAGTACTCAGGGTGCTGGGTGCTCAGTACTCAGGGTTCTGGGTGCTCAGTTCTCAGGGTGCTGGGTGATCAGTACTCTGGGTGTTGGGTGCTCAGTACTCAGGGTGCTCAGTGCTCAGTACTCGGGGTGCTGGGTGCTCAGTGCTCAGTGTGCTCAGTGCTCAGTGCTCAGGGTGCTGGGTGCTCAGTGCTCGGGGCGCTGGGTGCTCAGTGCTCGGGGTGCTGGGTGCTCAGTACGCAGGGTGCTGTGTGCTCAGTGCTCAGTACTCAGCGTGCTGGGTGCTCAGTGCTCAGAGTGTTGGGTGCTCAGTACTCAGGGTGCTGGGTGCTCAGTGCTCAGTGCTGAGGGTGCTCAGTGCTCAGGGTGCTCAGTGCTCAGGGTGCTGGGTGCTCAGGGTGCTGGGTGCTCAGTGCTCGGGGTGCTGGGTGCTCAGTTCTCAGTGCTCAGGGTGCTGGGTGCTCAGTGCTCAGTGCTCAGGGTGCTGGGTGTTCAGTACTCAGGGTGCTCGGTGCTCAGTGCTCAGGGTGCTAGGTGCTCAGTACTCAGGGTGCTGGGTGCTCAGTGCTCGGGGTGCTGGGTGCTCAGTACTCAGGGTGCTGGGTGCTCAGTACTCAGGGTGCTGGGTGCTCAGTGCTCAGGGTGCTGGGTGCTCAGTACTCAGGGTGCTCGGTGCTCAGTACTCAGGGTGCTCGGTGCTCAGTACTCAGGGTGCTGGGTGCTCAGTACTCAGGGTGCTGGGTGCTCAGTACTCAGGGTGCTGGGTGCTCAGTGCTCAGGGTGCTGGGTGCTCAGTGCTCTGGGTGCTGGGTGCTCAGTGCTCAGGGTGCTGGGTGCTCAGTGCTCAGGGTGCTGGGTGCTCAGTGATCGGGGTGCTGGGTGCTCAGTACTCAGGGTGCTGGGTGCTCAGTGCTCAGGGTGCTGGGTGCTCAGTGCTCTGGGTGCTGGGTGCTCAGTGCTCAGGGTGCTGGGTGCTCAGTGCTCAGGGTGCTGGGTGCTCAGTGATCGGGGTGCTGGGTGCTCAGTGCTCAGTGCTCAGGGTGCTGGGTGCTGAGTGCTCAGGGTGCTGAGTGCTCAGTGCTCGGGGAGCTCGGTGCTCAGTGCTCAGGGTCCTGGGTGCTCAGTACTCAGGGTGCTGGGTGCTTAGTAATCAGGGTGCTCAGTGCTCAGTACACAGGGTGCTGGGTGCTCAGTGCTCGGGGTGCTGGGTGCTCAGTGCTCAGTACTCAGGGTGCTGGGTGCTCAGTGCTCAGGGTGCTGAGTGCTCAGTACTCAGCGTGCTGGGTGCTCAGTACTCAGGGTGCTGGGTGTTCAGTGCTCAGGGTGCTGGGTGCTCAGTGCTCAGGGTGCTGGGTGCTCAGTGCTCGGGGAGCTCGGTGCTCAGTACTCAGGGTGCTGGGTGCTCAGTACTCAGTGCTCGGGGTCCTGGGTGCTCCGTGCTCGGGGTGATCTGTTCTCAGTACTCAGGGTGCTGGGTGCTCAGTGCTCGGGGTGCTGGGTGCTCAGTACTCGGGGTGCTCAGTACTCAGGGTACTGGGTGCTCAGTACTCAGGGTGCTGTGTGCTCAGAGCTCGGGGTGCTCGGTGCTCAGTACTCGGGGTGCTGGGTGCTCAGTGCTCAGGGTGCTGGGTGCTCAGTGCTCGGGGTGCTGGGTGCTCAGTGCTGAGGGTGCTGGCTGCTCAGTGCTCAGGGTGCTGGGTGCTCAGTACTCAGGGTGCTAGGTGCTCAGTACTCAGGGTGCTCAGTGCTCAGTGCTCAGCGTGCTGGGTGCTCAGTGCTCAGGGTCCTCGGTGCTCAGTACTCAGGGTGTTCAGTGCTCAGTATTCAGCGTGCTTTGTGCTCAGTGCTCAGGGTGCTGGGTGCTCAGTACTCAGGGTGCTGGGTGCTCAGTATTCAGGGTGCTGGGTGCTCAGTACTCAGGGTGCTGGGTGCTCAGTGCTCGGGGTGCTCGGTGATC
Source organism: Microtus oregoni (assembly GCF_018167655.1). Classification (NCBI taxonomy): domain Eukaryota; kingdom Metazoa; phylum Chordata; class Mammalia; order Rodentia; family Cricetidae; genus Microtus; species Microtus oregoni. Next base: position 3,974,558 of record NW_024544028.1, on the reverse strand, counting down.
AGTACTCAGGGTGCTGGGTGCTCATTACTCAGGGTGCTGTGTACTCAGTACTCAGGGTTCTGGGTGCTCAGTACTCAGGGTGCTGGGTGCTCAGTGCTCAGGGTGCTGGGTGCTCAGTGCTCAGTGTGCTGTGTGCTCAGTACTCAGGGTGCTGGGTGCTCAGTGCTCAGGGTGATCGGTGCTCAGTACTCAGGGTGCTCAGTACTCAGGGTGCTGTGTGCTCAGTGCTCAGGGTGCTGGGTGCTCAGTACTCTGGGTGCTCAGTGCTCAGGGTGCTGGGTGCTCAGGGTGCTGGGTGCTCAGTGCTCGGGGTGCTGGGTGCTCAGTGCTCAGTGCTCAGGGTGCTGGGTGCTCAGTGCTCAGGGTGCTGTGTGCTCAGTGCTCAGTACTCAGCGTGCTGCGTGCTCAGTGCTCAGAGTGTTGGGTGCTCAGTACTCAGGGTGCTGGGTGCTCAGTGCTCAGTGCTCAGGGTGCTCAGTGCTCAGGGTGCTCAGTGCTCAGGGTGCTGGGTGCTCAGGGTGCTAGGTGCTCAGTGCTCGGGGTGCTGGGTGCTCAGTGCTCAGTGCTCAGGGTGCTGGGTGCTCAGTGCTCAGTGCTCAGGGTGCTGGGTGTTCAGTACTCAGGGTGCTCGGTGCTCAGTGCTCAGGGTGCTAGGTGCTCAGTACTCAGGGTGCTGGGTGCTCAGTGCTCGGGGTGCTGGGTGCTCAGTGCTCAGGGTGATCAGTGCTCAGTACTCAGGGTGCTGGGTGCTCAGTACTCAGGGTGCTGGGTGCTCAGTGCTCAGGGTGCTGGGTGCTCAGTACTCAGGGTGCTGGGTGCTCAGTACACAGGGTGCTCCGTGCTCAGTACTCAGGGTGCTGGGTGCTCAGTGCTCAGGGTGCTTTGTACTCAGTACTCAGGGTTCTGGGTGCTCAGTACTCAGGGTGCTGGGTGCTCAATGCTCAGGGTGCTGGGTGCTCAGTGCTCAGGGTGCTGGGGGCTCAGTACTCAGGGTGCTGGGTGCTAAGTGCTCAGGGTGATCGGTGCTCAGTACTCAGGGTGCTCAGTACTCAGGTTGCTGGGTGCTCAGTACTCAGGGTGCTGGGTGCTCAGTGCTCAGGGTGCTGGGTGCTCAGTGCTCTCGGTGCTGGGTGCTCAGTGCTCAGGGTGCTGGGTGCTCAGTGCTCAGGGTGCTGGGTGCTCAGTGATCGGGGTGATGGGTGCTGAGTGCTCAGGGTGCTGGGTCCTCAGTGCTCGGGGTGCTCGGTGCTCAGTGCTCAGTGTCCTGGGTGCTTAGTACTCAGGGTGCTGGGTGCTTAGTAATCAGGGTGCTCAGTGCTCAGTACACAGGGTGCTGGGTGCTCAGTGCTCGGGGTGCTGGGTGCTCAGTGCTCAGTACTCAGGGTGCTGGGTGCTCAGTGCTCAGGGTGCTGAGTGCTCAGTACTCAGCGTGCTGGGTGCTCAGTACTCAGGGTGCTGGGTGCTCAGTGCTCAGGGTGCTGGGTGCTCAGTGCTCAGGGTGCTGGGTGCTCAGTGCTCGGGGAGCTCGGTGCTCAGTACTCAGGGTGCTGGGTGCTCAGTACTCAGTGCTCGGGGTCCTGGGTGCTCCGTGCTCGGGGTGCTGGGTGCTCAGTATTCAGGGTGCTTGGTGCTCATTCTCGGGGTGCTGGGTTCTCAGTGCTCGGGGTGCTGGGTGCTCAGTACTCAGGGTGCTGGGGGCTCAGTACTCAGGGTGCTGGGTGCTCAGTACTCAGGGTGCTCGGTTCTCAGTACTCAGGGTGCTGGGTGCTCATTCTCGGGCTGCTGGGTGCTCAGTGCTCGGGGTGCTGGGTGCTCAGTACTCAGGGTGCTGGGTGCTCAGTACTCAGGGTGATCTGTTCTCAGTACTCAGGGTGCTGGGTGCTCAGTGCTCGGGGTGCTGGGTGCTCAGTACTCGGGGAGCTCAGTACTCAGGGTACTGGGTGCTCAGTACTCAGGGTGCTGGGTGCTCAGTGCTCGGGGTGCTCGGTGCTCAGTACTCGGGGTGCTGTGTGCTCAGTACTCGGGGTGCTGGGTGCTCAGTGCTCAGGGTGCTGGGTGCTCAGTGCTCGGGGTGGTGGGTGCTCAGTGCTGAGGGTGCTGGCTGCTCAGTGCTCAGGGTGCTGGGTGCTCAGTGCTCAGGGTGCTGGGTGCTCAGTGCTCGGGGTGCTCGGTGATCAGTACTCAGGGTGCTGGGTGCTCAGTGCTCAGGGTGCTGAGTACTCAGTACTCAGGGTGCTGGGTGCTCAGTGCTCAGGGTGCTGGGTGCTCAGTGCTCAGGGTGCTGGGTGCTCAGTGCTCGGGGTGCTGGGTGCTCAGTGCTCGGGGTGCTGGGTGCTCAGTGCTCGGGGTGCTGGGTGCTCAGTGCTCGGGGTGCTGGGTGCTCAGTGCTCAGGGTGCTGGGTGCTCAGTACTCGGGGTGCTGGGTGCTCATTACTCAAGGTGCTGGGTGCTCAGTGCTCAGGGTGCTGGGTGCTCAGTCCTCAGGGTGCTGGGTGCTCAGTACTCAGGGTGTTCGGTGCTTAGTACTCAGGGTGCTCAGTGCTCAGTACTCAGGGTGCTGGTTGCTCAGTGCTCGGGGTGCTCAGTTCTCAGTACTCAGGGTGCTTTGTGCTCAGTGCTCAGGGTGCTGCGTGCTCAGTACTCAGCGTGCTGGGTGCTCAGTACTCAGGGTGCTGGGTGCTCAGTACTCAGGGTGCTGGGTGCTCAGTGCTCAGGGTGCTGGGTGCTCAGTACTCAGGGTGCTGGGTGCTCAGTACTCAATGTGCTCGGTGCTCAGCACTCAGGGTGCTGGGTGCTCAGTGCTCAGGTTGCTTTGTACTCAGTACTCAGGGTTCTGGGTGCTCATAACTCAGGGTGCTGGGTGCTCAGTGCTCAGGGTGCTGGGTGCTCAGTGCTCAGGGTGCTGGGTGCTCAGTACTCAGGGTGCTGGGTGCTCAGTGCTCAGGGTGATCGTTGCTCAGTACTCAGGGTGCTCAGTACTCAGGGTGCTGTGTGCTCAGTGCTCAGGGTGCTGGGTGCTCAGTACTCAGGGTGCTGGGTGCTCAGTGCTCGGGGTGCTGGGTGCTCAGTTCTCAGGGTGATCGGTGCTCAGTACTCAGGGTGCTGGGTGCTCAGTGCTCAGGTTGCTGGGTGCTCAGTCCTCAGCGTGCTCAGTGCTCAGGGTGCAGGGAGCTCAGTGCTCGGGGTGCTCGGTGCTCAGTACTCAGGGTGCTGAGTGCTCAGTACTCAGGGTGCTGGGTGCTCAGTACTCATGGTGCTGGGTGCTCAGTACTCAGGGGGCTGGGTGCTCAGTGCTCAGGGTGCTGGGTGCTCAGTGCTCAGGTTGCTGGGTGCTCAGTGCTCGGGGTTCTGGGTGCTCAGTTCTCGGGGTGCTGGGTGGTCAGTGCTCAGGGTGCTGGGTGCTCAGTGCTCAGTGCTCAGGGTGCTGGGTGCTCAGTACTCAGGGTGCTGGGTGCTCAGTACTCAGGGTGCTGGGTGCTCAGTTCTCAGGCTGCTGGGTGCTCAGTACTCTGGGTGTTGGGTGCTCAGTACTCAGGGTGCTGGGTGCTCAGTGCTCGGGGTGCTGGGTGCTCAGTGCTCAGGGTGCTGGGTGCTCAGTGCTCAGGGTGCTGGGTGCTCAGTACTCAGGGTGCTGGGTGCTCAGTGCTCGGGGTGCTCGGTGCTCAGTACTCAAGGTGCTGGGTGCTCAGTGCTCAGGGTGCGGGGTGCTCAGTCCTCGGGGTGCTCCATGCTCAGTGCTCAGGGTGCGGGGTGCTCAGTCCTCGGGGTGCTCCATGCTCAGTGCTCGGGGTGCTGGGTGCTCAGTGCTCGGGGTGCTGGGTGCTCAGTGCTCAGTACTCAGGGTGCTGGGTGCTCAGTGCTCAGGGTGCTGAGTGCTCAGTACTCAGCGTGCTGGGTGCTCAGTGCTCGGGGTGGTGGGTGCTCAGTGCTGAGGGTGCTGGCTGCTCAGTGCTCAGGGTGCTGGGTGCTCAGTACTCAGGGTGCTAGGTGCTCAGTACTCAGGGTGCTCAGTGCTCAGTACTCAGCGTGCTGGGTGCTCAGTGCTCAGGGTCCTCGGTGCTCAGTACTCAGGGTGCTAGGTGCTCAGTACTCAGGGTGCTCAGTGCTCAGTACTCAGCGTGCTGGGTGCACAGTGCTCAGGGTCCTCGGTGCTCAGTACTCAGGGTGCTCAGTGCTCAGTACTCAGCGTGCTTTGTGCTCAGTGCTCAGGGTGCTGGGTGCTCAGTACTCAGGGTGCTGGGTGCTCAGTACTCAGGGTGCTGGGTGCTCAGTACTCAGGGTGCTGGGTGCTCAGTGCTCGGGGTGCTCGGTGATCAGTACTCAGGGTGCTGGGTGCTCAGTGCTCAGGGTGCTGAGTACACAGTACTCAGGGTGCTGGGTGCTCAGTGCTCAGGGTGCTGGGTGCTCAGTGCTCAGGGTGCTGGGTGCTCAGTGCTCCTGGTGCTGGGTGCTCAGTGCTCGGGGTGCTGGGTCCTCAGTGCTCGGGGTGCTGGGTGCTCAGTGCTCGGGGTGCTGGGTGCTCAGTGCTCAGGGTGCTGGGTGCTCAGTACTCAGGGTGCTGGGTGCTCATTACTCAGGGTGCTGGGTGCTCAGGGCTCAGGGTGCTGGGTGCTCAGTCCTCAGGGTGCTGGGTGCTCAGTACTCAGGGTGTTCGGTGCTTAGTACTCAGGGTGCTCAGTGCTCAGTACTCAGGGTGCTGGTTGCTCAGTGCTCGGGGTGCTCGGTGCTCAGTACTCAGGGTGCTGGGTGCTCAGTGCTCAGGGTGCTGGGTGCTCAGTACTCAGGGTGCTCAGTACTCAGGGTGCTGGGTGCTCAGTGCTCAGGGTGCTGGGTGCTCAGTACTCAGGGTGCTGGGTGCTCAGTGCTCGGGGTGCTGGGTGCTCAGTGCTCAGGGTGATCGGTGCTCAGTACTCAGGGTGCTGGGTGCTCAGTGCTCAGGTTGCTGGGTGCTCAGTCCTCAGGGTGCTCAGTGCTCAGGGTGCAGGGAGCTCAGTGCTCGGGGTGCTCGGTGCTCAGTACTCAGGGTGCTGAGTGCTCAGTACTCAGGGTGCTGGGTGCTCAGTACTCATGGTGCTGGGTGCTCAGTACTCAGGGGGCTGGGGGCTCATAACTCAGGGTGCTGGGTGCTCAGTGCTCAGGGTGCTGGGTGCTCAGTGCTCAGGGTGCTGGGTGCTCAGTGCTCCTGGTGCTGGGTGCTCAGTGCTCGGGGTGCTGGGTGCTCAGTGCTCGGGGTGCTGGGTGCTCAGTGCTCGGGGTGCTGGGTGCTCAGTGCTCAGGGTGCTGGGTGCTCAGTACTCAGGGTGCTGGGTGCTCATTACTCAGGGTGCTGGGTGCTCAGTGCTCAGGGTGCTGGGTGCTCAGTCCTCAGGGTGCTGTTTGCTCAGTACTCAGGGTGTTCGGTGCTTAGTACTCAGGGTGCTCAGTGCTCAGTACTCAGGGTGCTGGTTGCTCAGTGTTCGGGGTGCTCGGTGCTCAGTACTCAGGGTGCTGGGTGCTCAGTGTTCAGGGTGCTGGGTGCTCAGTACTCAGGGTGCTCAGTACTCAGGGTGCTGGGGGCTCAGTGCTCAGGGTGCTGGGTGCTCAGTACTCAGGGTGCTGGGTGCTCAGTGCTCGGGGTGCTGGGTGCTCAGTGCTCAGGGTGATCGGTGCTCAGTACTCAGGGTGCTGGGTGCTCAGTGCTCAGGTTGCTGGGTGCTCAGTCCTCAGGGTGCTGGGTGCTCAGTACTCAGGGTGTTCGGTGCTTAGTACTCAGGGTGCTCAGTGCTCAGTACTCAGGGTGCTGGTTGCTCAGTGCTCGGGGTGCTCGGTGCTCAGTACTCAGGGTGCTGGGTGCTCAGTGCTCAGGGTGCTGCGTGCTCAGTACTCAGCGTGCTGGGTGCTCAGTACTCAGGGTGCTGGGTGCTCAGTACTCAGGGTGCTGGGTGCTCAGTGCTCAGGGTGCTGGGTGCTCAGTACTCAGGGTGCTGGGTGCTCAGTACTCAGGGTGCTCGGTGCTCAGTACTCAGGGTGCTGGGTGCTCAGTGCTCAGGGTGCTTTGTACTCAGTACTCAGGGTTCTGGGTGCTCATAACTCAGGGTGCTGGGTGCTCAGTGCTCAGGGTGCTGGGTGCTCAGTACTCAGGGTGCTGGGTGCTCAGTGCTCGGGGTGCTGGGTGCTCAGTTCTCAGGGTGATCGGTGCTCAGTACTCAGGGTGCTGGGTGCTCAGTGCTCAGGTTGCTGGGTGCTCAGTCCTCAGGGTGCTCAGTGCTCAGGGTGCAGGGAGCTCAGTGCTCGGGGTGCTCGGTGCTCAGTACTCAGGGTGCTGAGTGCTCAGTACTCAGGGTGCTGGGTGCTCAGTACTCATGGTGCTGGGTGCTCAGTACTCAGGGGGCTGGGTGCTCAGTGCTCAGGGTGCTGGGTGCTCAGTGCTCAGGGTGCTGGGTGCTCAGTGCTCGGGGTGCTGGGTGCTCAGTTCTCGGGGTGCTAGGTGGTCAGTGCTCAGTGCTCAGGGTGCTGGGTGCTCAGTGCTCAGTGCTCAGGGTGCTGGGTGCTCAGTACTCAGGGTGCTGGGTGCTCAGTACTCAGGGTGCTGGGTGCTCAGTTCTCAGGCTGCTGGGTGCTCAGTACTCTGGGTGTTGGGTGCTCAGTACTCAGGGTGCTGGGTGCTCAGTGCTCGGGGTGCTGGGTGCTCAGTGCTCAGGGTGCTGGGTGCTCAGTGCTCAGGGTGCTGGGTGCTCAGTACTCAGGGTGCTGGGTGCTCAGTGCTCGGGGTGCTCGGTGCTCAGTACTCAAGGTGCTGGGTGCTCAGTGCTCAGGGTGCGGGGTGCTCAGTCCTCGGGGTGCTCCATGCTCAGTGCTCGGGGTGCTGGGTGCTCAGTGCTCGGGGTGCTCCATGCTCAGTGCTCAGGGTGCGGGGTGCTCAGTCCTCGGGGTGCTCCATGCTCAGTGCTCGGGGTGCTGGGTGCTCAGTGCTCGGGGTGCTGGGTGCTCAGTGCTCAGTACTCAGGTTGCTGGGTGCTCAGTGCTCAGGGTGCTGAGTGCTCAGTACTCAGCGTGCTGGGTGCTCAGTGCTCGGGGTGGTGGGTGCTCAGTGCTGAGGGTGCTGGCTGCTCAGTGCTCAGGGTGCTGGGTGCTCAGTACTCAGGGTGCTAGGTGCTCAGTACTCAGGGTGCTCAGTGCTCAGTACTCAGCGTGCTGGGTGCTCAGTGCTCAGGGTCCTCGGTGCTCAGTACTCAGGGTGCTAGGTGCTCAGTACTCAGGGTGCTCAGTGCTCAGTACTCAGCGTGCTGGGTGCTCAGTGCTCAGGGTCCTCGGTGCTCAGTACTCAGGGTGCTCAGTGCTCAGTACTCAGCGTGCTTTGTGCTCAGTGCTCAGGGTGCTGGGTGCTCAGTACTCAGGGTGCTGGGTGCTCAGTGGTCAGGGTGCTGAGTACTCAGTACTCAGGGTGCTGGGTGCTCAGTGCTCAGGGTGCTGGGTGCTCAGTGCTCAGAGTGCTGGGTGCTCAGTGCTCCTGGTGCTGGGTGCTCAGTGCTCGGGGTGCTGGGTGCTCAGTGCTCGGGGTGCTGGGTGCTCAGTGCTCGGGGTGCTGGGTGCTCAGTGCTCAGGGTGCTGGGTGCTCAGTACTCAGGGTGCTGGGTGCTCATTACTCAGGGTGCTGGGTGCTCAGTGTTCAGGGTGCTGGGTGCTCAGTACTCAGGGTGCTGGTTGCTCAGTGCTCGGGGTGCTCGGTGCTCAGTACTCAGGGTGCTGGGTGCTCAGTGCTCAGGGTGCTGGGTGCTCAGTACTCAGGGTGCTCAGTACTCAGGGTGCTGGGTGCTCAGTGCTCAGGGTGCTGGGTGCTCAGTACTCAGGGTGCTGGGTGCTCAGTGCTCGGGGTGCTGGGTGCTCAGTGCTCGGGGTGCTGGGTGCTCAGTACTCAGGGTGTTCGGTGCTTAGTACTCAGGGTGCTCAGTGCTCAGTACTCAGGGTGCTGGTTGCTCAGTGCTCGGGGTGCTCGGTGCTCAGTACTCAGGGTGCTGGGTGCTCAGTGCTCAGGGTGCTGGGTGCTCAGTACTCAGGGTGCTCAGTACTCAGGGTGCTGGGTGCTCAGTGCTCAGGGTGCTGGGTGCTCAGTACTCAGGGTGCTGGGTGCTCAGTGCTCGGGGTGCTGGGTGCTCAGTGCTCAGGGTGATCGGTGCTCAGTACTCAGGGTGCTGGGTGCTCAGTGCTCAGGTTGCTGGGTGCTCAGTCCTCAGGGTGCTCAGTGCTCAGGGTGCAGGGAGCTCAGTGCTCGGGGTGCTCGGTGCTCAGTACTCAGGGTGCTGAGTGCTCAGTACTCAGGGTGCTGGGTGCTCAGTGCTCAGGGTGCTGAGTGCTCAGTACTCAGCGTGCTGGGTGCTCAGTGCTCGGGGTGGTGGGTGCTCAGTGCTGAGGGTGCTGGCTGCTCAGTGCTCAGGGTGCTGGGTGCTCAGTACTCAGGGTGCTAGGTGCTCAGTACTCAGGGTGCTCAGTGCTCAGTACTCAGCGTGCTGGGTGCTCAGTGCTCAGGGTCCTCGGTGCTCAGTACTCAGGGTGCTAGGTGCTCAGTACTCAGGGTGCTCAGTGCTCAGTACTCAGCGTGCTGGGTGCTCAGTGCTCAGGGTCCTCGGTGCTCAGTACTCAGGGTGCTCAGTGCTCAGTACTCAGCGTGCTTTGTGCTCAGTGCTCAGGGTGCTGGGTGCTCAGTACTCAGGGTGCTGGGTGCTCAGTACTCAGGGTGCTGGGTGCTCAGTACTCAGGGTGCTGGGTGCTCAGTGCTCGGGGTGCTCGGTGATCAGTACTCAGGGTGCTGGGTGCTCAGTGGTCAGGGTGCTGAGTACTCAGTACTCAGGGTGCTGGGTGCTCAGTGCTCAGGGTGCTGGGTGCTCAGTGCTCAGAGTGCTGGGTGCTCAGTGCTCCTGGTGCTGGGTGCTCAGTGCTCGGGGTGCTGGGTGCTCAGTGCTCGGGGTGCTGGGTGCTCAGTGCTCGGGGTGCTGGGTGCTCAGTGCTCAGGGTGCTGGGTGCTCAGTACTCAGGGTGCTGGGTGCTCATTACTCAGGGTGCTGGGTGCTCAGTGTTCAGGGTGCTGGGTGCTCAGTACTCAGGGTGCTGGTTGCTCAGTGCTCGGGGTGCTCGGTGCTCAGTACTCAGGGTGCTGGGTGCTCAGTGCTCAGGGTGCTGGGTGCTCAGTACTCAGGGTGCTCAGTACTCAGGGTGCTGGGTGCTCAGTGCTCAGGGTGCTGGGTGCTCAGTACTCAGGGTGCTGGGTGCTCAGTGCTCGGGGTGCTGGGTGCTCAGTGCTCGGGGTGCTGGGTGCTCAGTACTCAGGGTGTTCGGTGCTTAGTACTCAGGGTGCTCAGTGCTCAGTACTCAGGGTGCTGGTTGCTCAGTGCTCGGGGTGCTCGGTGCTCAGTACTCAGGGTGCTGGGTGCTCAGTGCTCAGGGTGCTGGGTGCTCAGTACTCAGGGTGCTCAGTACTCAGGGTGCTGGGTGCTCAGTGCTCAGGGTGCTGTGTGCTCAGTACTCAGGGTGCTGGGTGCTCAGTGCTCCAGGTGCTGGGTGCTCAGTGCTCAGGGTGATCGGTGCTCAGTACTCAGGGTGCTGGGTGCTAAGTGCTCAGGTTGCTGGGTGCTCAGTCCTCAGGGTGCTCAGTGCTCAGGGTGCAGGGAGCTCAGTGCTCGGGGTGCTCGGTGCTCAGTACTCAGGGTGCTGAGTGCTCAGTACTCAGGGTGCTGGGTGCTCAGTACTCATGGTGCTGGGTGCTCAGTACTCAGGGGGCTGGGTGCTCATAACTCAGGGTGCTGGGTGCTCAGTGCTCAGGGTGCTGGGTGCTCAGTGCTCCTGGTGCTGGGTGCTCAGTGCTCGGGGTGCTGGGTGCTCAGTGCTCGGGGTGCTGGGTGCTCAGTGCTCGGGGTGCTGGGTGCTCAGTGCTCGGGGTGCTGGGTGCTCAGTGCTCAGGGTGCTGGGTGCTCAGTACTCAGGGTGCTGGGTGCTCATTACTCAGGGTGCTGGGTGCTCAGTGCTCAGGGTGCTGGGTGCTCAGTCCTCAGGGTGCTGTTTGCTCAGTACTCAGGGTGTTCGGTGCTTAGTACTCAGGGTGCTCAGTGCTCAGTACTCAGGGTGCTGGTTGCTCAGTGCTCGGGGTGCTCGGTGCTCAGTACTCAGGGTGCTGGGTGCTCAGTGTTCAGGGTGCTGGGTGCTCAGTACTCAGGGTGCTCAGTACTCAGGGTGCTGGGGGCTCAGTGCTCAGGGTGCTGGGTGCTCAGTACTCAGGGTGCTGGGTGCTCAGTGCTCGGGGTGCTGGGTGCTCAGTGCTCAGGGTGATCGGTGCTCAGTACTCAGGGTGCTGGGTGCTCAGTGCTCAGGTTGCTGGGTGCTCAGTCCTCAGGGTGCTGGGTGCTCAGTACTCAGGGTGTTCGGTGCTTAGTACTCAGGGTGCTCAGTGCTCAGTACTCAGGGTGCTGGTTGCTCAGTGCTCGGGGTGCTCGGTGCTCAGTACTCAGGGTGCTGGGTGCTCAGTGCTCAGGGTGCTGCGTGCTCAGTACTCAGCGTGCTGGGTGCTCAGTACTCAGGGTGCTGGGTGCTCAGTACTCAGGGTGCTGGGTGCTCAGTGCTCAGGGTGCTGGGTGCTCAGTACTCAGGGTGCTGGGTGCTCAGTACTCAGGGTGCTCGGTGCTCAGTACTCAGGGTGCTGGGTGCTCAGTGCTCAGGGTGCTTTGTACTCAGTACTCAGGGTTCTGGGTGCTCATAACTCAGGGTGCTGGGTGCTCAGTGCTCAGGGTGCTGGGTGCTCAGTGCTCAGGGTGCTGGGTGCTCAGTACTCAGGGTGCTGGGTGCTCAGTGCTCGGGGTGCTGGGTGCTCAGTTCTCAGGGTGATCGGTGCTCAGTACTCAGGGTGCTGGGTGCTCAGTGCTCAGGTTGCTGGGTGCTCAGTCCTCAGGGTGCTCAGTGCTCAGGGTGCAGGGAGCTCAGTGCTCGGGGTGCTCGGTGCTCAGTACTCAGGGTGCTGAGTGCTCAGTACTCAGGGTGCTGGGTGCTCAGTACTCATGCTGCTGGGTGCTCAGTACTCAGGGCCCTGGGTGCTCAGTGCTCAGGGTGCTGGGTGCTCAGTGCTCAGGGTGCTGGGTGCTCAGTGCTCGGGGTGCTGGGTGCTCAGTTCTCGGGGTGCTAGGTGGTCAGTGCTCAGTGCTCAGGGTGCTGGGTGCTCAGTGCTCAGTGCTCAGGGTGCTGGGTGCTCAGTACTCAGGGTGCTGGGTGCTCAGTACTCAGGGTGCTGGGTGCTCAGTTCTCAGGCTGCTGGGTGCTCAGTACTCTGGGTGTTGGGTGCTCAGTACTCAGGGTGCTGGGTGCTCAGTGCTCGGGGTGCTGGGTGCTCAGTGCTCAGGGTGCTGGGTGCTCAGTGCTCAGGGTGCTGGGTGCTCAGTACTCAGGGTGCTGGGTGCTCAGTGCTCGGGGTGCTCGGTGCTCAGTACTCAAGGTGCTGGGTGCTCAGTGCTCAGGGTGCGGGGTGCTCAGTCCTCGGGGTGCTCCATGCTCAGTGCTCGGGGTGCTGGGTGCTCAGTGCTCGGGGTGCTCCATGCTCAGTGCTCAGGGTGCGGGGTGCTCAGTCCTCGGGGTGCTCCATGCTCAGTGCTCGGGGTGCTGGTTGCTCAGTGCTCGGGGTGCTGGGTGCTCAGTGCTCAGTACTCAGGTTGCTGGGTGCTCAGTGCTCAGGGTGCTGAGTGCTCAGTACTCAGCGTGCTGGGTGCTCAGTGCTCGGGGTGGTGGGTGCTCAGTGCTGAGGGTGCTGGCTGCTCAGTGCTCAGGGTGCTGGGTGCTCAGTACTCAGGGTGCTAGGTGCTCAGTACTCAGGGTGCTCAGTGCTCAGTACTCAGCGTGCTGGGTGCTCAGTGCTCAGGGTCCTCGGTGCTCAGTACTCAGGGTGCTAGGTGCTCAGTACTCAGGGTGCTCAGTGCTCAGTACTCAGCGTGCTGGGTGCTCAGTGCTCAGGGTCCTCGGTGCTCAGTACTCAGGGTGCTCAGTGCTCAGTACTCAGCGTGCTTTGTGCTCAGTGCTCAGGGTGCTGGGTGCTCAGTACTCAGGGTGCTGGGTGCTCAGTACTCAGGGTGCTGGGTGCTCAGTACTCAGGGTGCTGGGTGCTCAGTGCTCGGGGTGCTCGGTGATCAGTACTCAGGGTGCTGGGTGCTCAGTGGTCAGGGTGCTGAGTACTCAGTACTCAGGGTGCTGGGTGCTCAGTGCTCAGGGTGCTGGGTGCTCAGTGCTCAGAGTGCTGGGTGCTCAGTGCTCCTGGTGCTGGGTGCTCAGTGCTCGGGGTGCTGGGTGCTCAGTGCTCGGGGTGCTGGGTGCTCAGTGCTCGGGGTGCTGGGTGCTCAGTGCTCAGGGTGCTGGGTGCTCAGTACTCAGGGTGCTGGGTGCTCATTACTCAGGGTGCTGGGTGCTCAGTGTTCAGGGTGCTGGGTGCTCAGTACTCAGGGTGCTGGTTGCTCAGTGCTCGGGGTGCTCGGTGCTCAGTACTCAGGGTGCTGGGTGCTCAGTGCTCAGGGTGCTGGGTGCTCAGTACTCAGGGTGCTCAGTACTCAGGGTGCTGGGTGCTCAGTGCTCAGGGTGCTGGGTGCTCAGTACTCAGGGTGCTGGGTGCTCAGTGCTCGGGGTGCTGGGTGCTCAGTGCTCAGGGTGATCGGTGCTCAGTACTCAGTGTGCTGGGTGCTCAGGTTGCTGGGTGCTCAGTCCTCAGGGTGCTCAGTGCTCAGGGTGCAGGGAGCTCAGTGCTCGGGGTGCTCGGTTCTCAGTACTCAGGGTGCTGAGTGCTCAGTACTCATGGTGCTGGGTGCTCAGTACTCAGGGGGCTGGGTGCTCATAACTCAGGGTGCTGGGTGGTCAGTGCTCAGGGTGCTGGGTGCTCAGTGCTCAGGGTGCTGGGTGCTCAGTGCTCCTGGTGCTGGGTGCTCAGTGCTCGGGGTGCTGGGTGCTCAGTGCTCGGGGTGCTGGGTGCTCAGTGCTCGGGGTGCTGGGTGCTCAGTGCTCAGGGTGCTGGGTGCTCAGTACTCAGGGTGCTGGGTGCTCATTACTCAGGGTGCTGGGTGCTCAGTGCTCAGGGTGCTGGGTGCTCAGTCCTCAGGGTGCTGGGTTCTCAGTACTCAGGGTGTTCGGTGCTTAGTACTCAGGGTGCTCAGTGCTCAGTACTCAGGGTGCTGGTTGCTCAGTGCTCGGGGTGCTCGGTGCTCAGTACTCAGGGTGCTGGGTGCTCAGTGTTCAGGGTGCTGGGTGCTCAGTACTCAGGGTGCTCAGTACTCAGGGTGCTGGGTGCTCAGTGCTCGGGGTGCTGGGTGCTCAGTTCTCAGGGTGATCGGTGCTCAGTACTCAGGGTGCTGGGTGCTCAGTGCTCAGGTTGCTGGGTGCTCAGTCCTCAGGGTGCTCAGTGCTCAGGGTGCAGGGAGCTCAGTGCTCGGGGTGCTCGGTGCTCAGTACTCAGGGTGCTGAGTGCTCAGTACTCAGGGTGCTGGGTGCTCAGTACTCATGGTGCTGGGTGCTCAGTACTCAGGGGGCTGGGTGCTCAGTGCTCAGGGTGCTGGGTGCTCAGTGCTCAGGGTGCTGGGTGCTCAGTGCTCGGGGTGCTGGGTGCTCAGTTCTCGGGGTGCTAGGTGGTCAGTGCTCAGTGCTCAGGGTGCTGGGTGCTCAGTGCTCAGTGCTCAGGGTGCTGGGTGCTCAGTACTCAGGGTGCTGGGTGCTCAGTACTCAGGGTGCTGGGTGCTCAGTTCTCAGGCTGCTGGGTGCTCAGTACTCTGGGTGTTGGGTGCTCAGTACTCAGGGTGCTGGGTGCTCAGTGCTCGGGGTGCTGGGTGCTCAGTGCTCAGGGTGCTGGGTGCTCAGTGCTCAGGGTGCTGGGTGCTCAGTACTCAGGGTGCTGGGTGCTCAGTGCTCGGGGTGCTCGGTGCTCAGTACTCAAGGTGCTGGGTGCTCAGTGCTCAGGGTGCGGGGTGCTCAGTCCTCGGGGTGCTCCATGCTCAGTGCTCGGGGTGCTGGGTGCTCAGTGCTCGGGGTGCTCCATGCTCAGTGCTCAGGGTGCGGGGTGCTCAGTCCTCGGGGTGCTCCATGCTCAGTGCTCGGGGTGCTGGGTGCTCAGTGCTCGGGGTGCTGGGTGCTCAGTGCTCAGTACTCAGGGTGCTGGGTGCTCAGTGCTCAGGGTGCTGAGTGCTCAGTACTCAGCGTGCTGGGTGCTCAGTGCTCGGGGTGGTGGGTGCTCAGTGCTGAGGGTGCTGGCTGCTCAGTGCTCAGGGTGATGGGTGCTCAGTACTCAGGGTGCTAGGTGCTCAGTACTCAGGGTGCTCAGTGCTCAGTACTCAGCGTGCTGGGTGCTCAGTGCTCAGGGTCCTCGGTGCTCAGTACTCAGGGTGCTAGGTGCTCAGTACTCAGGGTGCTCAGTGCTCAGTACTCAGCGTGCTGGGTGCTCAGTGCTCAGGGTCCTCTGTGCTCAGTACTCAGGGTGCTCAGTGCTCAGTACTCAGCGTGCTTTGTGCTCAGTGCTCAGGGTGCTGGGTGCTCAGTACTCAGGGTGCTGGGTGCTCAGTACTCAGGGTGCTGGGTGCTCAGTACTCAGGGTGCTGGGTGCTCAGTGCTCGGGGTGCTCGGTGATCAGTACTCAGGGTGCTGGGTGCTCAGTGGTCAGGGTGCTGAGTACTCAGTACTCAGGGTGCTGGGTGCTCAGTGCTCAGGGTGCTGGGTGCTTAGTGCTCAGAGTGCTGGGTGCTCAGTGCTCCTGGTGCTGGGTGCTCAGTGCTCGGGGTGCTGGGTGCTCAGTGCTCGGGGTGCTGGGTGCTCAGTGCTCGGGGTGCTGGGTGCTCAGTGCTCAGGGTGCTGGGTGCTCAGTACTCAGGGTGCTGGGTGCTCATTACTCAGGGTGCTGGGTGCTCAGTGCTCAGGGTGCTGGGTGCTCAGTACTCAGGGTGCTGGTTGCTCAGTGCTCGGGGTGCTCGGTGCTCAGTACTCAGGGTGCTGGGTGCTCAGTGCTCAGGGTGCTGGGTGCTCAGTACTCAGGGTGCTCAGTACTCAGGGTGCTGGGTGCTCAGTGCTCAGGGTGCTGGGTGCTCAGTACTCAGGGTGCTGGGTGCTCAGTGCTCGGGGTGCTGGGTGCTCAGTGCTCAGGGTGATCGGTGCTCAGTACTCAGTGTGCTGGGTGCTCAGTGCTCAGGTTGCTGGGTGCTCAGTCCTCAGGGTGCTCAGTGCTCAGGGTGCAGGGAGCTCAGTGCTCGGGGTGCTCGGTTCTCAGTACTCAGGGTGCTGAGTGCTCAGTACTCATGGTGATGGGTGCTCAGTACTCAGGGGGCTGGGTGCTCATAACCCAGGGTGCTGGGTGGTCAGTGCTCAGGGTGCTGGGTGCTCAGTGCTCAGGGTGCTGGGTGCTCAGTGCTCCTGGTGCTGGGTGCTCAGTGCTCGGGGTGCTGGGTGCTCAGTGCTCGGGGTGCTGGGTGCTCAGTGCTCGGGGTGCTGGGTGCTCAGTGCTCAGGGTGCTGGGTGCTCAGTACTCAGGGTGCTGGGTGCTCATTACTCAGGGTGCTGGGTGCTCAGTGCTCAGGGTGCTGGGTGCTCAGTCCTCAGGGTGCTGGGTGCTCAGTACTCAAGGTGTTCGGTGCTTAGTACTCAGGGTGCTCAGTGCTCAGTACTCAGGGTGCTGGTTGCTCAGTGCTCGGGGTGCTCGGTGCTCAGTACTCAGGGTGCTGGGTGCTCAGTGTTCAGGGTGCTGGGTGCTCAGTACTCAGGGTGCTCAGTACTCAGGGTGCTGGGTGCTCAGTGCTCAGGGTGCTGGGTGCTCAGTACTCAGGGTGCTGGGTGCTCAGTGCTCGGGGTGCTGGGTGCTCAGTGCTCAGGGTGATCGGTGCTCAGTACTCAGGGTGCTGGGTGCTCAGTGCTCAGGTTGCTGGGTGCTCAGTCCTCAGGGTGCTGGGTGCTCAGTACTCAGGGTGTTAGGTGCTTAGTACTCAGGGTGCTCAGTGCTCAGTACTCAGGGTGCTGGTTGCTCAGTGCTCGGGGTGCTCGGTGCTCAGTACTCAGGGTGCTGGGTGCTCAGTGCTCAGGGTGCTGCGTGCTCAGTACTCAGCGTGCTGGGTGCTCAGTACTCAGGGTGCTGGGTGCTCAGTACTCAGGGTGCTGGGTGCTCAGTGCTCAGGGTGCTGGGTGCTCAGTACTCAGGGTGCTGGGTGCTCAGTACTCAGGGTGCTCGGTGCTCAGTACTCAGGGTGCTGGGTGCTCAGTGCTCAGGGTGCTTTGTACTCAGTACTCAGGGTTCTGGGTGCTCATAACTCAGGGTGCTGGGTGCTCAGTGCTCAGGGTGCTGGGTGCTCAGTGCTCAGGGTGCTGGGTGCTCAGTACTCAGGGTGCTGGGTGCTCAGTGCTCGGGGTGCTGGGTGCTCAGTTCTCAGGGTGATCGGTGCTCAGTACTCAGGGTGCTGGGTGCTCAGTGCTCAGGTTGCTGGGTGCTCAGTCCTCAGGGTGCTCAGTGCTCAGGGTGCAGGGAGCTCAGTGCTCGGGGTGCTCGGTGCTCAGTACTCAGGGTGCTGAATGCTCAGTACTCAGGGTGCTGGGTGCTCAGTACTCATGGTGCTGGGTGCTCAGTACTCAGGGGGCTGGGTGCTCAGTGCTCAGGGTGCTGGGTGCTCAGTGCTCAGGTTGCTGGGTGCTCAGTGCTCGGGGTGCTGGGTGCTCAGTTCTCGGGGTGCTGGGTGGTCAGTGCTCAGTGCTCAGGGTGCTGGGTGCTCAGTGCTCAGTGCTCAGGGTGCTGGGTGCTCAGTACTCAGGGTGCTGGGTGCTCAGTACTCAGGGTGCTGGGTGCTCAGTTCTCAGGCTGCTGGGTGCTCAGTACTCTGGGTGTTGGGTGCTCAGTACTCAGGGTGCTGGGTGCTCAGTGCTCGGGGTGCTGGGTGCTCAGTGCTCAGGGTGCTGGGTGCTCAGTGCTCAGGGTGCTGGGTGCTCAGTACTCAGGGTGCTGGGTGCTCAGTGCTCGGGATACTCGGTGCTCAGTACTCAAGGTGCTGGGTGCTCAGTGCTCAGGGTACGGGGTGCTCAGTCCTCGGGGTGCTCCATGCTCAGTGCTCAGGGTGCGGGGTGCTCAGTCCTCGGGGTGCTCCATGCTCAGTGCTCGGGGTGCTGGGTGCTCAGTGCTCGGGGTGCTGGGTGCTCAGTGCTCAGTACTCAGGGTGCTGGGTGCTCAGTGCTCAGGGTGCTGAGTGCTCAGTACTCAGCGTGCTGGGTGCTCAGTGCTCGGGGTGGTGGGTGCTCAGTGCTGAGGGTGCTGGCTGCTCAGTGCTCAGGGTGCTGGGTGCTCAGTACTCAGGGTGCTAGGTGCTCAGTACTCAGGGTGCTCAGTGCTCAGTACTCAGCGTGCTGGGTGCTCAGTGCTCAGGGTCCTCGGTGCTCAGTACTCAGGGTGCTAGGTGCTCAGTACTCAGGGTGCTCAGTGCTCAGTACTCAGCGTGCTGGGTGCTCAGTGCTCAGGGTCCTCGGTGCTCAGTACTCAGGGTGCTGGGTGCTCAGTACTCAGGGTGCTGGGTGCTCAGTGCTCGGGGTGCTCGGTGATCAGAACTCAGGGTGCTGGGTGCTCAGTGCTCAGGGTGCTGAGTACTCAGTACTCAGGGTGCTGGGTGCTCAGTGCTCAGGGTGCTGGGTGCTCAGTGCTCGGGGTGCTGGGTGCTCAGTGCTCCTGGTGCTGGGTGCTCAGTGCTCGGGGTGCTGGGTGCTCAGTGCTCGGGGTGCTGGGTGCTCAGTGATCGGGGAGCTGGGTGCTCAGTGCTCAGGGTGCTGGGTGCTCAGTACTCAGGGTGCTGGGTGCTCTTTACTCAGGGTGCTGGGTGCTCAGTGCTCAGGGTGCTGGGTGCTCAGTCCTCAGGGTGCTGGGTGCTCAGTACTCAGGGTGTTCGGTGCTTAGTACTCAGGGTGCTCAGTGCTCAGTACTCAGGGTGCTGGTTGCTCAGTGCTCGGGGTGCTCGGTGCTCAGTACTCAGGGTGCTGGGTGCTCAGTGCTCAGGGTGCTGGGTGCTCAGTACTCAGGGTGCTCAGTACTCAGGGTGCTGGGTGCTCAGTGCTCAGGGTGCTGGGTGCTCAGTACTCAGGGTGCTCGGTGCTCAGTGCTCGGGGTGCTGGGTGCTCAGTGCTCAGGGTGATCGGTGCTCAGTACTCAGGGTGCTGGGTGCTCAGTGCTCAGGTTGCTGGGTGCTCAGTCCTCAGGGTGCTCAGTGCTCAGGGTGCAGGGAGCTCAGTGCTCGGGGTGCTCGGTGCTCAGTACTCAGGGTGCTGAGTGCTCAGTACTCAGGGTGCTGGGTGCTCAGTACTCATGGTGCTGGGTGCTCAGTACTCAGGGGGCTGGGTGCTCATAACTCAGGGTGCTGGGTGCTCAGTGCTCAGGGTGCTCGGTGCTCAGTGCTCAGGGTGCTGGGTGCTCAGTGCTCCTGGTGCTGGGTGCTCAGTGCTCGGGGTGCTGGGTGCTCAGTGCTCGGGGTGCTGGGTGCTCAGTGCTCGGGGTGCTGGGTGCTCAGTGCTCAGGGTGCTTGGTGCTCAGTACTCAGGGTGCTGGGTGCTCATTACTCAGGGTGCTGGGTGCTCAGTGCTCAGGGTGCTGGGTGCTCAGTCCTCAGGGTGCTGGGTGCTCAGTACTCAGGGTGTTCGGTGCTTAGTACTCAGGGTGCTCAGTGCTCAGTACGCAGGGTGCTGGTTGCTCAGTGCTCGGGGTGCTCGGTGCTCAGTACTCAGGGTGCTGGGTGCTCAGTGCTCAGGGTGCTGGGTGCTCAGTACTCAGTGTGCTCAGTACTCAGGGTGCTGGGTGCTCAGTGCTCCTGGTGCTGGGTGCTCAGTGCTCTGGGTGCTGGGTGCTCAGTGCTCAGGGTGCTGGGTGCTCAGTGCTCAGGTTGCTGGGTGCTCAGTCCTCAGGGTGCTGGGTGCTCAGTACTCAGGGTGTTCGGTGCTTAGTACTCAGGGTGCTCAGTGCTCAGTACTCAGGGTGCTGGTTGCTCAGTGCTCGGGGTGCTCGGTGCTCAGTACTCAGGGTGCTGGGTGCTCAGTGCTCAGGGTGCTGCGTGCTCAGTACTCAGCGTGCTGGGTGCTCAGTACTCAGGGCGCTGGGTGCTCAGTACTCAGGGTGCTGGGTGCTCAGTACTCGGGTGCTGGGTGCTCAGTGCTCAGGGTGCTCGGTGCTCAGTACTCAGGGTGCTGGGTGCTCAGTGCTCAGGGTGCTTTGTACTCAGTACTCAGGGTTCTGGGTGCTCATAACTCAGGGTGCTGGGTGCTCAGTGCTCAGGGTGCTGGGTGCTCAGTGCTCAGGGTGCTGGGTGCTCAATACTCAGGGTGCTGGGTGCTCAGTGCACAGGGTGATCGTTGCTCAGTACTCAGGGTGCTCAGTACTCAGGGTGCTGTGTGCTCAGTGCTCAGGGTGCTGGGTACTCCGTACTCAGGGTGCTGGGTGCTCAGTGCTCGGGGTGCTGGGTGCTCCGTGCTCAGGGTGATCGGTGCTCAGTACTCAGGGTGCTGGGTGCTCAGTGCTCAGGTTGCTGGGTGCTCAGTCCTCAGGGTGCTCAGTGCTCAGGGTGCAGGGAGCTCAGTGCTCGGGATGCTCGGTTCTCAGTACTCAGGGTGCTGAGTGCTCAGTACTCAGGGTGCTGGGTGCTCAGTACTCATGGTGCTGGGTGCTCAGTACTCAGGGGGCTGGGTGCTCAGTGCTCAGGGTGCTGGGTGCTCAGTGCTCAGGGTGCTGGGTGCTCAGTGCTCGGGGTTCTGGGTGCTCAGTTCTCGGGGTGCTGGGTGGTCAGTGCTCAGTGCTCAGGGTGCTGGGTGCTCACTGCTCAGTGCTCAGGGAGCTGGGTGCTCAGTACTCAGGGTGCTGGGTGCTCAGTACTCAGGGTGCTGGGTGCTCAGTTCTCAGGCTGCTGGGTGCTCAGTACTCTGGGTGTTGGGTGCTCAGTACTCAGGGTGCTGGGTGCTCAGTGCTCAGGGTGCTGGGTGCTCAGTGCTCAGGGTGCTGGGTGCTCAGTGCTCAGGGTGCTGGGTGCTCAGTACTCAGGGTGCTGGGTGCTCAGTGCTCGGGGTGCTCGGTGCTCAGTACTCAAGGTGCTGGGTGCTCAGTGCTCAGGGTGCGGGGTGCTCAGTCCTCGGGGTGCTCCATGGTCAGTGCTCAGGGTGCTGGGTGCTCAGTGCTCGGGGTGCTGGGTGCTCAGGGCTCAGTACTCAGGGTGCTGGGTGCTCAGTGCTCAGGGTGCTGAGTGCTCAGTACTCAGCGTGCGGGGTGCTCAGTGCTCGGGGTGGTGGGTGCTCAGTGCTGAGGGTGCTGGCTGCTCAGTGCTCAGGGTGCTGGGTGCTCAGTACTCAGGGTGCTAGGTGCTCAGTACTCAGGGTGCTCAGTGCTCAGTACTCAGCGTGCTGGGTGCTCAGTGCTCAGGGTCCTCGGTGCTCAGTACTCAGGGTGCTAGGTGCTCAGTACTCAGGGTTCTCAGTGCTCAGTACTCAGCGTGCTGGGTGCTCAGTGCTCAGGGTCCTCGGTGCTCAGTACTCAGGGTGCTCAGTGCTCAGTACTCAGCGTGCTTTGTGCTCAGTGCTCAGGGTGCTGGGTGCTCAGTACTCAGGGTGCTGGGTGCTCAGTACTCAGGGTGCTGGGTGCTCAGTACTCAGGGTGCTGGGTGCTCAGTGCTCAGGGTGCTGAGTACTCAGTACTCAGGGTGCTGGGTGCTCAGTGCTCAGGGTGCTGGGTGCTCAGTACTCAGGGTGCTGGGTGCTCAGTGCTCGGGGTGCTGAGTACTCAGTACTCAGGGTGCTGGGTGCTCAGTGCTCAGGGTGCTGGGTGCTCAGTGCTCGGGGTGCTGGGTGCTCAGTGCTCGGGGTGCTGGGTGCTCAGTGCTCGGGGTGCTGGGTGCTCAGTGCTCAGGGTGCTGGGTGCTCAGTACTCAGGGTGCTGGGTGCTCATTACTCAGGGTGCTGGGTGCTCAGTGCTCAGGGTGCTGGGTGCTCAGTCCTCAGGGTGCTGGGTGCTCAGTACTCAGGGTGTTCGGTGCTTAGTACTCAGGGTGCTCAGTGCTCAGTACTCAGGGTGCTGGTTGCTCAGTGTTCGGGGTGCTCGGTGCTCAGTACTCAGGGTGCTGGGTGCTCAGTGCTCAGGGTGCTGGGTGCTCAGTACTCATTGTGCTCAGTACTCAGGGTGCTGGGTGCTCAGTGCTCTGGGTGCTGGGTGCTCAGTACTCAGGGTGCTGGGTGCTCAGTGCTCGGCGTGCTGGGTGCTCAGTGCTCAGGGTGATCGGTGCTCAGTACTCAGGGTGTTGGGTGCTCAGTGCTCAGGTTGCTGGGTGCTCAGTCCTCAGGGTGCTCAGTGCTCAGGGTGCAGCGAGCTCAGTGCTCGGGGTGCTCGGTGCTCAGTACTCAGGGTGCTGAGTGCTCAGTACTCAGGGTGCTGGGTGCTCAGTACTCATGGTGCTGGGTGCTCAGTACTCAGGGGGCTGGGTGCTCAGTGCTCAGGGTGCTGGGTGTTCAGTGCTCAGGGTGCTGGGTGCTCAGTGCTCGGGGTGCTGGGTGCTCAGTTCTCGGGGTGCTGGGTGGTCAGTGCTCAGTGCTCAGGGTGCTGGGTGCTCAGTGGTCAGTGCTCAGGGTGCTGGGTGCTCAGTACTCAGGGTGCTGGGTGCTCAGTACTCAGGGTGCTGGGTGCTCAGTTCTCAGGCTGCTGGGTGCTCAGTACTCTGGGTGTTGGGTGCTCAGTACTCAGGGTGCTGGGTGCTCAGTGCTCGGGGTGCTGGGTGCTCAGTGCTCAGGGTGCTGGGTGCTCAGTGCTCAGGGTGCTGGGTGCTCAGTGCTCAGGGTGCTGGGTGCTCAGTGCTCGGGGTGCTGGGTGCTCAGTGCTCGGGGTGCTGGGTGCTCAGTGCTCAGGGTGCTGGGTGCTCAGTACTCAGGGTGCTGGGTGCTCATTACTCAGGGTGCTGGGTGCTCAGTGCTCAGGGTGCTGGGTGCTCAGTCCTCAGGGTGCTGGGTGCTCAGTACTCAGGGTGTTCGGTGCTTAGTACTCAGGGTGCTCAGTGCTCAGTACTCAGGGTGCTGGTTGCTCAGTGCTCGGGGTGCTCGGTGCTCAGTACTCAGGGTGCTGGGTGCTCAGTGCTCAGGGTGCTGGGTGCTCAGTACTCAGGGTGCTCAGTACTCAGGGTGCTGGGTGCTCAGTGCTCAGGGTGCTGGGTGCTCAGTACTCAGGGTGCTGGGTGCTCACTGCTCGGGGTGCTGGGTGCTCATTGCTCATGGTGATCGGTGCTCAGTACACAGGGTGCTGGGTGCTCAGTGCTCAGGTTGCTGGGTGCTCAGTCCTCAGGGTGCTCAGTGCTCAGGGTGCAGGGAGCTCAGTGCTCGGGGTGCTCGGTGCTCAGTACTCAGGGTGCTGAGTGCTCAGTACTCAGGGTGCTGGGTGCTCAGTACTCATGGTGCTGGGTGCTCAGTACTGAGGGGGCTGGGTGCTCAGTGCTCAGGGTGCTGGGTGCTCAGTGCTCAGGGTGCTGGGTGCTCAGTGCTCAGGGTGCTGGGTGCTCAGTTCTCGGGGTGCTGGGTGGTCAGTGCTCAGTGCTCAGGGTGCTGGGTGCTCAGTGCTCAGTGCTCAGGGTGCTGGGTGCTCAGTACTCAGGGTGCTGGGTGCTCAGTACTCAGGGTGCTGGGTGCTCAGTTCTCAGGCTGCTGGGTGCTCAGTACTCTGGGTGTTGGGTGCTCAGTACTCAGGGTGCTGGGTGCTCAGTGCTCGGGGTGCTGGGTGCTCAGTGCTCAGGGTGCTGGGTGCTCAGTGCTCAGGGTGCTGGGTGCTCAGTACTCAGGGTGCTGGGTGCTCAGTGCTCGGGGTGCTCGGTGCTCAGTACTCAAGGTGCTGGGTGCTCAGTGCTCAGGGTGCGGGGTGCTCAGTCCTCGGGGTGCTCCATGCTCAGTGCTCAGTTTGCGGGGTGCTCAGTCCTCGGGGTGCTCCATGCTCATTGCTCGGGGTGCTGGGTGCTCAGTGCTCGGTGTGCTGTGTGCTCAGTGCTCAGTACTCAGGGTGCTGGGTGCTCAGTGCTCAGGGTGCTGAGTGCTCAGTACTCAGCGTGCTGGGTGCTCAGTGCTCGGGGTGGTGGGTGCTCAGTGCTGAGGGTGCTGGCTGCTCAGTGCTCAGGGTGCTGGGTGCTCAGTACTCAGGGTGCTAGGTGCTCAGTACTCAGGGTGCTCAGTGCTCAGTACTCAGCGTGCTGGGTGCTCAGTGCTCAGGGTCCTCGGTGCTCAGTACTCAGGGTGCTAGGTGCTCAGTACTCAGGGTGCTCAGTGCTCAGTACTCAGCGTGCTGGGTGCTCAGTGCTCAGGGTCCTCGGTGCTCAGTACTCAGGGTGCTCAGTGCTCAGTACTCAGCGTGCTTTGTGCTCAGTGCTCAGGGTGCTGGTTGCTCAGTACTCAGGGTGCTGCTTGCTCAGTACTCAGGGTGCTGGGTGCTCAGTACTCTGGGTGCTGGGTGCTCAGTGCTCGGGGTGCTCGGTGATCAGTACTCAGGGTGCTGGGTGCTCAGTGCTCAGGGTGCTGAGTACTCAGTACTCAGGGTGCTGGGTGCTCAGTGCTCAGGGTGCTGGGTGCTCAGTGCTCAGGGTGCTGGGTGCTCAGTGCTCGGGGTGCTGGGTGCTCAGTGCTCGGGGTGCTGGGTGCTCAGTGCTCGGGGTGCTGGGTGCTCAGTGCTCGGGGTGCTGGGTGCTCAGTGCTCAGGGTGATGGGTGCTCAGTACTCAGGGTGCTGGGTGCTCATTACTCAGGGTGCTGGGTGCTCAGTGCTCAGGGTGCTGGGTGCTCAGTCCTCAGGGTGCTGGGTGCTCAGTACTCAGGGTGTTCGGTGCTTAGTACTCAGGGTGCTCAGTGCTCAGTACTCAGGGTGCTGGTTGCTCAGTGCTCGGGGTGCTCGGTGCTCAGTACTCAGGGTGCTGGGTGCTCAGTGCTCAGGGTGCTGGGGGCTCAGTACTCAGGGTGCTTGGTGCTCAGTACTCAGGGTGCTGGGTGCTCAGTACTCAGGGTGCTGGGTGCTCAGTGCTCAGGGTGCTGGGTGCTCAGTACTCAGGGTGCTGGGTGCTCAGTACTCAGGGTGCTCGGTGCTCAGTACTCAGGGTGCTGGGTGCTCAGTGCTCAGGGTGCTTTGTACTCAGTACTCAGGGTTCTGGGTGCTCATAACTCAGGGTGCTGGGTGCTCAGTGCTCAGGGTGCTGGGTGCTCAGTGCTCAGGGTGCTGGGTGCTCAGTACTCAGGGTGCTGGGTGCTCAGTGCTCAGGGTGATCGTTGCTCAGTACTCAGGGTGCTCAGTACTCAGGGTGCTGGGTGCTCAGTGCTCAGGGTGCTGGGTGCTCAGTACTCAGGGTGCTGGGTGCTCAGTGCTCGGGGTGCTGGGTGCTCAGTGCTCAGGGTGATCGGTGCTCAGTACTCAGGGTGCTGGGTGCTTAGTGCTCAGGTTGCTGGGTGCTCAGTCCTCAGGGTGCTCAGTGCTCAGGGTGCAGGGAGCTCAGTGCTCGGGGTGCTCGGTGCTCAGTACTCAGGGTGCTGAGTGCTCAGTACTCAGGGTGCTGGGTGCTCAGTACTCATGGTTCTGGGTGCTCAGTACTCAGGGGGCTGGGTGCTCAGTGCTCAGGGTGCTGGGTGCTCAGTGCTCAGGGGGCTGGGTGCTCAGTGCTTGGGGTGCTGGGTGCTCAGTTCTCGGGGTGCTGGGTGGTCAGTGCTCAGTGATCAGGGTGCTGGGTGCTCAGTGCTCAGTGCTCAGGGTGCTGGGTGCTCAGTACTTAGGATGCTGGGTGCTCAGTACTCAGGGTGCTGGGTGCTCAGTTCTCAGGCTGCTGGGTGCTCAGTACTCTGGGTGTTGGGTGCTCAGTACTCAGGGTGCTGGGTGCTCAGTGCTCGGGGTGCTGGGTGCTCAGTGCTCAGGGTGCTGGTTGCTCATTGCTCAGGGTGCTGGGTGCTCAGTACTCAGGGTGCTGGGTGCTCAGTGCTCGGGGTGCTCGGTGCTCAGTACTCAAGGTGCTGGTTGCTCAGTGCTCAGGGTGCGTGGTGCTCAGTCCTCGGGGTGCTCCATGCTCAGTGCTCAGGGTGCGGGGTGCTCAGTCCTCGGGGTGCTCCATGCTCAGTTCTCGGGGTGCTGGGTGCTCAGTGCACGGGGTGCTGGGTGCTCAGTTCTCAGTACTCAGGGTGCTGGGTGCTCAGTGCTCAGGGTGCTGAGTGCTCAGTACTCAGGGTGCTGGGTGCTCAGTACTCAGGGTGCTGGGTGCTCAGTGCTCAGTGTGCTGGGTGCTCAGTGCTCAGGGTGCTGGGTGCTCAGTGCTCGGGGAGCTCGGTGCTCAGTACTCAGGGTGCTGGGTGCTCAGTACTCAGTGCTCGGGGTCCTGGGTACTCCGTGCTCAGGGTGCTGGGTGCTCAGTACTCAGGGTGCTGGGTGCTCAGTGCTCAGCGTGCTGGGTGCTCAGTGCTCAGGGTGCTGGGTGCTCAGTACTCAGGGTGCTGGGTGCTCAGTACTCAGGGTGCTGGGTGCTCAGTGCTCAGGGTGCTGGGTGCTCAGTACTCAGGGTGCTGTGTGCTCAGTGCTCAGTACTCAGCGTGCTGGTTGCTCAGTGCTCAGAGTGTTGGGTGCTCAGTATTCAGGGTGCTGGGTGCTCAGTGCTCAGTGCTCAGGGTGCTCAGTGCTCAGGGTGCTCAGTGCTCAGGGTGCTGGGTGCTCAGGGTGCTGGGTGCTCAGTGCTCAGGGTGCTGGGTGCTCAGTGCTCAGGGTGCTGGGTGCTCAGTGCTCAGTGCTCAGGGTGCTGGGTGTTCAGTACTCAGGGTGCTCGGTGCTCAGTGCTCAGTACTCAGGGTGCTCAGTACTCAGGGTGCTGGTTGCTCAGTGCTCGGGGTGCTGGGTGCTCAGTACTCAGGGTGCTGGGTGCTCAGTACTCGGGGTGCTGGGTGCTCAGTACTCAGGGTGCTGGGTGCTCAGTGCTCGGGGTGCTGGGTGCTCAGTGCTCAGGGTGATCGGTGCTCAGTGCTCAGGGTGCTGGGTGCTCAGTCCTCCGGGTGCTCAGTGCTCAGGGTGCTGGGTGCTCAGTGCTCGGGGTGCTCGGTGCCCAGTACTCAGGGTGCTGAGTGCTCAGTACTCAGGGTGCTGGGTGCTCAGTACTCAGGGTGCTGGGTGCTCAGTGCTCAGCGTGCTGGGTGCTCAGTGCTCAGGGTGCTGGGTGCTCAGTACTCAGGGTGCTGCGTGCTCAGTGCTCAGGGTGATCGGTGCTCAGGGCTGTGGTGCTGGGTGCTCAGTGGTCAGTGCTCAGGGTGCTGGGTGCTCAGTGCTCAGTGCTCAGGGTGCTGGTTGCTCAGTACTCAGGGTGCTGGGTGCTCAGTACTCAGGGTGCTGGGTGCTCAGTGCTCAGGGTGCTCTGTGCTCAGTACTCAGGCTGCTGGGTGCTCAGTGCTCCGGGTGCTGCGTGCTCAGTGCTCAGTGTGCTGGGTGCTCAGTGCTCAGGGTGCTGGGTGCTCAGTGCTCACGGTGCTCAGTTCTCAGTGCTCGGGGTGCTGGGTGCTCAGTGCTCGGGGCGCTGGGTGCTCAGTGCTCAGGGTGCTGGGTGCTCAGTACTCGGGGTGCTGGGTGCTCAGTGCTCAGGGTGCTCAGTGCTCAGTACTCAGTGCTCAGGGTGCTCAGTGCTCAGTGCTCAGGGTGCTGGGTGTTCAGTACTCAGGGTGCTGGGTGCTCAGTACCCAGGGTGCTGGGTGCTCAGTGCTCAGGGTGCTCGGTGCTCAGTACTCAAGGTGCTGGTTGCTCAGTGCTCAGGGTGCGGGGTGCTCAGTCCTCGGGGTGCTCCATGCTCAGTGCTCAGGGTGCGGGGTGCTCAGTCCTCGGGGTGCTCCATGCTCAGTGCTCGGGGTGCTGGGTGCTCAGTGCTCGGGGTGCTGGGTGCTCAGTGCTCAGTACTCAGGGTGCTGGGTGCTCAGTGCTCAGGGTGCTGAGTGCTCAGTACTCAGGGTGCTGGGTGCTCAGTACTCAGGGTGCTGGGTGCTCAGTGCTCAGGGTGCTGGGTGCTCAGTGCTCAGGGTGCTGGGTGCTCAGTGCTCGGGGAGCTCGGTGCTCAGTACTCAGGGTGCTGGGTGCTCAGTACTCAGTGCTCGGGGTCCTGGGTACTCCGTGCTCAGGGTGCTGGGTGCTCAGTACTCAGGGTGCTGGGTGCTCAGTGCTCAGCGTGCTGGGTGCTCAGTGCTCAGGGTGCTGGGTGCTCAGTACTCAGGGTGCTGCGTGCTCAGTGCTCAGGGTGATCGGTGCTCAGTACTCAGGGTGCTCAGTACTCAGGGTGCTGGGTGCTCAGTGCTCAGGGTGCTGGGTGCTCAGTACTCAGGGTGCTAGGTGCTCAGTGCTAGGGGTGCTGGGTGGTCAGTGCTCAGGGTGATCGGTGCTCAGTACTCAGGGTGCTGGGTGCTCAGTGCTCAGGGTGCTGGGTGCTCAGTCCTCAGGGTGCTCAGTGCTCAGGGTGCTTGGTGCTCAGTGCTCGGGGTGCTCGGTGCTCAGTACTCAGGGTGCTGAGTGCTCAGTACTCAGGGTACTGGGTGCTCAGTACTCATGGTGCTGGGTGCTCAGTACTCAGGGGGCTGGGTGCTCAGTGCTCAGTGTGCTGGGTGCTCAGTGCTCAGGGCGCTGGGTGCTCAGTGCTCGGGGTGCTGGATGCTCAGTGCTCGGGGTGCTGGGTGGTCAGAGCTCAGTGCTCAAGGTGCTGGGTGCTCAGTGCTCAGTGCTCAGGCAGCTGGGTGCTCAGTACTCAGGGTGCTGGGTGCTCAGTACTCAGGGTGCTGGGTGCTCAGTTCTCAGGGTGCTGGGTGATCAGTACTCTGGGTGTTGTGTGCTCAGTACTCAGGGTGCTCAGTGCTCAGTACTCGGGGTGCTGGGTGCTCAGTGCTCAGTGTGCTCAGTGCTCAGTGCTCAGGGTGCTGGGTGCTCCGTGCTCGGGGCGCTGGGAACTCAGTGCTCGGGGTGCTGGGTGCTCAGTACTCAGGGTGCTGTGTGCTCAGTGCTCAGTACTCAGCGTGCTGGGTGCTCAGTTCTCAGAGTGTTCGGTGCTCAGTACTCAGGGTGCTGGGTGCTCAGTGCTCAGTGCTCAGGGTGTTCAGTGCTCAGGGTGCTCAGTGCTCAGGGTGCTGGGTGCTCAGGGTGCTGGGTGCTCAGTGCTCAGGGTGCTGGGTGCTCAGTGCTCAGGGTGCTGGGTGCTCAGTGCTCAGTGCTCAGGGTGCTGGGTGTTCAGTACTCAGGGTGCTCGGTGCTCAGTGCTCAGGGTGCTAGGTGCTCAGTGCTCGGGGTGCTGGGTGATCATTGCTCAGGGTGATCAGTGCTCAGTACTCAGGGTGCTGGGTGCTCAGTGCTCAGGGTGCTGGGTGCTCAGTCCTCAGGGTGCTCAGTACTCAGGGTGCTCGGTGCTCAGTGCTCAGTACTCAGGGTGCTCAGTACTCAGGGTGCTGGTTGCTCAGTGCTCGGGGTGCTGGGTGCTCAGTACTCAGGGTTCTGGGTGCTCAGTACTCGGGGTGCTGGGTGCTCAGTACTCAGGGTGCTGGGTGCTCAGTGCTCGGGGTGCTGGGTGCTCAGTGCTCAGGGTGATCGGTGCTCAGTGCTCAGGGTGCTGGGTGCTCAGTCCTCCGGGTGCTCAGTGCTCAGGGTGCTGGGTGCTCAGTGCTCGGGGTGCTCGGTGCTCAGTACTCAGGGTGCTGAGTGCTCAGTACTCAGGGTGCTGGGTGCTCAGTACTCAGGGTGCTGGGTGCTCAGTACTCAGGGTGCTGTGTGCTCAGGGTGCTGGGTGCTCAGTACTCAGGGTGCTGGGTGCTCAGTGCTCGGGGTGCTGGGTGCTCAGGGCTGTGGTGCTGGGTGCTCAGTGGTCAGTGCTCAGGGTGCAGGGTGCTCAGTGCTCAGTGCTCAGGGTGCTGGTTGCTCAGTACTCAGGGTGCTGGGTGCTCAGTACTCAGGGTGCTGGGTGCTCAGTGCTCAGGGTGCTCTGTGCTCAGTACTCAGGGTGCTGGGTGCTCAGTGCTCCGGGTGCTGCGTGCTCAGTGCTCAGTGTGCTGGGTGCTCAGTGCTCAGGGTGCTGGGTGCTCAGTACTCAGGGTGCTCAGTGCTCAGTACTCGGGGTGCTTGTTGCTCAGTACTCGGGGTGCTCAGGGCTGTGGTGCTGGGTGCTCAGTGGTCAGTGCTCAGGGTGCTGGGTGCTCAGTGCTCAGTACTCAGGGTGCTCGGTGCTCAGTACTCAGGGTTCTCAGTGCTCAGTACTCAGAGTGCTGGGTGCTCAGTTCTCAGGGTGCTGGGTGCTCAGTACTCAGGGTGCTCAGTGCTCAGTACTCGGGGTGCTTGTTGCTCAGTACTAAGGGTGCTCAGTGCTCAGTACTCGGGGTGCTGGGTGCTCAGTGCTCAGGGTGCTCAGTTCTCAGTGCTCGGGGTGCTGGGTGCTCAGTGCTCGGGGCGCTGGGTGCTCAGTGCTCAGGGTGCTGGGTGCTCAGTACTCGGGGTGCTGGGTGCTCAGTGCTCAGGGTGCTCAGTGCTCAGTACTCAGTGCTCAGGGTGCTCAGTGCTCAGTGCTCAGGGTGCTGGGTGTTCAGTACTCAGGGTGCTGGGTGCTCAGTACTCAGGGTGCTGGGTGCTCAGTGCTCAGGGTGCTGGGTGCTCAGTACTCTGGGTGTTGGGTGCTCAGTACTCAGGGTGCTGGGTGCTCCGTGCTCGGGGTGCTGGGTGCTCAGTGCTCAGGGTGCTGGGTTCTCTGTGCTCAGTGTGCTGGGTGCTCAGTGCTCAGGGTGCTGGGTGCTCAGTACTCGGGGTGCTCCGTGCTCAGGGTGCTTGGTGCTCAGTGCTCAGGGTGCTGGGTGCTCAGTGCTCGGGGTGCTGGGTGCTGAGTGCTCAGGGTGCTGGGTGCTCAGTGCTCGGGCTGCTCGGTGCTCAGTGCTCAGTGTCCTGGGTGCTCAGTACTCAGGGTGCTGGGTGCTTAGTACTCAGGGTGCTCAGTGCTCAGTACACAGGGTGCTGGGTGCTCAGTGCTCGGGGTGCTGGGTGCTCAGGGCTGTGGTGCTGGGTGCTCAGTGCGCAGTGCTCAGGGTGCTGGGTGCTCAGTGCTCAGTGCTCAGGGTGCTGGTTGCTCAGTACTCAGGGTGCTGGGTGCTCAGTACTCAGGGTGCTGGGTGCTCAGTACTCAGGGTGCTGGGTGCTCAGTGCTCAGGGTGCTCTGTGCTCAGTACTCAGGGTGCTGGGTGCTCAGTGCCTGGGGTGCTGCGTGCTCAGTGCTCAGGGAGCTGGGTGCTCAGTGCTCAGGGTGCTGGGTGCTCACTACTGAGGGTGCTGGGTGCTCAGTGCTCAGGGTGCTGGGTGCTCAGTCCACAGGGTGCTCAGTACTCAGGGTGCTCGGTGCTCAGTGCTCAGTACTCAGGGTGATCAGTACTCAGGGTGCTCAGTGCTCGGGGTGCTGGGTGCTCAGTGCTCGGGGTGCTCGGTGCTCAGTACTCAGGGTGCTGAGTGCTCAGTACCCAGGGTGCTGGGTGCTCAGTACTCAGGGTGCTGGGTGCTCAGTACTCAGGGTGCTGGGTGCTCAGGGTGCTGGGTGCTCAGTACTCAGGGTGCTGGGTGCTCAGTGCTCGGGGTGCTGGGTGCTCAGGGCTGTGGTGCTGGGTGCTCAGTGGTCAGTGCTCAGGGTGCTGGGTGCTCAGTTCTCAGGGTGCTGGGTGCTCAGTACTCAGGGTGCTCAGTGCTCAGTACTCGGGGTGCTTGTTGCTCAGTACTAAGGGTGCTCAGTGCTCAGTACTCGGGGTGCTGGGTGCTCAGTGCTCAGGGTGCTCAGTTCTCAGTGCTCGGGGTGCTGGGTGCTCAGTGCTCGGGGCGCTGGGTGCTCAGTGCTCAGGGTGCTGGGTGCTCAGTACTCGGGGTGCTGGGTGCTCAGTGCTCAGGGTGCTCAGTGCTCAGTACTCAGTGCTCAGGGTGCTCAGTGCTCAGTGCTCAGGGTGCTGGGTGTTCAGTACTCAGGGTGCTGGGTGCTCAGTACTCAGGGTGCTGGGTGCTCAGTGCTCAGGGTGCTGGGTGCTCAGTACTCTGGGTGTTGGGTGCTCAGTACTCAGGGTGCTGGGTGCTCCGTGCTCGGGGTGCTGGGTGCTCAGTGCTCAGGGTGCTGGGTGCTCTGTGCTCAGGGTGCTGGGTGCTCAGTGCTCAGGGTGCTGGGTGCTCAGTACTCGGGGTGCTCCGTGCTCAGGGTGCTGGGTGCTCAGTGCTCAGGGTGCTGGGTGCTCAGTGCTCGGGGTGCTGGGTGCTGAGTGCTCAGGGTGCTGGGTGCTCAGTGCTCGGGCTGCTCGGTGCTCAGTGCTCAGGGTCCTGGGTGCTCAGTACTCAGGGTCCTGGGTGCTTAGTACTCAGGGTGCTCAGTGCTCAGTACACAGGGTGCTGGGTGCTCAGTGCTCGGGGTGCTGGGTGCTCAGTGCTCAGTACTCAGGGTGCTGGGTGCTCAGTGCTCGGGGTGCTGGGTGCTCAGTACTCAGCGTGCTGGGTGCTCAGTACTCAGGGTGCTGGGTGCTCAGGTCTCAGGGTGCTGGGTGCTCAGTGCTCAGGGTGCTGGGTGCTCAGTGATCGGGGTGCTGGGTGCTCAGTACTCAGTGTGCTCAGTGCTCGGGGTGCTGGGTGCTCAGTACTCAGCGTGCTGGGTGCTCAGTACTCAGGGTGCTGGGTGCTCAGGTCTCAGGGTGCTGGGTGCTCAGTACTCAGGGTGCTGGGTGCTCCGTGCTCGGGGTGCTGGGTGCTCAGTGCTCTGGGTGCTTAGTGCTCAGTACTCAGGGTGCTGGGTGCTCAGTACTCATGGTGCTGGGTGCTCATTCTCAGGGTGCTGGGTGCTCAGTGCTCGGGTTGCTGGGTGCTCAGTACTCAGGGTGCTGGGTGCTCAGTACTCAGGGTGCTGGGTGCTCAGTACTCAGGGTGCTCGGTTCTCAGTACTCAGGGTGCTGGGTGCTCATTCTCGGGGTGCTGGGTGCTCAGTGCTCGGGGTGCTGGGTGCTCAGTACTCAGGGTGCTGGGGGCTCAGTACTCAGGGTGCTGGGTGCTCAGTACTCAGGGTGATCTCTTCTCAGTACTCAGGTTGCTGGGTGCTCAGTGCTCGGGGTGCTGGGTGCTCAGTACTCGGGGTGCTCAGTGCTCAGTACTCAGGGTGCTGGGTGCTCAGTACTCAGGGTGCTGGGTGCTCAGTGCTCGGGGTGCTCGGTGCTCAGTACTCAATGTGCAGCGTGTTCAGTACTCGGGGTGCTGGGTGCTCAGTGCTCAGCGTGCTGGGTGCTCAGTACTCAGGGTGCTGAGTGCTCAGTACTCAGGGTGCTGGGTGCTCAGTACTCAGGTTGCTGGTTGCTCAGTACTCAGGGTGCTGGGTGCTCAGTGCTCAGGGTGCTGGGTGTTCAGTGCTCGGGGTGCTGGGTGCTCAGGTCTGTGGTGCTGGGTGCTCAGTGCTCAGTGCTCAGGGTGCTGGGTGCTCAGTGCTCAGTGCTCAGGGTGCTGGTTGCTCAGTACTCAGGGTGCTGGGTGATCAGTACTCAGGGTGCTGGGTGATCAGTACTCAGGGTGCTGGGTGCTCAGTGCTCAGGGTGCTCTGTGCTCAGTACTCAGGGTGCTGGGTGCTCAGTGCCTGGGGTGCTGCGTGCTCAGTGCTCAGGGAGCTGGGTGCTCAGTGCTCAGGTTGCTGGGTGCTCAGTACTCAGGGTGCTGGGTGCTCAGTGCTCAGGGTGCTGGGTGCTCAGTCCACAGGGTGCTCAGTACTCAGGGTGCTCGGTGCTCAGTGCTCAGTACTCAGGGTGCTCAGTACTCAGGGTGCTCAGTGCTCGGGGTGCTGGGTGCTCAGTGCTCGGGGTGCTCGGTGCTCAGTACTCAGGGTGCTGAGTGCTCAGTACTCAGGGTGCTGGGTGCTCAGTACTCAGGGTGCTGGGTGCTCAGTACTCAGGGTGCTGGGTGCTCAGGGTGCTGGGTGCTCAGTACTCAGGGTGCTGGGTGCTCAGTGCTCGGGGTGCTGGGTGCTCAGGGCTGTGGTGCTGGGTGCTCAGTGGTCAGTGCTCAGGGTGCTGGGTGCTCAGTGCTCAGTGCTCAGGGTGCTGGTTGCTCAGTACTCAGGGTGCTGGGTGCTTAGTACTCAGGGTGCTGGGTGCTCAGTGCTCAGGGTGCTCTGTGCTCAGTACTCAGGGTGCTGGGTGCTCAGTGCTCGGGGTGCTGCGTGTTTAGTGCTCAGTGTGCTGGGTGCTCAGTGCTCAGGGTGCTGGGTGCTCAGTACTCAGGGTGCTCAGTGCTCAGTACTCGGGGTGCTTGTTGCTCAGTACTCGGGGAGCTCAGGGCTGTGGTGCTGGGTGCTCAGTGGTCAGTGCTCAGGGTGCTGGGTGCTCAGTGCTCAGTACTCAGGGTGCTCGGTGCTCAGTACTCAGGGTTCTCAGTGCTCAGTACTCAGGGTGCTGGGTGCTCATTTCTCAGGGTGCTGGGTGCTCAGTACTCAGGGTGCTCAGTGCTTAGTACTCGGGGTGCTTGTTGCTCAGTACTCAGGGTGCTCAGTGCTCAGTACTCGGGGTGCTGGGTGCTCAGTGCTCAGGGTGCTCAGTTCTCAGTGCTCGGGGTGCTGGGTGCTCAGTGCTCGGGGCGCTGGGTGCTCAGTGCTCGGGGTGCTGGGTGCTCAGTACTCGGGGTGCTGCGTGCTCATTGCTCAGGGTGCTCAGTTCTCAGTGCTCAGGGTGCTCAGTGCTCAGTGCTCAGGGTGCTGGGTGTTCAGTACTCAGGGTGCTGGGTGCTCAGTACTCAGGGTGCTGGTTGCTCAGTGCTCAGGGTGCTGGGTGCTCAGTACTCTGGGTGTTGGGTGCTCAGTACTCAGGGTGCTGGGTGCTCCGTGCTCGGGGTGCTGGGTGCTCAGTGCTCAGGGTGCTGGGTGCTCTGTGCTCAGGGTGCTGGGTGCTCAGTGCTCAGGGTGCTGGGTGCTCAGTACTCGGGGTGCTCCGTGCTCAGGGTGCTGGGTGCTCAGTGCTCAGGGTGCTGGGTGCTCAGTGCTCGGGGTGCTGGGTGCTGAGTGCTCAGGGTGCTGGGTGCTCAGTGCTCAGGGTGCTGGATGCTCAGTACACAGGGTGCTCAGTACTCAGGGTGCTCGGTGCTCAGTGCTCAGTACTCAGGGTGCTCAGTACTCAGGGTGCTCAGTGCTCGGGGTGCTGGATGCTCAGTGCTCGGGGTGCTCGGTGCTCAGTACTCAGGGTGCTGAGTGCTCAGTACCCAGGGTGCTGGGTGCTCAGTACTCAGGGTGCTGGGTGCTCAGTACTCAGGGTGCTGGGTGCTCAGGGTGCTGGGTGCTCAGTACTCAGGGTGCTGGGTGCTCAGTGCTCGGGGTGCTGGGTGCTCAGGGCTGTGGTGCTGGGTGCTCAGTGGTCAGTGCTCAGGGTGCTGGGTGCTCAGTTCTCAGGGTGCTGGGTGCTCAGTACTCAGGGTGCTCAGTGCTCAGTACTCGGGGTGCTTGTTGCTCAGTACTAAGGGTGCTCAGTGCTCAGTACTCGGGGTGCTGGGTGCTCAGTGCTCAGGGTGCTCAGTTCTCAGTGCTCGGGGTGCTGGGTGCTCAGTGCTCGGGGCGCTGGGTGCTCAGTGCTCAGGGTGCTGGGTGCTCAGTACTCGGGGTGCTGGGTGCTCAGTGCTCAGGGTGCTCAGTGCTCAGTACTCAGTGCTCAGGGTGCTCAGTGCTCAGTGCTCAGGGTGCTGGGTGTTCAGTACTCAGGGTGCTGGGTGCTCAGTACTCAGGGTGCTGGGTGCTCAGTGCTCAGGGTGCTGGGTGCTCAGTACTCTGGGTGTTGGGTGCTCAGTACTCAGGGTGCTGGGTGCTCCGTGCTCGGGGTGCTGGGTGCTCAGTGCTCAGGGTGCTGGGTGCTCTGTGCTCAGGGTGCTTTGTGCTCAGTGCTCAGGGTGCTGGGTGCTCAGTACTCGGGGTGCTCCGTGCTCAGGGTGCTGGGTGCTCAGTGCTCAGGGTGCTGGGTGCTCAGTGCTCGGGGTGCTGGGTGCTGAGTGCTCAGGGTGCTGGGTGCTCAGTGCTCGGGCTGCTCGGTGCTCAGTGCTCAGGGTCCTGGGTGCTCAGTACTCAGGGTGCTGGGTGCTTAGTACTCAGGGTGCTCAGTGCTCAGTACACAGGGTGCTGGGTGCTCAGTGCTCAGGGTGCTGGGTGCTCAGTACTCAGCGTGCTGGGTGCTCAGTACTCAGGGTGCTGGGTGCTCAGGTCTCAGGGTGCTGGGTGCTCAGTGCTCAGGGTGCTGGGTGCTCAGTGATCGGGGTGCTGGGTGCTCAGTACTCAGTGTGCTCAGTGCTCGGGGTGCTGGGTGCTCAGTACTCAGCGTGCTGGGTGCTCAGTACTCAGGGTGCTGGGTGCTCAGGTCTCAGGGTGCTGGGTGCTCAGTACTCAGGGTGCTGGGTGCTCCGTGCTCTGGGTGCTGGGTGCTCAGTGCTCTGGGTGCTTAGTGCTCAGTACTCAGGGTGCTGGGTGCTCAGTACTCATGGTGCTGGGTGCTCATTCTCAGGGTGCTGGGTGCTCAGTGCTCGGGTTGCTGGGTGCTCAGTACTCAGGGTGCTGGGTGCTCAGTACTCAGGGTGCTGGGTGCTCAGTACTCAGGGTGCTCGGTTCTCAGTACTCAGGGTGCTGGGTGCTCATTCTCGGGGTGCTGGGTGCTCAGTGCTCGGGGTGCTGGGTGCTCAGTACTCAGGGTGCTGGGGGCTCAGTACTCAGGGTGCTGGGTGCTCAGTACTCAGGGTGATCTCTTCTCAGTACTCAGGTTGCTGGGTGCTCAGTGCTCGGGGTGCTGGGTGCTCAGTACTCGGGGTGCTCAGTGCTCAGTACTCAGGGTGCTGGGTGCTCAGTACTCAGGGTGCTGGGTGCTCAGTGCTCGGGGTGCTCGGTGCTCAGTACTCAGTGTGCAGCGTGCTCAGTACTCGGGGTGCTGGGTGCTCAGTGCTCAGCGTGCTGGGTGCTCAGTACTCAGGGTGCTGAGTGCTCAGTACTCAGGGTGCTGGGTGCTCAGTACTCAGGTTGCTGGTTGCTCAGTACTCAGGGTGCTGGGTGCTCAGTGCTCAGGGTGCTGGGTGTTCAGTGCTCGGGGTGCTGGGTGCTCAGGTCTGTGGTGCTGGGTGCTCAGTGCTCAGTGCTCAGGGTGCTGGGTGCTCAGTGCTCAGTGCTCTGGGTGCTGGTTGCTCAGTACTCAGGGTGCTGGGTGCTCAGTACTCAGGGTGCTGGGTGCTCAGTACTCAGGGTGCTGGGTGCTCAGGGCTCAGGGTGCTCTGTGCTCAGTACTCAGGGTGCTGGGTGCTCAGTGCCTGGGGTGCTGCGTGCTCAGTGCTCAGGGAGCTGGGTGCTCAGTGCTCAGGGTGCTGGGTGCTCAGTACTCAGGGTGCTGGGTGCTCAGTGCTCAGGGTGCTGGGTGCTCAGTCCACAGGGTGCTCAGTACTCAGGGTGCTCGGTGCTCAGTGCTCAGTACTCAGGGTGCTCAGTACTCAGGGTGCTCAGTGCTCGGGGTGCTGGGTGCTCAGTGCTCGGGGTGCTCGGTGCTCAGTACTCAGGGTGCTGAGTGCTCAGTACTCAGGGTGCTGGGTGCTCAGTACTCAGGGTGCTGGGTGCTCAGTACTCAGGGTGCTGGGTGCTCAGGGTGCTGGGTGCTCAGTACTCAGGGTGCTGGGTGCTCAGTGCTCGGGGTGCTGGGTGCTCAGGGCTGTGGTGCTGGGTGCTCAGTGGTCAGTGCTCAGGGTGCTGGGTGCTCAGTGCTCAGTGCTCAGGGTGCTGGTTGCTCAGTACTCAGGGTGCTGGGTGCTTAGTACTCAGGGTGCTGGGTGCTCAGTGCTCAGGGTGCTCTGTGCTCAGTACTCAGGGTGCTGGGTGCTCAGTGCTCGGGGTGCTGCGTGTTTAGTGCTCAGTGTGCTGGGTGCTCAGTGCTCAGGGTGCTGGGTGCTCAGTACTCAGGGTGCTCAGTGCTCAGTACTCGGGGTGCTTGTTGCTCAGTACTCGGGGAGCTCAGGGCTGTGGTGCTGGGTGCTCAGTGGTCAGTGCTCAGGGTGCTGGGTGCTCAGTGCTCAGTACTCAGGGTGCTCGGTGCTCAGTACTCAGGGTTCTCAGTGCTCAGTACTCAGGGTGCTGGGTGCTCATTTCTCAGGGTGCTGGGTGCTCAGTACTCAGGGTGCTCAGTGCTTAGTACTCGGGGTGCTTGTTGCTCAGTACTCAGGGTGCTCAGTGCTCAGTACTCGGGGTGCTGGGTGCTCAGTGCTCAGGGTGCTCAGTTCTCAGTGCTCGGGGTGCTGGGTGCTCAGTGCTCGGGGCGCTGGGTGCTCAGTGCTCGGGGTGCTGGGTGCTCAGTACTCGGGGTGCTGCGTGCTCATTGCTCAGGGTGCTCAGTGCTCAGTTCTCAGTGCTCAGGGTGCTCAGTGCTCAGTGCTCAGGGTGCTGGGTGTTCAGTACTCAGGGTGCTGGGTGCTCAGTACTCAGGGTGCTGGTTGCTCAGTGCTCAGGGTGCTGGGTGCTCAGTACTCTGGGTGTTGGGTGCTCAGTACTCAGGGTGCTGGGTGCTCCGTGCTCGGGGTGCTGGGTGCTCAGTGCTCAGGGTGCTGGGTGCTCTGTGCTCAGGGTGCTGGGTGCTCAGTGCTCAGGGTGCTGGGTGCTCAGTACTCGGGGTGCTCCGTGCTCAGGGTGCTGGGTGCTCAGTGCTCAGGGTGCTGGGTGCTCAGTGCTCGGGGTGCTGGGTGCTCAGTGCTCAGGGTGGTGGGTGCTCAGTGCTCGGGGTGCTGGGTGCTCAGTGCTCAGTACTCAGGGTGCTGGGTGCTCAGTGCTCGGGGTGCTGGGTGCTCAGTACTCAGCGTGCTGGGTGCTCAGTACTCAGGGTGCTGGGTGCTCAGTGCTCAGGGTGCTGGGTGCTCAGTGCTCAGGGTGCTGGGTACTCAGTCCTCAGGGTGCTCAGTGCTCAGGGTGCTGGGTGCTCAGTACTCAGGGTGCTGGGTGCTCAGTACTCGGGGTGCTGGGTGCTCCTTGCTCGGGGTGCTGGGTGCTCAGTGCTGAGGGTGGTGCTGGGTGCTCAGTACTCAGGGTGCTGGGTGCTCAGTGCTCAGGGTGCTGGGTGCTCAGTACTAAGCGTCCTGGGTGCTCAGTATTCAGGGTGCTCGGTGCTCAGTACTCAGGGTGCTGGGTGCTCAGTGCTCAGGGTGCTGGGTACTCAGTACTCAGGGGGCTGGGTGCTCAGTACTCAGGGTGCTGGGTGCTCAGTGCTCAGGGTGCTTGGTGCTCAGTGCTCAGGGTGCTGGGTGATCAGTACTCAGCGTGCTGGGTGCTCAGTGCTCAGGGTGATCGGTGCTCAGTACTCAGGGTGCTCAGTACTCAGGGTACTGGCTGCTCAGTGCTCGGGGTGCTGGGTGCTCAGTACTCGGGGTGCTGGGTGCTCTGTACGCAGGGTGCTGGGTGCTCAGTACTCAGGGTGCTCGGTTCTCAGTACTCAGGGTGCTGGGTGCTCATTCTCGGGGTGCTGGGTGCTCAGTACTCAGTGTGCTCAGTGCTCGGGGAGCTCGGTGCTCAGTACTCAGGGTGCTGGGTGCTCAGTTCTCAGTGCTCGGGGTCCTGGGTGCTCCGTGCTCGGGGTGCTGGGTGCTCAGTACTCAGCGTGCTGGGTGCTCAGTACTCAGGGTGCTGGGTGCTCAGTGCTCAGGGTACTGGGTGCTCAGTGCTCAGGGTGCTGGGTGCTCAGTGATCGGGGTGCTGGGTGCTCAGTACTCAGTGTTCTCAATGCTCGGGGAGCTCGGTGCTCAGTACTCAGGGTGCTGGGTGCTCAGTTCTCAGTGCTCGGGGTCCTGGGTGCTCCGTGCTCGGGGTGCTGGGTGCTCAGTGCTCTGGGTGCTTAGTGCTCAGTACTCAGGGTGCTGGGTGCTCAGTACTCATGGTGCTGGGTGCTCATTCTCAGGGTGCTGGGTGCTCAGTGCTCGGGTTGCTGGGTGCTCAGTACTCAGGGTGCTGGGGGCTCAGTACTCAGGGTGCTGGGTGCTCAGTACTCAGGGTGCTCGGTTCTCAGTACTCAGGGTGCTGGGTGCTCATTCTCGGGGTGCTGGGTGCTCAGTGCTCGGGGTGCTGGGTGCTCAGTACTCAGGGTGCTGGGGGCTCAGTACTCAGGGTGCTGGGTGCACAGTACTCAGGGTGATCTGTTCTCAGTACTCAGGTTGCTGGGTGCTCAGTGCTCGGGGTGCTGGGTGCTCAGTACTCGGGGTGCTCAGTGCTCAGTACTCAGGGTGCTGGGTGCTCAGTACTCAGGGTGCTGGGTGCTCAGTGCTCGGCGTGCTCGGTGCTCAGTACTCGGTGTGCAGGGTGCTCATTACTCGGGGTGCTGGGTGCTCAGTGCTCAGGGTGCTGGGTGCTCAGTACTCATGGTGCTGAGTGCTCAGTACTCAGGGTGCTGGGTGCTCAGTGCTCGGTGTGCTGGGTGCTCAGGGCTGTGGTGCTGGGTGCTCACTTCTCAGTGCTCAGGGTGCTGGGTGCTCAGTGCTCAGTGCTCAGGGTGCTGGTTGCTCAGTACTCAGGGTGCTGGGTGCTCAGTACTCAGGGTGCTGGGTGCTCAGTGCTCAGGGTGCTCTGTGCTCAGTACTCAGGGTGCTGGGTGCTCAGTGCTCGGGGTGCTGCGTGCTCAGTGCTCAGGGAGCTGGGTGCTCAGTGCTCAGGGTGCTGGGTGCTCAGTTCTCAGGGTGCTGGGTGCTCAGTGCTCGTTGTGCTCGGTGCTCAGTCCTCGGGGTGCTCCGTGCTCAGTGATCAGGGTGCTGGGTGCTCAGTACTCAGGGTGCTCGGTGCTCAGTACTCAGGGTTCTCAGTGCTCAGTACTCAGGGTGCTGGGTGCTCAGTGCTCAGGGTGCTGGGTGCTCAGTACTCAGGGTGCTCAGTGCTCAGTTCTCGGGGTGCTTGGTGCTCAGTACTCAGGGTGCTCAGTGCTCAGTACTCGGGGTGCTGGGTGCTCAGTGCTCAGGGTGCTCAGTGCTCAGTGCTCGGGGTGCTGGGTGCTCAGTGCTCGGGGCGCTGGGTGCTCAGTGCTCGGGGTGCTGGGTGCTCAGTACTCGGGGTGCTGGGTGCTCAGTGCTCAGAGTGCTCAGTGCTCAGTACTCAGTGCTCAGGGTGCTCAGTGCTCAGTGCTCAGGGTGCTGGGTGCTCAGTACTCAGGGTGCTGGGTGCTCAGTGCTCAGGGTGCTGGGTGCTCAGTGCTCGGGGTGCTGGGTGCTCAGTACTCAGTGTGTTCAGTGCTCGGGTTGCTGGGTGCTCAGTACTCAGGGTGCTGGGGGCTCAGTACTCAGGGTGCTGGGTGCTCAGTACTCAGGGTGCTCAGTTCTCAGTACTCAGGGTGCTGGGTGCTCATTCTCGGGGTGCAGGGTGCTCAGTGCTCAGGGTGCTGGGTGCTCAGTACTCAGGGTGCTGGGGGCTCAGTACTCAGGGTGCTGGGTGCTCAGTACTCAGGGTGATCTGTTCTCAGTACTCAGGTTGCTGGGTGCTCAGTGCTCGGGGTGCTGGGTGCTCAGTACTCGGGGTGCTCAGTGCTCAGTACTCAGGGTGCTGGGTGCTCAGTACTCAGGGTGCTGGGTGCTCAGTGCTCGGGGTGCTCGGTGCTCAGTACTCGGTGTGCAGGGTGCTCATTACTCAGGGTGCTGGGTGCTCAGTGCTCAGGGTGCTGGGTGCCCAGTACTCAGGGTGCTGAGTGCTCAGTACTCAGGGTGCTGGGTGCTCAGTGCTCGGTGTGCTGGGTGCTCAGGGCTGTGGTGCTGGGTGCTCAGTTCTCAGTGCTCAGGGTGCTGGGTGCTCAGTGCTCAGTACTCAGGGTGCTGGGTGCTCAGTGCTCTGGGTGCTGGGTGCTCAGGGCTGTGGTGCTGGGTGCTCAGTGGTCAGTGCTCAGGGTGCTGGGTGCTCAGTGCTCAGTGCTCAGGGTGCTGGTTGCTCAGTACTCAGGGTGCTGGGTGCTTAGTACTCAGGGTGCTGGGTGCTCAGTGCTCAGGGAGCTCTGTGCTCAGTACTCAGGGTGCTGGGTGCTCAGTGCTCGGGGTGCTGCGTGTTTAGTGCTCAGTGTGCTGGGTGCTCAGTGCTCAGGGTGCTGGGTGCTCAGTACTCAGGGTGCTCAGTGCTCAGTACTCGGGGTGCTTGTTGCTCAGTACTCGGGGAGCTCAGGGCTGTGGTGCTGGGTGCTCAGTGGTCAGTGCTCAGGGTGCTGGGTGCTCAGTGCTCAGTACTCAGGGTGCTCGGTGCTCAGTACTCAGGGTTCTCAGTGCTCAGTACTCAGGGTGCTGGGTGCTCATTTCTCAGGGTGCTGGGTGCTCAGTACTCAGGGTGCTCAGTGCTTAGTACTCAGGGTGCTTGTTGCTCAGTACTCAGGGTGCTCAGTGCTCAGTACTCGGGGTGCTGGGTGCTCAGTGCTCAGGGTGCTCAGTTCTCAGTGCTCGGGGTGCTGGGTGCTCAGTGCTCGGGGCGCTGGGTGCTCAGTGCTCGGGGTGCTGGGTGCTCAGTACTCGGGGTGCTGCGTGCTCAGTGCTCAGGGTGCTCAGCACTCAGTTCTCAGTGCTCAGGGTGCTCAATGCTCAGTGCTCAGGGTGCTGGGTGTTCAGTACTCAGGGTGCTGGGTGCTCAGTACTCAGGGTGCTGGGTGCTCAGTGCTCAGGGTGCTGGGTGCTCAGTACTCTGGGTGTTGGGTGCTCAGTACTCAGGGTGCTGGGTGCTCCGTGCTCGGGGTGCTGGGTGCTCAGTGCTCAGGGTGCTGGGTGCTCTGTGCTCAGGGTGCTGGGTGCTCAGTGCTCAGGGTGCTGGGTGCTCAGTACTCGGGGTGCTCCGTGCTCAGGGTTCTGGGTGCTCAGTGCTCAGGGTGCTGGGTGCTCAGTGCTCGGGGTGCTGGGTGCTGAGTGCTCAGGGTGCTGGGTGCTCAATGCTCGGGCTGCTCGGTGCTCAGTGCTCAGTGTGCTGGGTGCTCAGTGCTCAGGGTGCTGGGTGCTCAGTTCTCAGGGTGCTGGGTGCTCAGTGCTCGTTGTGCTCGGTGCTCAGTCCTCGGGGTGCTCCGTGCTCAGTGATCAGGGTGCTGGGTGCTCAGTACTCAGGGTGCTCGGTGCTCAGTACTCAGGGTTCTCAGTGCTCAGTACTCAGGGTGCTGGGTGCTCAGTGCTCAGGGTGCTGGGTGCTCAGTACTCAGGGTGCTCAGTGCTCAGTTCTCGGGGTGCTTGGTGCTCAGTACTCAGG
Source organism: Microtus oregoni (assembly GCF_018167655.1). NCBI lineage: Eukaryota > Metazoa > Chordata > Mammalia > Rodentia > Cricetidae > Microtus > Microtus oregoni. The sequence goes on along the minus strand of NW_024544028.1, from coordinate 3,932,383 downwards.
GTGCTCAGTGCTCAGTACTCGGGGTGCTGGGTGCTCAGTGCTCAGGGTGCTCAGTGCTCAGTGCTCGGGGTGCTGGGTGCTCAGTGCTCGGGGCGCTGGGTGCTCAGTGCTCGGGGTGCTGGGTGCTCAGTACTCGGGGTGCTGGGTGCTCAGTGCTCAGAGTGCTCAGTGCTCAGTACTCAGTGCTCAGGGTGCTCAGTGCTCAGTGCTCAGGGTGCTGGGTGCTCAGTACTCAGGGTGCTGGGTGCTCAGTGCTCAGGGTGCTGGGTGCTCAGTGCTCGGGGTGCTGGGTGCTCAGTACTCAGTGTGTTCAGTGCTCGGGTTGCTGGGTGCTCAGTACTCAGGGTGCTGGGGGCTCAGTACTCAGGGTGCTGGGTGCTCAGTACTCAGGGTGCTCAGTTCTCAGTACTCAGGGTGCTGGGTGCTCATTCTCGGGGTGCAGGGTGCTCAGTGCTCAGGGTGCTGGGTGCTCAGTACTCAGGGTGCTGGGGGCTCAGTACTCAGGGTGCTGGGTGCTCAGTACTCAGGGTGATCTGTTCTCAGTACTCAGGTTGCTGGGTGCTCAGTGCTCGGGGTGCTGGGTGCTCAGTACTCGGGGTGCTCAGTGCTCAGTACTCAGGGTGCTGGGTGCTCAGTACTCAGGGTGCTGGGTGCTCAGTGCTCGGGGTGCTCGGTGCTCAGTACTCGGTGTGCAGGGTGCTCATTACTCAGGGTGCTGGGTGCTCAGTGCTCAGGGTGCTGGGTGCCCAGTACTCAGGGTGCTGAGTGCTCAGTACTCAGGGTGCTGGGTGCTCAGTGCTCGGTGTGCTGGGTGCTCAGGGCTGTGGTGCTGGGTGCTCAGTTCTCAGTGCTCAGGGTGCTGGGTGCTCAGTGCTCAGTACTCAGGGTGCTGGGTGCTCAGTGCTCGGGGTGCTGGGTGCTCAGGGCTGTGGTGCTGGGTGCTCAGTGGTCAGTGCTCAGGGTGCTGGGTGCTCAGTGCTCAGTGCTCAGGGTGCTGGTTGCTCAATACTCAGGGTGCTGGGTGCTTAGTACTCAGGGTGCTGGGTGCTCAGTGCTCAGGGTGCTCTGTGCTCAGTACTCAGGGTGCTGGGTGCTCAGTGCTCGGGGTGCTGCGTGTTTAGTGCTCAGTGTGCTGGGTGCTCAGTGCTCAGGGTGCTGGGTGCTCAGTACTCAGGGTGCTCAGTGCTCAGTACTCGGGGTGCTTGTTGCTCAGTTCTCGGGGAGCTCAGGGCTGTGGTGCTGGGTGCTCAGTGGTCAGTGCTCAGGGTGCTGGGTGCTCAGTGCTCAGTACTCAGGGTGCTCGGTGCTCAGTACTCAGGGTTCTCAGTGCTCAGTACTCAGGGTGCTGGGTGCTCATTTCTCAGGGTGCTGGGTGCTCAGTACTCAGGGTGCTCAGTGCTTAGTACTCAGGGTGCTTGTTGCTCAGTACTCAGGGTGCTCAGTGCTCAGTACTCGGGGTGCTGGGTGCTCAGTGCTCAGGGTGCTCAGTTCTCAGTGCTCGGGGTGCTGGGTGCTCAGTGCTCGGGGCGCTGGGTGCTCAGTGCTCGGGGTGCTGGGTGCTCAGTACTCGGGGTGCTCAATGCTCAGTGCTCAGGGTGCTGGGTGTTCAGTACTCAGGGTGCTGGGTGCTCAGTACTCAGGGTGCTGGGTGCTCAGTGCTCAGGGTGCTGGGTGCTCAGTACTCTGGGTGTTGGGTGCTCAGTACTCAGGGTGCTGGGTGCTCCGTGCTCGGGGTGCTGGGTGCTCAGTGCTCAGGGTGCTGGGTGCTCTGTGCTCAGGGTGCTGGGTGCTCAGTGCTCAGGGTGCTGGGTGCTCAGTACTCGGGGTGCTCCGTGCTCAGGGTGCTGGGTGCTCAGTGCTCAGGGTGCTGGGTGCTCAGTGCTCGGGGTGCTGGGTGCTGAGTGCTCAGGGTGCTGGGTGCTCAATGCTCGGGCTGCTCGGTGCTCAGTGCTCAGTGTGCTGGGTGCTCAGTGCTCAGGGTGCTGGGTGCTTAGTACTCAGGGTGCTCAGTGCTCAGTACACAGGGTGCTGGGTGCTCAGTGCTCGGGGTGCTGGGTGCTCAGTGCTCAGTACTCAGGGTGCTGGGTGCTCAGTGCTCGGGGTGCTGGGTGCTCAGTACTCAGCGTGCTGGGTGCTCAGTACTCAGGGTGCTGGGTGCTCAGTGCTCAGGGTGCTGGGTGCTCAGTGCTCAGGGTGGTGGGTGCTCAGTGATCGGGGTGCTGGGTGCTCAGTACTCAGTGTGCTCAGTGCTCGGGGAGCTCGGTGCTCAGTACTCAGGGTGCTGGGTGCTCAGTTCTCAGTGCTCGGGGTCCTGGGTGCTCCGTGCTCGGGGTGCTGGGTGCTCAGTACTCAGCGTGCTGGGTGCTCAGTACTCAGGGTGCTGGGTGCTCAGTGCTCAGGGTACTGGGTGCTCAGTGCTCAGGGTGCTGGGTGCTCAGGGATCGGGGTGCTGGGTGCTCAGTACTCAGTGTTCTCAATGCTCGGGGAGCTCGGTGCTCAGTACTCAGGGTGCTGGGTGCTCAGTTCTCAGTGCTCGGGGTCCTGGGTGCTCCGTGCTCGGGGTGCTGGGTGCTCAGTGCTCTGGGTGCTTAGTGCTCAGTACTCAGGGTGCTGGGTGCTCAGTACTCATGGTGCTGGGTGCTCATTCTCAGGGTGCTGGGTGCTCAGTGCTCGGGTTGCTGGGTGCTCAGTACTCAGGGTGCTGGGGGCTCAGTACTCAGGGTGCTGGGTGCTCAGTACTCAGGGTGCTCGGTTCTCAGTACTCAGGGTGCAGGGTGCTCATTCTCGGGGTGCTGGGTGCTCAGTGCTCGGGGTGCTGGGTGCTCAGTACTCAGGGTGCTGGGGGCTCAGTACTCAGGGTGCTGGGTGCTCAGTACTCAGGGTGATCTGTTCTCAGTACTCAGGTTGCTGGGTGCTCAGTGCTCGGGGTGCTGTGTGCTCAGTACTCGGGGTGCTCAGTGCTCAGTACTCAGGGTGCTGGGTGCTCAGTACTCAGGGTGCTGGGTGCTCAGTGCTCGGCGTGCTCGGTGCTCAGTACTCGGTGTGCAGGGTGCTCATTACTCGGGGTGCTGGGTGCTCAGTGCTCAGGGTGCTGGGTGCTCAGTACTCATGGTGCTGAGTGCTCAGTACTCAGGGTGCTGGGTGCTCAGTGCTCGGTGTGCTGGGTGCTCAGGGCTGTGGTGCTGGGTGCTCAGTTCTCAGTGCTCAGGGTGCTGGGTGCTCAGTGCTCAGTGCTCAGGGTGCTGGTTGCTCAGTACTCAGGGTGCTGGGTGCTCAGTACTCAGGGTGCTGGGTGCTCAGTGCTCAGGGTGCTCTGTGCTCAGTACTCAGGGTGCTGGGTGCTCAGTGCTCGGGGTGCTGCGTGCTCAGTGCTCAGGGAGCTGGGTGCTCAGTGCTCAGGGTGCTGGGTGCTCAGTTCTCAGGGTGCTGGGTGCTCAGTGCTCGTTGTGCTCGGTGCTCAGTCCTCGGGGTGCTCCGTGCTCAGTGATCAGGGTGCTGGGTGCTCAGTACTCAGGGTGCTCGGTGCTCAGTACTCAGGGTTCTCAGTGCTCAGTACTCAGGGTGCTGGGTGCTCAGTGCTCAGGGTGCTGGGTGCTCAGTACTCAGGGAGCTCAGTGCTCAGTTCTCGGGGTGCTTGGTGCTCAGTACTCAGGGTGCTCAGTGCTCAGTACTCGGGGTGCTGGGTGCTCAGTGCTCAGGGTGCTCAGTGCTCAGTGCTCGGGGTGCTGGGTGCTCAGTGCTCGGGGCGCTGGGTGCTCAGTGCTCGGGGTGCTGTGTGCTCAGTACTCGGGGTGCTGGGTGCTCAGTGCTCAGAGTGCTCAGTGCTCAGTACTCAGTGCTCAGGGTGCTCAGTGCTCAGTGCTCAGGGTGCTGGGTGCTCAGTACTCAGGGTGCTGGGTGCTCAGTGCTCGGGGTGCTCGGTGCTCAGTACTCGGTGTGCAGGGTGCTCATTACTCGGGGTGCTGGGTGCTCAGTGCTCAGAGTGCTCAGTGCTCAGTACTCAGTGCTCAGGGTGCTCAGTGCTCAGTGCTCAGGGTGCTGGGTGTTCAGTACTCAGGGTGCTGGGTGCTCAGTACTCAGGGTGCTGGGTGCTCAGTGCTCAGGGTGCTGGGTGCTCAGTGCTCGGGGTGCTGGGTGCTCAGTACTCAGTGTGTTCAGTGCTCGGGTTGCTGGGTGCTCAGTACTCAGGGTGCTGGGGGCTCAGTACTCAGGGTGCTGGGTGCTCAGTACTCAGGGTGCTCAGTTCTCAGTACTCAGGGTGCTGGGTGCTCATTCTCGGGGTGCTGGGTGCTCAGTGCTCAGGGTGCTGGGTGCTCAGTACTCAGGGTGCTGGGGGCTCAGTACTCAGGGTGCTGGGTGCTCAGTACTCAGGGTGATCTGTTCTCAGTACTCAGGTTGCTGGGTGCTCAGTGCTCGGGGTGCTGGGTGCTCAGTACTCGGGGTGCTCAGTGCTCAGTACTCAGGGTGCTGGGTGCTCAGTACTCAGGGTGCTGGGTGCTCAGTGCTCGGGGTGCTCGGTGCTCAGTACTCGGGGTGCAGGGTGCTCAGTACTCGGGGTGCTGGGTGCTCAGTGTTCAGGGAGCTGGGTGCTCATTGCTCGGGGTGCTGGGTGTTCAGTGCTGAGGGTGGTGCTGGGTGCTCAATACTCAGGGTGCTGGGTGCTCAGTGCTCAGGGTGCTGGGTGCTCAGTACTAAGGGTGCTGGGTGCTCAGTACTCAGGGTGCTCGGTGCTCAGTACTCAGGGTGCTGGGTGCTCAGAGCTCAGGGTGCTGGGTACTCAGTACTCAGGGTGCTGAGTGCTCAGTACTCAGGGTGCTGGGTGCTCAGTGCTCAGGGTGCTGGGTGCTCAGTGCTCAGGGTGCTGGGTGCTCAGTGCTCGGGGTGCTGGGTGCTCAGTACTCAGGATATTCGGTGCTCAGTGCTCAGTAATCAGGGTGCTCAGTACTCAGGGTGCTGAGTGCTCAGTACTCGGGGTGCTTGGTGCTCAGTACTCAGGGTGCTGAGTGCTCAGTGCTCGGGGTGCTGGGTGCTCACTGCTCAGGGTGATCGGTGCTCAGTGCTCAGGGTGCTGGGTGCTCAGTCCTCCGGGTGCTCAGTGCTCAGTGTGCTGGGTGCTCATTGCTCGGTGTGCTCGGTGCTCAGTACTCAGGGTGCTGAGTGCTCAGTACTCAGGGTGCAGGTTGCTCAGTACTCAGGTTGCTGGTTGCTCAGTACTCAGGGTGCTGGGTGCTCAGTGCTCAGGGTGCTGAGTGCTCAGTGCTCGGGGTGCTGGGTGCTCAGGGCTGTCGTGCTGGGTGCTCAGTGCTCAGTGCTCAGGGTGCTGGGTGCTCAGTGCTCAGTGCTCAGGGTGCTGGTTGCACAGTACTCAGGGTGCTGGGTGCTCAGTACTCAGTGTGCTGGGTGCTCAGTGCTCAGGGTGCTGGGTGCTCAGTGCTCAGGGTGCTGGGTGCTCCGTGCTCAGGGTGCTGGGTGCTCAGTGCTCAGGGTTCTGGGTGCTCAGTGCTCAGGGTGCTGGGTGCTCAGTACTCAGGGTGCTGGGTGCTTAGTGCTCGAGGTGCTCGGTGCTCAGTACTCAAGGTGCTGGGTGCTCAGTGCTCAGGGTGCTGGGTGCTCAGTCCTCGGGGTGCTCCGTGCTCATGGTGCTGGGTGCTCAGTGCTCAGGGTGCTGGGTGCTCAGTGCTCGGGGTGCTGGGTGCTCAGTACTCAGTGTGCTCAGTGCTCGGGGATCTCGGTGCTCAGTACTCAAGGTGCTGGGTGCTCAGTGCTCAGGGTGCTGGGTGCTCAGTCCTCGGGGTGCTCCGTGCTCATGGTGCTGGGTGCTCAGTACTCAGGGTGCTGGGTGCTCAGTTCTCAGTGCTCGGGGTCCTGGGTGCTCCGTGCTCGGGGTGCTGGGTGCTCAGTGCTCTGGGTGCTTAGTGCTCAGTACTCAGGGTGCTGGGTGCTCAGTACTCATGGTGCTGGGTGCTCATTCTCAGGGTGCTGGGTGCTCAGTGCTCGGGTTGCTGGGTGCTCAGTACTCATGGTGCTGGGTGCTCATTCTCAGGGTGCTTGGTGCTCAGTATCAGGGTGCTCGGTTCTCAGTACTCAGGGTGCTGGGTGCTCATTCTCGGGGTGCTGGGTGCTCAGTACTCGGGGTGCTCAGTGCTCAGTACTCAGGGTGCTGGGTGCTCAGTACTCAGGGTGCTGGGTGCTCAGTGCTCGGGGTGCTCGGTGCTCAGTACTCGGGGTGCAGGGTGCTCAGTACTCGGGGTGCTGGGTGCTGAGTGCTCAGGGTGCTGGGTGCTCAGTGCTCGGGGTGCTGGGCGCTCAGTGCTGAGGGTGGTGCTGGGTGCTCAGTACTCAGGGTGCTGGGTGCTCAGTGCTCAGGGTGCTGGGTGCTCAGTACTAAGGGTGCTGGGTGCTCAGTACTCAGGGTGCTCGGTGCTCAGTACTCAGGGTGCTGGGTGCTCAGAGCTCAGGGTGCTGGGTACTCAGTACTCAGGGTGCTGGGTGCTCAGTACTCAGGGTGCTGGGTGCTCAGTGCTCAGGGTGCTGGGTGCTCAGTGCTCAGGGTGCTGGGTGCTCAGTGCTCGGCGTGCTGGGTGCTCAGTACTCAGGATGCTCGGTGCTCAGTGCTCAGTAATCAGGGTGCTCAGTACTCAGGGTGCTGGGTGCTCAGTACTCAGGGTGCTGGGTGCTCAGTACTCGGGGTGCTGGGTGCTCAGTACTCAGGGTGCTCGGTGCTCAGTCCTCCGGGTGCTCAGTGCTCAGGGTGCTGGGTGCTCATTGCTCGGTGTGCTCGGTGCTCAGTACTCAGGGTGCTGAGTGCTCAGTACTCAGGGTGCTGGGTGCTCAGTACTCAGGTTGCTGGTTGCTCAGTACTCAGGGTGCTGGGTGCTCAGTGCTCAGGGTGCTGGGTGCTCAGTGCTCGGGGAGCTGGGTGCTCAGGGCTGTGGTGCTGGGTGCTCAGTGCTCAGGGTGCTGGGTGCTCAGTGCTCAGTGCTCAGGGTGCTCTGTGCTCAGTACTCAGGGTGCTGGGTGCTCAGTGCTCGGGGTGCTGCGTGCTCAGTGCTCAGGGAGCTGGGTGCTCAGTGCTCAGGGTGCTGGGTGCTCAGTACTCAGGGTGCTGGGTGCTCAGTGCTCGTTGTGCTCGGTGCTCAGTACTCAAGGTGCTGGGTGCTCAGTGCTCAGGGTGCTGGGTGCTCAGTCCTCGGGGTGCTCCTTGCTCAGTGATCAGGGTGCTGGGTGCTCAGTACTCAGGGTGCTCGGTGCTCAGTACTCAGGGGTCTCAGTGCTCAGTACTCAGGGTGCTGGGTGCTCAGTGCTCAGGGTGCTGGGTGCTCAGTACTCAGGGTGCTCAGTGCTCAGTACTCGGGGTGCTTGGTGCTCAGTACTCAGGGTGCTCCGTGCTCAGTACTCGTGGTGCTGGGTGCTCAGTGCTCAGGGTGCTCAGTGCTCAGTGCTCGGGGTGCTGGGTGCTCAGTGCTCGGGGCGCTGGGTGCTCAGTGCTCGGGGTGCTGGGTGCTCAGTACTCGGGGTGCTGGGTGCTCAGTGCTCAGGGTGCTCAGTGCTCAGTACTCAGTGCTCAGGGTGCTGGGTGCTCAGTACTCTGGGTGTTGGGTGCTCAGTACTCAGGGTGCTGGGTGCTCCGTGCTCAGGGTGCTGGGTGCTCAGTGCTCAGGTTTCTGGGTGCTCAGTGCTCAGGGTGCTGGGTGCTCAGTACTCAGGGTGCTGGGTGCTTAGTGCTCGAGGTGCTCGGTGCTCAGTACTGAAGGTGCTGGGTGCTCAGTGCTCAGGGTGCTGGGTGCTCAGTCCTCGGGGTGCTCCGTGCTTGGGGTGCTGGGTGCTGAGTGCTCAGGGTGCTGGGTGCTCAGTGCTCGGGGTGCTCGGTGCTCAGTGCTCAAGGTCCTGGGTGCTCTGTACTCAGGGTGCTGTGTGCTTAGTACTCAGGGTGCTCAGTGCTCAGTACACAGGGTGCTGGGTGCTCAGTGCTCGGGGTGCTGGGTGCTCAGTGCTCAGTACTCAGGGTGCTGGGTGCTCAGTGCTCGGGGTGCTGGGTGCTCAGTACTCAGCGTGCTGGGTGCTCAGTACTCAGTGTGCTGGGTGCTCAGTGCTCAGGGTGCTGGGTGCTCAGTGCTCAGGGTGCTGGGTGCTCAGTGATCGGGGTGCTGGGTTCTCAGTACTCAGGGTGCTCAGTGCTCGGGGAGCTCGGTGATCAGTACTCAGGGTGCTGGGTGCTCTGTACTCAGTGCTCGGGGTCCTGGGTGCTCCGTGCTCGGGGTGCTGGGTGCTCAGTGCTCTGGGTGCTGGGTGCTCAGTACTCAGGGTGCTGGTTGCTCAGTACTCAGGGTGCAGGGTGCTCAGTGCTCAGGGTGCTGGGTGCTCTGTACTCAGGGTGCTGGGTGCTCAGTACTCAGGGTGCTCGGTGCTCAGTACTCAGGGTGCTGGGTGCTCAGTGCTCAGGGTGCTGGGTACTCACTACTCAGGGTGCTGGGTGCTCAGTACTCAGGGTGCTGGGTGCTCAGTGCTCAGGGTGCTGGGTGCTCAGTGCTCAGGGTGCTGGGTGCTCAGTACTCAGGCTGCTGGGTGCTCAGTGCTCAGGGTGATCGGTGCTCAGTACTCAGGGTGCTCAGTACTCCGGGTGCTGGGTGCTCAGTGCTCAGGGTGCTGGGTGCTCAGTACTCAGGGTGCTGGGTGCTCAGTGCTCGGGGTGCTGGGTGCTCAGTGCTCAGGGTGATCGGTGCTCAGTACTCAGGGTGCTGGGTGCTCAGTGCTCAGGGTGCTGGGTGCTCAGTCCTCAGGGTGCTCAGTGCTCAGGGTGCTGGGTGCTCTGTGCTCAGGGTGATCGGTGCTCAGTGCTCAGTGCGCTGGGTGCTCAGTGCTCGGGGTGCTGGGTCCTCAGTGCTCGGGTTGCTGGGTGGTCAGTGCTCAGTGCTCAAGGTGCTGGGTGCTCAGTGCTCAGTGCTCAGGGTGCTGGGTGCTCAGTGCTCAGTGTGCTGGGTGCTCAGTGCTCAGTGCGCTTTGTGCTCAGTGCTCGGGGTGCTGGGTCCTCAGTGCTCGGGGTGCTGGGTGGTCAGTGCTCAGTGCTCAAGGTGCTGGGTGCTCAGTGCTCAGTGCTCAGGGTGCTGGGTGCTCAGTACTCAGGGTGCTGGGTGCTCAGTACTCAGGGTGCTGGGTGCTCAGTTCTCAGGGTGCTGGGTGCTCAGTACTCTGGGTGTTGGGTGCTCAGTACACAGGGTGCTCAGTGCTCAGTACTCGGGTTGCTGGGTGCTCAGTGCTCAGTGTGCTCAGTGCTCAGGGTGCTCGGTGCTCAGTGCTCGGGGCGCTGGGTGCTCAGTGCTCGGGGTGCTGGGTGCTCAGTACTCAGGGTGCTGTGTGCTCAGTGCTCAGTACTCAGCGTGCTGGGTGCTCAGTGCTCAGAGTGTTGGGTGCTCAGTACTCATGGTGCTGGGTGCTCAGTGCTCAGTGCTCAGGGTGCTCAGTGCTCAGGGTGCTCAGTGCTCAGTACTCAGGGTGCTTGGTGCTCAGTACTCAGGGTGCTGGGTGCTCAGTGCTCGGGGTGCTGGGTGCTCAGTGCTCAGGGTGCTGGGTGCTCAGTACTCAGGGTGCTGGGTGCTCAGTACTCAGGGTGCTTGGTGCTCAGTACTCAGGGTGCTCAGTGCTCAGTACTCGGGGTGCTGGGTGCTCAGTGCTCAGGGTGCTCAGTGCTCAGTGCTCGGGGTGCTGGGTGCTCAGTGCTCGGGGTGCTGGGTGCTCAGTACTCGGGGTGCTGGGTGCTCAGTGCTCGGGGTGCTCAGTGCTCAGTACTCAGTGCTCAGGGTGCTCAGTGCTCAGTGCTCAGGGTGCTGGGTGTTCAGTACTCAGGGTGCTGGGTGCTCAGTACTCAGGGTGCTGGGTGCTCAGTGCTCAGGGTGCTGGGTGCTCAGTACTCTGGGTGTTGGGTGCTCAGTACTCAGGGTGCTGGGTGCTCAGTACTCAGGGTGCTGGGTGCTTAGTGCTCGAGGTGCTCGGTGCTCAGTACTCAAGGTGCTGGGTGCTCAGTGCTCAGGGTGCTGGGTGCTCAGTCCTCGGGGTGCTCCGTGCTCATGGTGCTGGGTGCTCAGTGCTCAGGGTGCTGGGTGCTCAGTGCTCAGGGTGCTGGGTGCTCAGTACTCAGTGTGCTGAGTGCTCGCGGATCTCGTTGCTCAGTACTCAGGGTGCTGGGTGCTCAGTTCTCAGTGCTCGGGGTCCTGGGTGCTCCGTGCTCGGGGTGCTGGGTGCTCAGTGCTCTGGGTGCTTAGTGCTCAGTACCCAGGGTGCTGGGTGCTCAGTACTCATGGTGCTGGGTGCTCATTCTCAGGGTGCTGGGTGCTCAGTGCTCGGGTTGCTGGGTGCTCAGTACTCAGGGTGCTGTGGGCTCAGTACTCAGGGTGCTGGGTGCTCAGTATCAGGGTGCTCGGTTCTCAGTACTCAGGGTGCTGGGTGATCATTCTCGGGGTGCTGGGTGCTCAGTGCTCGGGGTGCTGGGTGCTCAGTACTCAGGGTGCTGGGGGCTCAGTACTCAGGGTGCTGGGTGCTCAGTACTCAGGGTGATCTGTTCTCAGTACTCAGGTTGGTGGCTGCTCAGTGCTCGGGGTGCTGGGTGCTCAGTGCTCGGGGTGCTCAGTGCTCAGTACTCAGGGTGCTGGGTGCTCAGTACTCAGGGTGCTGGGTGCTCAGTGCTCGGGGTCCTCGGTGCTCAGTGCTGAGGGTGGTGCTGGGTGCTCAGTACTCAGGGTGCTGGGTGCTCAGTGCTCAGGGTGCTGGGTGCTCAGTACTCAGGGTGCTGGGTGCTCAGTGCTCAGGGTGCTGGGTGCTCAGTGCTCAGGGTGCTGGGTGCTCAGTGCTCGGCGTGCTGGGTGCTCAGTACTCAGGATGCTCGGTGCTCAGTGCTCAGTAATCAGGGTGCTCAGTACTCAGGGTGCTGGGTGCTCAGTGCTCGCGGTGCTGGGTGCTCAGTACTCAGGGTGCTGGGTGCTCAGTACTCGGGGTGCTGGGTGCTCAGTACTCAGGGTGCTGGGTGCTCAGTGCTCGGGGTGCTGGGTGCTCACTGCTCAGGGTGATCGGTGCTCAGTGCTCAGGGTGCTGGGTGCTCAGTCCTCCGGGTGCTCAGTGCTCAGGGTGCTGGGTGCTCATTGCTCGGTGTGCTCGGTGCTCAGTACTCAGGGTGCTGAGTGCTCAGTACTCAGGGTGCTGGGTGCTCAGTACTCAGGTTGCTGGTTGCTCAGTACTCAGGGTGCTGGGTGCTCAGTGCTCAGGGTGCTGGGTGCTCAGTGCTCGGGGTGCTGGGTGCTCAGGGCTGTGGTGCTGGGTGCTCAGTGCTCAGTGCTCAGGGTGCTGGGTGCTCAGTGCTCAGTGCTCAGGGTGCTCTGTGCTCAGTACTCAGGGTGCTGGGTGCTCAGTACTCAGGGTGCTGGTTGCTCAGTGCTCGTTGTGCTCGGTGCTCAGTACTCAAGGTGCTGGGTGCTCAGTGCTCAAGGTGCTGGGTGCTCAGTCCTCGGGGTGCTTCGTGCTCAGTGATCAGGGTGCTGGGTGCTCAGTACTCAGGGTGCTCGGTGCTCAGTACTCAGGGGTCTCAGTGCTCAGTACTCAGGGTGCTGGGTGCTCAGTGCTCAGTGTGCTGGGTGCTCAGTACTCAGTGTGCTCAGTGCTCAGTACTCGGGGTGCTTGGTGCTCAGTACTCAGGGTGCTCGGTGCTCAGTACTCGTGGTGCTGGGTGCTCAGTGCTCAGGGTGCTCAGTGCTCAGTGCTCGGGGTGCTGGGTGCTCAGTGCTCAGGGTGCTGGGTGCTCAGTCCTCGGGGTGCTCCGTGCTCATGGTGCTGGGTGCTCAGTGCTCCGGGTGCTGGGTGCTCAGTGCTCAGGGTGCTGGGTGCTCAGTGATCGGGGTGCTGGGTGCTCAGTACTCAGGGTGCTCAGTGCTCGGGGAGCTCGGTGCTCAGTACTCAGGGTGCTGGGTGCTCAGTACTCAGTGCTCGGGGTCCTGGGTGCTCCGTGCTTGGGGTGCTGGGTGCTCAGTGCTCTGGGTGCTGGGTGCTCAGTACTCAGCGTGCTGGGTGCTCAGTACTCAGGGTGCTGGGTGCTCAGTGCTCAGGGATGCTGGGTGCTCAGTACTCAGGGTGCTGGGTGCTCATTACTCAGGGTGCTCGGTGCTCAGTACTCAGGTTGCTGGGTGCTCAGTGCTCAGGGTGCTGGGTACTCACTACTAAGGTTGCTGGGTGCTCAGTACTCAGGGTGCTGGGTGCTCAGTGCTCAGGGTGCTGGGTGCTCAGTACTCAGTGCTCGGGGTCCTGGGTGCTCCGTGCTCGGGGTGCTGGGTGCTCAGTGCTCAGGGTGCTGGGTGCTCAGTACTCAGGGTGCTGGGTGCTCAGTGCTCGGGGTGCTGGGTGCTCAGTGCTCAGGGTGATCGGTGCTCAGTACTCAGGGTGCTGGGTGCTCAGTGCTCAGGGTGCTGGGTGCTCAGTCCTCGGGGTGCTCCGTGCTCAGTGATCAGGGTGCTGGGTGCTCAGTACTCAGGGTGCTCGGTGCTCAGTACTCAGGGGTCTCAGTGCTCAGTACTCAGGGTGCTGGGTGCTCAGTGCTCAGGGTGCTGGGTGCTCAGTACTCAGGGTGCTCAGTGCTCAGTACTCGGGGTGCTTGGTGCTCAGTACTCAGGGTGCTCCGTGCTCAGTACTCGTGGTGCTGGGTGCTCAGTGCTCAGGGTGCTCAGTGCTCAGTGCTCGGGGTGCTGGGTGCTCAGTGCTCTGGGCGCTGGGTGCTCAGTGCTCGGGGTGCTGGGTGCTCAGTACTCGGGGTGCTGGGTGCTCAGTGCTCAGGGTGCTCAGTGCTCAGTACTCAGTGCTCAGGGTGCTGGGTGCTCAATACTCTGGGTGTTGGGTGCTCAGGACTCAGGGTGCTGGGTGCTCCGTGCTCAGGGTGCTGGGTGCTCAGTGCTCAGGTTTCTGGGTGCTCAGTGCTCAGGGTGCTGGGTGCTCAGTACTCAGGGTGCTGGGTGCTTAGTGCTCGAGGTGCTCGGTGCTCAGTACTGAAGGTGCTGGGTGCTCAGTGCTCAGGGTGCTGGGTGCTCAGTCCTCGGGGTGCTCCGTGCTCGGGGTGCTGGGTGCTGAGTGCTCAGGGTGCTGGGTGCTCAGTGCTCGGGGTGCTCGGTGCTCAGTGCTCAAGGTCCTGGGTGCTCTGTACTCAGGGTGCTGTGTGCTTAGTACTCAGGGTGCTCAGTGCTCAGTACACAGGGTGCTGGGTGCTCAGTGCTCGGGGTGCTGGGTGCTCAGTGCTCAGTACTCAGGGTGCTGGGTGCTCAGTGCTCGGGGTGCTGGGTGCTAAGTACTCAGCGTGCTGGGTGCTCAGTACTCAGTGTGCTGGGTGCTCAGTGCTCAGGGTGCTGGGTGCTCAGTGCTCAGGGTGCTGGGTGCTCAGTGATCGGGGTGCTGGGTGCTCAGTACTCAGGGTGCTCAGTGCTCGGGGAGCTCGGTGATCAGTACTCAGGGTGCTGGGTGCTCTGTACTCAGTGCTCGGGGTCCTGGGTGCTCCGTGCTCGGGGTGCTGGGTGCTCAGTGCTCTGGGTGCTGGGTGCTCAGTACTCAGGGTGCTGGTTGCTCAGTACTCAGGGTGCAGGGTGCTCAGTGCTCAGGGTGCTGGGTGCTCTGTACTCAGGGTGCTGGGTGCTCAGTACTCAGGGTGCTCGGTGCTCAGTACTCAGGGTGCTGGGTGCTCAGTGCTCAGGGTGCTGGGTACTCACTACTCAGGGTGCTGGGTGCTCAGTACTCAGGGTGATGGGTGCTCAGTGCTCAGGGTGCTGGGTGCTCAGTGCTCAGGGTGCTGGGTGCTCAGTACTCAGGCTGCTGGGTGCTCAGTGCTCAGGGTGATCGGTGCTCAGTACTCAGGGTGCTCAGTACTCCGGGTGCTGGGTGCTCAGTGCTCAGGGTGCTGGGTGCTCAGTACTCAGGGTGCTGGGTGCTCAGTGCTCGGGGTGCTGGGTGCTCAGTGCTCAGGGTGATCGGTGCTCAGTACTCAGGGTGCTGGGTGCTCAGTTCTCATGGTGCTGGGTGCTCAGTCCTCAGGGTGCTCAGTGCTCAGGGTGCTGGGTGCTCTGTGCTCGGGGTGCTCGGTGCTCAGTACTCAGGGTGCTGAGTGCTCAGTACTCAGGGTGCTTGGTGCTCAGTATTCAGGGTGCTCAGTGCTCAGTACTCGGGGTGCTGGGTGCTCAGTGCTCAGGGTGCTCAGTGCTCAGTGCTCGGGGTGCTGGGTGCTCAGTGGTCGGGGTGCTGGGTGCTCAGTACTCGGGGTGCTGGGTGCTCAGTGCTCAGGGTGCTCAGTGCTCAGTACTCAGTGCTCAGGGTGCTCAGTGCTCAGTGCTCAGGGTGCTGGGTGTTCAGTACTCAGGGTGCTGGGTGCTCAGTACTCAGGGTGCTGGGTGCTCAGTGCTCAGGGTGCTGGGTGCTCAGTACTCTGGGTGTTGGGTGCTCAGTACTCAGGGTGCTGGGTGCTCAGTACTCAGGGTGCTGGGTGCTTAGTGCTCGAGGTGCTCGGTGCTCAGTACTCAAGGTGCTGGGTGCTCAGTGCTCAGGGTGCTGGGTGCTCAGTCCTCGGGGTGCTCCGTGCTCATGGTGCTGGGTGCTCAGTGCTCAGGGTGCTGGGTGCTCAGTGCTCAGGGTGCTGGGTGCTCAGTACTCAGTGTGCTGAGTGCTCGCGGATCTCGTTGCTCAGTACTCAGGGTGCTGGGTGCTCAGTTCTCAGTGCTCGGGGTCCTGGGTGCTCCGTGCTCGGGGTGCTGGGTGCTCAGTGCTCTGGGTGCTTAGTGCTCAGTACCCAGGGTGCTGGGTGCTCAGTACTCATGGTGCTGGGTGCTCATTCTCAGGGTGCTGGGTGCTCAGTGCTCGGGTTGCTGGGTGCTCAGTACTCAGGGTGCTGTGGGCTCAGTACTCAGGGTGCTGGGTGCTCAGTATCAGGGTGCTCGGTTCTCAGTACTCAGGGTGCTGGGTGATCATTCTCGGGGTGCTGGGTGCTCAGTGTTCGGGGTGCTGGGTGCTCAGTACTCAGGGTGCTGGGGGCTCAGTACTCAGGGTGCTGGGTGCTCAGTACTCAGGGTGATCTGTTCTCAGTACTCAGGTTGGTGGCTGCTCAGTGCTCGGGGTGCTGGGTGCTCAGTGCTCGGGGTGCTCAGTGCTCAGTACTCAGGGTGCTGGGTGCTCAGTACTCAGGGTGCTGGGTGCTCAGTGCTCGGGGTGCTCGGTGCTCAGTACTCGGGGTGCAGGGTGCTCAGTACTCGGGGTGCTGGGTGCTCAGTGCTCAGGGTGCTGGGTGCTCAGTGCTCGGGGTGCTGGGTGCTCAGTGCTGAGGGTGGTGCTGGGTGCTCAGTAGTCAGGGTGCTGGGTGCTCAGTGCTCAGGGTGCTGGGTGCTCAGTACTCAGGGTGCTGGGTGCTCAGTGCTCAGGGTGCTGGGTGCTCAGTGCTCAGGGTGCTGGGTGCTCAGTGCTCGGCGTGCTGGGTGCTCAGTACTCAGGATGCTCGGTGCTCAGTGCTCAGTAATCAGGGTGCTCAGTACTCAGGGTGCTGGGTGCTCAGTGCTCGGGGTGCTGGGTGCTCAGTACTCAGGGTGCTGGGTGCTCAGTACTCGGGGTGCTGGGTGCTCAGTACTCAGGGTGCTGGGTGCTCAGTGCTCGGGGTGCTGGGTGCTCACTGCTCAGGGTGATCGGTGCTCAGTGCTCAGGGTGCTGGGTGCTCAGTCCTCCGGGTGCTCAGTGCTCAGGGTGCTGGGTGCTCATTGCTCGGTGTGCTCGGTGCTCAGTACTCAGGGTGCTGGGTGCTCAGTACTCAGGTTGCTGGTTGCTCAGTACTCAGGGTGCTGGGTGCTCAGTGCTCAGGGTGCTGGGTGCTCAGTGCTCGGGGTGCTGGGTGCTCAGGGCTGTGGTGCTGGGTGCTCAGTGCTCAGTGCTCAGGGTGCTGGGTGCTCAGTGCTCAGTGCTCAGGGTGCTCTGTGCTCAGTACTCAGGGTGCTGGGTGCTCAGTACTCAGGGTGCTGGTTGCTCAGTGCTCGTTGTGCTCGGTGCTCAGTACTCAAGGTGCTGGGTGCTCAGTGCTCAGGGTGCTGGGTGCTCAGTCCTCGGGGTGCTTCGTGCTCAGTGATCAGGGTGCTGGGTGCTCAGTACTCAGGGTGCTCGGTGCTCAGTACTCAGGTGTCTCAGTGCTCAGTACTCAGGGTGCTGGGTGCTCAGTGCTCAGTGTGCTGGGTGCTCAGTACTCAGTGTGCTCAGTGCTCAGTACTCGGGGTGCTTGGTGCTCAGTACTCAGGGTGCTCGGTGCTCAGTACTCGTGGTGCTGGGTGCTCAGTGCTCAGGGTGCTCAGTGCTCAGTGCTCGGGGTGCTGGGTGCTCAGTGCTCAGGGCGCTGGGTGCTCAGTACTCAGGGTGCTGGGTGGTTAGTGCTCGAGGTGCTCGGTGCTCAGTACTCAAGGTGCTGGGTGCTCAGTGCTCAGGGTGCTGGGTGCTCAGTCCTCGGGGTGCTCCGTGCTCATGGTGCTGGGTGCTCAGTGCTCCGGGTGCTGGGTGCTCAGTGCTCAGGGTGCTGGGTGCTCAGTGATCGGGGTGCTGGGTGCTCAGTACTCAGGGTGCTCAGTGCTCGGGGAGCTCGGTGCTCAGTACTCAGGGTGCTGGGTGCTCAGTACTCAGTGCTCGGGGTCCTGGGTGCTCCGTGCTCGGGGTGCTGGGTGCTCAGTGCTCTGGGTGCTGGGTGCTCAGTACTCAGCGTGCTGGGTGCTCAGTACTCAGGGTGCTGGGTGCTCAGTGCTCAGGGATGCTGGGTGCTCAGTACTCAGGGTGCTGGGTGCTCAGTACTCAGGGTGCTCGGTGCTCAGTACTCAGGGTGCTGGGTGCTCAGTGCTCAGGGTGCTGGGTACTCACTACTAAGGGTGCTGGGTGCTCAGTACTCAGGGTGCTGGGTGCTCAGTGCTCAGGGTGCTGGGTGCTCAGTACTCAGTGCTCGGGGTCCTGGGTGCTCCGTGCTCGGGGTGCTGGGTGCTCAGTGCTCAGGGTGCTGGGTGCTCAGTACTCAGGGTGCTGTGTGCTCAGTGCTCGGGGTGCTGGGTGCTCAGTGCTCAGGGTGATCGGTGCTCAGTACTCAGGGTGCTGGGTGCTCAGTGCTCAGGGTCCTGGGTGCTCAGTCCTCAGGGTGCTCAGTGCTCAGGGTGCTGGGTGCTCTGTGCTCGGGGTGCTCGGTGCTCTGTACTCAGGGTGCTGAGTGCTCAGTACTTAGGGTGCTGGGTGCTCAGTACTGATGGTGCTGGGTGCTCAGTACTCAGGGGGCTGGGTGCTCAGTGCTCAGTGTGCTGGGTGCTCAGTGCTCAGGGCGCTGGGTGCTCAGTGCTCGGGGTGCTGGGTGCTCAGTGCTCGGGGTGCTGGGTGGTCAGTGCTCAGGGTGCTGGGTGCTCAGTGCTCGGGGCGCTGGGTGCTGGGTGCTCAGTGCTCGAGGCGCTGGGTGCTCAGTGCTCAGGGTGCTGGGTGCTCAGTACTCAGGGTGCTGTGTGCTCAGTGCTCAGTACTCAGCGTGCTGGGTGCTCAGTGCTCAGAGTGTTGGGTGCTCAGTACTCAGGGTGCTGGGTGCTCAGTGTTCAGTGCTCAGGGTGCTCAGTGCTCAGGGTGCTCAGTGCTCAGGGTGCTGGGTGCTCAGGGTGCTGGGTGCTCAGTGCTCGGGGTGCTGGGTGCTCAGTGCTCAGTGCTCAGGGTGCTGGGTGCTCAGTGCTCAGGGCTCAGGGTGCTGGGTGTTCAGTACTCAGGGTGCTCGGTGCTCAGTGCTCAGGGTGCTAGGTGCTCAGTACTCAGGGTGCTGGGTGCTCAGTGCTCGGGGTGCTGGGTGCTCAGTGCTCAGGGTGATCAGTGCTCGGTACTCAGGGTGCTGGGTGCTCAGTGCTCAGGGTGCTGGGTGCTCAGTCCTCAGGGTGCTCAGTACTCAGGGTGCTCGGTGCTCAGTGCTCAGTACTCAGGGTGCTCAGTACTCAGGGTGCTGGGTGCTCAGTGCTCGGGGTGCTGGGTGCTCAGTACTCAGGGTGCTGGGTGCTCAGTACTCGGGGTGCTGGGTGCTCAGTACTCAGGGTGCTGGGTGCTCAGTGCTCGGTGTGGTGGGTGCTCAGTGCTCAGGGTGATCGGTGCTCAGTGCTCAGGGTGCTGGGTGCTCAGTCCCCCGGGTGCTCAGTGCTCAGGGTGCTGGGTGCTCAGTGCTCGGGGTGCTCGGTGCTCAGTACTCAGGGTGCTGGTTGCTCAGTACTCAGGGTGCTGGGTGCTCAGTACTCAGGGTGCTGGGTGCTCAGTACTCAGGGTGCTGGGTGCTCAGGGTGCTGGGTGCTCAGTGCTCAGGGTGCTGGGTGCTCAGTGCTCGGGGTGCTGGGTGCTCAGGGCTGTGGTGATGGGTGCTCAGTGCTCAGTGCTGAGGGTGCTGGGTGCTCAGTGCTCAGTGCTCAGGGTGCTGGTTGCTCAGTACTCAGGGTGCTGGGTGCTCAGTACTCAGTGTGCTGGGTGCTCAGTGCTCAGGGTGCTCTGTGCTCAGTACTCAGGGTGCTGGGTGCTCAGTGCTCGGGGTGCTGCGTGCTCAGTGCTCATGGTGCTGGGTGCTCAGTGCTCAGGGTGCTGGGTGCTCAGTACTCAGGGTGCTGGGTGCTCAGTGCTCGGGGTGCTCGGTGCTCAGTACTCAAGGTGCTGGGTGCTCAGTGCTCAGGGTGCTGGGTGCTCAGTCCTCGGGGTGCTCCGTGCTCAGTGATCAGGGTGCTGGGTGCTCAGTACTCAGGGTGCTCGGTGCTCAGTACTCAGGGTTCTCAGTGCTCAGTACTCAGGGTGCTGGGTGCTCAGTTCTCAGTGTGCTGGGTGCTCAGTACTCAGGGTGCTCAGTGCTCAGTACTCGGGGTGCTTGTTGCTCAGTACTCAGTGTGCTCAGTTCTCAGTACTCGGGGTGCTGGGTGCTCAGTGCTCAGGGTGCTCAGTTCTCAGTGCTCGGGGCGCTGGGTGCTCAGTGCTCGGGGTGCTGGGTGCTCAGTGCTCTGGGTGCTTAGTGCTCAGTACTCAGGGTGCTGGGTGCTCAGTACTCATGGTGCTGGGTGCTCATTCTCAGGGTGCTGGGTGCTCAGTGCTCGGGTTGCTGGGTGCTCAGTACTCAGGGTGCTGGGGGCTCAGTACTCAGGGTGCTGGGTGCTCAGTACTCAGGGTGCTCTGTTCTCAGTACTCAGGGTGCTGGGTGCTCATTCTCGGGGTGCTGGGTGCTCAGTGCTCGGGGTGCTGGGTGCTCAGTACTCAGGGTGCTGGGGGCTCAGTACTCAGTGTTCTGGGTGCTCAGTACTCAGGGTGATCTGTTCTCAGTACTCAGGTTGCTGGGTGCTCAGTGCTCGGGGTGCTGGGTGCTCAGTACTCGGGGTGCTCAGTGCTCAGTACTCAGGGTGCTGGTTGCTCAGTACTCAGGGTGCTGGGTGCTCAGTTCTCAGGGTGCTGGGTGCTCAGTACTCTGGGTGTTGGGTGCTCAGTACTCAGGGTGCTCAGTGCTCAGTACTCGGGGTGCTGGGTGCTCAGTGCTCAGTGTGCTCAGTGCTCAGTGCTCAGGGTACTGGGTGCTCAGTGCTCGGGGCACTGGGTGCTCAGTTCTCGGGGTGCTGGGTGCTCAGTACTCAGGGTGCTGTGTGCTCAGTGCTCAGTACTCAGCGTGCTGGGTGCTCAGTGCTCAGAGTGTTGGGTGCTCAGTACTCAGGGTGCTGGGTGCTCAGTGCTCGGGGTGCTGGGTGCTCAGGGCTGTGGTGCTGGGTGCTCAGTGCTCAGTGCTCAGGGTGCTGGGTGCTCAGTGCTCAGTGCTCAGGGTGCTCTGTGCTCAGTACTCAGGGTGCTGGGTGCTCAGTACTCAGGGTGTTGGTTGCTCAGTGCTCGTTGTGCTCGGTGCTCAGTACTCAAGGTGCTGGGTGCTCAGTGCTCAGGGTGCTGGGTGCTCAGTCCTCGGGGTGCTTCGTGCTCAGTGATCAGGGTGCTGGGTGCTCAGTACTCAGGGTGCTCGGTGCTCAGTACTCAGGGGTCTCAGTGCTCAGTACTCAGGGTGCTGGGTGCTCAGTGCTCAGTGTGCTGGGTGCTCAGTACTCAGTGTGCTCAGTGCTCAGTACTCGGGGTGCTTGGTGCTCAGTACTCAGGGTGCTCGGTGCTCAGTACTCGTGGTGCTGGGTGCTCAGTGCTCAGGGTGCTCAGTGCTCAGTGCTCGGGGTGCTGGGTGCTCAGTGCTCAGGGCGCTGGGTGCTCAGTACTCAGGGTGCTGGGTGGTTAGTGCTCGAGGTGCTCGGTGCTCAGTACTCAAGGTGCTGGGTGCTCAGTGCTCAGGGTGCTGGGTGCTCAGTCCTCGGGGTGCTCCGTGCTCATGGTGCTGGGTGCTCAGTGCTCCGGGTGCTGGGTGCTCAGTGCTCAGGGTGCTGGGTGCTCAGTGATCGGGGTGCTGGTTGCTCAGTACTCAGGGTGCTCAGTGCTCGGGGAGCTCGGTGCTCAGTACTCAGGGTGCTGGGTGCTCAGTACTCAGTGCTCGGGGTCCTGGGTGCTCCGTGCTCGGGGTGCTGGGTGCTCAGTGCTCTGGGTGCTGGGTGCTCAGTACTCAGCGTGCTGGGTGCTCAGTACTCAGGGTGCTGGGTGCTCAGTGCTCAGGGATGCTGGGTGCTCAGTACTCAGGGTGCTGGGTGCTCAGTACTCAGGGTGCTCGGTGCTCAGTACTCAGGGTGCTGGGTGCTCAGTGCTCAGGGTGCTGGGTACTCACTACTAAGGGTGCTGGGTGCTCAGTACTCAGGGTGCTGGGTGCTCAGTGCTCAGGGTGCTGGGTGCTCAGTACTCAGTGCTCGGGGTCCTGGGTGCTCCGTGCTCGGGGTGCTGGGTGCTCAGTGCTCAGGGTGCTGGGTGCTCAGTACTCAGGGTGCTGGGTGCTCAGTGCTCGGGGTGCTGGGTGCTCAGTGCTCAGGGTGATCGGTGCTCAGTACTCAGGGTGCTGGGTGCTCAGTGCTCAGGGTCCTGGGTGCTCAGTCCTCAGGGTGCTCAGTGCTCAGGGTGCTGGGTGCTCTGTGCTCGGGGTGCTCGGTGCTCTGTACTCAGGGTGCTGAGTGCTCAGTACTTAGGGTGCTGGGTGCTCAGTACTCATGGTGCTGGGTGCTCAGTACTCAGGGGGCTGGGTGCTCAGTGCTCAGTGTGCTGGGTGCTCAGTGCTCAGGGCGCTGGGTGCTCAGTGCTCGGGGTGCTGGGTGCTCAGTGCTCGGGGTGCTGGGTGGTCAGTGCTCAGGGTGCTGGGTGCTCAGTGCTCGGGGCGCTGGGTGCTGGGTGCTCAGTGCTCGGGGCGCTGGGTGCTCAGTGCTCAGGGTGCTGGGTGCTCAGTACTCAGGGTGCTGTGTGCTCAGTGCTCAGTACTCAGCGTGCTGGGTGCTCAGTGCTCAGAGTGTTGGGTGCTCAGTACTCAGGGTGCTGGGTGCTCAGTGTTCAGTGCTCAGGGTGCTCAGTGCTCAGGGTGCTCAGTGCTCAGGGTGCTGGGTGCTCAGGGTGCTGGGTGCTCAGTGCTCGGGGTGCTGGGTGCTCAGTGCTCAGTGCTCAGGGTGCTGGGTGCTCAGTGCTCAGGGCTCAGGGTGCTGGGTGTTCAGTACTCAGGGTGCTCGGTGCTCAGTGCTCAGGGTGCTAGGTGCTCAGTACTCAGGGTGCTGGGTGCTCAGTGCTCGGGGTGCTGGGTGCTCAGTGCTCAGGGTGATCAGTGCTCGGTACTCAGGGTGCTGGGTGCTCAGTGCTCAGGGTGCTGGGTGCTCAGTCCTCAGGGTGCTCAGTACTCAGGGTGCTCGGTGCTCAGTGCTCAGTACTCAGGGTGCTCAGTACTCAGGGTGCTGGGTGCTCAGTGCTCGGGGTGCTGGGTGCTCAGTACTCAGGGTGCTGGGTGCTCAGTACTCGGGGTGCTGGGTGCTCAGTACTCAGGGTGCTGGGTGCTCAGTGCTCGGTGTGGTGGGTGCTCAGTGCTCAGGGTGATCGGTGCTCAGTGCTCAGGGTGCTGGGTGCTCAGTCCCCCGGGTGCTCAGTGCTCAGGGTGCTGGGTGCTCAGTGCTCGGGGTGCTCGGTGCTCAGTACTCAGGGTGCTGGTTGCTCAGTACTCAGGGTGCTGGGTGCTCAGTACTCAGGGTGCTGGGTGCTCAGTACTCAGGGTGCTGGGTGCTCAGGGTGCTGGGTGCTCAGTGCTCAGGGCGCTGGGTGCTCAGTGCTCGGGGTGCTGGGTGCTCAGGGCTGTGGTGATGGGTGCTCAGTGCTCAGTGCTGAGGGTGCTGGGTGCTCAGTGCTCAGTGCTCAGGGTGCTGGTTGCTCAGTACTCAGGGTGCTGGGTGCTCAGTACTCAGTGTGCTGGGTGCTCAGTGCTCAGGGTGCTCTGTGCTCAGTACTCAGGGTGCTGGGTGCTCAGTGCTCAGGGTGCTGCGTGCTCAGTGCTCATGGTGCTGGGTGCTCAGTGCTCAGGGTGCTGGGTGCTCAGTACTCAGGGTGCTGGGTGCTCAGTGCTCGGGGTGCTCGGTGCTCAGTACTCAAGGTGCTGGGTGCTCAGTGCTCAGGGTGCTGGGTGCTCAGTCCTCGGGGTGCTCCGTGCTCAGTGATCAGGGTGCTGGGTGCTCAGTACTCAGGGTGCTCGGTGCTCAGTACTCAGGGTTCTCAGTGCTCAGTACTCAGGGTCCTGGGTGCTCAGTTCTCAGTGTGCTGGGTGCTCAGTACTCAGGGTGCTCAGTGCTCAGTACTCGGGGTGCTTGTTGCTCAGTACTCAGTGTGCTCAGTTCTCAGTACTCAGGGTGCTGGGTGCTCAGTGCTCAGGGTGCTCAGTTCTCAGTGCTCGGGGCGCTGGGTGCTCAGTGCTCGGGGTGCTGGGTGCTCAGTGCTCTGGGTGCTTAGTGCTCAGTACTCAGGGTGCTGGGTGCTCAGTACTCATGGTGCTGGGTGCTCATTCTCAGGGTGCTGGGTGCTCAGTGCTCGGGTTGCTGGGTGCTCAGTACTCAGGGTGCTGGGGGCTCAGTACTCAGGGTGCTGGGTGCTCAGTACTCAGGGTGCTCTGTTCTCAGTACTCAGGGTGCTGGGTGCTCATTCTCGGGGTGCTGGGTGCTCAGTGCTCGGGGTGCTGGGTGCTCAGTACTCAGGGTGCTGGGGGCTCAGTACTCAGGGTTCTGGGTGCTCAGTACTCAGGGTGATCTGTTCTCAGTACTCAGGTTGCTGGGTGCTCAGTGCTCGGGGTGCTGGGTGCTCAGTACTCGGGGTGCTCAGTGCTCAGTACTCAGGGTGCTGGGTGCTCAGTACTCAGGGTGCTGGGTGCTCAGTTCTCAGGGTGCTGGGTGCTCAGTACTCTGGGTGTTGGGTGCTCAGTACTCAGGGTGCTCAGTGCTCAGTACTCGGGGTGCTGGGTGCTCAGTGCTCAGTGTGCTCAGTGCTCAGTGCTCAGAGTACTGGGTGCTCAGTGCTCGGGGCACTGGGTGCTCAGTTCTCGGGGTGCTGGGTGCTCAGTACTCAGGGTGCTGTGTGCTCAGTGCTCAGTACTCAGCGTGCTGGGTGCTCAGTGCTCAGAGTGTTGGGTGCTCAGTACTCAGGGTTCTGGGTGCTCAGTGCTCAGTGCTCATGGTGCTCAGTGCTCAGGGTGCTGGGTGCTCAGTACTCAGGGTGCTCAGTGCTCGGGGAGCTCGGTGATCAGTACTCAGGGTGCTGGGTGCTCAGTACTCAGTTCTCGGGGTCCTGGGTGCTCCGTGCTCGGGGTGCTGGGTGCTCAGTGCTCTGGGTGCTGGGTGCTCAGTACTCAGGGTGCTGGGTGCTCAGTACTCAGGGTGCTCGGTGCTCAGTACTCAGGGTGCTGTGTGCTCAGTGCTCAGGGTGCTGGGTACTCAGTACTCAGGGTGCTGGGTGCTCAGTACTCAGGGTGCTGGGTGCTCAGTGCTCAGGGTGCTGGGTGCTCAGTGCTCAGGGTGCTGGGTGCTCAGTACTCAGGGTGCTGGGTGCTCAGTGCTCAGGGTGATCGGTGCTCAGTACTCAGGGTGCTCAGTACTCAGGGTGCTGGGTGCTCAGTGCTCAGGGTGCTGGGTGCTCATTACTCAGGGTGCTGGGTGCTCAGTGCTCGGGGTGATCGGTGCTCAGTTCTCAGGGTGCTGGGTGCTCAGTGCTCAGGGTGCTGGGTGCTCAGTCCTCAGGGTGCTCAGTGCTCAGAGTGCTGAGTGCTCAGTACTCAGGGTGCTGGGTGCTCAGTACTCATGGTGCTGGGTGCTCAGTACTCAGGGGGCTGGGTGCTCAGTGCTCAGTGTGCTGGGTGCTCAGTGCTCAGGGCGCTGGGTGCTCAGTGCTCGGGGTGCTGGGTGCTCAGTGCTCGGGGTGCTTGGTGGTCAGTGCTCAGTGCTCAAGGTGCTGGGTGCTCAGTGCTCAGTGCTCAGGGTGCTGGGTGCTCAGTACTCAGGGTGCTGGGTGCTCAGTACTCAGGGTGCTGGGTGCTCAGTTCTCAGGGTGCTGGGTGCTCAGTGCTCGGGGCACTGGGTGCTCAGTGCTCGGGGTGCTGGGTGCTCAGTACTCGGGGTGCTGGGTGCTCAGTGCTCAGGGTGCTCAGTGCTCAGTACTCAGTGCTCAGGGTGCTCAGTGCTCAGTGCTCAGGGGGCTGGGTGTTCAGTACTCAGGGTGCTGGGTGCTCAGTACTCAGGGTGCTGGGTGCTCAGTGCTTAGGGTGCTGGGTGCTCAGTACTCTGGGTGTTGGGTGCTCAGTACTCAGGGTGCTCAGTGCTCAGTACTCGGGGTGCTGGGTGCTCAGTGCTCAGTGTGCTCAGTGCTCAGTGCTCAGGGTGCTGGGTGCTCAGTGCTCGGGGCACTGGGTGCTCAGTTCTCGGGGTGCTGGGTGCTCAGTACTCAGGGTGCTGTGTGCTCAGTGCTCAGTACTCAGCGTGCTGGGTGCTCAGTGCTCAGAGTGTTGGGTGCTCAGTACTCAGGGTGCTGGGTGCTCAGTGCTCAGTGCTCATGGTGCTCAGTGCTCAGGGTGCTCAGTGCTCAGGGTGCTGGGTGCTCAGGTTGCTGGGTGCTCAGCGCTCGGGGTGCTGGGTGCTCAGTGCTCAGTGCTCAGGGTGCTGGGTGCTCAGTGCTCGGGGTGCTGGGTGCTCAGTACTCAGCGTGCTGGGTGCTCAGTACTCAGTGTGCTGGGTGCTCAGTGCTCAGGGTGCTGGGTGCTCAGTGCTCAGGGTGCTGGGTGCTCAGTGATCGGGGTGCTGGGTGCTCAGTACTCAGGGTGCTCAGTGCTCGGGGAGCTCGGTGATCAGTACTCAGGGTGCTGGGTGCTCAGTACTCAGTGCTCGGGGTCCTGGGTGCTCCGTGCTCGGGGTGCTGGGTGCTCAGTGCTCTGGGTGCTGGGTGCTCAGTACTCAGGGTGCTCGGTGCTCAGTACTCAGGGTGCTGGGTGCTCAGTGCTCAGGGTCCTGGGTGCTCAGTACTCAGGGTGCTGGGTGCTCAGTACTCAGGGTGCTCGGTGCTCAGTACTCAGGGTGCTGTGTGCTCAGTGCTCAGGGTGCTGGGTACTCAGTACTCAGGGTACTGGGTACTCAGTACTCAGGGTGCTGGGTGCTCAGTGCTCAGGGTGCTGGGTGCTCAGTGCTCAGGGTGCTGGGTGCTCAGTACTCAGGGTGCTGGGTGCTCAGTGCTCAGGGTGATCGGTGCTCAGTACACAGGGTGCTCAGTACTCAGGGTGCTGGGTGCTCAGTGCTCAGGGTGCTGGGTGCTCATTACTCAGGGTGCTGGGTGCTCAGTGCTCGGGGTGATCGGTGCTCAGTTCTCAGGGTGCTGGGTGCTCATTGCTCAGGGTGCTGGGTGCTCAGTCCTCATGGTGCTCAGTGCTCAAGGTGCTGAGTGCTCAGTACTCAGGGTGCTGGGTGCTCAGTACTCATGGTGCTGGGTGCTCAGTACTCAGGGGTCTGGGTGCTCAGTGCTCGGTGTGCTGGGTGCTCAGTGCTCAGGGCGCTGGGTGCTCAGTGCTCGGGGTGCTGGGTGCTCAGTGCTCGGGGTGCTTGGTGGTCAGTGCTCAGTGCTCAAGGTGCTGGGTGCTCAGTGCTCAGTGCTCAGGGTGCTGGGTGCTCAGTGCTCAGGGTGCTCAGTGCTCAGTACTCAGTGCTCAGGGTGCTCAGTGCTCAGTGCTCAGGGTGTTGGGTGTTCAGTACTCAGGGTGCTGGGTGCTCAGTACTCAGGGTGCTGGGTGCTCAGTGCTCAGGGTGCTGGGTACTCAGTACTCTGGGTGTTTGGTGCTCAGTACTCAGGGTGCTGCATGCTCCGTGCTCAGGGTGCTGGGTGCTCAGTGCTCAGGGTTCTGGGTGCTCAGTGCTCAGGTTGCTGGGTGCTCAGTACTCAGGGTGCTGCGTGGTTAGTGCTCGAGGTGCTCGGTGCTCAGTACTCAAGGTGCTGGGTGCTCAGTGCTCAGGGTGCTGGGTGCTCAGTCCTCGCGGTGCTCCGTGCTCATGGTGCTGTGTGCTCAGTGCTCCGGGTGCTGGGTGCTTAGTGCTCGGGGTGCTGGGTGCTGAGTGCTCAGGGTGCTGGGTGCTCAGTGCTCGGGGTGCTCGGTGCTCAGTGCTCAGGGTCCTGGGTGCTCAGTACTCAGGGTGCTGGGTGCTTAGTACTCAGGGTGCTCAGTGCTCAGTACACAGGGTGCTGGGTGTTCAGTGCTCGGGGTGCTCGGTGCTCAGTGCTCAGTACTCAGGGTGCTGGGTGCTCAGTGCTCGGGGTGCTGGGTGCTCAGTACTCAGCTTGCTGGGTGCTCAGTACTCAGGGTGCTGGGTGCTCAGTGCTCAGGGTGCTGGGTGCTCAGTGCTCAGGGTGCTGGGTGCTCAGTGATCGGGGTGCTGGGTGCTCAGTACTCAGGGTGCTCAGTGCTCGGGGAGCTCGGTGCTCAGTACTCAGGGTGCTGGGTGCTCAGTACTCAGGGTGCTCCGTGCTCGGGGTGCTGGGTGCTCAGTGCTCTGGGTGCTGGGTGCTCAGTACTCAGGGTGCTGGGTGCTCAGTACTCAGGGTGCTGGGTGCTCAGTGCTCAGGGTGCTGGGTGCTCAGTACTCAGGGTGCTGGGTGCTGAGTACTCAGGGTGCTCGGTGCTCAGTACTCAGGGTGCTGGGTGCTCAGTGCTCAAGGTGCTGGGTACTCAGTACTCAGGGTGCTGGGTGCTCAGTACTCAGGGTGCTGGGTGCTCAGTGCTCAGGGTGCTGGGTGCTAAGTGCTCACGGTGCTGGGTGCTCAGTACTCAGGGTGCTGGGTGCTCAGTGCTCAGCGTGATCGGTGCTCAGTACTCAGGGTGCTCAGTACTCAGGGTGATGTGTGCTCAGTGCTCAGGGTGCTGGGTGCTCAGTACTCAGGGTGCTGGGTGCTCAGTGCTCGGGGTGCTGGGTGCTCAGTGCTCAGGGTGATCCGTGCTCAGTACTCAGGGTGCTGGGTGCTCAGTGCTCAGGGTCCTGGGTGCTCAGTCCTCAGGGTGCTCAGTGCGCAGGGTGCTGGGTGCTCTGTGCTCGGGGTGCTCGGTGCTCTGTACTCAGGGTGCTGAGTGCTCAGTACTTAGGGTGCTGGGTGCTCAGTACTCATGGTGCTGGGTGCTCAGTACTCAGGGGGCTGGGTGCTCAGTGCTCAGTGTGCTGGGTGCTCAGTGCTCAGGGCGCTGGGTGCTCAGTGCTCTGGGTGCTTAGTGCTCAGTACTCAGGGTGCTGGGTGCTCAGTACTCATGGTGCTGGCTGCTCATTCTCAGGGTGCTGGGTACTCAGTACTCAGGGTGCTGGGTGCTCAGTACTCAGGGTGCTGGGTGCTCAGTGCTCAGGGTGCTGGGTGCTCAGTGCTCAGGGTGCTGGGTGCTCAGTACTCAGGGTGCTGGGTGCTCAGTGCTCAGGGTGATCGGTGCTCAGTACTCAGGGTGCTCAGTACTCAGGGTGCTGGGTGCTCAGTGCTCAGGGTGCTGGGTGCTCATTACTCAGGGTGCTGGGTGCTCAGTGCTCGGGGTGATCGGTGCTCAGTTCTCAGGGTGCTGGGTGCTCAGTGCTCAGGGTGCTGGGTGCTCAGTCCTCAGGGTGCTCAGTGCTCAGGGTGCTGAGTGCTCAGTACTCAGGGTGCTGGGTGCTCAGTACTCATGGTGCTGGGTGCTCAGTACTCAGGGGGCTGGGTGCTCAGTGCTCAGTGTGCTGGGTGCTCAGTGCTCAGGGCGCTGGGTGCTCAGTGCTCGGGGTGCTGGGTGCTCAGTGCTCGGGGTGCTTGGTGGTCAGTGCTCAGTGCTCAAGGTGCTGGGTGCTCAGTGCTCAGTGCTCAGGGTGCTGGGTGCTCAGTACTCAGGGTGCTGGGTGCTCAGTACTCAGGGTGCTGGGTGCTCAGTTCTCAGGGTGCTGGGTGCTCAGTGCTCGGGGCACTGGGTGCTCAGTGCTCGGGGTGCTGGGTGCTCAGTACTCGGGGTGCTGGGTGCTCAGTGCTCAGGGTGCTCAGTGCTCAGTACTCAGTGCTCAGGGTGCTCAGTGCTCAGTGCTCAGGGGGCTGGGTGTTCAGTACTCAGGGTGCTGGGTGCTCAGTACTCAGGGTGCTGGGTGCTCAGTGCTTAGGGTGCTGGGTGCTCAGTACTCTGGGTGTTGGGTGCTCAGTACTCAGGGTGCTCAGTGCTCAGTACTCGGGGTGCTGGGTGCTCAGTGCTCAGTGTGCTCAGTGCTCAGTGCTCAGGGTGCTGGGTGCTCAGTGCTCGGGGCACTGGGTGCTCAGTTCTCGGGGTGCTGGGTGCTCAGTACTCAGGGTGCTGTGTGCTCAGTGCTCAGTACTCAGCGTGCTGGGTGCTCAGTGCTCAGAGTGTTGGGTGCTCAGTACTCAGGGTGCTGGGTGCTCAGTGCTCAGTGCTCATGGTGCTCAGTGCTCAGGGTGCTCAGTGCTCAGGGTGCTGGGTGCTCAGGTTGCTGGGTGCTCAGCGCTCGGGGTGCTGGGTGCTCAGTGCTCAGTGCTCAGGGTGCTGGGTGCTCAGTGCTCGGGGTGCTGGGTGCTCAGTACTCAGCGTGCTGGGTGCTCAGTACTCAGTGTGCTGGGTGCTCAGTGCTCAGGGTGCTGGGTGCTCAGCGCTCAGGGTGCTGGGTGCTCAGTGATCGGGGTGCTGGGTGCTCAGTACTCAGGGTGCTCAGTGCTCGGGGAGCTCGGTGATCAGTACTCAGGGTGCTGGGTGCTCAGTACTCAGTGCTCGGGGTCCTGGGTGCTCCGTGCTCGGGGTGCTGGGTGCTCAGTGCTCTGGGTGCTGGGTGCTCAGTACTCAGGGTGCTCGGTGCTCAGTACTCAGGGTGCTGGGTGCTCAGTGCTCAGGGTCCTGGGTGCTCAGTACTCAGGGTGCTGGGTGCTCAGTACTCAGGGTGCTCGGTGCTCAGTACTCAGGGTGATGTGTGCTCAGTGCTCAGGGTGCTGGGTACTCAGTACTCAGGGTACTGGGTACTCAGTACTCAGGGTGCTGGGTGCTCAGTGCTCAGGGTGCTGGGTGCTCAGTGCTCAGGGTGCTGGGTGCTCAGTACTCAGGGTGCTGGGTGCTCAGTGCTCAGGGTGATCGGTGCTCAGTACTCAGGGTGCTCAGTACTCAGGGTGCTGGGTGCTCAGTGCTCAGGGTGCTGGGTGCTCATTACTCAGGGTGCTGGGTGCTCAGTGCTCGGGGTGATCGGTGCTCAGTTCTCAGGGTGCTGGGTGCTCAGTGCTCAGGGTGCTGGGTGCTCAGTCCTCATGGTGCTCAGTGCTCAAGGTGCTGAGTGCTCAGTACTCAGGGTGCTGGGTGCTCAGTACTCATGGTGCTGGGTGCTCAGTACTCAGGGGTCTGGGTGCTCAGTGCTCGGTGTGCTGGGTGCTCAGTGCTCAGGGCGCTGGGTGCTCAGTGCTCGGGGTGCTGGGTGCTCAGTGCTCGGGGTGCTTGGTGGTCAGTGCTCAGTGCTCAAGGTGCTGGGTGCTCAGTGCTCAGTGCTCAGGGTGCTGGGTGCTCAGTGCTCAGGGTGCTCAGTGCTCAGTACTCAGTGCTCAGGGTGCTCAGTGCTCAGTGCTCAGGGTGTTGGGTGTTCAGTACTCAGGGTGCTGGGTGCTCAGTACTCAGGGTGCTGGGTGCTCAGTGCTCAGGGTGCTGGGTACTCAGTACTCTGGGTGTTTGGTGCTCAGTAGTCAGGGTGCTGCGTGCTCCGTGCTCAGGGTGCTGGGTGCTCAGTGCTCAGGGTTCTGGGTGCTCAGTGCTCAGGTTGCTGGGTGCTCAGTACTCAGGGTGCTGCGTGGTTAGTGCTCGAGGTGCTCGGTGCTCAGTACTCAAGGTGCTGGGTGCTCAGTGCTCAGGGTGCTGGGTGCTCAGTCCTCGCGGTGCTCCGTGCTCATGGTGCTGGGTGCTCAGTGCTCCGGGTGCTGGGTGCTTAGTGCTCGGGGTGCTGGGTGCTGAGTGCTCAGGGTGCTGGGTGCTCAGTGCTCGGGGTGCTCGGTGCTCAGTGCTCAGGGTCCTGGGTGCTCAGTACTCAGGGTGCTGGGTGCTTAGTACTCAGGGTGCTCAGTGCTCAGTACACAGGGTGCTGGGTGTTCAGTGCTCGGGGTGCTCGGTGCTCAGTGCTCAGTACTCAGGGTGCTGGGTGCTCAGTGCTCGGGGTGCTGGGTGCTCAGTACTCAGCTTGCTGGGTGCTCAGTACTCAGGGTGCTGGGTGCTCAGTGCTCAGGGTGCTGGGTGCTCAGTGCTCAGGGTGCTGGGTGCTCAGTGATCGGGGTGCTGGGTGCTCAGTACTCAGGGTGCTCAGTGCTCGGGGAGCTCGGTGCTCAGTACTCAGGGTGCTGGGTGCTCAGTACTCAGGGTGCTCCGTGCTCGGGGTGCTGGGTGCTCAGTGCTCTGGGTGCTGGGTGCTCAGTACTCAGGGTGCTGGGTGCTCAGTACTCAGGGTGCTGGGTGCTCAGTGCTCAGGGTGCTGGGTGCTCAGTACTCAGGGTGCTGGGTGCTGAGTACTCAGGGTGCTCGGTGCTCAGTACTCAGGGTGCTGGGTGCTCAGTGCTCAAGGTGCTGGGTACTCAGTACTCAGGGTGCTGGGTGCTCAGTACTCAGGGTGCTGGGTGCTCAGTGCTCAGGGTGCTGGGTGCTAAGTGCTCACGGTGCTGGGTGCTCAGTACTCAGGGTGCTGGGTGCTCAGTGCTCAGCGTGATCGGTGCTCAGTACTCAGGGTGCTCAGTACTCAGGGTGATGTGTGCTCAGTGCTCAGGGTGCTGGGTGCTCAGTACTCAGGGTGCTGGGTGCTCAGTGCTCGGGGTGCTGGGTGCTCAGTGCTCAGGGTGATCCGTGCTCAGTACTCAGGGTGCTGGGTGCTCAGTGCTCAGGGTCCTGGGTGCTCAGTCCTCAGGGTGCTCAGTGCGCAGGGTGCTGGGTGCTCTGTGCTCGGGGTGCTCGGTGCTCTGTACTCAGGGTGCTGAGTGCTCAGTACTTAGGGTGCTGGGTGCTCAGTACTCATGGTGCTGGGTGCTCAGTACTCAGGGGGCTGGGTGCTCAGTGCTCAGTGTGCTGGGTGCTCAGTGCTCAGGGCGCTGGGTGCTCAGTGCTCTGGGTGCTTAGTGCTCAGTACTCAGGGTGCTGGGTGCTCAGTACTCATGGTGCTGGGTGCTCATTCTCAGGGTGCTGGGTGCTCAGTGCTCGGGTTGCTGGGTGCTCAGTACTCAGGGTGCTGGGGGCTCAGTACTCAGGGTGCTGGGTGCTCAGTACTCAGGGTGCTCGGTTCTCAGTACTCAGGTTGCTGGGTGCTCATTCTCGGGGTGCTGGGTGCTCAGTGCTCGGGGTGCTGGGTGCTCAGTACTCAGGGTGCTGGGGGCTCAGTACTCAGGGTTCTGGGTGCTCAGTACTCAGGGTGATCTGTTCTCAGTACTCAGGTTGCTGGGTGCTCAGTGCTCGGGTTGCTGGGTGCTCAGTACTCAGGGTGCTGGGTGCTCAGTGCTCGGGGTGATCGGTGCTCAGTTCTCAGGGTGCTGGGTGCTCAGTGCTCAGGGTGCTGGGTGCTCAGTCCTCATGGTGCTCAGTGCTCAAGGTGCTGAGTGCTCAGTACTCAGGGTGCTGGGTGCTCAGTACTCATGGTGCTGGGTGCTCAGTACTCAGGGGGCTGGGTGCTCAGTGCTCGGTGTGCTGGGTGCTCAGTGCTCAGGGCGCTGGGTGCTCAGTGCTCGGGGTGCTGGGTGCTCAGTGCTCGGGGTGCTTGGTGGTCAGTGCTCAGTGCTCAAGGTGCTGGGTGCTCAGTGCTCAGTGCTCAGGGTGCTGGGTGCTCAGTGCTCAGGGTGCTCAGTGCTCAGTACTCAGTGCTCAGGGTGCTCAGTGCTCAGTGCTCAGGGTGTTGGGTGTTCAGTACTCAGGGTGCTGGGTGCTCAGTACTCAGGGTGCTGGGTGCTCAGTGCTCAGGGTGCTGGGTACTCAGTACTCTGGGTGTTTGGTGCTCAGTACTCAGGGTGCTGCGTGCTCCGTGCTCAGGGTGCTGGGTGCTCAGTGCTCAGGGTTCTGGGTGCTCAGTGCTCAGGTTGCTGGGTGCTCAGTACTCAGGGTGCTGCGTGGTTAGTGCTCGAGGTGCTCGGTGCTCAGTACTCAAGGTGCTGGGTGCTCAGTGCTCAGGGTGCTGGGTGCTCAGTCCTCGCGGTGCTCCGTGCTCATGGTGCTGGGTGCTCAGTGCTCCGGGTGCTGGGTGCTTAGTGCTCGGGGTGCTGGGTGCTGAGTGCTCAGGGTGCTGGGTGCTCAGTGCTCGGGGTGCTCGGTGCTCAGTGCTCAGGGTCCTGGGTGCTCAGTACTCAGGGTGCTGGGTGCTTAGTACTCAGGGTGCTCAGTGCTCAGTACACAGGGTGCTGGGTGTTCAGTGCTCGGGGTGCTCGGTGCTCAGTGCTCAGTACTCAGGGTGCTGGGTGCTCAGTGCTCGGGGTGCTGGGTGCTCAGTACTCAGCTTGCTGGGTGCTCAGTACTCAGGGTGCTGGGTGCTCAGTGCTCAGGGTGCTGGGTGCTCAGTGCTCAGGGTGCTGGGTGCTCAGTGATCGGGGTGCTGGGTGCTCAGTACTCAGGGTGCTCAGTGCTCGGGGAGCTCGGTGCTCAGTACTCAGGGTGCTGGGTGCTCAGTACTCAGGGTGCTCCGTGCTCGGGGTGCTGGGTGCTCAGTGCTCTGGGTGCTGGGTGCTCAGTACTCAGGGTGCTGGGTGCTCAGTACTCAGGGTGCTGGGTGCTCAGTGCTCAGGGTGCTGGGTGCTCAGTGCTCAGGGTGCTGGGTGCTCAGTGATCGGGGTGCTGGGTGCTCAGTACTCAGGGTGCTCAGTGCTCGGGGAGCTCGGTGCTCAGTACTCAGGGTGCTGGGTGCTCAGTACTCAGGGTGCTCCGTGCTCGGGGTGCTGGGTGCTCAGTGCTCTGGGTGCTGGGTGCTCAGTACTCAGGGTGCTGGGTGCTCAGTACTCAGGGTGCTGGGTGCTCAGTGCTCAGGGTGCTGGGTGCTCAGTACTCAGGGTGCTGGGTGCTGAGTACTCAGGGTGCTCGGTGCTCAGTACTCAGGGTGCTGGGTGCTCAGTGCTCAAGGTGCTGGGTACTCAGTACTCAGGGTGCTGGGTGCTCAGTACTCAGGGTGCTGGGTGCTCAGTGCTCAGGGTGCTGGGTGCTCAGTGCTCACGGTGCTGGGTGCTCAGTACTCAGGGTGCTGGGTGCTCAGTGCTCAGCGTGATCGGTGCTCAGTACTCAGGGTGCTCAGTACTCAGGGTGATGTGTGCTCAGTGCTCAGGGTGCTGGGTGCTCAGTACTCAGGGTGCTGGGTGCTCAGTGCTCGGGGTGCTGGGTGCTCAGTGCTCAGGGTGATCCGTGCTCAGTACTCAGGGTGCTGGGTGCTCAGTGCTCAGGGTCCTGGGTGCTCAGTCCTCAGGGTGCTCAGTGCGCAGGGTGCTGGGTGCTCTGTGCTCGGGGTGCTCGGTGCTCTGTACTCAGGGTGCTGAGTGCTCAGTACTTAGGGTGCTGGGTGCTCAGTACTCATGGTGCTGGGTGCTCAGTACTCAGGGGGCTGGGTGCTCAGTGCTCAGTGTGCTGGGTGCTCAGTGCTCAGGGCGCTGGGTGCTCAGTGCTCTGGGTGCTTAGTGCTCAGTACTCAGGGTGCTGGGTGCTCAGTACTCATGGTGCTGGGTGCTCATTCTCAGGGTGCTGGGTGCTCAGTGCTCGGGTTGCTGGGTGCTCAGTACTCAGGGTGCTGGGGGCTCAGTACTCAGGGTGCTGGGTGCTCAGTACTCAGGGTGCTCGGTTCTCAGTACTCAGGTTGCTGGGTGCTCATTCTCGGGGTGCTGGGTGCTCAGTGCTCGGGGTGCTGGGTGCTCAGTACTCAGGGTGCTGGGGGCTCAGTACTCAGGGTTCTGGGTGCTCAGTACTCAGGGTGATCTGTTCTCAGTACTCAGGTTGCTGGGTGCTCAGTGCTCGGGTTGCTGGGTGCTCAGTACTCAGGGTGCTGGGTGCTCAGTGCTCGGGGTGATCGGTGCTCAGTTCTCAGGGTGCTGGGTGCTCAGTGCTCAGGGTGCTGGGTGCTCAGTCCTCATGGTGCTCAGTGCTCAAGGTGCTGAGTGCTCAGTACTCAGGGTGCTGGGTGCTCAGTACTCATGGTGCTGGGTGCTCAGTACTCAGGGGGCTGGGTGCTCAGTGCTCGGTGTGCTGGGTGCTCAGTGCTCAGGGCGCTGGGTGCTCAGTGCTCGGGGTGCTGGGTGCTCAGTGCTCGGGGTGCTTGGTGGTCAGTGCTCAGTGCTCAAGGTGCTGGGTGCTCAGTGCTCAGTGCTCAGGGTGCTGGGTGCTCAGTGCTCAGGGTGCTCAGTGCTCAGTACTCAGTGCTCAGGGTGCTCAGTGCTCAGTGCTCAGGGTGTTGGGTGTTCAGTACTCAGGGTGCTGGGTGCTCAGTACTCAGGGTGCTGGGTGCTCAGTGCTCAGGGTGCTGGGTACTCAGTACTCTGGGTGTTTGGTGCTCAGTACTCAGGGTGCTGCGTGCTCCGTGCTCAGGGTGCTGGGTGCTCAGTGCTCAGGGTTCTGGGTGCTCAGTGCTCAGGTTGCTGGGTGCTCAGTACTCAGGGTGCTGCGTGGTTAGTGCTCGAGGTGCTCGGTGCTCAGTACTCAAGGTGCTGGGTGCTCAGTGCTCAGGGTGCTGGGTGCTCAGTCCTCGCGGTGCTCCGTGCTCATGGTGCTGGGTGCTCAGTGCTCCGGGTGCTGGGTGCTTAGTGCTCGGGGTGCTGGGTGCTGAGTGCTCAGGGTGCTGGGTGCTCAGTGCTCGGGGTGCTCGGTGCTCAGTGCTCAGGGTCCTGGGTGCTCAGTACTCAGGGTGCTGGGTGCTTAGTACTCAGGGTGCTCAGTGCTCAGTACACAGGGTGCTGGGTGTTCAGTGCTCGGGGTGCTCGGTGCTCAGTGCTCAGTACTCAGGGTGCTGGGTGCTCAGTGCTCGGGGTGCTGGGTGCTCAGTACTCAGCTTGCTGGGTGCTCAGTACTCAGGGTGCTGGGTGCTCAGTGCTCAGGGTGCTGGGTGCTCAGTGCTCAGGGTGCTGGGTGCTCAGTGATCGGGGTGCTGGGTGCTCAGTACTCAGGGTGCTCAGTGCTCGGGGAGCTCGGTGCTCAGTACTCAGGGTGCTGGGTGCTCAGTACTCAGGGTACTCCGTGCTCGGGGTGCTGGGTGCTCAGTGATCTGGGTGCTGGGTGCTCAGTACTCAGGGTGCTGGGTGCTCAGTACTCAGGGTGCTGGGTGCTCAGTGCTCAGGGTGCTGGGTGCTCAGTACTCAGGGTGCTGGGTGCTGAGTACTCAGGGTGCTCGGTGCTCAGTACTCAGGGTGCTGGGTGCTCAGTGCTCAAGGTGCTGGGTACTCAGTACTCAGGGTGCTGGGTGCTCAGTACTCAGGGTGCTGGGTGCTCAGTGCTCAGGGTGCTGGGTGCTCAGTGCTCACGGTGCTGGGTGCTCAGTACTCAGGGTGCTGGGTGCTCAGTGCTCAGCGTGATCGGTGCTCAGTACTCAGGGTGCTCAGTACTCAGGGTGATGTGTGCTCAGTGCTCAGGGTGCTGGGTGCTCAGTACTCAGGGTGCTGGGTGCTCAGTGCTCGGGGTGCTGGGTGCTCAGTGCTCAGGGTGATCCGTGCTCAGTACTCAGGGTGCTGGGTGCTCAGTGCTCAGGGTCCTGGGTGCTCAGTCCTCAGGGTGCTCAGTGCGCAGGGTGCTGGGTGCTCTGTGCTCGGGGTGCTCGGTGCTCTGTACTCAGGGTGCTGAGTGCTCAGTACTTAGGGTGCTGGGTGCTCAGTACTCATGGTGCTGGGTGCTCAGTACTCAGGGGGCTGGGTGCTCAGTGCTCAGTGTGCTGGGTGCTCAGTGCTCAGGGCGCTGGGTGCTCAGTGCTCTGGGTGCTTAGTGCTCAGTACTCAGGGTGCTGGGTGCTCAGTACTCATGGTGCTGGGTGCTCATTCTCAGGGTGCTGGGTGCTCAGTGCTCGGGTTGCTGGGTGCTCAGTACTCAGGGTGCTGGGGGCTCAGTACTCAGGGTGCTGGGTGCTCAGTACTCAGGGTGCTCGGTTCTCAGTACTCAGGTTGCTGGGTGCTCATTCTCGGGGTGCTGGGTGCTCAGTGCTCGGGGTGCTGGGTGCTCAGTACTCAGGGTGCTGGGGGCTCAGTACTCAGGGTTCTGGGTGCTCAGTACTCAGGGTGATCTGTTCTCAGTACTCAGGTTGCTGGGTGCTCAGCGCTCGGGGTGCTGGGTGCTCAGTACTCGGGGTGCTCAGTGCTCAGTACTCAGGGTGCTGGGTGCTCAGTACGCAGGGTGCTGGGTGCTCAGTTCTCAGGGTGCTGGGTGCTCAGTACTCTGGGTGTTGGGTGCTCAGTACTCAGGGTGCTCAGTGCTCAGTACTCGGGGTGCTGGGTGCTCAGTGCTCAGTGTGCTCAGTGCTCAGTGCTCAGGGTGCTGGGTGCTCAGTGCTCGGGGCACTGGGTGCTCAGTCCTCGGGGTGCTGGGTGCTCAGTACTCAGGGTGCTGTGTGCTCAGTGCTCAGTACTCAGCGTGCTGGGTGCTCAGTGCTCAGAGTGTTGGGTGCTCAGTACTCAGGGTGCTGGGTGCTCAGTGCTCAGTGCTCAGGGTGCTCAGTGCTCAGGGTGCTCAGTGCTCAGGGTGCTGGGTGCTCAGGGTGCTTAGTGCTCAGCGCTCGGTGTGCTGGGTGCTCAGTGCTCAGTGCTCAGGGTGCTGGGTGCTCAGTGCTCAGTGCTCAGGGTGCTGGGTGCTCAGTGCTCAGTGCTCAGGGTGCTCGGTGCTCAGTGCTCAGGGGGCTAGGTTCTCAGTACTCAGGGTGCTGGGGGCTCAGTACTCAGGGTTCTGGGTGCTCAGTACTCAGGGTGATCTGTTCTCAGTACTCAGGTTGCTGGGTGCTCAGCGCTCGGGGTGCTGGGTGCTCAGTACTCGGGGTGCTCAGTGCTCAGTACTCAGGGTGCTGGGTGCTCAGTACGCAGGGTGCTGGGTGCTCAGTTCTCAGGGTGCTGGGTGCTCAGTACTCTGGGTGTTGGGTGCTCAGTACTCAGGGTGCTCAGTGCTCAGTACTCGGGGTGCTGGGTGCTCAGTGCTCAGTGTGCTCAGTGCTCAGTGCTCAGGGTGCTGGGTGCTCAGTGCTCGGGGCACTGGGTGCTCAGTGCTCGGGGTGCTGGGTGCTCAGTACTCAGGGTGCTGTGTGCTCAGTGCTCAGTACTCAGCGTGCTGGGTGCTCAGTGCTCAGAGTGTTGGGTGCTCAGTACTCAGGGTGCTGGGTGCTCAGTGCTCAGTGCTCAGGGTGCTCAGTGCTCAGGGTGCTCAGTGCTCAGGGTGCTGGGTGCTCAGGGTGCTTAGTGCTCAGCGCTCGGTGTGCTGGGTGCTCAGTGCTCAGTGCTCAGGGTGCTGGGTGCTCAGTGCTCAGTGCTCAGGGTGCTGGGTGCTCAGTACTCATGGTGCTGGGTGCTCATTCTCAGGGTGCTGGGTGCTCAGTGCTCGGGTTGCTGGGTGCTCAGTACTCAGGGTGCTGGGGGCTCAGTACTCAGGGTGCTGGGTGCTCAGTACTCAGGGTGCTCGGTTCTCAGTACTCAGGTTGCTGGGTGCTCATTCTCGGGGTGCTGGGTGCTCAGTGCTCGGGGTGCTGGGTGCTCAGTACTCAGGGTGCTGGGGGCTCAGTACTCAGGGTTCTGGGTGCTCAGTACTCAGGGTGATCTGTTCTCAGTACTCAGGTTGCTGGGTGCTCAGCGCTCGGGGTGCTGGGTGCTCAGTACTCGGGGTGCTCAGTGCTCAGTACTCAGGGTGCTGGGTGCTCAGTACGCAGGGTGCTGGGTGCTCAGTTCTCAGGGTGCTGGGTGCTCAGTACTCTGGGTGTTGGGTGCTCAGTACTCAGGGTGCTCAGTGCTCAGTACTCGGGGTGCTGGGTGCTCAGTGCTCAGTGTGCTCAGTGCTCAGTGCTCAGGGTGCTGGGTGCTCAGTGCTCGGGGCACTGGGTGCTCAGTGCTCGGGGTGCTGGGTGCTCAGTACTCAGGGTGCTGTGTGCTCAGTGCTCAGTACTCAGCGTGCTGGGTGCTCAGTGCTCAGAGTGTTGGGTGCTCAGTACTCAGGGTGCTGGGTGCTCAGTGCTCAGTGCTCAGGGTGCTCAGTGCTCAGGGTGCTCAGTGCTCAGGGTGCTGGGTGCTCAGGGTGCTTAGTGCTCAGCGCTCGGTGTGCTGGTTGCTCAGTGCTCAGTGCTCAGGGTGCTGGGTGCTCAGTGCTCAGTGCTCAGGGTGCTGGGTGCTCAGTGCTCAGTGCTCAGGGTGCTCGGTGCTCAGTGCTCAGGGGGCTAGGTTCTCAGTACTCAGGGTGCTGGGTGCTCAGTGCTCAGGGTGATCAGTGCTCAGTACTCAGGGTGCTGGGTGCTCAGTGCTCAGGGTGCTGGGTGCTCAGTCCTCAGGGTGCTCAGTACTCAGGGTGCTCGGTGCTCAGTGCTCAGTACTCAGGGTGCTCAGTACTCAGGGTGCTGGTTGCTCAGTGCTCGGGGTGCTGGTGCTCAGTACTCAGGTTGCTGGGTGCTCAGTACTCGGGGTGCTGGGTGCTCAGTACTCAGGGTGCTGGGTGCTCAGTGCTCGGTGTGCTGGGTGCTCAGTGCTCAGGGTGATCGGTGCTCAGTTATCAGGGTGCTGGGTGCTCAGTCCTCCGGGTGCTCAGTGCTCAGGGTGCTGGGTGCTCAGGGTGCTTAGTGCTCAGCGCTCGGTGTGCTGGGTGCTCAGTGCTCAGTGCTCAGGGTGCTGGGTGCTCAGTGCTCAGTGCTCAGGGTGCTGGGTGCTCAGTGCTCAGTGCTCAGGGTGCTCGGTGCTCAGTGCTCAGGGGGCTAGGTTCTCAGTACTCAGGGTGCTGGTTGCTCAGTGCTCAGGGTGATCAGTGCTCAGTACTCAGGGTGCTGGGTGCTCAGTGCTCAGGGTGCTGGGTGCTCAGTCCTCAGGGTGCTCAGTACTCAGGGTGCTCGGTGCTCAGTGCTCAGTACTCAGGGTGCTCAGTACTCAGGGTGCTGGTTGCTCAGTGCTCGGGGTGCTGGTGCTCAGTACTCAGGTTGCTGGGTGCTCAGTACTCGGGGTGCTGGGTGCTCAGTACTCAGGGTGCTGGGTGCTCAGTGCTCGGTGTGCTGGGTGCTCAGTGCTCAGGGTGATCGGTGCTCAGTTATCAGGGTGCTGGGTGCTCAGTCCTCCGGGTGCTCAGTGCTCAGGGTGCTGGGTGCTCAGTGCTCGGGGTGCTCGGTGCTCAGTACTCAGGGTGCTGAGTGCTCAGTACTCAGGGTGCTGGGTGCTCAGTACTCAGGGTGCTGGGTGCTCAGTACTCAGGGTGCTGGGTGCTCAGCGTGCTGGGTGCTCAGTGCTCAGGGTGCTGGTTGCTCAGTGCTCAGGGTGCTGGGTGCTCAGGGCTGTGGTGCTGGGTGCTCAGTGCTCAGTGCTCAGGGTGCTGGGTGCTCAGTGCTCAGTGCTCAGGGTGCTGGTTGCTCAGTACTCAGGGTGCTGGGTGCTCAGTACTCAGTGTGCTGGGTGCTCAGTGCTCAGGGTGCTCTGTGCTCAGTACTCAGGGTGCTGGGTGCTCAGTGCTCGGGGTGCTGCGTGCTCAGTGCTCAGGGTGCTGGGTGCTCAGTGCTCAGGGTGCTGGGTGCTCAGTACTCAGGGTGCTGGGTGCTCAGTGCTCGGGGTGCTCGGTGCTCAGTACTCAAGGTGCTGGGTGCTCAGTGCTCAGGGTGCTGGGTGGTCAGTCCTCGGGGTGCTCCGTGCTCAGTGATCAGGGTGCTGGGTGCTCAGTACTCAGGGTGCTCGGTGCTCAGTACTCAGTGTTCTCAGTGTTCAGTACTCAGGGTGCTGGGTGCTCAGTTCTCAGGGTGCTGGGTGCTCAGTACTCAGGGTGCTCAGTGCTCAGTACTCGGGGTGCTTGTTGCTCAGTACTCAGGGTGCTCAGTACTCAGGGTGCTCGGTGCTCAGTGCTCAGTACTCAGGGTGCTCAGTACTCAGGGTGCTGGTTGCTCAGTGCTCGGGGTGCTGGTGCTCAGTACTCAGGTTGCTGGGTGCTCAGTACTCGGGGTGCTGGGTGCTCAGTACTCAGGGTGCTGGGTGCTCAGTGCTCGGTGTGCTGGGTGCTCAGTGCTCAGGGTGATCGGTGCTCAGTTATCAGGGTGCTGGGTGCTCAGTCCTCCGGGTGCTCAGTGCTCAGGGTGCTGGGTGCTCAGTGCTCGGGGTGCTCGGTGCTCAGTACTCAGGGTGCTGAGTGCTCAGTACTCAGGGTGCTGGGTGCTCAGTACTCAGGGTGCTGGGTGCTCAGTACTCAGGGTGCTGGGTGCTCAGCGTGCTGGGTGCTCAGTGCTCAGGGTGCTGGTTGCTCAGTGCTCAGGGTGCTGGGTGCTCAGGGCTGTGGTGCTGGGTGCTCAGTGCTCAGTGCTCAGGGTGCTGGGTGCTCAGTGCTCAGTGCTCAGGGTGCTGGTTGCTCAGAACTCAGGGTGCTGGGTGCTCAGTACTCAGTGTGCTGGGTGCTCAGTGCTCAGGGTGCTCTGTGCTCAGTACTCAGGGTGCTGGGTGCTCAGTGCTCGGGGTGCTGCGTGCTCAGTGCTCAGGGTGCTGGGTGCTCAGTGCTCAGGGTGCTGGGTGCTCAGTACTCAGGGTGCTGGGTGCTCAGTGCTCGGGGTGCTCGGTGCTCAGTACTCAAGGTGCTGGGTGCTCAGTGCTCAGGGTGCTGGGTGGTCAGTCCTCGGGGTGCTCCGTGCTCAGTGATCAGGGTGCTGGGTGCTCAGTACTCAGGGTGCTCGGTGCTCAGTACTCAGTGTTCTCAGTGTTCAGTACTCAGGGTGCTGGGTGCTCAGTTCTCAGGGTGCTGGGTGCTCAGTACTCAGGGTGCTCAGTGCTCAGTACTCGGGGTGCTTGTTGCTCAGTACTCAGGGTGCTCAGTGCTCAGTACTCGGGGTGCTGGGTGCTCAGTGCTCAGGGTGCTCAGTTCTCAGTGCTCGGGGTGCTGGGTGCTCAGTGCTCGGGGCGCTGGGTTTTCAGTGCTCTGGGTGCTGGGTGCTCAGTGCTCTGGGTGCTTAGTGCTCAGTACTCAGGGTGCTGGGTGCTCAGTACTCATGGTGCTGGGTGCTCATTCTCAGGGTGCTGGGTGCTCAGTGCTCGGGTTGCTGGGTGCTCAGTACTCAGGGTGCTGGGGGCTCAGTACTCAGGGTGCTGGGTGCTCAGTACTCAGGGTGCTCGGATCTCAGTACTCAGGGTGCTGGGTGCTCATTCTCGGGGTGGTGGGTGCTCAGTGCTCGGCGTGCTGGGTGCTCAGTACTCAGGGTGCTGGGGGCTCAGTGCTCGGGGCACTGGGTGCTCAGTTCTCGGGGTGCTGGGTGCTCAGTACTCAGGGTGATGTGTGCTCAGTGCTCAGTACTCAGCGTGCTGGGTGCTCAGTGCTCAGAGTGTTGGGTGCTCAGTACTCAGGGTGCTGGGTGCTCAGTGCTCAGTGCTCATGGTGCTCAGTGCTCAGGGTGCTCAGTGCTCAGGGTGCTGGGTGCTCAGGGTGCTGGGTGCTCAGCGCTCGGGGTGCTGGGTGCTCAGTGCTCAGTGCTCAGGGTGCTGGGTGCTCAGTGCTCGGGGTGCTGGGTGCTCAGTACTCAGCGTGCTGGGTGCTCAGTACTCAGTGTGCTGGGTGCTTAGTGCTCAGGGTGCTGGGTGCTCAGTGCTCAGGGTGCTGGGTGCTCAGTGATCGAGGTGCTGGGTGCTCAGTACTCAGGGTGCTCAGTTCTCGGGGAGCTCGGTGATCAGTACTCAGGGTGCTGGGTGCTCAGTACTCAGTGCTCGGGGTCCTGGGTGCTCCGTGCTCGGGGTGCTGGGTGCTCAGTGCTCTGGGTGCTGGGTGCTCAGTACTCAGGGTGCTCGGTGCTCAGTACTCAGGGTGCTGGGTCCTCAGTGCTCAGGGTGCTGGGTGCTCAGTACTCAGGGTGCTGGGTGCTCAGTACTCAGGGTGCTCGGTGCTCAGTACTCAGGGTGCTGTGTGCTCAGTGCTCAGGGTGCTGGGTACTCAGTACTCAGGGTGCTGGGTGCTCAGTACTCAGGGTGCTGGGTGCTCAGTGCTCAGGGTGCTGGGTGCTCAGTGCTCAGGGTGCTGGGTGCTCAGTACTCAGGGTGCTGGGTGCTCAGTGCTCAGGGTGATCGGTGCT
The DNA here is from genome assembly GCF_018167655.1 of Microtus oregoni. NCBI lineage: Eukaryota > Metazoa > Chordata > Mammalia > Rodentia > Cricetidae > Microtus > Microtus oregoni. The sequence continues at coordinate 3,889,772 of NW_024544028.1, read as the reverse complement.
CAGTACTCAGGGTGCTCAGTACTCAGGGTGCTGGGTGCTCAGTGCTCAGGGTGCTGGGTGCTCATTACTCAGGGTGCTGGGTGCTCAGTGCTCGGGGTGATCGGTGCTCAGTTCTCAGGGTGCTGGGTGCTCAGTGCTCAGGGTGCTGGGTGCTCAGTCCTCAGGGTGCTCAGTGCTCAGGGTGCTGGGTGCTCTGTGCTCGGGGTGCTCGGTGCTCAGTACTCAGGGTGCTGAGTGCTCAGTACTCAGGGTGCTGGGTGCTCAATACTCATGGTGCTGGGTGCTCAGTACTCAGGGGGTTGGGTGCTCAGTGCTCAGTGTGCTGGGTGCTCAGTGCTCAGGGCGCTGGGTGCTCAGTGCTCGGGGTGCTGGGTGCTCAGTGCTCGGGGTGCTTGGTGGTCAGTGCTCAGTGCTCAAGGTGCTGGGTGCTCAGTGCTCAGTGCTCAGGGTGCTGGGTGCTCAGTACTCAGGGTGCTGGGTGCTCAGTACTCAGGGTGCTGGGTGCTCAGTTCTCAGGGTGCTGGGTGCTCAGTGCTCGGGGCACTGGGTGCTCAGTGCTCGGGGTGCTGGGTGCTCAGTACTCGGGGTGCTGGGTGCTCAGTGCTCAGGGTGCTCAGTGCTCAGTACTCAGTGCTCAGGGTGCTCAGTGCTCAGTGCTCAGGGTGCTGGGTGTTCAGTACTCAGGGTGCTGGGTGCTCAGTACTCAGGGTGCTGGGTGCTCAGTGCTCAGGGTGCTGGGTGCTCAGTACTCTGGGTGTTTGGTGCTCAGTACTCAGGGTGCTGCGTGCTCCGTGCTCAGGGTGCTGGGTGCTCAGTGCTCAGGGTTCTGGGTGCTCAGTGCTCAGGTTGCTGGGTGCTCAGTACTCAGGGTGCTGCGTGGTTAGTGCTCGAGGTGCTCTGTGCTCAGTACTCAAGGTGCTGGGTGCTCAGTGCTCCGGGTGCTGGGTGCTTAGTGCTCGGGGTGCTGGGTGCTGAGTGCTCAGGGTGCTGGGTGCTCAGTGCTCGGGGTGCTCGGTGCTCAGTGCTCAGGGTCCTGGGTGCTCAGTACTCAGGGTGCTGGGTGCTTAGTTCTCAGGGTGCTCAGTGCTCAGTACACAGGGTGCTGGGTGCTCAGTGCTCGGGGTGCTCGGTGCTGGGTGCTCAGTGCTCAGGGTGCTGGGTGCTCAGTGCTCAGGGTGCTGGGTGCTCAGTGATCGGGGTGCTGGGTGCTCAGTACTCAGGGTGCTCAGTGCTCGGGGAGCTCGGTGCTCAGTACTCAGGGTGCTGGGTGCTCAGTACTCAGGGTGCTCCGTGCTCGGGGTGCTGGGTGCTCAGTGCTCTGGGTGCTGGTTGCTCAGTACTCAGGGTGCTGGGTGCTCAGTACTCAGGGTGCTGGGTGCTCAGTGCTCAGGGTGCTGGGTGCTCAGTACTCAGGGTGCTGGGTGCTGAGTACTCAGGGTGCTCGGTGCTCAGTACTCAGGGTGCTGGGTGCTCAGTGCTCAAGGTGCTGGGTACTCAGTACTCAGGGTGCTGGGTGCTCAGTACTCAGGGTGCTGGGTGCTCAGTGCTCAGGGTGCTGGGTGCTCAGTGCTCACGGTGCTGGGTGCTCAGTACTCAGGGTGCTGGGTGCTCAGTGCTCAGGGTGATCGGTGCTCAGTACTCAGGGTGCTCAGTACTCAGGGTGCTGTGTGCTCAGTGCTCAGGGTGCTGGGTGCTCAGTACTCAGGGTGCTGGGTGCTCAGTGCTCGGGGTGCTGGGTGCTCAGTGCTCAGGGTGATCGGTGCTCAGTACTCAGGGTGCTGGGTGCTCAGTGCTCAGGGTCCTGGGTGCTCAGTCCTCAGGGTGCTCAGTGCGCAGGGTGCTGGGTGCTCTGTGCTCGGGGTGCTCGGTGCTCTGTACTCAGGGTGCTGAGTGCTCAGTACTTAGGATGCTGGGTGCTCAGTACTCATGGTGCTGGGTGCTCAGTACTCAGGGGGCTGGGTGCTCAGTGCTCAGTGTGCTGGGTGCTCAGTGCTCAGGGCGCTGGGTGCTCAGTGCTCTGGGTGCTTAGTGCTCAGTACTCAGGGTGCTGGGTGCTCAGTACTCATGGTGCTGGGTGCTCATTCTCAGGGTGCTGGGTGCTCAGTGCTCGGGTTGCTGGGTGCTCAGTACTCAGGGTGCTGGGTGCTCATTCTCGGGGTGCTGGGTGCTCAGTGCTCGGGTTGCTGGGTGCTCAGTGCTCTGGGTGCTTAGTGCTCAGTACTCAGGGTGCTCGGTTCTCAGTACTCAGGGTGCTGGGTGCTCATTCTCGGGGTGCTGGGTGCTCAGTGCTCGGGGTGCTGGGTGCTCAGTACTCAGGGTGCTGGGGGCTCAGTACTCAGGGTTCTGGGTGCTCAGTACTCAGGGTGCTCAGTGCTCGGGGTGCTGGGTGCTCAGTGCTCGGGGTGCTGGGTGCTCAGTACTCGGGGTGCTCAGTGCTCAGTACTCAGGGTGCTGGGTGCTCAGTACTCAGGGTGCTGGGTGCTCAGTTCTCAGGGTGCTGGGTGCTCAGTACTCTGGGTGTTGGGTGCTCAGTACTCAGGGTGCTCAGTGCTCAGTACTCGGGGTGCTGGGTGCTCAGTGCTCAGTGTGCTCAGTGCTCAGTGCTCAGGGTGCTGGGTGCTCAGTGCTCGGGGCACTGGGTGCTCAGTGCTCGGGGTGCTGGGTGCTCAGTACTCAGGGTGCTGTGTGCTCAGTGCTCAGTACTCAGCGTGCTGGGTGCTCAGTGCTCAGAGTGTTGGGTGCTCAGTACTCAGGGTGCTGGGTGCTCAGTGCTCAGTGCTCAGGGTGCTCAGTGCTCAGGGTGCTCAGTGCTCAGGGTGCTGGGTGCTCAGGGTGCTTAGTGCTCAGCGCTCGGTGTGCTGGGTGCTCAGTGCTCAGTGCTCAGGGTGCTGGGTGCTCAGTGCTCAGTGCTCAGGGTGCTGGGTGTTCAGTACTCAGGGTGCTCGGTGCTCAGTGCTCAGGGTGCTAGGTTCTCAGTACTCAGGGTGCTGGGTGCTCAGTGCTCGGGGTGCTGGGTGCTCAGTGCTCAGGGTGATCAGTGCTCAGTACTCAGGGTGCTGGGTGCTCAGTGCTCAGGGTGCTGGGTGCTCAGTCCTCAGGGTGCTCAGTACTCAGGGTGCTCGGTGCTCAGTGCTCAGTACTCAGGGTGCTCAGTACTCAGGGTGCTGGTTGCTCAGTGCTCGGGGTGCTGGTGCTCAGTACTCAGGGTGCTGGGTGCTCAGTACTCGGGGTGCTGGGTGCTCAGTACTCAGGGTGCTGGGTGCTCAGTGCTCGGTGTGCTGGGTGCTCAGTGCTCAGGGTGATCGGTGCTCAGTTATCAGGGTGCTGGGTGCTCAGTCCTCCGGGTGCTCAGTGCTCAGGGTGCTGGGTGCTCAGTGCTCGGGGTGCTCGGTGCTCAGTACTCAGGGTGCTGTGTGCTCAGTACTCAGGGTGCTGGGTGCTCAGTACTCAGGGTGCTGGGTGCTCAGTACTCAGGGTGCTGGGTGCTCAGGGTGCTGGGTGCTCAGTGCTCAGGGTGCTGGGTGCTCAGTGCTCAGGGTGCTGGGTGCTCAGGGCTGTGGTGCTGGGTGCTCAGTGCTCAGTGCTCAGGGTGCTGGGTGCTCAGTGCTCAGTGCTCAGGGTGCTGGTTGCTCAGTACTCAGGGTGCTGGGTGCTCAGTACTCAGTGTGCTGGGTGCTCAGTGCTCAGGGTGCTCTGTGCTCAGTACTCAGGGTGCTGGGTGCTCAGTGCTCGGGGTGCTGCGTGCTCAGTGCTCAGGGTGCTGGGTGCTCAGTGCTCAGGGTGCTGGGTGCTCAGTACTCAGGGTGCTGGGTGCTCAGTGCTCGGGGTGCTCGGTGCTCAGTACTCAAGGTGCTGGGTGCTCAGTGCTCAGGGTGCTGGGTGCTCAGTCCTCGGGGTGCTCCGTGCTCAGTGATCAGGGTGCTGGGTGCTCAGTACTCAGGGTGCTCGGTGCTCAGTACTCAGTGTTCTCAGTGCTCAGTACTCAGGGTGCTGGGTGCTCAGTTCTCAGGGTGCTGGGTGCTCAGTACTCAGGGTGCTCAGTGCTCAGTACTCGGGGTGCTTGTTGCTCAGTACTCAGGGTGCTCAGTGCTCAGTACTCGGGGTGCTGGGTGCTCAGTGCTCAGGGTGCTCAGTTCTCAGTGCTCGGGGTGCTGGGTGCTCAGTTCTCGGGGCGCTGGGTTTTCAGTGCTCTGGGTGCTGGGTGCTCAGTGCTCTGGGTGCTTAGTGCTCAGTACTCAGTGTGCTGGGTGCTCAGTACTCATGGTGCTGGGTGCTCATTCTCAGGGTGCTGGGTGCTCAGTGCTCGGGTTGCTGGGTGCTCAGTACTCAGGGTGCTGGGGGCTCAGTACTCAGGGTGCTGGGTGCTCAGTACTCAGGGTGCTCGGATCTCAGTACTCAGGGTGCTGGGTGCTCATTCTCGGGGTGCTTGGTGCTCAGTGCTCGGCGTGCTGGGTGCTCAGTACTCAGGGTGCTGGGGGCTCAGTACTCAGGGTTCTGGGTGCTCAGTACTCAGGGTGATCTGTTCTCAGTACTCAGGTTGCTGGGTGCTCAGTGCTCGGGGTGCTGGGTGCTCAGTACTCGGGGTGCTCAGTGCTCAGTACTCAGGGTGCTGGGTGCTCAGTTCTCAGGGTGCTGGGTGCTCAGTACTCTGGGTGTTGGGTGCTCAGTACTCAGGGTGCTCAGTGCTCAGTACTCGGGGTGCTGGTTGCTCAGTGCTCAGTGTGCTCAGTGCTCAGTGCTCAGGGTGCTGGGTGCTCAGTGCTCGGGGCACTGGGTGCTCAGTGCTCGGGGTGCTGGGTGCTCAGTACTCAGGGTGCTGTGTGCTCAGTGCTCAGTACTCAGGGTGCTGGGTGCTCAGTGCTCAGAGTGTTGGGTGCTCAGTACTCAGGGTGCTGGGTGCTCAGTGCTCAGTGCTCAGGGTGCTCAGTGCTCAGGGTGCTCAGTGCTCAGGGTGCTCGGTGCTCAGGGTGCTGGGTGCTCAGCGCTCGGGGTGCTGGGTGCTCAGTGCTCAGTGCTCAGGGTGCTGGGTGCTCAGTGCTCAGTGCTCAGGGTGCTGGGTGTTCAGTACTCAGGGTGCTCGGTGCTCAGTGCTCAGGGTGCTAGGTTCTCAGTACTCAGGGTGCTGGGTGCTCAGTGCTCGGGGTGCTGGGTGCTCAGTCCTCAGGGTGATCAGTGCTCAGTACTCAGGGTGCTGGGTGCTCAGTGCTCAGGGTGCTGGGTGCTCAGTCCTCAGGGTGCTCAGTACTCAGGGTGCTCGGTGCTCAGTGCTCAGTACTCAGGGTGCTCAGTACTCAGGGTGCTGGTTGCTCAGTGCTCGGGGTGCTGGGTGCTCAGTACTCAGGGTGCTGGGTGCTCAGTACTCGGGGTGCTGGGTGCTCAGTACTCAGGGTGCTAGGTGCTCAGTGCTCGGTGTGCTGGGTGCTCAGTGCTCAGGGTGATCGGTGCTCAGTTATCAGGGTGCTGGGTGCTCAGTCCTCCGGGTGCTCAGTGCTCAGGGTGCTGGGTGCTCAGTGCTCGGGGTGCTCGGTGCTCAGAACTCAGGGTGCTGAGTGCTCCGTACTCAGGGTGCTGGGTGCTCAGTACTCAGGGTGCTGGGTGCTCAGTACTCAGGGTGCTGGGTGCTCAGGGTGCTGGGTGCTCAGTGCTCAGGGTGCTGGGTGCTCAGTGCTCAGGGTGCTGGGTGCTCAGGGCTGTGGTGCTGGGTGCTCAGTGCTCAGTGCTCAGGGTGCTGGGTGCTCAGTGCTCAGTGCTCAGGGTGCTGGTTGCTCAGTACTCAGGGTGCTGGGTGCTCAGTACTCAGTGTGCTGGGTGCTCAGTGCTCAGGGTGCTCTGTGCTCAGTACTCAGGCTGCTGGGTGCTCAGTGCTCGGGGTGCTGCGTGCTCAGTGCTCAGGGTGCTGGGTGCTCAGTGCTCAGGGTGCTGGGTGCTCAGTACTCAGGGTGCTGGGTGCTCAGTGCTCGGGGTGCTCGGTGCTCAGTACTCAAGGTGCTGGGTGCTCAGTTCTCAGGGTGCTGGGTGCTCAGTCCTCGGGGTGCTCCGTGCTCAGTGATCAGGGTGCTGGGTGCTCAGTACTCAGGGTGCTCGGTGCTCAGTACTCAGGGTTCTCAGTGCTCAGTACTCAGGGTGCTGGGTGCTCAGTTCTCAGGGTGCTGGGTGCTCAGTACTCAGGGTGCTCAGTGCTCAGTACTCGGGGTGCTTGTTGCTCAGTACTCAGGGTGCTCAGTGCTCAGTACTCGGGGTGCTGGGTGCTCAGTGCTCAGGGTGCTCATTTCTCAGTGCTCGGGGTGCTGGGTGCTCAGTGCTCGGGGCGCTGGGTGCTCAGTGCTCTGGGTGCTGGGTGCTCAGTGCTCTGGGTGCTTAGTGCTCAGTACTCAGGGTGCTGGGTGCTCAGTACTCATGGTGCTGGGTGCTCATTCTCAGGGTGCTGGGTGCTCAGTGCTCGGGTTGCTGGGTGCTCAGTACTCAGGGTGCTGGGGGCTCAGTACTCAGGGTGCTGGGTGCTCAGTACTCAGGGTGCTCAGTTCTCAGTACTCAGGGTGCTGGGTGCTCATTCTCGGGGTGCTGGGTGCTCAGTGATCGGGGTGCTGGGTGCTCAGTACTCAGGGTGCTGGGGGCTCAGTACTCAGGGTTCTGGGTGCTCAGTACTCAGGGTGATCTGTTCTCAGTACTCAGGTTGCTGGGTGCTCAGTGCTCGGGGTGCTGGGTGCTCAGTACTCGGGGTGCTCAGTGCTCAGTACTCAGGGTGCTGGGTGCTCAGTACTCTGGTTGCTGGGTGCTCAGTGCTCGGGGTCCTCGGTGCTCAGTACTCGGGTTGCTGGGTGCTCAGTACTCGGGGAGCTGGGTGCTCAGTGCTCAGGGTGCTGTGTGCTCAGTGCTCGGGGTGCTGGGTGCTCAGTGCTGAGGGTGGTGCTGGGTGCTCAGTACTCAGGGTGCTGGGTGCTCAGTGCTCAGGGTGCTGGGTGCTCAGTACTAGGGGTGCTGGTTGCTCAGTACTCAGGGTGCTCGGTGCTCAGTACTCAGGGTGCTGGGTGCTCAGAGCTCAGGGTGCTGGGTACTCAGTACTCAGGGTGCTGGGTGCTCAGTACTCAGGGTGCTGGGTGCTCAGTGATCAGGGGGCTGGGTGCTCAGTGCTCAGGGTGCTGGGTGCTCAGTACTCAGGGTGCTGGGTGCTCAGTGCTCAGGGTGATCGGTGCTCAGTACTCAGGGTGCTCAGTTCTCAGGGTGCTGGGTGCTCAGTGCTCGGGGTGCTGGGTGCTCAGTACTCGGGGTGCTGGGTGCTCTGTACTCAGGGTGCTGGGTGCTCAGTGCTCGGGGTCCTGGGTGCTCAGTGCTCAGGGTGATCGGTGCTCAGTACTCAGCGTGCTGGGTGCTCACTGCTCAGGGTGCTGGGTGCTCAGTCCTCAGGGTGCTCAGTGCTCAGGGTGCTGTGTGCTCAGTGCTCGGGGTGCTCGGTGCTCAGTGCTCGGGGTGCTGGGTGCTCAGTGCTCAGTGCTCAGGGTGTTGGGTGCTCAGTGCTCAGTGTTCAGGGTGCTGGGTGGTCAGTACTCAGGGTGCTGGTTGCTCAGTACTCAGGGTGCTGGGTGCTCAGTGCTCAGGGTGCTGTGTGCTCAGTACTCTCGGTGTTGGGTGCTCAGTACTCAGGGTGCTGGGTGCTCAGTGCTCGGGGTGCTGGGTGCTCAGTGCTCGGGGTGCTGGGTGCTCAGTGCTCAGGGTGCTGGGTGCTCAGTATTCAGGGTGCTGGGTGCTCAGTGCTCGGGGTGCACGGTGCTCAGTACTCAAGGTGCTGGGTGCTCAGTGCTCAGGGTGCTGGGTGCTCAGTCCTCGGGGTGCTCCGTGCTTAGTGCCCAGGGTGCTGGGTGCTCAGTACTCAGGGTGCTCGGTGCTCAGTACTCAGGGTTCTCAGTGCTCAGGGTGCTGGGTGCTCAGTACTCAGGGTGCTCAGTGCTCAGTACTAGGGGTGCTGGGTGCTCAGTACTCAGGGTGCTCAGTGCTCAGTACTCGGGGTGCTGGGTGCTCAGTGCTCAGTGTGCTCAGTGCTCAGTGCTCGGGGTGCTGGGTGCTCAGTGCTCGGGGTGCTAGGTGCTCAGTACTCAGGGTGCTGTGTGCACAGTGCTCAGTACTCAGCGTGCTGGGTTCTCAGTGCTCAGAGTGTTGGGTGCTCAGTACTCAGGGTGCTGGGTGCTCAGTGCTCAGTGCTCAGAGTGCTCAGTGCTCAGGGTGCTCAGTGCTCAGGGTGCTGGGTGCTCAGGGTGCTTGGTGCTCAGTGCTCGAGGTGCTGGGTGCTCATTGCTCAGTGCTCAGGGTGCTGGGTGCTCAGTGCTCAGTGCTCAGGGTGCTGGGTGTTCAGTACTCAGGGTGCTCGGTGCTCAGTGCTCAGGGTGCTGGGTGCTCAGTACTCAGGGTGCTGGGTGCTCAGTGCTCGGGGTGCTGGGTGCTCAGTGCTCAGGGTGATCAGTGCTCAGTACTCAGGGTGCTGGGTGCTCAGTGCTCAGGGTGCTGGGTGCTCAGTCCTCAGGGTGCTCAGTACTCAGGGTGCTGAGTGCTCAGTGCTCGGGGTGCTGGGTGCTCCGTACTCAGGATGCTGGGTGCTCAGTACTCGGGGTGCTGGGTGCTCAGTACTCAGTGTGCTGGGTGCTCAGTGCTCGGGGTGCTGGGTGCTCCGTGCTCGGGGTGCTGGGTGCTCAGTACTCGGGGTGCTGGGTGCTCAGTGCTCAGGGTGCTCAGTGCTCAGTACTCAGTGCTCAGGGTGCTGGGTGCTCAGTACTCTGGGTGTTGGGTGCTCAGTACTCAGGGTGCTGGGTGCTCCGTGCTCAGGGTGCTGGGTGCTCAGTGCTCAGGTTTCTGGGTGCTCAGTGCTCAGGGTGCTGGGTGCTCAGTACTCAGGGTGCTGGGTGCTTAGTGCGCGAGGTGCTCGGTGCTCAGTACTGAAGGTGCTGGTTGCTCAGTACTCAGGGTGCTGGGTGCTTAGTACTCAGGGTGCTCAGTGCTCAGTACACAGGGTGCTGGGTGCTCAGTGCTCGGGGTGCTGGGTGCTCAGTGCTCAGTACTCAGGGTGTTGGGTGCTCAGTGCTCGGGGTGCTGGGTGCTCAGTACTCAGCGTGCTGGGTGCTCAGTACTCAGTGTGCTGGGTGCTCAGTGCTCAGGGTGCTGGGTGCTCAGTGCTCAGGGTGCTGGGTGCTCAGTGATCGGGGTGCTGGGTGCTCAGTACTCAGGGTGCTCAGTGCTCGGGGAGCTCGGTGATCAGTACTCAGGGTGCTGGGTGCTCAGTACTCAGTGCTCGGGGTCCTGGGTGCTCCGTGCTCGGGGTGCTGGGTGCTCAGTGCTCTGGGTGCTCTGTGCTCAGTACTCAGGGTGCTGGGTGCTCAGTACTCAGGGTGCTGGGTGCTCAGTGCTCAGGGTGCTGGGTGCTCAGTACTCAGGGTGCTGGGTGCTCAGTACTCAGGGTGCTCGGTGCTCAGTACTCAGGGTGCTGGGTGCTCAGTGCTCAGGGTGCTGGGTACTCAGTACTCAGGGTGCTGGGTGCTCAGTACTCAGGGTGCTGGGTGCTCAGTGCTCAGGGTGCTGGGTGCTCAGTGCTCAGGGTGCTGGGTGCTCAGTAGTCAGGCTGCTGGGTGCTCAGTGCTCAGGGTGATCGGTGCTCAGTACTCAGGGTGCTCAGTACTCCGGGTGCTGGGTGCTCAGTGCTCAGGGTGCTGGGTGCTCAGTATTCAGGGTGCTGGGTGCTCAGTGCTCGTGGTGCTGGGTGCTCAGTGCTCAGGGTGATCGGTGCTCAGTACTCAGGGTGCTGGGTGCTCAGTGCTCAGGGTGCTGGGTGCTCAGTCCTCAGGGTGCTCAGTGCTCAGGGTGCTGGGTGCTCTGTGCTCGGGGTGATCGGTGCTCAGTACTCAGGGTGCTGAGTGCTCAGTACTCAGGGTGCTGGGTGCTCAGTACTCATGGTGCTGGGTGCTCAGTACTCAGGGGGCTGGGTGCTCAGTGCTCAGTGTGCTGGGTGCTCAGTGCTCAGTGCGCTGGGTGCTCAGTGCTCGGGGTGCTGGGTCCTCTGTGCTCGGGGTGCTGGGTGGTCAGTGCTCAGTGCTCAAGGTGCTGGGTGCTCAGTGCTCAGTGCTCAGGGTGCTGGGTGCTCAGTTCTCAGGGTGCTGGGTGCTCAGTACTCAGGGTGCTGGGTGCTCAGTTCGCAGGGTGCTGGGTGCTCAGTACTCTGGGTGTTGGGTGCTCAGTACTCAGGGTGCTCAGTGCTCAGTACTCGGGGTGCTGGGTGCTCAGTGCTCAGTGTGCTCAGTGATCAGTGATCAGGGTGCTCGGTGCTCAGTGCTCGGGGCGCTGGGTGCTCAGTGCTCGGGGTGCTGTGTGCTCAGTACTCAGGGTGCTGTGTGCTCAGTGCTCAGTACTCAGCGTGCTGGGTGCTCAGTGCTCAGAGTGTTGGGTGCTCAGTACTCAGGGTGCTGGGTGCTCAGTGCTCAGTGCTCAGGGTGCTCAGTGCTCAGGGTGCTCAGTGCTCAGGGTGCTGGGTGCTCAGTGCTCAGAGTGCTCTGTGCTCAGTACTCAGGGTGCTGGGTGCTCAGTGCTCGGGGTGCTGGGTGCTAAGTGCTCAGGGTGCTGGGTGCTCAGTACTCAGGGTGCTGGGTGCTCAGTACTCAGGGTGCTTGGTGCTCAGTACTCAGGGTGCTCAGTGCTCAGTACTCGGGGTGCTGGGTGCTCAGTGCTCAGGGTGCTCAGTGCTCAGTGCTCGGGGTGCTGGGTGCTCAGTGCTCGGGGTGCTGGGTGCTCAGTACTCGGGGTGCTGGGTGCTCAGTGCTCAGGGTGCTCAGTGCTCAGTACTCAGTGCTCAGGGTGCTCAGTGCTCAGTGCTCAGGGTGCTGGGTGTTCAGTACTCAGGGTGCTGGGTGCTCAGTACTCAGGGTGCTGGGTGCTCAGTGCTCAGGGTGCTGGGTGCTCAGTACTCTGGGTGTTGGGTGCTCAGTACTCAGGGTGCTGGGTGCTCCGTGCTCAGGGTGCTGGGTGCTCAGTGCTCAGGGTTCTGGGTGCTCAGTGCTCAGGGTGCTGGGTGCTCAGTACTCAGGGTGCTGGGTGCTTAGTGCTCGAGGTGCTCGGTGCTCAGTACTCAAGGTGCTGGGTGCTCAGTGCTCAGGGTGCTGGGTGCTCAGTCCTCGGGGTGCTCCGTGCTCATGGTGCTGGGTGCTCAGTGCTCAGGGTGCTGGGTGCTCAGTGCTCGGGGTGCTGGGTGCTCAGTACTCAGTGTGCTCAGTGCTCGGGGATCTCGTTGCTCAGTACTCAGGGTGCTGGGTGCTCAGTTCTCAGTGCTCGGGGTCCTGGGTGCTCCGTGCTCGGGGTGCTGGGTGCTCAGTGCTCTGGGTGCTTAGTGCTCAGTACTCAGGGTGCTGGGTGCTCAGTACTCATGGTGCTGGGTGCTCATTCTCAGGGTGCTGGGTGCTCAGTATCAGGGTGCTCGGTTCTCAGTACTCAGGGTGCTGGGTGCTCATTCTCGGGGTGCTGGGTGCTCAGTGCTCGGGGTGCTGGGTGCTCAGTACTCAGGGTGCTGGGGGCTCAGTACTCAGGGTGTTGGGTGCTCAGTACTCAGGGTGATCTGTTCTCAGTACTCAGGTTGGTGGCTGCTCAGTGCTCGGGGTGCTGGGTGCTCAGTACTCGGGGTGCTCAGTGCTCAGTACTCAGGGTGCTGGGTGCTCAGTACTCAGGGTGCTGGGTGCTCAGTGCTCGGGGTGCTCGGTGCTCAGTACTCGGGGTGCAGGGTGCTCAGTACTCGGGGTGCTGGGTGCTCAGTGCTCAGGGTGCTGGGTGCTCAGTGCTCAGGGTGCTGGGTGCTCAGTGCTCAGGGTGCTGGGTGCTCAGTGCTCAGGGTGCTGGGTGCTCAGTGCTCGGCGTGCTGGGTGCTCAGTACTCAGGATGCTCAGTGCTCAGTGCTCAGTAATCAGGGTGCTCAGTACTCAGGGTGCTGGGTGCTCAGTGCTCGGGGTGCTGGGTGCTCAGTACTCAGGGTGCTGGGTGCTCAGTACTCGGGGTGCTGGGTGCTCAGTACTCAGGGTGCTGGGTGCTCAGTGCTCGGGGTGCTGGGTGCTCACTGCTCAGGGTGATCGGTGCTCAGTGCTCAGGGTGCTGGGTGCTCAGTCCTCCGGGTGCTCAGTGCTCAGGGTGCTGGGTGCTCATTGCTCGGTGTGCTCGGTGCTCATTACTCAGGGTGCTGAGTGCTCAGTACTCAGGGTGCTGGGTGCTCAGTACTCAGGTTGCTGGTTGCTCAGTACTCAGGGTGCTGGGTGCTCAGTGCTCAGGGTGCTGGGTGCTCAGTGCTCGGGGTGCTGGGTGCTCAGGGCTGTGTTGCTGGGTGCTCAGTGCTCAGTGCTCAGGGTGCTGTGTGCTCAGTGCTCAGTGCTCAGGGTGCTCTGTGCTCAGTACTCAGGGTGCTGGGTGCTCAGTGCTCGGGGTGCTGCGTGCTCAGTGCTCAGGGAGCTGGGTGCTCAGTACTCAGGGTGCTCGGTGCTCAGTACTCAGGGGTCTCAGTGCTCAGTACTCAGGGTGCTGGGTGCTCAGTGCTCAGGGTGCTGGGTGCTCAGTACTCAGGGTGCTCAGTGCTCAGTACTCTGGGTGCTTGGTGCTCAGTACTCAGGGTGCTCGGTGCTCAGTACTCGTGGTGATGGGTGCTCAGTGCTCAGGGTGCTCAGTGCTCAGTGCTCGGGGTGCTGGGTGCTCAGTGCTCAGGGCGCTGGGTGCTCAGTGCTCGGGGTGCTGGGTGCTCAGTACACGGGGTGCTGGGTGCTCAGTGCTCAGGGTGCTCAGTGCTCAGTACTCAGTGCTCAGGGTGCTGGGTGCTCAGTACTCTGGGTGTTGGGTGCTCAGTACTCAGGGTGCTGGGTGCTCCGTGCTCAGGGTGTTGGGTGCTCAGTGGTCAGGTTTCTGGGTGCTCAGTGCTCAGGGTGCTGGGTGCTCAGTACTCAGGGTGCTGGGTGCTTAGTGCTCGAGGTGCTCGGTGCTCAGTACTGAAGGTGCTGGGTGCTCAGTGCTCAGGGTGCTGGGTGCTCAGTCCTCGGGGTGCTCCGTACTCATGGTGCTGGGTGCTCAGTACTCAGGGTGCTGGGTGCTCAGTGCTCGGGGTGCTGGGTGCTGAGTGCTCAGGGTGCTGGGTGCTCAGTGCTCGGGGTGCTCGGTGCTCAGTGCTTAGGGTCCTGGGTGCTCAGTACTCAGGGTGCTGGGTGCTTAGTACTCAGGGTTCTCAGTGCTCAGTACACAGGGTGCTGGGTGCTCAGTGCTCGGGGTGCTAGGTGCTCAGTGCTCAGTACTCAGGGTGCTGGGTGCTCAGTGCTCCGGGTGCTGGGTGCTCAGTACTCAGCGTGCTGGGTGCTCAGTACTCAGTGTGCTGGGTGCTCAGTGCTCAGGGTGCTGGGTGCTCAGTGCTCAGGGTGCATGGTGCTCAGTGATCGGGGTGCTGGGTGCTCAGTACTCAGGGTGCTCAGTGCTCGGGGAGCTCGGTGATCAGTACTCAGGGTGCTGGGTGCTCAGTACTCAGTGCTCGGTGTCCTGGGTGCTCCGTGCTCGGGGTGCTGGGTGCTCAGTGCTCTGGGTGCTGGGTGCTCAGTACTCAGGGTGCTGGGTGCTCAGTAATCAGGGTGCTGGGTGCTCAGTCCTCAGGGTGCTGGGTGCTCAGTACTCAGGGTGTTCGGTGCTCAGTACTCAGGGTGCTCAGTGCTCAGTACTCAGGGTGCTGGTTGCTCAGTGCTCGGGGTGCTCGGTGCTCAGTACTCAGGGTGCTGGGTGCTCATTACTCAGGGTGCTGCGTGCTCAGTACTCAGGGTGCTCGGTGCTCAGTACTCAGGTTGCTGGGTGTTCAGTGCTCAGGGTGCTGGGTACTCAGTACTCAGGGTGCTGGGTGGTCAGTACTCAGGGTGCTGGGTGCTCAGTGCTCAGGGTGCTGGGTGCTCAGTGCTCAGGGTGCTGGGTGCTCAGTACTCAGGGTGCTGGGTGCTCAGTGCTCAGGGTGATCGGTGCTCAGTACTCAGGGTGCTCAGTACTCTGGGTGCTGCGTGCTCAGTGCTCAGGGTGCTGGGTGCTCAGTACTCAGGGTGCTGGGTGCTCAGTGCTCGGGGTGCTGGGTGCTCAGTGCTCAGGGTGATCGGTGCTCAGTACTCAGGGTGCTGGGTGCTCAGTGCTCAGGGTGCTGGGTGCTCAGTCCTCAGGGTGCTCAGTGCTCAGGGTGATCGGTGCTCAGTACTCAGGGTGCTGGGTGCTCAGTACTCAGGGTGTTCGGTGCTCAGTACTCAGGGTGCTCAGTGCTCAGTACTCAGGGTGCTGGTTGCTCAGTACTCATGGTGCTGGGTGCTCAGTACTCAGGGGGCTGGGTGCTCAGTGCTCAATGTGCTGGGTGCTCAGTGCTCAGGGCGCTGGGTGCTCAGGGCTCGGGGTGCTGGGTGCTCAGTGCTCGGGGTGCTTGGTGGTCAGTGCTCAGTGCTCAAGGTGCTGGGTGCTCAGTGCTCAGTGCTCAGGGTGCTGGGTGCTCAGTACTCAGGGTGCTGGGTGCTCAGTTCTCAGGGTGCTGGTTGCTCAGTGCTCGGGGCACTGGGTGCTCAGTGCTCGGGGTGCTGGGTGCTCAGTACTCGGGGTGCTGGGTGCTCAGTGCTCAGGGTGCTCAGTGCTCAGTACTCAGTGCTCAGGGTGCTCAGTGCTCAGTGCTCAGGGTGCTGGGTGTTCAGTACTCCGGGTGCTGGGTGCTGAGTACTCAGGGTGCTGGGTGCTCAGTGCTCAGGGTGCTGGGTGCTCAGTACTCTGGGTGTTTGGTGCTCAGTACTCAGGGTGCTGGGTGCTCCGTGCTCAGGGTGCTGGGTGCTCAGTGCTCAGGGTTCTGGGTGCTCAGTGCTCAGGTTGCTGGGTGCTCAGTACTCAGGGTGCTGGGTGGTTAGTGCTCGAGGTGCTCGGTGCTCAGTACTCAAGGTGCTGGGTGCTCAGTGCTCAGGGTGCTGGGTGCTCAGTCCTCGGGGTGCTCCGTGCTCATGGTGCTGGGTGCTCAGTGCTCCGGGTGCTGGGTGCTCAGTGCTCAGGGTGCTGGGTGCTCAGTGATCGGGGTGCTGGGTGCTCAGTACTCAGGGTGCTCAGTGCTCGGGGAGCTCGGTGCTCAGTATTCAGGGTGCTGGGTGCTCAGTACTCAGTGCTCGGTGTCCTGGGTGCTCCGTGCTCGGGGTGCTGGGTGCTCAGTGCTCTGGGTGCTGGGTGCTCAGTACTCAGGGTGCTGGGTGCTCAGTACTCAGGGTGCTGGGTGCTCAGTGCTCAGGGTGCTGGGTGCTCAGTACTCAGGGTGCTGGGTGCTCAGTAATCAGGGTGCTGGGTGCTCAGTCCTCAGGGTGCTGGGTGCTCAGTACTCAGGGTGTTCGGTGCTCAGTACTCAGGGTGCTCAGTGCTCAGTACTCAGGGTGCTGGTTGCTCAGTGCTCGGGGTGCTCGGTGCTCAGTACTCAGGGTGCTGGGTGCTCATTACTCAGGGTGCTGCGTGCTCAGTACTCAGGGTGCTCGGTGCTCAGTACTCAGGTTGCTGGGTGTTCAGTGCTCAGGGTGCTGGGTACTCAGTACTCAGGGTGCTGGGTGCTCAGTACTCAGGGTGCTGGGTGCTCAGTGCTCAGGGTGCTGGGTGCTCAGTGCTCAGGGTGCTGGGTGCTCAGTACTCAGGGTGCTGGGTGCTCAGTGCTCAGGGTGATCGGTGCTCAGTACTCAGGGTGCTCAGTACTCTGGGTGCTGGGTGCTCAGTGCTCAGGGTGCTGGGTGCTCAGTACTCAGGGTGCTGGGTGCTCAGTGCTCGGGGTGCTGGGTGCTCAGTGCTCAGGGTGATCGGTGCTCAGTACTCAGGGTGCTGAGTGCTCAGTACTCAGGGTGCTGGGTGCTCAGTACTCATGGTGCTGGGTGCTCAGTACTCAGGGGGCTGGGTGCTCAGTGCTCAGTGTGCTGGGTGCTCAGTGCTCAGGGCGCTGGGTGCTCAGGGCTCGGGGTGCTGGGTGCTCAGTGCTCGGGGTGCTTGGTGGTCAGTGCTCAGTGCTCAAGGTGCTGGGTGCTCAGTACTCAGGGTGCTGGGTGCTCAGTACTCAGGGTGCTGGGTGCTCAGTGCTCAGGGTGCTGGGTGCTCAGTACTCAGGGTGCTGGGTGCTCAGTACTCAGGGTGCTCGATGCTCAGTACTCAGGGTGCTCGGTGCTCAGTGCTCAGGGTGCTGGGTACTCAGTACTCAGGGTGCTGGGTGCTCAGTACTCAGGGTGCTGGGTGCTCAGTGCTCAGGGTGCTGGGTGCTCAGTGCTCACGGTGCTGGGTGCTCAGTACTCAGTGTGGTGGGTGCTCAGTGCTCAGGGTGATTGGTGCTCAGTACTCAGGGTGCTCAGTACTCAGGGTGCTGTGTGCTCAGTGCTCAGGGTGCTGGGTGCTCAGTACTCAGGGTGCTGGGTGCTCAGTGCTCGGGGTGCTGGGTGCTCAGTGCTCAGGGTGATCGGTGCTCAGTACTCAGGGTGCTGGGTGTTCAGTTCTCAGGGTCCTGGGTGATCAGTACTCAGGGTGCTCGGTGCTCAGTGCTCAGTACTCAGGGTGCTCAGTACTCAGGGTGCTGTTTGCTCAGTGCTCGGGGTGGTGGGTGCTCAGTACTCAGGGTGCTGGGTGCTCAGTACTCGGGGTGCTGGGTGCTCAGTACTCAGGGTGCTGGGTGCTCAGTGCTCGGTGTGGTGGGTGCTCAGTGCTCAGGGTGATCGGTGCTCAGTGCTCAGGGTGCTGGGTGCTCAGTCCCCCGGGTGCTCAGTGCTCAGGGTGCTGGGTGCTCAGTGCTCGGGGTGCTCGGTGCTCAGTACTCAGGCTGCTGAGTGCTCAGTACTCAGGGTGCTGGGTGCTCAGTACTCAGGGTGCTGGGTGCTCAGTACTCAGGGTGCTGGGTGCTCAGGGTGCTGGGTGCTCAGTGCTCAGGGTGCTGGGTGCTCAGTGCTCGGGGTGCTGGGTGCTCAGGGCTGTGGTGCTGGGTGCTCAGTGCTCAGTGCTGAGGGTGCTGGGTGCTCAGTGCTCAGTGCTCAGGGTGCTGGTTCCTCAGTACTCAGGGTGCTGGGTGCTCAGTACTCAGTGTGCTGGGTGCTCAGTGCTCAGGGTGCTCTGTGCTCAGTACTCAGGGTGCTGGGTGCTCAGTGCTCGGGGTGCTGCGTGCTCAGTGCTCATGGTGCTGGGTGCTCAGTGCTCAGGGTGCTGGGTGCTCAGTACTCAGGGTGCTGGGTGCTCAGTGCTCGGGGTGCTCGGTGCTCAGTACTCAGGGTGCTGGGTGCTCATTACTCAGGGTGCTGCGTGCTCAGTACTCTGGGTGCTCGGTGCTCAGTACTCAGGTTGCTGGGTGTTCAGTGCTCAGGGTGCTGGGTACTCAGTACTCAGGGTGCTGGGTGCTCAGTACTCAGGGTGCTGGGTGCTCAGTGCTCAGGGTGCTGGGTGCTCAGTGCTCAGGGTGCTGGGTGCTCAGTACTCAGGGTGCTGGGTGCTCAGTGCTCAGGGTGATCGGTGCTCAGTACTCAGGGTGCTCAGTACTCTGGGTGCTGGGTGCTCAGTGCTCAGGGTGCTGGGTGCTCAGTACTCAGGGTGCTGGGTGCTCAGTGCTCGGGGTGCTGGGTGCTCAGTGCTCAGGGTGATCGGTGCTCAGTACTCAGGGTGCTGAGTGCTCAGTACTCAGGGTGCTGGGTGCTCAGTACTCATGGTGCTGGGTGCTCAGTACTCAGGGGGCTGGGTGCTCAGTGCTCAGTGTGCTGGGTGCTCAGTGCTCAGGGCGCTGGGTGCTCAGGGCTCGGGGTGCTGGGTGCTCAGTGCTCGGGGTGCTTGGTGGTCAGTGCTCAGTGCTCAAGGTGCTGGGTGCTCAGTACTCAGGGTGCTGGGTGCTCAGTACTCAGGGTGCTGGGTGCTCAGTGCTCAGGGTGCTGGGTGCTCAGTACTCAGGGTGCTGGGTGCTCAGTAATCAGGGTGCTCGATGCTCAGTACTCAGGGTGCTCGGTGCTCAGTGCTCAGGGTGCTGGGTACTCAGTACTCAGGGTGCTGGGTGCTCAGTACTCAGGGTGCTGGGTACTCAGTGCTCAGGGTGCTGGGTGCTCAGTGCTCACGGTGCTGGGTGCTCAGTACTCAGTGTGGTGGGTGCTCAGTGCTCAGGGTGATTGGTGCTCAGTACTCAGGGTGCTCAGTACTCAGGGTGCTGTGTGCTCAGTGCTCAGGGTGCTGGGTGCTCAGTACTCAGGGTGCTGGGTGCTCAGTGCTCGGGGTGCTGGGTGCTCAGTGCTCAGGGTGATCGGTGCTCAGTACTCAGGGTGCTGGGTGTTCAGTTCTCAGGGTCCTGGGTGATCAGTACTCAGGGTGCTCGGTGCTCAGTGCTCAGTACTCAGGGTGCTCAGTACTCAGGGTGCTGTTTGCTCAGTGCTCGGGGTGCTGGGTGCTCAGTACTCAGGGTGCTGGGTGCTCAGTACTCGGGGTGCTGGGTGCTCAGTACTCAGGGTGCTGGGTGCTCAGTGCTCGGTGTGGTGGGTGCTCAGTGCTCAGGGTGATCGGTGCTCAGTGCTCAGGGTGCTGGGTGCTCAGTCCCCCGGGTGCTCAGTGCTCAGGGTGCTGGGTGCTCAGTGCTCGGGGTGCTCGGTGCTCAGTACTCAGGCTGCTGAGTGCTCAGTACTCAGGGTGCTGGGTGCTCAGTACTCAGGGTGCTGGGTGCTCAGTACTCAGGGTGCTGGGTGCTCAGGGTGCTGGGTGCTCAGTGCTCAGGGTGCTGGGTGCTCAGTGCTCGGGGTGCTGGGTGCTCAGGGCTGTGGTGCTGGGTGCTCAGTGCTCAGTGCTGAGGGTGCTGGGTGCTCAGTGCTCAGTGCTCAGGGTGCTGGTTGCTCAGTACTCAGGGTGCTGGGTGCTCAGTACTCAGTGTGCTGGGTGCTCAGTGCTCAGGGTGCTCTGTGCTCAGTACTCAGGGTGCTGGGTGCTCAGTGCTCGGGGTGCTGCGTGCTCAGTGCTCATGGTGCTGGGTGCTCAGTGCTCAGGGTGCTGGGTGCTCAGTACTCAGGGTGCTGGGTGCTCAGTGCTCGGGGAGCTCGGTGCTCAGTACTCAAGGTGCTGGGTGCTCAGTGCTCAGGGTGCTGGGTGCTCAGTCCTCAGGGTGCTCCGTGATCAGTGATCAGGGTGCTGGGTGCTCAGTACTCAGGGTGCTCGGTGCTCAGTACTCAGGGTTCTCAGTGCTCAGTACTCAGGGTGCTGGGTGCTCAGTTCTCAGTGTGCTGGGTGCTCAGTACTCAGGGTGCTCAGTGCTCAGTACTCGGGGTGCTTGTTGCTCAGTACTCAGGGTGCTCAGTGCTCAGTACTCGGGGTGCTGGGTGCTCAGTGCTCAGGGTGCTCAGTTCTCAGTGCTCGGGGTGCTGGGTGCTCAGTGCTCGGGGCGCTGGGTGCTCAGTGCTCGTTGTGCTGGGTGCTCAGTGCTCTGGGTGCTTAGTGCTCAGTACTCAGGGTGCTGGGTGCTCAGTTCTCAGTGTGCTGGGTGCTCAGTACTCAGGGTGCTCAGTGCTCAGTACTCGGGGTGCTTGTTGCTCAGTACTCATGGTGCTGGGTGCTCATTCTCAGGGTGCTGGGTGCTCAGTGCTCGGGTTGCTGGGTGCTCAGTACTCAGGGTGCTGGGGGCTCAGTACTCAGGGTGCTGGGTGCTCAGTACTCAGGGTGCTCGGTTCTCAGTACTCAGGGTGCTGGGTGCTCATTCTCGGGGTGCTGGGTGCTCAGTGCTCGGGGTGCTGGGTGCTCAGTACTCAGGGTGCTGGGGGCTCAGTACTCAGGGTTCTGGGTGCTCAGTACTCAGGGTGATCTGTTCTCAGTACTCAGGTTGCTGGGTGCTCAGTACTCAGGGTGCTGGGTGCTCAGTACTCAGGGTGCTCGGTGCTCAGTTCTCAGGGTGCTGGGTGCTCAGTACTCTGGGTGTTGGGTGCTCAGTACTCAGGGTGCTCAGTGCTCATTACTCGGGGTGCTGGGTGCTCAGTGCTCAGTGTGCTCAGTGCTCAGTGCTCAGGGTGCTGGGTGCTCAGTGCTCGGGGCACTGGGTGCTCAGTGCTCGGGGTGCTGGGTGCTCAGTACTCAGGGTGCTGTGTGCTCAGTGCTCAGTACTCAGCGTGCTGGGTGCTCAGTGCTCAGAGTGTTGGGTGCTCAGTACTCAGGGTTCTGGGTGCTCAGTGCTCAGTGCTCAATGTGCTCAGTTCTCAGGGTGCTCAGTGCTCAGGGTGCTGGGTGCTCAGGGTGCTGTGTGCTCAGCGCTCGGGGTGCTGGGTGCTCAGTGCTCAGTGCTCAGGGTGCTGGGTGCTCAGTGCTCGGGGTGCTGGGTGCTCAGTACTCAGCGTGCTGGGTGCTCAGTACTCAGTGTGCTGGGTGCTCAGTGCTCAGGGTGCTGGGTGCTCAGTGCTCAGGGTGCTGGGTGCTCAGTGATCGGGGTGCTGGGTGCTCAGTACTCAGGGTGCTCAGTGCTCGGGGAGCTCGGTGATCAGTACTCAGTGTGCTGGGTGCTCAGTACTCAGTGCTCGGGGTCCTGGGTGCTCCGTGCTAGGGGTGCTGGGTGCTCAGTGCTCTGGGTGCTGGGTGCTCAGTACTCAGGGTGCTGGGTGCTCAGTACTCAGGGTGCTGGGTGCTCAGTGCTCAGGGTGCTGGGTGCTCAGTACTCAGGGTGCTGGGTGCTCAGTACTCAGGGTGCTCGGTGCTCAGTACTCAGGGTGCTGGGTGCTCAGTGCTCAGGGGGCTGGGTACTCAGTACTCAGGGTGCTGGGTGCTCAGTACTCAGGGTGCTGGGTGCTCAGTGCTCAGGGTGCTGGGTGCTCAGTGCTCAGGGTGCTGGGTGCTCAGTACTCAGGGTGCTGGGTGCTCAGTGCTCAGGGTGATCGGTGCTCAGTACTCAGGGTGCTCAGTACTCAGGGTGCTGGGTGCTCAGTGCTCAGGGTGCTGGGTGCTCAGTACTCAGGGTGCTGGGTGCTCAGTGCTCGGGGTGCTGGGTGCTCAGTGCTCAGGGTGATCGGTGCTCAGTACTCAGGGTGCTGGGTGCTCAGTTCTCAGGGTGCTGGGTGCTCAGTCCTCAGGGTGCTCATTGCTCAGTACTCAGGGTGCTGGGTGCTCAGTACTCATGGTGCTGGGTGCTCAGTACTCAGGGGGTTGGGTGCTCAGTGCTCAGTGTGCTCGGTGCTCAGTGCTCAGGGCGCTGGGTGCTCAGTGCTCGGGGTGCTGGGTGCTCAGTGCTCGGGGTGCTTGGTGGTCAGTGCTCAGTGCTCAAGGTGCTGGGTGCTCAGTGCTCAGTGCTCAGGGTGCTGGGTGCTCAGTACTCAGGGTGCTGGGTGCTCAGTACTCAGGGTGCTGGGTGCTCAGTTCTCAGGGTGCTGGGTGCTCAGTGCTCGGGGCACTGGGTGCTCAGTGCTCGGGGTGCTGGGTGCTCAGAACTCGGGGTGCTGGGTGCTCAGTGCTCAGGGTGCTCAGTGCTCAGTACTCAGTGCTCAGGGTGCTCAGTGCTCAGTGCTCAGGGTGCTGGGTGTTCAGTACTCAGTGTGCTGGGTGCTCAGTACTCAGGGTGCTGGGTGCTCAGTGCTCAGGGTGCTGGGTGCTCAGTACTCTGGGTGTTTGGTGCTCAGTACTCAGGGTGCTGGGTGCTCCGTGCTCAGGGTGCTGGGTGCTCAGTGCTCAGGGTTCTGGGTGCTCAGTGCTCAGGTTGCTGGGTGCTCAGTACTCAGGGTGCTGGGTGGTTAGTGCTCGAGGTGCTCGGTGCTCAGTACTCAAGGTGCTGGGTGCTCAGTGCTCAGGGTGCTGGGTGCTCAGTCCTCGGGGTGCTCCGTGCTCATGGTGCTGGGTGCTCAGTGCTCAGGGTGCTGGGTGCTCAGTGCTCGGGGTGCTGGGTGCTGAGTGCTCAGGGTGCTGGGTGCTCAGTGCTCGGGGTGCTCGGTGCTCAGTGCTCAGGGTCCTGGGTGCTCAGTACTCAGGGTGCTGGGTGCTTAGTACTCAGGGTGCTCAGGGCTCAGTACACAGGGTGCTGGGTGCTCAGTGCTCGGGGTGCTCGGTGCTCAGTGCTCAGTACTCAGGGTGCTGGGTGCTCAGTGCTCGGGGTGCTGGGTGCTCAGTACTCAGCGTGCTGGGTGCTCAGTACTCAGGGTGCTGGGTGCTCAGTGCTCAGGGTGCTGGGTGCTCAGTGCTCAGGGTGCTGGGTGCTCAGTGATCGGGGTGCTGGGTGCTCAGTACTCAGGGTGCTCAGTGCTCGGGGAGCTCGGTGCTCAGTACTCAGGGTGCTGGGTGCTCAGTACTCAGTGCTCGGGGTCCTGGGTGCTCCGTGCTCGGGGTGCTGGGTGCTCAGTGCTCAGGGTGCTGGGTGCTCAGTGATCGGGGTGCTGGGTGCTCAGTACTCAGGGTGCTCAGTGCTCGGGGAGCTCGGTGCTCAGTATTCAGGGTGCTGGGTGCTCAGTACTCAGTGCTCGGTGTCCTGGGTGCTCCGTGCTCGGGGTGCTGGGTGCTCAGTGCTCTGGGTGCTGGGTGCTCAGTACTCAGGGTGCTGGGTGCTCAGTACTCAGGGTGCTGGGTGCTCAGTGCTCAGGGTGCTGGGTGCTCAGTACTCAGGGTGCTGGGTGCTCAGTAATCAGGGTGCTGGGTGCTCAGTCCTCAGGGTGCTGGGTGCTCAGTACTCAGGGTGTTCGGTGCTCAGTACTCAGGGTGCTCAGTGCTCAGTACTCAGGGTGCTGGTTGCTCAGTGCTCGGGGTGCTCGGTGCTCAGTACTCAGGGTGCTGGGTGCTCATTACTCAGGGTGCTGCGTGCTCAGTACTCAGGGTGCTCGGTGCTCAGTACTCAGGTTGCTGGGTGTTCAGTGCTCAGGGTGCTGGGTACTCAGTACTCAGGGTGCTGGGTGCTCAGTACTCAGGGTGCTGGGTGCTCAGTGCTCAGGGTGCTGGGTGCTCAGTGCTCAGGGTGCTGGGTGCTCAGTACTCAGGGTGCTGGGTGCTCAGTGCTCAGGGTGATCGGTGCTCAGTACTCAGGGTGCTCAGTACTCTGGGTGCTGGGTGCTCAGTGCTCAGGGTGCTGGGTGCTCAGTACTCAGGGTGCTGGGTGCTCAGTGCTCGGGGTGCTGGGTGCTCAGTGCTCAGGGTGATCGGTGCTCAGTACTCAGGGTGCTGAGTGCTCAGTACTCAGGGTGCTGGGTGCTCAGTACTCATGGTGCTGGGTGCTCAGTACTCAGGGGGCTGGGTGCTCAGTGCTCAGTGTGCTGGGTGCTCAGTGCTCAGGGCGCTGGGTGCTCAGGGCTCGGGGTGCTGGGTGCTCAGTGCTCGGGGTGCTTGGTGGTCAGTGCTCAGTGCTCAAGGTGCTGGGTGCTCAGTACTCAGGGTGCTGGGTGCTCAGTACTCAGGGTGCTGGGTGCTCAGTGCTCAGGGTGCTGGGTGCTCAGTACTCAGGGTGCTGGGTGCTCAGTACTCAGGGTGCTCGATGCTCAGTACTCAGGGTGCTCGGTGCTCAGTGCTCAGGGTGCTGGGTACTCAGTACTCAGGGTGCTGGGTGCTCAGTACTCAGGGTGCTGGGTGCTCAGTGCTCAGGGTGCTGGGTGCTCAGTGCTCACGGTGCTGGGTGCTCAGTACTCAGTGTGGTGGGTGCTCAGTGCTCAGGGTGATTGGTGCTCAGTACTCAGGGTGCTCAGTACTCAGGGTGCTGTGTGCTCAGTGCTCAGGGTGCTGGGTGCTCAGTACTCAGGGTGCTGGGTGCTCAGTGCTCGGGGTGCTGGGTGCTCAGTGCTCAGGGTGATCGGTGCTCAGTACTCAGGGTGCTGGGTGTTCAGTTCTCAGGGTCCTGGGTGATCAGTACTCAGGGTGCTCGGTGCTCAGTGCTCAGTACTCAGGGTGCTCAGTACTCAGGGTGCTGTTTGCTCAGTGCTCGGGGTGCTGGGTGCTCAGTACTCAGGGTGCTGGGTGCTCAGTACTCGGGGTGCTGGGTGCTCAGTACTCAGGGTGCTGGGTGCTCAGTGCTCGGTGTGGTGGGTGCTCAGTGCTCAGGGTGATCGGTGCTCAGTGCTCAGGGTGCTGGGTGCTCAGTCCCCCGGGTGCTCAGTGCTCAGGGTGCTGGGTGCTCAGTGCTCGGGGTGCTCGGTGCTCAGTACTCAGGCTGCTGAGTGCTCAGTACTCAGGGTGCTGGGTGCTCAGTACTCAGGGTGCTGGGTGCTCAGTACTCAGGGTGCTGGGTGCTCAGGGTGCTGGGTGCTCAGTGCTCAGGGTGCTGGGTGCTCAGTGCTCGGGGTGCTGGGTGCTCAGGGCTGTGGTGCTGGGTGCTCAGTGCTCAGTGCTGAGGGTGCTGGGTGCTCAGTGCTCAGTGCTCAGGGTGCTGGTTCCTCAGTACTCAGGGTGCTGGGTGCTCAGTACTCAGTGTGCTGGGTGCTCAGTGCTCAGGGTGCTCTGTGCTCAGTACTCAGGGTGCTGGGTGCTCAGTGCTCGGGGTGCTGCGTGCTCAGTGCTCATGGTGCTGGGTGCTCAGTGCTCAGGGTGCTGGGTGCTCAGTACTCAGGGTGCTGGGTGCTCAGTGCTCGGGGTGCTCGGTGCTCAGTACTCAGGGTGCTGGGTGCTCATTACTCAGGGTGCTGCGTGCTCAGTACTCTGGGTGCTCGGTGCTCAGTACTCAGGTTGCTGGGTGTTCAGTGCTCAGGGTGCTGGGTACTCAGTACTCAGGGTGCTGGGTGCTCAGTACTCAGGGTGCTGGGTGCTCAGTGCTCAGGGTGCTGGGTGCTCAGTGCTCAGGGTGCTGGGTGCTCAGTACTCAGGGTGCTGGGTGCTCAGTGCTCAGGGTGATCGGTGCTCAGTACTCAGGGTGCTCAGTACTCTGGGTGCTGGGTGCTCAGTGCTCAGGGTGCTGGGTGCTCAGTACTCAGGGTGCTGGGTGCTCAGTGCTCGGGGTGCTGGGTGCTCAGTGCTCAGGGTGATCGGTGCTCAGTACTCAGGGTGCTGAGTGCTCAGTACTCAGGGTGCTGGGTGCTCAGTACTCATGGTGCTGGGTGCTCAGTACTCAGGGGGCTGGGTGCTCAGTGCTCAGTGTGCTGGGTGCTCAGTGCTCAGGGCGCTGGGTGCTCAGGGCTCGGGGTGCTGGGTGCTCAGTGCTCGGGGTGCTTGGTGGTCAGTGCTCAGTGCTCAAGGTGCTGGGTGCTCAGTACTCAGGGTGCTGGGTGCTCAGTACTCAGGGTGCTGGGTGCTCAGTGCTCAGGGTGCTGGGTGCTCAGTACTCAGGGTGCTGGGTGCTCAGTAATCAGGGTGCTCGATGCTCAGTACTCAGGGTGCTCGGTGCTCAGTGCTCAGGGTGCTGGGTACTCAGTACTCAGGGTGCTGGGTGCTCAGTACTCAGGGTGCTGGGTACTCAGTGCTCAGGGTGCTGGGTGCTCAGTGCTCACGGTGCTGGGTGCTCAGTACTCAGTGTGGTGGGTGCTCAGTGCTCAGGGTGATTGGTGCTCAGTACTCAGGGTGCTCAGTACTCAGGGTGCTGTGTGCTCAGTGCTCAGGGTGCTGGGTGCTCAGTACTCAGGGTGCTGGGTGCTCAGTGCTCGGGGTGCTGGGTGCTCAGTGCTCAGGGTGATCGGTGCTCAGTACTCAGGGTGCTGGGTGTTCAGTTCTCAGGGTCCTGGGTGATCAGTACTCAGGGTGCTCGGTGCTCAGTGCTCAGTACTCAGGGTGCTCAGTACTCAGGGTGCTGTTTGCTCAGTGCTCGGGGTGCTGGGTGCTCAGTACTCAGGGTGCTGGGTGCTCAGTACTCGGGGTGCTGGGTGCTCAGTACTCAGGGTGCTGGGTGCTCAGTGCTCGGTGTGGTGGGTGCTCAGTGCTCAGGGTGATCGGTGCTCAGTGCTCAGGGTGCTGGGTGCTCAGTCCCCCGGGTGCTCAGTGCTCAGGGTGCTGGGTGCTCAGTGCTCGGGGTGCTCGGTGCTCAGTACTCAGGCTGCTGAGTACTCAGTACTCAGGGTGCTGGGTGCTCAGTACTCAGGGTGCTGGGTGCTCAGTACTCAGGGTGCTGGGTGCTCAGGGTGCTGGGTGCTCAGTGCTCAGGGTGCTGGGTGCTCAGTGCTCGGGGTGCTGGGTGCTCAGGGCTGTGGTGCTGGGTGCTCAGTGCTCAGTGCTGAGGGTGCTGGGTGCTCAGTGCTCAGTGCTCAGGGTGCTGGTTGCTCAGTACTCAGGGTGCTGGGTGCTCAGTACTCAGTGTGCTGGGTGCTCAGTGCTCAGGGTGCTCTGTGCTCAGTACTCAGGGTGCTGGGTGCTCAGTGCTCGGGGTGCTGCGTGCTCAGTGCTCATGGTGCTGGGTGCTCAGTGCTCAGGGTGCTGGGTGCTCAGTACTCAGGGTGCTGGGTGCTCAGTGCTCGGGGAGCTCGGTGCTCAGTACTCAAGGTGCTGGGTGCTCAGTGCTCAGGGTGCTGGGTGCTCAGTCCTCAGGGTGCTCCGTGATCAGTGATCAGGGTGCTGGGTGCTCAGTACTCAGGGTGCTCGGTGCTCAGTACTCAGGGTTCTCAGTGCTCAGTACTCAGGGTGCTGGGTGCTCAGTTCTCAGTGTGCTGGGTGCTCAGTACTCAGGGTGCTCAGTGCTCAGTACTCGGGGTGCTTGTTGCTCAGTACTCAGGGTGCTCAGTGCTCAGTACTCGGGGTGCTGGGTGCTCAGTGCTCAGGGTGCTCAGTTCTCAGTGCTCGGGGTGCTGGGTGCTCAGTGCTCGGGGCGCTGGGTGCTCAGTGCTCGTTGTGCTGGGTGCTCAGTGCTCTGGGTGCTTAGTGCTCAGTACTCAGGGTGCTGGGTGCTCAGTTCTCAGTGTGCTGGGTGCTCAGTACTCAGGGTGCTCAGTGCTCAGTACTCGGGGTGCTTGTTGCTCAGTACTCATGGTGCTGGGTGCTCATTCTCAGGGTGCTGGGTGCTCAGTGCTCGGGTTGCTGGGTGCTCAGTACTCAGGGTGCTGGGGGCTCAGTACTCAGGGTGCTGGGTGCTCAGTACTCAGGGTGCTCGGTTCTCAGTACTCAGGGTGCTGGGTGCTCATTCTCGGGGTGCTGGGTGCTCAGTGCTCGGGGTGCTGGGTGCTCAGTACTCAGGGTGCTGGGGGCTCAGTACTCAGGGTTCTGGGTGCTCAGTACTCAGGGTGATCTGTTCTCAGTACTCAGGTTGCTGGGTGCTCAGTACTCAGGGTGCTGGGTGCTCAGTACTCAGGGTGCTCGGTGCTCAGTTCTCAGGGTGCTGGGTGCTCAGTACTCTGGGTGTTGGGTGCTCAGTACTCAGGGTGCTCAGTGCTCATTACTCGGGGTGCTGGGTGCTCAGTGCTCAGTGTGCTCAGTGCTCAGTGCTCAGGGTGCTGGGTGCTCAGTGCTCGGGGCACTGGGTGCTCAGTGCTCGGGGTGCTGGGTGCTCAGTACTCAGGGTGCTGTGTGCTCAGTGCTCAGTACTCAGCGTGCTGGGTGCTCAGTGCTCAGAGTGTTGGGTGCTCAGTACTCAGGGTTCTGGGTGCTCAGTGCTCAGTGCTCAATGTGCTCAGTTCTCAGGGTGCTCAGTGCTCAGGGTGCTGGGTGCTCAGGGTGCTGTGTGCTCAGCGCTCGGGGTGCTGGGTGCTCAGTGCTCAGTGCTCAGGGTGCTGGGTGCTCAGTGCTCGGGGTGCTGGGTGCTCAGTACTCAGCGTGCTGGGTGCTCAGTACTCAGTGTGCTGGGTGCTCAGTGCTCAGGGTGCTGGGTGCTCAGTGCTCAGGGTGCTGGGTGCTCAGTGATCGGGGTGCTGGGTGCTCAGTACTCAGGGTGCTCAGTGCTCGGGGAGCTCGGTGATCAGTACTCAGTGTGCTGGGTGCTCAGTACTCAGTGCTCGGGGTCCTGGGTGCTCCGTGCTAGGGGTGCTGGGTGCTCAGTGCTCTGGGTGCTGGGTGCTCAGTACTCAGGGTGCTGGGTGCTCAGTACTCAGGGTGCTGGGTGCTCAGTGCTCAGGGTGCTGGGTGCTCAGTACTCAGGGTGCTGGGTGCTCAGTACTCAGGGTGCTCGGTGCTCAGTACTCAGGGTGCTGGGTGCTCAGTGCTCAGGGGGCTGGGTACTCAGTACTCAGGGTGCTGGGTGCTCAGTACTCAGGGTGCTGGGTGCTCAGTGCTCAGGGTGCTGGGTGCTCAGTGCTCAGGGTGCTGGGTGCTCAGTACTCAGGGTGCTGGGTGCTCAGTGCTCAGGGTGATCGGTGCTCAGTACTCAGGGTGCTCAGTACTCAGGGTGCTGGGTGCTCAGTGCTCAGGGTGCTGGGTGCTCAGTACTCAGGGTGCTGGGTGCTCAGTGCTCGGGGTGCTGGGTGCTCAGTGCTCAGGGTGATCGGTGCTCAGTACTCAGGGTGCTGGGTGCTCAGTTCTCAGGGTGCTGGGTGCTCAGTCCTCAGGGTGCTCATTGCTCAGTACTCAGGGTGCTGGGTGCTCAGTACTCATGGTGCTGGGTGCTCAGTACTCAGGGGGTTGGGTGCTCAGTGCTCAGTGTGCTCGGTGCTCAGTGCTCAGGGCGCTGGGTGCTCAGTGCTCGGGGTGCTGGGTGCTCAGTGCTCGGGGTGCTTGGTGGTCAGTGCTCAGTGCTCAAGGTGCTGGGTGCTCAGTGCTCAGTGCTCAGGGTGCTGGGTGCTCAGTACTCAGGGTGCTGGGTGCTCAGTACTCAGGGTGCTGGGTGCTCAGTTCTCAGGGTGCTGGGTGCTCAGTGCTCGGGGCACTGGGTGCTCAGTGCTCGGGGTGCTGGGTGCTCAGAACTCGGGGTGCTGGGTGCTCAGTGCTCAGGGTGCTCAGTGCTCAGTACTCAGTGCTCAGGGTGCTCAGTGCTCAGTGCTCAGGGTGCTGGGTGTTCAGTACTCAGTGTGCTGGGTGCTCAGTACTCAGGGTGCTGGGTGCTCAGTGCTCAGGGTGCTGGGTGCTCAGTACTCTGGGTGTTTGGTGCTCAGTACTCAGGGTGCTGGGTGCTCCGTGCTCAGGGTGCTGGGTGCTCAGTGCTCAGGGTTCTGGGTGCTCAGTGCTCAGGTTGCTGGGTGCTCAGTACTCAGGGTGCTGGGTGGTTAGTGCTCGAGGTGCTCGGTGCTCAGTACTCAAGGTGCTGGGTGCTCAGTGCTCAGGGTGCTGGGTGCTCAGTCCTCGGGGTGCTCCGTGCTCATGGTGCTGGGTGCTCAGTGCTCAGGGTGCTGGGTGCTCAGTGCTCGGGGTGCTGGGTGCTGAGTGCTCAGGGTGCTGGGTGCTCAGTGCTCGGGGTGCTCGGTGCTCAGTGCTCAGGGTCCTGGGTGCTCAGTACTCAGGGTGCTGGGTGCTTAGTACTCAGGGTGCTCAGGGCTCAGTACACAGGGTGCTGGGTGCTCAGTGCTCGGGGTGCTCGGTGCTCAGTGCTCAGTACTCAGGGTGCTGGGTGCTCAGTGCTCGGGGTGCTGGGTGCTCAGTACTCAGCGTGCTG
This sequence comes from Microtus oregoni, assembly GCF_018167655.1. Lineage (NCBI taxonomy): Eukaryota > Metazoa > Chordata > Mammalia > Rodentia > Cricetidae > Microtus > Microtus oregoni. Next base: position 3,860,380 of record NW_024544028.1, on the reverse strand, counting down.
GGTGCTCAGTACTCAGGGTGCTGGGTGCTCAGTGCTCAGGGTGCTGGGTGCTCAGTGCTCAGGGTGCTGGGTGCTCAGTGATCGGGGTGCTGGGTGCTCAGTACTCAGGGTGCTCAGTGCTCGGGGAGCTCGGTGCTCAGTACTCAGGGTGCTGGGTGCTCAGTACTCAGTGCTCGGGGTCCTGGGTGCTCCGTGCTCGGGGTGCTGGGTGCTCAGTGCTCTGGGTGCTGGGTGCTCAGTACTCAGGGTGCTGGGTGCTCAGTACTCAGGGTGCTGGGTGCTCAGTGCTCAGGGTCCTGGGTGCTCAGTACTCAGGGTGCTGGGTGCTCAGTACTCAGGGTGCTCGGTGCTCAGTACTCAGGGTGCTGGGTGCTCAGTGCTCAGGGTGATCGGTGCTCAGTACTCAGGGTGCTCAGTACTCAGGGTGCTGTGTGCTCAGTGCTCAGGGTGCTGGGTGCTCAGTACTCAGGGTGCTGGGTGCTCAGTGCTCGGGGTGCTGGGTGCCCAGTGCTCAGGGTGATCGGTGCTCAGTACTCAGGGTGCTGGGTGCTCAGTGCTCAGGGTCCTGGGTGCTCGGTCCTCAGGGTGCTCAGTGCTCAGGGTGCTGGGTGCTCTGTGCTCGGGGTGCTGAGTGCTCAGTACTTAGGGTGCTGGGTGCTCAGTACTCATGGTGCTGGGTGCTCAGTACTCAGGGGGCTGGGTGCTCAGTGCTCAGTGTGCTGGGTGCTCAGTGCTCAGGGCGCTGGGTGCTCAGTGCTCGGGGTGCTGGGTGCTCAATGCTCGGGGTGCTGGGTGGTCAGTGCTCAGTGCTCAAGGTGCTGGGTGCTCAGTGCTCAGTGCTCAGGGTGCTGGGTGCTCAGTACTCAGGGTGCTGGGTGCTTAGTGCTCGAGGTGCTCGGTGCTCAGTACTGAAGGTGCTGGGTGCTCAGTGCTCAGGGTGCTGGGTGCTCAGTCCTCGGGGTGCTCCGTACTCATGGTGCTGGGTGCTCAGTGCTCAGGGTGCTTGGTGCTCAGTGCTCGGGGTGCTGGGTGCTGAGTGCTCAGGGTGCTGGGTGCTCAGTGCTCGGGGTGCTCGGTGCTCAGTGCTCAGGGTACTGGGTGCTCAGTACTCAGGGTGCTGGGTGCTTAGTACTCAGGGTGCTCAGTGCTCAGTACACAGGGTGCTGGGTGCTCAGTGCTCGGGGTGCTAGGTGCTCAGTGCTCAGTACTCAGGGTGCTGGGTGCTCAGTGCTCGGTGTGCTGGGTGCTCAGTACTCAGCGTGCTGGGTGCTCAGTACTCAGTTTGCTGGGTGCTCAGTGCTCAGGGTGCTGGGTGCTCAGTGCTCAGGGTGCATGGTGCTCAGTGATCGGGGTGCTGGGTGCTCAGTACTCAGGGTGCTCAGTGCTCGGGGAGCTCGGTGATCAGTACTCAGGGTGCTGGGTGCTCAGTACTCAGTGCTCGGGGTCCTGGGTGCTCCGTGCTCGGGGTGCTGGGTGCTCAGTGCTCTGGGTGCTGGGTGCTCAGTACTCAGGGTGCTGGGTGCTCAGTACTCAGGGTGCTGGGTGCTCAGTGCTCAGGGTGCTGGGTGCTCAGTACTCAGGGTGCTGGGTGCTCAGTACTCAGGGTGCTCGGTGCTCAGTACTCAGGGTGCTGGGTGCTCAGTGCTCAGGGTGCTGGGTACTCAGTACTCAGGGAGCTGGGTGCTCAGTACTCAGGGTGCTGGGTGCTCAGTGCTCAGGGTGCTGGGTGCTCAGTGCTCAGGTTGCTGGGTGCTCAGTACTCAGGGTGCTGGGTGCTCAGTGCTCAGGGTGATCGGTGCTCAGTACTCAGGGTGCTCAGTACTCAGGGTGCTGGGTGCTCAGTGCTCAGGGTGCTGGGTGCTCAGTACTCAGGGTGCTGGGTGCTCAGTGCTCGGGGTTCTGGGTGCTCAGTGCTCAGGGTGATCGGTGCTCAGTACTCAGGGTGCTGGGTGCTCAGTGCACAGGGTGCTGGGTGCTCAGTCCTCAGGGTGCTCAGTGCTCAGGGTGCTGGGTGCTCTGTGCTCGGGGTGCTCGGTGCTCAGTACTCAGGGTGCTGAGTGCTCAGTACTCAGGGTGCTGGGTGCTCAGTACTCATGGTGCTGGGTGCTCAGTACTCAGGGGGCTGGGTGCTCAGTGCTCAGTGTGCTGGGTGCTCAGTGCTCAGGGCGCTGGGTGCTCAGGGCTCGGGGTGCTGGGTGCTCAGTGCTCGGGGTGCTTGGTGGTCAGTGCTCAGTGCTCAAGGTGCTGGGTGCTCAGTGCTCAGGGTGCTGGGTGCTCAGTACTCAGGGTGCTGGGTGCTCAGTACTCAGGGTGCTGGGTGCTCAGTTCTCAGGGTGCTGGGTGCTCAGTGCTCGGGGCACTGGGTGCTCAGTGCTCGGGGTGCTGGGTGCCCAGTACTCGGGGTGCTGGGTGCTCAGTACTCAGGGTGCTGGGTGCTCAGTACTCAGGGTGCTGGGTGCTCAGTGCTCAGGGTCCTGGGTGCTCAGTACTCAGGGTGCTGGGTGCTCAGTACTCAGGGTGCTCGGTGCTCAGTACTCAGGGTGCTGGGTGCTCAGTGCTCAGGGTGCTGGGTACTCAGTACTCAGGGTGCTGTGTGCTCAGTACTCAGGGTGCTGGGTGCTCAGTGCTCAGGGTGCTGGGTGCTCAGTGCTCACGGTGCTGGGTGCTCAGTACTCAGGGTGCTGGGTGCTCAGTGCTCAGGGTGATCGGTGCTCAGTACTCAGGGTGCTCAGTACTCAGGGTGCTGTGTGCTCAGTGCTCAGGGTGCTGGGTGCTCAGTACTCAGGGTGCTGGGTGCTCAGTGCTCGGGGTGCTGGGTGCCCAGTGCTCAGGGTGATCGGTGCTCAGTACTCAGGGTGCTGGGTGCTCAGTGCTCAGGGTCCTGGGTGCTCGGTCCTCAGGGTGCTCAGTGCTCAGGGTGCTGGGTGCTCTGTGCTCGGGGTGCTGAGTGCTCAGTACTTAGGGTGCTGGGTGCTCAGTATTCATGGTGCTGGGTGCTCAGTACTCAGGGGGCTGGGTGCTCAGTGCTCAGTGTGCTGGGTGCTCAGTGCTCAGGGCGCTGGGTGCTCAGTGCTCGGGGTGCTGGGTGCTCAATGCTCGGGGTGCTGGGTGGTCAGTGCTCAGTGCTCAAGGTGCTGGGTGCTCAGTGCTCAGTGCTCAGGGTGCTGGGTGCTCAGTACTCAGGGTGCTGGGTGCTTAGTGCTCGAGGTGCTCGGTGCTCAGTACTGAAGGTGCTGGGTGCTCAGTGCTCAGGGTGCTGGGTGCTCAGTCCTCGGGGTGCTCCGTACTCATGGTGCTGGGTGCTCAGTGCTCAGGGTGCTGGGTGCTCAGTGCTCGGGGTGCTGGGTGCTGAGTGCTCAGGGTGCTGGGTGCTCAGTGCTCGGGGTGCTCGGTGCTCAGTGCTCAGGGTCCTGGGTGCTCAGTACTCAGGGTGCTGGGTGCTTAGTACTCAGGGTGCTCAGTGCTCAGTACACAGGGTGCTGGGTGCTCAGTGCTCGGGGTGCTAGGTGCTCAGTGCTCAGTACTCAGGGTGCTGGGTGCTCAGTGCTCGGTGTGCTGGGTGCTCAGTACTCAGCGTGCTGGGTGCTCAGTACTCAGTTTGCTGGGTGCTCAGTGCTCAGGGTGCTGGGTGCTCAGTGCTCAGGGTGCATGGTGCTCAGTGATCGGGGTGCTGGGTGCTCAGTACTCAGGGTGCTCAGTGCTCGGGGAGCTCGGTGATCAGTACTCAGGGTGCTGGGTGCTCAGTACTCAGTGCTCGGGGTCCTGGGTGCTCCGTGCTCGGGGTGCTGGGTGCTCAGTGCTCTGGGTGCTGCGTGCTCAGTACTCAGGGTGCTGGGTGCTCAGTACTCAGGGTGCTGGGTGCTCAGTGCTCAGGGTGCTGGGTGCTCAGTACTCAGGGTGCTGGGTGCTCAGTACTCAGGGTGCTCGGTGCTCAGTACTCAGGGTGCTGGGTGCTCAGTGCTCAGGGTGCTGGGTACTCAGTACTCAGGGTGCTGGGTGCTCAGTACTCAGGGTGCTGGGTGCTCAGTGCTCAGGGTGCTGGGTGCTCAGTGCTCAGGGTGCTGGGTGCTCAGTACTCAGGGTGCTGGGTGCTCAGTGCTCAGGGTGATCGGTGCTCAGTACTCAGGGTGCTCAGTACTCAGGGTGCTGGGTGCTCAGTGCTCAGGGTGCTGGGTGCTCAGTCCTCAGGGTGCTCAGTACTCAGGGTGCTGGGTGCTCAGTGCTCAGGGTGATCGGTGCTCAGTACTCAGGGTGCTGGGTGCTCAGTGCTCAGGGTGCTGGGTGCTCAGTCCTCAGGGTGCTCAGTGCTCAGGGTGCTGGGTGCTCTGTGCTCGGGGTGCTCGGTGCTCAGTACTCAGGGTGCTGAGTGCTCAGTACTCAGGGTGCTGGGTGCTCAGTACTCATGGTGCTGGGTGCTCAGTACTCAGGGGGCTGGGTGCTCAGTGCTCAGTGTGCTGGGTGCTCAGTGCTCAGGGCGCTGGGTGCTCAGGGCTCGGGGTGCTGGGTGCTCAGTGCTCGGGGTGCTTGGTGGTCAGTGCTCAGTGCTCAAGGTGCTGGGTGCTCAGTGCTCAGGGTGCTGGGTGCTCAGTACTCAGGGTGCTGGGTGCTCAGTACTCAGGGTGCTGGGTGCTCAGTTCTCAGGGTGCTGGGTGCTCAGTGCTCGGGGCACTGGGTGCTCAGTGCTCGGGGTGCTGGGTGCCCAGTACTCGGGGTGCTGGGTGCTCAGTGCTCAGGGTGCTCAGTGTTCAGTACTCAGTGCTCAGGGTGCTCAGTGCTCAGTGCTCAGGTTGCTGGGTGTTCAGTACTCAGTGTGCTGGGTGCTCAGTGCTCAGGGCGCTGGGTGCTCAGTGCTCGGGGTGCTGGGTGCTCAGTGCTCGGTGTGCTGGGTGGTCAGTGCTCAGTGCTCAAGGTGCTGGGTGCTCAGTGCTCAGTGCTCAGGGTGCTTGGTGCTCAGTACTCAGGGTGCTGGGTGCTTAGTGCTCGAGGTGCTCGGTGCTCAGTACTGAAGGTGCTGGGTGCTCAGTGCTCAGGGTGCTGGGTGCTCAGTCCGCGGGGTGCTCCGTACTCATGGTGCTGGGTGCTCAGTGCTCAGGGTGCTGGGTGCTCAGTGCTCGGGGTACTGGGTGCTGAGTGCTCAGGGTGATGGGTGCTCAGTGCTCGGGGTGCTCGGTGCTCAGTGCTCAGGGTCCTGGGTGCTCAGTACTCAGGGTGCTGGGTGCATAGTTCTCAGGGTGCTCAGTGCTCAGTACACAGGGTGCTGGGTGCTCAGTGCTCGGGGTGCTAGGTGCTCAGTGCTCAGTACTCAGGGTGCTGGGTGCTCAGTGCTCGGGGTGCTGGGTGCTCAGTACTCAGCGTGCTGGGTGCTCAGTACTCAGTTTGCTGGGTGCTCAGTGCTCAGGGTGCTGGGTGCTCAGTGCTCAGGGTGCATGGTGCTCAGTGATCGGGGTGCTGGGTGCTCAGTACTCAGGGTGCTCAGTGCTCGGGGAGCTCGGTGATCAGTACTCAGGGTGCTGGCTGCTCAGTACTCAGTGCTCGGGGTCCTGGGTGCTCCGTGCTCGGGGTGCTGGGTGCTCAGTGCTCAGGGCGCTGGGTGCTCAGTGCTCGGGGTGCTGGGTGCTCAGTGCTCGGGGTGCTGGGTGCTCAGTGCTCAGGGTGATCAGTGCTCGGTACTCAGGGTGCTGGGTGCTCAGTGCTCAGGGTGCTGGGTGCTCAGTCCTCAGGGTGCTCAGTACTTAGGGTGCTCGGTGCTCAGTGCTCAGGGTGCTGGATGCTCAGTGCTCACGGTGCTGGGTGCTCAGTACTCAGTGTGGTGGGTGCTCAGTGCTCAGGGTGATTGGTGCTCAGTACTCAGGGTGCTCAGTACTCAGGGTGCTGTGTGCTCAGTGCTCAGGGTGCTGGGTGCTCAGTACTCAGGGTGCTGGGTGCTCAGTACTCAGGGTGCTGGGTGCTCAGTGCTCAGGGTGCTGGGTGCTCAGTGCTCAGGTTGCTGGGTGCTCAGTACTCAGGGTGCTGGGTGCTCAGTGCTCAGGGTGATCGGTGCTCAGTACTCAGGGTGCTCAGTACTCAGGGTGCTGGGTGCTCAGTGCTCAGGGTGCTGGGTGCTCAGTGCTCAGGTTGCTGGGTGCTCAGTACTCAGGGTGCTGGGTGCTCAGTGCTCAGGGTGATCGGTGCTCAGTACTCAGGGTGCTCAGTACTCAGGGTGCTGGGTGCTCAGTGCTCAGGGTGCTGGGTGCTCAGTGCTCAGGGTGCTGGGTGCTCAGTACTCAGGGTGCTGGGTGCTCAGTGCTCGGGGTTCTGGGTGCTCAGTGCTCAGGGTGATCGGTGCTCAGTACTCAGGGTGCTGGGTGCTCAGTGCACAGGGTGCTGGGTGCTCAGTCCTCAGGGTGCTCAGTGCTCAGGGTGCTGGGTGCTCTGTGCTCGGGGTGCTCGGTGCTCAGTACTCAGGGTGCTGAGTGCTCAGTACTCAGGGTGCTGGGTGCTCAGTACTCATGGTGCTGGGTGCTCAGTACTCAGGGGGCTGGGTGCTCAGTGCTCAGTGTGCTGGGTGCTCAGTGCTCAGGGCGCTGGGTGCTCAGGGCTCGGGGTGCTGGGTGCTCAGTGCTCGGGGTGCTTGGTGGTCAGTGCTCAGTGCTCAAGGTGCTGGGTGCTCAGTGCTCAGGGTGCTGGGTGCTCAGTACTCAGGGTGCTGGGTGCTCAGTACTCAGGGTGCTGGGTGCTCAGTTCTCAGGGTGCTGGGTGCTCAGTGCTCGGGGCACTGGGTGCTCAGTGCTCGGGGTGCTGGGTGCCCAGTACTCGGGGTGCTGGGTGCTCAGTACTCAGGGTGCTGGGTGCTCAGTACTCAGGGTGCTGGGTGCTCAGTGCTCAGGGTCCTGGGTGCTCAGTACTCAGGTTGCTGGGTGCTCAGTACTCAGGGTGCTCGGTGCTCAGTACTCAGGGTGCTGGGTGCTCAGTGCTCAGGGTGCTGGGTACTCAGTACTCAGGGTGCTGTGTGCTCAGTACTCAGGGTGCTGGGTGCTCAGTGCTCAGGGTGCTGGGTGCTCAGTGCTCACGGTGCTGGGTGCTCAGTACTCAGGGTGCTGGGTGCTCAGTGCTCAGGGTGATCGGTGCTCAGTACTCAGGGTGCTCAGTACTCAGGGTGCTGTGTGCTCAGTGCTCAGGGTGCTGGGTGCTCAGTACTCAGGGTGCTGGGTGCTCAGTGCTCGGGGTGCTGGGTGCCCAGTGCTCAGGGTGATCGGTGCTCAGTACTCAGGGTGCTGGGTGCTCAGTGCTCAGGGTCCTGGGTGCTCGGTCCTCAGGGTGCTCAGTGCTCAGGGTGCTGGGTGCTCTGTGCTCGGGGTGCTGAGTGCTCAGTACTTAGGGTGCTGGGTGCTCAGTATTCATGGTGCTGGGTGCTCAGTACTCAGGGGGCTGGGTGCTCAGTGCTCAGTGTGCTGGGTGCTCAGTGCTCAGGGCGCTGGGTGCTCAGTGCTCGGGGTGCTGGGTGCTCAATGCTCGGGGTGCTGGGTGGTCAGTGCTCAGTGCCCAAGGTGCTGGGTGCTCAGTGCTCAGTGCTCAGGGTGCTGGGTGCTCAGTACTCAGGGTGCTGGGTGCTTAGTGCTCGAGGTGCTCGGTGCTCAGTACTGAAGGTGCTGGGTGCTCAGTGCTCAGGGTGCTGGGTGCTCAGTCCTCGGGGTGCTCCGTACTCATTTTGCTGGGTGCTCAGTGCTCAGGGTGCTGGGTGCTCAGTGCTCGGGGTGCTGGGTGCTGAGTGCTCAGGGTGCTGGGTGCTCAGTGCTCGGGGTGCTCGGTGCTCAGTGCTCAGGGTCCTGGGTGCTCAGTACTCAGGGTGCTGGGTGCTTAGTACTCAGGGTGCTCAGTGCTCAGTACACAGGGTGCTGGGTGCTCAGTGCTCGGGGTGCTAGGTGCTCAGTGCTCAGTACTCAGGGTGCTGGGTGCTCAGTGCTCGGTGTGCTGGGTGCTCAGTACTCAGCGTGCTGGGTGCTCAGTACTCAGTTTGCTGGGTGCTCAGTGCTCAGGGTGCTGGGTGCTCAGTGCTCAGGGTGCATGGTGCTCAGTGATCGGGGTGCTGGGTGCTCAGTACTCAGGGTGCTCAGTGCTCGGGGAGCTCGGTGATCAGTACTCAGGGTGCTGGGTGCTCAGTACTCAGTGCTCGGGGTCCTGGGTGCTCCGTGCTCGGGGTGCTGGGTGCTCAGTGCTCTGGGTGCTGCGTGCTCAGTACTCAGGGTGCTGGGTGCTCAGTACTCAGGGTGCTGGGTGCTCAGTGCTCAGGGTGCTGGGTGCTCAGTACTCAGGGTGCTGGGTGCTCAGTACTCAGGGTGCTCGGTGCTCAGTACTCAGGGTGCTGGGTGCTCAGTGCTCAGGGTGCTGGGTACTCAGTACTCAGGGTGCTGGGTGCTCAGTACTCAGGGTGCTGGGTGCTCAGTGCTCAGGGTGCTGGGTGCTCAGTGCTCAGGGTGCTGGGTGCTCAGTACTCAGGGTGCTGGGTGCTCAGTGCTCAGGGTGATCGGTGCTCAGTACTCAGGGTGCTCAGTACTCAGGGTGCTGGGTGCTCAGTGCTCAGGGTGCTGGGTGCTCAGTACTCAGGGTGCTGGGTGCTCAGTGCTCGGGGTTCTGGGTGCTCAGTGCTCAGGGTGATCGGTGCTCAGTACTCAGGGTGCTGGGTGCTCAGTGCTCAGGGTGCTGGGTGCTCAGTCCTCAGGGTGCTCAGTGCTCAGGGTGCTGGGTGCTCTGTGCTCGGGGTGCTCGGTGCTCAGTACTCAGGGTGCTGAGTGCTCAGTACTCAGGGTGCTGGGTGCTCAGTACTCATGGTGCTGGGTGCTCAGTACTCAGGGGGCTGGGTGCTCAGTGCTCAGTGTGCTGGGTGCTCAGTGCTCAGGGCGCTGGGTGCTCAGGGCTCGGGGTGCTGGGTGCTCAGTGCTCGGGGTGCTTGGTGGTCAGTGCTCAGTGCTCAAGGTGCTGGGTGCTCAGTGCTCAGGGTGCTGGGTGCTCAGTACTCAGGGTGCTGGGTGCTCAGTACTCAGGGTGCTGGGTGCTCAGTTCTCAGGGTGCTGGGTGCTCAGTGCTCGGGGCACTGGGTGCTCAGTGCTCGGGGTGCTGGGTGCTCAGTACTCAGGGTGCTGGGTGCTCAGTGCTCGGGGTGCTGGGTGCTCAGTGCTCAGGGTGCTGGGTGCTCAGTGCTCAGGGTGCTGGGTGCTCAGTACTCAGGGTGCTGGGTGCTCAGTGCTCGGGGTGCTCGGTGCTCAGTACTCAAGGTGCTGGGTGCTCAGTGCTCAGGGTGCGGGGTGCTCAGTCCTCGGGGTGCTCCATGCTCAGTGCTCAGGTTGCGGGGTGCTCAGTCCTCGGGGTGCTCCATGCTCATTGCTCGGGGTGCTGGGTGCTCAGTGCTCGGTGTGCTGTGTGCTCAGTGCTCAGTACTCAGGGTGCTGGGTGCTCAGTGCTCAGGGTGCTGAGTGCTCAGTACTCAGCGTGCTGGGTGCTCAGTGCTCGGGGTGGTGGGTGCTCAGTGCTGAGGGTGCTGGCTGCTCAGTGCTCAGGGTGCTGGGTGCTCAGTACTCAGGGTGCTAGGTGCTCAGTACTCAGGGTGCTCAGTGCTCAGTACTCAGCGTGCTGGGTGCTCAGTGCTCAGGGTCCTCGGTGCTCAGTACTCAGGGTGCTAGGTGCTCAGTACTCAGGGTGCTCAGTGCTCAGTACTCAGCGTGCTGGGTGCTCAGTGCTCAGGGTCCTCGGTGCTCAGTACTCAGGGTGCTCAGTGCTCAGTACTCAGCGTGCTTTGTGCTCAGTGCTCAGGGTGCTGGTTGCTCAGTACTCAGGGTGCTGCTTGCTCAGTACTCAGGGTGCTGGGTGCTCAGTACTCTGGGTGCTGGGTGCTCAGTGCTCGGGGTGCTCGGTGATCAGTACTCAGGGTGCTGGGTGCTCAGTGCTCAGGGTGCTGAGTACTCAGTACTCAGGGTGCTGGGTGCTCAGTGCTCAGGGTGCTGGGTGCTCAGTGCTCAGGGTGCTGGGTGCTCAGTGCTCGGGGTGCTGGGTGCTCAGTGCTCGGGGTGCTGGGTGCTCAGTGCTCGGGGTGCTGGGTGCTCAGTGCTCGGGGTGCTGGGTGCTCAGTGCTCAGGGTGATGGGTGCTCAGTACTCAGGGTGCTGGGTGCTCATTACTCAGGGTGCTGGGTGCTCAGTGCTCAGGGTGCTGGGTGCTCAGTCCTCAGGGTGCTGGGTGCTCAGTACTCAGGGTGTTCGGTGCTTAGTACTCAGGGTGCTCAGTGCTCAGTACTCAGGGTGCTGGTTGCTCAGTGCTCGGGGTGCTCGGTGCTCAGTACTCAGGGTGCTGGGTGCTCAGTGCTCAGGGTGCTGGGGGCTCAGTACTCAGGGTGCTTGGTGCTCAGTACTCAGGGTGCTGGGTGCTCAGTACTCAGGGTGCTGGGTGCTCAGTGCTCAGGGTGCTGGGTGCTCAGTACTCAGGGTGCTGGGTGCTCAGTACTCAGGGTGCTCGGTGCTCAGTACTCAGGGTGCTGGGTGCTCAGTGCTCAGGGTGCTTTGTACTCAGTACTCAGGGTTCTGGGTGCTCATAACTCAGGGTGCTGGGTGCTCAGTGCTCAGGGTGCTGGGTGCTCAGTGCTCAGGGTGCTGGGTGCTCAGTACTCAGGGTGCTGGGTGCTCAGTGCTCAGGGTGATCGTTGCTCAGTACTCAGGGTGCTCAGTACTCAGGGTGCTGGGTGCTCAGTGCTCAGGGTGCTGGGTGCTCAGTACTCAGGGTGCTGGGTGCTCAGTGCTCGGGGTGCTGGGTGCTCAGTGCTCAGGGTGATCGGTGCTCAGTACTCAGGGTGCTGGGTGCTTAGTGCTCAGGTTGCTGGGTGCTCAGTCCTCAGGGTGCTCAGTGCTCAGGGTGCAGGGAGCTCAGTGCTCGGGGTGCTCGGTGCTCAGTACTCAGGGTGCTGAGTGCTCAGTACTCAGGGTGCTGGGTGCTCAGTACTCATGGTTCTGGGTGCTCAGTACTCAGGGGGCTGGGTGTTCAGTGCTCAGGGTGCTGGGTGCTCAGTGCTCAGGGGGCTGGGTGCTCAGTGCTTGGGGTGCTGGGTGCTCAGTTCTCGGGGTGCTGGGTGGTCAGTGCTCAGTGATCAGGGTGCTGGGTGCTCAGTGCTCAGTGCTCAGGGTGCTGGGTGCTCAGTACTTAGGATGCTGGGTGCTCAGTACTCAGGGTGCTGGGTGCTCAGTTCTCAGGCTGCTGGGTGCTCAGTACTCTGGGTGTTGGGTGCTCAGTACTCAGGGTGCTGGGTGCTCAGTGCTCGGGGTGCTGGGTGCTCAGTGCTCAGGGTGCTGGTTGCTCATTGCTCAGGGTGCTGGGTGCTCAGTACTCAGGGTGCTGGGTGCTCAGTGCTCGGGGTGCTCGGTGCTCAGTACTCAAGGTGCTGGTTGCTCAGTGCTCAGGGTGCGTGGTGCTCAGTCCTCGGGGTGCTCCATGCTCAGTGCTCAGGGTGCGGGGTGCTCAGTCCTCGGGGTGCTCCATGCTCAGTTCTCGGGGTGCTGGGTGCTCAGTGCACGGGGTGCTGGGTGCTCAGTTCTCAGTACTCAGGGTGCTGGGTGCTCAGTGCTCAGGGTGCTGAGTGCTCAGTACTCAGGGTGCTGGGTGCTCAGTACTCAGGGTGCTGGGTGCTCAGTGCTCAGTGTGCTGGGTGCTCAGTGCTCAGGGTGCTGGGTGCTCAGTGCTCGGGGAGCTCGGTGCTCAGTACTCAGGGTGCTGGGTGCTCAGTACTCAGTGCTCGGGGTCCTGGGTACTCCGTGCTCAGGGTGCTGGGTGCTCAGTACTCAGGGTGCTGGGTGCTCAGTGCTCAGCGTGCTGGGTGCTCAGTGCTCAGGGTGCTGGGTGCTCAGTACTCAGGGTGCTGGGTGCTCAGTACTCAGGGTGCTGGGTGCTCAGTGCTCAGGGTGCTGGGTGCTCAGTACTCAGGGTGCTGTGTGCTCAGTGCTCAGTACTCAGCGTGCTGGTTGCTCAGTGCTCAGAGTGTTGGGTGCTCAGTATTCAGGGTGCTGGGTGCTCAGTGCTCAGTGCTCAGGGTGCTCAGTGCTCAGGGTGCTCAGTGCTCAGGGTGCTGGGTGCTCAGGGTGCTGGGTGCTCAGTGCTCAGGGTGCTGGGTGCTCAGTGCTCAGGGTGCTGGGTGCTCAGTGCTCAGTGCTCAGGGTGCTGGGTGTTCAGTACTCAGGGTGCTCGGTGCTCAGTGCTCAGTACTCAGGGTGCTCAGTACTCAGGGTGCTGGTTGCTCAGTGCTCGGGGTGCTGGGTGCTCAGTACTCAGGGTGCTGGGTGCTCAGTACTCGGGTTGCTGGGTGCTCAGTACTCAGGGTGCTGGGTGCTCAGTGCTCGGGGTGCTGGGTGCTCAGTGCTCAGGGTGATCGGTGCTCAGTGCTCAGGGTGCTGGGTGCTCAGTCCTCCGGGTGCTCAGTGCTCAGGGTGCTGGGTGCTCAGTGCTCGGGGTGCTCGGTGCTCAGTACTCAGGGTGCTGAGTGCTCAGTACTCAGGGTGCTGGGTGCTCAGTACTCAGGGTGCTGGGTGCTCAGTGCTCAGCGTGCTGGGTGCTCAGTGCTCAGGGTGCTGGGTGCTCAGTACTCAGGGTGCTGCGTGCTCAGTGCTCAGGGTGATCGGTGCTCAGGGCTGTGGTGCTGGGTGCTCAGTGGTCAGTGCTCAGGGTGCTGGGTGCTCAGTGCTCAGTGCTCAGGGTGCTGGTTGCTCAGTACTCAGGGTGCTGGGTGCTCAGTACTCAGGGTGCTGGGTGCTCAGTGCTCAGGGTGCTCTGTGCTCAGTACTCAGGCTGCTGGGTGCTCAGTGCTCCGGGTGCTGCGTGCTCAGTGCTCAGTGTGCTGGGTGCTCAGTGCTCAGGGTGCTGGGTGCTCAGTACTCAGGGTGCTCAGTGCTCAGTACTCGGGGTGCTTGTTGCTCAGTACTCGGGGTGCTCAGGGGTGTGGTGCTGGGTGCTCAGTGGTCAGTGCTCAGGGTGCTGGGTGCTCAGTGCTCAGTACTCAGGGTGCTCGGTGCTCAGTACTCAGGGTTCTCAGTGCTCAGTACTCAGGGTGCTGGGTGCTCAGTTCTCAGGGTGCTGGGTGCTCAGTACTCAGGGTGCTCAGTGCTCAGTACTCGGGGTGCTTGTTGCTCAGTACTAAGGGTGCTCAGTGCTCAGTACTCGGGGTGCTGGGTGCTCAGTGCTCACGGTGCTCAGTTCTCAGTGCTCGGGGTGCTGGGTGCTCAGTGCTCGGGGCGCTGGGTGCTCAGTGCTCAGGGTGCTGGGTGCTCAGTACTCGGGGTGCTGGGTGCTCAGTGCTCAGGGTGCTCAGTGCTCAGTACTCAGTGCTCAGGGTGCTCAGTGCTCAGTGCTCAGGGTGCTGGGTGTTCAGTACTCAGGGTGCTGGGTGCTCAGTACCCAGGGTGCTGGGTGCTCAGTGCTCAGGGTGCTCGGTGCTCAGTACTCAAGGTGCTGGTTGCTCAGTGCTCAGGGTGCGGGGTGCTCAGTCCTCGGGGTGCTCCATGCTCAGTGCTCAGGGTGCGGGGTGCTCAGTCCTCGGGGTGCTCCATGCTCAGTGCTCGGGGTGCTGGGTGCTCAGTGCTCGGGGTGCTGGGTGCTCAGTGCTCAGTACTCAGGGTGCTGGGTGCTCAGTGCTCAGGGTGCTGAGTGCTCAGTACTCAGGGTGCTGGGTGCTCAGTACTCAGGGTGCTGGGTGCTCAGTGCTCAGGGTGCTGGGTGCTCAGTGCTCAGGGTGCTGGGTGCTCAGTGCTCGGGGAGCTCGGTGCTCAGTACTCAGGGTGCTGGGTGCTCAGTACTCAGTGCTCGGGGTCCTGGGTACTCCGTGCTCAGGGTGCTGGGTGCTCAGTACTCAGGGTGCTGGGTGCTCAGTGCTCAGCGTGCTGGGTGCTCAGTGCTCAGGGTGCTGGGTGCTCAGTACTCAGGGTGCTGCGTGCTCAGTGCTCAGGGTGATCGGTGCTCAGTACTCAGGGTGCTCAGTACTCAGGGTGCTGGGTGCTCAGTGCTCAGGGTGCTGGGTGCTCAGTACTCAGGGTGCTAGGTGCTCAGTGCTAGGGGTGCTGGGTGCTCAGTGCTCAGGGTGATCGGTGCTCAGTACTCAGGGTGCTGGGTGCTCAGTGCTCAGGGTGCTGGGTGCTCAGTCCTCAGGGTGCTCAGTGCTCAGGGTGCTTGGTGCTCAGTGCTCGGGGTGCTCGGTGCTCAGTACTCAGGGTGCTGAGTGCTCAGTACTCAGGGTACTGGGTGCTCAGTACTCATGGTGCTGGGTGCTCAGTACTCAGGGGGCTGGGTGCTCAGTGCTCAGTGTGCTGGGTGCTCAGTGCTCAGGGCGCTGGGTGCTCAGTGCTCGGGGTGCTGGATGCTCAGTGCTCGGGGTGCTGGGTGGTCAGAGCTCAGTGCTCAAGGTGCTGGGTGCTCAGTGCTCAGTGCTCAGGCAGCTGGGTGCTCAGTACTCAGGGTGCTGGGTGCTCAGTACTCAGGGTGCTGGGTGCTCAGTTCTCAGGGTGCTGGGTGATCAGTACTCTGGGTGTTGTGTGCTCAGTACTCAGGGTGCTCAGTGCTCAGTACTCGGGGTGCTGGGTGCTCAGTGCTCAGTGTGCTCAGTGCTCAGTGCTCAGGGTGCTGGGTGCTCCGTGCTCGGGGCGCTGGGAACTCAGTGCTCGGGGTGCTGGGTGCTCAGTACTCAGGGTGCTGTGTGCTCAGTGCTCAGTACTCAGCGTGCTGGGTGCTCAGTTCTCAGAGTGTTCGGTGCTCAGTACTCAGGGTGCTGGGTGCTCAGTGCTCAGTGCTCAGGGTGTTCAGTGCTCAGGGTGCTCAGTGCTCAGGGTGCTGGGTGCTCAGGGTGCTGGGTGCTCAGTGCTCAGGGTGCTGGGTGCTCAGTGCTCAGGGTGCTGGGTGCTCAGTGCTCAGTGCTCAGGGTGCTGGGTGTTCAGTACTCAGGGTGCTCGGTGCTCAGTGCTCAGGGTGCTAGGTGCTCAGTGCTCGGGGTGCTGGGTGATCATTGCTCAGGGTGATCAGTGCTCAGTACTCAGGGTGCTGGGTGCTCAGTGCTTAGGGTGCTGGGTGCTCAGTCCTCAGGGTGCTCAGTACTCAGGGTGCTCGGTGCTCAGTGCTCAGTACTCAGGGTGCTCAGTACTCAGGGTGCTGGTTGCTCAGTGCTCGGGGTGCTGGGTGCTCAGTACTCAGGGTTCTGGGTGCTCAGTACTCGGGGTGCTGGGTGCTCAGTACTCAGGGTGCTGGGTGCTCAGTGCTCGGGGTGCTGGGTGCTCAGTGCTCAGGGTGATCGGTGCTCAGTGCTCAGGGTGCTGGGTGCTCAGTCCTCCGGGTGCTCAGTGCTCAGGGTGCTGGGTGCTCAGTGCTCGGGGTGCTCGGTGCTCAGTACTCAGGGTGCTGAGTGCTCAGTACTCAGGGTGCTGGGTGCTCAGTACTCAGGGTGCTGGGTGCTCAGTACTCAGGGTGCTGTGTGCTCAGGGTGCTGGGTGCTCAGTACTCAGGGTGCTGGGTGCTCAGTGCTCGGGGTGCTGGGTGCTCAGGGCTGTGGTGCTGGGTGCTCAGTGGTCAGTGCTCAGGGTGCTGGGTGCTCAGTGCTCAGTGCTCAGGGTGCTGGTTGCTCAGTACTCAGGGTGCTGGGTGCTCAGTACTCAGGGTGCTGGGTGCTCAGTGCTCAGGGTGCTCTGTGCTCAGTACTCAGGGTGCTGGGTGCTCAGTGCTCCGGGTGCTGCGTGCTCAGTGCTCAGTGTGCTGGGTGCTCAGTGCTCAGGGTGCTGGGTGCTCAGTACTCAGGGTGCTCAGTGCTCAGTACTCGGGGTGCTTGTTGCTCAGTACTCGGGGTGCTCAGGGCTGTGGTGCTGGGTGCTCAGTGGTCAGTGCTCAGGGTGCTGGGTGCTCAGTGCTCAGTACTCAGGGTGCTCGGTGCTCAGTACTCAGGGTTCTCAGTGCTCAGTACTCAGAGTGCTGGGTGCTCAGTTCTCAGGGTGCTGGGTGCTCAGTACTCAGGGTGCTCAGTGCTCAGTACTCGGGGTGCTTGTTGCTCAGTACTAAGGGTGCTCAGTGCTCAGTACTCGGGGTGCTGGGTGCTCAGTGCTCAGGGTGCTCAGTTCTCAGTGCTCGGGGTGCTGGGTGCTCAGTGCTCGGGGCGCTGGGTGCTCAGTGCTCAGGGTGCTGGGTGCTCAGTACTCGGGGTGCTGGGTGCTCAGTGCTCAGGGTGCTCAGTGCTCAGTACTCAGTGCTCAGGGTGCTCAGTGCTCAGTGCTCAGGGTGCTGGGTGTTCAGTACTCAGGGTGCTGGGTGCTCAGTACTCAGGGTGCTGGGTGCTCAGTGCTCAGGGTGCTGGGTGCTCAGTACTCTGGGTGTTGGGTGCTCAGTACTCAGGGTGCTGGGTGCTCCGTGCTCGGGGTGCTGGGTGCTCAGTGCTCAGGGTGCTGGGTTCTCTGTGCTCAGTGTGCTGGGTGCTCAGTGCTCAGGGTGCTGGGTGCTCAGTACTCGGGGTGCTCCGTGCTCAGGGTGCTGGGTGCTCAGTGCTCAGGGTGCTGGGTGCTCAGTGCTCGGGGTGCTGGGTGCTGAGTGCTCAGGGTGCTGGGTGCTCAGTGCTCGGGCTGCTCGGTGCTCAGTGCTCAGTGTCCTGGGTGCTCAGTACTCAGGGTGCTGGGTGCTTAGTACTCAGGGTGCTCAGTGCTCAGTACACAGGGTGCTGGGTGCTCAGTGCTCGGGGTGCTGGGTGCTCAGGGCTGTGGTGCTGGGTGCTCAGTGCGCAGTGCTCAGGGTGCTGGGTGCTCAGTGCTCAGTGCTCAGGGTGCTGGTTGCTCAGTACTCAGGGTGCTGGGTGCTCAGTACTCAGGGTGCTGGGTGCTCAGTACTCAGGGTGCTGGGTGCTCAGTGCTCAGGGTGCTCTGTGCTCAGTACTCAGGGTGCTGGGTGCTCAGTGCCTGGGGTGCTGCGTGCTCAGTGCTCAGGGAGCTGGGTGCTCAGTGCTCAGGGTGCTGGGTGCTCACTACTGAGGGTGCTGGGTGCTCAGTGCTCAGGGTGCTGGGTGCTCAGTCCACAGGGTGCTCAGTACTCAGGGTGCTCGGTGCTCAGTGCTCAGTACTCAGGGTGATCAGTACTCAGGGTGCTCAGTGCTCGGGGTGCTGGGTGCTCAGTGCTCGGGGTGCTCGGTGCTCAGTACTCAGGGTGCTGAGTGCTCAGTACCCAGGGTGCTGGGTGCTCAGTACTCAGGGTGCTGGGTGCTCAGTACTCAGGGTGCTGGGTGCTCAGGGTGCTGGGTGCTCAGTACTCAGGGTGCTGGGTGCTCAGTGCTCGGGGTGCTGGGTGCTCAGGGCTGTGGTGCTGGGTGCTCAGTGGTCAGTGCTCAGGGTGCTGGGTGCTCAGTTCTCAGGGTGCTGGGTGCTCAGTACTCAGGGTGCTCAGTGCTCAGTACTCGGGGTGCTTGTTGCTCAGTACTAAGGGTGCTCAGTGCTCAGTACTCGGGGTGCTGGGTGCTCAGTGCTCAGGGTGCTCAGTTCTCAGTGCTCGGGGTGCTGGGTGCTCAGTGCTCGGGGCGCTGGGTGCTCAGTGCTCAGGGTGCTGGGTGCTCAGTACTCGGGGTGCTGGGTGCTCAGTGCTCAGGGTGCTCAGTGCTCAGTACTCAGTGCTCAGGGTGCTCAGTGCTCAGTGCTCAGGGTGCTGGGTGTTCAGTACTCAGGGTGCTGGGTGCTCAGTACTCAGGGTGCTGGGTGCTCAGTGCTCAGGGTGCTGGGTGCTCAGTACTCTGGGTGTTGGGTGCTCAGTACTCAGGGTGCTGGGTGCTCCGTGCTCGGGGTGCTGGGTGCTCAGTGCTCAGGGTGCTGGGTGCTCTGTGCTCAGGGTGCTGGGTGCTCAGTGCTCAGGGTGCTGGGTGCTCAGTACTCGGGGTGCTCCGTGCTCAGGGTGCTGGGTGCTCAGTGCTCAGGGTGCTGGGTGCTCAGTGCTCGGGGTGCTGGGTGCTGAGTGCTCAGGGTGCTGGGTGCTCAGTGCTCGGGCTGCTCGGTGCTCAGTGCTCAGGGTCCTGGGTGCTCAGTACTCAGGGTCCTGGGTGCTTAGTACTCAGGGTGCTCAGTGCTCAGTACACAGGGTGCTGGGTGCTCAGTGCTCGGGGTGCTGGGTGCTCAGTGCTCAGTACTCAGGGTGCTGGGTGCTCAGTGCTCGGGGTGCTGGGTGCTCAGTACTCAGCGTGCTGGGTGCTCAGTACTCAGGGTGCTGGGTGCTCAGGTCTCAGGGTGCTGGGTGCTCAGTGCTCAGGGTGCTGGGTGCTCAGTGATCGGGGTGCTGGGTGCTCAGTACTCAGTGTGCTCAGTGCTCGGGGTGCTGGGTGCTCAGTACTCAGCGTGCTGGGTGCTCAGTACTCAGGGTGCTGGGTGCTCAGGTCTCAGGGTGCTGGGTGCTCAGTACTCAGGGTGCTGGGTGCTCCGTGCTCGGGGTGCTGGGTGCTCAGTGCTCTGGGTGCTTAGTGCTCAGTACTCAGGGTGCTGGGTGCTCAGTACTCATGGTGCTGGGTGCTCATTCTCAGGGTGCTGGGTGCTCAGTGCTCGGGTTGCTGGGTGCTCAGTACTCAGGGTGCTGGGTGCTCAGTACTCAGGGTGCTGGGTGCTCAGTACTCAGGGTGCTCGGTTCTCAGTACTCAGGGTGCTGGGTGCTCATTCTCGGGGTGCTGGGTGCTCAGTGCTCGGGGTGCTGGGTGCTCAGTACTCAGGGTGCTGGGGGCTCAGTACTCAGGGTGCTGGGTGCTCAGTACTCAGGGTGATCTCTTCTCAGTACTCAGGTTGCTGGGTGCTCAGTGCTCGGGGTGCTGGGTGCTCAGTACTCGGGGTGCTCAGTGCTCAGTACTCAGGGTGCTGGGTGCTCAGTACTCAGGGTGCTGGGTGCTCAGTGCTCGGGGTGCTCGGTGCTCAGTACTCAATGTGCAGCGTGTTCAGTACTCGGGGTGCTGGGTGCTCAGTGCTCAGCGTGCTGGGTGCTCAGTACTCAGGGTGCTGAGTGCTCAGTACTCAGGGTGCTGGGTGCTCAGTACTCAGGTTGCTGGTTGCTCAGTACTCAGGGTGCTGGGTGCTCAGTGCTCAGGGTGCTGGGTGTTCAGTGCTCGGGGTGCTGGGTGCTCAGGTCTGTGGTGCTGGGTGCTCAGTGCTCAGTGCTCAGGGTGCTGGGTGCTCAGTGCTCAGTGCTCAGGGTGCTGGTTGCTCAGTACTCAGGGTGCTGGGTGCTCAGTACTCAGGGTGCTGGGTGCTCAGTACTCAGGGTGCTGGGTGCTCAGTGCTCAGGGTGCTCTGTGCTCAGTACTCAGGGTGCTGGGTGCTCAGTGCCTGGGGTGCTGCGTGCTCAGTGCTCAGGGAGCTGGGTGCTCAGTGCACAGGTTGCTGGGTGCTCAGTACTCAGGGTGCTGGGTGCTCAGTGCTCAGGGTGCTGGGTGCTCAGTCCACAGGGTGCTCAGTACTCAGGGTGCTCGGTGCTCAGTGCTCAGTACTCAGGGTGCTCAGTACTCAGGGTGCTCAGTGCTCGGGGTGCTGGGTGCTCAGTGCTCGGGGTGCTCGGTGCTCAGTACTCAGGGTGCTGAGTGCTCAGTACTCAGGGTGCTGGGTGCTCAGTACTCAGGGTGCTGGGTGCTCAGTACTCAGGGTGCTGGGTGCTCAGGGTGCTGGGTGCTCAGTACTCAGGGTGCTGGGTGCTCAGTGCTCGGGGTGCTGGGTGCTCAGGGCTGTGGTGCTGGGTGCTCAGTGGTCAGTGCTCAGGGTGCTGGGTGCTCAGTGCTCAGTGCTCAGGGTGCTGGTTGCTCAGTACTCAGGGTGCTGGGTGCTTAGTACTCAGGGTGCTGGGTGCTCAGTGCTCAGGGTGCTCTGTGCTCAGTACTCAGGGTGCTGGGTGCTCAGTGCTCGGGGTGCTGCGTGTTTAGTGCTCAGTGTGCTGGGTGCTCAGTGCTCAGGGTGCTGGGTGCTCAGTACTCAGGGTGCTCAGTGCTCAGTACTCGGGGTGCTTGTTGCTCAGTACTCGGGGAGCTCAGGGCTGTGGTGCTGGGTGCTCAGTGGTCAGTGCTCAGGGTGCTGGGTGCTCAGTGCTCAGTACTCAGGGTGCTCGGTGCTCAGTACTCAGGGTTCTCAGTGCTCAGTACTCAGGGTGCTGGGTGCTCATTTCTCAGGGTGCTGGGTGCTCAGTACTCAGGGTGCTCAGTGCTTAGTACTCGGGGTGCTTGTTGCTCAGTACTCAGGGTGCTCAGTGCTCAGTACTCGGGGTGCTGGGTGCTCAGTGCTCAGGGTGCTCAGTTCTCAGTGCTCGGGGTGCTGGGTGCTCAGTGCTCGGGGCGCTGGGTGCTCAGTGCTCGGGGTGCTGGGTGCTCAGTACTCGGGGTGCTGCGTGCTCATTGCTCAGGGTGCTCAGTTCTCAGTGCTCAGGGTGCTCAGTGCTCAGTGCTCAGGGTGCTGGGTGTTCAGTACTCAGGGTGCTGGGTGCTCAGTACTCAGGGTGCTGGTTGCTCAGTGCTCAGGGTGCTGGGTGCTCAGTACTCTGGGTGTTGGGTGCTCAGTACTCAGGGTGCTGGGTGCTCCGTGCTCGGGGTGCTGGGTGCTCAGTGCTCAGGGTGCTGGGTGCTCTGTGCTCAGGGTGCTGGGTGCTCAGTGCTCAGGGTGCTGGGTGCTCAGTACTCGGGGTGCTCCGTGCTCAGGGTGCTGGGTGCTCAGTGCTCAGGGTGGTGGGTGCTCAGTGCTCGGGGTGCTGGGTGCTGAGTGCTCAGGGTGCTGGGTGCTCAGTGCTCAGGGTGCTGGATGCTCAGTACACAGGGTGCTCAGTACTCAGGGTGCTCGGTGCTCAGTGCTCAGTACTCAGGGTGCTCAGTACTCAGGGTGCTCAGTGCTCGGGGTGCTGGGTGCTCAGTGCTCGGGGTGCTCGGTGCTCAGTACTCAGGGTGCTGAGTGCTCAGTACCCAGGGTGCTGGGTGCTCAGTACTCAGGGTGCTGGGTGCTCAGTACTCAGGGTGCTGGGTGCTCAGGGTGCTGGGTGCTCAGTACTCAGGGTGCTGGGTGCTCAGTGCTCGGGGTGCTGGGTGCTCAGGGCTGTGGTGCTGGGTGCTCAGTGGTCAGTGCTCAGGGTGCTGGGTGCTCAGTTCTCAGGGTGCTGGGTGCTCAGTACTCAGGGTGCTCAGTGCTCAGTACTCGGGGTGCTTGTTGCTCAGTACTAAGGGTGCTCAGTGCTCAGTACTCGGGGTGCTGGGTGCTCAGTGCTCAGGGTGCTCAGTTCTCAGTGCTCGGGGTGCTGGGTGCTCAGTGCTCGGGGCGCTGGGTGCTCAGTGCTCAGGGTGCTGGGTGCTCAGTACTCGGGGTGCTGGGTGCTCAGTGCTCAGGGTGCTCAGTGCTCAGTACTCAGTGCTCAGGGTGCTCAGTGCTCAGTGCTCAGGGTGCTGGGTGTTCAGTACTCAGGGTGCTGGGTGCTCAGTACTCAGGGTGCTGGGTGCTCAGTGCTCAGGGTGCTGGGTGCTCAGTACTCTGGGTGTTGGGTGCTCAGTACTCAGGGTGCTGGGTGCTCCGTGCTCGGGGTGCTGGGTGCTCAGTGCTCAGGGTGCTGGGTGCTCTGTGCTCAGGGTGCTTTGTGCTCAGTGCTCAGGGTGCTGGGTGCTCAGTACTCGGGGTGCTCCGTGCTCAGGGTGCTGGGTGCTCAGTGCTCAGGGTGCTGGGTGCTCAGTGCTCGGGGTGCTGGGTGCTGAGTGCTCAGGGTGCTGGGTGCTCAGTGCTCGGGCTGCTCGGTGCTCAGTGCTCAGGGTCCTGGGTGCTCAGTACTCAGGGTGCTGGGTGCTTAGTACTCAGGGTGCTCAGTGCTCAGTACACAGGGTGCTGGGTGCTCAGTGCTGAGGGTGCTGGGTGCTCAGTACTCAGCGTGCTGGGTGCTCAGTACTCAGGGTGCTGGGTGCTCAGGTCTCAGGGTGCTGGGTGCTCAGTGCTCAGGGTGCTGGGTGCTCAGTGATCGGGGTGCTGGGTGCTCAGTACTCAGTGTGCTCAGTGCTCGGGGTGCTGGGTGCTCAGTACTCAGCGTGCTGGGTGCTCAGTACTCAGGGTGCTGGGTGCTCAGGTCTCAGGGTGCTGGGTGCTCAGTACTCAGGGTGCTGGGTGCTCCGTGCTCTGGGTGCTGGGTGCTCAGTGCTCTGGGTGCTTAGTGCTCAGTACTCAGGGTGCTGGGTGCTCAGTACTCATGGTGCTGGGTGCTCATTCTCAGGGTGCTGGGTGCTCAGTGCTCGGGTTGCTGGGTGCTCAGTACTCAGGGTGCTGGGTGCTCAGTACTCAGGGTGCTGGGTGCTCAGTACTCAGGGTGCTCGGTTCTCAGTACTCAGGGTGCTGGGTGCTCATTCTCGGGGTGCTGGGTGCTCAGTGCTCGGGGTGCTGGGTGCTCAGTACTCAGGGTGCTGGGGGCTCAGTACTCAGGGTGCTGGGTGCTCAGTACTCAGGGTGATCTCTTCTCAGTACTCAGGTTGCTGGGTGCTCAGTGCTCGGGGTGCTGGGTGCTCAGTACTCGGGATGCTCAGTGCTCAGTACTCAGGGTGCTGGGTGCTCAGTACTCAGGGTGCTGGGTGCTCAGTGCTCGGGGTGCTCGGTGCTCAGTACTCAGTGTGCAGCGTGCTCAGTACTCGGGGTGCTGGGTGCTCAGTGCTCAGCGTGCTGGGTGCTCAGTACTCAGGGTGCTGAGTGCTCAGTACTCAGGGTGCTGGGTGCTCAGTACTCAGGTTGCTGGTTGCTCAGTACTCAGGGTGCTGGGTGCTCAGTGCTCAGGGTGCTGGGTGTTCAGTGCTCGGGGTGCTGGGTGCTCAGGTCTGTGGTGCTGGGTGCTCAGTGCTCAGTGCTCAGGGTGCTGGGTGCTCAGTGCTCAGTGCTCAGGGTGCTGGTTGCTCAGTACTCAGGGTGCTGGGTGCTCAGTACTCAGGGTGCTGGGTGCTCAGTACTCAGGGTGCTGGGTGCTCAGGGCTCAGGGTGCTCTGTGCTCAGTACTCAGGGTGCTGGGTGCTCAGTGCCTGGGGTGCTGCGTGCTCAGTGCTCAGGGAGCTGGGTGCTCAGTGCTCAGGGTGCTGGGTGCTCAGTACTCAGGGTGCTGGGTGCTCAGTGCTCAGGGTGCTGGGTGCTCAGTCCACAGGGTGCTCAGTACTCAGGGTGCTCGGTGCTCAGTGCTCAGTACTCAGGGTGCTCAGTACTCAGGGTGCTCAGTGCTCGGGGTGCTGGGTGCTCAGTGCTCGGGGTGCTCGGTGCTCAGTACTCAGGGTGCTGAGTGCTCAGTACTCAGGGTGCTGGGTGCTCAGTACTCAGGGTGCTGGGTGCTCAGTACTCAGGGTGCTGGGTGCTCAGGGTGCTGGGTGCTCAGTACTCAGGGTGCTGGGTGCTCAGTGCTCGGGGTGCTGGGTGCTCAGGGCTGTGGTGCTGGGTGCTCAGTGGTCAGTGCTCAGGGTGCTGGGTGCTCAGTGCTCAGTGCTCAGGGTGCTGGTTGCTCAGTACTCAGGGTGCTGGGTGCTTAGTACTCAGGGTGCTGGGTGCTCAGTGCTCAGGGTGCTCTGTGCTCAGTACTCAGGGTGCTGGGTGCTCAGTGCTCGGGGTGCTGCGTGTTTAGTGCTCAGTGTGCTGGGTGCTCAGTGCTCAGGGTGCTGGGTGCTCAGTACTCAGGGTGCTCAGTGCTCAGTACTCGGGGTGCTTGTTGCTCAGTACTCGGGGAGCTCAGGGCTGTGGTGCTGGGTGCTCAGTGGTCAGTGCTCAGGGTGCTGGGTGCTCAGTGCTCAGTACTCAGGGTGCTCGGTGCTCAGTACTCAGGGTTCTCAGTGCTCAGTACTCAGGGTGCTGGGTGCTCATTTCTCAGGGTGCTGGGTGCTCAGTACTCAGGGTGCTCAGTGCTTAGTACTCGGGGTGCTTGTTGCTCAGTACTCAGGGTGCTCAGTGCTCAGTACTCGGGGTGCTGGGTGCTCAGTGCTCAGGGTGCTCAGTTCTCAGTGCTCGGGGTGCTGGGTGCTCAGTGCTCGGGGCGCTGGGTGCTCAGTGCTCGGGGTGCTGGGTGCTCAGTACTCGGGGTGCTGCGTGCTCATTGCTCAGGGTGCTCAGTGCTCAGTTCTTAGTGCTCAGGGTGCTCAGTGCTCAGTGCTCAGGGTGCTGGGTGTTCAGTACTCAGGGTGCTGGGTGCTCAGTACTCTGGGTGTTGGGTGCTCAGTACTCAGGGTGCTGGGTGCTCCGTGCTCGGGGTGCTGGGTGCTCAGTGCTCAGGGTGCTGGGTGCTCTGTGCTCAGGGTGCTGGGTGCTCAGTGCTCAGGGTGCTGGGTGCTCAGTACTCGGGGTGCTCCGTGCTCAGGGTGCTGGGTGCTCAGTGCTCAGGGTGCTGGGTGCTCAGTGCTCGGGGTGCTGGGTGCTGAGTGCTCAGGGTGCTGGGAGCTCAGTGCTCAGGCTGCTCGGTGCTCAGTGCTCAGGGTCCTGGGTGCTCAGTGCTCGGGGTGCTGGGTGCTCAGTACTCAGCGTGCTGGGTGCTCAGTACTAAGGGTGCTCGGTGCTCAGTGCTCAGTGTGCTGGGTGCTCAGTGCTCAGGGTGCTGGGTGCTTAGTTCTCAGGGTGCTCAGTGCTCAGTACACAGGGTGCTGGGTGCTCAGTGCTCGGGGTGCTGGGTGCTCAGTGCTCAGTACTCAGGGTGCTGGGTGCTCAGTGCTCGGGGTGCTGGGTGCTCAGTACTCAGCGTGCTGGGTGCTCAGTACTCAGGGTGCTGGGTGCTCAGTGCTCAGGGTGCTGGGTGCTCAGTGCTCAGGGTGGTGGGTGCTCAGTGATCGGGGTGCTGGGTGCTCAGTACTCAGTGTGCTCAGTGCTCGGGGAGCTCGGTGCTCAGTACTCAGGGTGCTGGGTGCTCAGTTCTCAGTGCTCGGGGTCCTGGGTGCTCCGTGCTCGGGGTGCTGGGTGCTCAGTACTCAGCGTGCTGGGTGCTCAGTACTCAGGGTGCTGGGTGCTCAGTGCTCAGGGTACTGGGTGCTCAGTGCTCAGGGTGCTGGGTGCTCAGTGATCGGGGTGCTGGGTGCTCAGTACTCAGTGTTCTCAATGCTCGGGGAGCTCGGTGCTCAGTACTCAGGGTGCTGGGTGCTCAGTTCTCAGTGCTCGGGGTCCTGGGTGCTCCGTGCTCGGGGTGCTGGGTGCTCAGTGCTCTGGGTGCTTAGTGCTCAGTACTCAGGGTGCTGGGTGCTCAGTACTCATGGTGCTGGGTGCTCATTCTCAGGGTGCTGGGTGCTCAGTGCTCGGGTTGCTGGGTGCTCAGTACTCAGGGTGCTGGGGGCTCAGTACTCAGGGTGCTGGGTGCTCAGTACTCAGGGTGCTCGGTTCTCAGTACTCAGGGTGCTGGGTGCTCATTCTCGGGGTGCTGGGTGCTCAGTGCTCGGGGTGCTGGGTGCTCAGTACTCAGGGTGCTGGGGGCTCAGTACTCAGGGTGCTGGGTGCACAGTACTCAGGGTGATCTGTTCTCAGTACTCAGGTTGCTGGGTGCTCAGTGCTCGGGGTGCTGGGTGCTCAGTACTCGGGGTGCTCAGTGCTCAGTACTCAGGGTGCTGGGTGCTCAGTACTCAGGGTGCTGGGTGCTCAGTGCTCGGCGTGCTCGGTGCTCAGTACTCGGTGTGCAGGGTGCTCATTACTCGGGGTGCTGGGTGCTCAGTGCTCAGGGTGCTGGGTGCTCAGTACTCATGGTGCTGAGTGCTCAGTACTCAGGGTGCTGGGTGCTCAGTGCTCGGTGTGCTGGGTGCTCAGGGCTGTGGTGCTGGGTGCTCACTTCTCAGTGCGCAGGGTGCTGGGTGCTCAGTGCTCAGTGCTCAGGGTGCTGGTTGCTCAGTACTCAGGGTGCTGGGTGCTCAGTACTCAGGGTGCTGGGTGCTCAGTGCTCAGGGTGCTCTGTGCTCAGTACTCAGGGTGCTGGGTGCTCAGTGCTCGGGGTGCTGCGTGCTCAGTGCTCAGGGAGCTGGGTGCTCAGTGCTCAGGGTGCTGGGTGCTCAGTTCTCAGGGTGCTGGGTGCTCAGTGCTCGTTGTGCTCGGTGCTCAGTCCTCGGGGTGCTCCGTGCTCAGTGATCAGGGTGCTGGGTGCTCAGTACTCAGGGTGCTCGGTGCTCAGTACTCAGGGTTCTCAGTGCTCAGTACTCAGGGTGCTGGGTGCTCAGTGCTCAGGGTGCTGGGTGCTCAGTACTCAGGGTGCTCAGTGCTCAGTTCTCGGGGTGCTTGGTGCTCAGTACTCAGGGTGCTCAGTGCTCAGTACTCGGGGTGCTGGGTGCTCAGTGCTCAGGGTGCTCAGTGCTCAGTGCTCGGGGTGCTGGGTGCTCAGTGCTCGGGGCGCTGGGTGCTCAGTGCTCGGGGTGCTGGGTGCTCAGTACTCGGGGTGCTGGGTGCTCAGTGCTCAGAGTGCTCAGTGCTCAGTACTCAGTGCTCAGGGTGCTCAGTGCTCAGTGCTCAGGGTGCTGGGTGCTCAGTACTCAGGGTGCTGGGTGCTCAGTGCTCAGGGTGCTGGGTGCTCAGTGCTCGGGGTGCTGGGTGCTCAGTACTCAGTGTGTTCAGTGCTCGGGTTGCTGGGTGCTCAGTACTCAGGGTGCTGGGGGCTCAGTACTCAGGGTGCTGGGTGCTCAGTACTCAGGGTGCTCAGTTCTCAGTACTCAGGGTGCTGGGTGCTCATTCTCGGGGTGCAGGGTGCTCAGTGCTCAGGGTGCTGGGTGCTCAGTACTCAGGGTGCTGGGGGCTCAGTACTCAGGGTGCTGGGTGCTCAGTACTCAGGGTGATCTGTTCTCAGTACTCAGGTTGCTGGGTGCTCAGTGCTCGGGGTGCTGGGTGCTCAGTACTCGGGGTGCTCAGTGCTCAGTACTCAGGGTGCTGGGTGCTCAGTACTCAGGGTGCTGGGTGCTCAGTGCTCGGGGTACTCGGTGCTCAGTACTCGGTGTGCAGGGTGCTCATTACTCAGGGTGCTGGGTGCTCAGTGCTCAGGGTGCTGGGTGCCCAGTACTCAGGGTGCTGAGTGCTCAGTACTCAGGGTGCTGGGTGCTCAGTGCTCGGTGTGCTGGGTGCTCAGGGCTGTGGTGCTGGGTGCTCAGTTCTCAGTGCTCAGGGTGCTGGGTGCTCAGTGCTCAGTACTCAGGGTGCTGGGTGCTCAGTGCTCTGGGTGCTGGGTGCTCAGGGCTGTGGTGCTGGGTGCTCAGTGGTCAGTGCTCAGGGTGCTGGGTGCTCAGTGCTCAGTGCTCAGGGTGCTGGTTGCTCAGTACTCAGGGTGCTGGGTGCTTAGTACTCAGGGTGCTGGGTGCTCAGTGCTCAGGGAGCTCTGTGCTCAGTACTCAGGGTGCTGGGTGCTCAGTGCTCGGGGTGCTGCGTGTTTAGTGCTCAGTGTGCTGGGTGCTCAGTGCTCAGGGTGCTGGGTGCTCAGTACTCAGGGTGCTCAGTGCTCAGTACTCGGGGTGCTTGTTGCTCAGTACTCGGGGAGCTCAGGGCTGTGGTGCTGGGTGCTCAGTGGTCAGTGCTCAGGGTGCTGGGTGCTCAGTGCTCAGTACTCAGGGTGCTCGGTGCTCAGTACTCAGGGTTCTCAGTGCTCAGTACTCAGGGTGCTGGGTGCTCATTTCTCAGGGTGCTGGGTGCTCAGTACTCAGGGTGCTCAGTGCTTAGTACTCAGGGTGCTTGTTGCTCAGTACTCAGGGTGCTCAGTGCTCAGTACTCGGGGTGCTGGGTGCTCAGTGCTCAGGGTGCTCAGTTCTCAGTGCTCGGGGTGCTGGGTGCTCAGTGCTCGGGGCGCTGGGTGCTCAGTGCTCGGGGTGCTGGGTGCTCAGTACTCGGGGTGCTGCGTGCTCAGTGCTCAGGGTGCTCAGTACTCAGTTCTCAGTGCTCAGGGTGCTCAATGCTCAGTGCTCAGGGTGCTGGGTGTTCAGTACTCAGGGTGCTGGGTGCTCAGTACTCAGGGTGCTGGGTGCTCAGTGCTCAGGGTGCTGGGTGCTCAGTACTCTGGGTGTTGGGTGCTCAGTACTCAGGGTGCTGGGTGCTCCGTGCTCGGGGTGCTGGGTGCTCAGTGCTCAGGGTGCTGGGTGCTCTGTGCTCAGGGTGCTGGGTGCTCAGTGCTCAGGGTGCTGGGTGCTCAGTACTCGGGGTGCTCCGTGCTCAGGGTTCTGGGTGCTCAGTGCCCAGGGTGCTGGGTGCTCAGTGCTCGGGGTGCTGGGTGCTGAGTGCTCAGGGTGCTGGGTGCTCAATGCTCGGGCTGCTCGGTGCTCAGTGCTCAGTGTGCTGGGTGCTCAGTGCTCAGGGTGCTGGGTGCTCAGTTCTCAGGGTGCTGGGTGCTCATTGCTCGTTGTGCTCGGTGCTCAGTCCTCGGGGTGCTCCGTGCTCAGTGATCAGGGTGCTGGGTGCTCAGTACTCAGGGTGCTCGGTGCTCAGTACTCAGGGTTCTCAGTGCTCAGTACTCAGGGTGCTGGGTGCTCAGTGCTCAGGGTGCTGGGTGCTCAGTACTCAGGGTGCTCAGTGCTCAGTTCTCGGGGTGCTTGGTGCTCAGTACTCAGGGTGCTCAGTGCTCAGTACTCGGGGTGCTGGGTGCTCAGTGCTCAGGGTGCTCAGTGCTCAGTGCTCGGGGTGCTGGGTGCTCAGTGCTCGGGGCGCTGGGTGCTCAGTGCTCGGGGTGCTGGGTGCTCAGTACTCGGGGTGCTGGGTGCTCAGTGCTCAGAGTGCTCAGTGCTCAGTACTCAGTGCTCAGGGTGCTCAGTGCTCAGTGCTCAGGGTGCTGGGTGCTCAGTACTCAGGGTGCTGGGTGCTCAGTGCTCAGGGTGCTGGGTGCTCAGTGCTCGGGGTGCTGGGTGCTCAGTACTCAGTGTGTTCAGTGCTCGGGTTGCTGGGTGCTCAGTACTCAGGGTGCTGGGGGCTCAGTACTCAGGGTGCTGGGTGCTCAGTACTCAGGGTGCTCAGTTCTCAGTACTCAGGGTGCTGGGTGCTCATTCTCGGGGTGCAGGGTGCTCAGTGCTCAGGGTGCTGGGTGCTCAGTACTCAGGGTGCTGGGGGCTCAGTACTCAGGGTGCTGGGTGCTCAGTACTCAGGGTGATCTGTTCTCAGTACTCAGGTTGCTGGGTGCTCAGTGCTCGGGGTGCTGGGTGCTCAGTACTCGGGGTGCTCAGTGCTCAGTACTCAGGGTGCTGGGTGCTCAGTACTCAGGGTGCTGGGTGCTCAGTGCTCGGGGTGCTCGGTGCTCAGTACTCGGTGTGCAGGGTGCTCATTACTCAGGGTGCTGGGTGCTCAGTGCTCAGGGTGCTGGGTGCCCAGTACTCAGGGTGCTGAGTGCTCAGTACTCAGGGTGCTGGGTGCTCAGTGCTCGGTGTGCTGGGTGCTCAGGGCTGTGGTGCTGGGTGCTCAGTTCTCAGTGCTCAGGGTGCTGGGTGCTCAGTGCTCAGTACTCAGGGTGCTGGGTGCTCAGTGCTCGGGGTGCTGGGTGCTCAGGGCTGTGGTGCTGGGTGCTCAGTGGTCAGTGCTCAGGGTGCTGGGTGCTCAGTGCTCAGTGCTCAGGGTGCTGGTTGCTCAATACTCAGGGTGCTGGGTGCTTAGTACTCAGGGTGCTGGGTGCTCAGTGCTCAGGGTGCTCTGTGCTCAGTACTCAGGGTGCTGGGTGCTCAGTGCTCGGGGTGCTGCGTGTTTAGTGCTCAGTGTGCTGGGTGCTCAGTGCTCAGGGTGCTGGGTGCTCAGTACTCAGGGTGCTCAGTGCTCAGTACTCGGGGTGCTTGTTGCTCAGTTCTCGGGGAGCTCAGGGCTGTGGTGCTGGGTGCTCAGTGGTCAGTGCTCAGGGTGCTGGGTGCTCAGTGCTCAGTACTCAGGGTGCTCGGTGCTCAGTACTCAGGGTTCTCAGTGCTCAGTACTCAGGGTGCTGGGTGCTCATTTCTCAGGGTGCTGGGTGCTCAGTACTCAGGGTGCTCAGTGCTTAGTACTCAGGGTGCTTGTTGCTCAGTACTCAGGGTGCTCAGTGCTCAGTACTCGGGGTGCTGGGTGCTCAGTGCTCAGGGTGCTCAGTTCTCAGTGCTCGGGGTGCTGGGTGCTCAGTGCTCGGGGCGCTGGGTGCTCAGTGCTCGGGGTGCTGGGTGCTCAGTACTCGGGGTGCTGCGTGCTCAGTGCTCAGGGTGCTCAGTGCTCAGTTCTCAGTGCTCAGGGTGCTCAATGCTCAGTGCTCAGGGTGCTGGGTGTTCAGTACTCAGGGTGCTGGGTGCTCAGTACTCAGGGTGCTGGGTGCTCAGTGCTCAGGGTGCTGGGTGCTCAGTACTCTGGGTGTTGGGTGCTCAGTACTCAGGGTGCTGGGTGCTCCGTGCTCGGGGTGCTGGGTGCTCAGTGCTCAGGGTGCTGGGTGCTCTGTGCTCAGGGTGCTGGGTGCTCAGTGCTCAGGGTGCTGGGTGCTCAGTACTCGGGGTGCTCCGTGCTCAGGGTGCTGGGTGCTCAGTGCTCAGGGTGCTGGGTGCTCAGTGCTCGGGGTGCTGGGTGCTGAGTGCTCAGGGTGCTGGGTGCTCAATGCTCGGGCTGCTCGGTGCTCAGTGCTCAGTGTGCTGGGTGCTCAGTGCTCAGGGTGCTGGGTGCTTAGTACTCAGGGTGCTCAGTGCTCAGTACACAGGGTGCTGGGTGCTCAGTGCTCGGGGTGCTGGGTGCTCAGTGCTCAGTACTCAGGGTGCTGGGTGCTCAGTGCTCGGGGTGCTGGGTGCTCAGTACTCAGCGTGCTGGGTGCTCAGTACTCAGGGTGCTGGGTGCTCAGTGCTCAGGGTGCTGGGTGCTCAGTGCTCAAGGTGGTGGGTGCTCAGTGATCGGGGTGCTGGGTGCTCAGTACTCAGTGTGCTCAGTGCTCGGGGAGCTCGGTGCTCAGTACTCAGGGTGCTGGGTGCTCAGTTCTCAGTGCTCGGGGTCCTGGGTGCTCCGTGCTCGGGGTGCTGGGTGCTCAGTACTCAGCGTGCTGGGTGCTCAGTACTCAGGGTGCTGGGTGCTCAGTGCTCAGGGTACTGGGTGCTCAGTGCTCAGGGTGCTGGGTGCTCAGGGATCGGGGTGCTGGGTGCTCAGTACTCAGTGTTCTCAATGCTCGGGGAGCTCGGTGCTCAGTACTCAGGGTGCTGGGTGCTCAGTTCTCAGTGCTCGGGGTCCTGGGTGCTCCGTGCTCGGGGTGCTGGGTGCTCAGTGCTCTGGGTGCTTAGTGCTCAGTACTCAGGGTGCTGGGTGCTCAGTACTCATGGTGCTGGGTGCTCATTCTCAGGGTGCTGGGTGCTCAGTGCTCGGGTTGCTGGGTGCTCAGTACTCAGGGTGCTGGGGGCTCAGTACTCAGGGTGCTGGGTGCTCAGTACTCAGGGTGCTCGGTTCTCAGTACTCAGGGTGCAGGGTGCTCATTCTCGGGGTGCTGGGTGCTCAGTGCTCGGGGTGCTGGGTGCTCAGTACTCAGGGTGCTGGGGGCTCAGTACTCAGGGTGCTGGGTGCTCAGTACTCAGGGTGATCTGTTCTCAGTACTCAGGTTGCTGGGTGCTCAGTGCTCGGGGTGCTGTGTGCTCAGTACTCGGGGTGCTCAGTGCTCAGTACTCAGGGTGCTGGGTGCTCAGTACTCAGGGTGCTGGGTGCTCAGTGCTCGGCGTGCTCGGTGCTCAGTACTCGGTGTGCAGGGTGCTCATTACTCGGGGTGCTGGGTGCTCAGTGCTCAGGGTGCTGGGTGCTCAGTACTCATGGTGCTGAGTGCTCAGTACTCAGGGTGCTGGGTGCTCAGTGCTCGGTGTGCTGGGTGCTCAGGGCTGTGGTGCTGGGTGCTCAGTTCTCAGTGCTCAGGGTGCTGGGTGCTCAGTGCTCAGTGCTCAGGGTGCTGGTTGCTCAGTACTCAGGGTGCTGGGTGCTCAGTACTCAGGGTGCTGGGTGCTCAGTGCTCAGGGTGCTCTGTGCTCAGTACTCAGGGTGCTGGGTGCTCAGTGCTCGGGGTGCTGCGTGCTCAGTGCTCAGGGAGCTGGGTGCTCAGTGCTCAGGGTGCTGGGTGCTCAGTTCTCAGGGTGCTGGGTGCTCAGTGCTCGTTGTGCTCGGTGCTCAGTCCTCGGGGTGCTCCGTGCTCAGTGATCAGGGTGCTGGGTGCTCAGTACTCAGGGTGCTCGGTGCTCAGTACTCAGGGTTCTCAGTGCTCAGTACTCAGGGTGCTGGGTGCTCAGTGCTCAGGGTGCTGGGTGCTCAGTACTCAGGGAGCTCAGTGCTCAGTTCTCGGGGTGCTTGGTGCTCAGTACTCAGGGTGCTCAGTGCTCAGTACTCGGGGTGCTGGGTGCTCAGTGCTCAGGGTGCTCAGTGCTCAGTGCTCGGGGTGCTGGGTGCTCAGTGCTCGGGGCGCTGGGTGCTCAGTGCTCGGGGTGCTGTGTGCTCAGTACTCGGGGTGCTGGGTGCTCAGTGCTCAGAGTGCTCAGTGCTCAGTACTCAGTGCTCAGGGTGCTCAGTGCTCAGTGCTCAGGGTGCTGGGTGCTCAGTACTCAGGGTGCTGGGTGCTCAGTGCTCGGGGTGCTCGGTGCTCAGTACTCGGTGTGCAGGGTGCTCATTACTCGGGGTGCTGGGTGCTCAGTGCTCAGAGTGCTCAGTGCTCAGTACTCAGTGCTCAGGGTGCTCAGTGCTCAGTGCTCAGGGTGCTGGGTGTTCAGTACTCAGGGTGCTGGGTGCTCAGTACTCAGGGTGCTGGGTGCTCAGTGCTCAGGGTGCTGGGTGCTCAGTGCTCGGGGTGCTGGGTGCTCAGTACTCAGTGTGTTCAGTGCTCGGGTTGCTGGGTGCTCAGTACTCAGGGTGCTGGGGGCTCAGTACTCAGGGTGCTGGGTGCTCAGTACTCAGGGTGCTCAGTTCTCAGTACTCAGGGTGCTGGGTGCTCATTCTCGGGGTGCTGGGTGCTCAGTGCTCAGGGTGCTGGGTGCTCAGTACTCAGGGTGCTGGGGGCTCAGTACTCAGGGTGCTGGGTGCTCAGTACTCAGGGTGATCTGTTCTCAGTACTCAGGTTGCTGGGTGCTCAGTGCTCGGGGTGCTGGGTGCTCAGTACTCGGGGTGCTCAGTGCTCAGTACTCAGGGTGCTGGGTGCTCAGTACTCAGGGTGCTGGGTGCTCAGTGCTCGGGGTGCTCGGTGCTCAGTACTCGGGGTGCAGGGTGCTCAGTACTCGGGGTGCTGGGTGCTCAGTGTTCAGGGAGCTGGGTGCTCATTGCTCGGGGTGCTGGGTGTTCAGTGCTGAGGGTGGTGCTGGGTGCTCAATACTCAGGGTGCTGGGTGCTCAGTGCTCAGGGTGCTGGGTGCTCAGTACTAAGGGTGCTGGGTGCTCAGTACTCAGGGTGCTCGGTGCTCAGTACTCAGGGTGCTGGGTGCTCAGAGCTCAGGGTGCTGGGTACTCAGTACTCAGGGTGCTGAGTGCTCAGTACTCAGGGTGCTGGGTGCTCAGTGCTCAGGGTGCTGGGTGCTCAGTGCTCAGGGTGCTGGGTGCTCAGTGCTCGGGGTGCTGGGTGCTCAGTACTCAGGATATTCGGTGCTCAGTGCTCAGTAATCAGGGTGCTCAGTACTCAGGGTGCTGGGTGCTCAGTGCTCGGGGTGCTGGGTGCTCAGTACTCAGGGTGCTGAGTGCTCAGTACTCGGGGTGCTTGGTGCTCAGTACTCAGGGTGCTGAGTGCTCAGTGCTCGGGGTGCTGGGTGCTCACTGCTCAGGGTGATCGGTGCTCAGTGCTCAGGGTGCTGGGTGCTCAGTCCTCCGGGTGCTCAGTGCTCAGTGTGCTGGGTGCTCATTGCTCGGTGTGCTCGGTGCTCAGTACTCAGGGTGCTGAGTGCTCAGTACTCAGGGTGCTGGGTGCTCAGTACTCAGGTTGCTGGTTGCTCAGTACTCAGGGTGCTGGGTGCTCAGTGCTCAGGGTGCTGAGTGCTCAGTGCTCGGGGTGCTGGGTGCTCAGGGCTGTCGTGCTGGGTGCTCAGTGCTCAGTGCTCAGGGTGCTGGGTGCTCAGTGCTCAGTGCTCAGGGTGCTGGTTGCACAGTACTCAGGGTGCTGGGTGCTCAGTACTCAGTGTGCTGGGTGCTCAGTGCTCAGGGTGCTGGGTGCTCAGTGCTCAGGGTGCTGGGTGCTCCGTGCTCAGGGTGCTGGGTGCTCAGTGCTCAGGGTTCTGGGTGCTCAGTGCTCAGGGTGCTGGGTGCTCAGTACTCAGGGTGCTGGGTGCTTAGTGCTCGAGGTGCTCGGTGCTCAGTACTCAAGGTGCTGGGTGCTCAGTGCTCAGGGTGCTGGGTGCTCAGTCCTCGGGGTGCTCCGTGCTCATGGTGCTGGGTGCTCAGTGCTCAGGGTGCTGGGTGCTCAGTGCTCGGGGTGCTGGGTGCTCAGTACTCTTTGTGCTCAGTGCTCGGGGATCTCGGTGCTCAGTACTCAAGGTGCTGGGTGCTCAGTGCTCAGGGTGCTGGGTGCTCAGTCCTCGGGGTGCTCCGTGCTCATGGTGCTGGGTGCTCAGTACTCAGGGTGCTGGGTGCTCAGTTCTCAGTGCTCGGGGTCCTGGGTGCTCCGTGCTCGGGGTGCTGGGTGCTCAGTGCTCTGGGTGCTTAGTGCTCAGTACTCAGGGTGCTGGGTGCTCAGTACTCATGGTGCTGGGTGCTCATTCTCAGGGTGCTGGGTGCTCAGTGCTCGGGTTGCTGGGTGCTCAGTACTCATGGTGCTGGGTGCTCATTCTCAGGGTGCTTGGTGCTCAGTATCAGGGTGCTCGGTTCTCAGTACTCAGGGTGCTGGGTGCTCATTCTCGGGGTGCTGGGTGCTCAGTACTCGGGGTGCTCAGTGCTCAGTACTCAGGGTGCTGGGTGCTCAGTACTCAGGGTGCTGGGTGCTCAGTGCTCGGGGTGCTCGGTGCTCAGTACTCGGGGTGCAGGGTGCTCAGTACTCGGGGTGCTGGGTGCTGAGTGCTCAGGGTGCTGGGTGCTCAGTGCTCGGGGTGCTGGGCGCTCAGTGCTGAGGGTGGTGCTGGGTGCTCAGTACTCAGGGTGCTGGGTGCTCAGTGCTCAGGGTGCTGGGTGCTCAGTACTAAGGGTGCTGGGTGCTCAGTACTCAGGGTGCTCGGTGCTCAGTACTCAGGGTGCTGGGTGCTCAGAGCTCAGGGTGCTGGGTACTCAGTACTCAGGGTGCTGGGTGCTCAGTACTCAGGGTGCTGGGTGCTCAGTGCTCAGGGTGCTGGGTGCTCAGTGCTCAGGGTGCTGGGTGCTCAGTGCTCGGCGTGCTGGGTGCTCAGTACTCAGGATGCTCGGTGCTCAGTGCTCAGTAATCAGGGTGCTCAGTACTCAGGGTGCTGGGTGCTCAGTACTCAGGGTGCTGGGTGCTCAGTACTCGGGGTGCTGGGTGCTCAGTACTCAGGGTGCTCGGTGCTCAGTCCTCCGGGTGCTCAGTGCTCAGGGTGCTGGGTGCTCATTGCTCGGTGTGCTCGGTGCTCAGTACTCAGGGTGCTGAGTGCTCAGTACTCAGGGTGCTGGGTGCTCAGTACTCAGGTTGCTGGTTGCTCAGTACTCAGGGTGCTGGGTGCTCAGTGCTCAGGGTGCTGGGTGCTCAGTGCTCGGGGAGCTGGGTGCTCAGGGCTGTGGTGCTGGGTGCTCAGTTCTCAGGGTGCTGGGTGCTCAGTGCTCAGTGCTCAGGGTGCTCTGTGCTCAGTACTCAGGGTGCTGGGTGCTCAGTGCTCGGGGTGCTGCGTGCTCAGTGCTCAGGGAGCTGGGTGCTCAGTGCTCAGGGTGCTGGGTGCTCAGTACTCAGGGTGCTGGGTGCTCAGTGCTCGTTGTGCTCGGTGCTCAGTACTCAAGGTGCTGGGTGCTCAGTGCTCAGGGTGCTGGGTGCTCAGTCCTCGGGGTGCTCCTTGCTCAGTGATCAGGGTGCTGGGTGCTCAGTACTCAGGGTGCTCGGTGCTCAGTACTCAGGGGTCTCAGTGCTCAGTACTCAGGGTGCTGGGTGCTCAGTGCTCAGGGTGCTGGGTGCTCAGTACTCAGGGTGCTCAGTGCTCAGTACTCGGGGTGCTTGGTGCTCAGTACTCAGGGTGCTCCGTGCTCAGTACTCGTGGTGCTGGGTGCTCAGTGCTCAGGGTGCTCAGTGCTCAGTGCTCGGGGTGCTGGGTGCTCAGTGCTCGGGGCGCTGGGTGCTCAGTGCTCGGGGTGCTGGGTGCTCAGTACTCGGGGTGCTGGGTGCTCAGTGCTCAGGGTGCTCAGTGCTCAGTACTCAGTGCTCAGGGTGCTGGGTGCTCAGTACTCTGGGTGTTGGGTGCTCAGTACTCAGGGTGCTGGGTGCTCCGTGCTCAGGGTGCTGGGTGCTCAGTGCTCAGGTTTCTGGGTGCTCAGTGCTCAGGGTGCTGGGTGCTCAGTACTCAGGGTGCTGGGTGCTTAGTGCTCGAGGTGCTCGGTGCTCAGTACTGAAGGTGCTGGGTGCTCAGTGCTCAGGGTGCTGGGTGCTCAGTCCTCGGGGTGCTCCGTGCTTGGGGTGCTGGGTGCTGAGTGCTCAGGGTGCTGGGTGCTCAGTGCTCGGGGTGCTCGGTGCTCAGTGCTCAAGGTCCTGGGTGCTCTGTACTCAGGGTGCTGTGTGCTTAGTACTCAGGGTGCTCAGTGCTCAGTACACAGGGTGCTGGGTGCTCAGTGCTCGGGGTGCTGGGTGCTCAGTGCTCAGTACTCAGGGTGCTGGGTGCTCAGTGCTCGGGGTGCTGGGTGCTCAGTACTCAGCGTGCTGGGTGCTCAGTACTCAGTGTGCTGGGTGCTCAGTGCTCAGGGTGCTGGGTGCTCAGTGCTCAGGGTGCTGGGTGCTCAGTGATCGGGGTGCTGGGTTCTCAGTACTCAGGGTGCTCAGTGCTCGGGGAGCTCGGTGATCAGTACTCAGGGTGCTGGGTGCTCTGTACTCAGTGCTCGGGGTCCTGGGTGCTCCGTGCTCGGGGTGCTGGGTGCTCAGTGCTCTGGGTGCTGGGTGCTCAGTACTCAGGGTGCTGGTTGCTCAGTACTCAGGGTGCAGGGTGCTCAGTGCTCAGGGTGCTGGGTGCTCTGTACTCAGGGTGCTGGGTGCTCAGTACTCAGGGTGCTCGGTGCTCAGTACTCAGGGTGCTGGGTGCTCAGTGCTCAGGGTGCTGGGTACTCACTACTCAGGGTGCTGGGTGCTCAGTACTCAGGGTGCTGGGTGCTCAGTGCTCAGGGTGCTGGGTGCTCAGTGCTCAGGGTGCTGGGTGCTCAGTACTCAGGCTGCTGGGTGCTCAGTGCTCAGGGTGATCGGTGCTCAGTACTCAGGGTGCTCAGTACTCCGGGTGCTGGGTGCTCAGTGCTCAGGGTGCTGGGTGCTCAGTACTCAGGGTGCTGGGTGCTCAGTGCTCGGGGTGCTGGGTGCTCAGTGCTCAGGGTGATCGGTGCTCAGTACTCAGGGTGCTGGGTGCTCAGTGCTGAGGGTGCTGGGTGCTCAGTCCTCAGGGTGCTCAGTGCTCAGGGTGCTGGGTGCTCTGTGCTCAGGGTGATCGGTGCTCAGTGCTCAGTGCGCTGGGTGCTCAGTGCTCGGGGTGCTGGGTCCTCAGTGCTCGGGGTGCTGGGTGGTCAGTGCTCAGTGCTCAAGGTGCTGGGTGCTCAGTGCTCAGTGCTCAGGGTGCTGGGTGCTCAGTGCTCAGTGTGCTGGGTGCTCAGTGCTCAGTGCGCTGGGTGCTCAGTGCTCGGGGTGCTGGGTCCTCAGTGCTCGGGGTGCTGGGTGGTCAGTGCTCAGTGCTCAAGGTGCTGGGTGCTCAGTGCTCAGTGCTCAGGGTGCTGGGTGCTCAGTACTCAGGGTGCTGGGTGCTCAGTACTCAGGGTGCTGGGTGCTCAGTTCTCAGGGTGCTGGGTGCTCAGTACTCTGGGTGTTGGGTGCTCAGTACACAGGGTGCTCAGTGCTCAGTACTCGGGTTGCTGGGTGCTCAGTGCTCAGTGTGCTCAGTGCTCAGGGTGCTCGGTGCTCAGTGCTCGGGGCGCTGGGTGCTCAGTGCTCGGGGTGCTGGGTGCTCAGTACTCAGGGTGCTGTGTGCTCAGTGCTCAGTACTCAGCGTGCTGGGTGCTCAGTGCTCAGAGTGTTGGGTGCTCAGTACTCATGGTGCTGGGTGCTCAGTGCTCAGTGCTCAGGGTGCTCAGTGCTCAGGGTGCTCAGTGCTCAGTACTCAGGGTGCTTGGTGCTCAGTACTCAGGGTGCTGGGTGCTCAGTGCTCGGGGTGCTGGGTGCTCAGTGCTCAGGGTGCTGGGTGCTCAGTACTCAGGGTGCTGGGTGCTCAGTACTCAGGGTGCTTGGTGCTCAGTACTCAGGGTGCTCAGTGCTCAGTACTCGGGGTGCTGGGTGCTCAGTGCTCAGGGTGCTCAGTGCTCAGTGCTCGGGGTGCTGGGTGCTCAGTGCTCGGGGTGCTGGGTGCTCAGTACTCGGGGTGCTGGGTGCTCAGTGCTCGGGGTGCTCAGTGCTCAGTACTCAGTGCTCAGGGTGCTCAGTGCTCAGTGCTCAGGGTGCTGGGTGTTCAGTACTCAGGGTGCTGGGTGCTCAGTACTCAGGGTGCTGGGTGCTCAGTGCTCAGGGTGCTGGGTGCTCAGTACTCTGGGTGTTGGGTGCTCAGTACTCAGGGTGCTGGGTGCTCAGTACTCAGGGTGCTGGGTGCTTAGTGCTCGAGGTGCTCGGTGCTCAGTACTCAAGGTGCTGGGTGCTCAGTGCTCAGGGTGCTGGGTGCTCAGTCCTCGGGGTGCTCCGTGCTCATGGTGCTGGGTGCTCAGTGCTCAGGGTGCTGGGTGCTCAGTGCTCAGGGTGCTGGGTGCTCAGTACTCAGTGTGCTGAGTGCTCGCGGATCTCGTTGCTCAGTACTCAGGGTGCTGGGTGCTCAGTTCTCAGTGCTCGGGGTCCTGGGTGCTCCGTGCTCGGGGTGCTGGGTGCTCAGTGCTCTGGGTGCTTAGTGCTCAGTACCCAGGGTGCTGGGTGCTCAGTACTCATGGTGCTGGGTGCTCATTCTCAGGGTGCTGGGTGCTCAGTGCTCGGGTTGCTGGGTGCTCAGTACTCAGGGTGCTGTGGGCTCAGTACTCAGGGTGCTGGGTGCTCAGTATCAGGGTGCTCGGTTCTCAGTACTCAGGGTGCTGGGTGATCATTCTCGGGGTGCTGGGTGCTCAGTGCTCGGGGTGCTGGGTGCTCAGTACTCAGGGTGCTGGGGGCTCAGTACTCAGGGTGCTGGGTGCTCAGTACTCAGGGTGATCTGTTCTCAGTACTCAGGTTGGTGGCTGCTCAGTGCTCGGGGTGCTGGGTGCTCAGTGCTCGGGGTGCTCAGTGCTCAGTACTCAGGGTGCTGGGTGCTCAGTACTCAGGGTGCTGGGTGCTCAGTGCTCGGGGTCCTCGGTGCTCAGTACTCGGGGTGCAGGGTGCTCAGTACTCGGGGTGCTGGGTGCTCACTGCTCAGGGTGCTGGGTGCTCAGTGCTCGGGGTGCTGGGTGCTCAGTGCTGAGGGTGGTGCTGGGTGCTCAGTACTCAGGGTGCTGGGTGCTCAGTGCTCAGGGTGCTGGGTGCTCAGTACTCAGGGTGCTGGGTGCTCAGTGCTCAGGGTGCTGGGTGCTCAGTGCTCAGGGTGCTGGGTGCTCAGTGCTCGGCGTGCTGGGTGCTCAGTACTCAGGATGCTCGGTGCTCAGTGCTCAGTAATCAGGGTGCTCAGTACTCAGGGTGCTGGGTGCTCAGTGCTCGCGGTGCTGGGTGCTCAGTACTCAGGGTGCTGGGTGCTCAGTACTCGGGGTGCTGGGTGCTCAGTACTCAGGGTGCTGGGTGCTCAGTGCTCGGGGTGCTGGGTGCTCACTGCTCAGGGTGATCGGTGCTCAGTGCTCAGGGTGCTGGGTGCTCAGTCCTCCGGGTGCTCAGTGCTCAGGGTGCTGGGTGCTCATTGCTCGGTGTGCTCGGTGCTCAGTACTCAGGGTGCTGAGTGCTCAGTACTCAGGGTGCTGGGTGCTCAGTACTCAGGTTGCTGGTTGCTCAGTACTCAGGGTGCTGGGTGCTCAGTGCTCAGGGTGCTGGGTGCTCAGTGCTCGGGGTGCTGGCTGCTCAGGGCTGTGGTGCTGGGTGCTCAGTGCTCAGTGCTCAGGGTGCTGGGTGCTCAGTGCTCAGTGCTCAGGGTGCTCTGTGCTCAGTACTCAGGGTGCTGGGTGCTCAGTACTCAGGGTGCTGGTTGCTCAGTGCTCGTTGTGCTCGGTGCTCAGTACTCAAGGTGCTGGGTGCTCAGTGCTCAGGGTGCTGGGTGCTCAGTCCTCGGGGTGCTTCGTCCTCAGTGATCAGGGTGCTGGGTGCTCAGTACTCAGGGTGCTCGGTGCTCAGTACTCAGGGGTCTCAGTGCTCAGTACTCAGGGTGCTGGGTGCTCAGTGCTCAGTGTGCTGGGTGCTCAGTACTCAGTGTGCTCAGTGCTCAGTACTCGGGGTGCTTGGTGCTCAGTACTCAGGGTGCTCGGTGCTCAGTACTCGTGGTGCTGGGTGCTCAGTGCTCAGGGTGCTCAGTGCTCAGTGCTCGGGGTGCTGGGTGCTCAGTGCTCAGGGCGCTGGGTGCTCAGTACTCAGGGTGCTGGGTGGTTAGTGCTCGAGGTGCTCGGTGCTCAGTACTCAAGGGGCTGGGTGCTCAGTGCTCAGGGTGCTGGGTGCTCAGTCCTCGGGGTGCTCCGTGCTCATGGTGCTGGGTGCTCAGTGCTCCGGGTGCTGGGTGCTCAGTGCTCAGGGTGCTGGGTGCTCAGTGATCGGGGTGCTGGGTGCTCAGTACTCAGGGTGCTCAGTGCTCGGGGAGCTCGGTGCTCAGTACTCAGGGTGCTGGGTGCTCAGTACTCAGTGCTCGGGGTCCTGGGTGCTCCGTGCTCGGGGTGCTGGGTGCTCAGTGCTCTGGGTGCTGGGTGCTCAGTACTCAGCGTGCTGGGTGCTCAGTACTCAGGGTGCTGGGTGCTCAGTGCTCAGGGATGCTGGGTGCTCAGTACTCAGGGTGCTGGGTGCTCATTACTCAGGGTGCTCGGTGCTCAGTACTCAGGGTGCTGGGTGCTCAGTGCTCAGGGTGCTGGGTACTCACTACTAAGGGTGCTGGGTGCTCAGTACTCAGGGTGCTGGGTGCTCAGTGCTCAGGGTGCTGGGTGCTCAGTACTCAGTGCTCGGGGTCCTGGGTGCTCCGTGCTCGGGGTGCTGGGTGCTCAGTGCTCAGGGTGCTGGGTGCTCAGTACTCAGGGTGCTGGGTGCTCAGTGCTCGGGGTGCTGGGTGCTCAGTGCTCAGGGTGATCGGTGCTCAGTACTCAGGGTGCTGGGTGCTCAGTGCTCAGGGTGCTGGGTGCTCAGTCCTCGGGGTGCTCCGTGCTCAGTGATCAGGGTGCTGGGTGCTCAGTACTCAGGGTGCTCGGTGCTCAGTACTCAGGGGTCTCAGTGCTCAGTACTCAGGGTGCTGGGTGCTCAGTGCTCAGGGTGCTGGGTGCTCAGTACTCAGGGTGCTCAGTGCTCAGTACTCGGGGTGCTTGGTGCTCAGTACTCAGGGTGCTCCGTGCTCAGTACTCGTGGTGCTGGGTGCTCAGTGCTCAGGGTGCTCAGTGCTCAGTGCTCGGGGTGCTGGGTGCTCAGTGCTCGGGGCGCTGGGTGCTCAGTGCTCGGGGTGCTGGGTGCTCAGTACTCGGGGTGCTGGGTGCTCAGTGCTCAGGGTGCTCAGTGCTCAGTACTCAGTGCTCAGGGTGCTGGGTGCTCAATACTCTGGGTGTTGGGTGCTCAGGACTCAGGGTGCTGGGTGCTCCGTGCTCAGGGTGCTGGGTGCTCAGTGCTCAGGTTTCTGGGTGCTCAGTGCTCAGGGTGCTGGGTGCTCAGTACTCAGGGTGCTGGGTGCTTAGTGCTCGAGGTGCTCGGTGCTCAGTACTGAAGGTGCTGGGTGCTCAGTGCTCAGGGTGCTGGGTGCTCAGTCCTCGGGGTGCTCCGTGCTCGGGGTGCTGGGTGCTGAGTGCTCAGGGTGCTGGGTGCTCAGTGCTCGGGGTGCTCGGTGCTCAGTGCTCAAGGTCCTGGGTGCTCTGTACTCAGGGTGCTGTGTGCTTAGTACTCAGGGTGCTCAGTGCTCAGTACACAGGGTGCTGGGTGCTCAGTGCTCGGGGTGCTGGGTGCTCAGTGCTCAGTACTCAGGGTGCTGGGTGCTCAGTGCTCGGGGTGCTGGGTGCTCAGTACTCAGCGTGCTGGGTGCTCAGTACTCAGTGTGCTGGGTGCTCAGTGCTCAGGGTGCTGGGTGCTCAGTGCTCAGGGTGCTGGGTGCTCAGTGATCGGGGTGCTGGGTGCTCAGTACTCAGGGTGCTCAGTGCTCGGGGAGCTCGGTGATCAGTACTCAGGGTGCTGGGTGCTCTGTACTCAGTGCTCGGGGTCCTGGGTGCTCCGTGCTCGGGGTGCTGGGTGCTCAGTGCTCTGGGTGCTGGGTGCTCAGTACTCAGGGTGCTGGTTGCTCAGTACTCAGGGTGCAGGGTGCTCAGTGCTCAGGGTGCTGGGTGCTCTGTACTCAGGGTGCTGGGTGCTCAGTACTCAGGGTGCTCGGTGCTCAGTACTCAGGGTGCTGGGTGCTCAGTGCTCAGGGTGCTGGGTACTCACTACTCAGGGTGCTGGGTGCTCAGTACTCAGGGTGCTGGGTGCTCAGTGCTCAGGGTGCTGGGTGCTCAGTGCTCAGGGTGCTGGGTGCTCAGTACTCAGGCTGCTGGGTGCTCAGTGCTCAGGGTGATCGGTGCTCAGTACTCAGGGTGCTCAGTACTCCGGGTGCTGGGTGCTCAGTGCTCAGGGTGCTGGGTGCTCAGTACTCAGGGTGCTGGGTGCTCAGTGCTCGGGGTGCTGGGTGCTCAGTGCTCAGGGTGATCGGTGCTCAGTACTCAGGGTGCTGGGTGCTCAGTTCTCATGGTGCTGGGTGCTCAGTCCTCAGGGTGCTCAGTGCTCAGGGTGCTGGGTGCTCTGTGCTCGGGGTGCTCGGTGCTCAGTACTCAGGGTGCTGAGTGCTCAGTACTCAGGGTGCTTGGTGCTCAGTACTCAGGGTGCTCAGTGCTCAGTACTCGGGGTGCTGGGTGCTCAGTGCTCAGGGTGCTCAGTGCTCAGTGCTCGGGGTGCTGGGTGCTCAGTGCTCGGGGTGCTGGGTGCTCAGTACTCGGGGTGCTGGGTGCTCAGTGCTCAGGGTGCTCAGTGCTCAGTACTCAGTGCTCAGGGTGCTCAGTGCTCAGTGCTCAGGGTGCTGGGTGTTCAGTACTCAGGGTGCTGGGTGCTCAGTACTCAGGGTGCTGGGTGCTCAGTGCTCAGGGTGCTGGGTGCTCAGTACTCTGGGTGTTGGGTGCTCAGTACTCAGGGTGCTGGGTGCTCAGTACTCAGGGTGCTGGGTGCTTAGTGCTCGAGGTGCTCGGTGCTCAGTACTCAAGGTGCTGGGTGCTCAGTGCTCAGGGTGCTGGGTGCTCAGTCCTCGGGGTGCTCCGTGCTCATGGTGCTGGGTGCTCAGTGCTCAGGGTGCTGGGTGCTCAGTGCTCAGGGTGCTGGGTGCTCAGTACTCAGTGTGCTGAGTGCTCGCGGATCTCGTTGCTCAGTACTCAGGGTGCTGGGTGCTCAGTTCTCAGTGCTCGGGGTCCTGGGTGCTCCGTGCTCGGGGTGCTGGGTGCTCAGTGCTCTGGGTGCTTAGTGCTCAGTACCCAGGGTGCTGGGTGCTCAGTACTCATGGTGCTGGGTGCTCATTCTCAGGGTGCTGGGTGCTCAGTGCTCGGGTTGCTGGG
Organism: Microtus oregoni; assembly: GCF_018167655.1. Taxonomy (NCBI): domain Eukaryota; kingdom Metazoa; phylum Chordata; class Mammalia; order Rodentia; family Cricetidae; genus Microtus; species Microtus oregoni. The sequence continues at coordinate 3,816,718 of NW_024544028.1, read as the reverse complement.
TGCTCAGTACTCAGGGTGCTGTGGGCTCAGTACTCAGGGTGCTGGGTGCTCAGTATCAGGGTGCTCGGTTCTCAGTACTCAGGGTGCTGGGTGATCATTCTCGGGGTGCTGGGTGCTCAGTGTTCGGGGTGCTGGGTGCTCAGTACTCAGGGTGCTGGGGGCTCAGTACTCAGGGTGCTGGGTGCTCAGTACTCAGGGTGATCTGTTCTCAGTACTCAGGTTGGTGGCTGCTCAGTGCTCGGGGTGCTGGGTGCTCAGTGCTCGGGGTGCTCAGTGCTCAGTACTCAGGGTGCTGGGTGCTCAGTACTCAGGGTGCTGGGTGCTCAGTGCTCGGGGTGCTCGGTGCTCGGTACTCGGGGTGCAGGGTGCTCAGTACTCGGGGTGCTGGGTGCTCAGTGCTCAGGGTGCTGGGTGCTCAGTGCTCGGGGTGCTGGGTGCTCAGTGCTGAGGGTGGTGCTGGGTGCTCAGTACTCAGGGTGCTGGGTGCTCAGTGCTCAGGGTGCTGGGTGCTCAGTACTCAGGGTGCTGGGTGCTCAGTGCTCAGGGTGCTGGGTGCTCAGTGCTCAGGGTGCTGGGTGCTCAGTGCTCGGCGTGCTGGGTGCTCAGTACTCAGGATGCTCGGTGCTCAGTGCTCAGTAATCAGGGTGCTCAGTACTCAGGGTGCTGGGTGCTCAGTGCTCGGGGTGCTGGGTGCTCAGTACTCAGGGTGCTGGGTGCTCAGTACTCGGGGTGCTGGGTGCTCAGTACTCAGGGTGCTGGGTGCTCAGTGCTCGGGGTGCTGGGTGCTCACTGCTCAGGGTGATCGGTGCTCAGTGCTCAGGGTGCTGGGTGCTCAGTCCTCCGGGTGCTCAGTGCTCAGGGTGCTGGGTGCTCATTGCTCGGTGTGCTCGGTGCTCAGTACTCAGGGTGCTGGGTGCTCAGTACTCAGGTTGCTGGTTGCTCAGTACTCAGGGTGCTGGGTGCTCAGTGCTCAGGGTGCTGGGTGCTCAGTGCTCGGGGTGCTGGGTGCTCAGGGCTGTGGTGCTGGGTGCTCAGTGCTCAGTGCTCAGGGTGCTGGGTGCTCAGTGCTCAGTGCTCAGGGTGCTCTGTGCTCAGTACTCAGGGTGCTGGGTGCTCAGTACTCAGGGTGCTGGTTGCTCAGTGCTCGTTGTGCTCGGTGCTCAGTACTCAAGGTGCTGGGTGCTCAGTGCTCAGGGTGCTGGGTGCTCAGTCCTCGGGGTGCTTCGTGCTCAGTGATCAGGGTGCTGGGTGCTCAGTACTCAGGGTGCTCGGTGCTCAGTACTCAGGTGTCTCAGTGCTCAGTACTCAGGGTGCTGGGTGCTCAGTGCTCAGTGTGCTGGGTGCTCAGTACTCAGTGTGCTCAGTGCTCAGTACTCGGGGTGCTTGGTGCTCAGTACTCAGGGTGCTCGGTGCTCAGTACTCGTGGTGCTGGGTGCTCAGTGCTCAGGGTGCTCAGTGCTCAGTGCTCGGGGTGCTGGGTGCTCAGTGCTCAGGGCGCTGGGTGCTCAGTACTCAGGGTGCTGGGTGGTTAGTGCTCGAGGTGCTCGGTGCTCAGTACTCAAGGTGCTGGGTGCTCAGTGCTCAGGGTGCTGGGTGCTCAGTCCTCGGGGTGCTCCGTGCTCATGGTGCTGGGTGCTCAGTGCTCCGGGTGCTGGGTGCTCAGTGCTCAGGGTGCTGGGTGCTCAGTGATCGGGGTGCTGGGTGCTCAGTACTCAGGGTGCTCAGTGCTCGGGGAGCTCGGTGCTCAGTACTCAGGGTGCTGGGTGCTCAGTACTCAGTGCTCGGGGTCCTGGGTGCTCCGTGCTCGGGGTGCTGGGTGCTCAGTGCTCTGGGTGCTGGGTGCTCAGTACTCAGCGTGCTGGGTGCTCAGTACTCAGGGTGCTGGGTGCTCAGTGCTCAGGGATGCTGGGTGCTCAGTACTCAGGGTGCTGGGTGCTCAGTACTCAGGGTGCTCGGTGCTCAGTACTCAGGGTGCTGGGTGCTCAGTGCTCAGGGTGCTGGGTACTCACTACTAAGGGTGCTGGGTGCTCAGTACTCAGGGTGCTGGGTGCTCAGTGCTCAGGGTGCTGGGTGCTCAGTACTCAGTGCTCGGGGTCCTGGGTGCTCCGTGCTCGGGGTGCTGGGTGCTCAGTGCTCAGGGTGCTGGGTGCTCAGTACTCAGGGTGCTGTGTGCTCAGTGCTCGGGGTGCTGGGTGCTCAGTGCTCAGGGTGATCGGTGCTCAGTACTCAGGGTGCTGGGTGCTCAGTGCTCAGGGTCCTGGGTGCTCAGTCCTCAGGGTGCTCAGTGCTCAGGGTGCTGGGTGCTCTGTGCTCGGGGTGCTCGGTGCTCTGTACTCAGGGTGCTGAGTGCTCAGTACTTAGGGTGCTGGGTGCTCAGTACTGATGGTGCTGGGTGCTCAGTACTCAGGGGGCTGGGTGCTCAGTGCTCAGTGTGCTGGGTGCTCAGTGCTCAGGGCGCTGGGTGCTCAGTGCTCGGGGTGCTGGGTGCTCAGTGCTCGGGGTGCTGGGTGGTCAGTGCTCAGGGTGCTGGGTGCTCAGTGCTCGGGGCGCTGGGTGCTGGGTGCTCAGTGCTCGAGGCGCTGGGTGCTCAGTGCTCAGGGTGCTGGGTGCTCAGTACTCAGGGTGCTGTGTGCTCAGTGCTCAGTACTCAGCGTGCTGGGTGCTCAGTGCTCAGAGTGTTGGGTGCTCAGTACTCAGGGTGCTGGGTGCTCAGTGTTCAGTGCTCAGGGTGCTCAGTGCTCAGGGTGCTCAGTGCTCAGGGTGCTGGGTGCTCAGGGTGCTGGGTGCTCAGTGCTCAGTGCTCAGGGTGCTGGGTGCTCAGTGCTCAGGGCTCAGGGTGCTGGGTGTTCAGTACTCAGGGTGCTCGGTGCTCAGTGCTCAGGGTGCTAGGTGCTCAGTACTCAGGGTGCTGGGTGCTCAGTGCTCGGGGTGCTGGGTGCTCAGTGCTCAGGGTGATCAGTGCTCGGTACTCAGGGTGCTGGGTGCTCAGTGCTCAGGGTGCTGGGTGCTCAGTCCTCAGGGTGCTCAGTACTCAGGGTGCCCGGTGCTCAGTGCTCAGTACTCAGGGTGCTCAGTACTCAGGGTGCTGGGTGCTCAGTGCTCGGGGTGCTGGGTGCTCAGTACTCAGGGTGCTGGGTGCTCAGTACTCGGGGTGCTGGGTGCTCAGTACTCAGGGTGCTGGGTGCTCAGTGCTCGGTGTGGTGGGTGCTCAGTGCTCAGGGTGATCGGTGCTCAGTGCTCAGGGTGCTGGGTGCTCAGTCCCCCGGGTGCTCAGTGCTCAGGGTGCTGGGTGCTCAGTGCTCGGGGTGCTCGGTGCTCAGTACTCAGGGTGCTGGTTGCTCAGTACTCAGGGTGCTGGGTGCTCAGTACTCAGGGTGCTGGGTGCTCAGTACTCAGGGTGCTGGGTGCTCAGGGTGCTGGGTGCTCAGTGCTCAGGGTGCTGGGTGCTCAGTGCTCGGGGTGCTGGGTGCTCAGGGCTGTGGTGATGGGTGCTCAGTGCTCAGTGCTGAGGGTGCTGGGTGCTCAGTGCTCAGTGCTCAGGGTGCTGGTTGCTCAGTACTCAGGGTGCTGGGTGCTCAGTACTCAGTGTGCTGGGTGCTCAGTGCTCAGGGTGCTCTGTGCTCAGTACTCAGGGTGCTGGGTGCTCAGTGCTCGGGGTGCTGCGTGCTCAGTGCTCATGGTGCTGGGTGCTCAGTGCTCAGGGTGCTGGGTGCTCAGTACTCAGGGTGCTGGGTGCTCAGTGCTCGGGGTGCTCGGTGCTCAGTACTCAAGGTGCTGGGTGCTCAGTGCTCAGGGTGCTGGGTGCTCAGTCCTCGGGGTGCTCCGTGCTCAGTGATCAGGGTGCTGGGTGCTCAGTACTCAGGGTGCTCGGTGCTCAGTACTCAGGGTTCTCAGTGCTCAGTACTCAGGGTGCTGGGTGCTCAGTTCTCAGTGTGCTGGGTGCTCAGTACTCAGGGTGCTCAGTGCTCAGTACTCGGGGTGCTTGTTGCTCAGTACTCAGTGTGCTCAGTTCTCAGTACTCGGGGTGCTGGGTGCTCAGTGCTCAGGGTGCTCAGTTCTCAGTGCTCGGGGCGCTGGGTGCTCAGTGCTCGGGGTGCTGGGTGCTCAGTGCTCTGGGTGCTTAGTGCTCAGTACTCAGGGTGCTGGGTGCTCAGTACTCATGGTGCTGGGTGCTCATTCTCAGGGTGCTGGGTGCTCAGTGCTCGGGTTGCTGGGTGCTCAGTACTCAGGGTGCTGGGGGCTCAGTACTCAGGGTGCTGGGTGCTCAGTACTCAGGGTGCTCTGTTCTCAGTACTCAGGGTGCTGGGTGCTCATTCTCGGGGTGCTGGGTGCTCAGTGCTCGGGGTGCTGGGTGCTCAGTACTCAGGGTGCTGGGGGCTCAGTACTCAGGGTTCTGGGTGCTCAGTACTCAGGGTGATCTGTTCTCAGTACTCAGGTTGCTGGGTGCTCAGTGCTCGGGGTGCTGGGTGCTCAGTACTCGGGGTGCTCAGTGCTCAGTACTCAGGGTGCTGGTTGCTCAGTACTCAGGGTGCTGGGTGCTCAGTTCTCAGGGTGCTGGGTGCTCAGTACTCTGGGTGTTGGGTGCTCAGTACTCAGGGTGCTCAGTGCTCAGTACTCGGGGTGCTGGGTGCTCAGTGCTCAGTGTGCTCAGTGCTCAGTGCTCAGGGTACTGGGTGCTCAGTGCTCGGGGCACTGGGTGCTCAGTTCTCGGGGTGCTGGGTGCTCAGTACTCAGGGTGCTGTGTGCTCAGTGCTCAGTACTCAGCGTGCTGGGTGCTCAGTGCTCAGAGTGTTGGGTGCTCAGTACTCAGGGTGCTGGGTGCTCAGTGCTCGGGGTGCTGGGTGCTCAGGGCTGTGGTGCTGGGTGCTCAGTGCTCAGTGCTCAGGGTGCTGGGTGCTCAGTGCTCAGTGCTCAGGGTGCTCTGTGCTCAGTACTCAGGGTGCTGGGTGCTCAGTACTCAGGGTGTTGGTTGCTCAGTGCTCGTTGTGCTCGGTGCTCAGTACTCAAGGTGCTGGGTGCTCAGTGCTCAGGGTGCTGGGTGCTCAGTCCTCGGGGTGCTTCGTGCTCAGTGATCAGGGTGCTGGGTGCTCAGTACTCAGGGTGCTCGGTGCTCAGTACTCAGGGGTCTCAGTGCTCAGTACTCAGGGTGCTGGGTGCTCAGTGCTCAGTGTGCTGGGTGCTCAGTACTCAGTGTGCTCAGTGCTCAGTACTCGGGGTGCTTGGTGCTCAGTACTCAGGGTGCTCGGTGCTCAGTACTCGTGGTGCTGGGTGCTCAGTGCTCAGGGTGCTCAGTGCTCAGTGCTCGGGGTGCTGGGTGCTCAGTGCTCAGGGCGCTGGGTGCTCAGTACTCAGGGTGCTGGGTGGTTAGTGCTCGAGGTGCTCGGTGCTCAGTACTCAAGGTGCTGGGTGCTCAGTGCTCAGGGTGCTGGGTGCTCAGTCCTCGGGGTGCTCCGTGCTCATGGTGCTGGGTGCTCAGTGCTCCGGGTGCTGGGTGCTCAGTGCTCAGGGTGCTGGGTGCTCAGTGATCGGGGTGCTGGTTGCTCAGTACTCAGGGTGCTCAGTGCTCGGGGAGCTCGGTGCTCAGTACTCAGGGTGCTGGGTGCTCAGTACTCAGTGCTCGGGGTCCTGGGTGCTCCGTGCTCGGGGTGCTGGGTGCTCAGTGCTCTGGGTGCTGGGTGCTCAGTACTCAGCGTGCTGGGTGCTCAGTACTCAGGGTGCTGGGTGCTCAGTGCTCAGGGATGCTGGGTGCTCAGTACTCAGGGTGCTGGGTGCTCAGTACTCAGGGTGCTCGGTGCTCAGTACTCAGGGTGCTGGGTGCTCAGTGCTCAGGGTGCTGGGTACTCACTACTAAGGGTGCTGGGTGCTCAGTACTCAGGGTGCTGGGTGCTCAGTGCTCAGGGTGCTGGGTGCTCAGTACTCAGTGCTCGGGGTCCTGGGTGCTCCGTGCTCGGGGTGCTGGGTGCTCAGTGCTCAGGGTGCTGGGTGCTCAGTACTCAGGGTGCTGGGTGCTCAGTGCTCGGGGTGCTGGGTGCTCAGTGCTCAGGGTGATCGGTGCTCAGTACTCAGGGTGCTGGGTGCTCAGTGCTCAGGGTCCTGGGTGCTCAGTCCTCAGGGTGCTCAGTGCTCAGGGTGCTGGGTGCTCTGTGCTCGGGGTGCTCGGTGCTCTGTACTCAGGGTGCTGAGTGCTCAGTACTTAGGGTGCTGGGTGCTCAGTACTCATGGTGCTGGGTGCTCAGTACTCAGGGGGCTGGGTGCTCAGTGCTCAGTGTGCTGGGTGCTCAGTGCTCAGGGCGCTGGGTGCTCAGTGCTCGGGGTGCTGGGTGCTCAGTGCTCGGGTTGCTGGGTGGTCAGTGCTCAGGGTGCTGGGTGCTCAGTGCTCGGGGCGCTGGGTGCTGGGTGCTCAGTGCTCGGGGCGCTGGGTGCTCAGTGCTCAGGGTGCTGGGTGCTCAGTACTCAGGGTGCTGTGTGCTCAGTGCTCAGTACTCAGCGTGCTGGGTGCTCAGTGCTCAGAGTGTTGGGTGCTCAGTACTCAGGGTGCTGGGTGCTCAGTGTTCAGTGCTCAGGGTGCTCAGTGCTCAGGGTGCTCAGTGCTCAGGGTGCTGGGTGCTCAGGGTGCTGGGTGCTCAGTGCTCGGGGTGCTGGGTGCTCAGTGCTCAGTGCTCAGGGTGCTGGGTGCTCAGTGCTCAGGGCTCAGGGTGCTGGGTGTTCAGTACTCAGGGTGCTCGGTGCTCAGTGCTCAGGGTGCTAGGTGCTCAGTACTCAGGGTGCTGGGTGCTCAGTGCTCGGGGTGCTGGGTGCTCAGTGCTCAGGGTGATCAGTGCTCGGTACTCAGGGTGCTGGGTGCTCAGTGCTCAGGGTGCTGGGTGCTCAGTCCTCAGGGTGCTCAGTACTCAGGGTGCTCGGTGCTCAGTGCTCAGTACTCAGGGTGCTCAGTACTCAGGGTGCTGGGTGCTCAGTGCTCGGGGTGCTGGGTGCTCAGTACTCAGGGTGCTGGGTGCTCAGTACTCGGGGTGCTGGGTGCTCAGTACTCAGGGTGCTGGGTGCTCAGTGCTCGGTGTGGTGGGTGCTCAGTGCTCAGGGTGATCGGTGCTCAGTGCTCAGGGTGCTGGGTGCTCAGTCCCCCGGGTGCTCAGTGCTCAGGGTGCTGGGTGCTCAGTGCTCGGGGTGCTCGGTGCTCAGTACTCAGGGTGCTGGTTGCTCAGTACTCAGGGTGCTGGGTGCTCAGTACTCAGGGTGCTGGGTGCTCAGTACTCAGGGTGCTGGGTGCTCAGGGTGCTGGGTGCTCAGTGCTCAGGGCGCTGGGTGCTCAGTGCTCGGGGTGCTGGGTGCTCAGGGCTGTGGTGATGGGTGCTCAGTGCTCAGTGCTGAGGGTGCTGGGTGCTCAGTGCTCAGTGCTCAGGGTGCTGGTTGCTCAGTACTCAGGGTGCTGGGTGCTCAGTACTCAGTGTGCTGGGTGCTCAGTGCTCAGGGTGCTCTGTGCTCAGTACTCAGGGTGCTGGGTGCTCAGTGCTCAGGGTGCTGCGTGCTCAGTGCTCATGGTGCTGGGTGCTCAGTGCTCAGGGTGCTGGGTGCTCAGTACTCAGGGTGCTGGGTGCTCAGTGCTCGGGGTGCTCGGTGCTCAGTACTCAAGGTGCTGGGTGCTCAGTGCTCAGGGTGCTGGGTGCTCAGTCCTCGGGGTGCTCCGTGCTCAGTGATCAGGGTGCTGGGTGCTCAGTACTCAGGGTGCTCGGTGCTCAGTACTCAGGGTTCTCAGTGCTCAGTACTCAGGGTGCTGGGTGCTCAGTTCTCAGTGTGCTGGGTGCTCAGTACTCAGGGTGCTCAGTGCTCAGTACTCGGGGTGCTTGTTGCTCAGTACTCAGTGTGCTCAGTTCTCAGTACTCGGGGTGCTGGGTGCTCAGTGCTCAGGGTGCTCAGTTCTCAGTGCTCGGGGCGCTGGGTGCTCAGTGCTCGGGGTGCTGGGTGCTCAGTGCTCTGGGTGCTTAGTGCTCAGTACTCAGGGTGCTGGGTGCTCAGTACTCATGGTGCTGGGTGCTCATTCTCAGGGTGCTGGGTGCTCAGTGCTCGGGTTGCTGGGTGCTCAGTACTCAGGGTGCTGGGGGCTCAGTACTCAGGGTGCTGGGTGCTCAGTACTCAGGGTGCTCTGTTCTCAGTACTCAGGGTGCTGGGTGCTCATTCTCGGGGTGCTGGGTGCTCAGTGCTCGGGGTGCTGGGTGCTCAGTACTCAGGGTGCTGGGGGCTCAGTACTCAGGGTTCTGGGTGCTCAGTACTCAGGGTGATCTGTTCTCAGTACTCAGGTTGCTGGGTGCTCAGTACTCGGGGTGCTGGGTGCTCAGTACTCGGGGTGCTCAGTGCTCAGTACTCAGGGTGCTGGGTGCTCAGTACTCAGGGTGCTGGGTGCTCAGTTCTCAGGGTGCTGGGTGCTCAGTACTCTGGGTGTTGGGTGCTCAGTACTCAGGGTGCTCAGTGCTCAGTACTCGGGGTGCTGGGTGCTCAGTGCTCAGTGTGCTCAGTGCTCAGTGCTCAGAGTACTGGGTGCTCAGTGCTCGGGGCACTGGGTGCTCAGTTCTCGGGGTGCTGGGTGCTCAGTACTCAGGGTGCTGTGTGCTCAGTGCTCAGTACTCAGCGTGCTGGGTGCTCAGTGCTCAGAGTGTTGGGTGCTCAGTACTCAGGGTTCTGGGTGCTCAGTGCTCAGTGCTCATGGTGCTCAGTGCTCAGGGTGCTGGGTGCTCAGTACTCAGGGTGCTCAGTGCTCGGGGAGCTCGGTGATCAGTACTCAGGGTGCTGGGTGCTCAGTACTCAGTTCTCGGGGTCCTGGGTGCTCCGTGCTCGGGGTGCTGGGTGCTCAGTGCTCTGGGTGCTGGGTGCTCAGTACTCAGGGTGCTGGGTGCTCAGTACTCAGGGTGCTCGGTGCTCAGTACTCAGGGTGCTGTGTGCTCAGTGCTCAGGGTGCTGGGTACTCAGTACTCAGGGTGCTGGGTGCTCAGTACTCAGGGTGCTGGGTGCTCAGTGCTCAGGGTGCTGGGTGCTCAGTGCTCAGGGTGCTGGGTGCTCAGTACTCAGGGTGCTGGGTGCTCAGTGCTCAGGGTGATCGGTGCTCAGTACTCAGGGTGCTCAGTACTCAGGGTGCTGGGTGCTCAGTGCTCAGGGTGCTGGGTGCTCATTACTCAGGGTGCTGGGTGCTCAGTGCTCGGGGTGATCGGTGCTCAGTTCTCAGGGTGCTGGGTGCTCAGTGCTCAGGGTGCTGGGTGCTCAGTCCTCAGGGTGCTCAGTGCTCAGGGTGCTGAGTGCTCAGTACTCAGGGTGCTGGGTGCTCAGTACTCATGGTGCTGGGTGCTCAGTACTCAGGGGGCTGGGTGCTCAGTGCTCAGTGTGCTGGGTGCTCAGTGCTCAGGGCGCTGGGTGCTCAGTGCTCGGGGTGCTGGGTGCTCAGTGCTCGGGGTGCTTGGTGGTCAGTGCTCAGTGCTCAAGGTGCTGGGTGCTCAGTGCTCAGTGCTCAGGGTGCTGGGTGCTCAGTACTCAGGGTGCTGGGTGCTCAGTACTCAGGGTGCTGGGTGCTCAGTTCTCAGGGTGCTGGGTGCTCAGTGCTCGGGGCACTGGGTGCTCAGTGCTCGGGGTGCTGGGTGCTCAGTACTCGGGGTGCTGGGTGCTCAGTGCTCAGGGTGCTCAGTGCTCAGTACTCAGTGCTCAGGGTGCTCAGTGCTCAGTGCTCAGGGGGCTGGGTGTTCAGTACTCAGGGTGCTGGGTGCTCAGTACTCAGGGTGCTGGGTGCTCAGTGCTTAGGGTGCTGGGTGCTCAGTACTCTGGGTGTTGGGTGCTCAGTACTCAGGGTGCTCAGTGCTCAGTACTCGGGGTGCTGGGTGCTCAGTGCTCAGTGTGCTCAGTGCTCAGTGCTCAGGGTGCTGGGTGCTCAGTGCTCGGGGCACTGGGTGCTCAGTTCTCGGGGTGCTGGGTGCTCAGTACTCAGGGTGCTGTGTGCTCAGTGCTCAGTACTCAGCGTGCTGGGTGCTCAGTGCTCAGAGTGTTGGGTGCTCAGTACTCAGGGTGCTGGGTGCTCAGTGCTCAGTGCTCATGGTGCTCAGTGCTCAGGGTGCTCAGTGCTCAGGGTGCTGGGTGCTCAGGTTGCTGGGTGCTCAGCGCTCGGGGTGCTGGGTGCTCAGTGCTCAGTGCTCAGGGTGCTGGGTGCTCAGTGCTCGGGGTGCTGGGTGCTCAGTACTCAGCGTGCTGGGTGCTCAGTACTCAGTGTGCTGGGTGCTCAGTGCTCAGGGTGCTGGGTGCTCAGTGCTCAGGGTGCTGGGTGCTCAGTGATCGGGGTGCTGGGTGCTCAGTACTCAGGGTGCTCAGTGCTCGGGGAGCTCGGTGATCAGTACTCAGGGTGCTGGGTGCTCAGTACTCAGTGCTCGGGGTCCTGGGTGCTCCGTGCTCGGGGTGCTGGGTGCTCAGTGCTCTGGGTGCTGGGTGCTCAGTACTCAGGGTGCTCGGTGCTCAGTACTCAGGGTGCTGGGTGCTCAGTGCTCAGGGTCCTGGGTGCTCAGTACTCAGGGTGCTGGGTGCTCAGTACTCAGGGTGCTCGGTGCTCAGTACTCAGGGTGCTGTGTGCTCAGTGCTCAGGGTGCTGGGTACTCAGTACTCAGGGTACTGGGTACTCAGTACTCAGGGTGCTGGGTGCTCAGTGCTCAGGGTGCTGGGTGCTCAGTGCTCAGGGTGCTGGGTGCTCAGTACTCAGGGTGCTGGGTGCTCAGTGCTCAGGGTGATCGGTGCTCAGTACTCAGGGTGCTCAGTACTCAGGGTGCTGGGTGCTCAGTGCTCAGGGTGCTGGGTGCTCATTACTCAGGGTGCTGGGTGCTCAGTGCTCGGGGTGATCGGTGCTCAGTTCTCAGGGTGCTGGGTGCTCAGTGCTCAGGGTGCTGGGTGCTCAGTCCTCATGGTGCTCAGTGCTCAAGGTGCTGAGTGCTCAGTACTCAGGGTGCTGGGTGCTCAGTACTCATGGTGCTGGGTGCTCAGTACTCAGGGGGCTGGGTGCTCAGTGCTCGGTGTGCTGGGTGCTCAGTGCTCAGGGCGCTGGGTGCTCAGTGCTCGGGGTGCTGGGTGCTCAGTGCTCGGGGTGCTTGGTGGTCAGTGCTCAGTGCTCAAGGTGCTGGGTGCTCAGTGCTCAGTGCTCAGGGTGCTGGGTGCTCAGTGCTCAGGGTGCTCAGTGCTCAGTACTCAGTGCTCAGGGTGCTCAGTGCTCAGTGCTCAGGGTGTTGGGTGTTCAGTACTCAGGGTGCTGGGTGCTCAGTACTCAGGGTGCTGGGTGCTCAGTGCTCAGGGTGCTGGGTACTCAGTACTCTGGGTGTTTGGTGCTCAGTACTCAGGGTGCTGCGTGCTCCGTGCTCAGGGTGCTGGGTGCTCAGTGCTCAGGGTTCTGGGTGCTCAGTGCTCAGGTTGCTGGGTGCTCAGTACTCAGGGTGCTGCGTGGTTAGTGCTCGAGGTGCTCGGTGCTCAGTACTCAAGGTGCTGGGTGCTCAGTGCTCAGGGTGCTGGGTGCTCAGTCCTCGCGGTGCTCCGTGCTCATGGTGCTGGGTGCTCAGTGCTCCGGGTGCTGGGTGCTTAGTGCTCGGGGTGCTGGGTGCTGAGTGCTCAGGGTGCTGGGTGCTCAGTGCTCGGGGTGCTCGGTGCTCAGTGCTCAGGGTCCTGGGTGCTCAGTACTCAGGGTGCTGGGTGCTTAGTACTCAGGGTGCTCAGTGCTCAGTACACAGGGTGCTGGGTGTTCAGTGCTCGGGGTGCTCGGTGCTCAGTGCTCAGTACTCAGGGTGCTGGGTGCTCAGTGCTCGGGGTGCTGGGTGCTCAGTACTCAGCTTGCTGGGTGCTCAGTACTCAGGGTGCTGGGTGCTCAGTGCTCAGGGTGCTGGGTGCTCAGTGCTCAGGGTGCTGGGTGCTCAGTGATCGGGGTGCTGGGTGCTCAGTACTCAGGGTGCTCAGTGCTCGGGGAGCTCGGTGCTCAGTACTCAGGGTGCTGGGTGCTCAGTACTCAGGGTGCTCCGTGCTCGGGGTGCTGGGTGCTCAGTGCTCTGGGTGCTGGGTGCTCAGTACTCAGGGTGCTGGGTGCTCAGTACTCAGGGTGCTGGGTGCTCAGTGCTCAGGGTGCTGGGTGCTCAGTACTCAGGGTGCTGGGTGCTGAGTACTCAGGGTGCTCGGTGCTCAGTACTCAGGGTGCTGGGTGCTCAGTGCTCAAGGTGCTGGGTACTCAGTACTCAGGGTGCTGGGTGCTCAGTACTCAGGGTGCTGGGTGCTCAGTGCTCAGGGTGCTGGGTGCTAAGTGCTCACGGTGCTGGGTGCTCAGTACTCAGGGTGCTGGGTGCTCAGTGCTCAGCGTGATCGGTGCTCAGTACTCAGGGTGCTCAGTACTCAGGGTGATGTGTGCTCAGTGCTCAGGGTGCTGGGTGCTCAGTACTCAGGGTGCTGGGTGCTCAGTGCTCGGGGTGCTGGGTGCTCAGTGCTCAGGGTGATCCGTGCTCAGTACTCAGGGTGCTGGGTGCTCAGTGCTCAGGGTCCTGGGTGCTCAGTCCTCAGGGTGCTCAGTGCGCAGGGTGCTGGGTGCTCTGTGCTCGGGGTGCTCGGTGCTCTGTACTCAGGGTGCTGAGTGCTCAGTACTTAGGGTGCTGGGTGCTCAGTACTCATGGTGCTGGGTGCTCAGTATTCAGGGGGCTGGGTGCTCAGTGCTCAGTGTGCTGGGTGCTCAGTGCTCAGGGCGCTGGGTGCTCAGTGCTCTGGGTGCTTAGTGCTCAGTACTCAGGGTGCTGGGTGCTCAGTACTCATGGTGCTGGGTGCTCATTCTCAGGGTGCTGGGTGCTCAGTGCTCGGGTTGCTGGGTGCTCAGTACTCAGGGTGCTGGGGGCTCAGTACTCAGGGTGCTGGGTGCTCAGTACTCAGGGTGCTCGGTTCTCAGTACTCAGGTTGCTGGGTGCTCATTCTCGGGGTGCTGGGTGCTCAGTGCTCGGGGTGCTGGGTGCTCAGTACTCAGGGTGCTGGGGGCTCAGTACTCAGGGTTCTGGGTGCTCAGTACTCAGGGTGATCTGTTCTCAGTACTCAGGTTGCTGGGTGCTCAGTGCTCGGGTTGCTGGGTGCTCAGTACTCAGGGTGCTGGGTGCTCAGTGCTCGGGGTGATCGGTGCTCAGTTCTCAGGGTGCTGGGTGCTCAGTGCTCAGGGTGCTGGGTGCTCAGTCCTCATGGTGCTCAGTGCTCAAGGTGCTGAGTGCTCAGTACTCAGGGTGCTGGGTGCTCAGTACTCATGGTGCTGGGTGCTCAGTACTCAGGGGGCTGGGTGCTCAGTGCTCGGTGTGCTGGGTGCTCAGTGCTCAGGGCGCTGGGTGCTCAGTGCTCGGGGTGCTGGGTGCTCAGTGCTCGGGGTGCTTGGTGGTCAGTGCTCAGTGCTCAAGGTGCTGGGTGCTCAGTGCTCAGTGCTCAGGGTGCTGGGTGCTCAGTGCTCAGGGTGCTCAGTGCTCAGTACTCAGTGCTCAGGGTGCTCAGTGCTCAGTGCTCAGGGTGTTGTGTGTTCAGTACTCAGGGTGCTGGGTGCTCAGTACTCAGGGTGCTGGGTGCTCAGTGCTCAGGGTGCTGGGTACTCAGTACTCTGGGTGTTTGGTGCTCAGTACTCAGGGTGCTGCGTGCTCCGTGCTCAGGGTGCTGGGTGCTCAGTGCTCAGGGTTCTGGGTGCTCAGTGCTCAGGTTGCTGGGTGCTCAGTACTCAGGGTGCTGCGTGGTTAGTGCTCGAGGTGCTCGGTGCTCAGTACTCAAGGTGCTGGGTGCTCAGTGCTCAGGGTGCTGGGTGCTCAGTCCTCGCGGTGCTCCGTGCTCATGGTGCTGGGTGCTCAGTGCTCCGGCTGCTGGGTGCTTAGTGCTCGGGGTGCTGGGTGCTGAGTGCTCAGGGTGCTGGGTGCTCAGTGCTCGGGGTGCTCGGTGCTCAGTGCTCAGGGTCCTGGGTGCTCAGTACTCAGGGTGCTGGGTGCTTAGTACTCAGGGTGCTCAGTGCTCAGTACACAGGGTGCTGGGTGTTCAGTGCTCGGGGTGCTCGGTGCTCAGTGCTCAGTACTCAGGGTGCTGGGTGCTCAGTGCTCGGGGTGCTGGGTGCTCAGTACTCAGCTTGCTGGGTGCTCAGTACTCAGGGTGCTGGGTGCTCAGTGCTCAGGGTGCTGGGTGCTCAGTGCTCAGGGTGCTGGGTGCTCAGTGATCGGGGTGCTGGGTGCTCAGTACTCAGGGTGCTCAGTGCTCGGGGAGCTCGGTGCTCAGTACTCAGGGTGCTGGGTGCTCAGTACTCAGGGTGCTCCGTGCTCGGGGTGCTGGGTGCTCAGTGCTCTGGGTGCTGGGTGCTCAGTACTCAGGGTGCTGGGTGCTCAGTACTCAGGGTGCTGGGTGCTCAGTGCTCAGGGTGCTGGGTGCTCAGTGCTCAGGGTGCTGGGTGCTCAGTGATCGGGGTGCTGGGTGCTCAGTACTCAGGGTGCTCAGTGCTCGGGGAGCTCGGTGCTCAGTACTCAGGGTGCTGGGTGCTCAGTACTCAGGGTGCTCCGTGCTCGGGGTGCTGGGTGCTCAGTGCTCTGGGTGCTGGGTGCTCAGTACTCAGGGTGCTGGGTGCTCAGTACTCAGGGTGCTGGGTGCTCAGTGCTCAGGGTGCTGGGTGCTCAGTACTCAGGGTGCTGGGTGCTGAGTACTCAGGGTGCTCGGTGCTCAGTACTCAGGGTGCTGGGTGCTCAGTGCTCAAGGTGCTGGGTACTCAGTACTCAGGGTGCTGGGTGCTCAGTACTCAGGGTGCTGGGTGCTCAGTGCTCAGGGTGCTGGGTGCTCAGTGCTCACGGTGCTGGGTGCTCAGTACTCAGGGTGCTGGGTGCTCAGTGCTCAGCGTGATCGGTGCTCAGTACTCAGGGTGCTCAGTACTCAGGGTGATGTGTGCTCAGTGCTCAGGGTGCTGGGTGCTCAGTACTCAGGGTGCTGGGTGCTCAGTGCTCGGGGTGCTGGGTGCTCAGTGCTCAGGGTGATCCGTGCTCAGTACTCAGGGTGCTGGGTGCTCAGTGCTCAGGGTCCTGGGTGCTCAGTCCTCAGGGTGCTCAGTGCGCAGGGTGCTGGGTGCTCTGTGCTCGGGGTGCTCGGTGCTCTGTACTCAGGGTGCTGAGTGCTCAGTACTTAGGGTGCTGGGTGCTCAGTACTCATGGTGCTGGGTGCTCAGTACTCAGGGGGCTGGGTGCTCAGTGCTCAGTGTGCTGGGTGCTCAGTGCTCAGGGCGCTGGGTGCTCAGTGCTCTGGGTGCTTAGTGCTCAGTACTCAGGATGCTGGGTGCTCAGTACTCATGGTGCTGGGTGCTCATTCTCAGGGTGCTGGGTGCTCAGTGCTCGGGTTGCTGGGTGCTCAGTACTCAGGGTGCTGGGGGCTCAGTACTCAGGGTGCTGGGTGCTCAGTACTCAGGGTGCTCGGTTCTCAGTACTCAGGTTGCTGGGTGCTCATTCTCGGGGTGCTGGGTGCTCAGTGCTCGGGGTGCTGGGTGCTCAGTACTCAGGGTGCTGGGGGCTCAGTACTCAGGGTTCTGGGTGCTCAGTACTCAGGGTGATCTGTTCTCAGTACTCAGGTTGCTGGGTGCTCAGTGCTCGGGTTGCTGGGTGCTCAGTACTCAGGGTGCTGGGTGCTCAGTGCTCGGGGTGATCGGTGCTCAGTTCTCAGGGTGCTGGGTGCTCAGTGCTCAGGGTGCTGGGTGCTCAGTCCTCATGGTGCTCAGTGCTCAAGGTGCTGAGTGCTCAGTACTCAGGGTGCTGGGTGCTCAGTACTCATGGTGCTGGGTGCTCAGTACTCAGGGGGCTGGGTGCTCAGTGCTCGGTGTGCTGGGTGCTCAGTGCTCAGGGCGCTGGGTGCTCAGTGCTCGGGGTGCTGGGTGCTCAGTGCTCGGGGTGCTTGGTGGTCAGTGCTCAGTGCTCAAGGTGCTGGGTGCTCAGTGCTCAGTGCTCAGGGTGCTGGGTGCTCAGTGCTCAGGGTGCTCAGTGCTCAGTACTCAGTGCTCAGGGTGCTCAGTGCTCAGTGCTCAGGGTGTTGGGTGTTCAGTACTCAGGGTGCTGGGTGCTCAGTACTCAGGGTGCTGGGTGCTCAGTGCTCAGGGTGCTGGGTACTCAGTACTCTGGGTGTTTGGTGCTCAGTACTCAGGGTGCTGCGTGCTCCGTGCTCAGGGTGCTGGGTGCTCAGTGCTCAGGGTTCTGGGTGCTCAGTGCTCAGGTTGCTGGGTGCTCAGTACTCAGGGTGCTGCGTGGTTAGTGCTCGAGGTGCTCGGTGCTCAGTACTCAAGGTGCTGGGTGCTCAGTGCTCAGGGTGCTGGGTGCTCAGTCCTCGCGGTGCTCCGTGCTCATGGTGCTGGGTGCTCAGTGCTCCGGGTGCTGGGTGCTTAGTGCTCGGGGTGCTGGGTGCTGAGTGCTCAGGGTGCTGGGTGCTCAGTGCTCGGGGTGCTCGGTGCTCAGTGCTCAGGGTCCTGGGTGCTCAGTACTCAGGGTGCTGGGTGCTTAGTACTCAGGGTGCTCAGTGCTCAGTACACAGGGTGCTGGGTGTTCAGTGCTCGGGGTGCTCGGTGCTCAGTGCTCAGTACTCAGGGTGCTGGGTGCTCAGTGCTCGGGGTGCTGGGTGCTCAGTACTCAGCTTGCTGGGTGCTCAGTACTCAGGGTGCTGGGTGCTCAGTGCTCAGGGTGCTGGGTGCTCAGTGCTCAGGGTGCTGGGTGCTCAGTGATCGGGGTGCTGGGTGCTCAGTACTCAGGGTGCTCAGTGCTCGGGGAGCTCGGTGCTCAGTACTCAGGGTGCTGGGTGCTCAGTACTCAGGGTGCTCCGTGCTCGGGGTGCTGGGTGCTCAGTGATCTGGGTGCTGGGTGCTCAGTACTCAGGGTGCTGGGTGCTCAGTACTCAGGGTGCTGGGTGCTCAGTGCTCAGGGTGCTGGGTGCTCAGTACTCAGGGTGCTGGGTGCTGAGTACTCAGGGTGCTCGGTGCTCAGTACTCAGGGTGCTGGGTGCTCAGTGCTCAAGGTGCTGGGTACTCAGTACTCAGGGTGCTGGGTGCTCAGTACTCAGGGTGCTGGGTGCTCAGTGCTCAGGGTGCTGGGTGCTCAGTGCTCACGGTGCTGGGTGCTCAGTACTCAGGGTGCTGGGTGCTCAGTGCTCAGCGTGATCGGTGCTCAGTACTCAGGGTGCTCAGTACTCAGGGTGATGTGTGCTCAGTGCTCAGGGTGCTGGGTGCTCAGTACTCAGGGTGCTGGGTGCTCAGTGCTCGGGGTGCTGGGTGCTCAGTGCTCAGGGTGATCCGTGCTCAGTACTCAGGGTGCTGGGTGCTCAGTGCTCAGGGTCCTGGGTGCTCAGTCCTCAGGGTGCTCAGTGCGCAGGGTGCTGGGTGCTCTGTGCTCGGGGTGCTCGGTGCTCTGTACTCAGGGTGCTGAGTGCTCAGTACTTAGGGTGCTGGGTGCTCAGTACTCATGGTGCTGGGTGCTCAGTACTCAGGGGGCTGGGTGCTCAGTGCTCAGTGTGCTGGGTGCTCAGTGCTCAGGGCGCTGGGTGCTCAGTGCTCTGGGTGCTTAGTGCTCAGTACTCAGGGTGCTGGGTGCTCAGTACTCATGGTGCTGGGTGCTCATTCTCAGGGTGCTGGGTGCTCAGTGCTCGGGTTGCTGGGTGCTCAGTACTCAGGGTGCTGGGGGCTCAGTACTCAGGGTGCTGGGTGCTCAGTACTCAGGGTGCTCGGTTCTCAGTACTCAGGTTGCTGGGTGCTCATTCTCGGGGTGCTGGGTGCTCAGTGCTCGGGGTGCTGGGTGCTCAGTACTCAGGGTGCTGGGGGCTCAGTACTCAGGGTTCTGGGTGCTCAGTACTCAGGGTGATCTGTTCTCAGTACTCAGGTTGCTGGGTGCTCAGCGCTCGGGGTGCTGGGTGCTCAGTACTCGGGGTGCTCAGTGCTCAGTACTCAGGGTGCTGGGTGCTCAGTACGCAGGGTGCTGGGTGCTCAGTTCTCAGGGTGCTGGGTGCTCAGTACTCTGGGTGTTGGGTGCTCAGTACTCAGGGTGCTCAGTGCTCAGTACTCGGGGTGCTGGGTGCTCAGTGCTCAGTGTGCTCAGTGCTCAGTGCTCAGGGTGCTGGGTGCTCAGTGCTCGGGGCACTGGGTGCTCAGTGCTCGGGGTGCTGGGTGCTCAGTACTCAGGGTGCTGTGTGCTCAGTGCTCAGTACTCAGCGTGCTGGGTGCTCAGTGCTCAGAGTGTTGGGTGCTCAGTACTCAGGGTGCTGGGTGCTCAGTGCTCAGTGCTCAGGGTGCTCAGTGCTCAGGGTGCTCAGTGCTCAGGGTGCTGGGTGCTCAGGGTGCTTAGTGCTCAGCGCTCGGTGTGCTGGGTGCTCAGTGCTCAGTGCTCAGGGTGCTGGGTGCTCAGTGCTCAGTGCTCAGGGTGCTGGGTGCTCAGTGCTCAGTGCTCAGGGTGCTCGGTGCTCAGTGCTCAGGGGGCTAGGTTCTCAGTACTCAGGGTGCTGGGGGCTCAGTACTCAGGGTTCTGGGTGCTCAGTACTCAGGGTGATCTGTTCTCAGTACTCAGGTTGCTGGGTGCTCAGCGCTCGGGGTGCTGGGTGCTCAGTACTCGGGGTGCTCAGTGCTCAGTACTCAGGGTGCTGGGTGCTCAGTACGCAGGGTGCTGGGTGCTCAGTTCTCAGGGTGCTGGGTGCTCAGTACTCTGGGTGTTGGGTGCTCAGTACTCAGGGTGCTCAGTGCTCAGTACTCGGGGTGCTGGGTGCTCAGTGCTCAGTGTGCTCAGTGCTCAGTGCTCAGGGTGCTGGGTGCTCAGTGCTCGGGGCACTGGGTGCTCAGTGCTCGGGGTGCTGGGTGCTCAGTACTCAGGGTGCTGTGTGCTCAGTGCTCAGTACTCAGCGTGCTGGGTGCTCAGTGCTCAGAGTGTTGGGTGCTCAGTACTCAGGGTGCTGGGTGCTCAGTGCTCAGTGCTCAGGGTGCTCAGTGCTCAGGGTGCTCAGTGCTCAGGGTGCTGGGTGCTCAGGGTGCTTAGTGCTCAGCGCTCGGTGTGCTGGGTGCTCAGTGCTCAGTGCTCAGGGTGCTGGGTGCTCAGTGCTCAGTGCTCAGGGTGCTGGGTGCTCAGTACTCATGGTGCTGGGTGCTCATTCTCAGGGTGCTGGGTGCTCAGTGCTCGGGTTGCTGGGTGCTCAGTACTCAGGGTGCTGGGGGCTCAGTACTCAGGGTGCTGGGTGCTCAGTACTCAGGGTGCTCGGTTCTCAGTACTCAGGTTGCTGGGTGCTCATTCTCGGGGTGCTGGGTGCTCAGTGCTCGGGGTGCTGGGTGCTCAGTACTCAGGGTGCTGGGGGCTCAGTACTCAGGGTTCTGGGTGCTCAGTACTCAGGGTGATCTGTTCTCAGTACTCAGGTTGCTGGGTGCTCAGCGCTCGGGGTGCTGGGTGCTCAGTACTCGGGGTGCTCAGTGCTCAGTACTCAGGGTGCTGGGTGCTCAGTACGCAGGGTGCTGGGTGCTCAGTTCTCAGGGTGCTGGGTGCTCAGTACTCTGGGTGTTGGGTGCTCAGTACTCAGGGTGCTCAGTGCTCAGTACTCGGGGTGCTGGGTGCTCAGTGCTCAGTGTGCTCAGTGCTCAGTGCTCAGGGTGCTGGGTGCTCAGTGCTCGGGGCACTGGGTGCTCAGTGCTCGGGGTGCTGGGTGCTCAGTACTCAGGGTGCTGTGTGCTCAGTGCTCAGTACTCAGCGTGCTGGGTGCTCAGTGCTCAGAGTGTTGGGTGCTCAGTACTCAGGGTGCTGGGTGCTCAGTGCTCAGTGCTCAGGGTGCTCAGTGCTCAGGGTGCTCAGTGCTCAGGGTGCTGGGTGCTCAGGGTGCTTAGTGCTCAGCGCTCGGTGTGCTGGTTGCTCAGTGCTCAGTGCTCAGGGTGCTGGGTGCTCAGTGCTCAGTGCTCAGGGTGCTGGGTGCTCAGTGCTCAGTGCTCAGGGTGCTCGGTGCTCAGTGCTCAGGGGGCTAGGTTCTCAGTACTCAGGGTGCTGGGTGCTCAGTGCTCAGGGTGATCAGTGCTCAGTACTCAGGGTGCTGGGTGCTCAGTGCTCAGGGTGCTGGGTGCTCAGTCCTCAGGGTGCTCAGTACTCAGGGTGCTCGGTGCTCAGTGCTCAGTACTCAGGGTGCTCAGTACTCAGGGTGCTGGTTGCTCAGTGCTCGGGGTGCTGGTGCTCAGTACTCAGGTTGCTGGGTGCTCAGTACTCGGGGTGCTGGGTGCTCAGTACTCAGGGTGCTGGGTGCTCAGTGCTCGGTGTGCTGGGTGCTCAGTGCTCAGGGTGATCGGTGCTCAGTTATCAGGGTGCTGGGTGCTCAGTCCTCCGGGTGCTCAGTGCTCAGGGTGCTGGGTGCTCAGGGTGCTTAGTGCTCAGCGCTCGGTGTGCTGGGTGCTCAGTGCTCAGTGCTCAGGGTGCTGGGTGCTCAGTGCTCAGTGCTCAGGGTGCTGGGTGCTCAGTGCTCAGTGCTCAGGGTGCTCAGTGCTCAGTGCTCAGGGGGCTAGGTTCTCAGTACTCAGGGTGCTGGTTGCTCAGTGCTCAGGGTGATCAGTGCTCAGTACTCAGGGTGCTGGGTGCTCAGTGCTCAGGGTGCTGGGTGCTCAGTCCTCAGGGTGCTCAGTACTCAGGGTGCTCGGTGCTCAGTGCTCAGTACTCAGGGTGCTCAGTACTCAGGGTGCTGGTTGCTCAGTGCTCGGGGTGCTGGTGCTCAGTACTCAGGTTGCTGGGTGCTCAGTACTCGGGGTGCTGGGTGCTCAGTACTCAGGGTGCTGGGTGCTCAGTGCTCGGTGTGCTGGGTGCTCAGTGCTCAGGGTGATCGGTGCTCAGTTATCAGGGTGCTGGGTGCTCAGTCCTCCGGGTGCTCAGTGCTCAGGGTGCTGGGTGCTCAGTGCTCGGGGTGCTCGGTGCTCAGTACTCAGGGTGCTGAGTGCTCAGTACTCAGGGTGCTGGGTGCTCAGTACTCAGGGTGCTGGGTGCTCAGTACTCAGGGTGCTGGGTGCTCAGCGTGCTGGGTGCTCAGTGCTCAGGGTGCTGGTTGCTCAGTGCTCAGGGTGCTGGGTGCTCAGGGCTGTGGTGCTGGGTGCTCAGTGCTCAGTGCTCAGGGTGCTGGGTGCTCAGTGCTCAGTGCTCAGGGTGCTGGTTGCTCAGTACTCAGGGTGCTGGGTGCTCAGTACTCAGTGTGCTGGGTGCTCAGTGCTCAGGGTGCTCTGTGCTCAGTACTCAGGGTGCTGGGTGCTCAGTGCTCGGGGTGCTGCGTGCTCAGTGCTCAGGGTGCTGGGTGCTCAGTGCTCAGGGTGCTGCGTGCTCAGTACTCAGGGTGCTGGGTGCTCAGTGCTCGGGGTGCTCGGTGCTCAGTACTCAAGGTGCTGGGTGCTCAGTGCTCAGGGTGCTGGGTGGTCAGTCCTCGGGGTGCTCCGTGCTCAGTGATCAGGGTGCTGGGTGCTCAGTACTCAGGGTGCTCGGTGCTCAGTACTCAGTGTTCTCAGTGTTCAGTACTCAGGGTGCTGGGTGCTCAGTTCTCAGGGTGCTGGGTGCTCAGTACTCAGGGTGCTCAGTGCTCAGTACTCGGGGTGCTTGTTGCTCAGTACTCAGGGTGCTCAGTACTCAGGGTGCTCGGTGCTCAGTGCTCAGTACTCAGGGTGCTCAGTACTCAGGGTGCTGGTTGCTCAGTGCTCGGGGTGCTGGTGCTCAGTACTCAGGTTGCTGGGTGCTCAGTACTCGGGGTGCTGGGTGCTCAGTACTCAGGGTGCTGGGTGCTCAGTGCTCGGTGTGCTGGGTGCTCAGTGCTCAGGGTGATCGGTGCTCAGTTATCAGGGTGCTGGGTGCTCAGTCCTCCGGGTGCTCAGTGCTCAGGGTGCTGGGTGCTCAGTGCTCGGGGTGCTCGGTGCTCAGTACTCAGGGTGCTGAGTGCTCAGTACTCAGGGTGCTGGGTGCTCAGTACTCAGGGTGCTGGGTGCTCAGTACTCAGGGTGCTGGGTGCTCAGCGTGCTGGGTGCTCAGTGCTCAGGGTGCTGGTTGCTCAGTGCTCAGGGTGCTGGGTGCTCAGGGCTGTGGTGCTGGGTGCTCAGTGCTCAGTGCTCAGGGTGCTGGGTGCTCAGTGCTCAGTGCTCAGGGTGCTGGTTGCTCAGTACTCAGGGTGCTGGGTGCTCAGTACTCAGTGTGCTGGGTGCTCAGTGCTCAGGGTGCTCTGTGCTCAGTACTCAGGGTGCTGGGTGCTCAGTGCTCGGGGTGCTGCGTGCTCAGTGCTCAGGGTGCTGGGTGCTCAGTGCTCAGGGTGCTGGGTGCTCAGTACTCAGGGTGCTGGGTGCTCAGTGCTCGGGGTGCTCGGTGCTCAGTACTCAAGGTGCTGGGTGCTCAGTGCTCAGGGTGCTGGGTGGTCTGTCCTCGGGGTGCTCCGTGCTCAGTGATCAGGGTGCTGGGTGCTCAGTACTCAGGGTGCTCGGTGCTCAGTACTCAGTGTTCTCAGTGTTCAGTACTCAGGGTGCTGGGTGCTCAGTTCTCAGGGTGCTGGGTGCTCAGTACTCAGGGTGCTCAGTGCTCAGTATTCGGGGTGCTTGTTGCTCAGTACTCAGGGTGCTCAGTGCTCAGTACTCGGGGTGCTGGGTGCTCAGTGCTCAGGGTGCTCAGTTCTCAGTGCTCGGGGTGCTGGGTGCTCAGTGCTCGGGGCGCTGGGTTTTCAGTGCTCTGGGTGCTGGGTGCTCAGTGCTCTGGGTGCTTAGTGCTCAGTACTCAGGGTGCTGGGTGCTCAGTACTCATGGTGCTGGGTGCTCATTCTCAGGGTGCTGGGTGCTCAGTGCTCGGGTTGCTGGGTGCTCAGTACTCAGGGTGCTGGGGGCTCAGTACTCAGGGTGCTGGGTGCTCAGTACTCAGGGTGCTCGGATCTCAGTACTCAGGGTGCTGGGTGCTCATTCTCGGGGTGGTGGGTGCTCAGTGCTCGGCGTGCTGGGTGCTCAGTACTCAGGGTGGTGGGTGCTCAGTGCTCGGGGTGCTGGGTGCTCAGTACTCAGGGTGCTGGGGGCTCAGTACTCAGGGTTCTGGGTGCTCAGTACTCAGGGTGCTCAGTGCTCGGGGTGCTGGGTGCTCAGTGCTCGGGGTGCTGGGTGCTCAGTACTCGGGGTGCTCAGTGCTCAGTACTCAGGGTGCTGGGTGCTCAGTACTCAGGGTGCTGGGTGCTCAGTTCTCAGGGTGCTGGGTGCTCAGTACTCTGGGTGTTGGGTGCTCAGTACTCAGGGTGCTCAGTGCTCAGTACTCGGGGTGCTGGGTGCTCAGTGCTCAGTGTGCTCAGTGCTCAGTGCTCAGGGTGCTGGGTGCTCAGTGCTCGGGGCACTGGGTGCTCAGTGCTCGGGGTGCTGGGTGCTCAGTACTCAGGGTGCTGTGTGCTCAGTGCTCAGTACTCAGCGTGCTGGGTGCTCAGTGCTCAGAGTGTTGGGTGCTCAGTACTCAGGGTGCTGGGTGCTCAGTGCTCAGTGCTCAGGGTGCTCAGTGCTCAGGGTGCTCAGTGCTCAGGGTGCTGGGTGCTCAGGGTGCTTAGTGCTCAGCGCTCGGTGTGCTGGGTGCTCAGTGCTCAGTGCTCAGGGTGCTGGGTGCTCAGTGCTCAGTGCTCAGGGTGCTGGGTGTTCAGTACTCAGGGTGCTCGGTGCTCAGTGCTCAGGGTGCTAGGTTCTCAGTACTCAGGGTGCTGGGTGCTCAGTGCTCGGGGTGCTGGGTGCTCAGTGCTCAGGGTGATCAGTGCTCAGTACTCAGGGTGCTGGGTGCTCAGTTCTCAGGGTGCTGGGTGCTCAGTCCTCAGGGTGCTCAGTACTCAGGGTGCTCGGTGCTCAGTGCTCAGTACTCAGGGTGCTCAGTACTCAGGGTGCTGGTTGCTCAGTGCTCGGGGTGCTGGTGCTCAGTACTCAGGGTGCTGGGTGCTCAGTACTCGGGGTGCTGGGTGCTCAGTACTCAGGGTGCTGGGTGCTCAGTGCTCGGTGTGCTGGGTGCTCAGTGCTCAGGGTGATCGGTGCTCAGTTATCAGGGTGCTGGGTGCTCAGTCCTCCGGGTGCTCAGTGCTCAGGGTGCTGGGTGCTCAGTGCTCGGGGTGCTCGGTGCTCAGTACTCAGGGTGCTGTGTGCTCAGTACTCAGGGTGCTGGGTGCTCAGTACTCAGGGTGCTGGGTGCTCAGTACTCAGGGTGCTGGGTGCTCAGGGTGCTGGGTGCTCAGTGCTCAGGGTGCTGGGTGCTCAGTGCTCAGGGTGCTGGGTGCTCAGGGCTGTGGTGCTGGGTGCTCAGTGCTCAGTGCTCAGGGTGCTGGGTGCTCAGTGCTCAGTGCTCAGGGTGCTGGTTGCTCAGTACTCAGGGTGCTGGGTGCTCAGTACTCAGTGTGCTGGGTGCTCAGTGCTCAGGGTGCTCTGTGCTCAGTACTCAGGGTGCTGGGTGCTCAGTGCTCGGGGTGCTGCGTGCTCAGTGCTCAGGGTGCTGGGTGCTCAGTGCTCAGGGTGCTGGGTGCTCAGTACTCAGGGTGCTGGGTGCTCAGTGCTCGGGGTGCTCGGTGCTCAGTACTCAAGGTGCTGGGTGCTCAGTGCTCAGGGTGCTGGGTGCTCAGTCCTCGGGGTGCTCCGTGCTCAGTGATCAGGGTGCTGGGTGCTCAGTACTCAGGGTGCTCGGTGCTCAGTACTCAGTGTTCTCAGTGCTCAGTACTCAGGGTGCTGGGTGCTCAGTTCTCAGGGTGCTGGGTGCTCAGTACTCAGGGTGCTCAGTGCTCAGTACTCGGGGTGCTTGTTGCTCAGTACTCAGGGTGCTCAGTGCTCAGTACTCGGGGTGCTGGGTGCTCAGTGCTCAGGGTGCTCAGTTCTCAGTGCTCGGGGTGCTGGGTGCTCAGTTCTCGGGGCGCTGGGTTTTCAGTGCTCTGGGTGCTGGGTGCTCAGTGCTCTGGGTGCTTAGTGCTCAGTACTCAGTGTGCTGGGTGCTCAGTACTCATGGTGCTGGGTGCTCATTCTCAGGGTGCTGGGTGCTCAGTGCTCGGGTTGCTGGGTGCTCAGTACTCAGGGTGCTGGGGGCTCAGTACTCAGGGTGCTGGGTGCTCAGTACTCAGGGTGCTCGGATCTCAGTACTCAGGGTGCTGGGTGCTCATTCTCGGGGTGCTTGGTGCTCAGTGCTCGGCGTGCTGGGTGCTCAGTACTCAGGGTACTGGGGGCTCAGTACTCAGGGTTCTGGGTGCTCAGTACTCAGGGTGATCTGTTCTCAGTACTCAGGTTGCTGGGTGCTCAGTGCTCGGGGTGCTGGGTGCTCAGTACTCGGGGTGCTCAGTGCTCAGTACTCAGGGTGCTGGGTGCTCAGTTCTCAGGGTGCTGGGTGCTCAGTACTCTGGGTGTTGGGTGCTCAGTACTCAGGGTGCTCAGTGCTCAGTACTCGGGGTGCTGGTTGCTCAGTGCTCAGTGTGCTCAGTGCTCAGTGCTCAGGGTGCTGGGTGCTCAGTGCTCGGGGCACTGGGTGCTCAGTGCTCGGGGTGCTGGGTGCTCAGTACTCAGGGTGCTGTGTGCTCAGTGCTCAGTACTCAGGGTGCTGGGTGCTCAGTGCTCAGAGTGTTGGGTGCTCAGTACTCAGGGTGCTGGGTGCTCAGTGCTCAGTGCTCAGGGTGCTCAGTGCTCAGGGTGCTCAGTGCTCAGGGTGCTCGGTGCTCAGGGTGCTGGGTGCTCAGCGCTCGGGGTGCTGGGTGCTCAGTGCTCAGTGCTCAGGGTGCTGGGTGCTCAGTGCTCAGTGCTCAGGGTGCTGGGTGTTCAGTACTCAGGGTGCTCGGTGCTCAGTGCTCAGGGTGCTAGGTTCTCAGTACTCAGGGTGCTGGGTGCTCAGTGCTCGGGGTGCTGGGTGCTCAGTCCTCAGGGTGATCAGTGCTCAGTACTCAGGGTGCTGGGTGCTCAGTGCTCAGGGTGCTGGGTGCTCAGTCCTCAGGGTGCTCAGTACTCAGGGTGCTCGGTGCTCAGTGCTCAGTACTCAGGGTGCTCAGTACTCAGGGTGCTGGTTGCTCAGTGCTCGGGGTGCTGGGTGCTCAGTACTCAGGGTGCTGGGTGCTCAGTACTCGGGGTGCTGGGTGCTCAGTACTCAGGGTGCTAGGTGCTCAGTGCTCGGTGTGCTGGGTGCTCAGTGCTCAGGGTGATCGGTGCTCAGTTATCAGGGTGCTGGGTGCTCAGTCCTCCGGGTGCTCAGTGCTCAGGGTGCTGGGTGCTCAGTGCTCGGGGTGCTCGGTGCTCAGTACTCAGGGTGCTGAGTGCTCAGTACTCAGGGTGCTGGGTGCTCAGTACTCAGGGTGCTGGGTGCTCAGTACTCAGGGTGCTGGGTGCTCAGGGTGCTGGGTGCTCAGTGCTCAGGGTGCTGGGTGCTCAGTGCTCAGGGTGCTGGGTGCTCAGGGCTGTGGTGCTGGGTGCTCAGTGCTCAGTGCTCAGGGTGCTGGGTGCTCAGTGCTCAGTGCTCAGGGTGCTGGTTGCTCAGTACTCAGGGTGCTGGGTGCTCAGTACTCAGGGTGCTGGGTGCTCAGTTCTCAGGGTGCTGGGTGCTCAGTACTCTGGGTGTTGGGTGCTCAGTACTCAGGGTGCTCAGTGCTCAGTACTCGGGGTGCTGGGTGCTCAGTGCTCAGTGTGCTCAGTGCTCAGTGCTCAGGGTGCTGGGTGCTCAGTGCTCGGGGCACTGGGTGCTCAGTGCTCGGGGTGCTGGGTGCTCAGTACTCAGGGTGCTGTGTGCTCAGTGCTCAGTACTCAGCGTGCTGGGTGCTCAGTGCTCAGAGTGTTGGGTGCTCAGTACTCAGGGTGCTGGGTGCTCAGTGCTCAGTGCTCAGGGTGCTCAGTGCTCAGGGTGCTCAGTGCTCAGGGTGCTGGGTGCTCAGGGTGCTTAGTGCTCAGCGCTCGGTGTGCTGGGTGCTCAGTGCTCAGTGCTCAGGGTGCTGGGTGCTCAGTGCTCAGTGCTCAGGGTGCTGGGTGTTCAGTACTCAGGGTGCTCGGTGCTCAGTGCTCAGGGTGCTAGGTTCTCAGTACTCAGGGTGCTGGGTGCTCAGTGCTCGGGGTGCTGGGTGCTCAGTGCTCAGGGTGATCAGTGCTCAGTACTCAGGGTGCTGGGTGCTCAGTTCTCAGGGTGCTGGGTGCTCAGTCCTCAGGGTGCTCAGTACTCAGGGTGCTCGGTGCTCAGTGCTCAGTACTCAGGGTGCTCAGTACTCAGGGTGCTGGTTGCTCAGTGCTCGGGGTGCTGGTGCTCAGTACTCAGGGTGCTGGGTGCTCAGTACTCGGGGTGCTGGGTGCTCAGTACTCAGGGTGCTGGGTGCTCAGTGCTCGGTGTGCTGGGTGCTCAGTGCTCAGGGTGATCGGTGCTCAGTTATCAGGGTGCTGGGTGCTCAGTCCTCCGGGTGCTCAGTGCTCAGGGTGCTGGGTGCTCAGTGCTCGGGGTGCTCGGTGCTCAGTACTCAGGGTGCTGTGTGCTCAGTACTCAGGGTGCTGGGTGCTCAGTACTCAGGGTGCTGGGTGCTCAGTACTCAGGGTGCTGGGTGCTCAGGGTGCTGGGTGCTCAGTGCTCAGGGTGCTGGGTGCTCAGTGCTCAGGGTGCTGGGTGCTCAGGGCTGTGGTGCTGGGTGCTCAGTGCTCAGTGCTCAGGGTGCTGGGTGCTCAGTGCTCAGTGCTCAGGGTGCTGGTTGCTCAGTACTCAGGGTGCTGGGTGCTCAGTACTCAGTGTGCTGGGTGCTCAGTGCTCAGGGTGCTCTGTGCTCAGTACTCAGGGTGCTGGGTGCTCAGTGCTCGGGGTGCTGCGTGCTCAGTGCTCAGGGTGCTGGGTGCTCAGTGCTCAGGGTGCTGGGTGCTCAGTACTCAGGGTGCTGGGTGCTCAGTGCTCGGGGTGCTCGGTGCTCAGTACTCAAGGTGCTGGGTGCTCAGTGCTCAGGGTGCTGGGTGCTCAGTCCTCGGGGTGCTCCGTGCTCAGTGATCAGGGTGCTGGGTGCTCAGTACTCAGGGTGCTCGGTGCTCAGTACTCAGTGTTCTCAGTGCTCAGTACTCAGGGTGCTGGGTGCTCAGTTCTCAGGGTGCTGGGTGCTCAGTACTCAGGGTGCTCAGTGCTCAGTACTCGGGGTGCTTGTTGCTCAGTACTCAGGGTGCTCAGTGCTCAGTACTCGGGGTGCTGGGTGCTCAGTGCTCAGGGTGCTCAGTTCTCAGTGCTCGGGGTGCTGGGTGCTCAGTTCTCGGGGCGCTGGGTTTTCAGTGCTCTGGGTGCTGGGTGCTCAGTGCTCTGGGTGCTTAGTGCTCAGTACTCAGTGTGCTGGGTGCTCAGTACTCATGGTGCTGGGTGCTCATTCTCAGGGTGCTGGGTGCTCAGTGCTCGGGTTGCTGGGTGCTCAGTACTCAGGGTGCTGGGGGCTCAGTACTCAGGGTGCTGGGTGCTCAGTACTCAGGGTGCTCGGATCTCAGTACTCAGGGTGCTGGGTGCTCATTCTCGGGGTGCTTGGTGCTCAGTGCTCGGCGTGCTGGGTGCTCAGTACTCAGGGTGCTGGGGGCTCAGTACTCAGGGTTCTGGGTGCTCAGTACTCAGGGTGATCTGTTCTCAGTACTCAGGTTGCTGGGTGCTCAGTGCTCGGGGTGCTGGGTGCTCAGTACTCGGGGTGCTCAGTGCTCAGTACTCAGGGTGCTGGGTGCTCAGTTCTCAGGGTGCTGGGTGCTCAGTACTCTGGGTGTTGGGTGCTCAGTACTCAGGGTGCTCAGTGCTCAGTACTCGGGGTGCTGGTTGCTCAGTGCTCAGTGTGCTCAGTGCTCAGTGCTCAGGGTGCTGGGTGCTCAGTGCTCGGGGCACTGGGTGCTCAGTGCTCGGGGTGCTGGGTGCTCAGTACTCAGGGTGCTGTGTGCTCAGTGCTCAGTACTCAGGGTGCTGGGTGCTCAGTGCTCAGAGTGTTGGGTGCTCAGTACTCAGGGTGCTGGGTGCTCAGTGCTCAGTGCTCAGGGTGCTCAGTGCTCAGGGTGCTCAGTGCTCAGGGTGCTCGGTGCTCAGGGTGCTGGGTGCTCAGCGCTCGGGGTGCTGGGTGCTCAGTGCTCAGTGCTCAGGGTGCTGGGTGCTCAGTGCTCAGTGCTCAGGGTGCTGGGTGTTCAGTACTCAGGGTGCTCGGTGCTCAGTGCTCAGGGTGCTAGGTTCTCAGTACTCAGGGTGCTGGGTGCTCAGTGCTCGGGGTGCTGGGTGCTCAGTCCTCAGGGTGATCAGTGCTCAGTACTCAGGGTGCTGGGTGCTCAGTGCTCAGGGTGCTGGGTGCTCAGTCCTCAGGGTGCTCAGTACTCAGGGTGCTCGGTGCTCAGTGCTCAGTACTCAGGGTGCTCAGTACTCAGGGTGCTGGTTGCTCAGTGCTCGGGGTGCTGGGTGCTCAGTACTCAGGGTGCTGGGTGCTCAGTACTCGGGGTGCTGGGTGCTCAGTACTCAGGGTGCTAGGTGCTCAGTGCTCGGTGTGCTGGGTGCTCAGTGCTCAGGGTGATCGGTGCTCAGTTATCAGGGTGCTGGGTGCTCAGTCCTCCGGGTGCTCAGTGCTCAGGGTGCTGGGTGCTCAGTGCTCGGGGTGCTCGGTGCTCAGTACTCAGGGTGCTGAGTGCTCAGTACTCAGGGTGCTGGGTGCTCAGTACTCAGGGTGCTGGGTGCTCAGTACTCAGGGTGCTGGGTGCTCAGGGTGCTGGGTGCTCAGTGCTCAGGGTGCTGGGTGCTCAGTGCTCAGGGTGCTGGGTGCTCAGGGCTGTGGTGCTGGGTGCTCAGTGCTCAGTGCTCAGGGTGCTGGGTGCTCAGTGCTCAGTGCTCAGGGTGCTGGTTGCTCAGTACTCAGGGTGCTGGGTGCTCAGTACTCAGTGTGCTGGGTGCTCAGTGCTCAGGGTGCTCTGTGCTCAGTACTCAGGCTGCTGGGTGCTCAGTGCTCGGGGTGCTGCGTGCTCAGTGCTCAGGGTGCTGTGTGCTCAGTGCTCAGGGTGCTGGGTGCTCAGTACTCAGGGTGCTGGGTGCTCAGTGCTCGGGGTGCTCGGTGCTCAGTACTCAAGGTGCTGGGTGCTCAGTTCTCAGGGTGCTGGGTGCTCAGTCCTCGGGGTGCTCCGTGCTCAGTGATCAGGGTGCTGGGTGCTCAGTACTCAGGGTGCTCGGTGCTCAGTACTCAGGGTTCTCAGTGCTCAGTACTCAGGGTGCTGGGTGCTCAGTTCTCAGGGTGCTGGGTGCTCAGTACTCAGGGTGCTCAGTGCTCAGTACTCGGGGTGCTTGTTGCTCAGTACTCAGGGTGCTCAGTGCTCAGTACTCGGGGTGCTGGGTGCTCAGTGCTCAGGGTGCTCATTTCTCAGTGCTCGGGGTGCTGGGTGCTCAGTGCTCGGGGCGCTGGGTGCTCAGTGCTCTGGGTGCTGGGTGCTCAGTGCTCTGGGTGCTTAGTGCTCAGTACTCAGGGTGCTGGGTGCTCAGTACTCATGGTGCTGGGTGCTCATTCTCAGGGTGCTGGGTGCTCAGTGCTCGGGTTGCTGGGTGCTCAGTACTCAGGGTGCTGGGGGCTCAGTACTCAGGGTGCTGGGTGCTCAGTACTCAGGGTGCTCAGTTCTCAGTACTCAGGGTGCTGGGTGCTCATTCTCGGGGTGCTGGGTGCTCAGTGATCGGGGTGCTGGGTGCTCAGTACTCAGGGTGCTGGGGGCTCAGTACTCAGGGTTCTGGGTGCTCAGTACTCAGGGTGATCTGTTCTCAGTACTCAGGTTGCTGGGTGCTCAGTGCTCGGGGTGCTGGGTGCTCAGTACTCGGGGTGCTCAGTGCTCAGTACTCAGGGTGCTGGGTGCTCAGTACTCTGGTTGCTGGGTGCTCAGTGCTCGGGGTCCTCGGTGCTCAGTACTCGGGTTGCTGGGTGCTCAGTACTCGGGGAGCTGGGTGCTCAGTGCTCAGGGTGCTGGGTGCTCAGTGCTCGGGGTGCTGGGTGCTCAGTGCTGAGGGTGGTGCTGGGTGCTCAGTACTCAGGGTGCTGGGTGCTCAGTGCTCAGGGTGCTGGGTGCTCAGTACTAGGGGTGCTGGTTGCTCAGTACTCAGGGTGCTCGGTGCTCAGTACTCAGGGTGCTGGGTGCTCAGAGCTCAGGGTGCTGGGTACTCAGTACTCAGGGTGCTGGGTGCTCAGTACTCAGGGTGCTGGGTGCTCAGTGATCAGGGGGCTGGGTGCTCAGTGCTCAGGGTGCTGGGTGCTCAGTACTCAGGGTGCTGGGTGCTCAGTGCTCAGGGTGATCGGTGCTCAGTACTCAGGGTGCTCAGTTCTCAGGGTGCTGGGTGCTCAGTGCTCGGGGTGCTGGGTGCTCAGTACTCGGGGTGCTGGGTGCTCTGTACTCAGGGTGCTGGGTGCTCAGTGCTCGGGGTCCTGGGTGCTCAGTGCTCAGGGTGATCGGTGCTCAGTACTCAGCGTGCTGGGTGCTCACTGCTCAGGGTGCTGGGTGCTCAGTCCTCAGGGTGCTCAGTGCTCAGGGTGCTGTGTGCTCAGTGCTCGGGGTGCTCGGTGCTCAGTGCTCGGGGTGCTGGGTGCTCAGTGCTCAGTGCTCAGGGTGTTGGGTGCTCAGTGCTCAGTGTTCAGGGTGCTGGGTGGTCAGTACTCAGGGTGCTGGTTGCTCAGTACTCAGGGTGCTGGGTGCTCAGTGCTCAGGGTGCTGTGTGCTCAGTACTCTCGGTGTTGGGTGCTCAGTACTCAGGGTGCTGGGTGCTCAGTGCTCGGGGTGCTGGGTGCTCAGTGCTCGGGGTGCTGGGTGCTCAGTGCTCAGGGTGCTGGGTGCTCAGTATTCAGGGTGCTGGGTGCTCAGTGCTCGGGGTGCACGGTGCTCAGTACTCAAGGTGCTGGGTGCTCAGTGCTCAGGGTGCTGGGTGCTCAGTCCTCGGGGTGCTCCGTGCTTAGTGCCCAGGGTGCTGGGTGCTCAGTACTCAGGGTGCTCGGTGCTCAGTACTCAGGGTTCTCAGTGCTCAGGGTGCTGGGTGCTCAGTACTCAGGGTGCTCAGTGCTCAGTACTAGGGGTGCTGGGTGCTCAGTACTCAGGGTGCTCAGTGCTCAGTACTCGGGGTGCTGGGTGCTCAGTGCTCAGTGTGCTCAGTGCTCAGTGCTCGGGGTGCTGGGTGCTCAGTGCTCGGGGTGCTAGGTGCTCAGTACTCAGGGTGCTGTGTGCACAGTGCTCAGTACTCAGCGTGCTGGGTTCTCAGTGCTCAGAGTGTTGGGTGCTCAGTACTCAGGGTGCTGGGTGCTCAGTGCTCAGTGCTCAGAGTGCTCAGTGCTCAGGGTGCTCAGTGCTCAGGGTGCTGGGTGCTCAGGGTGCTTGGTGCTCAGTGCTCGAGGTGCTGGGTGCTCATTGCTCAGTGCTCAGGGTGCTGGGTGCTCAGTGCTCAGTGCTCAGGGTGCTGGGTGTTCAGTACTCAGGGTGCTCGGTGCTCAGTGCTCAGGGTGCTGGGTGCTCAGTACTCAGGGTGCTGGGTGCTCAGTGCTCGGGGTGCTGGGTGCTCAGTGCTCAGGGTGATCAGTGCTCAGTACTCAGGGTGCTGGGTGCTCAGTGCTCAGGGTGCTGGGTGCTCAGTCCTCAGGGTGCTCAGTACTCAGGGTGCTGAGTGCTCAGTGCTCGGGGTGCTGGGTGCTCCGTACTCAGGATGCTGGGTGCTCAGTACTCGGGGTGCTGGGTGCTCAGTACTCAGTGTGCTGGGTGCTCAGTGCTCGGGGTGCTGGGTGCTCCGTGCTCGGGGTGCTGGGTGCTCAGTACTCGGGGTGCTGGGTGCTCAGTGCTCAGGGTGCTCAGTGCTCAGTACTCAGTGCTCAGGGTGCTGGGTGCTCAGTACTCTGGGTGTTGGGTGCTCAGTACTCAGGGTGCTGGGTGCTCCGTGCTCAGGGTGCTGGGTGCTCAGTGCTCAGGTTTCTGGGTGCTCAGTGCTCAGGGTGCTGGGTGCTCAGTACTCAGGGTGCTGGGTGCTTAGTGCGCGAGGTGCTCGGTGCTCAGTACTGAAGGTGCTGGTTGCTCAGTACTCAGGGTGCTGGGTGCTTAGTACTCAGGGTGCTCAGTGCTCAGTACACAGGGTGCTGGGTGCTCAGTGCTCGGGGTGCTGGGTGCTCAGTGCTCAGTACTCAGGGTGTTGGGTGCTCAGTGCTCGGGGTGCTGGGTGCTCAGTACTCAGCGTGCTGGGTGCTCAGTACTCAGTGTGCTGGGTGCTCAGTGCTCAGGGTGCTGGGTGCTCAGTGCTCAGGGTGCTGGGTGCTCAGTGATCGGGGTGCTGGGTGCTCAGTACTCAGGGTGCTCAGTGCTCGGGGAGCTCGGTGATCAGTACTCAGGGTGCTGGGTGCTCAGTACTCAGTGCTCGGGGTCCTGGGTGCTCCGTGCTCGGGGTGCTGGGTGCTCAGTGCTCTGGGTGCTCTGTGCTCAGTACTCAGGGTGCTGGGTGCTCAGTACTCAGGGTGCTGGGTGCTCAGTGCTCAGGGTGCTGGGTGCTCAGTACTCAGGGTGCTGGGTGCTCAGTACTCAGGGTGCTCGGTGCTCAGTACTCAGGGTGCTGGGTGCTCAGTGCTCAGGGTGCTGGGTACTCAGTACTCAGGGTGCTGGGTGCTCAGTACTCAGGGTGCTGGGTGCTCAGTGCTCAGGGTGCTGGGTGCTCAGTGCTCAGGGTGCTGGGTGCTCAGTAGTCAGGCTGCTGGGTGCTCAGTGCTCAGGGTGATCGGTGCTCAGTACTCAGGGTGCTCAGTACTCCGGGTGCTGGGTGCTCAGTGCTCAGGGTGCTGGGTGCTCAGTATTCAGGGTGCTGGGTGCTCAGTGCTCGTGGTGCTGGGTGCTCAGTGCTCAGGGTGATCGGTGCTCAGTACTCAGGGTGCTGGGTGCTCAGTGCTCAGGGTGCTGGGTGCTCAGTCCTCAGGGTGCTCAGTGCTCAGGGTGCTGGGTGCTCTGTGCTCGGGGTGATCGGTGCTCAGTACTCAGGGTGCTGAGTGCTCAGTACTCAGGGTGCTGGGTGCTCAGTACTCATGGTGCTGGGTGCTCAGTACTCAGGGGGCTGGGTGCTCAGTGCTCAGTGTGCTGGGTGCTCAGTGCTCAGTGCGCTGGGTGCTCAGTGCTCGGGGTGCTGGGTCCTCTGTGCTCGGGGTGCTGGGTGGTCAGTGCTCAGTGCTCAAGGTGCTGGGTGCTCAGTGCTCAGTGCTCAGGGTGCTGGGTGCTCAGTTCTCAGGGTGCTGGGTGCTCAGTACTCAGGGTGCTGGGTGCTCAGTTCGCAGGGTGCTGGGTGCTCAGTACTCTGGGTGTTGGGTGCTCAGTACTCAGGGTGCTCAGTGCTCAGTACTCGGGGTGCTGGGTGCTCAGTGCTCAGTGTGCTCAGTGATCAGTGCTCAGGGTGCTCGGTGCTCAGTGCTCGGGGCGCTAGGTGCTCAGTGCTCGGGGTGCTGTGTGCTCAGTACTCAGGGTGCTGTGTGCTCAGTGCTCAGTACTCAGCGTGCTGGGTGCTCAGTGCTCAGAGTGTTGGGTGCTCAGTACTCAGGGTGCTGGGTGCTCAGTGCTCAGTGCTCAGGGTGCTCAGTGCTCAGGGTGCTCAGTGCTCAGGGTGCTGGGTGCTCAGTGCTCAGAGTGCTCTGTGCTCAGTACTCAGGG
The DNA here is from genome assembly GCF_018167655.1 of Microtus oregoni. NCBI lineage: Eukaryota > Metazoa > Chordata > Mammalia > Rodentia > Cricetidae > Microtus > Microtus oregoni. Next base: position 3,782,139 of record NW_024544028.1, on the reverse strand, counting down.
TGCTGGGTGCTCAGTGCTCGGGGTGCTGGGTGCTAAGTGCTCAGGGTGCTGGGTGCTCAGTACTCAGGGTGCTGGGTGCTCAGTACTCAGGGTGCTTGGTGCTCAGTACTCAGGGTGCTCAGTGCTCAGTACTCGGGGTGCTGGGTGCTCAGTGCTCAGGGTGCTCAGTGCTCAGTGCTCGGGGTGCTGGGTGCTCAGTGCTCGGATTGCTGGGTGCTCAGTACTCGGGGTGCTGGGTGCTCAGTGCTCAGGGTGCTCAGTGCTCAGTACTCAGTGCTCAGGGTGCTCAGTGCTCAGTGCTCAGGGTGCTGGGTGTTCAGTACTCAGGGTGCTGGGTGCTCAGTACTCAGGGTGCTGGGTGCTCAGTGCTCAGGGTGCTGGGTGCTCAGTACTCTGGGTGTTGGGTGCTCAGTACTCAGGGTGCTGGGTGCTCCGTGCTCAGGGTGCTGGGTGCTCAGTGCTCAGGGTTCTGGGTGCTCAGTGCTCAGGGTGCTGGGTGCTCAGTACTCAGGGTGCTGGGTGCTTAGTGCTCGAGGTGCTCGGTGCTCAGTACTCAAGGTGCTGGGTGCTCAGTGCTCAGGGTGCTGGGTGCTCAGTCCTCGGGGTGCTCCGTGCTCATGGTGCTGGGTGCTCAGTGCTCAGGGTGCTGGGTGCTCAGTGCTCGGGGTGCTGGGTGCTCAGTACTCAGTGTGCTCAGTGCTCGGGGATCTCGTTGCTCAGTACTCAGGGTGCTGGGTGCTCAGTTCTCAGTGCTCGGGGTCCTGGGTGCTCCGTGCTCGGGGTGCTGGGTGCTCAGTGCTCTGGGTGCTTAGTGCTCAGTACTCAGGGTGCTGGGTGCTCAGTACTCATGGTGCTGGGTGCTCATTCTCAGGGTGCTGGGTGCTCAGTATCAGGGTGCTCGGTTCTCAGTACTCAGGGTGCTGGGTGCTCATTCTCGGGGTGCTGGGTGCTCAGTGCTCGGGGTGCTGGGTGCTCAGTACTCAGGGTGCTGGGGGCTCAGTACTCAGGGTGTTGGGTGCTCAGTACTCAGGGTGATCTGTTCTCAGTACTCAGGTTGGTGGCTGCTCAGTGCTCGGGGTGCTGGGTGCTCAGTACTCGGGGTGCTCAGTGCTCAGTACTCAGGGTGCTGGGTGCTCAGTACTCAGGGTGCTGGGTGCTCAGTGCTCGGGGTGCTCGGTGCTCAGTACTCGGGGTGCAGGGTGCTCAGTACTCGGGGTGCTGGGTGCTCAGTGCTCAGGGTGCTGGGTGCTCAGTGCTCAGGGTGCTGGGTGCTCAGTGCTCAGGGTGCTGGGTGCTCAGTGCTCAGGGTGCTGGGTGCTCAGTGCTCGGCGTGCTGGGTGCTCAGTACTCAGGATGCTCAGTGCTCAGTGCTCAGTAATCAGGGTGCTCAGTACTCAGGGTGCTGGGTGCTCAGTGCTCGGGGTGCTGGGTGCTCAGTACTCAGGGTGCTGGGTGCTCAGTACTCGGGGTGCTGGGTGCTCAGTACTCAGGGTGCTGGGTGCTCAGTGCTCGGGGTGCTGGGTGCTCACTGCTCAGGGTGATCGGTGCTCAGTGCTCAGGGTGCTGGGTGCTCAGTCCTCCGGGTGCTCAGTGCTCAGGGTGCTGGGTGCTCATTGCTCGGTGTGCTCGGTGCTCATTACTCAGGGTGCTGAGTGCTCAGTACTCAGGGTGCTGGGTGCTCAGTACTCAGGTTGCTGGTTGCTCAGTACTCAGGGTGCTGGGTGCTCAGTGCTCAGGGTGCTGGGTGCTCAGTGCTCGGGGTGCTGGGTGCTCAGGGCTGTGTTGCTGGGTGCTCAGTGCTCAGTGCTCAGGGTGCTGTGTGCTCAGTGCTCAGTGCTCAGGGTGCTCTGTGCTCAGTACTCAGGGTGCTGGGTGCTCAGTGCTCGGGGTGCTGCGTGCTCAGTGCTCAGGGAGCTGGGTGCTCAGTACTCAGGGTGCTCGGTGCACAGTACTCAGGGGTCTCAGTGCTCAGTACTCAGGGTGCTGGGTGCTCAGTGCTCAGGGTGCTGGGTGCTCAGTACTCAGGGTGCTCAGTGCTCAGTACTCTGGGTGCTTGGTGCTCAGTACTCAGGGTGCTCGGTGCTCAGTACTCGTGGTGATGGGTGCTCAGTGCTCAGGGTGCTCAGTGCTCAGTGCTCGGGGTGCTGGGTGCTCAGTGCTCAGGGCGCTGGGTGCTCAGTGCTCGGGGTGCTGGGTGCTCAGTACACGGGGTGCTGGGTGCTCAGTGCTCAGGGTGCTCAGTGCTCAGTACTCAGTGCTCAGGGTGCTGGGTGCTCAGTACTCTGGGTGTTGGGTGCTCAGTACTCAGGGTGCTGGGTGCTCCGTGCTCAGGGTGCTGGGTGCTCAGTGGTCAGGTTTCTGGGTGCTCAGTGCTCAGGGTGCTGGGTGCTCAGTACTCAGGGTGCTGGGTGCTTAGTGCTCGAGGTGCTCGGTGCTCAGTACTGAAGGTGCTGGGTGCTCAGTGCTCAGGGTGCTGGGTGCTCAGTCCTCGGGGTGCTCCGTACTCATGGTGCTGGGTGCTCAGTACTCAGGGTGCTGGGTGCTCAGTGCTCGGGGTGCTGGGTGCTGAGTGCTCAGGGTGCTGGGTGCTCAGTGCTCGGGGTGCTCGGTGCTCAGTGCTTAGGGTCCTGGGTGCTCAGTACTCAGGGTGCTGGGTGCTTAGTACTCAGGGTTCTCAGTGCTCAGTACACAGGGTGCTGGGTGCTCAGTGCTCGGGGTGCTAGGTGCTCAGTGCTCAGTACTCAGGGTGCTGGGTGCTCAGTGCTCCGGGTGCTGGGTGCTCAGTACTCAGCGTGCTGGGTGCTCAGTACTCAGTGTGCTGGGTGCTCAGTGCTCAGGGTGCTGGGTGCTCAGTGCTCAGGGTGCATGGTGCTCAGTGATCGGGGTGCTGGGTGCTCAGTACTCAGGGTGCTCAGTGCTCGGGGAGCTCGGTGATCAGTACTCAGGGTGCTGGGTGCTCAGTACTCAGTGCTCGGTGTCCTGGGTGCTCCGTGCTCGGGGTGCTGGGTGCTCAGTGCTCTGGGTGCTGGGTGCTCAGTACTCAGGGTGCTGGGTGCTCAGTAATCAGGGTGCTGGGTGCTCAGTCCTCAGGGTGCTGGGTGCTCAGTACTCAGGGTGTTCGGTGCTCAGTACTCAGGGTGCTCAGTGCTCAGTACTCAGGGTGCTGGTTGCTCAGTGCTCGGGGTGCTCGGTGCTCAGTACTCAGGGTGCTGGGTGCTCATTACTCAGGGTGCTGCGTGCTCAGTACTCAGGGTGCTCGGTGCTCAGTACTCAGGTTGCTGGGTGTTCAGTGCTCAGGGTGCTGGGTACTCAGTACTCAGGGTGCTGGGTGGTCAGTACTCAGGGTGCTGGGTGCTCAGTGCTCAGGGTGCTGGGTGCTCAGTGCTCAGGGTGCTGGGTGCTCAGTACTCAGGGTGCTGGGTGCTCAGTGCTCAGGGTGATCGGTGCTCAGTACTCAGGGTGCTCAGTACTCTGGGTGCTGCGTGCTCAGTGCTCAGGGTGCTGGGTGCTCAGTACTCAGGGTGCTGGGTGCTCAGTGCTCGGGGTGCTGGGTGCTCAGTGCTCAGGGTGATCGGTGCTCAGTACTCAGGGTGCTGGGTGCTCAGTGCTCAGGGTGCTGGGTGCTCAGTCCTCAGGGTGCTCAGTGCTCAGGGTGATCGGTGCTCAGTACTCAGGGTGCTGGGTGCTCAGTACTCAGGGTGTTCGGTGCTCAGTACTCAGGGTGCTCAGTGCTCAGTACTCAGGGTGCTGGTTGCTCAGTACTCATGGTGCTGGGTGCTCAGTACTCAGGGGGCTGGGTGCTCAGTGCTCAATGTGCTGGGTGCTCAGTGCTCAGGGCGCTGGGTGCTCAGGGCTCGGGGTGCTGGGTGCTCAGTGCTCGGGGTGCTTGGTGGTCAGTGCTCAGTGCTCAAGGTGCTGGGTGCTCAGTGCTCAGTGCTCAGGGTGCTGGGTGCTCAGTACTCAGGGTGCTGGGTGCTCAGTTCTCAGGGTGCTGGTTGCTCAGTGCTCGGGGCACTGGGTGCTCAGTGCTCGGGGAGCTGGGTGCTCAGTACTCGGGGTGCTGGGTGCTCAGTGCTCAGGGTGCTCAGTGCTCAGTACTCAGTGCTCAGGGTGCTCAGTGCTCAGTGCTCAGGGTGCTGGGTGTTCAGTACTCCGGGTGCTGGGTGCTGAGTACTCAGGGTGCTGGGTGCTCAGTGCTCAGGGTGCTGGGTGCTCAGTACTCTGGGTGTTTGGTGCTCAGTACTCAGGGTGCTGGGTGCTCCGTGCTCAGGGTGCTGGGTGCTCAGTGCTCAGGGTTCTGGGTGCTCAGTGCTCAGGTTGCTGGGTGCTCAGTACTCAGGGTGCTGGGTGGTTAGTGCTCGAGGTGCTCGGTGCTCAGTACTCAAGGTGCTGGGTGCTCAGTGCTCAGGGTGCTGGGTGCTCAGTCCTCGGGGTGCTCCGTGCTCATGGTGCTGGGTGCTCAGTGCTCCGGGTGCTGGGTGCTCAGTGCTCAGGGTGCTGGGTGCTCAGTGATCGGGGTGCTGGGTGCTCAGTACTCAGGGTGCTCAGTGCTCGGGGAGCTCGGTGCTCAGTATTCAGGGTGCTGGGTGCTCAGTACTCAGTGCTCGGTGTCCTGGGTGCTCCGTGCTCGGGGTGCTGGGTGCTCAGTGCTCTGGGTGCTGGGTGCTCAGTACTCAGGGTGCTGGGTGCTCAGTACTCAGGGTGCTGGGTGCTCAGTGCTCAGGGTGCTGGGTGCTCAGTACTCAGGGTGCTGGGTGCTCAGTAATCAGGGTGCTGGGTGCTCAGTCCTCAGGGTGCTGGGTGCTCAGTACTCAGGGTGTTCGGTGCTCAGTACTCAGGGTGCTCAGTGCTCAGTACTCAGGGTGCTGGTTGCTCAGTGCTCGGGGTGCTCGGTGCTCAGTACTCAGGGTGCTGGGTGCTCATTACTCAGGGTGCTGCGTGCTCAGTACTCAGGGTGCTCGGTGCTCAGTACTCAGGTTGCTGGGTGTTCAGTGCTCAGGGTGCTGGGTACTCAGTACTCAGGGTGCTGGGTGCTCAGTACTCAGGGTGCTGGGTGCTCAGTGCTCAGGGTGCTGGGTGCTCAGTGCTCAGGGTGCTGGGTGCTCAGTACTCAGGGTGCTGGGTGCTCAGTGCTCAGGGTGATCGGTGCTCAGTACTCAGGGTGCTCAGTACTCTGGGTGCTGGGTGCTCAGTGCTCAGGGTGCTGGGTGCTCAGTACTCAGGGTGCTGGGTGCTCAGTGCTCGGGGTGCTGGGTGCTCAGTGCTCAGGGTGATCGGTGCTCAGTACTCAGGGTGCTGAGTGCTCAGTACTCAGGGTGCTGGGTGCTCAGTACTCATGGTGCTGGGTGCTCAGTACTCAGGGGGCTGGGTGCTCAGTGCTCAGTGTGCTGGGTGCTCAGTGCTCAGGGCGCTGGGTGCTCAGGGCTCGGGGTGCTGGGTGCTCAGTGCTCGGGGTGCTTGGTGGTCAGTGCTCAGTGCTCAAGGTGCTGGGTGCTCAGTACTCAGGGTGCTGGGTGCTCAGTACTCAGGGTGCTGGGTGCTCAGTGCTCAGGGTGCTGGGTGCTCAGTACTCAGGGTGCTGGGTGCTCAGTACTCAGGGTGCTCGATGCTCAGTACTCAGGGTGCTCGGTGCTCAGTGCTCAGGGTGCTGGGTACTCAGTACTCAGGGTGCTGGGTGCTCAGTACTCAGGGTGCTGGGTGCTCAGTGCTCAGGGTGCTGGGTGCTCAGTGCTCACGGTGCTGGGTGCTCAGTACTCAGTGTGGTGGGTGCTCAGTGCTCAGGGTGATTGGTGCTCAGTACTCAGGGTGCTCAGTACTCAGGGTGCTGTGTGCTCAGTGCTCAGGGTGCTGGGTGCTCAGTACTCAGGGTGCTGGGTGCTCAGTGCTCGGGGTGCTGGGTGCTCAGTGCTCAGGGTGATCGGTGCTCAGTACTCAGGGTGCTGGGTGTTCAGTTCTCAGGGTCCTGGGTGATCAGTACTCAGGGTGCTCGGTGCTCAGTGCTCAGTACTCAGGGTGCTCAGTACTCAGGGTGCTGTTTGCTCAGTGCTCGGGGTGCTGGGTGCTCAGTACTCAGGGTGCTGGGTGCTCAGTACTCGGGGTGCTGGGTGCTCAGTACTCAGGGTGCTGGGTGCTCAGTGCTCGGTGTGGTGGGTGCTCAGTGCTCAGGGTGATCGGTGCTCAGTGCTCAGGGTGCTGGGTGCTCAGTCCCCCGGGTGCTCAGTGCTCAGGGTGCTGGGTGCTCAGTGCTCGGGGTGCTCGGTGCTCAGTACTCAGGCTGCTGAGTGCTCAGTACTCAGGGTGCTGGGTGCTCAGTACTCAGGGTGCTGGGTGCTCAGTACTCAGGGTGCTGGGTGCTCAGGGTGCTGGGTGCTCAGTGCTCAGGGTGCTGGGTGCTCAGTGCTCGGGGTGCTGGGTGCTCAGGGCTGTGGTGCTGGGTGCTCAGTGCTCAGTGCTGAGGGTGCTGGGTGCTCAGTGCTCAGTGCTCAGGGTGCTGGTTCCTCAGTACTCAGGGTGCTGGGTGCTCAGTACTCAGTGTGCTGGGTGCTCAGTGCTCAGGGTGCTCTGTGCTCAGTACTCAGGGTGCTGGGTGCTCAGTGCTCGGGGTGCTGCGTGCTCAGTGCTCATGGTGCTGGGTGCTCAGTGCTCAGGGTGCTGGGTGCTCAGTACTCAGGGTGCTGGGTGCTCAGTGCTCGGGGTGCTCGGTGCTCAGTACTCAGGGTGCTGGGTGCTCATTACTCAGGGTGCTGCGTGCTCAGTACTCTGGGTGCTCGGTGCTCAGTACTCAGGTTGCTGGGTGTTCAGTGCTCAGGGTGCTGGGTACTCAGTACTCAGGGTGCTGGGTGCTCAGTACTCAGGGTGCTGGGTGCTCAGTGCTCAGGGTGCTGGGTGCTCAGTGCTCAGGGTGCTGGGTGCTCAGTACTCAGGGTGCTGGGTGCTCAGTGCTCAGGGTGATCGGTGCTCAGTACTCAGGGTGCTCAGTACTCTGGGTGCTGGGTGCTCAGTGCTCAGGGTGCTGGGTGCTCAGTACTCAGGGTGCTGGGTGCTCAGTGCTCGGGGTGCTGGGTGCTCAGTGCTCAGGGTGATCGGTGCTCAGTACTCAGGGTGCTGAGTGCTCAGTACTCAGGGTGCTGGGTGCTCAGTACTCATGGTGCTGGGTGCTCAGTACTCAGGGGGCTGGGTGCTCAGTGCTCAGTGTGCTGGGTGCTCAGTGCTCAGGGCGCTGGGTGCTCAGGGCTCGGGGTGCTGGGTGCTCAGTGCTCGGGGTGCTTGGTGGTCAGTGCTCAGTGCTCAAGGTGCTGGGTGCTCAGTACTCAGGGTGCTGGGTGCTCAGTACTCAGGGTGCTGGGTGCTCAGTGCTCAGGGTGCTGGGTGCTCAGTACTCAGGGTGCTGGGTGCTCAGTACTCAGGGTGCTCGATGCTCAGTACTCAGGGTGCTCGGTGCTCAGTGCTCAGGGTGCTGGGTACTCAGTACTCAGGGTGCTGGGTGCTCAGTACTCAGGGTGCTGGGTACTCAGTGCTCAGGGTGCTGGGTGCTCAGTGCTCACGGTGCTGGGTGCTCAGTACTCAGTGTGGTGGGTGCTCAGTGCTCAGGGTGATTGGTGCTCAGTACTCAGGGTGCTCAGTACTCAGGGTGCTGTGTGCTCAGTGCTCAGGGTGCTGGGTGCTCAGTACTCAGGGTGCTGGGTGCTCAGTGCTCGGGGTGCTGGGTGCTCAGTGCTCAGGGTGATCGGTGCTCAGTACTCAGGGTGCTGGGTGTTCAGTTCTCAGGGTCCTGGGTGATCAGTACTCAGGGTGCTCGGTGCTCAGTGCTCAGTACTCAGGGTGCTCAGTACTCAGGGTGCTGTTTGCTCAGTGCTCGGGGTGCTGGGTGCTCAGTACTCAGGGTGCTGGGTGCTCAGTACTCGGGGTGCTGGGTGCTCAGTACTCAGGGTGCTGGGTGCTCAGTGCTCGGTGTGGTGGGTGCTCAGTGCTCAGGGTGATCGGTGCTCAGTGCTCAGGGTGCTGGGTGCTCAGTCCCCCGGGTGCTCAGTGCTCAGGGTGCTGGGTGCTCAGTGCTCGGGGTGCTCGGTGCTCAGTACTCAGGCTGCTGAGTGCTCAGTACTCAGGGTGCTGGGTGCTCAGTACTCAGGGTGCTGGGTGCTCAGTACTCAGGGTGCTGGGTGCTCAGGGTGCTGGGTGCTCAGTGCTCAGGGTGCTGGGTGCTCAGTGCTCGGGGTGCTGTGTGCTCAGGGCTGTGGTGCTGGGTGCTCAGTGCTCAGTGCTGAGGGTGCTGGGTGCTCAGTGCTCAGTGCTCAGGGTGCTGGTTGCTCAGTACTCAGGGTGCTGGGTGCTCAGTACTCAGTGTGCTGGGTGCTCAGTGCTCAGGGTGCTCTGTGCTCAGTACTCAGGGTGCTGGGTGCTCAGTGCTCGGGGTGCTGCGTGCTCAGTGCTCATGGTGCTGGGTGCTCAGTGCTCAGGGTGCTGGGTGCTCAGTACTCAGGGTGCTGGGTGCTCAGTGCTCGGGGAGCTCGGTGCTCAGTACTCAAGGTGCTGGGTGCTCAGTGCTCAGGGTGCTGGGTGCTCAGTCCTCAGGGTGCTCCGTGATCAGTGATCAGGGTGCTGGGTGCTCAGTACTCAGGGTGCTCGGTGCTCAGTACTCAGGGTTCTCAGTGCTCAGTACTCAGGGTGCTGGGTGCTCAGTTCTCAGTGTGCTGGGTGCTCAGTACTCAGGGTGCTCAGTGCTCAGTACTCGGGGTGCTTGTTGCTCAGTACTCAGGGTGCTCAGTGCTCAGTACTCGGGGTGCTGGGTGCTCAGTGCTCAGGGTGCTCAGTTCTCAGTGCTCGGGGTGCTGGGTGCTCAGTGCTCGGGGCGCTGGGTGCTCAGTGCTCGTTGTGCTGGGTGCTCAGTGCTCTGGGTGCTTAGTGCTCAGTACTCAGGGTGCTGGGTGCTCAGTACTCATGGTGCTGGGTGCTCATTCTCAGGGTGCTGGGTGCTCAGTGCTCGGGTTGCTGGGTGCTCAGTACTCAGGGTGCTGGGGGCTCAGTACTCAGGGTGCTGGGTGCTCAGTACTCAGGGTGCTCGGTTCTCAGTACTCAGGGTGCTGGGTGCTCATTCTCGGGGTGCTGGGTGCTCAGTGCTCGGGGTGCTGGGTGCTCAGTACTCAGGGTGCTGGGGGCTCAGTACTCAGGGTTCTGGGTGCTCAGTACTCAGGGTGATCTGTTCTCAGTACTCAGGTTGCTGGGTGCTCAGTACTCAGGGTGCTGGGTGCTCAGTACTCAGGGTGCTCGGTGCTCAGTTCTCAGGGTGCTGGGTGCTCAGTACTCTGGGTGTTGGGTGCTCAGTACTCAGGGTGCTCAGTGCTCATTACTCGGGGTGCTGGGTGCTCAGTGCTCAGTGTGCTCAGTGCTCAGTGCTCAGGGTGCTGGGTGCTCAGTGCTCGGGGCACTGGGTGCTCAGTGCTCGGGGTGCTGGGTGCTCAGTACTCAGGGTGCTGTGTGCTCAGTGCTCAGTACTCAGCGTGCTGGGTGCTCAGTGCTCAGAGTGTTGGGTGCTCAGTACTCAGGGTTCTGGGTGCTCAGTGCTCAGTGCTCAATGTGCTCAGTTCTCAGGGTGCTCAGTGCTCAGGGTGCTGGGTGCTCAGGGTGCTGTGTGCTCAGCGCTCGGGGTGCTGGGTGCTCAGTGCTCAGTGCTCAGGGTGCTGGGTGCTCAGTGCTCGGGGTGCTGGGTGCTCAGTACTCAGCGTGCTGGGTGCTCAGTACTCAGTGTGCTGGGTGCTCAGTGCTCAGGGTGCTGGGTGCTCAGTGCTCAGGGTGCTGGGTGCTCAGTGATCGGGGTGCTGGGTGCTCAGTACTCAGGGTGCTCAGTGCTCGGGGAGCTCGGTGATCAGTACTCAGTGTGCTGGGTGCTCAGTACTCAGTGCTCGGGGTCCTGGGTGCTCCGTGCTAGGGGTGCTGGGTGCTCAGTGCTCTGGGTGCTGGGTGCTCAGTACTCAGGGTGCTGGGTGCTCAGTACTCAGGGTGCTGGGTGCTCAGTGCTCAGGGTGCTGGGTGCTCAGTACTCAGGGTGCTGGGTGCTCAGTACTCAGGGTGCTCGGTGCTCAGTACTCAGGGTGCTGGGTGCTCAGTGCTCAGGGGGCTGGGTACTCAGTACTCAGGGTGCTGGGTGCTCAGTACTCAGGGTGCTGGGTGCTCAGTGCTCAGGGTGCTGGGTGCTCAGTGCTCAGGGTGCTGGGTGCTCAGTACTCAGGGTGCTGGGTGCTCAGTGCTCAGGGTGATCGGTGCTCAGTACTCAGGGTGCTCAGTACTCAGGGTGCTGGGTGCTCAGTGCTCAGGGTGCTGGGTGCTCAGTACTCAGGGTGCTGGGTGCTCAGTGCTCGGGGTGCTGGGTGCTCAGTGCTCAGGGTGATCGGTGCTCAGTACTCAGGGTGCTGGGTGCTCAGTTCTCAGGGTGCTGGGTGCTCAGTCCTCAGGGTGCTCATTGCTCAGTACTCAGGGTGCTGGGTGCTCAGTACTCATGGTGCTGGGTGCTCAGTACTCAGGGGGTTGGGTGCTCAGTGCTCAGTGTGCTCGGTGCTCAGTGCTCAGGGCGCTGGGTGCTCAGTGCTCGGGGTGCTGGGTGCTCAGTGCTCGGGGTGCTTGGTGGTCAGTGCTCAGTGCTCAAGGTGCTGGGTGCTCAGTGCTCAGTGCTCAGGGTGCTGGGTGCTCAGTACTCAGGGTGCTGGGTGCTCAGTACTCAGGGTGCTGGGTGCTCAGTTCTCAGGGTGCTGGGTGCTCAGTGCTCGGGGCACTGGGTGCTCAGTGCTCGGGGTGCTGGGTGCTCAGAACTCGGGGTGCTGGGTGCTCAGTGCTCAGGGTGCTCAGTGCTCAGTACTCAGTGCTCAGGGTGCTCAGTGCTCAGTGCTCAGGGTGCTGGGTGTTCAGTACTCAGTGTGCTGGGTGCTCAGTACTCAGGGTGCTGGGTGCTCAGTGCTCAGGGTGCTGGGTGCTCAGTACTCTGGGTGTTTGGTGCTCAGTACTCAGGGTGCTGGGTGCTCCGTGCTCAGGGTGCTGGGTGCTCAGTGCTCAGGGTTCTGGGTGCTCAGTGCTCAGGTTGCTGGGTGCTCAGTACTCAGGGTGCTGGGTGGTTAGTGCTCGAGGTGCTCGGTGCTCAGTACTCAAGGTGCTGGGTGCTCAGTGCTCAGGGTGCTGGGTGCTCAGTCCTCGGGGTGCTCCGTGCTCATGGTGCTGGGTGCTCAGTGCTCAGGGTGCTGGGTGCTCAGTGCTCGGGGTGCTGGGTGCTGAGTGCTCAGGGTGCTGGGTGCTCAGTGCTCGGGGTGCTCGGTGCTCAGTGCTCAGGGTCCTGGGTGCTCAGTACTCAGGGTGCTGGGTGCTTAGTACTCAGGGTGCTCAGGGCTCAGTACACAGGGTGCTGGGTGCTCAGTGCTCGGGGTGCTCGGTGCTCAGTGCTCAGTACTCAGGGTGCTGGGTGCTCAGTGCTCGGGGTGCTGGGTGCTCAGTACTCAGCGTGCTGGGTGCTCAGTACTCAGGGTGCTGGGTGCTCAGTGCTCAGGGTGCTGGGTGCTCAGTGCTCAGGGTGCTGGGTGCTCAGTGATCGGGGTGCTGGGTGCTCAGTACTCAGGGTGCTCAGTGCTCGGGGAGCTCGGTGCTCAGTACTCAGGGTGCTGGGTGCTCAGTACTCAGTGCTCGGGGTCCTGGGTGCTCCGTGCTCGGGGTGCTGGGTGCTCAGTGCTCTGGGTGCTGGGTGCTCAGTACTCAGGGTGCTGGGTGCTCAGTACTCAGGGTGCTGGGTGCTCAGTGCTCAGGGTCCTGGGTGCTCAGTACTCAGGGTGCTGGGTGCTCAGTACTCAGGGTGCTCGGTGCTCAGTACTCAGGGTGCTGGGTGCTCAGTGCTCAGGGTGATCGGTGCTCAGTACTCAGGGTGCTCAGTACTCAGGGTGCTGTGTGCTCAGTGCTCAGGGTGCTGGGTGCTCAGTACTCAGGGTGCTGGGTGCTCAGTGCTCGGGGTGCTGGGTGCCCAGTGCTCAGGGTGATCGGTGCTCAGTACTCAGGGTGCTGGGTGCTCAGTGCTCAGGGTCCTGGGTGCTCGGTCCTCAGGGTGCTCAGTGCTCAGGGTGCTGGGTGCTCTGTGCTCGGGGTGCTGAGTGCTCAGTACTTAGGGTGCTGGGTGCTCAGTACTCATGGTGCTGGGTGCTCAGTACTCAGGGGGCTGGGTGCTCAGTGCTCAGTGTGCTGGGTGCTCAGTGCTCAGGGCGCTGGGTGCTCAGTGCTCGGGGTGCTGGGTGCTCAATGCTCGGGGTGCTGGGTGGTCAGTGCTCAGTGCTCAAGGTGCTGGGTGCTCAGTGCTCAGTGCTCAGGGTGCTGGGTGCTCAGTACTCAGGGTGCTGGGTGCTTAGTGCTCGAGGTGCTCGGTGCTCAGTACTGAAGGTGCTGGGTGCTCAGTGCTCAGGGTGCTGGGTGCTCAGTCCTCGGGGTGCTCCGTACTCATGGTGCTGGGTGCTCAGTGCTCAGGGTCCTGGGTGCTCGGTCCTCAGGGTGCTCAGTGCTCAGGGTGCTGGGTGCTCTGTGCTCGGGGTGCTGAGTGCTCAGTACTTAGGGTGCTGGGTGCTCAGTACTCATGGTGCTGGGTGCTCAGTACTCAGGGGGCTGGGTGCTCAGTGCTCAGTGTGCTGGGTGCTCAGTGCTCAGGGCGCTGGGTGCTCAGTGCTCGGGGTGCTAGGTGCTCAGTGCTCAGTACTCAGGGTGCTGGGTGCTCAGTGCTCGGTGTGCTGGGTGCTCAGTACTCAGCGTGCTGGGTGCTCAGTACTCAGTTTGCTGGGTGCTCAGTGCTCAGGGTGCTGGGTGCTCAGTGCTCAGGGTGCATGGTGCTCAGTGATCGGGGTGCTGGGTGCTCAGTACTCAGGGTGCTCAGTGCTCGGGGAGCTCGGTGATCAGTACTCAGGGTGCTGGGTGCTCAGTACTCAGTGCTCGGGGTCCTGGGTGCTCCGTGCTCGGGGTGCTGGGTGCTCAGTGCTCTGGGTGCTGGGTGCTCAGTACTCAGGGTGCTGGGTGCTCAGTACTCAGGGTGCTGGGTGCTCAGTGCTCAGGGTGCTGGGTGCTCAGTACTCAGGGTGCTGGGTGCTCAGTACTCAGGGTGCTCGGTGCTCAATACTCAGGGTGCTGGGTGCTCAGTGCTCAGGGTGCTGGGTACTCAGTACTCAGGGAGCTGGGTGCTCAGTACTCAGGGTGCTGGGTGCTCAGTGCTCAGGGTGCTGGGTGCTCAGTGCTCAGGTTGCTGGGTGCTCAGTACTCAGGGTGCTGGGTGCTCAGTGCTCAGGGTGATCGGTGCTCAGTACTCAGGGTGCTCAGTACTCAGGGTGCTGGGTGCTCAGTGCTCAGGGTGCTGGGTGCTCAGTACTCAGGGTGCTGGGTGCTCAGTGCTCGGGGTTCTGGGTGCTCAGTGCTCAGGGTGATCGGTGCTCAGTACTCAGGGTGCTGGGTGCTCAGTGCACAGGGTGCTGGGTGCTCAGTCCTCAGGGTGCTCAGTGCTCAGGGTGCTGGGTGCTCTGTGCTCGGGGTGCTCGGTGCTCAGTACTCAGGGTGCTGAGTGCTCAGTACTCAGGGTGCTGGGTGCTCAGTACTCATGGTGCTGGGTGCTCAGTACTCAGGGGGCTGGGTGCTCAGTGCTCAGTGTGCTGGGTGCTCAGTGCTCAGGGCGCTGGGTGCTCAGGGCTCGGGGTGCTGGGTGCTCAGTGCTCGGGGTGCTTGGTGGTCAGTGCTCAGTGCTCAAGGTGCTGGGTGCTCAGTGCTCAGGGTGCTGGGTGCTCAGTACTCAGGGTGCTGGGTGCTCAGTACTCAGGGTGCTGGGTGCTCAGTTCTCAGGGTGCTGGGTGCTCAGTGCTCGGGGCACTGGGTGCTCAGTGCTCGGGGTGCTGGGTGCCCAGTACTCGGGGTGCTGGGTGCTCAGTACTCAGGGTGCTGGGTGCTCAGTACTCAGGGTGCTGGGTGCTCAGTGCTCAGGGTCCTGGGTGCTCAGTACTCAGGGTGCTGGGTGCTCAGTACTCAGGGTGCTCGGTGCTCAGTACTCAGGGTGCTGGGTGCTCAGTGCTCAGGGTGCTGGGTACTCAGTACTCAGGGTGCTGTGTGCTCAGTACTCAGGGTGCTGGGTGCTCAGTGCTCAGGGTGCTGGGTGCTCAGTGCTCACGGTGCTGGGTGCTCAGTACTCAGGGTGCTGGGTGCTCAGTGCTCAGGGTGATCGGTGCTCAGTACTCAGGGTGCTCAGTACTCAGGGTGCTGTGTGCTCAGTGCTCAGGGTGCTGGGTGCTCAGTACTCAGGGTGCTGGGTGCTCAGTGCTCGGGGTGCTGGGTGCCCAGTGCTCAGGGTGATCGGTGCTCAGTACTCAGGGTGCTGGGTGCTCAGTGCTCAGGGTCCTGGGTGCTCGGTCCTCAGGGTGCTCAGTGCTCAGGGTGCTGGGTGCTCTGTGCTCGGGGTGCTGAGTGCTCAGTACTTAGGGTGCTGGGTGCTCAGTATTCATGGTGCTGGGTGCTCAGTACTCAGGGGGCTGGGTGCTCAGTGCTCAGTGTGCTGGGTGCTCAGTGCTCAGGGCGCTGGGTGCTCAGTGCTCGGGGTGCTGGGTGCTCAATGCTCGGGGTGCTGGGTGGTCAGTGCTCAGTGCTCAAGGTGCTGGGTGCTCAGTGCTCAGTGCTCAGGGTGCTGGGTGCTCAGTACTCAGGGTGCTGGGTGCTTAGTGCTCGAGGTGCTCGGTGCTCAGTACTGAAGGTGCTGGGTGCTCAGTGCTCAGGGTGCTGGGTGCTCAGTCCTCGGGGTGCTCCGTACTCATGGTGCTGGGTGCTCAGTGCTCAGGGTGCTGGGTGCTCAGTGCTCGGGGTGCTGGGTGCTGAGTGCTCAGGGTGCTGGGTGCTCAGTGCTCGGGGTGCTCGGTGCTCAGTGCTCAGGGTCCTGGGTGCTCAGTACTCAGGGTGCTGGGTGCTTAGTACTCAGGGTGCTCAGTGCTCAGTACACAGGGTGCTGGGTGCTCAGTGCTCGGGGTGCTAGGTGCTCAGTGCTCAGTACTCAGGGTGCTGGGTGCTCAGTGCTCGGTGTGCTGGGTGCTCAGTACTCAGCGTGCTGGGTGCTCAGTACTCAGTTTGCTGGGTGCTCAGTGCTCAGGGTGCTGGGTGCTCAGTGCTCAGGGTGCATGGTGCTCAGTGATCGGGGTGCTGGGTGCTCAGTACTCAGGGTGCTCAGTGCTCGGGGAGCTCGGTGATCAGTACTCAGGGTGCTGGGTGCTCAGTACTCAGTGCTCGGGGTCCTGGGTGCTCCGTGCTCGGGGTGCTGGGTGCTCAGTGCTCTGGGTGCTGCGTGCTCAGTACTCAGGGTGCTGGGTGCTCAGTACTCAGGGTGCTGGGTGCTCAGTGCTCAGGGTGCTGGGTGCTCAGTACTCAGGGTGCTGGGTGCTCAGTACTCAGGGTGCTCGGTGCTCAGTACTCAGGGTGCTGGGTGCTCAGTGCTCAGGGTGCTGGGTACTCAGTACTCAGGGTGCTGGGTGCTCAGTACTCAGGGTGCTGGGTGCTCAGTGCTCAGGGTGCTTGGTGCTCAGTGCTCAGGGTGCTGGGTGCTCAGTACTCAGGGTGCTGGGTGCTCAGTGCTCAGGGTGATCGGTGCTCAGTACTCAGGGTGCTCAGTACTCAGGGTGCTGGGTGCTCAGTGCTCAGGGTGCTGGGTGCTCAGTCCTCAGGGTGCTCAGTACTCAGGGTGCTGGGTGCTCAGTGCTCAGGGTGATCGGTGCTCAGTACTCAGGGTGCTGGGTGCTCAGTGCTCAGGGTGCTGGGTGCTCAGTCCTCAGGGTGCTCAGTGCTCAGGGTGCTGGGTGCTCTGTGCTCGGGGTGCTCGGTGCTCAGTACTCAGGGTGCTGAGTGCTCAGTACTCAGGGTGCTGGGTGCTCAGTACTCATGGTGCTGGGTGCTCAGTACTCAGGGGGCTGGGTGCTCAGTGCTCAGTGTGCTGGGTGCTCAGTGCTCAGGGCGCTGGGTGCTCAGGGCTCGGGGTGCTGGGTGCTCAGTGCTCGGGGTGCTTGGTGGTCAGTGCTCAGTGCTCAAGGTGCTGGGTGCTCAGTGCTCAGGGTGCTGGGTGCTCAGTACTCAGGGTGCTGGGTGCTCAGTACTCAGGGTGCTGGGTGCTCAGTTCTCAGGGTGCTGGGTGCTCAGTGCTCGGGGCACTGGGTGCTCAGTGCTCGGGGTGCTGGGTGCCCAGTACTCGGGGTGCTGGGTGCTCAGTGCTCAGGGTGCTCAGTGTTCAGTACTCAGTGCTCAGGGTGCTCAGTGCTCAGTGCTCAGGTTGCTGGGTGTTCAGTACTCAGTGTGCTGGGTGCTCAGTGCTCAGGGCGCTGGGTGCTCAGTGCTCGGGGTGCTGGGTGCTCAGTGCTCGGTGTGCTGGGTGGTCAGTGCTCAGTGCTCAAGGTGCTGGGTGCTCAGTGCTCAGTGCTCAGGGTGCTTGGTGCTCAGTACTCAGGGTGCTGGGTGCTTAGTGCTCGAGGTGCTCGGTGCTCAGTACTGAAGGTGCTGGGTGCTCAGTGCTCAGGGTGCTGGGTGCTCAGTCCTCGGGGTGCTCCGTACTCATGGTGCTGGGTGCTCAGTGCTCAGGGTGCTGGGTGCTCAGTGCTCGGGGTACTGGGTGCTGAGTGCTCAGGGTGATGGGTGCTCAGTGCTAGGGGTGCTCGGTGCTCAGTGCTCAGGGTCCTGGGTGCTCAGTACTCAGGGTGCTGGGTGCATAGTTCTCAGGGTGCTCAGTGCTCAGTACACAGGGTGCTGGGTGCTCAGTGCTCGGGGTGCTAGGTGCTCAGTGCTCAGTACTCAGGGTGCTGGGTGCTCAGTGCTCGGGGTGCTGGGTGCTCAGTACTCAGCGTGCTGGGTGCTCAGTACTCAGTTTGCTGGGTGCTCAGTGCTCAGGGTGCTGGGTGCTCAGTGCTCAGGGTGCATGGTGCTCAGTGATCGGGGTGCTGGGTGCTCAGTACTCAGGGTGCTCAGTGCTCGGGGAGCTCGGTGATCAGTACTCAGGGTGCTGGCTGCTCAGTACTCAGTGCTCGGGGTCCTGGGTGCTCCGTGCTCGGGGTGCTGGGTGCTCAGTGCTCAGGGCGCTGGGTGCTCAGTGCTCGGGGTGCTGGGTGCTCAGTGCTCGGGGTGCTGGGTGCTCAGTGCTCAGGGTGATCAGTGCTCGGTACTCAGGGTGCTGGGTGCTCAGTGCTCAGGGTGCTGGGTGCTCAGTCCTCAGGGTGCTCAGTACTTAGGGTGCTCGGTGCTCAGTGCTCAGGGTGCTGGATGCTCAGTGCTCACGGTGCTGGGTGCTCAGTACTCAGTGTGGTGGGTGCTCAGTGCTCAGGGTGATTGGTGCTCAGTACTCAGGGTGCTCAGTACTCAGGGTGCTGTGTGCTCAGTGCTCAGGGTGCTGGGTGCTCAGTACTCAGGGTGCTGGGTGCTCAGTACTCAGGGTGCTGGGTGCTCAGTGCTCAGGGTGCTGGGTGCTCAGTGCTCAGGTTGCTGGGTGCTCAGTACTCAGGGTGCTGGGTGCTCAGTGCTCAGGGTGATCGGTGCTCAGTACTCAGGGTGCTCAGTACTCAGGGTGCTGGGTGCTCAGTGCTCAGGGTGCTGGGTGCTCAGTGCTCAGGTTGCTGGGTGCTCAGTACTCAGGGTGCTGGGTGCTCAGTGCTCAGGGTGATCGGTGCTCAGTACTCAGGGTGCTCAGTACTCAGGGTGCTGGGTGCTCAGTGCTCAGGGTGCTGGGTGCTCAGTGCTCAGGGTGCTGGGTGCTCAGTACTCAGGGTGCTGGGTGCTCAGTGCTCGGGGTTCTGGGTGCTCAGTGCTCAGGGTGATCGGTGCTCAGTACTCAGGGTGCTGGGTGCTCAGTGCACAGGGTGCTGGGTGCTCAGTCCTCAGGGTGCTCAGTGCTCAGGGTGCTGGGTGCTCTGTGCTCGGGGTGCTCGGTGCTCAGTACTCAGGGTGCTGAGTGCTCAGTACTCAGGGTGCTGGGTGCTCAGTACTCAGCGTGCTGGGTGCTCAGTACTCAGGGGGCTGGGTGCTCAGTGCTGAGTGTGCTGGGTGCTCAGTGCTCAGGGCGCTGGGTGCTCAGGGCTCGGGGTGCTGGGTGCTCAGTGCTCGGGGTGCTTGGTGGTCAGTGCTCAGTGCTCAAGGTGCTGGGTGCTCAGTGCTCAGGGTGCTGGGTGCTCAGTACTCAGGGTGCTGGGTGCTCAGTACTCAGGGTGCTGGGTGCTCAGTTCTCAGGGTGCTGGGTGCTCAGTGCTCGGGGCACTGGGTGCTCAGTGCTCGGGGTGCTGGGTGCCCAGTACTCGGGGTGCTGGGTGCTCAGTACTCAGGGTGCTGGGTGCTCAGTACTCAGGGTGCTGGGTGCTCAGTGCTCAGGGTCCTGGGTGCTCAGTACTCAGGGTGCTGGGTGCTCAGTACTCAGGGTGCTCGGTGCTCAGTACTCAGGGTGCTGGGTGCTCAGTGCTCAGGGTGCTGGGTACTCAGTACTCAGGGTGCTGTGTGCTCAGTACTCAGGGTGCTGGGTGCTCAGTGCTCAGGGTGCTGGGTGCTCAGTGCTCACGGTGCTGGGTGCTCAGTACTCAGGGTGCTGGGTGCTCAGTGCTCAGGGTGATCGGTGCTCAGTACTCAGGGTGCTCAGTACTCAGGGTGCTGTGTGCTCAGTGCTCAGGGTGCTGGGTGCTCAGTACTCAGGGTGCTGGGTGCTCAGTGCTCGGGGTGCTGGGTGCCCAGTGCTCAGGGTGATCGGTGCTCAGTACTCAGGGTGCTGGGTGCTCAGTGCTCAGGGTCCTGGGTGCTCGGTCCTCAGGGTGCTCAGTGCTCAGGGTGCTGGGTGCTCTGTGCTCGGGGTGCTGAGTGCTCAGTACTTAGGGTGCTGGGTGCTCAGTATTCATGGTGCTGGGTGCTCAGTACTCAGGGGGCTGGGTGCTCAGTGCTCAGTGTGCTGGGTGCTCAGTGCTCAGGGCGCTGGGTGCTCAGTGCTCGGGGTGCTGGGTGCTCAATGCTCGGGGTGCTGGGTGGTCAGTGCTCAGTGCCCAAGGTGCTGGGTGCTCAGTGCTCAGTGCTCAGGGTGCTGGGTGCTCAGTACTCAGGGTGCTGGGTGCTTAGTGCTTGAGGTGCTCGGTGCTCAGTACTGAAGGTGCTGGGTGCTCAGTGCTCAGGGTGCTGGGTGCTCAGTCCTCGGGGTGCTCCGTACTCATGGTGCTGGGTGCTCAGTGCTCGGGGTGCTGGGTGCTGAGTGCTCAGGGTGCTGGGTGCTCAGTGCTCGGGGTGCTCGGTGCTCAGTGCTCAGGGTCCTGGGTGCTCAGTACTCAGGGTGCTGGGTGCTTAGTACTCAGGGTGCTCAGTGCTCAGTACACAGGGTGCTGGGTGCTCAGTGCTCGGGGTGCTAGGTGCTCAGTGCTCAGTACTCAGGGTGCTGGGTGCTCAGTGCTCGGTGTGCTGGGTGCTCAGTACTCAGCGTGCTGGGTGCTCAGTACTCAGTTTGCTGGGTGCTCAGTGCTCAGGGTGCTGGGTGCTCAGTGCTCAGGGTGCATGGTGCTCAGTGATCGGGGTGCTGGGTGCTCAGTACTCAGGGTGCTCAGTGCTCGGGGAGCTCGGTGATCAGTACTCAGGGTGCTGGGTGCTCAGTACTCAGTGCTCGGGGTCCTGGGTGCTCCGTGCTCGGGGTGCTGGGTGCTCAGTGCTCTGGGTGCTGCGTGCTCAGTACTCAGGGTGCTGGGTGCTCAGTACTCAGGGTGCTGGGTGCTCAGTGCTCAGGGTGCTGGGTGCTCAGTACTCAGGGTGCTGGGTGCTCAGTACTCAGGGTGCTCGGTGCTCAGTACTCAGGGTGCTGGGTGCTCAGTGCTCAGGGTGCTGGGTACTCAGTACTCAGGGTGCTGGGTGCTCAGTACTCAGGGTGCTGGGTGCTCAGTGCTCAGGGTGCTGGGTGCTCAGTGCTCAGGGTGCTGGGTGCTCAGTACTCAGGGTGCTGGGTGCTCAGTGCTCAGGGTGATCGGTGCTCAGTACTCAGGGTGCTCAGTACTCAGGGTGCTGGGTGCTCAGTGCTCAGGGTGCTGGGTGCTCAGTGCTCAGGGTGCTGGGTGCTCAGTACTCAGGGTGCTGGGTGCTCAGTGCTCGGGGTTCTGGGTGCTCAGTGCTCAGGGTGATCGGTGCTCTGTACTCAGGGTGCTGGGTGCTCAGTGCTCAGGGTGCTGGGTGCTCAGTCCTCAGGGTGCTCAGTGCTCAGGGTGCTGGGTGCTCTGTGCTCGGGGTGCTCGGTGCTCAGTACTCAGGGTGCTGAGTGCTCAGTACTCAGGGTGCTGGGTGCTCAGTACTCATGGTGCTGGGTGCTCAGTACTCAGGGGGCTGGGTGCTCAGTGCTCAGTGTGCTGGGTGCTCAGTGCTCAGGGCGCTGGGTGCTCAGGGCTCGGGGTGCTGGGTGCTCAGTGCTCGGGGTGCTTGGTGGTCAGTGCTCAGTGCTCAAGGTGCTGGGTGCTCAGTGCTCAGGGTGCTGGGTGCTCAGTACTCAGGGTGCTGGGTGCTCAGTACTCAGGGTGCTGGGTGCTCAGTTCTCAGGGTGCTGGGTGCTCAGTGCTCGGGGCACTGGGTGCTCAGTGCTCGGGGTGCTGGGTGCCCAGTACTCGGGGTGCTGGGTGCTCAGTGCTCAGGGTGCTCAGTGTTCAGTACTCAGTGCTCAGGGTGCTCAGTGCTCAGTGCTCAGGTTGCTGGGTGTTCAGTACTCAGTGTGCTGGGTGCTCAGTGCTCAGGGCGCTGGGTGCTCAGTGCTCGGGGTGCTGGGTGCTCAGTGCTCGGTGTGCTGGGTGGTCAGTGCTCAGTGCTCAAGGTGCTGGGTGCTCAGTGCTCAGTGCTCAGGGTGCTTGGTGCTCAGTACTCAGGGTGCTGGGTGCTTAGTGCTCGAGGTGCTCGGTGCTCAGTACTGAAGGTGCTGGGTGCTCAGTGCTCAGGGTGCTGGGTGCTCAGTCCTCGGGGTGCTCCGTACTCATGGTGCTGGGTGCTCAGTGCTCAGGGTGCTGGGTGCTCAGTGCTCGGGGTGCTGGGTGCTGAGTGCTCAGGGTGATGGGTGCTCAGTGCTCGGGGTGCTCGGTGCTCAGTGCTCAGGGTCCTGGGTGCTCAGTACTCAGGGTGCTGGGTGCATAGTTCTCAGGGTGCTCAGTGCTCAGTACACAGGGTGCTGGGTGCTCAGTGCTCGGGGTGCTAGGTGCTCAGTGCTCAGTACTCAGGGTGCTGGGTGCTCAGTGCTCGGGGTGCTGGGTGCTCAGTACTCAGCGTGCTGGGTGCTCAGTACTCAGTTTGCTGGGTGCTCAGTGCTCAGGGTGCTGGGTGCTCAGTGCTCAGGGTGCATGGTGCTCAGTGATCGGGGTGCTGGGTGCTCAGTACTCAGGGTGCTCAGTGCTCGCGGAGCTCGGTGATCAGTACTCAGGGTGCTGGCTGCTCAGTACTCAGTGCTCGGGGTCCTGGGTGCTCCGTGCTCGGGGTGCTGGGTGCTCAGTGCTCAGGGCGCTGGGTGCTCAGTGCTCGGGGTGCTGGGTGCTCAGTGCTCGGGGTGCTGGGTGCTCAGTGCTCAGGGTGATCAGTGCTCGGTACTCAGGGTGCTGGGTGCTCAGTGCTCAGGGTGCTGGGTGCTCAGTCCTCAGGGTGCTCAGTACTTAGGGTGCTCGGTGCTCAGTGCTCAGGGTGCTGGATGCTCAGTGCTCACGGTGCTGGGTGCTCAGTACTCAGTGTGGTGGGTGCTCAGTGCTCAGGGTGATTGGTGCTCAGTACTCAGGGTGCTCAGTACTCAGGGTGCTGTGTGCTCAGTGCTCAGGGTGCTGGGTGCTCAGTACTCAGGGTGCTGGGTGCTCAGTGCTCGGGGTGCTGGGTGCTCAGTGCTCAGGGTGATCGGTGCTCAGTACTCAGGGTGCTGGGTGTTCAGTGCTCAGGGTCCTGGGTGCTCAGTCCTCAGGGTGCTCAGTGCTCAGGGTGCTGGGTGCTCTGTGCTCGGGGTGCTCGGTGCTCTGTACTCAGGGTGCTGAGTGCTCAGTACTTAGGGTGCTGGGTGCTCAGTACTCATGGTGCTGGGTGCTCAGTACTCAGGGGGCTGGGTGCTCAGTGCTCAGTGTGCTGGGCGCTCAGTGCTCAGGGCGCTGGGTGCTCAGTGCTCGGGGTGCTGGGTGCTCAGTGCTCGGGGTGCTGGGTGGTCAGTGCTCAGGGTGCTGTGTGCTCAGTGCTCGGGGCGCTGGGTGCTCAGTGCTCAGGGTGCTGGGTGCTCAGTACTCAGGGTGCTGGGTGCTCAGTGCTCGGGGTGCTGGGTGCTCAGTGCAAGGGTGATCGGTGCTCAGTACTCAGGGTGCTGGGTGTTCAGTGCTCAGGGTCCTGGGTGCTCAGTCCTCAGGGTGCTCAGTGCTCAGGGTGCTGGGTGCTCTGTGCTCGGGGTGCTCGGTGCTCTGTACTCAGGGTGCTGAGTGCTCAGTACTTAGGGTGCTGGGTGCTCAGTACTCATGGTGCTGGGTGCTCAGTACTCAGGGGGCTGGGTGCTCAGTGCTCAGTGTGCTGGGTGCTCAGTGCTCAGGGCGCTGGGTGCTCAGTGCTCGGGGTGCTGGGTGCTCAGTGCTCGGGGTGCTGGGTGCTCAGTGCTCAGGGTGATCAGTGCTCGGTACTCAGGGTGCTGGGTGCTCAGTGCTCAGGGTGCTGGGTGCTCAGTCCTCAGGGTGCTCAGTACTCAGGGTGCTCGGTGCTCAGTGCTCAGTACTCAGGGTGCTCAGTACTCAGGGTGCTGTTTGCTCAGTGCTCGGGGTGCTGGGTGCTCAGTACTCAGGGTGCTGGGTGCTCAGTACTCGGGGTGCTGGGTGCTCAGTACTCAGGGTGCTGGGTGCTCAGTGCTCGGTGTGGTGGGTGCTCAGTGCTCAGGGTGATCGGTGGTCAGTGCTCAGGGTGCTGGGTGCTCAGTCCCCCGGGTGCTCAGTGCTCAGGGTGCTGGGTGCTCAGTGCTCGGGGTGCTCGGTGCTCAGTACTCAGGCTGCTGAGTGCTCAGTACTCAGGGTGCTGGGTGCTCAGTACTCAGGGTGCTGGGTGCTCAGTACTCAGGGTGCTGGGTGCTCAGGGTGCTGGGTGCTCAGTGCTCAGGGTGCTGGGTGCTCAGTGCTCGGGGTGCTGGGTGCTCAGGGCTGTGGTGCTGGGTGCTCAGTGCTCAGTGCTGAGGGTGCTGGGTTCTCAGTGCTCAGTGCTCAGGGTGCTGGTTGCTCAGTACTCAGGGTGCTGGGTGCTCAGTACTCAGTGTGCTGGGTGCTCAGTGCTCAGGGTGCTCTGTGCTCAGTACTCAGGGTGCTGGGTGCTCAGTGCTCGGGGTGCTGCGTGCTCAGTGCTCATGGTGCTGGGTGCTCAGTGCTCAGGGTGCTGGGTGCTCAGTACTCAGGGTGCTGGGTGCTCAGTGCTCGGGGAGCTCGGTGCTCAGTACTCAAGGTGCTGGGTGCTCAGTGCTCAGGGTGCTGGGTGCTCAGTCCTCGGGGTGCTCCGTGATCAGTGATCAGGGTGCTGGGTGCTCAGTACTGAGGGTGCTCGGTGCTCAGTACTCAGGGTTCTCAGTGCTCAGTACTCAGGGTGCTGGGTGCTCAGTTCTCAGTGTGCTGGGTGCTCAGTACTCAGGGTGCTCAGTGCTCAGTACTCGGGATGCTTGTTGCTCAGTACTCAGGGTGCTCAGTGCTCAGTACTCGGGGTGCTGGGTGCTCAGTGCTCAGGGTGCTCAGTTCTCAGTGCTCGGGGTGCTGGGTGCTCAGTGCTCGGGGCGCTGGGTGCTCAGTGCTCGGGGTGCTGGGTGCTCAGTGCTCTGGGTGCTTAGTGCTCAGTACTCAGGGTGCTGGGTGCTCAGTACTCATGGTGCTGGGTGCTCATTCTCAGGGTGCTGGGTGCTCAGTGCTCGGGTTGCTGGGTGCTCAGTACTCATGGTGCTGGGTGCTCAGTACTCAGGGTGCTGGGTGCTCAGTACTCAGGGTGCTGGGTGCTCATTCTCGGGGTGCTGGGTGCTCAGTGCTCGGGGTGCTGGGTGCTCAGTACTCAGGGTGCTGGGGGCTCAGTACTCAGGGTTCTGGGTGCTCAGTACTCAGGGTGATCTGTTCTCAGTACTCAGGTTGCTGGGTGCTCAGTGCTCGGGGTGCTGGGTGCTCAGTACTCGGGGTGCTCAGTGCTCAGTACTCAGGGTGCTGGGTGCTCAGTACTCAGGGTGCTCGGTGCTCAGTTCTCAGGGTGCTGGGTGCTCAGTACTCTGGGTGTTGGGTGCTCAGTACTCAGGGTGCTCAGTGCTCAGTACTCGGGGTGCTGGGTGCTCAGTGCTCAGTGTGCTCAGTGCTCAGTGCTCAGGGTGCTGGGTGCTCAGTGCTCGGGGCACTGGGTGCTCAGTGCTCGGGGTGCTGTGTGCTCAGTACTCAGGGTGCTGTGTGCTCAGTGCTCAGTACTCAGCGTGCTGGGTGCTCAGTGCTCAGAGTGTTGGGTGCTCAGTACTCAGGGTTCTGGGTGCTCAGTGCTCAGTGCTCAATGTGCTCAGTGCTCAGGGTGCTCAGTGCTCAGGGTGCTGGGTGCTCAGGGTGCTGTGTGCTCAGCGCTCGGGTTGCTGGGTGCTCAGTGCTCAGTGCTCAGGGTGCTGGGTGCTCAGTGCTCGGGGTGCTGGGTGCTCAGTACTCAGCGTGCTGGGTGCTCAGTACTCAGTGTGCTGGGTGCTCAGTGCTCAGGGTGCTGGGTGCTCAGTGCTCAGGGTGCTGGGTGCTCAGTGATCGGGGTGCTGGGTGCTCAGTACTCAGGGTGCTCAGTGCTCGGGGAGCTCGGTGATCAGTACTCAGTGTGCTGGGTGCTCAGTACTCAGTGCTCGGGGTCCTGGGTGCTCCGTGCTAGGGGTGCTGGGTGCTCAGTGCTCTGGGTGCTGGGTGCTCAGTACTCAGGGTGCTGGGTGCTCAGTACTCAGGGTGCTGGGTGCTCAGTGCTCAGGGTGCTGGGTGCTCAGTACTCAGGGTGCTGGGTGCTCAGTACTCAGGGTGCTCGGTGCTCAGTACTCAGGGTGCTGGGTGCTCAGTGCTCAGGGTTCTGGGTACTCAGTACTCAGGGTGCTGGGTGCTCAGTACTCAGGGTGCTGGGTGCTCAGTGCTCAGGGTGCTGGGTGCTCAGTGCTCAGGGTGCTGGGTGCTCAGTACTCAGGGTGCTGGGTGCTCAGTGCTCAGGGTGATCGGTGCTCAGTACTCAGGGTGCTCAGTACTCAGGGTGCTGTGTGCACAGTGCTCAGGGTGCTGGGTGCTCAGTACTCAGGGTGCTGGGTGCTCAGTGCTCGGGGTGCTGGGTGCTCAGTGCTCAGGGTGATCGGTGCTCAGTACTCAGGTTGCTGGGTGCTCAGTTCTCAGGGTGCTGGGTGCTCAGTCCTCAGGGTGCTCAGTGCTCAGTACTCAGGGTGCTGGGTGCTCAGTACTCATGGTGCTGGGTGCTCAGTACTCAGGGGGTTGGGTGCTCAGTGCTCAGTGTGCTCGGTGCTCAGTGCTCAGGGCGCTGGGTGCTCAGTGCTCGGGGTGCTGGGTGCTCAGTACTCGGGGTGCTGGGTGCTCAGTGCTCAGGGTGCTCAGTGCTCAGTACTCAGTGCTCAGGGTGCTCAGTGCTCAGTGCTCAGGGTGCTGGGTGTTCAGTACTCAGTGTGCTGGGTGCTCAGTACTCAGGGTGCTGGGTGCTCAGTGCTCAGGGTGCTGGGTGCTCAGTACTCTGGGTGTTTGGTGCTCAGTACTCAGGGTGCTGGTTGCTCCGTGCTCAGGGTGCTGGGTGCTCAGTGCTCAGGGTTCTGGGTGCTCAGTTCTCAGGTTGCTGGGTGCTCAGTACTCAGGGTGCTGGGTGGTTAGTGCTCGAGGTGCTCGGTGCTCAGTACTCAAGGTGCTGGGTGCTCAGTGCTCAGGGTGCTGGGTGCTCAGTCCTCGGGGTGCTCCGTGCTCATGGTGCTGGGTGCTCAGTGCTCAGGGTGCTGGGTGCTCAGTGCTCGGGGTGCTGGGTGCTGAGTGCTCAGGGTGCTGGGTGCTCAGTGCTCGGGGTGCTCGGTGCTCAGTGCTCAGGGTCCTGGGTGCTCAGTACTCAGGGTGCTGGGTGCTTAGTACTCAGGGTGCTCAGGGCTCAGTACACAGGGTGCTGGGTGCTCAGTGCTCGGGGTGCTCGGTGCTCAGTGCTCAGTACTCAGGGTGCTGGGTGCTCAGTGCTCGGGGTGCTGGGTGCTCATTACTCAGCGTGCTGGGTGCTCAGTACTCAGGGTGCTGGGTGCTCAGTGCTCATGGTGCTGGGTGCTCAGTGCTCAGGGTGCTGGGTGCTCAGTGATCGGGGTGCTGTGTGCTCAGTACTCAGGGTGCTCAGTGCTCGGGGAGCTCGGTGCTCAGTACTCAGGGTGCTGGGTGCTCAGTACTCAGTGCTCGGGGTCCTGGGTGCTCCGTGCTCGGGGTGCTGGGTGCTCAGTGCTCTGGGTGCTGGGTGCTCAGTACTCAGGGTGCTGGGTGCTCAGTACTCAGGGTGCTGGGTGCTCAGTGCTCAGGGTCCTGGGTGCTCAGTACTCAGGGTGCTGGGTGCTCAGTACTCAGGGTGCTCGGTGCTCAGTACTCAGGGTGCTGGGTGCTCAGTGCTCAGGGTGCTGGGTACTCAGTACTCAGGGTGCTGGGTGCTCAGTACTCAGGGTGCTGGGTGCTCAGTGCTCAGGGTGCTGGGTGCTCAGTGCTCACGGTGCTGGGTGCTCAGGGTGCTGGGTGCTCAGTGCTCAGGGTGCTGGGTGCTCAGTGCTCGGGGTGCTGGGTGCTCAGGGCTGTGGTGCTGGGTGCTCAGTGCTCAGTGCTGAGGGTGCTGGGTGCTCAGTGCTCAGTGCTCAGGGTGCTGGTTGCTCAGTACTCAGGGTGCTGGGTGCTCAGTACTCAGTGTGCTGGGTGCTCAGTGCTCAGGGTGCTCTGTGCTCAGTACTCAGGGTGCTGGGTGCTCAGTGCTCGGGGTGCTGCGTGCTCAGTGCTCATGGTGCTGGGTGCTCAGTGCTCAGGGTGCTGGGTGCTCAGTACTCAGGGTGCTGGGTGCTCAGTGCTCGGGGAGCTCAGTGCTCAGTACTCAAGGTGCTGGGTGCTCAGTGCTCAGGGTGCTGGGTGCTCAGTCCTCGGGGTGCTCCGTGATCAGTGATCAGGGTGCTGGGTGCTCAGTACTCAGGGTGCTCGGTGCTCAGTACTCAGGGTTCTCAGTGCTCAGTACTCAGGGTGCTGGGTGCTCAGTTCTCAGTGTGCTGGGTGCTCAGTACTCAGGGTGCTCAGTGCTCAGTACTCGGGGTGCTTGTTGCTCAGTACTCAGGGTGCTCAGTGCTCAGTACTCGGGGTGCTGGGTGCTCAGTGCTCAGGGTGCTCAGTTCTCAGTGCTCGGGTTGCTGGGTGCTCAGTACTCAGGGTGCTGGGGGCTCAGTACTCAGGGTGCTGGGTGCTCAGTACTCAGGGTGCTCGGTTCTCAGTACTCAGGGTGCTGGGTGCTCATTCTCGGGGTGCTGGGTGCTCAGTGCTCGGGGTCCTGGGTGCTCAGTACTCAGGGTGCTGGGGGCTCAGTACTCAGGGTTCTGGGTGCTCAGTACTCAGGGTGATCTGTTCTCAGTACTCAGGTTGCTGGTTGCTCAGTGCTCGGGGTGCTGGGTGCTCAGTACTCGGGGTGCTCAGTGCTCAGTACTCAGGGTGCTGGGTGCTCAGTACTCAGGGTGCTCGGTGCTCAGTTCTCAGGGTGCTGGGTGCTCAGTACTCTGGGTGTTGGGTGCTCAGTACTCAGGGTGCTCAGTGCTCAGTACTCGGGGTGCTGGGTGCTCAGTGCTCAGTGTGCTCAGTGCTCAGTGCTCAGGGTGCTGGGTGCTCAGTGCTCGGGGCACTGGGTGCTCAGTGCTCGGTGTGCTGGGTGCTCAGTACTCAGGGTGCTGTGTGCTCAGTGCTCAGTACTCAGCGTGCTGGGTGCTCAGTGCTCAGAGTGTTGCGTGCTCAGTACTCAGGGTTCTGGGTGCTCAGTGCTCAGTGCTCAATGTGCTCAGTGCTCAGGGTGCTCAGTGCTCAGGGTGCTGGGTGCTCAGTCCTCGCTGTGCTCCGTGATCAGTGATCAGGGTGCTGGGTGCTCAGTACTGAGGGTGCTCGGTGCTCAGTACTCAGGGTTCTCAGTGCTCAGTACTCAGGGTGCTGGGTGCTCAGTTCTCAGTGTGCTGGGTGCTCAGTACTCAGGGTGCTCAGTGCTCAGTACTCGGGGTGCTTGTTGCTCAGTACTCAGGGTGCTCAGTGCTCAGTACTCGGGGTGCTGGGTGCTCAGTGCTCAGGGTGCTCAGTTCTCAGTGCTCAGGGTGCTGGGTGCTCAGTGCTCGGGGCGCTGGGTGCTCAGTGCTCGGGGTGCTGGGTGCTCAGTGCTCTGGGTGCTTAGTGCTCAGTACTCAGGGTGCTGGGTGCTCAGTACTCATGGTGCTGGGTGCTCATTCTCAGGGTGCTGGGTGCTCAGTGCTCGGGTTGCTGGGTGCTCAGTACTCATGGTGCTGGGTGCTCAGTACTCAGGGTGCTGGGTGCTCAGTACTCAGGGTGCTGGGTGCTCATTCTCGGGGTGCTGGGTGCTCAGTGCTCGGGGTGCTGGGTGCTCAGTACTCAGGGTGCTGGGGGCTCAGTACTCAGGGTTCTGGGTGCTCAGTACTCAGGGTGATCTGTTCTCAGTACTCAGGTTGCTGGGTGCTCAGTGCTCGGGGTGCTGGGTGCTCAGTACTCGGGGTGCTCAGTGCTCAGTACTCAGGGTGCTGGGTGCTCAGTACTCAGGGTGCTCGGTGCTCAGTTCTCAGGGTGCTGGGTGCTCAGTACTCTGGGTGTTGGGTGCTCAGTACTCAGGGTGCTCAGTGCTCAGTACTCGGGGTGCTGGGTGCTCAGTGCTCAGTGTGCTCAGTGCTCAGTGCTCAGGGTGCTGGGTGCTCAGTGCTCGGGGCACTGGGTGCTCAGTGCTCGGGGTGCTGGGTGCTCAGTACTCAGGGTGCTGTGTGCTCAGTGCTCAGTACTCAGCGTGCTGGGTGCTCAGTGCTCAGAGTGTTGGGTGCTCAGTACTCAGGGTTCTGGGTGCTCAGTGCTCAGTGCTCAATGTGCTCAGTGCTCAGGGTGCTCAGTGCTCAGGGTGCTGGGTGCTCTGTGCTCGGGGTGCTCGGTGCTCTGTACTCAGGGTGCTGAGTGCTCAGTACTTAGGGTGCTGGGTGCTCAGTACTCATGGTGCTGGGTGCTCAGTACTCAGGGGGCTGGGTGCTCAGTGCTCAGTGTGCTGGGTGCTCAGTGCTCAGGGCGCTGGGTGCTCAGTGCTCGGGGTGCTGGGTGCTCAGTGCTCGGGGTGCTGGGTTCTCAGTGCTCAGGGTGATCAGTGCTCGGTACTCAGGGTGCTGGGTGCTCAGTGCTCAGGGTGCTGGGTGCTCAGTCCTCAGGGTGCTCAGTACTCAGGGTGCTCGGTGCTCAGTGCTCAGTACTCAGGGTGCTCAGTACTCAGGGTGCTGTTTGCTCAGTGCTCGGGGTGCTGGGTGCTCAGTACTCAGGGTGCTGGGTGCTCAGTACTCGGGGTGCTGGGTGCTCAGTACTCAGGGTGCTGGGTGCTCAGTGCTCGGTGTGGTGGGTGCTCAGTGCTCAGGGTGATCGGTGGTCAGTGCTCAGGGTGCTGGGTGCTCAGTCCCCCGGGTGCTCAGTGCTCAGGGTGCTGGGTGCTCAGTGCTCGGGGTGCTCGGTGCTCAGTACTCAGGCTGCTGAGTGCTCAGTACTCAGGGTGCTGGGTGCTCAGTACTCAGGGTGCTGGGTGCTCAGTACTCAGGGTGCTGGGTGCTCAGGGTGCTGGGTGCTCAGTGCTCAGGGTGCTGGGTGCTCAGTGCTCGGGGTGCTGGGTGCTCAGGGCTGTGGTGCTGGGTGCTCAGTGCTCAGTGCTGAGGGTGCTGGGTTCTCAGTGCTCAGTGCTCAGGGTGCTGGTTGCTCAGTACTCAGGGTGCTGGGTGCTCAGTACTCAGTGTGCTGGGTGCTCAGTGCTCAGGGTGCTCTGTGCTCAGTACTCAGGGTGCTGGGTGCTCAGTGCTCGGGGTGCTGCGTGCTCAGTGCTCATGGTGCTGGGTGCTCAGTGCTCAGGGTGCTGGGTGCTCAGTACTCAGGGTGCTGGGTGCTCAGTGCTCGGGGAGCTCGGTGCTCAGTACTCAAGGTGCTGGGTGCTCAGTGCTCAGGGTGCTGGGTGCTCAGTCCTCGGGGTGCTCCGTGATCAGTGATCAGGGTGCTGGGTGCTCAGTACTGAGGGTGCTCGGTGCTCAGTACTCAGGGTTCTCAGTGCTCAGTACTCAGGGTGCTGGGTGCTCAGTTCTCAGTGTGCTGGGTGCTCAGTACTCAGGGTGCTCAGTGCTCAGTACTCGGGGTGCTTGTTGCTCAGTACTCAGGGTGCTCAGTGCTCAGTACTCGGGGTGCTGGGTGCTCAGTGCTCAGGGTGCTCAGTTCTCAGTGCTCGGGGTGCTGGGTGCTCAGTGCTCGGGGCGCTGGGTGCTCAGTGCTCGGGGTGCTGGGTGCTCAGTGCTCTGGGTGCTTAGTGCTCAGTACTCAGGGTGCTGGGTGCTCAGTACTCATGGTGCTGGGTGCTCATTCTCAGGGTGCTGGGTGCTCAGTGCTCGGGTTGCTGGGTGCTCAGTACTCATGGTGCTGGGTGCTCAGTACTCAGGGTGCTGGGTGCTCAGTACTCAGGGTGCTGGGTGCTCATTCTCGGGGTGCTGGGTGCTCAGTGCTCGGGGTGCTGGGTGCTCAGTACTCAGGGTGCTGGGGGCTCAGTACTCAGGGTTCTGGGTGCTCAGTACTCAGGGTGATCTGTTCTCAGTACTCAGGTTGCTGGGTGCTCAGTGCTCGGGGTGCTGGGTGCTCAGTACTCGGGGTGCTCAGTGCTCAGTACTCAGGGTGCTGGGTGCTCAGTACTCAGGGTGCTCGGTGCTCAGTTCTCAGGGTGCTGGGTGCTCAGTACTCTGGGTGTTGGGTGCTCAGTACTCAGGGTGCTCAGTGCTCAGTACTCGGGGTGCTGGGTGCTCAGTGCTCAGTGTGCTCAGTGCTCAGTGCTCAGGGTGCTGGGTGCTCAGTGCTCGGGGCACTGGGTGCTCAGTGCTCGGGGTGCTGGGTGCTCAGTACTCAGGGTGCTGTGTGCTCAGTGCTCAGTACTCAGCGTGCTGGGTGCTCAGTGCTCAGAGTGTTGGGTGCTCAGTACTCAGGGTTCTGGGTGCTCAGTGCTCAGTGCTCAATGTGCTCAGTGCTCAGGGTGCTCAGTGCTCAGGGTGCTGGGTGCTCAGGGTGCTGTGTGCTCAGCGCTCGGGGTGCTGGGTGCTCAGTGCTCAGTGCTCAGGGTGCTGGGTGCTCAGTGCTCGGGGTGCTGGGTGCTCAGTACTCAGCGTGCTGGGTGCTCAGTACTCAGTGTGCTGGGTGCTCAGTGCTCAGGGTGCTGGGTGCTCAGTGCTCAGGGTGCTGGGTGCTCAGTGATCGGGGTGCTGGGTGCTCAGTACTCAGGGTGCTCAGTGCTCGGGGAGCTCGGTGATCAGTACTCAGTGTGCTGGGTGCTCAGTACTCAGTGCTCGGGGTCCTGGGTGCTCCGTGCTAGGGGTGCTGGGTGCTCAGTGCTCTGGGTGCTGGGTGCTCAGTACTCAGGGTGCTGGGTGCTCAGTACTCAGGGTGCTGGGTGCTCAGTGCTCAGGGTGCTGGGTGCTCAGTACTCAGGGTGCTGGGTGCTCAGTACTCAGGGTGCTCGGTGCTCAGTACTCAGGGTGCTGGGTGCTCAGTGCTCAGGGTTCTGGGTACTCAGTACTCAGGGTGCTGGGTGCTCAGTACTCAGGGTGCTGGGTGCTCAGTGCTCAGGGTGCTGGGTGCTCAGTGCTCAGGGTGCTGGGTGCTCAGTACTCAGGGTGCTGGGTGCTCAGTGCTCAGGGTGATCGGTGCTCAGTACTCAGGGTGCTCAGTACTCAGGGTGCTGTGTGCTCAGTGCTCAGGGTGCTGGGTGCTCAGTACTCAGGGTGCTGGGTGCTCAGTGCTCGGGGTGCTGGGTGCTCAGTGCTCAGGGTGATCGGTGCTCAGTACTCAGGTTGCTGGGTGCTCAGTTCTCAGGGTGCTGGGTGCTCAGTCCTCAGGGTGCTCAGTGCTCAGTACTCAGGGTGCTGGGTGCTCAGTACTCATGGTGCTGGGTGCTCAGTACTCAGGGGGTTGGGTGCTCAGTGCTCAGTGTGCTCGGTGCTCAGTGCTCAGGGCGCTGGGTGCTCAGTGCTCGGGGTGCTGGGTGCTCAGTACTCGGGGTGCTGGGTGCTCAGTGCTCAGGGTGCTCAGTGCTCAGTACTCAGTGCTCAGGGTGCTCAGTGCTCAGTGCTCAGGGTGCTGGGTGTTCAGTACTCAGTGTGCTGGGTGCTCAGTACTCAGGGTGCTGGGTGCTCAGTGCTCAGGGTGCTGGGTGCTCAGTACTCTGGGTGTTTGGTGCTCAGTACTCAGGGTGCTGGATGCTCCTTGCTCAGGGTGCTGGGTGCTCAGTGCTCAGGGTTCTGGGTGCTCAGTTCTCAGGTTGCTGGGTGCTCAGTACTCAGGGTGCTGGGTGGTTAGTGCTCGAGGTGCTCGGTGCTCAGTACTCAAGGTGCTGGGTGCTCAGTGCTCAGGGTGCTGGGTGCTCAGTCCTCGGGGTGCTCCGTGCTCATGGTGCTGGGTGCTCAGTGCTCAGGGTGCTGGGTGCTCAGTGCTCGGGGTGCTGGGTGCTGAGTGCTCAGGGTGCTGGGTGCTCAGTGCTCGGGGTGCTCGGTGCTCAGTGCTCAGGGTCCTGGGTGCTCAGTACTCAGGGTGCTGGGTGCTTAGTACTCAGGGTGCTCAGGGCTCAGTACACAGGGTGCTGGGTGCTCAGTGCTCGGGGTGCTCGGTGCTCAGTGCTCAGTACTCAGGGTGCTGGGTGCTCAGTGCTCGGGGTGCTGGGTGCTCATTACTCAGCGTGCTGGGTGCTCAGTACTCAGGGTGCTGGGTGCTCAGTGCTCATGGTGCTGGGTGCTCAGTGCTCAGGGTGCTGGGTGCTCAGTGATCGGGGTGCTGTGTGCTCAGTACTCAGGGTGCTCAGTGCTCGGGGAGCTCGGTGCTCAGTACTCAGGGTGCTGGGTGCTCAGTACTCAGTGCTCGGGGTCCTGGGTGCTCCGTGCTCGGGGTGCTGGGTGCTCAGTGCTCTGGGTGCTGGGTGCTCAGTACTCAGGGTGCTGGGTGCTCAGTACTCAGGGTGCTGGGTGCTCAGTGCTCAGGGTCCTGGGTGCTCAGTACTCAGGGTGCTGGGTGCTCAGTACTCAGGGTGCTCGGTGCTCAGTACTCAGGGTGCTGGGTGCTCAGTGCTCAGGGTGCTGGGTACTCAGTACTCAGGGTGCTGGGTGCTCAGTACTCAGGGTGCTGGGTGCTCAGTGCTCAGGGTGCTGGGTGCTCAGTGCTCACGGTGCTGGGTGCTCAGTGTGCTGGGTGCTCAGTGCTCAGGGTGCTGGGTGCTCAGTGCTCGGGGTGCTGGGTGCTCAGGGCTGTGGTGCTGGGTGCTCAGTGCTCAGTGCTGAGGGTGCTGGGTGCTCAGTGCTCAGTGCTCAGGGTGCTGGTTGCTCAGTACTCAGGGTGCTGGGTGCTCAGTACTCAGTGTGCTGGGTGCTCAGTGCTCAGGGTGCTCTGTGCTCAGTACTCAGGGTGCTGGGTGCTCAGTGCTCGGGGTGCTGCGTGCTCAGTGCTCATGGTGCTGGGTGCTCAGTGCTCAGGGTGCTGGGTGCTCAGTACTCAGGGTGCTGGGTGCTCAGTGCTCGGGGAGCTCAGTGCTCAGTACTCAAGGTGCTGGGTGCTCAGTGCTCAGGGTGCTGGGTGCTCAGTCCTCGGGGTGCTCCGTGATCAGTGATCAGGGTGCTGGGTGCTCAGTACTCAGGGTGCTCGGTGCTCAGTACTCAGGGTTCTCAGTGCTCAGTACTCAGGGTGCTGGGTGCTCAGTTCTCAGTGTGCTGGGTGCTCAGTACTCAGGGTGCTCAGTGCTCAGTACTCGGGGTGCTTGTTGCTCAGTACTCAGGGTGCTCAGTGCTCAGTACTCGGGGTGCTGGGTGCTCAGTGCTCAGGGTGCTCAGTTCTCAGTGCTCGGGTTGCTGGGTGCTCAGTACTCAGGGTGCTGGGGGCTCAGTACTCAGGGTGCTGGGTGCTCAGTACTCAGGGTGCTCGGTTCTCAGTACTCAGGGTGCTGGGTGCTCATTCTCGGGGTGCTGGGTGCTCAGTGCTCGGGGTCCTGGGTGCTCAGTACTCAGGGTGCTGGGGGCTCAGTACTCAGGGTTCTGGGTGCTCAGTACTCAGGGTGATCTGTTCTCAGTACTCAGGTTGCTGGTTGCTCAGTGCTCGGGGTGCTGGGTGCTCAGTACTCGGGGTACTCAGTGCTCAGTACTCAGGGTGCTGGGTGCTCAGTACTCAGGGTGCTCGGTGCTCAGTTCTCAGGGTGCTGGGTGCTCAGTACTCTGGGTGTTGGGTGCTCAGTACTCAGGGTGCTCAGTGCTCAGTACTCGGGGTGCTGGGTGCTCAGTGCTCAGTGTGCTCAGTACTCAGTGCTCAGGGTGCTGGGTGCTCAGTGCTCGGGGCACTGGGTGCTCAGTGCTCGGGGTGCTGGGTGCTCAGTACTCAGGGTGCTGTGTGCTCAGTGCTCAGTACTCAGCGTGCTGGGTGCTCAGTGCTCAGAGTGTTGCGTGCTCAGTACTCAGGGTTCTGGGTGCTCAGTGCTCAGTGCTCAATGTGCTCAGTGCTCAGGGTGCTCAGTGCTCAGGGTGCTGGGTGCTCAGTCCTCGGGGTGCTCCGTGATCAGTGATCAGGGTGCTGGGTGCTCAGTACTGTGGGTGCTCGGTGCTCAGTACTCAGGGTTCTCAGTGCTCAGTACTCAGGGTGCTGGGTGCTCAGTTCTCAGTGTGCTGGGTGCTCAGTACTCAGGGTGCTCAGTGCTCAGTACTCGGGGTGCTTGTTGCTCAGTACTCAGGGTGCTCAGTGCTCAGTACTCGGGGTGCTGGGTGCTCAGTGCTCAGGGTGCTCAGTTCTCAGTGCTCGGGGTGCTGGGTGCTCAGTGCTCGGGGCGCTGGGTGCTCAGTGCTCGGGGTGCTGGGTGCTCAGTGCTCTGGGTGCTTAGTGCTCAGTACTCAGGGTGCTGGGTGCTCAGTACTCATGGTGCTGGGTGCTCATTCTCAGGGTGCTGGGTGCTCAGTGCTCGGGTTGCTGGGTGCTCAGTACTCATGGTGCTGGGTGCTCAGTACTCAGGGTGCTGGGTGCTCAGTACTCAGGGTGCTGGGTGCTCATTCTCGGGGTGCTGGGTGCTCAGTGCTCGGGGTGCTGGGTGCTCAGTACTCAGGGTGCTGGGGGCTCAGTACTCAGGGTTCTGGGTGCTCAGTACTCAGGGTGATCTGTTCTCAGTACTCAGGTTGCTGGGTGCTCAGTGCTCGGGGTGCTGGGTGCTCAGTACTCGGGGTGCTCAGTGCTCAGTACTCAGGGTGCTGGGTGCTCAGTACTCAGGGTGCTCGGTGCTCAGTTCTCAGGGTGCTGGGTGCTCAGTACTCTGGGTGTTGGGTGCTCAGTACTCAGGGTGCTCAGTGCTCAGTACTCGGGGTGCTGGGTGCTCAGTGCTCAGTGTGCTCAGTGCTCAGTGCTCAGGGTGCTGGGTGCTCAGTGCTCGGGGCACTGGGTGCTCAGTGCTCGGGGTGCTGGGTGCTCAGTACTCAGGGTGCTGTGTGCTCAGTGCTCAGTACTCAGCGTGCTGGGTGCTCAGTGCTCAGAGTGTTGGGTGCTCAGTACTCAGGGTTCTGGGTGCTCAGTGCTCAGTGCTCAATGTGCTCAGTGCTCAGGGTGCTCAGTGCTCAGGGTGCTGGGTGCTCAGGGTGCTGTGTGCTCAGCGCTCGGGGTGCTGGGTGCTCAGTGCTCAGTGCTCAGGGTGCTGGGTGCTCAGTGCTCGGGGTGCTGGGTGCTCAGTACTCAGCGTGCTGGGTGCTCAGTACTCAGTGTGCTGGGTGCTCAGTGCTCAGGGTGCTGGGTGCTCAGTGCTCAGGGTGCTGGGTGCTCAGTGATCGGGGTGCTGGGTGCTCAGTACTCAGGGTGCTCAGTGCTCGGGGAGCTCGGTGATCAGTACTCAGTGTGCTGGGTGCTCAGTACTCAGTGCTCGGGGTCCTGGGTGCTCCGTGCTCGGGGTGCTGGGTGCTCAGTGCTCTGGGTGCTGGGTGCTCAGTACTCAGGGTGCTGGGTGCTCAGTACTCAGGGTGCTGGGTGGTCAGTGCTCAGGGTGCTGGGTGCTCAGTACTCAGGGTGCTGGGTGCTCAGTACTCAGGGTGCTCGGTGCTCAGTACTCAGGGTGCTGGGTGCTCAGTGCTCAGGGTTCTGGGTACTCAGTACTCAGGGTGCTGGGTGCTCAGTACTCAGGGTGCTGGGTGCTCAGTGCTCAGGGTGCTGGGTGCTCAGTGCTCAGGGTGCTGGGTGCTCAGTACTCAGGGTGCTGGGTGCTCAGTGCTCAGGGTGATCGGTGCTCAGTACTCAGGGTGCTCAGTACTCAGGGTGCTGGGTGCTCAGTGCTCAGGGTGCTGGGTGCTCAGTACTCAGGGTGCTGGGTGCTCAGTGCTCGGGGTGCTGGGTGCTCAGTGCTCAGGGTGATCGGTGCTCAGTACTCAGGGTGCTGGGTGCTCAGTTCTCAGGGTGCTGGGTGCTCAGTCCTCAGGGTGCTCAGTGCTCAGTACTCAGGGTGCTGGGTGCTCAGTACTCATGGTGCTGGGTGCTCAGTACTCAGGGGGTTGGGTGCTCAGTGCTCAGTGTGCTCGGTGCTCAGTGCTCAGGGCGCTGGGTGCTCAGTGCTCGGGGTGCTGGGTGCTCAGTACTCGGGGTGCTGGGTGCTCAGTGCTCAGGGTGCTCAGTGCTCAGTACTCAGTGCTCAGGGTGCTCAGTGCTCAGTGCTCAGGGTGCTGGGTGTTCAGTACTCAGTGTGCTGGGTGCTCAGTACTCAGGGTGCTGGGTGCTCAGTGCTCAGGGTGCTGGGTGCTCATTACTCTGGGTGTTTGGTGCTCAGTACTCAGGGTGCTGGTTGCTCGGTGCTCAGGGTGCTGGGTGCTCAGTGCTCAGGGTTCTGGGTGCTCAGTTCTCAGGTTGCTGGGTGCTCAGTACTCAGGGTGCTGGGTGGTTAGTGCTCGAGGTGCTCGGTGCTCAGTACTCAAGGTGCTGGGTGCTCAGTGCTCAGGGTGCTGGGTGCTCAGTCCTCGGGGTGCTCCGTGCTCATGGTGCTGGGTGCTCAGTGCTCAGGGTGCTGGGTGCTCAGTGCTCGGGGTGCTGGGTGCTGAGTGCTCAGGGTGCTGGGTGCTCAGTGCTCGGGGTGCTCGGTGCTCAGTGCTCAGGGTCCTGGGTGCTCAGTACTCAGGGTGCTGGGTGCTTAGTACTCAGGGTGCTCAGGGCTCAGTACACAGGGTGCTGGATGCTCAGTGCTCGGGGTGCTCGGTGCTCAGTGCTCAGTACTCAGGGTGCTGGGTGCTCAGTGCTCGGGGTGCTGGGTGCTCAGTACTCAGCGTGCTGGGTGCTCAGTACTCAGGGTGCTGGGTGCTCAGTGCTCAGGGTGCTGGGTGCTCAGTGCTCAGGGTGCTGGGTGCTCAGTGATCGGGGTGCTGGGTGCTCAGTACTCAGGGTGCTCAGTGCTCGGGGAGCTCGGTGCTCAGTACTCAGGGTGCTGGGTGCTCAGTACTCAGTGCTCGGGGTCCTGGGTGCTCCGTGCTCGGGGTGCTGGGTGCTCAGTGCTCTGGGTGCTGGGTGCTCAGTACTCAGGGTGCTGGGTGCTCAGTACTCAGGGTGCTGGGTGCTCAGTGCTCAGGGTCCTGGGTGCTCAGTACTCAGGGTGCTGGGTGCTCAGTACTCAGGGTGCTCGGTGCTCAGTACTCAGGGTGCTGGGTGCTCAGTGCTCAGGGTGCTGGGTACTCAGTACTCAGGGTGCTGGGTGCTCAGTACTCAGGGTGCTGGGTGCTCAGTGCTCAGGGTGCTGGGTGCTCAGTGCTCACGGTGCTGGGTGCTCAGGGTGCTGGGTGCTCAGTGCTCAGGGTGCTGGGTGCTCAGTGCTCGGGGTGCTGGGTGCTCAGGGCTGTGGTGCTGGGTGCTCAGTGCTCAGTGCTGAGGGTGCTGGGTGCTCAGTGCTCAGTGCTCAGGGTGCTGGTTGCTCAGTACTCAGGGTGCTGGGTGCTCAGTACTCAGTGTGCTGGGTGCTCAGTGCTCAGGGTGCTCTGTGCTCAGTACTCAGGGTGCTGGGTGCTCAGTGCTCGGGGTGCTGCGTGCTCAGTGCTCATGGTGCTGGGTGCTCAGTGCTCAGGGTGCTGGGTGCTCAGTACTCAGGGTGCTGGGTGCTCAGTGCTCGGGGAGCTCGGTGCTCAGTACTCAAGGTGCTGGGTGCTCAGTGCTCAGGGTGCTGGGTGCTCAGTCCTCGGGGTGCTCCGTGATCAGTGATCAGGGTGCTGGGTGCTCAGTACTCAGGGTGCTCGGTGCTCAGTACTCAGGGTTCTCAGTGCTCAGTACTCAGGGTGCTGGGTGCTCAGTTCTCAGTGTGCTGGGTGCTCAGTACTCAGGGTGCTCAGTGCTCAGTACTCGGGGTGCTTGTTGCTCAGTACTCAGGGTGCTCAGTGCTCAGTACTCGGGGTGCTGGGTGCTCAGTGCTCAGGGTGCTCAGTTCTCAGTGCTCGGGTTGCTGGGTGCTCAGTACTCAGGGTGCTGGGGGCTCAGTACTCAGGGTGCTGGGTGCTCAGTACTCAGGGTGCTCGGTTCTCAGTACTCAGGGTGCTGGGTGCTCATTCTCGGGGTGCTGGGTGCTCAGTGCTCGGGGTCCTGGGTGCTCAGTACTCAGGGTGCTGGGGGCTCAGTACTCAGGGTTCTGGGTGCTCAGTACTCAGGGTGATCTGTTCTCAGTACTCAGGTTGCTGGTTGCTCAGTGCTCGGGGTGCTGGGTGCTCAGTACTCGGGGTACTCAGTGCTCAGTACTCAGGGTGCTGGGTGCTCAGTACTCAGGGTGCTCGGTGCTCAGTTCTCAGGGTGCTGGGTGCTCAGTACTCTGGGTGTTGGGTGCTCAGTACTCAGGGTGCTCAGTGCTCAGTACTCGGGGTGCTGGGTGCTCAGTGCTCAGTGTGCTCAGTACTCAGTGCTCAGGGTGCTGGGTGCTCAGTGCTCGGGGCACTGGGTGCTCAGTGCTCGGGGTGCTGGGTGCTCAGTACTCAGGGTGCTGTGTGCTCAGTGCTCAGTACTCAGCGTGCTGGGTGCTCAGTGCTCAGAGTGTTGCGTGCTCAGTACTCAGGGTTCTGGGTGCTCAGTGCTCAGTGCTCAATGTGCTCAGTGCTCAGGGTGCTCAGTGCTCAGGGTGCTGGGTGCTCAGTCCTCGGGGTGCTCCGTGATCAGTGATCAGGGTGCTGGGTGCTCAGTACTGAGGGTGCTCGGTGCTCAGTACTCAGGGTTCTCAGTGCTCAGTACTCAGGGTGCTGGGTGCTCAGTTCTCAGTGTGCTGGGTGCTCAGTACTCAGGGTGCTCAGTGCTCAGTACTCGGGGTGCTTGTTGCTCAGTACTCAGGGTGCTCAGTGCTCAGTACTCGGGGTGCTGGGTGCTCAGTGCTCAGGGTGCTCAGTTCTCAGTGCTCGGGGTGCTGGGTGCTCAGTGCTCGGGGCGCTGGGTGCTCAGTGCTCGGGGTGCTGGGTGCTCAGTGCTCTGGGTGCTTAGTGCTCAGTACTCAGGGTGCTGGGTGCTCAGTACTCATGGTGCTGGGTGCTCATTCTCAGGGTGCTGGGTGCTCAGTGCTCGGGTTGCTGGGTGCTCAGTACTCATGGTGCTGGGTGCTCAGTACTCAGGGTGCTGGGTGCTCAGTACTCAGGGTGCTGGGTGCTCATTCTCGGGGTGCTGGGTGCTCAGTGCTCGGGGTGCTGGGTGCTCAGTACTCAGGGTGCTGGGGGCTCAGTACTCAGGGTTCTGGGTGCTCAGTACTCAGGGTGATCTGTTCTCAGTACTCAGGTTGCTGGGTGCTCAGTGCTCGGGGTGCTGGGTGCTCAGTACTCGGGGTGCTCAGTGCTCAGTACTCAGGGTGCTGGGTGCTCAGTACTCAGGGTGCTCGGTGCTCAGTTCTCAGGGTGCTGGGTGCTCAGTACTCTGGGTGTTGGGTGCTCAGTACTCAGGGTGCTCAGTGCTCAGTACTCGGGGTGCTGGGTGCTCAGTGCTCAGTGTGCTCAGTGCTCAGTGCTCAGGGTGCTGGGTGCTCAGTGCTCGGGGCACTGGGTGCTCAGTGCTCGGGGTGCTGGGTGCTCAGTACTCAGGGTGCTGTGTGCTCAGTGCTCAGTACTCAGCGTGCTGGGTGCTCAGTGCTCAGAGTGTTGGGTGCTCAGTACTCAGGGTTCTGGGTGCTCAGTGCTCAGTGCTCAATGTGCTCAGTGCTCAGGGTGCTCAGTGCTCAGGGTGCTGGGTGCTCAGGGTGCTGTGTGCTCAGCGCTCGGGGTGCTGGGTGCTCAGTGCTCAGTGCTCAGGGTGCTGGGTGCTCAGTGCTCGGGGTGCTGGGTGCTCAGTACTCAGCGTGCTGGGTGCTCAGTACTCAGTGTGCTGGGTGCTCAGTGCTCAGGGTGCTGGGTGCTCAGTGCTCAGGGTGCTGGGTGCTCAGTGATCGGGGTGCTGGGTGCTCAGTACTCAGGGTGCTCAGTGCTCGGGGAGCTCGGTGATCAGTACTCAGTGTGCTGGGTGCTCAGTACTCAGTGCTCGGGGTCCTGGGTGCTCCGTGCTCGGGGTGCTGGGTGCTCAGTGCTCTGGGTGCTGGGTGCTCAGTACTCAGGGTGCTGGGTGCTCAGTACTCAGGGTGCTGGGTGGTCAGTGCTCAGGGTGCTGGGTGCTCAGTACTCAGGGTGCTGGGTGCTCAGTACTCAGGGTGCTCGGTGCTCAGTACTCAGGGTGCTGGGTGCTCAGTGCTCAGGGTTCTGGGTACTCAGTACTCAGGGTGCTGGGTGCTCAGTACTCAGGGTGCTGGGTGCTCAGTGCTCAGGGTGCTGGGTGCTCAGTGCTCAGGGTGCTGGGTGCTCAGTACTCAGGGTGCTGGGTGCTCAGTGCTCAGGGTGATCGGTGCTCAGTACTCAGGGTGCTCAGTACTCAGGGTGCTGGGTGCTCAGTGCTCAGGGTGCTGGGTGCTCAGTACTCAGGGTGCTGGGTGCTCAGTGCTCGGGGTGCTGGGTGCTCAGTGCTCAGGGTGATCGGTGCTCAGTACTCAGGGTGCTGGGTGCTCAGTTCTCAGGGTGCTGGGTGCTCAGTCCTCAGGGTGCTCAGTGCTCAGTACTCAGGGTGCTGGGTGCTCAGTACTCATGGTGCTGGGTGCTCAGTACTCAGGGGGTTGGGTGCTCAGTGCTCAGTGTGCTCGGTGCTCAGTGCTCAGGGCGCTGGGTGCTCAGTGCTCGGGGTGCTGGGTGCTCAGTACTCGGGGTGCTGGGTGCTCAGTGCTCAGGGTGCTCAGTGCTCAGTACTCAGTGCTCAGGGTGCTCAGTGCTCAGTGCTCAGGGTGCTGGGTGTTCAGTACTCAGTGTGCTGGGTGCTCAGTACTCAGGGTGCTGGGTGCTCAGTGCTCAGGGTGCTGGGTGCTCATTACTCTGGGTGTTTGGTGCTCAGTACTCAGGGTGCTGGTTGCTCGGTGCTCAGGGTGCTGGGTGCTCAGTGCTCAGGGTTCTGGGTGCTCAGTTCTCAGGTTGCTGGGTGCTCAGTACTCAGGGTGCTGGGTGGTTAGTGCTCGAGGTGCTCGGTGCTCAGTACTCAAGGTGCTGGGTGCTCAGTGCTCAGGGTGCTGGGTGCTCAGTCCTCGGGGTGCTCCGTGCTCATGGTGCTGGGTGCTCAGTGCTCAGGGTGCTGGGTGCTCAGTGCTCGGGGTGCTGGGTGCTGAGTGCTCAGGGTGCTGGGTGCTCAGTGCTCGGGGTGCTCGGTGCTCAGTGCTCAGGGTCCTGGGTGCTCAGTACTCAGGGTGCTGGGTGCTTAGTACTCAGGGTGCTCAGGGCTCAGTACACAGGGTGCTGGATGCTCAGTGCTCGGGGTGCTCGGTGCTCAGTGCTCAGTACTCAGGGTGCTGGGTGCTCAGTGCTCGGGGTGCTGGGTGCTCAGTACTCAGCGTGCTGGGTGCTCAGTACTCAGGGTGCTGGGTGCTCAGTGCTCAGGGTGCTGGGTGCTCAGTGCTCAGGGTGCTGGGTGCTCAGTGATCGGGGTGCTGGGTGCTCAGTACTCAGGGTGCTCAGTGCTCGGGGAGCTCGGTGCTCAGTACTCAGGGTGCTGGGTGCTCAGTACTCAGTGCTCGCTGTCCTGGGTGCTCCGTGCTCGGGGTGCTGGGTGCTCAGTGCTCTGGGTGCTGGGTGCTCAGTACTCAGGGTGCTGGGTGCTCAGTACTCAGGGTGCTGGGTGCTCAGTGCTCAGGGTCCTGGGTGCTCAGTACTCAGGGTGCTGGGTGCTCAGTACTCAGGGTGCTCGGTGCTCAGTACTCAGGGTGCTGGGTGCTCAGTGCTCAGGGTGCTGGGTACTCAGTACTCAGGGTGCTGGGTGCTCAGTACTCAGGGTGCTGGGTGCTCAGTGCTCAGGGTGCTGGGTGCTCAGTGCTCACGGTGCTGGGTGCTCAGGGTGCTGGGTGCTCAGTGCTCAGGGTGCTGGGTGCTCAGTGCTCGGGGTGCTGGGTGCTCAGGGCTGTGGTGCTGGGTGCTCAGTGCTCAGTGCTGAGGGTGCTGGGTGCTCAGTGCTCAGTGCTCAGGGTGCTGGTTGCTCAGTACTCAGGGTGCTGGGTGCTCAGTACTCAGTGTGCTGGGTGCTCAGTGCTCAGGGTGCTCTGTGCTCAGTACTCAGGGTGCTGGGTGCTCAGTGCTCGGGGTGCTGCGTGCTCAGTGCTCATGGTGCTGGGTGCTCAGTGCTCAGGGTGCTGG
Organism: Microtus oregoni; assembly: GCF_018167655.1. Classification (NCBI taxonomy): domain Eukaryota; kingdom Metazoa; phylum Chordata; class Mammalia; order Rodentia; family Cricetidae; genus Microtus; species Microtus oregoni. Next base: position 3,739,241 of record NW_024544028.1, on the reverse strand, counting down.
GTGCTCAGTACTCAGGGTGCTGGGTGCTCAGTGCTCGGGGAGCTCGGTGCTCAGTACTCAAGGTGCTGGGTGCTCAGTGCTCAGGGTGCTGGGTGCTCAGTCCTCGGGGTGCTCCGTGATCAGTGATCAGGGTGCTGGGTGCTCAGTACTCAGGGTGCTCGGTGCTCAGTACTCAGGGTTCTCAGTGCTCAGTACTCAGGGTGCTGGGTGCTCAGTTCTCAGTGTGCTGGGTGCTCAGTACTCAGGGTGCTCAGTGCTCAGTACTCGGGGTGCTTGTTGCTCAGTACTCAGGGTGCTCAGTGCTCAGTACTCGGGGTGCTGGGTGCTCAGTGCTCAGGGTGCTCAGTTCTCAGTGCTCGGGTTGCTGGGTGCTCAGTACTCAGGGTGCTGGGGGCTCAGTACTCAGGGTGCTGGGTGCTCAGTACTCAGGGTGCTCGGTTCTCAGTACTCAGGGTGCTGGGTGCTCATTCTCGGGGTGCTGGGTGCTCAGTGCTCGGGGTCCTGGGTGCTCAGTACTCAGGGTGCTGGGGGCTCAGTACTCAGGGTTCTGGGTGCTCAGTACTCAGGGTGATCTGTTCTCAGTACTCAGGTTGCTGGGTGCTCAGTGCTCGGGGTGCTGGGTGCTCAGTACTCAGGGTGCTCAGTGCTCAGTACTCGGGGTGCTGGGTGCTCAGTGCTCAGTGTGCTCAGTGCTCAGTGCTCAGGGTGCTGGGTGCTCAGTGCTCGGGGCACTGGGTGCTCAGTGCTCGGGGTGCTGGGTGCTCAGTACTCAGGGTGCTGTGTGCTCAGTGCTCAGTACTCAGCGTGCTGGGTGCTCAGTGCTCAGAGTGTTGGGTGCTCAGTACTCAGGGTTCTGGGTGCTCAGTGCTCAGTGCTCAATGTGCTCAGTGCTCAGGGTGCTCAGTGCTCAGGGTGCTGGGTGCTCAGGGTGCTGTGTGCTCAGCGCTCGGGGTGCTGGGTGCTCAGTGCTCAGTGCTCAGGGTGCTGGGTGCTCAGTGCTCGGGGTGCTGGGTGCTCAGTACTCAGCGTGCTGGGTGCTCAGTACTCAGTGTGCTGGGTGCTCAGTGCTCAGGGTGCTGGGTGCTCAGTGCTCAGGGTGCTGGGTGCTCAGTGATCGGGGTGCTGGGTGCTCAGTACTCAGGGTGCTCAGTGCTCGGGGAGCTCGGGGATCAGTACTCAGTGTGCTGGGTGCTCAATACTCAGTGCTCGGGGTCCTGGGTGCTCCGTGCTAGGGGTGCTGGGTGCTCAGTGCTCTGGGTGCTGGGTGCTCAGTACTCAGGGTGCTGGGTGCTCAGTACTCAGGGTGCTGGGTGGTCAGTGCTCAGGGTGCTGGGTGCTCAGTACTCAGGGTGCTGGGTGCTCAGTACTCAGGGTGCTCGGTGCTCAGTACTCAGGGTGCTGGGTGCTCAGTGCTCAGGGTTCTGGGTACTCAGTACTCAGGGTGCTGGTTGCTCAGTACTCAGGGTGCTGGGTGCTCAGTGCTCAGGGTGCTGGGTGCTCAGTGCTCTGGGTGCTGGGTGCTCAGTACTCAGGGTGCTGGGTGCTCAGTGCTCAGGGTGATCGGTGCTCAGTACTCAGGGTGCTCAGTACTCAGGGTGCTGGCTGCTCAGTGCTCAGGGTGCTGGGTGCTCAGTACTCAGGGTGCTGGGTGCTCAGTGCTCGGGGTGCTGGTTGCTCAGTGCTCAGGGTGATCGGTGCTCAGTACTCAGGGTGCTGGGTGCTCAGTTCTCAGGGTGCTGGGTGCTCAGTCCTCTGGGTGCTCAGTGCTCAGTACTCAGGGTGCTGGGTGCTCAGTACTCATGGTGCTGGGTGCTCAGTACTCAGGGGGTTGGGTGCTCAGTGCTCAGTGTGCTCGGTGCTCAGTGCTCAGGGCGCTGGGTGCTCAGTGCTCGGGGTGCTGGGTGCTCAGTGCTCGGGGTGCTTGGTGGTCAGTGCTCAGTGCTCAAGGTGCTGGGTGCTCAGTGCTCAGTGCTCAGGGTGCTGGGTGCTCAGTACTCAGGGTACTGGGTGCTCAGTACTCAGGGTGCTGGGTGCTCAGTTCTCAGGGTGCTGGGTGCTCAGTGCTCGGGGCACTGGGTGCTCAGTGCTCGGGGTGCTGGGTGCTCAGTACTCGGGGTGCTGGGTGCTCAGTGCTCAGGGTGCTCAGTGCTCAGTACTCAGTGCTCAGGGTGCTCAGTGCTCAGTGCTCAGGGTGCTGGGTGTTCAGTACTCAGTGTGCTGGGTGCTCAGTACTCAGGGTGCTGGGTGCTCAGTGCTCAGGGTGCTGGGTGCTCAGTACTCTGGGTGTTTGGTGCTCAGTACTCAGGGTGCTGGTTGCTCCGTGCTCAGGGTGCTGGGTGCTCAGTGCTCAGGGTTCTGGGTGCTCAGTGCTCAGGTTGCTGGGTGCTCAGTACTCAGGGTGCTGGGTGGTTAGTGCTCGAGGTGCTCGGTGCTCAGTACTCAAGGTGCTGGGTGCTCAGTGCTCAGGGTGCTGGGTGCTCAGTCCTCGGGGTGCTCCGTGCTCATGGTGCTGGGTGCTCAGTGCTCAGGGTGCTGGGTGCTCAGTGCTCGGGGTGCTGGGTGCTGAGTGCTCAGGGTGCTGGGTGCTCAGTGCTCGGGGTGCTCGGTGCTCAGTGCTCAGGGTCCTGGGTGCTCAGTACTCAGGGTGCTGGGTGCTTAGTACTCAGGGTGCTCAGGGCTCAGTACACAGGGTGCTGGGTTCTCAGTGCTCGGGGTGCTCGGTGCTCAGTGCTCAGTACTCAGGGTGCTGGGTGCTCAGTGCTCGGGGTGCTGGGTGCTCAGTACTCAGCGTGCTGGGTGCTCAGTACTCAGGGTGCTGGGTGCTCAGTGCTCAGGGTGCTGGGTGCTCAGTGCTCAGGGTGCTGTGTGCTCAGTACTCAGGGTGCTCAGTGCTCGGGGAGCTCGGTTCTCAGTACTCAGGGTGCTGGGTGCTCAGTACTCAGTGCTCGGGGTCCTGGGTGCTCCGTGCTCGGGGTGCTGGGTGCTCAGTGCTCTGGGTGCTGGGTGCTCAGTACTCAGGGTGCTGGGTGCTCAGTACTCAGGGTGCTGGGTGCTCAGTGCTCAGGGTCCTGGGTGCTCAGTACTCAGGGTGCTGGGTGCTCATTACTCAGGGTGCTCGGTGCTCAGTACTCAGGGTGCTGGGTGCTCAGTGCTCAGGGTGCTGGGTACTCAGTACTCAGGGTGCTCCGTGCTCAGTACTCAGGGTGCTGGGTGCTCAGTGCTCAGGGTGCTGGGTGCTCAGTGCTCAGGGTGCTGGGTGCTCAGTACTCAGGGTGCTGGGTGCTCAGTGCTCAGGGTGATCGGTGCTCAGTACTCAGGGTGCTCAGTACTCAGGGTGCTGTGTGCTCAGTGCTCAGGGTGCTATGTGCTCAGTACTCAGGGTGCTGGGTGCTCAGTGCTCGGGGTGCTGGGTGCCCAGTGCTCAGGGTGATCGGTGCTCAGTACTCAGGGTGCTGGGTGCTCAGTGCTCAGGGTCCTGGGTGCTCGGTCCTCAGGGTGCTCAGTGCTCAGGGTGCTGGGTGCTCTGTGCTCGGGGTGCTCGGTGCTATGTACTCAGGGTGCTGAGTGCTCAGTACTTAGGGTGCTGGGTGCTCAGTACTCATGGTGCTGGGTGCTCAGTACTCAGGGGGCTGGGTGCTCAGTGCTCAGTGTGCTGGGTGCTCAGTGCTCAGGGCGCTGGGTGCTCAGTGCTCGGGGTGCTGGGTGCTCAGTGCTCGGGGTGCTGGGTGGTCAGTGCTCAGTGCTCAAGGTGCTGGGTGCTCAGTGCTCAGTGCTCAGGGTGCTGGGTGCTCAGTACTCAGGGTGCTGGGTGCTTAGTGCTCGAGGTGCTCGGTGCTCAGTACTGAAGGTGCTGGGTGCTCAGTGCTCAGGGTGCTGGGTGCTCAGTCCTCGGGGTGCTCCGTACTCATGGTGCTGGGTGCTCAGTGCTCAGGGTGCTGGGTGCTCAGTGCTCGGGGTGCTGGGTGCTGAGTGCTCAGGGTGCTGGGTGCTCAGTGCTCGGGGTGCTCGGTGCTCAGTGCTCAGGGACCTGGGTGCTCAGTACTCAGGGTGCTGGGTGCTTAGTACTCAGGGTGCTCATTGCTCAGTACACAGGGTGCTGGGTGCTCAGTGCTCGGGGTGCTAGGTGCTCAGTGCTCAGTACTCAGGGTGCTGGGTGCTCAGTGCTCGGGGTGCTGGGTGCTCAGTACTCAGCGTGCTGGGTGCTCAGTACTCAGTTTGCTGGGTGCTCAGTGCTCAGGGTGCTGGGTGCTCAGTGCTCAGGGTGCATGGTGCTCAGTGATCGGGGTGCTGGGTGCTCAGTACTCAGGGTGCACAGTGCTCGGGGAGCTCGGTGATCAGTACTCAGGGTGCTGGGTGCTCAGTACTCAGTGCTCGGCGTCCTGGGTGCTCCGTGCTCGGGGTGCTGGGTGCTCAGTGCTCTGGGTGCTGGGTGCTCAGTACTCAGGGTGCTGGGTGCTCAGTACTCAGGGTGCTGGGTGCTCAGTGCTCAGGGTGCTGGGTGCTCAGTACTCAGGGTGCTGGGTGCTCAGTGCTCAGGGTGCTGGGTACTCAGTACTCAGGGTGCTGGGTGCTCAGTACTCAGGGTGCTGGGTGCTCAGTGCTCAGGGTGCTGGGTGCTCAGTGCTCAGGGTGCTGGGTGCTCAGTACTCAGGGTGCTGGGTGCTCAGTGCTCAGGGTGATCGGTGCTCAGTACTCAGGGTGCTCAGTACTCAGGGTGCTGGGTGCTCAGTGCTCAGGGTGCTGGGTGCTCAGTACTCAGGGTGCTGGGTGCTCAGTGCTCGGGGTTCTGGGTGCTCAGTGCTCAGGGTGATCGGTGCTCAGTACTCAGGGTGCTGGGTGCTCAGTGCTCAGGGTGCTGGGTGCTCAGTCCTCAGGGTGCTCAGTGCTCAGGGTGCTGGGTGCTCTGTGCTCGGGGTGCTCGGTGCTCAGTACTCAGGGTGCTGAGTGCTCAGTACTCAGGGTGCTGGGTGCTCAGTACTCATGGTGCTGGGTGCTCAGTACTCAGGGGGCTGGGTGCTCAGTGCTCAGTGTGCTGGGTGCTCAGTGCTCAGGGCGCTGGGTGCTCAGGGCTCGGGGTGCTGGGTGCTCAGTGCTCGGGGTGCTTGGTGGTCAGTGCTCAGTGCTCAAGGTGCTGGGTGCTCAGTGCTCAGGGTGCTGGGTGCTCAGTACTCAGGGTGCTGGGTGATCAGTACTCAGGGTGCTGGGTGCTCAGTTCTCAGGGTGCTGGGTGCTCAGTGCTCGGGGCACTGGGTGCTCAGTGCTCGGGGTGCTGGGTGCCCAGTACTCGGGGTGCTGGGTGCTCAGTGCTCAGGGTGCTCAGTGTTCAGTACTCAGTGCTCAGGGTGCTCAGTGCTCAGTGCTCAGGGTGCTGGGTGTTCAGTACTCAGTGTGCTGGGTGCTCAGTGCTCAGGGCGCTGGGTGCTCAGTGCTCGGGGTGCTGGGTGCTCAGTGCTCGGGGTGCTGGGTGGTCAGTGCTCAGTGCTCAAGGTGCTGGGTGCTCAGTGCTCAGTGCTCAGGGTGCTGGGTGCTCAGTACTCAGGGTGCTGGGTGCTTAGTGCTCGAGGTGCTCGGTGCTCAGTACTGAAGGTGCTGGGTGCTCAGTGCTCAGGGTGCTGGGTGCTCAGTCCTCGGGGTGCTCCGTACTCATGGTGCTGGGTGCTCAGTGCTCAGGGTGCTGGGTGCTCAGTGCTCGGGGTGCTGGGTGCTGAGTGCTCAGGGTGCTGGGTGCTCAGTGCTCGGGGTGCTCGGTGCTCAGTGCTCAGGGTCCTGGGTGCTCAGTACTCAGGGTGCTGGGTGCTTAGTACTCAGGGTGCTCAGTGCTCAGTACACAGGGTGCTGGGTGCTCAGTGCTCGGGGTGCTAGGTGCTCAGTGCTCAGTACTCTGGGTGCTGGGTGCTCAGTGCTCGGGGTGCTGGGTGCTCAGTACTCAGCGTGCTGGGTGCTCAGTACTCAGTTTGCTGGGTGCTCAGTGCTCAGGGTGCTGGGTGCTCAGTGCTCAGGGTGCATGGTGCTCAGTGATCGGGGTGCTGGGTGCTCAGTACTCAGGGTGCTCAGTGCTCGGGGAGCTCGGTGATCAGTACTCAGGGTGCTGGGTGCTCAGTACTCAGTGCTCGGGGTCCTGGGTGCTCCGTGCTCGGGGTGCTGGGTGCTCAGTGCTCTGGGTGCTGGGTGCTCAGTACTCAGGGTGCTGGGTGCTCAGTACTCAGGGTGCTGGGTGCTCAGTGCTCAGGGTGCTGGGTGCTCAGTACTCAGGGTGCTGGGTGCTCAGTACTCAGGGTGCTCGGTGCTCAGTACTCAGGGTGCTGGGTGCTCAGTGCTCAGGGTGCTGGGTACTCAGTACTCAGGGTGCTGGGTGCTCAGTACTCAGGGTGCTGGGTGCTCAGTGCTCAGGGTGCTGGGTGCTCATTGCTCAGGGTGCTGGGTGCTCAGTACTCAGGGTGCTGGGTGCTCAGTGCTCAGGGTGATCGGTGCTCAGTACTCAGGGTGCTCAGTACTCAGGGTGCTGGGTGCTCAGTGCTCAGGGTGCTGGGTGCTCAGTACTCAGGGTGCTGGGTGCTCAGTGCTCGGGGTTCTGGGTGCTCAGTGCTCAGGGTGATCGGTGCTCAGTACTCAGGGTGCTGGGTGCTCAGTGCTCAGGGTGCTGGGTGCTCAGTCCTCAGGGTGCTCAGTGCTCAGGGTGCTGGGTGCTCTGTGCTCGGGGTGCTCGGTGCTCAGTACTCAGGGTGCTGAGTGCTCAGTACTCAGGGTGCTGGGTGCTCAGTACTCATGGTGCTGGGTGCTCAGTACTCAGGGGGCTGGGTGCTCAGTGCTCAGTGTGCTGGGTGCTCAGTGCTCAGGGCGCTGGGTGCTCAGGGCTCGGGGTGCTGGGTGCTCAGTGCTCGGGGTGCTTGGTGGTCAGTGCTCAGTGCTCAAGGTGCTGGGTGCTCAGTGCTCAGGGTGCTGGGTGCTCAGTACTCAGGGTGCTGGGTGCTCAGTACTCAGGGTGCTGGGTGCTCAGTTCTCAGGGTGCTGGGTGCTCAGTGCTCGGGGCACTGGGTGCTCAGTGCTCGGGGTGCTGGGTGCCCAGTACTCGGGGTGCTGGGTGCTCAGTGCTCAGGGTGCTCAGTGTTCAGTACTCAGTGCTCAGGGTGCTCAGTGCTCAGTGCTCAGGGTTCTGGGTGCTCAGTGCTCAGGTTGATGGGTGCTCAGTACTCAGGGTGCTGGGTGGTTAGTGCTCGAGGTGCTCGGTGCTCAGTACTCAAGGTGCTGGGTGCTCAGTGCTCAGGGTGCTGGGTGCTCAGTCCTCGGGGTGCTCCGTGCTCATGGTGCTGGGTGCTCAGTGCTCCGGGTGCTGGGTGCTCAGTGCTCAGGGTGCTGGGTGCTCAGTGATCGGGGTGCTGGGTGCTCAGTACTCAGGGTGCTCAGTGCTCGGGGAGCTCGGTGCTCAGTACTCAGGGTGCTGGGTGCTCAGTACTCAGTGCTCAGGGTCCTGGGTGCTCCGTGCTCGGGGTGCTGGGTGCTCAGTGCTCTGGGTGCTGGGTGCTCAGTACTCAGGGTGCTGGGTGCTCAGGGTGCTGGGTGCTCTGTGCTCGGGGTGCTCGGTGCTCTGTACTCAGGGTGCTGAGTGCTCAGTACTTAGGGTGCTGGGTGCTCAGTACTCATGGTGCTGGGTGCTCAGTACTCAGGGGGCTGGGTGCTCAGTACTCATGGTGCTGGGTGCTCATTCTCAGGGTGCTGGGTGCTCATTGTCGGGGTGCTGGGTGCTCAGTACTCAGGGTGCTGGGGGCTCAGTACTCAGGGTTCTGGGTGCTCAGTACTCAGGGTGATCTGTTCTCAGTACTCAGGTTGCTGGGTGCTCAGTGCTCGGGGTGCTGGGTGCTCAGTACTCGGGGTGCTCAGTGCTCAGTACTCAGGGTGCTGGGTGCTCAGTACTCAGGGTGCTGGGTGCTCAGTTCTCAGGGTGCTGGGTGCTCAGTACTCTGGGTGTTGGGTGCTCAGTACTCAGGGTGCTCAGTGCTCAGTACTCGGGGTGATGGGTGCTCAGTGCTCAGTGTGCTCAGTGCTCAGTGCTCAGGGTGCTGGGTGCTCAGTGCTCAGGGTGCTGTGCGCTCAGTGCTCAGTACTCAGCGTGCTGGGTGCTCAGTGCTCAGAGTGTTGGGTGCTCAGTACTCAGGGTGCTGGGGGCTCAGTGCTCAGTGCTCAGGGTGCTCAGTGCTCAGGGTGCTCAGTGCTCAGGGTTCTGGGTGCTCAGGGTGCTGGGTGCTCAGCGCTCGGGGTGCTGGGTGCTCAGTGCTCAGTGCTCAGGGTGCTGGGTGCTCAGTACTCAGGGTGCTGGGTGCTCAGTGCTCAGGGTGCTGGGTGCTCAGTACTCAGGGTGCTGGGTGCTCAGTGCTCGGGGTGCTGGGTGCTCAGTGCTCAGAGTGATCGGTGCTCAGTACTCAGGGTGCTGGGTGCTCAGTGCTCAGGGTGCTGGGTGCTCAGTCCTCAGGGTGCTCAGTGCTCAGGGTGCTGGGTGCTCTGTGCTCAGGGTGCTCGGTGCTCAGTACTCAGGGTGCTCAGTGCTCAGTACTCAGGGTGCTGGGTGCTCAGTACTCATGGTGCTGGGTGCTCAGTACTCAGGGGGTTGGGTGCTCAGTGCTCAGTGTGCTCGGTGCTCAGTGCTCAGGGCGCTGGGTGCTCAGTGCTCGGCGTGCTGGGTGCTCAGTGCTCGGGGTGCTTGGTGGTCAGTGCTCAGTGCTCAAGGTGCTGGGTGCTCAGTGCTCAGTGCTCAGGGTGCTGGGTGCTCAGTACTCAGGGTGCTGGGTGCTCAGTACTCAGGGTGCTGGGTGCTCAGTTCTCAGGGTGCTGGGTGCTCAGTGCTCGGGGCACTGGGTGCTCAGTGCTCGGGGTGCTGGGTGCTCAGTACTCGGGGTGCTGGGTGCTCAGTGCTCAGGGTGCTCAGTGCTCAGTACTCAGTGCTCAGGGTGCTCAGTGCTCAGTGCTCAGGGTGCTGGGTGTTCAGTACTCAGGGTGCTGGGTGCTCAGTACTCAGGGGGCTGCGTGCTCAGTGCTCGGGTTGCTGGGTGCTCAGTGCTCGGGGCGCTGGGTGCTCAGTGCTCTGGGTGCTTAGTGCTCAGTACTCAGGGTGCTGGGTGCTCAGTACTCATGGTGCTGGGTGCTCATTCTCAGGGTGCTGGGTGCTCAGTGCTCGGGTTGCTGGGTGCTCAGTACTCAGGGTGCTGGGGGCTCAGTACTCAGGGTGCTGGGTGCTCAGTACTCAGGGTGCTCGGTTCTCAGTACTCAGGGTGCTGGGTGCTCATTCTCGGGGTGCTGGGTGCTCAGTGCTCGGGGTGCTGGGTGCTCAGTACTCAGGGTGCTGGGGGCTCAGTACTCAGGGTTCTGGGTGCTCAGTACTCAGGGTGATCTGTTCTCAGTACTCAGGTTGCTGGGTGCTCAGTGCTCGGGGTGCTGGGTGCTCCGTACTCGGGGTGCTCAGTGCTCAGTACTCAGGGTGCTGGGTGCTCAGTACTCAGGGTGCTGGGTGCTCAATTCTCAGGGTGCTGGGTGCTCAGTACTCTGGGTGTTGGGTGCTCAGTACTCAGGGTGCTCAGTGCTCAGTACTCGGGGTGCTGGGTGCTCAGTGCTCAGTGTGCTCAGTGCTCAGTGCTCAGGGTGCTGGGTGCTCAGTGCTTGGGGCACTGGGTGCTCAGTGCTCGGGGTGCTGGGTGCTCAGTACTCTGGGTGCTGTGTGCTCAGTGCTCAGTACTCAGCGTGCTGGGTGCTCAGTGCTCAGAGTGTTGGGTGCTCAGTACTCAGGGTGCTGGGTGCTCAGTGCTCAGTGCTCAGGGTGCTCAGTGCTCAGGGTGCTCAGTGCTCAGGGTTCTGGGTGCTCAGGGTGCTGGGTGCTCAGCGCTCGGGGTGCTGGGTGCTCAGTGCTCAGTGCTCAGGGTGCTGGGTGCTCAGTGCTCGGGGTGCTGGGTGCTCAGTACTCAGCGTGCTGGGTGCTCAGTACTCAGTGTGCTGGGTGCTCAGTGCTCAGGGTGCTGGGTGCTCAGTGCTCAGGGTGCTGGGTGCTCAGTACTCAGGGTGCTGGGTGCTCAGTACTCAGGGTGCTCGGTGCTCAGTACTCAGGGTGCTGGGTGCTCAGTGCTCAGGGTGCTGGGTACTCAGTACTCAGGGTGCTGGGTGCTCAGTACTCAGGGTGCTGGGTGCTCAGTGCTCAGGGTGCTGGGTGCTCAGTGCTCAGGGTGCTGGGTGCTCAGTACTCAGGGTGCTGGGTGCTCAGTGCTCAGGGTGATCGGTGCTCAGTACTCAGGGTGCTCAGTACTCAGGGTGCTGGGTGCTCAGTGCTCAGGGTGCTGGGTGCTCAGTACTCAGGGTGCTGGGTGCTCAGTGCTCGGGGTGCTGGGTGCTCAGTGCTCAGGGTGATCGGTGCTCAGTACTCAGGGTGCTGGGTGCTCAGTGCTCAGGGTGCTGGGTGCTCAGTCCTCAGGGTGCTCAGTGCTCAGGGTGCTGGGTGCTCTGTGCTCAGGGTGCTCGGTGCTCAGTACTCAGGGTGCTCAGTGCTCAGTACTCAGGGTGCTGGGTGCTCAGTACTCATGGTGCTGGGTGCTCAGTACTCAGGGGGTTGGGTGCTCAGTGCTCAGTGTGCTCGGTGCTCAGTGCTCAGGGCGCTGGGTGCTCAGAGCTCGGCGTGCTGGGTGCTCAGTGCTCGGGGTGCTTGGTGGTCAGTGCTCAGTGCTCAAGGTGCTGGGTGCTCAGTGCTCAGTGCTCAGGGTGCTGGGTGCTCAGTACTCAGGGTGCTGGGTGCTCAGTACTCAGGGTGCTGGGTGCTCAGTTCTCAGGGTGCTGGGTGCTCAGTGCTCGGGGCACTGGGTGCTCAGTGCTCGGGGTGCTGGGTGCTCAGTACTCGGGGTGCTGGGTGCTCAGTGCTCAGGGTGCTCAGTGCTCAGTACTCAGTGCTCAGGGTGCTCAGTGCTCAGTGCTCAGGGTGCTGGGTGTTCAGTACTCAGGGTGCTGGGTGCTCAGTACTCAGGGGGCTGGGTGCTCAGTGCTCAGGGTGCTGGGTGCTCAGTACTCTGGGTGTTTGGTGATCAGTACTCAGGGTGCTGGGTGCTCCGTGCTCAGGGTGCTGGGTGCTCAGTGCTCAGGGTTCTGGGTGCTCAGTGCTCAGGTTGCTGGGTGCTCAGTACTCAGGGTGCTGGGTGGTTAGTGCTCGAGGTGCTCGGTGCTCAGTACTCAAGGTGCTGGGTGCTCAGTGCTCAGGGTGCTGGGTGCTCAATCCTCGGGGTGCTCCGTGCTCATGGTGCTGGGTGCTCAGTGCTCCGGGTGCTGGGTGCTCAGTGCTCTGGGTGCTTTGTGCTGAGTGCTCAGGGTGCTGGGTGCTCAGTGCTCGGGGTGCTCGGTGCTCAGTGCTCAGGGTCCTGGGTGCTCAGTACTCAGGGTGCTGGGTGCTCAGTACTCAGGGGGCTGGGTGCTCAGTACTCAGGGGGCTGGGTGCTCAGTGCTCAGTGTGCTGGGTGCTCAGTGCTCAGGGCGCTGGGTGCTCAGGGCTCGGGGTGCTGGGTGCTCAGTGCTCGGGGTGCTGGGTGCTTAGTACTCAGGGTGCTCAGTGCTCAGTACACAGGGGGCTGGGTGCTCAGTGCTCAGTGTGCTGGGTGCTCAGTGCTCAGGGCGCTGGGTGCTCAGGGCTCGGGGTGCTGGGTGCTCAGTGCTCGGGGGGCTTGGTGGTCAGTGCTCAGTGCTCAAGGTGCTGGGTGCTCAGTGCTCAGGGTGCTGGGTGCTCAGTACTCAGGGTGCTGGGTGCTCAGTACTCAGGGTGCTGGGTGCTCAGTTCTCAGGGTGCTGGGTGCTCAGTGCTCGGGGCACTGGGTGCTCAGTGCTCGGGGTGCTGGGTGCCCAGTACTCGGGGTGCTGGGTGCTCAGTGCTCAGGGTGCTCAGTGTTCAGTACTCAGTGCTCAGTGTGCTCAGTGCTCAGTGCTCAGGGTGCTGGGTGTTCAGTACTCCGGGTGCTGGGTGCTCAGTACTCAGGGTGCTGGGTGCTCAGTGCTCAGGGTGCTGGGTGCTCAGTACTCTGGGTGTTTGGTGCTCAGTACTCAGGGTGCTGGGTGCTCCGTGCTCAGGGTGCTGGGTGCTCAGTGCTCAGGGTTCTGGGTGCTCAGTGCTCAGGTTGATGGGTGCTCAGTACTCAGGGTGCTGGGTGGTTAGTGCTCGAGGTGCTCGGTGCTCAGTACTCAAGGTGCTGGGTGCTCAGTGCTCAGGGTGCTGGGTGCTCAGTCCTCGGGGTGCTCCGTGCTCATGGTGCTGGGTGCTCAGTGCTCCGGGTGCTGGGTGCTCAGTGCTCAGGGTGCTGGGTGCTCAGTGATCGGGGTGCTGGGTGCTCAGTACTCAGGGTGCTCAGTGCTCGGGGAGCTCGGTGCTCAGTACTCAGGGTGCTGGGTGCTCAGTACTCAGTGCTCAGGGTCCTGGGTGCTCCGTGCTCGGGGTGCTGGGTGCTCAGTGCTCTGGGTGCTGGGTGCTCAGTACTCAGGGTGCTGGGTGCTCAGTACTCAGGGTGCTGGGTGCTCAGTGCTCAGGGTGCTGGGTGCTCAGTACTCAGGGTGCTGGGTGCTCAGTACTCAGGGTGCTCGATGCTCAGTACTCAGGGTGCTCGGTGCTCAGTGCTCAGGGTGCTGGGTACTCAGTACTCAGGGTGCTGGGTGCTCAGTACTCAGGTTGCTGGGTGCTCAGTGCTCAGGGTGCTGGGTGCTCAGTGCTCACGGTGCTGGGTGCTCAGTACTCAGGGTGGTGGGTGCTCAGTGCTCAGGGTGATTGTTGCTCAGTACTCAGGGTGCTCAGTACTCAGGGTGCTGTGTGCTCAGTGCTCAGGGTGCTGGGTGCTCAGTACTCAGGGTGCTGGGTGCTCAGTGCTCGGGGTGCTGGGTGCTCAGTGCTCAGGGTGATCGGTGCTCAGTGCTCAGGGTCCTGGGTGCTCAGTCCTCAGGGTGCTCAGTGCTCAGGGTGCTGGGTGCTCTGTGCTCGGGGTGCTCGGTGCTCTGTACTCAGGGTGCTGAGTGCTCAGTACTTAGGGTGCTGGGTGCTCAGTACTCATGGTGCTGGGTGCTCAGTACTCAGGGGGCTGGGTGCTCAGTGCTCAGTGTGCTGGGTGCTCAGTGCTCAGGGCGCTGGGTGCTCAGTGCTCGGGGTGCTCGGTGCTCAGTACTCAAGGTGCTGGGTGCTCAGTGCTCAGGGTGCTGGGTGCTCAGTCCTCGGGGTGCTCCGTGCTCCGTGATCAGGGTGCTGGGTGCTCAGTACTCAGGGTGCTCGGTGCTCAGTACTCAGGGTTCTCAGTGCTCAGTACTCAGGGTGCTGGGTGCTCAGTTCTCAGTGTGCTGGGTGCTCAGTACTCAGGGTGCTCAGTGCTCAGTACTCGGGGTGCTTGTTGCTCAGTACTCAGGGTGCTGGGTGCTCAGTACTCGGGGTGCTGGGTGCTCAGTGCTCAGGGTGCTCAGTTCTCAGTGCTCGGGGTGCTGGGTGCTCAGTGCTCGGGGCGCTGGGTGCTCAGTGCTCTGGGTGCTTAGTGCTCAGTACTCAGGGTGCTGGGTGCTCAGTACTCATGGTGCTGGGTGCTCATTCTCAGGGTGCTGGGTGCTCAGTGCTCGGGTTGCTGGGTGCTCAGTACTCAGGGTGCTGGGGGCTCAGTACTCAGGGTTCTGGGTGCTCAGTTCTCAGGGTGATCTGTTCTCAGTACTCAGGTTGCTGGGTGCTCAGTGCTCGGGGTGCTGGGTGCTCAGTACTCGGGGTGCTCAGTGCTCAGTACTCAGGGTGCTGGGTGCTCAGTACTCAGGGTGCTGGGTGCTCAGTTCTCAGGGTGCTGGGTGCTCAGTACTCTGGGTGTTGGGTGCTCAGTACTCAGGGTGCTCAGTGCTCAGTACTCGGGGTGCTGGGTGCTCAGTGCTCAGTGTTCTCAGTGCTCAGTGCTCAGGGTGCTGGGTGCTCAGTGCTCAGGGTGCTGTGTGCTCAGTGCTCAGTACTCAGCGTGCTGGGTGCTCAGTGCTCAGAGTGTTGGGTGCTCAGTACTCAGGGTGCTGGGTGCTCAGTGCTCAGTGCTCAGGGTGCTCAGTGCTCAGGGTGCTCAGTGCTCAGGGTTCTGGGTGCTCAGGGTGCTGGGTGCTCAGCGCTCGGGGTGCTGGGTGCTCAGTGCTCAGTGCTCAGGGTGCTGGGTGCTCAGTACTCAGGGTGCTGGGTGCTCAGTGCTCAGGGTGCTGGGTGCTCAGTACTCAGGGTGCTGGGTGCTCAGTGCTCGGGGTGCTGGGTGCTCAGTGCTCAGGGTGATCGGTGCTCAGTACTCAGGGTGCTGGGTGCTCAGTGCTCAGGGTGCTGGGTGCTCAGTCCTCAGGGTGCTCAGTGCTCAGGGTGCTGGGTGCTCTGTGCTCAGGGTGCTCGGTGCTCAGTACTCAGGGTGCTCAGTGCTCAGTACTCAGGGTGCTGGGTGCTCAGTACTCATGGTGCTGGGTGCTCAGTACTCAGGGGGTTGGGTGCTCAGTGCTCAGTGTGCTCGGTGCTCAGTGCTCAGGGCGCTGGGTTCTCAGTGCTCGGCGTGCTGGGTTCTCAGTGCTCGGGGTGCTTGGTGGTCAGTGCTCAGTGCTCAAGGTGCTGGGTGCTCAGTGCTCAGTGCTCAGGGTGCTGGGTGCTCAGTACTCAGGGTGCTGGGTGCTCAGTACTCAGGGTGCTGGGTGCTCAGTTCTCAGGGTGCTGGGTGCTCAGTGCTCGGGGCACTGGGTGCTCAGTGCTCGGGGTGCTGGGTGCTCAGTACTCGGGGTGCTGGGTGCTCAGTGCTCAGGGTGCTCAGTGCTCAGTACTCAGTGCTCAGGGTGCTCAGTGCTCAGTGCTCAGGGTGCTGGGTGTTCAGTACTCAGGGTGCTGGGTGCTCAGTACTCAGGGGGCTGCGTGCTCAGTGCTCGGGTTGCTGGGTGCTCAGTGCTCGGGGCGCTGGGTGCTCAGTGCTCTGGGTGCTTAGTGCTCAGTACTCAGGGTGCTGGGTGCTCAGTACTCATGGTGCTGGGTGCTCATTCTCAGGGTGCTGGGTGCTCAGTGCTCGGGTTGCTGGGTGCTCAGTACTCAGGGTGCTGGGGGCTCAGTACTCAGGGTGCTGGGTGCTCAGTACTCAGGGTGCTCGGTTCTCAGTACTCAGGGTGCTGGGTGCTCATTCTCGGGGTGCTGGGTGCTCAGTGCTCGGGGTGCTGGGTGCTCAGTACTCAGGGTGCTGGGGGCTCAGTACTCAGGGTTCTGGGTGCTCAGTACTCAGGGTGATCTGTTCTCAGTACTCAGGTTGCTGGGTGCTCAGTGCTCGGGGTGCTGGGTGCTCCGTACTCGGGGTGCTCAGTGCTCAGTACTCAGGGTGCTGGGTGCTCAGTACTCAGGGTGCTGGGTGCTCAGTTCTCAGGGTGCTGGGTGCTCAGTACTCTGGGTGTTGGGTGCTCAGTACTCAGGGTGCTCAGTGCTCAGTACTCGGGGTGCTGGGTGCTCAGTGCTCAGTGTGCTCAGTGCTCAGTGCTCAGGGTGCTGGTTGCTCAGTGCTTGGGGCACTGGGTGCTCAGTGCTCGGGGTGCTGGGTGCTCAGTACTCTGGGTGCTGTGTGCTCAGTGCTCAGTACTCAGCGTGCTGGGTGCTCAGTGCTCAGAGTGTTGGGTGCTCAGTACTCAGGGTGCTGGGTGCTCAGTGCTCAGTGCTCAGGGTGCTCAGTGCTCAGGGTGCTCAGTGCTCAGGGTTCTGGGTGCTCAGGGTGCTGGGTGCTCAGCGCTCGGGGTGCTGGGTGCTCAGTGCTCAGTGCTCAGGGTGCTGGGTGCTCAGTGCTCGGGGTGCTGGGTGCTCAGTACTCAGCGTGCTGGGTGCTCAGTACTCAGTGTGCTGGGTGCTCAGTGCTCAGGGTGCTGGGTGCTCAGTGCTCAGGGTGCTGGGTGCTCAGTACTCAGGGTGCTAGGTGCTCAGTACTCAGGGTGCTCGGTGCTCAGTACTCAGGGTGCTGGGTGCTCAGTGCTCAGGGTGCTGGGTACTCAGTACTCAGGGTGCTGGGTGCTCAGTACTCAGGGTGCTGGGTGCTCAGTGCTCAGGGTGCTGGGTGCTCAGTGCTCAGGGTGCTGGGTGCTCAGTACTCAGGGTGCTGGGTGCTCAGTGCTCAGGGTGATCGGTGCTCAGTACTCAGGGTGCTCAGTACTCAGGGTGCTGGGTGCTCAGTGCTCAGGGTGCTGGTTGCTCAGTACTCAGGGTGCTGGGTGCTCAGTGCTCGGGGTGCTGGGTGCTCACTGCTCAGGGTGATCGGTGCTCAGTACTCAGGGTGCTGGGTACTCAGTGCTCAGGGTGCTGGGTGCTCAGTCCTCAGGGTGCACAGTGCTCAGGGTGCTGGGTGCTCTGTGCTCAGGGTGCTCGGTGCTCAGTACTCAGGGTGCTCAGTGCTCAGTACTCAGGGTGCTGGGTGCTCAGTACTCATGGTGCTGGGTGCTCAGTACTCAGGGGGTTGGGTGCTCAGTGCTCAGTGTGCTCGGTGCTCAGTGCTCAGGGCGCTGGGTGCTCAGTGCTCGGCGTGCTGGGTGCTCAGTGCTCGGGGTGCTTGGTGGTCAGTGCTCAGTGCTCAAGGTGCTGGGTGCTCAGTGCTCAGTGCTCAGGGTGCTGGGTGCTCAGTACTCAGGGTGCTGGGTGCTCAGTACTCAGGGTGCTGGGTGCTCAGTTCTCAGGGTGCTGGGTGCTCAGTGCTCGGGGCACTGGGTGCTCAGTGCTCGGGGTGCTGGGTGCTCAGTACTCGGGGTGCTGGGTGCTCAGTGCTCAGGGTGCTCAGTGCTCAGTACTCAGTGCTCAGGGTGCTCAGTGCTCAGTGCTCAGGGTGCTGGGTGTTCAGTACTCAGGGTGCTGGGTGCTCAGTACTCAGGGGGCTGGGTGCTCAGTGCTCAGGGTGCTGGGTGCTCAGTACTCTGGGTGTTTGGTGCTCAGTACTCAGGGTGCTGGGTGCTCCGTGCTCAGGGTGCTGGGTGCTCAGTGCTCAGGGTTCTGGGTGCTCAGTGCTCAGGTTGCTGGGTGCTCAGTACTCAGGGTGCTGGGTGGTTAGTGCTCGAGGTGCTCGGTGCTCAGTACTCAAGGTGCTGGGTGCTCAGTGCTCAGGGTGCTGGGTGCTCAATCCTCGGGGTGCTCCGTGCTCATGGTGCTGGGTGCTCAGTGCTCCGGGTGCTGGGTGCTCAGTGCTCGGGGTGCTTTGTGCTGAGTGCTCAGGGTGCTGGGTGCTCAGTGCTCGGGGTGCTCGGTGCTCAGTGCTCAGGGTCCTGGGTGCTCAGTACTCAGGGTGCTGCGTGCTTAGTACTCAGGGTGCTCAGTGCTCAGTACACAGGGTGCTGGGTGCTCAGTGCTCGGGGTGCTGGGTGCTCAGTGCTCGGGGCGCTGGGTGCTCAGTGCTCGGGGTGCTGGGTGCTCAGTGCTCTGGGTGCTTAGTGCTCAGTACTCAGGGTGCTGGGTGCTCAGTACTCATGGTGCTGGGTGCTCATTCTCAGGGTGCTGGGTGCTCAGTGCTCGGGTTGCTGGGTGCTCAGTACTCAGGGTGCTGGGGGCTCAGTACTCAGGGTGCTGGGTGCTCAGTACTCAGGGTGCTCGGTTCTCAGTACTCAGGGTGCTGGGTGCTCATTCTCGGGGTGCTGGGTGCTCAGTGCTCGGGGTGCTGGGTGCTCAGTACTCAGGGTGCTGGGGGCTCAGTACTCAGGGTTCTGGGTGCTCAGTACTCAGGGTGATCTGTTCTCAGTACTCAGGTTGCTGGGTGCTCAGTGCTCGGGGTGCTTGGTGCTCAGTACTCGGGGTGCTCAGTGCTCAGTACTCAGGGTGCTGGGTGCTCCCTACTCAGGGTGCTAGGTGCTCAGTTCTCAGGGTGCTGGGTGCTCAGTACTCTGGGTGTTGGGTGCTCAGTACTCAGGGTGCTCAGTGCTAAGTACTCGGGGTGCTGGGTGCTCAGTGCTCAGTGTGCTCAGTGCTCAGTGCTCAAGGTGCTGGGTGCTCAGTGCTCGGGGCACTGGGTGCTCAGTGCTCGGGGTGCTGGGTGCTCAGTACTCAGGGTGCTGTGTGCTCAGTGCTCAGTACTCAGCGTGCTGGGTGCTCAGTGCTCAGAGTGTTGGGTGCTCAGTACTCAGGGTGCTGGGTGCTCAGTGCTCAGTGCTCAGGGTGCTCGGTGCTCAGTTTGCTCAGTGCTCAGGGTTCTGGGTGCTCAGGGTGCTGGGTGCTGGGTGCTCAGTGCTCTGGGTGCTCGGTGCTCAGTGCTCAGTACACAGGGTGCTGGGTGCTCAGTGCTCGGGGTGCTCGGTGCTCAGTGCTCAGTACTCAGGGTGCTGGGTGCTCAGTGCTCGGGGTGCTGGGTGCTCAGTACTCAGCGTGCTGGGTGCTCAGTACTCAGGGTGCTCGGTGCTCAGTACTCAGGGTGCTGGGTGCTCAGTGCTCAGGGTGCTGGGTACTCAGTACTCAGGGTGCTGTGTGCTCATTACTCAGGGTGCTTTGTGCTCAGTGCTCAGGGTGCTGGGTGCTCAGTGCTCACGGTGCTGGGTGCTCAGTACTCAGGGTGCTGGGTGCTCAGTGCTCGGGGTGCTGGGTGCTCAGTGCTCAGGGTGATCGGTGCTCAGTACTCAGGGTGCTGGGTGCTCAGTGCTCGGGGTGCTGGGTGCTCAGTGCTCAGGGTGATCGGTGCTCAGTACTCAGGGTGCTGGGTGCTCAGTGCTCAGGGTCCTGGGTGCTCAGTCCTCAGGGTGCTCTGTGCTCGGGGTGCTCGGTGCTCTGTACTCAGGGTGCTGAGTGCTCAGTACTTAGGGTGCTGGGTGCTCAGTACTCATGGTGCTGGGTGCTCAGTACTCAGGGGGCTGGGTGCTCAGTGCTCAGTGTGCTGGGTGCTCAGTGCTCAGGGCGCTGGGTGCTCAGTGCTCGGGGTGCTGGGTGCTCAGTGCTCGGGGTGCTGGGTGGTCAGTGCTCAGTGCTCAAGGTGCTGGGTGCTCAGTGCTCAGTGCTCAGGGTTCTGGGTGCTCAGTACTCAGGGTGCTGGGTGCTCAGTACTCAGGGTGCTGGGTGCTCAGTTCTCAGGGTGCTGGGTGCTCAGTACTCTGGGTGTTGGGTGCTCAGTACTCAGGGTGCTCAGTGCTCAGTACTCGGGGTGCTGGGTGCTCAGTGCTCAGTGTGCTCAGTGCTCAGTGCTCAGGGTGCTGGGTGCTCAGTGCTCGGGGCGCTGGGTGCTCAGTGCTCGGGGTGCTGGGTGCTCAGTACTCAGGGTGCTGTGTGCTCAGTGCTCAGTACTCAGCGTGCTGGGTGCTCAGTGCTCAGAGTGTTGGGTGCTCAGTACTCAGGGTGCTGGGTGCTCAGTGTTCAGTGCTCAGGGTGCTCAGTGCTCAGGGTGCTCAGTGCTCAGGGTGCTGGGTGCTCAGGGTGCTGGGTGCTCAGTGCTCGGGGTGCTGGGTGCTCAGTGCTCAGTGGTCAGGGTGCTGGGTGCTCAGTGCTCAGGGCTCAGGGTGCTGGGTGTTCAGTATTCAGGGTGCTCGGTGCTCAGTGCTCAGGGTGCTAGGTGCTCAGTACTCAGGGTGCTGGGTGCTCAGTGCTCGGGGTGCTGGGTGCTCAGTGCTCAGGGTGATCAGTGCTCAGTACTCAGGGTGCTGGGTGCTCAGTGCTCAGGGTGCTGGGTGCTCAGTCCTCAGGGTGCTCAGTACTCAGGGTGCTCGGTGCTCAGTGCTCAGTACTCAGGGTGCTCAGTACTCAGGGTGCTGGTTGCTCAGTGATCGGGGTGCTGGGTGCTCAGTACTCAGGGTGCTGGGTGCTCAGTACTCGGGGTGCTGGGTGCTCAGTACTCAGGGTGCTGGGTGCTCAGTGCTCGGTGTGGTGGGTGCTCAGTGCTCAGGGTGATCGGTGCTCAGTGCTCAGGGTGCTGGGTGCTCAGTCCCCCGGGTGCTCAGTGCTCAGGGTGCTGGGTGCTCAGTGCTCGGGGTGCTCGGTGCTCAGTACTCAGGGTGCTGAGTGCTCAATACACAGGGTGCTGGGTGCTCAGTACTCAGGGTGCTGGGTGCTCAGTACTCAGGGTGCTGGGTGCTCAGGGTGCTGGGTGCTCAGTGCTCAGGGTGCTGGGTGCTCAGTGCTCGGGGTGCTGGGTGCTCAGGGCTGTGGTGCTGGGTGCTCAGTGCTCAGTGCTGAGGGTGCTGGGTGCTCAGTGCTCAGTGCTCAGGGTGCTGGTTGCTCAGTACTCAGGGTGCTGGGTGTTCAGTACTCAGGGTGCTGGGTGCTCAGTGCTCAGGGTGCTGGGTGCTCAGTACTCAGGGTGCTGGGTGCTCAGTACTCAGGGTGCTCGGTGCTCAGTACTCAGGGTGCTGGGTGCTCAGTGCTCAGGGTGCTGGGTACTCAGTACTCAGGGTGCTGTGTGCTCATTACTCAGGGTGCTTTGTGCTCAGTGCTCAGGGTGCTGGGTGCTCAGTGCTCACGGTGCTGGGTGCTCAGTACTCAGGGTGCTGGGTGCTCAGTGCTCAGGGTGATCGGTGCTCAGTACTCAGGGTGCTCAGTACTCAGGGTGCTGTGTGCTCAGTGCTCAGGGTGCTGGGTGCTCAGTACTCAGGGTGCTGGGTGCTCAGTGCTCGGGGTGCTGGGTGCTCAGTGCTCAGGGTGATCGGTGCTCAGTACTCAGGGTGCTGGGTGCTCAGTGCTCAGGGTCCTGGGTGCTCAGTCCTCAGGGTGCTCAGTGCTCAGGGTGCTGGGTGCTCTGTGCTCGGGGTGCTGGGTGCTCAGTGCTCAGGGTGATCGGTGCTCAGTACTCAGGGTGCTGGGTGCTCTGTACTCAGGGTGCTGAGTGCTCAGTACTTAGGGTGCTGGGTGCTCAGTACTCATGTTGCTGGGTGCTCAGTACTCAGGGGGCTGGGTGCTCAGTGCTCAGTGTGCTGGGTGCTCAGTGCTCAGGGCGCTGGGTGCTCAGTGCTCGGGGTGCTGGGTGCTCAGTGCTCGGGGTGCTGTGTGGTCAGTGCTCAGTGCTCAAGGTGCTGGGTGCTCAGTGCTCAGTGCTCAGGGTGCTGGGTGCTCAGTACTCAGGGTGCTGGGTGCTCAGTACTCAGGGTGCTGGGTGCTCAGTTCTCAGGGTGCTGGGTGCTCAGTACTCTGGGTGTTGGGTGCTCAGTACTCAGGGTGCTCAGTGCTCAGTACTCGGGGTGCTGGGTGCTCAGTGCTCAGGGTGCTCAGTGCTCAGGGTGCTGGGTGCTCAGGGTGCTGGGTGCTCAGTGCTCGGGGTGCTGGGTGCTCAGTGGTCAGGGTGCTGGGTGCTCAGTGCTCAGGGCTCAGGGTGCTGGGTGTTCAGTACTCAGGGTGCTCGGTGCTCAGTGCTCAGGGTGCTAGGTGCTCAGTACTCAGGGTGCTGGGTGCTCAGTGCTCGGGGTGCTGGGTGCTCAGTGCTCAGGGTGATCAGTGCTCAGTACTCAGGGTGCTGGGTGCTCAGTGCTCAGGGTGCTGGGTGCTCAGTCCTCAGGGTGCTCAGTACTCAGGGTGCTCGGTGCTCAGTGCTCAGTACTCAGGGTGCTCAGTACTCAGGGTGCTGGTTGCTCAGTGCTCGGGGTGCTGGGTGCTCAGTACTCAGGGTGCTGGGTGCTCAGTACTCGGGGTGCTGGGTGCTCAGTACTCAGGGTGCTGGGTGCTCAGTGCTCGGTGTGGTGGGTGCTCAGTGCTCAGGGTGATCGGTGCTCAGTGCTCAGGGTGCTGGGTGCTCAGTCCCCCGGGTGCTCAGTGCTCAGGGTGCTGGGTGCTCAGTGCTCGGGGTGCTCGGTGCTCAGTACTCAGGGTGCTGAGTGCTCAGTACTCAGGGTGCTGGGTGCTCAGTACTCAGGGTGCTGGGTGCTCAGTACTCAGGGTGCTGGGTGCTCAGGGTGCTGGGTGCTCAGTGCTCAGGGTGCTGGGTGATCAGTGCTCGGGGTGCTGGGTGCTCAGGGCTGTGGTGCTGGGTGCTCAGTGCTCAGTGCTGAGGGTGCTGGGTGCTCAGTGCTCAGTGCTCAGGGTGCTGGTTGCTCAGTACTCAGGGTGCTGGGTTCTCAGTACTCAGTGTGCTGGGTGCTCAGTGCTCAGGGTGCTCTGTGCTCAGTACTCAGTGTGCTGGGTGCTCAGTGCTCGGGGTGCTGCGTGCTCAGTGCTCAGGGTGCTGGGTGCTCAGTGCACAGGGTGCTGGGTGCTCAGTACTCAGGGTGCTGGGTGCTCAGTGCTCGGGGTGCTCGGTGCTCAGTACTCAAGGTGCTGGGTGCTCAGTGCTCAGGGTGCTGGGTGCTCAGTCCTCGGGGTGCTCCGTGCTCAGTGATCAGGGAGCTGGGTGCTCAGTACTCAGGGTGCTCGGTGCTCAGTACTCAGGGTTCTCAGTGCTCAGTACTCAGGGTGCTGGGTGCTCAGTTCTCAGTGTGCTGGGTGCTCAGTACTCAGGGTGCTCAGTGCTCAGTAGTCGGGGTGCTTGTTGCTCAGTACTCAGGGTGCTCAGTGCTCAGTACTCGGGGTGCTGGGTGTTCAGTGCTCTGGGTGCTTAGTGCTCAGTACTCAGGGTGCTGGGTGCTCAGTACTCATGGTGCTGGGTGCTCATTCTCAGGGTGCTGGGTGCTCAGTGCTCGGGTTGCTGGGTGCTCAGTACTCAGGGTGCTGGGGGCTCAGTACTCAGGGTGCTGGGTGCTCAGTACTCAGGGTGCTCGGTTCTCAGTACTCAGGGTGCTGGGTGCTCAGTTCTCAGGGTGCTGGGTGATCAGTACTCAGGGTGCTGGGTGCTCAGTGCTCGGGGTGCTGGGTGCTCAGTGCTCAGGGTGATCGGTGCTCAGTACTCAGGGTGCTGGGTGCTCAGTGCTCAGGGTCCTGGGTGCTCAGTCCTCAGGGTGCTCAGTGCTCAGGGTGATGGGTGCTCTGTGCTCGGGGTGCTCGGTGCTCTGTACTCAGGGTGCTGAGTGCTCAGTACTTAGGGTGCTGGGTGCTCAGTACTCATGGTGCTGGGTGCTCAGTACTCAGGGTGCTGGGTGCTCAGTGCTCAGTGTGCTGGGTGCTCAGTGCTCAGGGCGCTGGGTGCTCAGTGCTCGGGGTGCTGGGTGCTCAGTGCTCGGGGTGCTGGGTGGTCAGTCCTCAGTGCTCAAGGTGCTGGGTGCTCAGTGCTCAGTGCTCAGGGTGCTGGGTGCTCAGTACTCAGGGTGCTGGGTGTTCAGTACTCAGAGTGCTGGGTGCTCAGTTCTCAGGGTGCTGGGTGCTCAGTACTCTGGGTGTTGGGTGCTCAGTACTCAGGGTGCTCAGTGCTCAGTACTCGGGGTGCTGGGTGCTCAGTGCTCAGTGTGCTCAGTGCTCAGTGCTCAGGGTGCTGGGTGCTCAGTGCTCGGGGCGCTGGGTGCTCAGTGCTCGGGGTGCTGGGTGCTCAGTACTCAGGGTGCTGTGTGCTCAGTGCTCAGTACTCAGCGTGCTGGGTGCTCAGTGCTCAGAGTGTTGGGTGCTCAGTACTCAGGGTGCTGGGTGCCCAGTGTTCAGTGCTCAGGGTGCTCAGTGCTCAGGGTGCTCAGTTCTCAGGGTGCTGGGTGCTCAGGGTGCTGGGTGCTCAGTGCTCGGGGTGCTGGGTGCTCAGTGCTCAGTGCTCAGGGTGCTGGGTGCTCAGTGCTCAGGGTGCTGGGTGTTCAGTACTCAGGGTGCTCGGTGCTCAGTGCTCAGGGTGCTAGGTGCTCAGTACTCAGGGTGCTGGGTGCTCAGTGCTCGGGGTGCTGGGTGCTCAGTGCTCAGGGTGATCAGTGCTCAGTACTCAGGGTGCTGGGTGCTCAGTGCTCAGGGTGCTGGGTGCTCAGTCCTCAGGGTGCTCAGTACTCAGGGTGCTCGGTGCTCAGTGCTCAGTACTCAGGGTGCTCAGTACTCAGGGTGCTGGTTGCTCAGTGCTCGGAGTGCTGGGTGCTCAGTACTCAGGGTGCTGGGTGCTCAGTACTCGGGGTGCTGGGTGCTCAGTACTCAGGGTGCTGGGTGCTCAGTGCTCGGTGTGGTGGGTGCTCAGTGCTCAGGGTGATCGGTGCTCAGTGCTCAGGGTGCTGGGTGCTCAGTCCCCCGGGTGCTCAGTGCTCAGGGTGCTGGGTGCTCAGTGCTCGGGGTGCTCGGTGCTCAGTACTCAGGGTGCTGAGTGCTCAGTACTCAGGGTGCTGGGTGCTCAGTACTCAGGGTGCTGGGTGCTCAGTACTCAGGGCGCTGGGTGCTCAGGGTGCTGGGTGCTCAGTGCTCAGGGTGCTGGGTGCTCAGTGCTCGGGGTGCTGGGTGCTCAGGGCTGTGGTGCTGGGTGCTCAGTGCTCAGTGCTGAGGGTGCTGGGTGCTCAGTGCTCAGTGCTCAGGGTGCTGGTTGCTCAGTACTCAGGGTGCTGGGTTCTCAGTACTCAGTGTGCTGAGTGCTCAGTGCTCAGGGTGCTCTGTGCTCAGTACTCAGGGTGCTGGGTGCTCAGTGCTCGGGGTGCTGCGTGCTCAGTGCTCAGGGTGCTGGGTGCTCAGTGCACAGGGTGCTGGGTGCTCAGTACTCAGGGTGCTGGGTGCTCAGTGCTCGGGGTGCTCGGTGCTCAGTACTCAAGGTGCTGGGTGCTCAGTGCTCAGGGTGCTGGGTGCTCAGTCCTCGGGGTGCTCCGTGCTCAGTGATCAGGGAGCTGGGTGCTCAGTACTCAGGGTGCTCGGTGCTCAGTACTCAGGGTTCTCAGTGCTCAGTACTCAGGGTGCTGGGTGCTCAGTTCTCAGTGTGCTGGGTGCTCAGTACTCAGGGTGCTCAGTGCTCAGTACTCGGGGTGCTGGGTGCTCAGTGCTCTGGGTGCTTAGTGCTCAGTACTCAGGGTGCTGGGTGCTCAGTACTCATGGTGCTGGGTGCTCATTCTCAGGGTGCTGGGTGCTCAGTGCTCGGGTTGCTGGGTGCTCAGTACTCAGGGTGCTGGGGGCTCAGTACTCAGGGTGCTGGGTGCTCAGTACTCAGGGTGCTCGGTTCTCAGTACTCAGGGTGCTGGGTGCTCATTCTCGGGGTGCTGGGTGCTCAGTACTCAGGGTGCTGGGGGCTCAGTACTCAGGGTTCTGGGTGCTCAGTACTCAGGGTGATCTGTTCTCAGTACTCAGGTTGCTGGGTGCTCAGTGCTCGGGGTGCTGGGTGCTCAGTACTCGGGGTGCTCAGTGCTCAGTACTCAGGGTGCTGGGTGCTCAGTACTCAGGGTGCTGGGTGCTCAGTTCTCAGGGTGCTGGGTGCTCAGTACTCTGGGTGTTGGGTGCTCAGTACTCAGGGTGCTCGGTGCTCAGTGCTCAGTACTCAGGGTGCTCAGTACTCAGGGTCCTGGTTGCTCAGTGCTCGGGGTGCTGGGTGCTCAGTACTCAGGGTTCTGGGTGCTCAGTACTCGGGGTGCTGGGTGCTCAGTACTCAGGGTGCTGGGTGCTCAGTGCTCGGTGTGGTGGGTGCTCAGTGCTCAGGGTGATCGGTGCTCAGTGCTCAGGGTGCTGGGTGCTCGGTCCCCCGGGTGCTCAGTGCTCAGGGTGCTGGGTGCTCAGTGCTCGGGGTGCTCGGTGCTCAGTACTCAGGGTGCTGAGTGCTCAGTACTCAGGGTGCTGGGTGCTCAGTACTCAGGGTGCTGGGTGCTCAGTACTCAGGGTGCTGGGTGCTCAGGGTGCTGGGTGCTCAGTGCTCAGGGTGCTGGGTGCTCAGTGCTCGGGGTGCTGGGTGCTCAGGGCTGTGGTGCTGGGTGCTCAGTGCTCAGTGCTGAGGGTGCTGGGTGCTCAGTGCTCAGTGCTCAGGGTGCTGGTTGCTCAGTACTCAGGGTGCTGGGTTCTCAGTACTCAGTGTGCTGGGTGCTCAGTGCTCAGTGTGCTCTGTGCTCAGTACTCAGGGTGCTGGGTGCTCAGTGCTCGGGGTGCTGCGTGCTCAGTGCTCAGGGTGCTGGGTGCTCAGTGCACAGGGTGCTGGGTGCTCAGTACTCAGGGTGCTGGGTGCTCAGTGTTCGGGGTGCTCGGTGCTCAGTACTCAAGGTGCTGGGTGCTCAGTGCTCAGGGTGCTGGGTGCTCAGTCCTTGGGGTGCTCCGTGCTCAGTGATCAGGGAGCTGGGTGCTCAGTACTCAGGGTGCTCGGTGCTCAGTACTCAGGGTTCTCAGTGCTCAGTACTCAGGGTGCTGGGTGCTCAGTTCTCAGTGTGCTGGGTGCTCAGTACTCAGGGTGCTCAGTGCTCAGTACTCGGGGTGCTTGTTGCTCAGTACTCAGGGTGCTCAGTGCTCAGTACTCGGGGTGCTGGGTGCTCAGTGCTCTGGGTGCTTAGTGCTCAGTACTCAGGGTGCTGGGTGCTCAGTACTCATGGTGCTGGGTGCTCATTCTCAGGGTGCTGGGTGCTCAGTGCTCGGGTTGCTGGGTGCTCAGTACTCAGGGTGCTGGGGGCTCAGTACTCAGGGTGCTGGGTGCTCAGTACTCAGGGTGCTCGGTTCTCAGTACTCAGGGTGCTGGGTGCTCATTCTCGGGGTGCTGGGTGCTCAGTGCTCGGGGTGCTGGGTGCTCAGTACTCAGGGTGCTGGGTGCTCAGTACTCAGGGTGCTGGGTGCTCAGTTCTCAGGGTGCTGGGTGCTCAGTACTCTGGGTGTTGGGTGCTCAGTACTCAGGGTGCTCAGTGCTCAGTACTCGGTGTGCTGGGTGCTCAGTGCTCAGTGTGCTCAGTGCTCAGTGCTCAGGGTGCTGTGTGCTCAGTGCTCGGGGCACTGGGTGCTCAGTGCTCGGGGTGCTGGGTGCTCAGTACTCAGGGTGCTGTGTGCTCAGTGCTCAGTACTCAGCGTGCAGGGAGCTCAGTGCTCAGTGCTCAGGGTGCTCAGTGCTCAGGGTGCTCAGTGCTCAGTGTGCTGGGTGCTCAGGGTGCTGGGTGCTCAGCGCTCGGGGTGCTGGGTGCTCAGTGCTCAGTGCTCAGGGTGCTGGGTGCTCAGTGCTCAGTGCTCAGGGTGCTGGGTGTTCAGTACTCAGGGTGCTCGGTGCTCAGTGCTCAGGGTGCTAGGTTCTCAGTACTCAGGGTGCTGGGTGCTCAGTGCTCGGGGTGCTGGGTGCTCAGTGCTCAGGGTGATCAGTGCTCAGTACTCAGGGTGCTGGGTGCTCAGTGCTCAGGGTGCTGGGTGCTCAGTCCTCAGGGTGCTCAGTACTCAGGGTGCTCCGTGCTCAGTGCTCAGTACTCAGGGTGCTCAGTACTCAGGGTGCTGGTTGCTCAGTGCTCGGGGTGCTGGGTGCTCAGTACTCAGGGTGCTGGGTGCTCAGTACTCGGGGTGCTGGGTGCTCAGTACTCAGGGTGCTGGGTGCTCAGTGCTCGGTGTGCTGGGTGCTCAGTGCTCAGGGTGATCGGTGATCAGTTATCAGGGTGCTGGGTGCTCAGTCCTCCGGGTGCTCAGTGCTCAGGGTGCTGGGTGCTCAGTGCTCGGGGTGCTCGGTGCTCAGTACTCAGGGTGCTGAGTGCTCAGTACTCAGGGTGCTGGGTGCTCAGTACTCAGGGTGCTGGGTTCTCAGTACTCAGTGTGCTGGGTGCTCAGGGTGCTGGGTGCTCAGTGCTCAGGGTGCTGAGTGCTCAGTACACAGGGTGCTGGGTGCTCAGTACTCAGGGTGCTGGGTGCTCAGTACTCAGGGTGCTGGGTGCTCAGGGTGCTGGGTGCTCAGTGCTCAGGGTGCTGGGTGCTCAGTGCTCGGGGTGCTGGGTGCTCAGGGCTGTGGTGCTGGGTGCTCAGTGCTCAGTGCTGAGGGTGCTGGGTGCTCAGTGCTCTGTGCTCAGGGTGCTGGTTGCTCAGTACTCAGGGTGCTGGGTGTTCAGTACTCAGGGTGCTGGGTGCTCAGTGCTCAGGGTGCTGGGTGCTCAGTACTCAGGGTGCTGGGTGCTCAGTACTCAGGGTGCTCGGTGCTCAGTACTCAGGGTGCTGGGTGCTCAGTGCTCAGGGTGCTGGGTACTCAGTACTCAGGGTGCTGTGTGCTCATTACTCAGGGTGCTTTGTGCTCAGTGCTCAGGGTGCTGGGTGCTCAGTGCTCACGGTGCTGGGTGCTCAGTACTCAGGGTGCTGGGTGCTCAGTGCTCAGGGTGATCGGTGCTCAGTACTCAGGGTGCTCAGTACTCAGGGTGCTGTGTGCTCAGTGCTCAGGGTGCTGGGTGCTCAGTACTCAGGGTGCTGGGTGCTCAGTGCTCGGGGTGCTGGGTGCTCAGTGCTCAGGGTGATCGGTGCTCAGTACTCAGGGTGCTGTGTGCTCAGTGCTCAGGGTGCTGGGTGCTCAGTACTCAGGGTGCTGGGTGCTCAGTGCTCGGGGTGCTGGGTGCTCAGTGCTCAGGGTGATCGGTGCTCAGTACTCAGGGTGCTGGGTGCTCTGTACTCAGGGTGCTGAGTGCTCAGTACTTAGGGTGCTGGGTGCTCAGTACTCATGTTGCTGGGTGCTCAGTACTCAGGGGGCTGGGTGCTCAGTGCTCAGTGTGCTGGGTGCTCAGTGCTCAGGGCGCTGGGTGCTCAGTGCTCGGGGTGCTGGGTGCTCAGTGCTCGGGGTGCTGTGTGGTCAGTGCTCAGTGCTCAAGGTGCTGGGTGTTCAGTGCTCAGTGCTCAGGGTGCTGGGTGCTCAGTACTCAGGGTGCTGGGTGCTCAGTACTCAGGGTGCTGGGTGCTCAGTTCTCAGGGTGCTGGGTGCTCAGTACTCTGGGTGTTGGGTGCTCAGTACTCAGGGTGCTCAGTGCTCAGTACTCGGGGTGCTGGGTGCTCAGTGCTCAGTGTGCTCAGTGCTCAGTGCTCAGGGTGCTGGGTGCTCAGTGCTCGGGGCGCTGGGTGCTCAGTGCTCGGGGTGCTGGGTGCTCAGTACTCAGGGTGCTGTGTGCTCAGTGCTCAGTACTCAGCGTGCTGGGTGCTCAGTGCTCAGAGTGTTGGGTGCTCAGTACTCAGGGTGCTGGGTGCTCAGTGTTCAGTGCTCAGGGTGCTCAGTGCTCAGGGTGCTCAGTGCTCAGGGTGCTGGGTGCTCAGGGTGCTGGGTGCTCAGTGCTCGGGGTGCTGGGTGCTCAGTGGTCAGGGTGCTGGGTGCTCAGTGCTCAGGGCTCAGGGTGCTGGGTGTTCAGTACTCAGGGTGCTCGGTGCTCAGTGCTCAGGGTGCTAGGTGCTCAGTACTCAGGGTGCTGGGTGCTCAGTGCTCGGGGTGCTGGGTGCTCAGTGCACAGGGTGATCAGTGCTCAGTACTCAGGGTGCTGGGTGCTCAGTGCTCAGGGTGCTGGGTGCTCAGTCCTCAGGGTGCTCAGTACTCAGGGTGCTCGTTGCTCAGTGCTCAGTACTCAGGGTGCTCAGTACTCAGGGTGCTGGTTGCTCAGTGCTCGGGGTGCTGGGTGCTCAGTACTCAGGGTGCTGGGTGCTCAGTACTCGGGGTGCTGGGTGCTCAGTACTCAGGGTGCTGGGTGCTCAGTGCTCGGTGTGGTGGGTGCTCAGTGCTCAGGGTGATCGGTGCTCAGTGCTCAGGGTGCTGGGTGCTCAGTCCCCCGGGTGCTCAGTGCTCAGGGTGCTGGGTGCTCAGTGCTCGGGGTGCTCGGTGCTCAGTACTCAGGGTGCTGAGTGCTCAGTACTCAGGGTGCTGGGTGCTCAGTACTCAGGGTGCTGGGTGCTCAGTACTCAGGGTGCTGGGTGCTCAGGGTGCTGGGTGCTCAGTGCTCAGGGTGCTGGGTGCTCAGTGCTCGGGGTGCTGGGTGCTCAGGGCTGTGGTGCTGGGTGCTCAGTGCTCAGTGCTGAGGGTGCTGGGTGCTCAGTGCTCAGTGCTCAGGGTGCTGGGTGCTCAGGGTGCTGGGTGCTCAGTGCTCAGGGTGCTGGGTGCTCAGTGCTCGGGGTGCTGCGTGCTCAGTGCTCAGGGTGCTGGGTGCTCAGTGCACAGGGTGCTGGGTTCTCAGTACTCAGTGTGCTGGGTGCTCAGTGCTCGGGGTGCTCGGTGCTCAGTACTCAAGGTGCTGGGTGCTCAGTGCTCAGGGTGCTGGGTGCTCAGTCCTCGGGGTGCTCCGTGCTCAGTGATCAGGGAGCTGGGTGCTCAGTACTCAGGGTGCTCGGTGCTCAGTACTCAGGGTTCTCAGTGCTCAGTACTCAGGGTGCTGGGTGCTCAGTTCTCAGTGTGCTGGGTGCTCAGTACTCAGGGTGCTCAGTGCTCAGTACTCGGGGTGCTTGTTGCTCAGTACTCAGGGTGCTCAGTGCTCAGTACTCGGGGTGCTGGGTGTTCAGTGCTCTGGGTGCTTAGTGCTCAGTACTCAGGGTGCTGGGTGCTCAGTACTCATGGTGCTGGGTGCTCATTCTCAGGGTGCTGGGTGCTCAGTGCTCGGGTTGCTGGGTGCTCAGTACTCAGGGTGCTGGGGGCTCAGTACTCAGGGTGCTGGGTGCTCAGTACTCAGGGTGCTCGGTTCTCAGTACTCAGGGTGCTGGGTGCTCAGTTCTCAGGGTGCTGGGTGCTCAGTACTCAGGGTGCTGGGTGCTCAGTGCTCGGGGTGCTGGGTGCTCAGTGCTCAGGGTGATCGGTGCTCAGTACTCAGGGTGCTGGGTGCTCAGTGCTCAGGGTCCTATGTGCTCAGTCCTCAGGGTGCTCAGTGCTCAGGGTGCTGGGTGCTCTGTGCTCGGGTTGCTCGGTGCTCTGTACTCAGGGTGCTGAGTGCTCAGTACTTAGGGTGCTGGGTGCTCAGTACTCATGGTGCTGGGTGCTCAGTACTCAGGGGGCTGGGTGCTCAGTGCTCAGTGTGCTGGGTGCTCAGTGCTCAGGGCGCTGGGTGCTCAGTGCTCGGGGTGCTGGGTGCTCAGTGCTCGGGGTGCTGGGTGGTCAGTGCTCAGTGCTCAAGGTGCTGGGTGCTCAGTGCTCAGTGCTCAGGGTGCTGGGTGCTCAGTACTCAGGGTGCTGGGTGTTCAGTACTCAGGGTGCTGGGTGCTCAGTTCTCAGGGTGCTGGGTGCTCAGTACTCTGGGTGTTGGGTGCTCAGTACTCAGGGTGCTCAGTGCTCAGTACTCGGGGTGCTGGGTGCTCAGTGCTCAGTGTGCTCAGTGCTCAGTGCTCAGGGTGCTGGGTGCTCAGTGCTCGGGGCGCTGGGTGCTCAGTGCTCGGGGTGCTGGGTGCTCAGTACTCAGGGTGCTGTGTGCTCAGTGCTCAGTACTCAGCGTGCTGGGTGCTCAGTGCTCAGAGTGTTGGGTGCTCAGTACTCAGGGTGCTGGGTGCTCAGTGTTCAGTGCTCAGGGTGCTCAGTGCTCAGGGTGCTCAGTTCTCAGGGTGCTGGGTGCTCAGGGTGCTGGGTGCTCAGTGCTCGGGGTGCTGGGTGCTCAGTGCTCAGTGCTCAGGGTGCTGGGTGCTCAGTGCTCAGGGTGCTGGGTGTTCAGTACTCAGGGTGCTCGGTGCTCAGTGCTCAGGGTGCTAGGTGCTCAGTACTCAGGGTGCTGGGTGCTCAGTGCTCGGGGTGCTGGGTGCTCAGTGCTCAGGGTGATCAGTGCTCAGTACTCAGGGTGCTGGGTGCTCAGTGCTCAGGGTGCTGGGTGCTCAGTCCTCAGGGTGCTCAGTACTCAGGGTGCTCGGTGCTCAGTGCTCAGTACTCAGGGTGCTCAGTACTCAGGGTGCTGGTTGCTCAGTGCTCGGAGTGCTGGGTGCTCAGTACTCAGGGTGCTGGGTGCTCAGTACTCGGGGTGCTGGGTGCTCAGTACTCAGGGTGCTGGGTGCTCAGTGCTCGGTGTGGTGGGTGCTCAGTACTCAGGGTGATCGGTGCTCAGTGCTCAGGGTGCTGGGTGCTCAGTCCCCCGGGTGCTCAGTGCTCAGGGTGCTGGGTGCTCAGTGCTCGGGGTGCTCGGTGCTCAGTACTCAGGGTGCTGAGTGCTCAGTACTCAGGGTGCTGGGTGCTCAGTACTCAGGGTGCTGGGTGCTCAGTACTCAGGGTGCTGGGTGCTCAGGGTGCTGGGTGCTCAGTGCTCAGGGTGCTGGGTGCTCAGTGCTCGGGGTGCTGGGTGCTCAGGGCTGTGGTGCTGGGTGCTCAGTGCTCAGTGCTCGGGGTGCTGCGTGCTCAGTGCTCAGGGTGCTGGGTGCTCAGTGCACAGGGTGCTGGGTGCTCAGTACTCAGGGTGCTGGGTGCTCAGTGTTCGGGGTGCTCGGTGCTCAGTACTCAGGGTGCTCGGTGCTCAGTACTCAGGGTTCTCAGTGCTCAGTACTCAGGGTGCTGGGTGCTCAGTTCTCAGTGTGCTGGGTGCTCAGTACTCAGGGTGCTCAGTGCTCAGTACTCGGGGTGCTTGTTGCTCAGTACTCAGGGTGCTCAGTGCTCAGTACTCGGGGTGCTGGGTGCTCAGTGCTCTGGGTGCTTAGTGCTCAGTACTCAGGGTGCTGGGTGCTCAGTAATCATGGTGCTGGGTGCTCATTCTCAGGGTGCTGGGTGCTCAGTGCTCGGGTTGCTGGGTGCTCAGTACTCAGGGTGCTGGGGGCTCAGTACTCAGGGTGCTGGGTGCTCAGTACTCAGGGTGCTCGGTTCTCAGTACTCAGGGTGCTGGGTGCTCATTCTCGGGGTGCTGGGTGCTCAGTGCTCGGGGTGCTGGGTGCTCAGTACTCAGGGTGCTGGGGGCTCAGTACTCAGGGTTCTGGGTGCTCAGTACTCAGGGTGATCTGTTCTCAGTACTCAGGTTGCTGGGTGCTCAGTGCTCGGGGTGCTGGGTGCTCAGTACTCGGGGTGCTCAGTGCTCAGTACTCAGGGTGCTGGGTGCTCAGTACTCAGGGTGCTGGGTGCTCAGTTCTCAGGGTGCTGGGTGCTCAGTACTCTGGGTGTTGGGTGCTCAGTACTCAGGGTGCTCAGTGCTCAGTACTCGGTGTGCTGGGTGCTCAGTGCTCAGTGTGCTCAGTGCTCAGTGCTCAGGGTGCTGTGTGCTCAGTGCTCGGGGCACTGGGTGCTCAGTGCTCGGGGTGCTGGGTGCTCAGTACTCAGGGTGCTGTGTGCTCAGTGCTCAGTACTCAGCGTGCAGGGAGCTCAGTGCTCAGTGCTCAGGGTGCTCAGTGCTCAGGGTGCTCAGTGCTCAGTGTGCTGGGTGCTCAGGGTGCTGGGTGCTCAGCGCTCGGGGTGCTGGGTGCTCAGTGCTCAGTGCTCAGGGTGCTGGGTGCTCAGTGCTCAGTGCTCAGGGTGCTGGGTGTTCAGTACTCAGGGTGCTCGGTGCTCAGTGCTCAGGGTGCTAGGTTCTCAGTACTCAGGGTGCTGGGTGCTCAGTGCTCGGGGTGCTGGGTGCTCAGTGCTCAGGGTGATCAGTGCTCAGTACTCAGGGTGCTGGGTGCTCAGTGCTCAGGGTGCTGGGTGCTCAGTCCTCAGGGTGCTCAGTACTCAGGGTGCTCCGTGCTCAGTGCTCAGTACTCAGGGTGCTCAGTACTCAGGGTGCTGGTTGCTCAGTGCTCGGGGTGCTGGGTGCTCAGTACTCAGGGTGCTGGGTGCTCAGTACTCGGGGTGCTGGGTGCTCAGTACTCAGGGTGCTGGGTGCTCAGTGCTCGGTGTGCTGGGTGCTCAGTGCTCAGGGTGATCGGTGATCAGTTATCAGGGTGCTGGGTGCTCAGTCCTCCGGGTGCTCAGTGCTCAGGGTGCTGGGTGCTCAGTGCTCGGGGTGCTCGGTGCTCAGTACTCAGGGTGCTGAGTGCTCAGTACTCAGGGTGCTGGGTGCTCAGTACTCAGGGTGCTGGGTTCTCAGTACTCAGTGTGCTGGGTGCTCAGGGTGCTGGGTGCTCAGTGCTCAGGGTGCTGAGTGCTCAGTGCTCAGGGTGCTGGGTGCTCAGGGCTGTGGTGCTGGGTGCTCAGTGCTCAGTCCTCAGGGTGCTGGGTGCTCAGTGCTCAGTGCTCAGGGTGCTGGTTGCTTAGTACTCAGGGTGCTGGGTGCTCAGTACTCAGTGTGCTGGGTGCTCAGTGCTCAGGGTGCTCTGTGCTCAGTACTCAGGGGGCTGGGTGCTCAGTGCTCAGTGTGCTGGGTGCTCAGTGCTCAGGGCGCTGGGTGCTCAGTGCTCGGGGTGCTGGGTGCTCAGTGCTCGGGGTGCTGGGTGGTCAGTGCTCAGTGCTCAAGGTGCTGGGTGCTCAGTGCTCAGTGCTCAGGGTGCTGGGTGCTCAGTTCTCAGGGTGCTGGGTGCTCAGTACTCAGGGTGCTGGGTGCTCAGTTCTCAGGGTGCTGGGTGCTCAGTACTCTGGGTGTTGGGTGCTCAGTACTCAGGGTGCTCAGTGCTCAGTACTCGGGGTGCTGGGTGCTCAGTGCTCAGTGTGCTCAGTGCTCAGTGCTCAGGGTGCTGGGTGCTCAGTGCTCGGGGCGCTGGGTGCTCAGTGCTCGGGGTGCTGGGTGCTCAGTACTCAGGGTGCTGTGTGCTCAGTGCTCAGTACTCAGCGTGCTGGGTGCTCAGTGCTCAGAGTGTTGGGTGCTCAGTACTCAGGGTGCTGGGTGCTCAGTGTTCAGTGCTCAGGGTGCTCAGTGCTCAGGGTGCTCAGTGCTCAGGGTGCTGGGTGCTCAGGGTGCTGGGTGCTCAGTGCTCGGGGTGCTGGGTGCTCAGTGCTCAGTGGTCAGGGTGCTGGGTGCTCAGTGCTCAGGGCTCAGGGTGCTGGGTGTTCAGTACTCAGGGTGCTCGGTGCTCAGTGCTCAGGGTGCTAGGTGCTCAGTACTCAGGGTGCTGGGTGCTCAGTGCTCGGGGTGCTGGGTGCTCAGTGCTCAGGGTGATCAGTGCTCAGTACTCAGGGTGCTGGGTGCTCAGTGCTCAGGGTGCTGGGTGCTCAGTCCTCAGGGTGCTCAGTACTCAGGGTGCTGGTTGCTCAGTGCTCGGAGTGCTGGGTGCTCAGTACTCAGGGTGCTGGGTGCTCAGTACTCGGGGTGCTGGGTGCTCAGTACTCAGGGTGCTGGGTGCTCAGTGCTCGGTGTGGTGGGTGCTCAGTGCTCAGGGTGATCGGTGCTCAGTGCTCAGGGTGCTGGGTGCTCAGTCCCCCGGGTGCTCAGTGCTCAGGGTGCTCGGTGCTCAGTACTCAGGGTGCTGAGTGCTCAGTACTCAGGGTGCTGGGTGCTCAGTACTCAGGGTGCTGGGTGCTCAGTACTCAGGGTGCTGGGTGCTCAGGGTGCTGGGTGCTCAGTGCTCAGGGTGCTGGGTGCTCAGTGCTCGGGGTGCTGGGTGCTCAGGGCTGTGGTGCTGGGTGCTCAGTGCTCAGTGCTCGGGGTGCTGCGTGCTCAGTGCTCAGGGTGCTGGGTGCTCAGTGCACAGGGTGCTGGGTGCTCAGTACTCAGGGTGCTGGGTGCTCAGTGTTCGGGGTGCTCGGTGCTCAGTACTCAAGGTGCTGGGTGCTCAGTGCTCAGGGTGCTGGGTGCTCAGTCCTTGGGGTGCTCCGTGCTCAGTGATCAGGGAGCTGGGTGCTCAGTACTCAGGGTGCTCGGTGCTCAGTACTCAGGGTTCTCAGTGCTCAGTACTCAGGGTGCTGGGTGCTCAGTTCTCAGTGTGCTGGGTGCTCAGTACTCAGGGTGCTCAGTGCTCAGTACTCGGGGTGCTTGTTGCTCAGTACTCAGGGTGCTCAGTGCTCAGTACTCGGGGTGCTGGGTGCTCAGTGCTCTGGGTGCTTAGTGCTCAGTACTCAGGGTGCTGGGTGCTCAGTACTCATGGTGCTGGGTGCTCATTCTCAGGGTGCTGGGTGCTCAGTGCTCGGGTTGCTGGGTGCTCAGTACTCAGGGTGCTGGGGGCTCAGTACTCAGGGTGCTGGGTGCTCAGTACTCAGGGTGCTCGGTTCTCAGTACTCAGGGTGCTGGGTGCTCATTCTCGGGGTGCTGGGTGCTCAGTGCTCGGGGTGCTGGGTGCTCAGTACTCAGGGTGCTGGGGGCTCAGTACTCAGGGTTCTGGGTGCTCAGTACTCAGGGTGATCTGTTCTCAGTACTCAGGTTGCTGGGTGCTCAGTGCTCGGGGTGCTGGGTGCTCAGTACTCGGGGTGCTCAGTGCTCAGTACTCAGGGTGCTGGGTGCTCAGTACTCAGGGTGCTGGGTGCTCAGTTCTCAGGGTGCTGGGTGCTCAGTACTCTGGGTGTTGGGTGCTCAGTACTCAGGGTGCTCAGTGCTCAGTACTCGGTGTGCTGGGTGCTCAGTGCTCAGTGTGCTCAGTGCTCAGTGCTCAGGGTGCTGTGTGCTCAGTGCTCGGGGCACTGGGTGCTCAGTGCTCGGGGTGCTGGGTGCTCAGTACTCAGGGTGCTGTGTGCTCAGTGCTCAGTACTCAGCGTGCAGGGAGCTCAGTGCTCAGTGCTCAGGGTGCTCAGTGCTCAGGGTGCTCAGTGCTCAGTGTGCTGGGTGCTCAGGGTGCTGGGTGCTCAGCGCTCGGGGTGCTGGGTGCTCAGTGCTCAGTGCTCAGGGTGCTGGGTGCTCAGTGCTCAGTGCTCAGGGTGCTGGGTGTTCAGTACTCAGGGTGCTCGGTGCTCAGTGCTCAGGGTGCTAGGTTCTCAGTACTCAGGGTGCTGGGTGCTCAGTGCTCGGGGTGCTGGGTGCTCAGTGCTCAGGGTGATCAGTGCTCAGTACTCAGGGTGCTGGGTGCTCAGTGCTCAGGGTGCTGGGTGCTCAGTCCTCAGGGTGCTCAGTACTCAGGGTGCTCCGTGCTCAGTGCTCAGTACTCAGGGTGCTCAGTACTCAGGGTGCTGGTTGCTCAGTGCTCGGGGTGCTGGGTGCTCAGTACTCAGGGTGCTGGGTGCTCAGTACTCGGGGTGCTGGGTGCTCAGTACTCAGGGTGCTGGGTGCTCAGTGCTCGGTGTGCTGGGTGCTCAGTGCTCAGGGTGATCGGTGATCAGTTATCAGGGTGCTGGGTGCTCAGTCCTCCGGGTGCTCAGTGCTCAGGGTGCTGGGTGCTCAGTGCTCGGGGTGCTCGGTGCTCAGTACTCAGGGTGCTGAGTGCTCAGTACTCAGGGTGCTGGGTGCTCAGTACTCAGGGTGCTGGGTTCTCAGTACTCAGTGTGCTGGGTGCTCAGGGTGCTGGGTGCTCAGTGCTCAGGGTGCTGAGTGCTCAGTGCTCAGGGTGCTGGGTGCTCAGGGCTGTGGTGCTGGGTGCTCAGTGCTCAGTCCTCAGGGTGCTGGGTGCTCAGTGCTCAGTGCTCAGGGTGCTGGTTGCTTAGTACTCAGGGTGCTGGGTGCTCAGTACTCAGTGTGCTGGGTGCTCAGTGCTCAGGGTGCTCTGTGCTCAGTACTCAGGGGGCTGGGTGCTCAGTGCTCAGTGTGCTGGGTGCTCAGTGCTCAGGGCGCTGGGTGCTCAGTGCTCGGGGTGCTGGGTGCTCAGTGCTCGGGGTGCTGGGTGGTCAGTGCTCAGTGCTCAAGGTGCTGGGTGCTCAGTGCTCAGTGCTCAGGGTGCTGGGTGCTCAGTTCTCAGGGTGCTGGGTGCTCAGTACTCAGGGTGCTGGGTGCTCAGTTCTCAGGGTGCTGGGTGCTCAGTACTCTGGGTGTTGGGTGCTCAGTACTCAGGGTGCTCAGTGCTCAGTACTCGGGGTGCTGGGTGCTCAGTGCTCAGTGTGCTCAGTGCTCAGTGCTCAGGGTGCTGGGTGCTCAGTGCTCGGGGCGCTGGGTGCTCAGTGCTCGGGGTGCTGGGTGCTCAGTACTCAGGGTGCTGTGTGCTCAGTGCTCAGTACTCAGCGTGCTGGGTGCTCAGTGCTCAGAGTGTTGGGTGCTCAGTACTCAGGGTGCTGGGTGCTCAGTGTTCAGTGCTCAGGGTGCTCAGTGCTCAGGGTGCTCAGTGCTCAGGGTGCTGGGTGCTCAGGGTGCTGGGTGCTCAGTGCTCGGGGTGCTGGGTGCTCAGTGCTCAGTGGTCAGGGTGCTGGGTGCTCAGTGCTCAGGGCTCAGGGTGCTGGGTGTTCAGTACTCAGGGTGCTCGGTGCTCAGTGCTCAGGGTGCTAGGTGCTCAGTACTCAGGGTGCTGGGTGCTCAGTGCTCGGGGTGCTGGGTGCTCAGTGCTCAGGGTGATCAGTGCTCAGTACTCAGGGTGCTGGGTGCTCAGTGCTCAGGGTGCTGGGTGCTCAGTCCTCAGGGTGCTCAGTACTCAGGGTGCTCGGTGCTCAGTGCTCAGTACTCAGGGTGCTCAGTACTCAGGGTGCTGGTTGCTCAGTGCTCGGCGTGCTGGGTGCTCAGTACTCAGGGTGCTGGGTGCTCAGTACTCGGGGTGCTGGGTGCTCAGTACTCAGGGTGCTGGGTGCTCAGTGCTCGGTGTGGTGGGTGCTCAGTGCTCAGGGTGATCGGTGCTCAGTGCTCAGGGTGCTGGGTGCTCAGTCCCCCGGGTGCTCAGTGCTCAGGGTGCTGGGTGCTCAGTGCTCGGGGTGCTCGGTGCTCAGTACTCAGGGTGCTGAGTGCTCAGTACTCAGGGTGCTGGGTGCTCAGTACTCAGGGTGCTGGGTGCTCAGTACTCAGGGTGCTGGGTGCTCAGGGTGCTGGGTGCTCAGTGCTCAGGGTGCTGGGTGCTCAGTGCTCGGGGTGCTGGGTGCTCAGGGCTGTGGTGCTGGGTGCTCAGTGCTCAGTGCTGAGGGTGCTGGGTGCTCAGTGCTCAGTGCTCAGGGTGCTGGTTGCTCAGTACTCAGGGTGCTGGGTTCTCAGTACTCAGTGTGCTGGGTGCTCAGTGCTCAGGGTGCTCTGTGCTCAGTACTCAGTGTGCTGGGTGCTCAGTGCTCGGGGTGCTGCGTGCTCAGTGCTCAGGGTGCTGGGTGCTCAGTGCACAGGGTGCTGGGTGCTCAGTACTCAGGGTGCTGGGTGCTCAGTGTTCGGGGTGCTCGGTGCTCAGTACTCAAGGTGCTGGGTGCTCAGTGCTCAGGGTGCTGGGTGCTCAGTCCTTGGGGTGCTCCGTGCTCAGTGATCAGGGAGCTGGGTGCTCAGTACTCAGGGTGCTCGGTGCTCAGTACTCAGGGTTCTCAGTGCTCAGTACTCAGGGTGCTGGGTGCTCAGTTCTCAGTGTGCTGGGTGCTCAGTACTCAGGGTGCTCAGTGCTCAGTACTCGGGGTGCTTGTTGCTCAGTACTCAGGGTGCTCAGTGCTCAGTACTCGGGGTGCTGGGTGCTCAGTGCTCTGGGTGCTTAGTGCTCAGTACTCAGGGTGCTGGGTGCTCAGTACTCATGGTGCTGGGTGCTCATTCTCAGGGTGCTGGGTGCTCAGTGCTCGGGTTGCTGGGTGCTCAGTACTCAGGGTGCTGGGGGCTCAGTACTCAGGGTGCTGGGTGCTCAGTACTCAGGGTGCTCGGTTCTCAGTACTCAGGGTGCTGGGTGCTCATTCTCGGGGTGCTGGGTGCTCAGTGCTCGGGGTGCTGGGTGCTCAGTACTCAGGGTGCTGGGGGCTCAGTACTCAGGGTTCTGGGTGCTCAGTACTCAGGGTGATCTGTTCTCAGTACTCAGGTTGCTGGGTGCTCAGTGCTCGGGGTGCTGGGTGCTCAGTACTCGGGGTGCTCAGTGCTCAGTACTCAGGGTGCTGGGTGCTCAGTACTCAGGGTGCTGGGTGCTCAGTTCTCAGGGTGCTGGGTGCTCAGTACTCTGGGTGTTGGGTGCTCAGTACTCAGGGTGCTCAGTGCTCAGTACTCGGTGTGCTGGGTGCTCAGTGCTCAGTGTGCTCAGTGCTCAGTGCTCAGGGTGCTGTGTGCTCAGTGCTCGGGGCACTGGGTGCTCAGTGCTCGGGGTGCTGGGTGCTCAGTACTCAGGGTGCTGTGTGCTCAGTGCTCAGTACTCAGCGTGCAGGGAGCTCAGTGCTCAGTGCTCAGGGTGCTCAGTGCTCAGGGTGCTCAGTGCTCAGTGTGCTGGGTGCTCAGGGTGCTGGGTGCTCAGCGCTCGGGGTGCTGGGTGCTCAGTGCTCAGTGCTCAGGGTGCTGGGTGCTCAGTGCTCAGTGCTCAGGGTGCTGGGTGTTCAGTACTCAGGGTGCTCGGTGCTCAGTGCTCAGGGTGCTAGGTTCTCAGTACTCAGGGTGCTGGGTGCTCAGTGCTCGGGGTGCTGGGTGCTCAGTGCTCAGGGTGATCAGTGCTCAGTACTCAGGGTGCTGGGTGCTCAGTGCTCAGGGTGCTGGGTGCTCAGTCCTCAGGGTGCTCAGTACTCAGGGTGCTCCGTGCTCAGTGCTCAGTACTCAGGGTGCTCAGTACTCAGGGTGCTGGTTGCTCAGTGCTCGGGGTGCTGGGTGCTCAGTACTCAGGGTGCTGGGTGCTCAGTACTCGGGGTGCTGGGTGCTCAGTACTCAGGGTGCTGGGTGCTCAGTGCTCGGTGTGCTGGGTGCTCAGTGCTCAGGGTGATCGGTGATCAGTTATCAGGGTGCTGGGTGCTCAGTCCTCCGGGTGCTCAGTGCTCAGGGTGCTGGGTGCTCAGTGCTCGGGGTGCTCGGTGCTCAGTACTCAGGGTGCTGAGTGCTCAGTACTCAGGGTGCTGGGTGCTCAGTACTCAGGGTGCTGGGTTCTCAGTACTCAGTGTGCTGGGTGCTCAGGGTGCTGGGTGCTCAGTGCTCAGGGTGCTGAGTGCTCAGTGCTCAGGGTGCTGGGTGCTCAGGGCTGTGGTGCTGGGTGCTCAGTGCTCAGTCCTCAGGGTGCTGGGTGCTCAGTGCTCAGTGCTCAGGGTGCTGGTTGCTTAGTACTCAGGGTGCTGGGTGCTCAGTACTCAGTGTGCTGGGTGCTCAGTGCTCAGGGTGCTCTGTGCTCAGTACTTAGGGGGCTGGGTGCTCAGTGCTCAGTGTGCTGGGTGCTCAGTGCTCAGGGCGCTGGGTGCTCAGTGCTCGGGGTGCTGGGTGCTCAGTGCTCGGGGTGCTGGGTGGTCAGTGCTCAGTGCTCAAGGTGCTGGGTGCTCAGTGCTCAGTGCTCAGGGTGCTGGGTGCTCAGTTCTCAGGGTGCTGGGTGCTCAGTACTCAGGGTGCTGGGTGCTCAGTTCTCAGGGTGCTGGGTGCTCAGTACTCTGGGTGTTGGGTGCTCAGTACTCAGGGTGCTCAGTGCTCAGTACTCGGGGTGCTGGGTGCTCAGTGCTCAGTGTGCTCAGTGCTCAGTGCTCAGGGTGCTGGGTGCTCAGTGCTCGGGGCGCTGGGTGCTCAGTGCTCGGGGTGCTGGGTGCTCAGTACTCAGGGTGCTGTGTGCTCAGTGCTCAGTACTCAGCGTGCTGGGTGCTCAGTGCTCAGAGTGTTGGGTGCTCAGTACTCAGGGTGCTGGGTGCTCAGTGTTCAGTGCTCAGGGTGCTCAGTGCTCAGGGTGCTCAGTGCTCAGGGTGCTGGGTGCTCAGGGTGCTGGGTGCTCAGTGCTCGGGGTGCTGGGTGCTCAGTGCTCAGTGGTCAGGGTGCTGGGTGCTCAGTGCTCAGGGCTCAGGGTGCTGGGTGTTCAGTACTCAGGGTGCTCGGTGCTCAGTGCTCAGGGTGCTAGGTGCTCAGTACTCAGGGTGCTGGGTGCTCAGTGCTCGGGGTGCTGGGTGCTCAGTGCTCAGGGTGATCAGTGCTCAGTACTCAGGGTGCTGGGTGCTCAGTGCTCAGGGTGCTGGGTGCTCAGTCCTCAGGGTGCTCAGTACTCAGGGTGCTCGGTGCTCAGTGCTCAGTACTCAGGGTGCTCAGTACTCAGGGTGCTGGTTGCTCAGTGCTCGGCGTGCTGGGTGCTCAGTACTCAG
Organism: Microtus oregoni; assembly: GCF_018167655.1. NCBI lineage: Eukaryota > Metazoa > Chordata > Mammalia > Rodentia > Cricetidae > Microtus > Microtus oregoni. The sequence continues at coordinate 3,697,758 of NW_024544028.1, read as the reverse complement.
GGTGCTGGGTGCTCAGTACTCGGGGTGCTGGGTGCTCAGTACTCAGGGTGCTGGGTGCTCAGTGCTCGGTGTGGTGGGTGCTCAGTGCTCAGGGTGATCGGTGCTCAGTGCTCAGGGTGCTGGGTGCTCAGTCCCCCGGGTGCTCAGTGCTCAGGGTGCTGGGTGCTCAGTGCTCGGGGTGCTCGGTGCTCAGTACTCAGGGTGCTGAGTGCTCAGTACTCAGGGTGCTGGGTGCTCAGTACTCAGGGTGCTGGGTGCTCAGTACTCAGGGTGCTGGGTGCTCAGGGTGCTGGGTGCTCAGTGCTCAGGGTGCTGGGTGCTCAGTGCTCGGGGTGCTGGGTGCTCAGGGCTGTGGTGCTGGGTGCTCAGTGCTCAGTGCTGAGGGTGCTGGGTGCTCAGTGCTCAGTGCTCAGGGTGCTGGTTGCTCAGTACTCAGGGTGCTGGGTTCTCAGTACTCAGTGTGCTGGGTGCTCAGTGCTCAGGGTGCTCTGTGCTCAGTACTCAGTGTGCTGGGTGCTCAGTGCTCGGGGTGCTGCGTGCTCAGTGCTCAGGGTGCTGGGTGCTCAGTGCACAGGGTGCTGGGTGCTCAGTACTCAGGGTGCTGGGTGCTCAGTGCTCGGGGTGCTCGGTGCTCAGTACTCAAGGTGCTGGGTGCTCAGTGCTCAGGGTGCTGGGTGCTCAGTCCTCGGGGTGCTCCGTGCTCAGTGATCAGGGAGCTGGGTGCTCAGTACTCAGGGTGCTCGGTGCTCAGTACTCAGGGTTCTCAGTGCTCAGTACTCAGGGTGCTGGGTGCTCAGTTCTCAGTGTGCTGGGTGCTCAGTACTCAGGGTGCTCAGTGCTCAGTACTCATGGTGCTTGTTGCTCAGTACTCAGGGTGCTCAGTGCTCAGTACTCGGGGTGCTGGGTGTTCAGTGCTCTGGGTGCTTAGTGCTCAGTACTCAGGGTGCTGGGTGCTCAGTACTCATGGTGCTGGGTGCTCATTCTCAGGGTGCTGGGTGCTCAGTGCTCGGGTTGCTGGGTGCTCAGTACTCAGGGTGCTGGGGGCTCAGTACTCAGGGTGCTGGGTGCTCAGTACTCAGGGTGCTCGGTTCTCAGTACTCAGGGTGCTGGGTGCTCAGTGCTCAGGGTGCTGGGTGCTCAGTACTCAGGGTGCTGGGTGCTCAGTGCTCGGGGTGCTGGGTGCTCAGTGCTCAGGGTGATCGGTGCTCAGTACTCAGGGTGCTGGGTGCTCAGTGCTCAGGGTCCTGGGTGCTCAGTCCTCAGGGTGCTCAGTGCTCAGGGTGCTGGGTGCTCTGTGCTCGGGGTGCTCGGTGCTCTGTACTCAGGGTGCTGAGTGCTCAGTACTTAGGGTGCTGGGTGCTCAGTACTCATGGTGCTGGGTGCTCAGTACTCAGGGGGCTGGGTGCTCAGTGCTCAGTGTGCTGGGTGCTCAGTGCTCAGGGCGCTGGGTGCTCAGTGCTCGGGGTGCTGGGTGCTCAGTGCTCGGGGTGCTGGGTGGTCAGTGCTCAGTGCTCAAGGTGCTGGGTGCTCAGTGCTCAGTGCTCAGGGTGCTGGGTGCTCAGTACTCAGGGTGCTGGGTGCTCAGTACTCAGGGTGCTGGGTGCTCAGTTCTCAGGGTGCTGGGTGTTCAGTACTCTGGGTGTTGGGGGCTCAGTACTCAGGGTGCTCAGTGCTCAGTACTCGGGGTGCTGGGTGCTCAGTTTTCAGTGTGCTCAGTGCTCAGTGCTCAGGGTGCTGGGTGCTCAGTGCTCGGGGCGCTGGGTGCTCAGTGCTCGGGGTGCTGGGTGCTCAGTACTCAGGGTGCTGTGTGCTCAGTGCTCAGTACTCAGCGTGCTGGGTGCTCAGTGCTCAGAGTGTTGGGTGCTCAGTACTCAGGGTGCTGGGTGCTCAGTGTTCAGTGCTCAGGGTGCTCAGTGCTCAGGGTGCTCAGTTCTCAGGGTGCTGGGTGCTCAGGGTGCTGGGTGCTCAGTGCTCGGGGTGCTGGGTGCTCAGTGCTCAGTGCTCAGGGTGCTGGGTGCTCAGTGCTCAGGGTGCTGGGTGTTCAGTACTCAGGGTGCTCGGTGCTCAGTGCTCAGGGTGCTAGGTGCTCAGTACTCAGGGTGCTGGGTGCTCAGTGCTCGGGGTGCTGGGTGCTCAGTGCTCAGGGTGATCAGTGCTCAGTACTCAGGGTGCTGGGTGCTCAGTGCTCAGGGTGCTGGGTGCTCAGTCCTCAGTGTGCTAAGTACTCAGGGTGCTCGGTGCTCAGTGCTCAGTACTCAGGGTGCTCAGTACTCAGGGTGCTGGTTGCTCAGTGCTCGGAGTGCTGGGTGCTCAGTACTCAGGGTGCTGGGTGCTCAGTACTCGGGGTGCTGGGTGCTCAGTACTCAGGGTGCTTGGTGCTCAGTGCTCGGTGTGGTGGGTGCTCAGTGCTCAGGGTGCTGGGTGCTCAGTCCCCCGGGTGCTCAGTGCTCAGGGTGCTCTGTGCTCAGTGCTCGGGGTGCTCGGTGCTCAGTACTCAGGGTGCTGAGTGCTCAGTACTCAGGGTGCTGGGTGCTCAGTACTCAGGGTGCTGGGTGCTCAGTACTCAGGGTGCTGGGTGCTCAGGGTGCTGGGTGCTCAGTGCTCAGGGTGCTGGGTGCTCAGTGCTCGGGGTGCTGGGTGCTCAGGGCTGTGCTGCTGGGTGCTCATTGCTCAGTGCTGAGGGTGCTCTGTGCTCAGTACTCAGGGTGCTGGGTGCTCAGTGCTCGGGGTGCTGGGTGCTCAGTGCTCGGGGTGCTGCGTGCTCAGTGCTCAGGGTGCTGGGTGCTCAGTGCACAGGGTGCTGGGTGCTCAGTACTCAGGGTGCTGGGTGCTCAGTGCTCGGGGTGCTCGGTGCTCAGTACTCAAGGTGCTGGGTGCTCAGTGCTCAGGGTGCTGGGTGCTCAGTCCTCGGGGTGCTCCGTGCTCAGTGATCAGGGAGCTGGGTGCTCAGTACTCAGGGTGCTCGGTGCTCAGTACTCAGGGTTCTCAGTGCTCAGTACTTAGGGTGCTGGGTGCTCAGTTCTCAGTGTGCTGGGTGCTCAGTACTCAGGGTGCTCAGTGCTCAGTACTCGGGGTGCTGGGTGCTCAGTGCTCTGGGTGCTTAGTGCTCAGTACTCAGGGTGCTGGGTGCTCAGTACTCATGGTGCTGGGTGGTCATTCTCAGGGTGCTGGGTGCTCAGTGCTCGGGTTGCTGGGTGCTCAGTACTCAGGGTGCTGGGGGCTCAGTACTCAGGGTGCTGGGTGCTCAGTACTCAGGGTGCTGGGTGCTCAGTGCTCAGGGTCCTGGGTGCTCAGTCCTCAGGGTGCTCAGTGCTCAGGGTGCTGGGTGCTCTGTGCTCGGGGTGCTCGGTGCTCTGTACTCAGGGTGCTGAGTGCTCAGTACTTAGGGTGCTGGGTGCTCAGTACTCATGGTGCTGGGTGCTCAGTACTCAGGGGGCTGGGTGCTCAGTGCTCAGTGTGCTGGGTGCTCAGTGCTCAGGGCGCTGGGTGCTCAGTGCTCTGGGTGCTGGGTGCTCAGTGCTCGGGGTGCTGGGTGGTCAGTGCTCAGTGCTCAAGGTGCTGGGTGCTCAGTGCTCAGTGCTCAGGGTGCTGGGTGCTCAGTACTCAGGGTGCTGGGTGCTCAGTACTCAGGGTGCTGGGTGCTCAGTTCTCAGGGTGCTGGGTGTTCAGTACTCTGGGTGTTGGGGGCTCAGTACTCAGGGTGCTCAGTGCTCAGTACTCGGGGTGCTGGGTGCTCAGTTTTCAGTGTGCTCAGTGCTCAGTGCTCAGGGTGCTGGGTGCTCAGTGCTCGGGGCGCTGGGTGCTCAGTGCTCGGGGTGCTGGGTGCTCAGTACTCAGGGTGCTGTGTGCTCAGTGCTCAGTACTCAGCGTGCTGGGTGCTCAGTGCTCAGAGTGTTGGGTGCTCAGTACTCAGGGTGCTGGGTGCTCAGTGTTCAGTGCTCAGGGTGCTCAGTGCTCAGGGTGCTCAGTTCTCAGGGTGCTGGGTGCTCAGGGTGCTGGGTGCTCAGTGCTCGGGGTGCTGGGTGCTCAGTGCTCAGTGCTCAGGGTGCTGGGTGCTCAGTGCTCAGGGTGCTGGGTGTTCAGTACTCAGGGTGCTCGGTGCTCAGTGCTCAGGGTGCTAGGTGCTCAGTACTCAGGGTGCTGGGTGCTCAGTGCTCGGGGTGCTGGGTGCTCAGTGCTCAGGGTGATCAGTGCTCAGTACTCAGGGTGCTGGGTGCTCAGTGCTCAGGGTGCTGGGTGCTCAGTCCTCAGTGTGCTCAGTACTCAGGGTGCTCGGTGCTCAGTGCTCAGTACTCAGGGTGCTCAGTACTCAGGGTGCTGGTTGCTCAGTGCTCGGAGTGCTGGGTGCTCAGTACTCAGGGTGCTGGGTGCTCAGTACTCGGGGTGCTGGGTGCTCAGTACTCAGGGTGCTTGGTGCTCAGTGCTCGGTGTGGTGGGTGCTCAGTGCTCAGGGTGCTGGGTGCTCAGTCCCCCGGGTGCTCAGTGCTCAGGGTGCTCTGTGCTCAGTGCTCGGGGTGCTCGGTGCTCAGTACTCAGGGTGCTGAGTGCTCAGTACTCAGGGTGCTGGGTGCTCAGTACTCAGGGTGCTGGGTGCTCAGTACTCAGGGTGCTGGGTGCTCAGGGTGCTGGGTGCTCAGTGCTCAGGGTGCTGGGTGCTCAGTGCTCGGGGTGCTGGGTGCTCAGGGCTGTGCTGCTGGGTGCTCATTGCTCAGTGCTGAGGGTGCTCTGTGCTCAGTACTCAGGGTGCTGGGTGCTCAGTGCTCGGGGTGCTGGGTGCTCAGTGCTCGGGGTGCTGCGTGCTCAGTGCTCAGGGTGCTGGGTGCTCAGTGCACAGGGTGCTGGGTGCTCAGTACTCAGGGTGCTGGGTGCTCAGTGCTCGGGGTGCTCGGTGCTCAGTACTCAAGGTGCTGGGTGCTCAGTGCTCAGGGTGCTGGGTGCTCAGTCCTCGGGGTGCTCCGTGCTCAGTGATCAGGGAGCTGGGTGCTCAGTACTCAGGGTGCTCGGTGCTCAGTACTCAGGGTTCTCAGTGCTCAGTACTTAGGGTGCTGGGTGCTCAGTTCTCTGTGTGCTGGGTGCTCAGTACTCAGGGTGCTCAGTGCTCAGTACTCGGGGTGCTGGGTGCTCAGTGCTCTGGGTGCTTAGTGCTCAGTACTCAGGGTGCTGGGTGCTCAGTACTCATGGTGCTGGGTGGTCATTCTCAGGGTGCTGGGTGCTCAGTGCTCGGGTTGCTGGGTGCTCAGTACTCAGGGTGCTGGGGGCTCAGTACTCAGGGTGCTGGGTGCTCAGTACTCAGGGTGCTCGGTTCTCAGTACTCAGGGTGCTGGGTGCTCATTCTCGGGGTGCTGGGTGCTCAGTACTCAGGGTGCTGGGGGCTCAGTACTCAGGGTTCTGGGTGCTCAGTACTCAGGGTGATCTGTTCTCAGTACTCAGGTTGCTGGGTGCTCAGTGCTCGGGGTGCTGGGTGCTCAGTACTCGGGGTGCTCAGTGCTCAGTACTCAGGGTGCTGGGTGCTCAGTACTCAGGGTGCTGGGTGCTCAGTTCTCAGGGTGCTGGGTGCTCAGTACTCTGGGTGTTGGGTGCTCAGTACTCAGGGTGCTCGGTGCTCAGTGCTCAGTACTCAGGGTGCTCAGTACTCAGGGTGCTGGTTGCTCAGTGCTCGGGGTGCTGGGTGCTCAGTACTCAGGGTTCTGGGTGCTCAGTACTCGGGGTGCTGGGTGCTCAGTACTCAGGGTGCTGGGTGCTCAGTGCTCGGTGTGGTGGGTGCTCAGTGCTCAGGGTGATCGGTGCTCAGTGCTCAGGGTGCTGGGTGCTCGGTCCCCCGGGTGCTCAGTGCTCAGGGTGCTGGGTGCTCAGTGCTCGGGGTGCTCGGTGCTCAGTACTCAGGGTGCTGAGTGCTCAGTACTCAGGGTGCTGGGTGCTCAGTACTCAGGGTGCTGGGTGCTCAGTACTCAGGGTGCTGGGTGCTCAGGGTGCTGGGTGCTCAGTGCTCAGGGTGCTGGGTGCTCAGTGCTCGGGGTGCTGGGTGCTCAGGGCTGTGGTGCTGGGTGCTCAGTGCTCAGTGCTGAGGGTGCTGGGTGCTCAGTGCTCAGTGCTCAGGGTGCTGGTTGCTCAGTACTCAGGGTGCTGGGTTCTCAGTACTCAGTGTGCTGGGTGCTCAGTGCTCAGGGTGCTCTGTGCTCAGTACTCAGGGTGCTGGGTGCTCAGTGCTCGGGGTGCTGCGTGCTCAGTGCTCAGGGTGCTGGGTGCTCAGTGCACAGGGTGCTGGGTGCTCAGTACTCAGGGTGCTGGGTGCTCAGTGTTCGGGGTGCTCGGTGCTCAGTACTCAAGGTGCTGGGTGCTCAGTGCTCAGGGTGCTGGGTGCTCAGTCCTCGGGGTGCTCCGTGCTCAGTGATCAGGGAGCTGGGTGCTCAGTACTCAGGGTGCTCGGTGCTCAGTACTCAGGGTTCTCAGTGCTTAGTACTCAGGGTGCTGGGTGCTCAGTTCTCAGTGTGCTGGGTGCTCAGTACTCAGGGTGCTCAGTGCTCAGTACTCGGGGTGCTTGTTGCTCAGTACTCAGGGTGCTCAGTGCTCAGTACTCGGGGTGCTGGGTGCTCAGTGCTCTGGGTGCTTAGTGCTCAGTACTCAGGGTGCTGGGTGCTCAGTACTCATGGTGCTGGGTGCTCATTCTCAGGGTGCTGGGTGCTCAGTGCTCGGGTTGCTGGGTGCTCAGTACTCAGGGTGCTGGGGGCTCAGTACTCAGGGTGCTGGGTGCTCAGTACTCAGGGTGCTCGGTTCTCAGTACTCAGGGTGCTGGGTGCTCATTCTCGGGGTGCTGGGTGCTCAGTGCTCGGTGTGCTGGGTGCTCAGTACTCAGGGTGCTGGGGGCTCAATACTCAGGGTTCTGGGTGCTCAGTACTCAGGGTGATCTGTTCTCAGTACTCAGGTTGCTGGGTGCTCAGTGCTCGGGGTGCTGGGTGCTCAGTACTCGGGGTGCTCAGTGCTCAGTACTCAGGGTGCTGGGTGCTCAGTACTCAGGGTGCTGGGTGCTCAGTTCTCAGGGTGCTGGGTGCTCAGTACTCTGGGTGTTGGGTGCTCAGTACTCAGGGTGCTCAGTGCTCAGTACTCGGTGTGCTGGGTGCTCAGTGCTCAGTGTGCTCAGTGCTCAGTGCTCAGGGTGCTGTGTGCTCAGTGCTCGGGGCACTGGGTGCTCAGTGCTCGGGGTGCTGGGTGCTCAGTACTCAGGGTGCTGTGTGCTCAGTGCTCAGTACTCAGCGTGCAGGGAGCTCAGTGCTCAGTGCTCAGGGTGCTCAGTGCTCAGGGTGCTCAGTGCTCAGTGTGCTGGGTGCTCAGGGTGCTGGGTGCTCAGCGCTCGGGGTGCTGGGTGCTCAGTGCTCAGTGCTCAGGGTGCTGGGTGCTCAGTGCTCAGTGCTCAGGGTGCTGGGTGTTCAGTACTCAGGGTGCTCGGTGCTCAGTGCTCAGGGTGCTAGGTTCTCAGTACTCAGGGTGCTGGGTGCTCAGTGCTCGGGGTGCTGGGTGCTCAGTGCTCAGGGTGATCAGTGCTCAGTACTCAGGGTGCTGGGTGCTCAGTGCTCAGGGTGCTGGGTGCTCAGTCCTCAGGGTGCTCAGTACTCAGGGTGCTCCGTGCTCAGTGCTCAGTACTCAGGGTGCTCAGTACTCAGGGTGCTGGTTGCTCAGTGCTCGGGGTGCTGGGTGCTCAGTACTCAGGGTGCTGGGTGCTCAGTACTCGGGATGCTGGGTGCTCAGTACTCAGGGTGCTGGGTGCTCAGTGCTCGGTGTGCTGGGTGCTCAGTGCTCAGGGTGATCGGTGATCAGTTATCAGGGTGCTGGGTGCTCAGTCCTCCGGGTGCTCAGTGCTCAGGGTGCTGGGTGCTCTGTGCTCGGGGTGCTCGGTGCTCAGTACTCAGGGTGCTGAGTGCTCAGTACTCAGGGTGCTGGGTGCTCAGTACTCAGGGTGCTGGGTTCTCAGTACTCAGTGTGCTGGGTGCTCAGGGTGCTGGGTGCTCAGTGCTCAGGGTGCTGGGTGCTCAGTGCTCAGGGTGCTGGGTGCTCAGGGCTGTGGTGCTGGGTGCTCAGTGCTCAGTCCTCAGGGTGCTGGGTGCTCAGTGCTCAGTGCTCAGGTTGCTGGTTGCTTAGTACTCAGGGGGCTGGGTGCTCAGTGCTCAGTGTGCTGGGTGCTCAGTGCTCAGGGCGCTGGGTGCTCAGTGCTCGGGGTGCTGGGTGCTCAGTGCTCGGGGTGCTGGGTGGTCAGTGCTCAGTGCTCAAGGTGCTGGGTGCTCAGTGCTCAGTGCTCAGGGTGCTGGGTGCTCAGTACTCAGGGTGCTGGGTGCTCAGTACTCAGGGTGCTGGGTGCTCAGTTCTCAGGGTGCTGGGTGCTCAGTACTCTGGGTGTTGGGTGCTCAGTACTCAGGGTGCTCAGTGCTCAGTACTCGGGGTGCTGGGTGCTCAGTGCTCAGTGTGCTCAGTGCTCAGTGCTCAGGGTGCTGGGTGCTCAGTGCTCGGGGCGCTGGGTGCTCAGTGCTCGGGGTGCTGGGTGCTGAGTACTCAGGGTGCTGTGTGCTCAGTGCTCAGTACTCAGCATGCTGGGTGCTCAGTGCTCAGAGTGTTGGGTGCTCAGTACTCAGGGTGCTGGGTGCTCAGTGTTCAGTTCTCAGGGTGCTCAGTGCTCAGGGTGCTCAGTGCTCAGGGTGCTGGGTGCTCAGGGTGCTGGGTGCTCAGTGCTCGGGGTGCTGGGTGCTCAGTGCTCAGTGGTCAGGGTGCTGGGTGCTCAGTGCTCAGGGCTCAGGGTGCTGGGTGTTCAGTACTCAGGGTGCTCGGTGCTCAGTGCTCAGGGTGCTAGGTGCTCAGTACTCAGGGTGCTGGGTGCTCAGTGCTCGGGGTGCTGGGTGCTCAGTGCTCAGGGTGATCAGTGCTCAGTACTCAGGGTGCTGGGTGCTCAGTGCTCAGGGTGCTGGGTGCTCAGTCCTCAGGGTGCTCAGTACTCAGGGTGCTCGGTGCTCAGTGCTCAGTACTCAGGGTGCTCAGTACTCAGGGTGCTGGTTCCTCAGTGCTCTGGTGCTGGGTGCTCAGTACTCAGGGTGCTGGGTGCTCAGTACTCGGGGTGCTGGGTGCTCAGTACTCAGGGTGCTGGGTGCTCAGTGCTCGGTGTGGTGGGTGCTCAGTGCTCAGGGTGATCGGTGCTCTGTGCTCAGGGTGCTGGGTGCTCAGTCCCCCGGGTGCTCAGTGCTCAGGTTGCTGGGTGCTCAGTGCTCGGGGTGCTCGGTGCTCAGTACTCAGGGTGCTGAGTGCTCAGTACTCAGGGTGCTGGGTGCTCAGTACTCAGGGTGCTAGGTGCTCAGTACTCAGGGTGCTGGGTGCTCAGGGTGCTGGGTGCTCAGTGCTCAGGGTGCTGGGTGCTCAGTGCTCGGGGTGCTGGGTGCTCAGGGCTGTGGTGCTGGGTGCTCAGTGCTCAGTGCTGAGGGTGCTGGGTGCTCAGTGCTCAGTGCTCAGGGTGCTGGTTGCTCAGTACTCAGGGTGCTGGGTTCTCAGTACTCAGTGTGCTGGGTCCTCAGTGCTCAGGGTGCTCTGTGCTCAGTACTCAGTGTGATGGGTGCTCAGTGCTCGGGGTGCTGCGTGCTCAGTGCTCAGGGTGCTGGGTGCTCAGTGCACAGGGTGCTGGGTGCTCAGTACTCAGGGTGCTGGGTGCTCAGTGCTCGGGGTGCTCGGTGCTCAGTACTCAAGGTGCTGGGTGCTCAGTGCTCAGGGTGCTGGGTGCTCAGTCCTCGGGGTGCTCCGTGCTCAGTGATCAGGGAGCTGGGTGCTCAGTACTCAGGGTGCTCGGTGCTCAGTACTCAGGGTTCTCAGTGCTCAGTACTCAGGGTGCTGGGTGCTCAGTTCTCAGTGTGCTCGGTGCTCAGTACTCATTGTGCTCAGTGCTCAGTACTAGGGGTGCTTGTTGCTCAGTACTCAGGGTGCTCAGTGCTCAGTACTCGGGGTGCTGGGTGCTCAGTGCTCAGTGTGCTCAGTGCTCAGTGCTCGGGGTGCTGGGTGCTCAGTGCTCGGGGTGCTAGGTGCTCAGTACTCAGGGTGCTGTGTGCACAGTGCTCAGTACTCAGCGTGCTGGGTTCTCAGTGCTCAGAGTGTTGGGTGCTCAGTACTCAGGGTGCTGGGTGCTCAGTGCTCAGTGCTCAGAGTGCTCAGTGCTCAGGGTGCTCAGTGCTCAGGGTGCTGGGTGCTCAGGGTGCTGGGTGCTCAGTGTTCGGGGTGCTGGGTGCTCATTGCTCAGTGCTCAGGGTGCTGGGTGCTCAGTGCTCAGTGCTCAGGGTGCTGGGTGTTCAGTACTCAGAGTGCTCGGTGCTCAGTGCTCAGGGTGCTGGGTGCTCAGTACTCAGGGTGCTGGGTGCTCAGTGCTCGGGGTTCTGGGTGCTCAGTACTCGGGGTGCTCAGTGCTCAGTACTCAGGGTGCTGGGTGCTCAGTACTCAGGGTGCTGGGTGCTCAGTGCTCGGGGTGCTCGGTGCTCAGTACTCGGGGTGCTGGGTGCTCAGTACTCGGGGTGCTGGGTGCTCAGTGCTCAGGGTGCTGGGTGCTCAGTGCTCGGGGTGCTGGGTGCTCAGTGCTGAGGGTGGTGCTGGGTGCTCCGTACTCAGGGTGCTGGGTGCTCAGTGCTCAGGGTGGTGGGTACTCAGTACTCAGGGTGCTGGGTGCTCAGTACTCAGGGTGCTGGGTGCTCAGTGCTCAGGGTGCTAGGTGCTCAGTGCTCAGGCTGCTGGGTGCTCAGTACTCAGGGTGCTGGGTGCTCAGTGCTCATGGTGATCGGTGCTCAGTACTCAGGGTGCTGGGTGCTCAGTGCTCGGGGTGCTGGGTGCTCAGTACACGGGGTGCTGGGTGCTCTGTACTCAGGGTGCTGGGTGCTCAGTGCTCGGGGTCCTAGGTGCTCAGTGCTCAGGGTGATCGGTGCTCAGTACTCAGCGTGCTGGGTGCTCAGTGCTCAGAGTGTTGGGTGCTCAGTACTCAGGGTGCTGGGTGCTCAGTGCTCAGTGCTCAGGGTGCTCAGTGCTCAGGGTGCTCAGTGCTCAGGGTGCTGGGTGCTCAGGGTGCTGGGTAATCAGTGCTCGGGGTGCTGGGTGCTCAGTGCTCAGTGCTCAGGGTGCTGGGTGCTCAGTGCTCAGTGCTCAGGGTGCTGGGTGTTCAGTACTCAGGGTGCTCGGTGCTCAGTGCTCAGGGTGCTGGGTGCTCAGTACTCAGGGTGCTGGGTGCTCAGTGCTCGGGGTGCTGGGTGCTCAGTGATCAGGGTGATCTGTGCTCACTACTCAGGGTGCTGGGTGCTCAGTGCTCCGGGTGCTGGGTGCTCAGTCCTCAGGGTGCTCAGTACTCAGGGTGCTCGGTGCTCAGTGCTCAGTACTCAGGGTGCTCAGTACTCAGGGTGCTGGGTGCTCAGTGCTCGGGGTGCTGGGTGCAGAGTACTCAGGGTACTGGGTGCTCAGTACTCGGGGTGCTGGGTGCTCAGTACTCAGGGTGCTGGGTGCTCAGTCCTCCGGGTGCTCAGTGCTCAGGGTGCTGGGTGCTCAGTACTCAGGGTGCTGGGTGCTCAGTACTCGGGGTGCTGGGTGCTCAGTGCTCAGGGTGATCGGTGCTCAGAGCTCAGGGTGCTGGGTGCTCAGTCCTCCGGGTGCTCAGTGCTCAGGGTGCTGGGTGCTCAGTACTCAGGGTGCTGGGTGCTCAGTACTCGGGGTGCTGGGTGCTCAGTGCTCAGGGTGCTGGGTGCTCAGTGCTCGGGGTGCTGGGTGCTCAGTGCTCAGGGTGATCGGTGCTCAGTGCTCAGGGTGCTGGGTGCTCGGTCCCCCGGGTGCTCAGTGCTCAGGGTGCTGGGTGCTCAGTGCTCGGGGTGCTCGGTGCTCAGTACTCAGGGTGCTGAGTGCTCAGTACTCAGGGTGCTGGGTGCTCAGTACTCAGGGTGCTGGGTGCTCAGTACTCAGGGTGCTGGGTGCTCAGGGTGCTGGGTGCTCAGTGCTCAGGGTGCTGGGTGCTCAGTGCTCGGGGTGCTGGGTGCTCAGGGCTGTGGTGCTGGGTGCTCAGTGCTCAGTGCTGAGGGTGCTGGGTGCTCAGTGCTCAGTGCTCAGGGTGCTGGTTGCTCAGTACTCAGGGTGCTGGGTTCTCAGTACTCAGTGTGCTGGGTGCTCAGTGCTCAGGGTGCTCTGTGCTCAGTACTCAGGGTGCTGGGTGCTCAGTGCTCGGGGTGCTGCGTGCTCAGTGCTCAGGGTGCTGGGTGCTCAGTGCACAGGGTGCTGGGTGCTCAGTACTCAGGGTGCTGGGTGCTCAGTGTTCGGGGTGCTCGGTGCTCAGTACTCAAGGTGCTGGGTGCTCAGTGCTCAGGGTGCTGGGTGCTCAGTCCTCGGGGTGCTCCGTGCTCAGTGATCAGGGAGCTGGGTGCTCAGTACTCAGGGTGCTCGGTGCTCAGTACTCAGGGTTCTCAGTGCTTAGTACTCAGGGTGCTGTGTGCTCAGTTCTCAGTGTGCTGGGTGCTCAGTACTCAGGGTGCTCAGTGCTCAGTACTCGGGGTGCTTGTTGCTCAGTACTCAGGGTGCTCAGTGCTCAGTACTCGGGGTGCTGGGTGCTCAGTGCTCTGGGTGCTTAGTGCTCAGTACTCAGGGTGCTGGGTGCTCAGTACTCATGGTGCTGGGTGCTCATTCTCAGGGTGCTGGGTGCTCAGTGCTCGGGTTGCTGGGTGCTCAGTACTCAGGGTGCTGGGGGCTCAGTACTCAGGGTGCTGGGTGCTCAGTACTCAGGGTGCTCGGTTCTCAGTACTCAGGGTGCTGGGTGCTCATTCTCGGGGTGCTGGGTGCTCAGTGCTCGGTGTGCTGGGTGCTCAGTACTCAGGGTGCTGGGGGCTCAATACTCAGGGTTCTGGGTGCTCAGTACTCAGGGTGATCTGTTCTCAGTACTCAGGTTGCTGGGTGCTCAGTGCTCGGGGTGCTGGGTGCTCAGTACTCGGGGTGCTCAGTGCTCAGTACTCAGGGTGCTGGGTGCTCAGTACTCAGGGTGCTGGGTGCTCAGTTCTCAGGGTGCTGGGTGCTCAGTACTCTGGGTGTTGGGTGCTCAGTACTCAGGGTGCTCAGTGCTCAGTACTCGGTGTGCTGGGTGCTCAGTGCTCAGTGTGCTCAGTGCTCAGTGCTCAGGGTGCTGTGTGCTCAGTGCTCGGGGCACTGGGTGCTCAGTGCTCGGGGTGCTGGGTGCTCAGTACTCAGGGTGCTGTGTGCTCAGTGCTCAGTACTCAGCGTGCAGGGAGCTCAGTGCTCAGTGCTCAGGGTGCTCAGTGCTCAGGGTGCTCAGTGCTCAGTGTGCTGGGTGCTCAGGGTGCTGGGTGCTCAGCTCTCGGGGTGCTGGGTGCTCAGTGCTCAGTGCTCAGGGTGCTGGGTGCTCAGTGCTCAGTGCTCAGGGTGCTGGGTGTTCAGTACTCAGGGTGCTCGGTGCTCAGTGCTCAGGGTGCTAGGTTCTCAGTACTCAGGGTGCTGGGTGCTCAGTGCTCGGGGTGCTGGGTGCTCAGTGCTCAGGGTGATCAGTGCTCAGTACTCAGGGTGCTGGGTGCTCAGTGCTCAGGGTGCTGGGTGCTCAGTCCTCAGGGTGCTCAGTACTCAGGGTGCTCCGTGCTCAGTGCTCAGTACTCAGGGTGCTCAGTACTCAGGGTGCTGGTTGCTCAGTGCTCGGGGTGCTGGGTGCTCAGTACTCAGGGTGCTGGGTGCTCAGTACTCGGGATGCTGGGTGCTCAGTACTCAGGGTGCTGGGTGCTCAGTGCTCGGTGTGCTGGGTGCTCAGTGCTCAGGGTGATCGGTGATCAGTTATCAGGGTGCTGGGTGCTCAGTCCTCCGGGTGCTCAGTGCTCAGGGTGCTGGGTGCTCTGTGCTCGGGGTGCTCGGTGCTCAGTACTCAGGGTGCTGAGTGCTCAGTACTCAGGGTGCTGGGTGCTCAGTACTCAGGGTGCTGGGTTCTCAGTACTCAGTGTGCTGGGTGCTCAGGGTGCTGGGTGCTCAGTGCTCAGGGTGCTGGGTGCTCAGTGCTCAGGGTGCTGGGTGCTCAGGGCTGTGGTGCTGGGTGCTCAGTGCTCAGTCCTCAGGGTGCTGGGTGCTCAGTGCTCAGTGCTCAGGTTGCTGGTTGCTTAGTACTCAGGGGGCTGGGTGCTCAGTGCTCAGTGTGCTGGGTGCTCAGTGCTCAGGGCGCTGGGTGCTCAGTGCTCGGGGTGCTGGGTGCTCAGTGCTCGGGGTGCTGGGTGGTCAGTGCTCAGTGCTCAAGGTGCTGGGTGCTCAGTGCTCAGTGCTCAGGGTGCTGGGTGCTCAGTACTCAGGGTGCTGGGTGCTCAGTACTCAGGGTGCTGGGTGCTCAGTTCTCAGGGTGCTGGGTGCTCAGTACTCTGGGTGTTGGGTGCTCAGTACTCAGGGTGCTCAGTGCTCAGTACTCGGGGTGCTGGGTGCTCAGTGCTCAGTGTGCTCAGTGCTCAGTGCTCAGGGTGCTGGGTGCTCAGTGCTCGGGGCGCTGGGTGCTCAGTGCTCGGGGTGCTGGGTGCTCAGTACTCAGGGTGCTGTGTGCTCAGTGCTCAGTACTCAGCATGCTGGGTGCTCAGTGCTCAGAGTGTTGGGTGCTCAGTACTCAGGGTGCTGGGTGCTCAGTGTTCAGTTCTCAGGGTGCTCAGTGCTCAGGGTGCTCAGTGCTCAGGGTGCTGGGTGCTCAGGGTGCTGGGTGCTCAGTGCTCGGGGTGCTGGGTGCTCAGTGCTCAGTGGTCAGGGTGCTGGGTGCTCAGTGCTCAGGGCTCAGGGTGCTGGGTGTTCAGTACTCAGGGTGCTCGGTGCTCAGTGCTCAGGGTGCTAGGTGCTCAGTACTCAGGGTGCTGGGTGCTCAGTGCTCGGGGTGCTGGGTGCTCAGTGCTCAGGGTGATCAGTGCTCAGTACTCAGGGTGCTGGGTGCTCAGTGCTCAGGGTGCTGGGTGCTCAGTCCTCAGGGTGCTCAGTACTCAGGGTGCTCGGTGCTCAGTGCTCAGTACTCAGGGTGCTCAGTACTCAGGGTGCTGGTTGCTCAGTGCTCTGGTGCTGGGTGCTCAGTACTCAGGGTGCTGGGTGCTCAGTACTCGGGGTGCTGGGTGCTCAGTACTCAGGGTGCTGGGTGCTCAGTGCTCGGTGTGGTGGGTGCTCAGTGCTCAGGGTGATCGGTGCTCTGTGCTCAGGGTGCTGGGTGCTCAGTCCCCCGGGTGCTCAGTGCTCAGGTTGCTGGGTGCTCAGTGCTCGGGGTGCTCGGTGCTCAGTACTCAGGGTGCTGAGTGCTCAGTACTCAGGGTGCTGGGTGCTCAGTACTCAGGGTGCTGGGTGCTCAGTACTCAGGGTGCTGGGTGCTCAGGGTGCTGGGTGCTCAGTGCTCAGGGTGCTGGGTGCTCAGTGCTCGGGGTGCTGGGTGCTCAGGGCTGTGGTGCTGGGTGCTCAGTGCTCAGTGCTGAGGGTGCTGGGTGCTCAGTGCTCAGTGCTCAGGGTGCTGGTTGCTCAGTACTCAGGGTGCTGGGTTCTCAGTACTCAGTGTGCTGGGTCCTCAGTGCTCAGGGTGCTCTGTGCTCAGTACTCAGTGTGCTGGGTGCTCAGTGCTCGGGGTGCTGCGTGCTCAGTGCTCAGGGTGCTGGGTGCTCAGTGCACAGGGTGCTGGGTGCTCAGTACTCAGGGTGCTGGGTGCTCAGTGCTCGGGGTGCTCGGTGCTCAGTACTCAAGGTGCTGGGTGCTCAGTGCTCAGGGTGCTGGGTGCTCAGTCCTCGGGGTGCTCCGTGCTCAGTGATCAGGGAGCTGGGTGCTCAGTACTCAGGGTGCTCGGTGCTCAGTACTCAGGGTTCTCAGTGCTCAGTACTCAGGGTGCTGGGTGCTCAGTTCTCAGTGTGCTCGGTGCTCAGTACTCATTGTGCTCAGTGCTCAGTACTAGGGGTGCTTGTTGCTCAGTACTCAGGGTGCTCAGTGCTCAGTACTCGGGGTGCTGGGTGCTCAGTGCTCAGTGTGCTCAGTGCTCAGTGCTCGGGGTGCTGGGTGCTCAGTGCTCGGGGTGCTAGGTGCTCAGTACTCAGGGTGCTGTGTGCACAGTGCTCAGTACTCAGCGTGCTGGGTTCTCAGTGCTCAGAGTGTTGGGTGCTCAGTACTCAGGGTGCTGGGTGCTCAGTGCTCAGTGCTCAGAGTGCTCAGTGCTCAGGGTGCTCAGTGCTCAGGGTGCTGGGTGCTCAGGGTGCTGGGTGCTCAGTGTTCGGGGTGCTGGGTGCTCATTGCTCAGTGCTCAGGGTGCTGGGTGCTCAGTGCTCAGTGCTCAGGGTGCTGGGTGTTCAGTACTCAGAGTGCTCGGTGCTCAGTGCTCAGGGTGCTGGGTGCTCAGTACTCAGGGTGCTGGGTGCTCAGTGCTCGGGGTTCTGGGTGCTCAGTACTCGGGGTGCTCAGTGCTCAGTACTCAGGGTGCTGGGTGCTCAGTACTCAGGGTGCTGGGTGCTCAGTGCTCGGGGTGCTCGGTGCTCAGTACTCGGGGTGCTGGGTGCTCAGTACTCGGGGTGCTGGGTGCTCAGTGCTCAGGGTGCTGGGTGCTCAGTGCTCGGGGTGCTGGGTGCTCAGTGCTGAGGGTGGTGCTGGGTGCTCCGTACTCAGGGTGCTGGGTGCTCAGTGCTCAGGGTGGTGGGTACTCAGTACTCAGGGTGCTGGGTGCTCAGTACTCAGGGTGCTGGGTGCTCAGTGCTCAGGGTGCTAGGTGCTCAGTGCTCAGGCTGCTGGGTGCTCAGTACTCAGGGTGCTGGGTGCTCAGTGCTCATGGTGATCGGTGCTCAGTACTCAGGGTGCTGGGTGCTCAGTGCTCGGGGTGCTGGGTGCTCAGTACACGGGGTGCTGGGTGCTCTGTACTCAGGGTGCTGGGTGCTCAGTGCTCGGGGTCCTAGGTGCTCAGTGCTCAGGGTGATCGGTGCTCAGTACTCAGCGTGCTGGGTGCTCAGTGCTCAGAGTGTTGGGTGCTCAGTACTCAGGGTGCTGGGTGCTCAGTGCTCAGTGCTCAGGGTGCTCAGTGCTCAGGGTGCTCAGTGCTCAGGGTGCTGGGTGCTCAGGGTGCTGGGTAATCAGTGCTCGGGGTGCTGGGTGCTCAGTGCTCAGTGCTCAGGGTGCTGGGTGCTCAGTGCTCAGTGCTCAGGGTGCTGGGTGTTCAGTACTCAGGGTGCTCGGTGCTCAGTGCTCAGGGTGCTGGGTGCTCAGTACTCAGGGTGCTGGGTGCTCAGTGCTCGGGGTGCTGGGTGCTCAGTGATCAGGGTGATCTGTGCTCACTACTCAGGGTGCTGGGTGCTCAGTGCTCCGGGTGCTGGGTGCTCAGTCCTCAGGGTGCTCAGTACTCAGGGTGCTCGGTGCTCAGTGCTCAGTACTCAGGGTGCTCAGTACTCAGGGTGCTGGGTGCTCAGTGCTCGGGGTGCTGGGTGCAGAGTACTCAGGGTACTGGGTGCTCAGTACTCGGGGTGCTGGGTGCTCAGTACTCAGGGTGCTGGGTGCTCAGTCCTCCGGGTGCTCAGTGCTCAGGGTGCTGGGTGCTCAGTACTCAGGGTGCTGGGTGCTCAGTACTCGGGGTGCTGGGTGCTCAGTGCTCAGGGTGATCGGTGCTCAGAGCTCAGGGTGCTGGGTGCTCAGTCCTCCGGGTGCTCAGTGCTCAGGGTGCTGGGTGCTCAGTACTCAGGGTGCTGGGTGCTCAGTACTCGGGGTGCTGGGTGCTCAGTGCTCAGGGTGCTGGGTGCTCAGTGCTCGGGGTGCTGGGTGCTCAGTGCTCAGGGTGATCGGTGCTCAGTGCTCAGGGTGCTGGGTGCTCAGTCCTCCGGGTGCTCAGTGCTCAGGGTGCTGGGTGCTCAGTACTCAGGGTGCTGGGTTCTCAGTACTCGGGGTGCTGGGTGCTCAGTGCTCAGGGTGCTGGGTGCTCAGTACTCTGGGTGTTGGGTGCTCAGTACTCAGTGTGCTGGGTGCTCCGTGCTCGGGGTGCTGGCTGCTCAGTGCTCAGTGTGCTATGTGCTCAGTGCTCAGGGTGCTGGGTGCTCAGTACTCAGGGTGCTGGGTGCTTAGTGCTCGGGGTGCTCGGTGCTCAGTACTCAAGGTGCTGGGTGCTCAGTGCTCAGGGTGCTGGGTGCTCAGTCCTCGGGGTGCTCCGTGCTCAGGGTGCTGGGTGCTCAGTGCTCAGGGTGCTGGGTGCTCAGTGCTCGGGGTGCTGGGTGCTGAGTTCTGAGGGTGCTGGGTGCTCAGTGCTCGGGGTGCTCGGTGCTCAGTGCTCAGGGTCCTGGGTGCTCAGTACTCAGGGTGCTGGGTGCTTAGTACTCAGGGTGCTCAGTGCTCAGTACACAGGGTGCTGGGTGCTCAGTGCTCGGGGTGCTGGGTGCTCAGTGCTCAGTACTCAGGGTGCTGGTTGCTCAGTGCTCGGGGTGCTGGGTGCTCAGTATTCAGCGTGCTGGGTGCTCAGTACTCAGGGTGCTGGGTGCTCAGTGCTCAGGGTGCTGGGTGCTCAGTGCTCAGGGTGCTGGGTGCTCAGTTATCGGGGTGCTGGGTGCTCAGTACTCAGGGTGCACAGTGCTCGGGGAGCTCGGTGCTCAGTACTCAGGGTGCTGGGTGCTCAGTTCTCAGTGCTAGGGGTGCTGGGTTCTCAGTGCTCTGGGTGCTTAGTGCTCAGTACTCAGGGTGCTGGGTGCTCAGTACTCATGGTGCTGCGTGCTCATTCTCAGGGTTCTAGGTGCTCAGTACTCAGGGTGCTGGGTGCTCAGTTCTCAGGGAGCTCGGTTCTCAGTACTCAGGGTGCTGGGTGCTCATTCTCGGGGTGCTGGGTGCTCAGTGCTCGGGGTGCTGGGTGCTCAGTACTCAGGGTGCTGTGTGCTCAGTGCTCGGGGTGCTGGGTGCTCAGTGCTCAGGGTGCTGGGTGCTCAGTATTCAGGGTGCTGGGTGCTCAGTGCTCGGGGTGCTCGGTGCTCAGTACTCAAGGTGCTGGGTGCTCAGTGCTCAGGGTGCTGGGTGCTCAGTCCTCGGGGTGCTCCGTGCTCAGTGCTCAGGGTGCTGGGTGCTCAGTACTCAGGGTTCTCAGTGCTCAGGGTGCTGGGTGCTCAGTACTCAGGGTGCTCAGTGCTCAGTACTAGGGGTGCTCGGTGCTCAGTACTCAGGGTTCTCAGTGTTCAGGGTGCTGGGTGCTCAGTACTCAGGGTGCTCAGTGCTCAGTACTAGGGGTGCTGGGTGCTCAGTACTCAGGGTGCTCAGTGCTCAGTACTCGGGGTGCTGGGTGCTCAGTGCTCAGTGTGCTCAGTGCTCAGTGCTCGGGGTGCTGGGTGCTCAGTGCTCGGGGTGCTAGGTGCTCAGTACTCAGGGTGCTGTGTGCACAGTGCTCAGTACTCAGCGTGCTGGGTTCTCAGTGCTCAGAGTGTTGGGTGCTCAGTACTCAGGGTGCTGGGTGCTCAGTGCTCAGTGCTCAGAGTGCTCAGTGCTCAGGGTGCTCAGTGCTCAGGGTGCTGGGTGCTCAGGGTGCTGGGTGCTCAGTGCTCGGGGTGCTGGGTGCTCATTGCTCAGTGCTCAGGGTGCTGGGTGCTCAGTGCTCAGTGCTCAGGGTGCTGGGTGTTCAGTACTCAGAGTGCTCGGTGCTCAGTGCTCAGGGTGCTGGGTGCTCAGTACTCAGGGTGCTGGGTGCTCAGTGCTCGGGGTGCTGGGTGCTCAGTGCTCAGGGTGATCAGTGCGCAGTACTCAGGGTGCTGGGTGCTCAGTGCTCAGGGTGCTGGGTGCTCAGTCCTAAGGGTGCTCAGTACTCAGGGTGCTCGGTGCTCAGTGCTCAGTACTCAGGGTGCTCAGTACTCAGGGTGCTGAGTGCTCAGTGCTCGAGGTGCTGATTGCTCAGTACTCAGGATGCTGGGTGCTCAGTACTCGGGGTGCTGGGTGCTCAGTACTCAGTGTGCTGGGTGCTCAGTGCTCGGGGTGCTGGGTGCTCAGTGCTCAGGGTGATCGGTGCTCTGTGCTCAGGGTGCTGGGTGCTCAGTCCCCCGGGTGCTCAGTGCTCAGGGTGCTGGGTGCTCAGTACTCAGTGTGCTGGGTGCTCAGTACTCAGGGTGCTGGGTGCTCAGTGCTCAGGGTGCTGGGTGCTCAGTACTCTGGGTGTTCGGTGCTCAGTACTCAGGGTGCTGGGTGCTCCGTGCTCGGGGTGCTGGGTGCTCAGTGCTCAGGGTGCTGGGTGCTCAGTGCTCAGGGTGCTGGGTGCTCTGTACTCAGGGTGCTGGGTGCTTAGTGCTCGGGGTGCTCGGTGCTCAGTACTCAAGGTGCTGGGTGCTCAGTGCTCAGGGTGCTGGGTGCTCAGTCCTCGGGGTGCTCAGGGTGCTGGGTGCTCAGTGCTCAGGGTGCTGGGTGCTCAGTGCTCGGGGTGCTGGGTGCTGAGTGCTCAGGGTGCTGGGTGCTCAGTGCTCGGGGTGCTCGGTGCTCAGTGCTCAGGGTCCTGGGTGCTCAGTACTCATGGTGCTGGGTGCTTAGTACTCAGGGTGCTCAGTGCTCAGTACACAGGGTGCTGGGTGCTCAGTGCTCGGTGTGCTGGGTGCTCAGTGCTCAGTACTCAGGGTGCTGGGTGCTCAGTGCTCGGGGTGCTGGGTGCTCAGTACTCAGCGTGCTGGGTGCTCAATACTCAGGGTGCTGGTTGCTCAGTGCTCAGGGTGCTGGTGTCTCAGTGCTCAGGGTGCTGGGTGCTCAGTGATCGGGGTGCTGGGTGCTTAGTACTCAGGGTGCTCAGTGCTCAGGGAGCTCGGTGCTCATTACTCAGGGTGCTGGGTGCTCAGTGCTCAGGGTGCTCGGGGCTCAGTACTAAGGGTGCTGGGTGCTCAGTACTCAGGGTGCGCGGTGCTCAGTACTCAGGGTGCTGGGTGCTCAGTGCTCAGGGTGCTGGGTGCTTAGTACTCAGGGTGCTCAGTGCTCAGTTAGCTCGGTGCTCATTACTCAGGGTGCTGGGTGCTCAGTGCTCAGGGTGCTGGGGGCTCAGTACTAAGGGTGCTGGGTGCTCAGTACTCAGGGTGCGCGGTGCTCAGTGCTCGGGGTTCTGGGTGCTCAGTACTCGGGGTGCTCAGTGCTCAGTACTCAGGGTGCTGGGTGCTCAGTACTCAGGGTGCTGGGTGCTCAGTGCTCGGGGTGCTCGGTGCTCAGTACTCGGGGTGCTGGGTGCTCAGTACTCGGGGTGCTGGGTGCTCAGTGCTCAGGGTGCTGGGTGCTCAGTGCTCGGGGTGCTGGGTGCTCAGTGCTGAGGGTGGTGCTGGGTGCTCAGTACTCAGGGTGCTGGGTGCTCAGTGCTCAGGGTGGTGGGTGCTCAGTACTCAGGGTGCTGGGTGCTCAGTACTCAGGGTGCTGGGTGCTCAGTGCTCAGGGTGCTGGGTGCTCAGTGCTCAGGCTGCTGGGTGCTCAGTACTCAGGGTGCTGGGTGCTCAGTGCTCATGGTGATCGGTGCTCAGTACTCAGGGTGCTGGGTGCTCAGTGCTCGGGGTGCTGGGTGCTCAGTACACGGGGTGCTGGGTGCTCTGTACTCAGGGTGCTGGGTGCTCAGTGCTCGGGGTCCTAGGTGCTCAGTGCTCAGGGTGATCGGTGCTCAGTACTCAGCGTGCTGGGTGCTCAGTGCTCAGAGTGTTGGGTGCTCAGTACTCAGGGTGCTGGGTGCTCAGTGCTCAGTGCTCAGGGTGCTCAGTGCTCAGGGTGCTCAGTGCTCAGGGTGCTGGGTGCTCAGGGTGCTGGGTAATCAGTGCTCGGGGTGCTGGGTGCTCAGTGCTCAGTGCTCAGGGTGCTGGGTGCTCAGTGCTCAGTGCTCAGGGTGCTGGGTGTTCAGTACTCAGGGTGCTCGGTGCTCAGTGCTCGGGGTGCTGGGTGCTCAGTGATCAGGGTGATCTGTGCTCACTACTCTGGGTGCTGGGTGCTCAGTGCTCCGGGTGCTGGGTGCTCAGTCCTCAGGGTGCTCAGTACTCAGGGTGCTCGCTGCTCAGTGCTCAGTACTCAGGGTGCTCAGTACTCAGGGTGCTGGGTGCTCAGTGCTCGGGGTGCTGGGTGCTCAGTACTCAGGGTACTGGGTGCTCAGTACTCGGGGTGCTGGGTGCTCAGTACTCAGGGTGCTGGGTGCTCAGTCCTCCGGGTGCTCAGTGCTCAGGGTGCTGGGTGCTCAGTACTCAGGGTGCTGGGTGCTCAGTACTCGGGGTGCTGGGTGCTCAGTGCTCAGGGTGATCGGTGCTCAGAGCTCAGGGTGCTGGGTGCTCAGTCCTCCGGATGCTCAGTGCTCAGGGTGCTGGGTGCTCAGTACTCAGGGTGCTGGGTGCTCAGTACTCGGGGTGCTGGGTGCTCAGTGCTCAGGGTGCTGGGTGCTCAGTGCTCGGGGTGCTGGGTGCTCAGTGCTCAGGGTGATCGGTGCTCAGTGCTCAGGGTGCTGGGTGCTCAGTCCTCCGCATGCTCAGTGCTCAGGGTGCTGGGTGCTCAGTACTCAGGGTGCTGGGTTCTCAGTACTCGGGGTGCTGGGTGCTCAGTGCTCAGGGTGCTGGGTGCTCAGTACTCTGGGTGTTGGGTGCTCAGTACTCAGGGTGCTGGGTGCTCCGTGCTCGGGGTGCTGGCTGCTCAGTGCTCAGGGTGCTATGTGCTCAGTGCTCAGGGTGCTGGGTGCTCAGTACTCAGGGTGCTGGGTGCTTAGTGCTCGGGGTGCTCGGTGCTCAGTACTCAAGGTGCTGGGTGCTCAGTGCTCAGGGTGCTGGGTGCTCCGTCCTCGGGGTGCTCCGTGCTCAGGGTGCTGGGTGCTCAGTGCTCAGGGTGCTGGGTGCTCAGTGCTCGGGGTGCTGGGTGCTGAGTTCTGAGGGTGCTGGGTGCTCAGTGCTCGGGGTGCTCGGTGCTCAGTGCTCAGGGTCCTGGGTGCTCAGTACTCAGGGTGCTGGGTGCTTAGTACTCAGGGTGCTCAGTGCTCAGTACACAGGGTGCTGGGTGCTCAGTGCTCAGGGTGCTGGGTGCTCAGTGCTCAGTACTCAGGGTGCTGGTTGCTCAGTGCTCGGGGTGCTGGGTGCTCAGTATTCAGCGTGCTGGGTGCTCAGTACTCAGGGTGCTGGGTGCTCAGTGCTCAGGGTGCTGGGTGCTCAGTGCTCAGGGTGCTGGGTGCTCAGTGATCGGGGTGCTGGGTGCTCAGTACTCAGGGTGCTCAGTGCTCGGGGAGCTCGGTGCTCACTACTCAGGGTGCTGGGTGCTCAGTTCTCAGTGCTCGGGGTGCTGGGTTCTCAGTGCTCTGGGTGCTTAGTGCTCAGTACTCAGGGTGCTGGGTGCTCAGTACTCATGGTGCTGCGTGCTCATTCTCAGGGTTCTAGGTGCTCAGTACTCAGGGTGCTGGGTGCTCAGTTCTCAGGGAGCTCGGTTCTCAGTACTCAGGGTGCTGGGTGCTCATTCTCGGGGTGCTGGGTGCTCAGTGCTCGGGGTGCTGGGTGCTCAGTACTCAGGGTGCTGGGGGCTCAGTACTCAGGGTGCTGGGTGCTCAGTACTCAGGGTGATCTGTTCTCAGTACTCAGGTTCCTGGGTGCTCAGTGCTCGGGGTGCTGGGTGCTCAGTACTCGGGGTGCTCAGTGCTCAGTACTCAGGGTGCTGGGTGCTCAGTACTCAGGGTGCTGGGTGCTCAGTGCTCGAGGTGCTCGGTGCTCAGTACTCGGGGTGCTGGGTGCTCAGTACTCGGGGTGCTGGGTGCTCAGTGCTCAGGGTGCTGGGTGCTCAGTGCTCGGGGTGCTGGGTGCTCAGTGCTGAGGTTGGTGCTGTGTGCTCAGTACTCAGGGTGCTGGGTGCTCAGTGCTCAGGGTGCTGGGTGCTCAGTACTAAGGGTGCTGGGTGCTCAGTACTCAGGGTGCTCGGTGCTCAGTACTCAGGGTGCTGGGTGCTCAGTGCTCAGGGTGCTGGGTACTCAGTACTCAGGGTGCTGGGTGCTCAGTACTCAGGGTGCTGGGTGCTCATTCTCGGGGTGCTGGGTGCTCAGTGCTCGGGGTGCTGGGTGCTCAGTACTCAGGGTGCTGTGTGCTCAGTGCTCGGGGTGCTGGGTGCTCAGTGCTCAGGGTGCTGGGTGCTCAGTATTCAGGGTGCTGGGTGCTCAGTGCTCGGAGTGCTCGGTGCTCAGTACTCAAGGTGCTGGGTGCTCAGTGCTCAGGGTGCTGGGTGCTCAGTCCTCGGGGTGCTCCGTGCTCAGTGCTCAGGGTGCTGGGTGCTCAGTACTCAGGGTTCTCAGTGCTCAGGGTGCTGGGTGCTCAGTACTCAGGGTGCTCAGTGCTCAGTACTAGGGGTGCTCGGTGCTCAGTACTCAGGGTTCTCAGTGTTCAGGGTGCTGGGTGCTCAGTACTCAGGGTGCTCAGTGCTCAGTACTAGGGGTGCTGGGTGCTCAGTACTCAGGGTGCTCAGTGCTCAGTACTCGGGGTGCTGGGTGCTCAGTGCTCAGTGTGCTCAGTGCTCAGTGCTCGGGGTGCTGGGTGCTCAGTGCTCGGGGTGCTAGGTGCTCAGTACTCAGGGTGCTGTGTGCACAGTGCTCAGTACTCAGCGTGCTGGGTTCTCAGTGCTCAGAGTGTTGGGTGCTCAGTACTCAGGGTGCTGGGTGCTCAGTGCTCAGTGCTCAGAGTGCTCAGTGCTCAGGGTGCTCAGTGCTCAGGGTGCTGGGTGCTCAGGGTGCTGGGTGCTCAGTGCTCGGGGTGCTGGGTGCTCATTGCTCAGTGCTCAGGGTGCTGGGTGCTCAGTGCTCAGTGCTCAGGGTGCTGGGTGTTCAGTACTCAGAGTGCTCGGTGCTCAGTGCTCAGGGTGCTGGGTGCTCAGTACTCAGGGTGCTGGGTGCTCAGTGCTCGGGGTGCTGGGTGCTCAGTGCTCAGGGTGATCAGTGCGCAGTACTCAGGGTGCTGGGTGCTCAGTGCTCAGGGTGCTGGGTGCTCAGTCCTAAGGGTGCTCAGTACTCAGGGTGCTCGGTGCTCAGTGCTCAGTACTCAGGGTGCTCAGTACTCAGGGTGCTGAGTGCTCAGTGCTCGAGGTGCTGATTGCTCAGTACTCAGGATGCTGGGTGCTCAGTACTCGGGGTGCTGGGTGCTCAGTACTCAGTGTGCTGGGTGCTCAGTGCTCGGGGTGCTGGGTGCTCAGTGCTCAGGGTGATCGGTGCTCTGTGCTCAGGGTGCTGGGTGCTCAGTCCCCCGGGTGCTCAGTGCTCAGGGTGCTGGGTGCTCAGTACTCAGTGTGCTGGGTGCTCAGTACTCAGGGTGCTGGGTGCTCAGTGCTCAGGGTGCTGGGTGCTCAGTACTCTGGGTGTTCGGTGCTCAGTACTCAGGGTGCTGGGTGCTCCGTGCTCGGGGTGCTGGGTGCTCAGTGCTCAGGGTGCTGGGTGCTCAGTGCTCAGGGTGCTGGGTGCTCTGTACTCAGGGTGCTGGGTGCTTAGTGCTCGGGGTGCTCGGTGCTCAGTACTCAAGGTGCTGGGTGCTCAGTGCTCAGGGTGCTGGGTGCTCAGTCCTCGGGGTGCTCAGGGTGCTGGGTGCTCAGTGCTCAGGGTGCTGGGTGCTCAGTGCTCGGGGTGCTGGGTGCTGAGTGCTCAGGGTGCTGGGTGCTCAGTGCTCGGGGTGCTCGGTGCTCAGTGCTCAGGGTCCTGGGTGCTCAGTACTCATGGTGCTGGGTGCTTAGTACTCAGGGTGCTCAGTGCTCAGTACACAGGGTGCTGGGTGCTCAGTGCTCGGTGTGCTGGGTGCTCAGTGCTCAGTACTCAGGGTGCTGGGTGCTCAGTGCTCGGGGTGCTGGGTGCTCAGTACTCAGCGTGCTGGGTGCTCAATACTCAGGGTGCTGGTTGCTCAGTGCTCAGGGTGCTGGTGTCTCAGTGCTCAGGGTGCTGGGTGCTCAGTGATCGGGGTGCTGGGTGCTTAGTACTCAGGGTGCTCAGTGCTCAGGGAGCTCGGTGCTCATTACTCAGGGTGCTGGGTGCTCAGTGCTCAGGGTGCTCGGGGCTCAGTACTAAGGGTGCTGGGTGCTCAGTACTCAGGGTGCGCGGTGCTCAGTACTCAGGGTGCTGGGTGCTCAGTGCTCAGGGTGCTGGGTGCTTAGTACTCAGGGTGCTCAGTGCTCAGTTAGCTCGGTGCTCATTACTCAGGGTGCTGGGTGCTCAGTGCTCAGGGTGCTGGGGGCTCAGTACTAAGGGTGCTGGGTGCTCAGTACTCAGGGTGCGCGGTGCTCAGTGCTCGGGGTTCTGGGTGCTCAGTACTCGGGGTGCTCAGTGCTCAGTACTCAGGGTGCTGGGTGCTCAGTACTCAGGGTGCTGGGTGCTCAGTGCTCGGGGTGCTCGGTGCTCAGTACTCGGGGTGCTGGGTGCTCAGTACTCGGGGTGCTTGGTGCTCAGTGCTCAGGGTGCTGGGTGCTCAGTGCTCGGGGTGCTGGGTGCTCAGTGCTGAGGGTGGTGCTGGGTGCTCAGTACTCAGGGTGCTGGGTGCTCAGTGCTCAGGGTGGTGGGTGCTCAGTACTCAGGGTGCTGGGTGCTCAGTACTCAGGGTGCTGGGTGCTCAGTGCTCAGGGTGCTGGGTGCTCAGTGCTCAGGCTGCTGGGTGCTCAGTACTCAGGGTGCTGGGTGCTCAGTGCTCATGGTGATCGGTGCTCAGTACTCAGGGTGCTGGGTGCTCAGTGCTCGGGGTGCTGGGTGCTCAGTACACGGGGTGCTGGGTGCTCTGTACTCAGGGTGCTGGGTGCTCAGTGCTCGGGGTCCTAGGTGCTCAGTGCTCAGGGTGATCGGTGCTCAGTACTCAGCGTGCTGGGTGCTCAGTGCTCAGAGTGTTGGGTGCTCAGTACTCAGGGTGCTGGGTGCTCAGTGCTCAGTGCTCAGGGTGCTCAGTGCTCAGGGTGCTCAGTGCTCAGGGTGCTGGGTGCTCAGGGTGCTGGGTAATCAGTGCTCGGGGTGCTGGGTGCTCAGTGCTCAGTGCTCAGGGTGCTGGGTGCTCAGTGCTCAGTGCTCAGGGTGCTGGGTGTTCAGTACTCAGGGTGCTCGGTGCTCAGTGCTCGGGGTGCTGGGTGCTCAGTGATCAGGGTGATCTGTGATCACTACTCTGGGTGCTGGGTGCTCAGTGCTCCGGGTGCTGGGTGCTCAGTCCTCAGGGTGCTCAGTACTCAGGGTGCTCGCTGCTCAGTGCTCAGTACTCAGGGTGCTCAGTACTCAGGGTGCTGGGTGCTCAGTGCTCGGGGTGCTGGGTGCTCAGTACTCAGGGTACTGGGTGCTCAGTACTCGGGGTGCTGGGTGCTCAGTACTCAGGGTGCTGGGTGCTCAGTCCTCCGGGTGCTCAGTGCTCAGGGTGCTGGGTGCTCAGTACTCAGGGTGCTGGGTGCTCAGTACTCGGGGTGCTGGGTGCTCAGTGCTCAGGGTGATCGGTGCTCAGAGCTCAGGGTGCTGGGTGCTCAGTCCTCCGGATGCTCAGTGCTCAGGGTGCTGGGTGCTCAGTACTCAGGGTGCTGGGTGCTCAGTACTCGGGGTGCTGGGTGCTCAGTGCTCAGGGTGCTGGGTGCTCAGTGCTCGGGGTGCTGGGTGCTCAGTGCTCAGGGTGATCGGTGCTCAGTGCTCAGGGTGCTGGGTGCTCAGTCCTCCGCATGCTCAGTGCTCAGGGTGCTGGGTGCTCAGTACTCAGGGTGCTGGGTTCTCAGTACTCGGGGTGCTGGGTGCTCAGTGCTCAGGGTGCTGGGTGCTCAGTACTCTGGGTGTTGGGTGCTCAGTACTCAGGGTGCTGGGTGCTCCGTGCTCGGGGTGCTGGCTGCTCAGTGCTCAGGGTGCTATGTGCTCAGTGCTCAGGGTGCTGGGTGCTCAGTACTCAGGGTGCTGGGTGCTTAGTGCTCGGGGTGCTCGGTGCTCAGTACTCAAGGTGCTGGGTGCTCAGTGCTCAGGGTGCTGGGTGCTCCGTCCTCGGGGTGCTCCGTGCTCAGGGTGCTGGGTGCTCAGTGCTCAGGGTGCTGGGTGCTCAGTGCTCGGGGTGCTGGGTGCTGAGTTCTGAGGGTGCTGGGTGCTCAGTGCTCGGGGTGCTCGGTGCTCAGTGCTCAGGGTCCTGGGTGCTCAGTACTCAGGGTGCTGGGTGCTTAGTACTCAGGGTGCTCAGTGCTCAGTACACAGGGTGCTGGGTGCTCAGTGCTCAGGGTGCTGGGTGCTCAGTGCTCAGTACTCAGGGTGCTGGTTGCTCAGTGCTCGGGGTGCTGGGTGCTCAGTATTGAGCGTGCTGGGTGCTCAGTACTCAGGGTGCTGGGTGCTCAGTGCTCAGGGTGCTGGGTGCTCAGTGCTCAGGGTGCTGGGTGCTCAGTGATCGGGGTGCTGGGTGCTCAGTACTCAGGGTGCTCAGTGCTCGGGGAGCTCGGTGCTCACTACTCAGGGTGCTGGGTGCTCAGTTCTCAGTGCTCGGGGTGCTGGGTTCTCAGTGCTCTGGGTGCTTAGTGCTCAGTACTCAGGGTGCTGGGTGCTCAGTACTCATGGTGCTGCGTGCTCATTCTCAGGGTTCTAGGTGCTCAGTACTCAGGGTGCTGGGTGCTCAGTTCTCAGGGAGCTCGGTTCTCAGTACTCAGGGTGCTGGGTGCTCATTCTCGGGGTGCTGGGTGCTCAGTGCTCGGGGTGCTGGGTGCTCAGTACTCAGGGTGCTGGGGGCTCAGTACTCAGGGTGCTGGGTGCTCAGTACTCAGGGTGATCTGTTCTCAGTACTCAGGTTCCTGGGTGCTCAGTGCTCGGGGTGCTGGGTGCTCAGTACTCGGGGTGCTCAGTGCTCAGTACTCAGGGTGCTGGGTGCTCAGTACTCAGGGTGCTGGGTGCTCAGTGCTCGAGGTGCTCGGTGCTCAGTACTCGGGGTGCTGGGTGCTCAGTACTCGGGGTGCTGGGTGCTCAGTGCTCAGGGTGCTGGGTGCTCAGTGCTCGGGGTGCTGGGTGCTCAGTGCTGAGGTTGGTGCTGTGTGCTCAGTACTCAGGGTGCTGGGTGCTCAGTGCTCAGGGTGCTGGGTGCTCAGTACTAAGGGTGCTGGGTGCTCAGTACTCAGGGTGCTCGGTGCTCAGTACTCAGGGTGCTGGGTGCTCAGTGCTCAGGGTGCTGGGTACTCAGTACTCAGGGTGCTGGGTGCTCAGTACTCAGGGTGCTGGGTGCTCAGTGCTCAGGGTGCTGGGTGCTCAGTGCTCAGGCTGCTGGGTGCTCAGTACTCAGGGTGCTGGGTGCTCAGTGCTCATGGTGATCGGTGCTCAGTACTCAGGGTGCTGGGTGCTCAGTGCTCGGGGTGCTGGGTGCTCAGTACACGGGGTGCTGGGTGCTCTGTACTCAGGGTGCTGGGTACTCAGGGCTCGGGGTCCTAGGTGCTCAGTGCTCAGGGTGATCGGTGCTCAGTACTCAGCGTGCTGGGTGCTCAGTGCTCAGAGTGTTGAGTGCTCAGTACTCAGGGTGCTGGGTGCTCAGTGCTCAGTGCTCAGGGTGCTCAGTGCTCAGGGTGCTCAGTGCTCAGGGTGCTGGGTGCTCAGGGTGCTGGGTGCTCAGTGCTCGGGGTGCTGGGTGCTCAGTGCTCAGGGTGCTGGGTGCTCAGTGCTCAGGGTGCTGGGTGTTCAGTACTCAGGGTGCTTGGTGCTCAGTGCTCAGGGTGCTGGGTGCTCAGTACTCAGGGTGCTGGGTGCTCAGTGCTCGGGGTGCTGGGTGCTCAGTGATCAGGGTGATCTGTGCTCAGTACTCAGGGTGCTGGGTGCTCAGTGCTCAGGGTGCTGGGTGCTCAGTCCTCAGGGTGCTCAGTACTCAGGGTGCTCGGTGCTCAGTGCTCAGTACTCAGGGTGCTCAGTATTCAGGGTGCTGGGTGCTCAGTGCTCGGGGTGCTGGGTGCTCAGTACTCAGGGTGCTGGGTGCTCAGTACTCGGGGTGCTGGGTGCTCAGTACTCAGGGTGCTGGGTGCTCAGTCCTCCGGTTGCTCAGTGCTCAGGGTGCTGGGTGCTCAGTACTCAGGGTGCTGGATGCTCAGTACTCGGGGTGCTGGGTGCTCAGTGCTCATGGTGATCGGTGCTCAGTGCTCAGGGTGCTGGGTGCTCAGTCCACCGCGTGCTCAGTGCTCAGGGTGCTGGGTGCTCAGTACTCAGGGTGCTGGGTGCTCAGTACTCGGGGTGCTGGGTGCTCAGTGCTCAGGGTGCTGGGTGCTCAGTGCTCGGGGTGCTGGGTGCTCAGTGCTCAGGGTGATCGGTGCTCAGTGCTCAGGGTGCTGGGTGCTCAGTCCTCCGGGTGCTCAGTGCTCAGGGTGCTGGGTGCTCAGTACTCAGGGTGCTGGGTGCTCAGTACTCGGGGTGCTGGGTGCTCAGTGCTCAGGGTGCTGGGTGCTCAGTACTCTGGGTGTTGGGTGCTCAGTACTCAGGGTGCTGGGTGCTCCGTGCTCGGGGTGCTGGCTGCTCAGTGCTCAGGGTGCTGGGTGCTCAGTGCTCAGGGTGCTGGGTGCTCAGTACTCAGGGTGCTGGGTGCTTAGTGCTCGGGGTGCTCGGTGCTCAGTACTCAAGTTGCTGGGTGCTCAGTGCTCAGGGTGCTGGGTGCTCAGTCCTCGGGGTGCTCCGTGCTCAAGGTGCTGGGTGCTCAGTACTCAGCGTGCTGGGTGCTCAGTACTCAGGGTGCTGGGTGCTCAGTGCTCAGGGTGCTGGGTGCTCAGTGCTCAGGGTGCTGGGTGCTCCGTGCTCGGGGTGCTGGGTTCTCAGTGCTCTGGGTGCTTAGTTCTCAGTACTCAGGGTGCTGGGTGCTCAGTACTCATGGTGCTGGGTGCTCATTCTCAGGGTGCTAGGGGCTCAGTACTCAAGGTGCTGGGTGCTCAGTACTCAGGGTGCTCGGTTCTCAGTA